>NC_142047.1:7331361-8626361 GCF_982192425.1 Myodes glareolus | reverse complement strand
GATCACAAAACTAGATTAGGTCCTGGAAATATTCAAAGAACTGTCTTTCTTCCCAGCATTGCTCAAATAGAGCTAGAAAAAGGATAGTTGTTATGCTATGGTCTTAACACACTGGCATCCCAGAGTAGGAGGACTCAAGCCCCAGGTGCAGCTGGCACGTTTAGCCAGGACACACCATGTAGAACGTGTGCATTCATCAGGGGTTAAAGTGATAAAGGCGTGCTGCGGCGAGCCTCTCCTGTGGTCCCTTACCAACAGCTAAGCTGCTTACCTGGCTGTGAGTGTGCGCCTTTGTTTGCATGGTTTCCTAAAGTCCCCTCTCTGTAGGAACCCCCAATGCTCAGTCAGGTCCAAGGTTGAGCTTTCTGACAAGCCATAGACCAAGAGCCTTCAAGCCAACATCAATGTGACATACTTTGTATTTGAGTCTAGTCCTCCTTATGTAATGGATTTGATTTGACTTTGATCTCAGTTAACTTTGAAGTGGCCAAGGTCCCTACTTTCCATAAGTTTTCTCCACTTCTTCTTTAAGTTAAATCAGACAGGCAGGCAAAGCAACATCTAAACCTTGGAAGAAGTGGAAACAGCTAGACACAGTCAGTTATGCGTTTTCACGATTTTGTTTAATGCAGCGCGTTGCTGTAGTTAAAGCATTTCATGTCAGCAAGTTACTTATTAAATTGTAAGTGACGGTTGCATTTTCCATTGCATCGTGGGAGAAGACACATTGTTGAGAGCCTGTGACATGATTCATCTGAAAATTTTATTCAATTGCATGACTACAGATTGTAGTTAATAGTGCACTAAAAACTATTACTACAAAGTAGCACGGACAAAGGAAGCATTTGTGTGAGAATTCTGATATTTGAGAATATACCTGTGAAAGCTGGATGTCTTATGCAATTCATAGAATTCAACATTCTCATTTGTATCTACAAAATCGTTGAAGATTACATCTCAAGCATTGGTGGATTCTTGCTTATTATGCTCCAGGTACAGAGGAAGACTTTCTTCCCGCCCTTAAGACAGTTGCATTGAATGATGGAGTCCATATACAAATATACATACATGTACACGGCATGTATGTATGTGTGTATGAAACCTGCATCTGCAAAGAGTAATTACAAAACCTGGCCTATTCAGGTGCCATTTATCTGTTCCACAACACTTCCCGACCTCCTTCTCCTCTCCTGAGTGAGGAGACTGGCAAAGGTAGGCACAGCCTTTTGTTGCAGGGATCGCCTGCAGACTGCCCTGGGGTTTGCTTGTGTACCCATTTTCACCTTATTCAGAAGGAAGCAGAAGCATATGCTGCCTTTCAGGTCATCAAGAAGGACTGTGTTCTCTTTGGGTATGTCAGAGCCCGTCAACCTCAGACTGACTAGTAACGCGGTGTAGACATTGGCACGCTTCCTAACTGTGGCACTGCCGCAGGATGTGTGCTCTTCATCTTCCTGTACTCTCTTTTGATTCCTTTGGACATTTGGAAAAAATCCAGAAGGAGCTACGTTTATTATCTATACTGGAAAATGTAATGTTGGGGGGTCTTTAAAAATGAAGCTCCAGAGAGAAAGAGGTGGCAGGATAAAAACCCATGTGTTTCCACACTCACGCTCCCGCGTGAACACTGTACCTAGTAAAATGCAGCACCGCCCAGGCGATGATGCATGGTTTTAACTGTGTGCTGTAGATAGCACTGAGAGCCTGTTAGCGGGCTACCTTATCAGAAGTGGTCCTTTGATCTTTGAGTCTCAGTATTTTTAGTTGAAATCCTAAACCTGTGCTACTAGGGAAGCCACTTAACCTCTTTGAATCTCAGTTTCCTCATTTCTAAAGTGGAGATAGGACCCATGTGGAAGAGCTGCGCTGAGAGCCAGGAAGGAATCTTAATGCTAAGCACTCACAGGTCTCCTTCTATGGAAGCTGGCACAGGACTCAAAGCATTGAGTCGTTATTAATGCGATTCTGAATCTATATTCTGGATGCACATATTTCTTCTCTTGAAAAGATTTTAACGAGCAAAATAGATGACCTAGAATTGATATAGGAAGTCTACTTGTTAATGCAAAGCCAGATTTATGAGAGTAGCCCTATACCACCTAGGGAAAAAAAACTAGTAATTAGCAAAGAATTTAACTTGACATTGGGAAATTTCTACTTTTCTTCTTTTGGACAGGAAGGTAAGAAGAGACACAACGCTGGTGGTTGAGGTGGGAGAGAAAAAGTGGAAATAATGACTGAACATAGACCGTGATACTGTGATCTTAATTACTTTTAAGAATGGAAATCTTATCACTGATGATTTTGCCTGTTCTTGAGACTCTTTTCCTCCTATTGGGTTGCTTTGATCAGCCTTAATATGAAAGCTTTCGTCTTGTCTTATTGTATCTTCTTTTGTCCTATTTGGCTGCCCTCTCTTGGATGCTTGCTATCTTCTGAAAAGGAAACAGAGAGGGAGTGGATCTGGAGGACAGGAGAGGTGGTAGGGGAACAGGGGTAGAGGGAGGGGAAACTGTGGTTGGGGTGTACTGTATAACAGAAAAATCCATTTTAATAAAAGAAAAAAGAAAGAAAAACCATCTTAGCGTATAGTTTCCTTTGAAGGACAAGCATCTATAATTAGATACACATCGTTAAGTAGATCTGGAAAGCGTGGGTATCTTGGGGCTGAAGATTCACTTTTGAGGAATGGTAGAATATCTTTCAAGTTTCTTGCCTGTGTTGAAAACATTCAAACCATGCAGACAGATCATAGGTCCATCCTAGGAAAAGTGGGCACCATAGGACATAACCAAGAAAATTAAATGCTATGGGAGAAACAGCCCTGTGCACCCTTGTGGGGCACTAACCACAGACGCTAAGTTCAGCAGTCCAGGACACACAGAGGCAGGTGTGTTCAGGGCTCACTGAATCTGCTTAGCTCTGAGAGGCAGTTTCTTAATAAACTAGGCTTCTCATGGACAATGACTTGTTGAAAGTCTCATGAGACACCTTAGTAGAATCAGTCTCATCTGTCAGTGTGATATCAAATGAGTAGACAATGATCCACAGGAAGAAACAGCACTGAAACTTGAGAACTTGCTAGAAAGCCAGCCTGTTTCTGCTTTGTGCTTTGTGAGCTTGGTCAAATTGTGCATGCGTGTGTGTGTGTATACATACACATATATATCAACAGATATATATATATATATATATATATATATATATATATATATCCTCTGAACTCCATCATCTTCATGTGGAATTAGACAGCTTTGGGTGACATGTAAAAATCTATGTAAGGACAAGTTCTGTGACATAATGGGCAGCTAGGATAATGGATCATAGTTTTAATAAAATACTCACAAAACGCTATGTCATGTGGTTAGGGGCTTCAATCAAAGGCCTCTGTGGAAAAATGTTAGGAATGTCGGAGCTGTCTCGAAGAGTGTTCTATGCTCACTTGGAGGGTGAAAACTGAGGGCTTAGATAACAAGAGCCAAACAAAATAAGAATCAGACTCCGATATGTTTTTCAAGTAAGAGTCATTTTGGACTAAAAAGAAACAGCCTCTAGATTTAGCAGTTCAGTTTGAACTCTGGAAATTGTCTTTGTGCCCAGAGACTTTAAGCACACTATCTGTTTTTTGAATTTTTGAGAAAGTATTTTTATTTATTTATTTTGATTTTTGAGACAGGGTCTTACAAGGTCCAGGTTGGCCCCAAACTCACTATGTTGCCAAGAACGGACAGCCCTGAACTTCTAATCCTCTTACCTCCATCTCTTAAGCGCTGTGATGGGATTGGAGGTGTGCTCCACCACACCAAGATGGAGGAGTCATTTTAAAATATACTTAATTTGATTATCAACTAGTTGGTTAAGGCTGCTACGTTAAGTATGGTAAATTCCAGTAAGTATCTGTAAAATATACATGCCTGTACTTGCCTGCATTTAGTTCTTCCTGGGGGAAATCTAGTTAACAAAATTGATGACTCAGAAATGATATGATAATTCTACCAGATGCTGAAAAGCTAATTTAAGTCAGTATCTATTTTCTCTTCATGAAAAATATGTATAGTAGTTAAAAAACGACTAACATTGCTGTGTGTTCAGTGATGGCCATCTTTCTTCTGGACAGCCGACAGTCCTGTATGTGGCAATGACCGAAGGAAGTGAGAACCTGACTCCCTGTATTTAATGGGTTACTTTTCCTTGTTGGCTCACGCTGTGCAGTTATCACCAGTCCTGCATCTGTCCACATCTGCTGTGAACTCTCTCAGAGAAAGGGGTAGATTTCCAAACCCAACCAGACTAGATGTCTAAGAAAAGTCAGACAAGAGGTGGACCGAGTGTCCCCCTGGGTAGTTTGTTCTGACACTACCTCGGCTTCATTATGGATGATTCATTGGCATCATCCACTGAAGGTTCATTGAAGGCCGGGCTGCACTGTCAGCAGGGATAATTTGTTCTATAGTCATTTATCATGAGACAGTTATGGTCTTTTGTTCACAAAATATTCAGTGAAGTGTCCAGTAAAGCAATCACAGAAGTATAAGGTATTAGTAAGTGGTTATAATAGAACAAAATTAAATTATTCCAAAGTCTTCCAAGGACAGATCCATTATGGCAAAATATAGCCATGGCTAAGACATGGAAAAGAAGACAAAGAGGGCAGTGTAGGGCTTGCTGCTCATGCAAGGTGGGCACTAACAATGAGCCTGAGAAGCATGGCTAGGCAGAGAAAGGGATGGACATCAGCAGAGGTGCCCAGTTCACTCCCAGGCTTATAGGCTGCAGCTTGGGAATGGAGTAGGATAATTCCCTGAGATGGGGAAATCAGGATGGCAAGACACAGAGGATAACAGAAAGCAGATGAACACTATGTAGGTTCAGACATCATAACATTAGCTGTTATAAAAGAGCAACGCGATATGGAGAAACCTGTGTTTTCTAGGAAAGGACTTAAAATAACGGAGATCAAAATCAGAGGCATGAAGACAGATATATTTCAGCCATGACTCAATCCTGTCTTTCATGATTAAATTTTAACTGAATAAGACTACTCATTATAAGTCAGGTGGTGGTGGTGCACATCTTTAATCCCAGCACTTGAGAGGCAGAGGCATGTGGATCTCTGTGAGTTCAAGGCCAGTCTGGTCTACAAGAGCTAGTTCTAGGACAAGTAGGACTGTTTCACAGAGAAACCCTGTCTCAAAAACCCAAAAACCAAAGCCAAAACAAAAGACTACTCATTGTAATAAATTTGAGGAAATAAAATAATAAACATCAAAAGGAATCATGAGGTAAGTATTTTATTTAATATTTTCAGTATTAAGAGGCCAGGGAACTAATCACTATAGTATGCAATGCACATAAGATACACAGGAGAGCAGCAAAAAGACCAGAGTCCTACTGGACATCCAACAAGAAGGCTGGAAATCATCGCCTACAGACACAGACAATCAGCCTTTAAATCCATTTTCCTGATGAGTTCTTTAGCTTTTTTTTTTGGTGAACAAATCATCAGAGCAATAACAAGCACATATCCTTTCCCTGATTCCTCAGGTCTGGGCTCCTGGATGGCTTCTGGCCTCTGGCTCTGTGGAAACATGGACCTTAGCTGAGCCTTGAGCAGCTGGTCACAGCTTCTCAGGGCTTTCCTGGGCCTGGAGAGACTTCCCAGACTGGATGCTTGCTAGAAGCCTGTATGGCAGAAATGTGGAGCCCATCACAGGAGGGTCCTCCCAGCACAACAGCTCGGTACCTCCAGAGTGAGGGGTGAGAGGCAGAACACAGCAGGGAAGCCACCGTTGTGTCTTTGTTACTCTCAAGAGTGACAGCTGCCTGTCATTTCTGTCATAGGTGTTGCCAGTGACTAATCTTGTTAATGAACGGGAGGACACATCAGAATAAAGTTCTAAGAGGCAGGGATCATTAAAGGACTCCTTGGATTGAGTTCCAGCTATGTCACACATGACAATGACAATGACAACACATTCACTGAGTGGAGAGGTGGCTCAGCTGTCCAGAGTACATACTGCTTTTGTAGTGGACCAGAGTTCTGTTCACAGCACATGTCAGGTGACACACAACCACCTGTAACTTCAACTATGGGAAGCTCTTTTCCAGTCTCCGAGTACCTAGACATACATATACCCTTACCCCATAACTGAAAAAGAAAAGGTTAACTGAGCAAAATAAAGAATATAAAAAGACTTTAATTATTATAGAAAAGGACAACATAAAGATCACAGACATTGCTTGTCTATATTATAAGCAATGGTTTCTTTTTTTCTGTTTATATTTTGGCATTTTTAAGAATTTCATAGGGTGCTGGAGAGATGGGTCAGTAGTCCCCAGCACCAGCATGGAGGCTCCCAGTTGTCTGGACCTCTAGTTCCAGGGGATCTGTAGTCCTCTTCTGATGTCTGCACATGCCCTTACATGATATATACCCAGAAAGACACATACACATAAATAAAAGAAATAAAAATATTTTAAAATAATTTTTGTAATCACCACAAATTTGTTCATTATATTCTTTATAAATGCTGAAGAAATCCAGTACAAGCATTGATCAGTCAATATTAATCTTACATTTAGTATGAGCATGCACAATTCAAACCAAACTCCTGACCAGAAACAGTGAAGTATGGCAATCACACAATAAGATTAGTGAAGTTCAGAGACTGAAAGGATCCACGTGCCTCTGAGCCCAGGTATTTCATAGGAATTCAAAGACAATAACTGGGCTCTCAGTTGGTGGCTGGGAGGCTAATTTTCATTTTAATTTTCTCAAAAGATACTTTGTGCCTAGGCTCGGTGATCTCTCAGGTAAGTCTCTAACTTCAAACTCCATTGATTTTCATCAGATATTTACGAAATTCTTCTTAAGTATTTTAAACAGAATGCTTTCTCAGCCAACTGCAACACAGTCGAAGACTCATGAGGAATTTCAAGGTGTTTTTGGAAAGAAATGTTGCTGCGAATGTTTATTTTTTCCTTGCACCATGAAGTCCAGCCCCTGCCCCAGCACACCGGAGGTTGGCCTTGGGAGACATGGAAAGCACTGCAGAGGTTTTCTGCAGCATTTCCAGCTTCAATTGCTTGCTCCATGGAGGGGCCATGCCTGTGATTCTGCATGGTTAACCCTGCGCAGTGTCTGTTGGTACCCAACAGAGGTCGGTCCTGGTATTTCCTTCTGCAGGATGTCCGCTCTGCTTGTCTTCCCGCATGAGAGAATGCAGATGTTCCCGAAAGCATCTTTGCATGGATTGATGCTGAGAGAGAAGGGGTGGAGCTGGAGGGGAGGGAGCTGTCAGGGCCAGCCAGGGGAACACAGCCCAGCTACTAAAACATGAGCTGTTCTCTGGGAAGCAGACTTCACTTCTGTGTCTGTTGAATCAGAGGACAAAATGTTCTCCTGCGTTTTTAAAGTTTCAAGTTCCAAATGCCACCATGACAAGACACTCTCGGATCATCTGTTTCCATGAAGTGTCACTAGCGGGTTTCATGTAGTCTGTGATGCAGATACCTGGGTGTGGGAAAGGCAGGTCCAAAGAACAAAGAAATGTCATGTGACTTTAAGGAGGGATAGATGAGCTACTATGAAGTCCAAAGAGCTCCATATATGCCTGTCAGAATGTCCCTCAAATAATTATACCACTGCCCCCTGTGAAGGATTTTCAATGCTGTTCGTGCTATGGATGCCAATAAAATGTTTGATAATCTATGGCATATTAGTGCTAGAGTAGTTGGCTTTCCTGGCAGATGGAAGCACCAACGTCTGTTCCAGGGACCCGAGACATACAGGTGAGTAAAGAGCCTGGAGGATGTTGCTCTGAAGAGGTTAAGCTGAAAAGATATATGTAGCTCATTCATATATAGAGAAATACCCAGGAGGAAGTCAGACACTTGGGTGTGGGCTAAACCAAGCCTTAGAAGTATAGTCGGGCCTTTAGACATGTATTTGCACCAAAGCAGATCAGATATATGCACCATAGAATGCAGAAATATCTTGGTCATATTCAAGTCACAAAGCAGACAGAGAGTCCATAAAGATTAGTCTGAAGGCAGCAAAAATTTCCCTGTCTTCATCTTTTCACACAGTTCCATAGACGGTGATGACTCCGTCAGAGCTCTAATAAAATGGATGACTGGTGGACACAGGCAGAATAAGGTAAAGAGGCATTACGTTACGAATTCAACTTTCAAACTGTTCACAATCAAGAACTCCTTGGCCAATCAAATCCTTAAATGCGTGCGCACAGCACATAGGCAGGCCTAGTCAGATGAGCCATAGCTGCGCAAACGCCCCCGACTTGGTGCCGCCGTCTTTTGGAAGCCCGACTGTTGTTTCCATCCATCATCTTCATCGTCCACCCGTCATCTTCATCGCCGGTTCTCTGAGACGGCAAAAGGAAGCCCCTGATGAACAAGATGTGGCAGTTGTCCATTTTGAAGAAGAATGGGAAGAAAGAAGGTCAGTTTCTTCCATTTACAACCCTAGGACTGTGTGCGACAGGAGTGGTATTGTCATTTAATGAATATTTACCACACAGGTAACTATTAGTAACTTGTATGCATTAGCTCATGTAAACCTCATAGTAACCCAGTGAGGTTGGCACTACTATTTTGTTAACAAAAAGTGAGAGACCAAATGCACCCATGATTTACCAAAAATGGTAAGTGAAAATCTCTCTCTGGAACATGTCCTTACACTTAGAGACCATTCTTTTTCCACTAGCCAATGTTTGCTTCCTAAAGTCTTGCATAAAGTGGCCCACATAGCATTGTTCAAGGGGTCAGCCACTCTGTGCTATTTCTTGGGAAGATCCAACATGCTTCGAAGGCCTCTCCATCTCCCAGCCTAGCTGTCCTAACAACTGCCTCACTGCCTCCTCCTCAGGTCTTGCCCGACCTCCTCCCCATTAAAATGTGTCATGCAAATTCCCTTGATATCTCTAATTTTCCTTACTGTGCCCATTTCTATATGATATTTTAGAACTGTTTTGCATTAGCTTCTTTTAGCCCTCAGTTTAGTATGCATGCTTCATGATACCATGAGCTTGACCTACCTCTTCTTCTCCCTCTTCTTCCTCCTCCTCTTCTTCCTTCTTTGTAGAATTGAGACCAGGGCCTAACAGACAAGAGGTAATCTACAAACAGTTAATTATTTCATATGCATAAATATATTGTTATGAATATTTTACTTGGTTTGAAATAAGGAGAAAAATGTAATCGGCCCCATCTTGGTTTCTAGTTTCTGCCTTTGCCCACTGTTCTCTGTTACTGTATTTATGAAATGCCAAGCTTTAGTTGATTCATCCCCTATCCAATGTTAAAACTCACTACAGTGTTAAAGGAAGACAGTTCTGCCATGGATGGCCATGTGTTTACCTGTTCTGTGATACTGAGAGTGATGGCCCTTCACTCATGTCTTCCAAGGTTGTCTTTCTGCATGGAGGATTAGGTCTTGGCGATTATGAGCCAGGTGGATCATTTTGGGGATGACTGGTTAAGCATAAGATGAACTTCCCATGGTTTTCTCCAGTTAACTACAGATCAGGGCGATGAAGCCTTGGTCGTAGACAATCCAAAGATATTGCCGAGAGCTCTGAGTCATTCTGTGGATGGAAATCACTCGCTCTTTTTAGGTACAACACCAGCATTTTAAATGAGTAAGACATAAACCATGAACCTTCAGGATTCATTTGTTTTAATGTTTGTTTTATCTACATGTATAAAATAGGTGAGAGAAATTCTGGAAGATTTGGTGGAAATCTCGGTTCAGTTTTACAGTCTTTTTTAATCAGAAGACATGTCAAAGGTACTTTATATTTTTTCTAATTTTTAGCTTTTAGGATTAAAATATTCTTTGAAAATATACCATTACAATTTTGCTTTTCATTGGTGGGGGAGTACAGGCATGGTGTCTGCTCCCTGACTCAAAAGAGCCAACTGAGGGTAGTTTGTGACGGTAGACTTTTGAAAGATAGTAGGAAATTTCTAGTAGGACATATCAGTGATAAATGGACAAGTCAGTACTTGGTATACGACCAGCAACAAAGGACTTGTGACTGGATTTCTCTGAAATATAACTGAGCTGTCCAGACTTCCCATGGGCCTTCCAGTAAGGTTAGATAATAACTGGGTTTGCAGTCACTACAGCCATGTCGTAGCCCACAGTGGTTTGTTACTTATCTTTGTTCAGATGGAACAGGATCTTCGAGAAAGGCCGTATTAAGCTGGAAGATTTCCTGTGTTAAGGTCCTTAAAGCTTTTTTTTTTTTTTTTTTTTTTTTTTTTAAAGAGCAACCTTTAATTTGACTCATGGTTTCAAGGGAGATTCAGCCTACTCAGAGGGAAAGGTGTGGCTGTAGGAGTGTCTTCAAACAAGAGGGGCTGCTTCATGGTAGAGGCAATACGTGAACGCTGCTTTTCATATCCTGACTGACCAGGAAGCAGAATGCTTATGGCGGAACCAGAAATGGACATAACCTTCAGGCCTGCCACCAGAGACCCAGTTCTGATAGGTAAGCCAAAGGGTCCCTAGTTTCCCAGAACAGTGCCACCATCTTGAGGCCAAGTGTTAAAACACACAAACCTGTTGGGGAGCGCTTTATGTTCAAGCTATAGCAGTCAGTAAATTTTCCTGATTGTTGCTTTGGAGTATAAAAGATATATAAAGCTGTTTTCCTAAAAAATGCAAGATGAAGAAATAGAGGTATTTTTAAAATTGTTGATATGGAGTACATAGTGATGTACTTATCCTGTTCAAGTCTTGATGGATTTTTTCACAAACAAAACAGACCTATAATATCCATACAAGATAGCAACCCTATCACACACCCCTGAAATTCAATGATATGGGATGTCCTTCGGTATATGTGTTGCATTTACTGCCTAATGAATAAAACTGTTTCAGCCAATGGCTTAGAGTAAAGTCAAGTGTGAAATCTGAGTAGAGATACAGAGGAAAAGAAAGCCGTGTAAGGTCGGATGCCAGCCAGCTGCCGAGGAAACAAAACATGTAGAAAATGAGGTAATGCCATGGCTATGTGGTCACATAGACTAATAGAAATGGGTTAATTTAAGATGTAAGAGCTAGCTAGAAATATGCCTGAGCCATCCACCTAAAAGTGTTGCAATCAATATAGTTTCTGTGTGATTGTTTGGGTCTGGGCATCCAGGAAATGAAAGTACAGTCTCTGTCTACACTACCCGCACCCCTTTCTAATGAGATTAATCTCCTAGGATTTCTGGCTCTCTAGCCCTAGTTCCTCTCTTCTTTTTTTCCCCTCCTTTTTCCCCTCTCTTCTTAAAATGTGTATGAATTCAGATATAAAATGAATTCAGATGCATCTGATTTCTTACACAGAATATTTAGTGGACAGGATCAACCCTGTCCTTCTTCACACTTATACACCATTCATTATTACTGCTTCCATTAAATAAATATGCCACACTTTGTTCAGACGCCCTACCCCATAGACATTTGGATTGTAATCAGTGTGGTTTGAAGATATTGCAAATGGTTCTTGTAGCTAAGCATGCTCTAGATGTCTTTTAGTAAAGTCATATCGTATTCTTATAGCTATATATGCCAATACCTAGTTAGAAAAATATTAGATACCACCAAAATGCTTTCCAGGGTGGTTGAGCCAGTTGGCATCATGACTTACAAATTTGATAATATGGAAATATATTGGTGCTCATTTGGACATTGTGGTGGTTTGAATGAGAAATGTCCCCATAGGCTCATGTGTTTGGACACGTGGTTCCCCTGTTGGTGGGATTGCTTGGGAAGGTTTTGGAGCCTTTAGGAGGTGGAGCCTTGACGGAGGAACTGAGATGGGTGTCAGGAGTTTATAGCCTTGCCTCACATCTAATTTATCTCTCTACTTCCTTTGAGTGGTTAAGATGTGGTCTCTCAGCTCTGGATCCCCTCTGCCATGTCGGGTCACTGTGACTCTCTCTGTGGATCCATAGATCAAAATAAAGTCGTCCACAAAGCACTTCTGGTCAAAGTGCTTCATCACTGAAACAAAAGGTGACTCAAATATCTTTGTGGCATCTCCTTTAGCTCCCTTCATCCATTTTTCTAATGAGCAGTCTGTATTTTTTCTTGTTGATTTATAGTTCTTTATATTCTTTAGCTAACGATCTTTAGAGATGTATGTTTGCACACACATGTAATATCTTGCCACTTTGTGAGGGTGTTCTATTATTCACTTAATATTTTCATGAACAAATGCTTTTTTTACTTAGACAAAGCTACAAGGCAAGAATGGTACAGTGCTAAGTGATAAAAACAATTTAGTTTAAAGAGTGGAAGAAATACTGGGATTCCCGAGCCTATTAAACTGCATATGTAACTTCTAGAACCCAGGGACTATATTTGCTTTTTTTCCCCCAGCTTTGTCTTTCTAATAATATTTGAGAATCAACAGTTTCCCTGGTGTCATAAAATAGCAGCAGTAATTTAAAAATCCTCTTACATTTTACTGTGAGTGTGTGGGGTGGGTGCACATGTGGACATCAGAGGACAACCGGGAAGAGCTGCTAAGCGCTCCCCTCTCACCACGTGGGTACCAGGGACTGAAGGCGAAGTTGTCATGTTTGGCAGCAAAGACTTTTGCCAGCTGAGCCATTTCATTAGCCAGAATAGTATTAATTAAAAAAGTATTGCCACCAAGACATCCCCATGAGAATATTGAAATCATGCTAATTTCTCAGCAAAGATGGTTGTAGCAGGAACGGTCCTCCGGCACTGTCAGTGTTCACTTAAGCTAGCCACAGGCTTCTCCAGCAAACCGTTGTCAGCCTTCTGAGAAGAGCAAACTATGAAATCAACGTCCAGTTTGCTGCAGCAGAGCAGTAAAAGCAATGCTTTCAGATTTAAACTTGTCCCAAAATCTTCTTAGGCCTTCTAGTCTAATTAGTGACATTTTTATTAAAGACAAGGATATGAGATATTATTGGAACAACTAGAATTTGATGTCAGAACTCAATCCAGCACAAATTCTATGTTGGATAAAACAAAAAAGACAGCAAGTTATAACTCTCTGTACAGTAACATAAATGAATGAACTCAGTCTCTAGAGAATTGGAATTTACCATGTGAAGTCTCATAAATAAGAGATATTTTTAAAATCTTGGCTCTGGACTGATTTGTTGAAATGATTATTTTCCTCGTAAGACAAAATATATTCTTGTCATATAATTAAATGTTTTATAACCTCAAAATGTTGCTTTACAGTAGACCAACTATGAGTTGGGCTTTGAGCTGACTGTGCTGTGGTCTGGCGAGAGTTGAAGCAGAGGGCATGGTTTCTGGAAGTTCTATCTTCTGTCTGGATATCAAGGATCAGTCAGTTGCTTGATGCACCCTTTCTACCTGAAGATGTGCTGTCTCTCTGTTTCCTGGAGAAAGGTACAATTCCTTGAAGACTACCTGAACCCGTTTGTGTTCCCATCACAAGGGATTACTAATTAGCACAAAGTCCTATTACTAACAAACACAAATACCACGAGAAATACCTTGAAGCCTCATGCAGGAATAAGACGAAAGCACCACCGTGTTGTGCTGTTGGACACTGAAGCCGGGAGCCCTTACTGCTGTGTCTGTGGACTTTGGAATCATCTTAGAGGTGGGGTGGCTCTGTCTCCCCCTCTTCCCTTCCTTGTCCTTAGTTGACTCATGTAGGATAATGCAAACGGACTTCTGGGTATAAGTGAACAACAGCTCTTCCTGAAATTTTAAGATATGAAGTTAACTGCTATAGCTCATTGTCACAGTACATTTCCAAGTATTCAGAATTTGGAACATGAATAATTTAGTAGAAAATTCTTCTAACCAGGCACAGCTTTCTTCCCCTTTGGAAAATGTGATCAGTTCACTACAAATTTTGCTGTTTGCTTTGAGACAAGGTCTCATATAGAGCAGTCTGGCCTCAAACATGCTCTGTAGCAGAGGTTGGTCTTGAACTCCTCATTCTCCCGCCCTTACCTTCTAAGTGCTAGGATCACAAGCATATGCCACCATACTCGACTTATGGCGCAGTTGTAAACTAGAAATCTCCCTCAAGGAATGTATAAGGAGATAACCTCACGATGGCCCAGTGTAATTTTTTTTATGGCTTAAATTTTCTTTAAACTTGATCTGTTTTATTTTAAGATATAAATATTTTTAAAAGCATAAGTTGTAAGCAACTGGAAAATTGGTTTTAAGTACATGCAGTATATGATTTCAAAAATGTTTAGAATCATGGTGTTATTTCCATGACTGAGATTTCATAAACACATCCTACAGTAACTCTTTGTGGTTTGGTATGTTTCTGTAAAACTGAGGCACTCATTAAACACAAACCCATTTTCTACCCATCATTGTAGATACTATGCTTTATTGCATTGCAAGAACATTTTCATGTATAAATCTTCTCAAAAAAATTTCCTCTGGTCATAACTATGTCCATTTAGGTTGCTATTAGTTCATGGGTAGCTGTTTGGCCCCAGCTGCCTTTTATACAGGTGTTTGAAGGTAAACTGATATTCTATGCAGAGACAACTCTGCCTGCTGCATCCAGAACTGTTCAAACTGCTGTGCCGATAGAATTATCATTGCTTCTTCTGCTTGATGCCATTATCAATGCTACTTACTTAGCCTTAACCTATAGTGGAATTAAAGCTATAGAGAAAATCTCTTTTTCTTATTAGACTGCTGCAGGAAAGAAAAAAAACTTTCCTTCTGTGATATCTGTTTCTAATTTGTCTTTGGGAAAAGAAATGCCAAATAGTTGCCTTGTTTTCCCCTCAGATACTCAGAACCTCACCAAGCTGTCGTCCAACCAAGATGCGCGCCTCAGCATGGGTTTCCCCTCTCAGGATCATAGTCAATAAATTTGATTAGTTTGTAAAGCGTTCCAAGCCACCAACCCACAAAGCAGGTTGAGCCAATACCTTCACTTATTCCCTGTTCCTTCTAGACCACCAGGGCTCTAGTTTGTATTTTTAAACCTGGGTTAAATTGTGGCATAACCACAAACCATTGTGTGCTATTAACAGCAGGGTTCCAATGAATGACTGACGAATAAAATCTTAGCACACGAAGCCCATTCCTCTCAATGGTAAACACATGTTATTAATGAAATGTTTCTAACTGGATCAGGCAGTTTGAAGTCTGCCTTGACTGACGAGACTATTTTGCTGTATGGGCTAAACAAACAAAATATTTAAAAATAGTTTATTAGAAGAATATGCCTCAGTGAATTGCTAAGGTACAGCTCGCAGTTCTGGACTTGGAACTAAACGTCCTCTCCTCCTGGATGCTACTCATATTTCTCCAGAGGTCAAGAAAGCAAATAATTCTTTTCTCTTTCTTAAGAAGATCTGAAGGGTGTCAAATTTAACTGCTAGACTAGCTTCAAAGAGAAATATCTTGATGCATAAAGATCTGGACACAGGTACTCCATGGGACACTGTGGGCGAGGATCTGTTTCCTGTACAACTCAGATTCCAAATCGGGGTCCTTGGAGAATTTGTTCTCTAGGATGCTAAATAAAGATCAGATGCGATTCACCCTCTGCTTCCTCTGAGTTCGTGAGGTAGGGGACGGGACAGTGTGTTCGTGCCTGTGTGGGGCTTTCATTCATCAGCAACCCTGGCTGCTTAGCACGGGGGCATCGGCGGACATAGACAGTGAGTCTTTTGTGCAGATTCCCCAAACTGCTGTTTAACATAAAGGGTAGTAAACCCCAAACCAAATAAAACAGCATTGGCGTTGCATGTTAGATGTCTGTGAAACATTCCAGGGTTTTGGACCACCAAACTCGAACCCACGATGGTTGCATTTAGTTTTGATCAAATTGAGCGGTGCTGCCTCAAGCTGGTTTGTATTTCTTCTTTTCCAATTTCCCCGATCCGGGTTAGAGTAACCAGAGAGTGGAGAACTAGCAGAAGCATAGTGTATCGTTAGTCTGCCTGGAGTGCTTTTGAAAATTGCACTCAGTTGTGAGGAAACGAGGGGACAATACTCCCAGCGTCCAAAGAGCTCTGAATAGCAAACGGCTGGGGATGTGGATGATCAAAGCCTAGGTGGAGGCCAAGACTCACACAAACCACACTGCATCAGGCAAGCAATTCCCCTTTGGTAGATGAAGTTAATGTCATAGGTATGGTGTAATATAAGTGGAGAAGGTAGCCTGAGATAGCCCAGGGGCCAAGCTCAGCACCAGAGAAGGAGTGAATGGGCGAGAAGCCTAATGGGGCCCACTGAGCTCTGTCCCACTCTCTGTCTCTCTCCTGAATTCTGCTCTGCACACGCTGTCCTCCTGGTCCACAGCATCACCTTCCTTCTGACTTATTCTTATCCATAAGCTTACCACATATGTGTTATAATAAGCACAGTGTCTATTTAGATGCTCCCCACTGGGTTCTACTGAGCAGTTCAGTTTTTCTGGAAACAGCACATTTAGAAGCCCGTGGGTCTGGTATCTTTGCTTTGGTGTGTGAATTCTTGCTCCTGACCACCGGTGGCCCTCTAGGCTCACGACAGGCCTGAGGAGACAGATACCCTTTCAGAGCTTATCTTAAAGCAGCTGTGATGGCACAGACTTACAGCCTTAACACTCAAGAGGCTGAGGTAGGAGGAGCAGGTGCAAGTTTAACCTCAACTATGAGTTTGTGGCCTGCCTGGGTTATATCGTACCCTGTCTCAAACAACAAACAGGAAAAAGTTTTACCTTAAGTAGTGCAACAGCTTCACCAGCTGTGTTGTTTACTTGTGCCATGAAGTTTATTAAGGATTTCCCATAATTCAGACGTCGTAACTGGCACTGGATGCACACAGTGAAATCAGTGACCCATTAGTCTTACCCAACATGAATCCCTCCCCACGCCGTTTTTCAGGACACATCTCCCAACCTCCTGTACCATCTCCCACTCAGAGGAACCAATGTGCAGACTTGATGAACATTTCAGACTTCCTCTACAGATATATTCTGAGCATGAAGCCGTTTTCCACCGAGTCTATGACACAGATGAAGAGGACTCTGCTAACCTAGAAAAGAGACGATTCCCGTGGAGGACGGAGGTTTCTGAGAGGCTCTGTGAAGAGCCTCTGCCCCACCAGCAGGTCAGGAGTGGGAATTACTTGTGCTGTGCTAAGTCATCGACATCTCTGAACTGTTCACTAGAGCAACCAATGTGCAGTGTCCACCAGGAGTGACAAACTCCTCAAGTTCAGTGGTTGAAGATGAAGATGAAGCTACGCTAGCCACTTGAACTGGGCTCATCTGGAATGCCCCTCTTCTAGATGAGCTGGAGAACCTTTGTCACCCTTATGGCCAGCCTTATAGGCCACACAAGGCCATTTCTGCCATTGTTTGAAAGCAACTCCTAATCACATGTAGATTCGGGCTGAAAGGACTCAGGCGCCTCCGGCCTCTGGAAACAGCGAAGAGCCCCGAAGCCATGTTTGCAGACTACCGGACTTTCCTCTGGAGACAGCGAAGAGCCCCGAAGCCATGTTTGCAGACCACCAGACTTTCCTCTGGAGACAGCGAAGAGCCCCGAAGCCATGTTTGCAGACTACCGGACTTTCCTCTAGAGACAGCGAAGAGCCCCGAAGCCATGTTTGCAGACCACCGGACTGTCCCTCCCACAGTTTAGCTGTGATTTTTGTTTTCTCTTTCAACCTGGGGATTTTGCTTGTCCTTCATCTGAACCCCAGCATGGGGTGAGGAATTAGGGGTGAAGACTATTGCTCTGACCCATCCTGTGTTCTTCAAATATTTTATCCGTGCCATAGCCCTTCCACTTACTGAGAGCTGACATTCGGAAACTCAGAATCCAGGCCTTCCTTTCTGCCTTTTACTGCCACAGGCAGGTTAAGATGTTCTACATGTACCTGGCGCTGGTAAAGGAGACCGTGTTTGTGGTGGAACACGGTTCATATCATTAACATATACTTAACTTAATGTTAACATTCAAACATTAGTCCATCAAACATGCAACAAATCAAAAGATAAAAAAACATTGTTCCGCTCTGATAATTCCAAGCTACAATGCCGTTGTCAAGGCAGGCTCTCTCTATCTTTCTCCCACTTTCCCCGCTCTTTCTTCTTGTTTACTATTTTTTCTCAGCTGAGTCCTTGAAAGAGTCTGGTAATCTATAGGCTTAGAAACCTGGGAACTGAATGGTAACTCTACAAGATTACACTGAATCTACAGTGCGGTTTCCCATGCCTTTTGCAGGCTCATCAACTAGTTCAAGCTTCATCTTTCGTACTGTACAAGTGAGAAGTATCACTGTATCAAAGGCGAACCAAGTTATATGGATACATAAGTCTTTGGAAATCCCCAGAAAACCTTACAAATGGGCAAGGTAAGAAAGTTCTGTAGTCGATTCCTCTTACCACCTTTCAAATCAGCAGCAACCGCCTCTCAGATGACTATTGCCCTTCACAGATCCTGCTAGCGGTTACTCAGATGTTTCTTTAGTCTTTGTTTGGTGTGTGTGTGTGTGTGTGTGTGTGTGTGTGTGTGTGTGTGTGTGTGCATACATCTGCACATCAAGGAACAACTTCAGAGGTCAGCTCTCACCTTCCACCCTCCTGCGACTCACTCTCTCTCTCTCTCTCTCTCTCTCTCTCTCTCTCTCTCTCTCTCTCTCTCTTGTTTTCCACTGTGCTGTGCACTGCAGGTTCCCTGGCCTTTGACTTTCTGGGTAATTTTTCTGTTTCTCCTTCCGCATGCAGTGTCCGTGTGCTGGCACTACAGGCGTGTGCTGCTCCATCTGGATTGCTGCAGCATCTGACCTGTAGCAGAGTTGCTTTGTTTCTTCACACTTATTTTGGGTTTTATTTACATGTCTATTTCTTAATTTATTGTAATAGTGAAATAGCCTGAGTTTTATCAACCAGGCCCATTATTGGAATACAGGTGTCCGAGGTGAAGTGAAGCATTAGCTTTCTGTGCTGTACAGTAGTGGACACAGGAGTCTATAGTGGAGGAAGATGAGGGAAAGATGCCAGCAGTGGACCGAATGCCATAGAGAAAAACTAGAAACTCGGAATGTTTAATCAGACAATCAGAACAAATGCTAAGAGCCTGATGTTGATCCTGTAGGTGACCAGAGATCAACTGGAGGTTGGAAGGAACAAGGGCAGTGAGAGAACTGCTGGCTGGATCCCGTGCAAAACACAGCAGGATGCCCAAGGGACCAAGAAATTGTTCAACATGCTTATGAGAATGGCCAAGGGGATGAATCAAGTTCCCTAATTGATTGTCAGACCCTGAAAAAAAATGTCTGTTTGATCCTATAACAACCAAGCAAAGTGTGGCTGGCTTTAAAGATAAATAGATAAACTTAGATTCCCATCTTGTAGAAATACGTTGATATTGTGTATTTAAACATTTTAGACAACTTAGACTTACACACTGATCAACTAATGGAAAAGAGATCTTTGCAAATGTAACGCGAGCTTTCATGTATTGGGGGTGGTGGTGTTCGCTTCAGAGCCAAATAGACTTTTGCAATACCAGCACCTACTGAGGGTGTGAAGCCCGAGTGTAGACAGACAACTTCTTGGGATCCATTTGTCTTTTAAACCGCTACAGAAGTCTGAATAAAATCCAGCCCAAGTCAGCCTCCAGACACGGATGAAATTCAAGTTCACAAAGATTTCTTGCAAGTCTGATGCAGCATATTTATACATTTTAAATGCTTTTGAAAGAAATACTGGGCTACAATTTCATCAACACTGACTTGAACACTCAGCAGAGGGGAACAACTGCTTCAAATTCTCTTTCCAACATGCCTGGCAGCTGATCCAGGCTGACAGTGCAGTGAATGGAGCTTTGTGCTTCAGGGTGAGACCTGGCACCTGTCCCCAGGCAGCAAGAGACCAGAACGCGCCAATATGTAAAATGCTAATCTCATTAGACTGTGGGATTGAGGTGTCTCAGTACAGTGAAGCCATTTGTCCCCAGTCAAAAACTGTGTCAGTAGACTAGGATTGTCCTTCACACTCCTCAGTCCCAAACTGTTGTTTGTTTTCAGGCGTGGGAGACAGGGTTTCTCTGTGTAGCCCTGGCTGCCCTGTAACTCACTCTGTAGACCCGGCAGGCCTCCAACTCACAGAGATCCTCCTGCTTCTGCTTACTGAGCTGGGATTAAAGGTGCGCGCCACCCCTGTGGCTGATGCCTAGTTGGTATTTCCTTTCTCTTCCTTCTCAGGTACTTCTAGTATTCAGGTAGGCTTAGTCCACAAGCCCTACCTGCCTTGGCATCTCTAAAGCGCTGTCTACAAGTAAACTCAGAGCAGAAGGAATATTCCCTCACCATGCACCCTGGGCGTGCTCAGAAGAGCTTGGCTCGAATCAGAGGCTAATAAGCGCTACTCCAACTCATCTTACTAATTTTCTCTGTACAGAAAGCAAAAGCCTTAGAATGAATGCTTTTGAAAAGATGGCTATGGTTTTATATAGGACACTGTCAAAAATGACATTGGGTCCCTTGACTTGGGAAACGCTCCTAATGGAAGGTAAAACACAGTACCGAGGTGCATACGTCAGCCAAGACACGGACAGAAGGAAGTGGCTTCTGGCCTTGAATTTCCAGGGCGGTTCCTCCAGGGAAGCGTTTCGGAATGGTCTGTTCTCCCGTCTCTGCAGAGGCTCATCTCACCCTGAGATGGTACAGTCCTGCTAAGAGTGCATACATGTATGGAAAGCATTCATTCATGTCACTGCTATGCAGAATGCATTTCATGCCTCTTGCGCTTTTGAGAGGGAAACAGTTCTGGCTTCATATAGTCACCAGCTTGGATGTGGACAGTTTGCCTGCTCTTTCACTATGTGGACACTTGGTCGTTATGAAGTGACTGATGGATGTGGCCTGTTCACTACAACAGCCCTGATACTGAGAGGGTAAATTCAATATGCCAGATCATGCCTGTAAGTCAATGGCCCCGCACTGCCCCCCAGGCCCTCCAACTGCCAGGCTCTGCCCACAGAACACTCTAATGGCCTTAATGGCTTGACTCAGCCCCTCCAGAAGCAGGATTCAAGGTCTGCTATACAGTGCAAAAAGCCCAAGCTGAGGATATGAAATCTCACCAACCCGAACTCTAAAAATCTCCACCTTAGAAAACTCCACCCATCAGGAAACCCTATATAAACCTTGATGTCTGCTCAGTTCTCTGCTGCTTCTCGCTAGAGCAGAGGCAACCACCCTCCTGAGCTTTTCCCTCCCAGTAAACCTCTTGTGTGAGTTTGTTGTGCAGTGTGACTTTGTGGTAGTCTTTGACTCCTGACCACCAGGATACCTTTCCCTTCAGAGCTGTAACATTGCATTGGGAAAACCGTCCCCACCTGAAGCAGAACTGTAACACTTAAACTGCCTGCTCCTGGTCTCTCTTTTCCAATTTCCACACATCTTGGCCAACTGGTCCCTCTACCTCAAGATTAAGTATTTTTAATTCAGAACTCACAGCAGGTCAGTTTAACCCTGCCTGATGCTGGCCTTTCTATCACAACCACAGATTGGATTTTAGTCCTGAGTTCTAAGTATGTCTTTTTGCTAAGTTTTGATTGCTGGGGATGCCAACATCTTTATTTATTTACTTATTTCTACAAAACTTTGTGTCCCAGTGGCTGAGGGTATAAATGGAGGCTTCTCCTTTGTTTCCCAGATGCCTAGAAACCATATTAATTACAACACTACCTGGCCAACAGTGTAGACATATTTCTACCTAGCTCTTATATCTTAAATTAACCCATTTCTATTAATCTGTGCATTGTCACGAGGCTGTGGCTTCCTGGAAAGCTTCTGGCATCTTTCTCCTTCAGCAGCCACTTGGTTTCTCCCTGACTCTGCCTTTTCTCTCCCTGCCTTCAGTTTAGTTTTCTCTCCTAGGTCTCTTCTGTCCTGCCATAGGCCAAAGCAGCTTCTTTATTAACCAATGGTAATAAAATATATTCACAGCATACAGAGGGGAATCCGACATCACGAGAGTATGGGTCATATAGGTCAAAGAGGCCTGTATTTCTAGTCTTAGTCATCATAACATCAAGTGTATTTGTTTCTTTGTGATGGGTTTTAATTTATCAAATGAGACTAATAAAATATAGCTCAGATGATTGGTGTGATGATTAAATAATATATTGTATGTTAGATTTCTGCCACTCACCAAATACCCAAGACAGCTGACATAAAGGTTTATTTTGACTCATGACGCTGGAGGTGTTATTCCATAATTGGGTAGAGTTGTTGCTTTTAGGCCTTCCCTCTCTGTGGAGTTGGGGGCTAGATACACACACACACACACACACACACACACACACACACACAAATAATAAATCTTAAAAACAATTGAGAAGGAAGGCTAAAGTCTCAGGAAGAGAATCTCTAACAATATTTTCAATTTTTACCTATTTGGAAGCGTGTACTGGTATTTTCCCTTGTTTGCATTTAGGTGCCCAAATGTTTGAGTTTTTCTTTTCGTCTCAAATGACCTTATTTTTTTAATCACTTAATTTATTTTATTTTATTTTTTAATGTTACTTAACAAAAATGCTTTCTGCCTTTATTCTGTTTCTATTATGGGAAGTAATACAGTTGTGAATTTTTTAGCTATTTTTTTTTTATCAAATTGGGATATTACCACCCTAACCTTATGAGATTTATTTATTTATTTATTAAAAATTTCCACCTTCTCCCCACCTCCCATTTCCCTCCCACTTTCCCCACTCCCCCTCCCTCTCCAGTCCTAAGAGCAGTCAGGATTCCCTGCCCCATGGGAAGTCCAAGGTCCTCCATCCAGGTCTAGGAAGGTGAGCATCCAAACAAGCCAGGCTCCCACAAAGCCAGTCCATGCAGTAGAATCAAAGCCCAGTGCCATTGTCCTTGACTTCTCAGTCAGCCCTCATTGACAGCCACATTCAGAGAGTCCAGTTTGATCACAAGCTCCATCAGTTCCAGTCCAGCTGGCCTTGGTGAGCTCCCATTAGATCAGTTTTACCATCTCAGCGGGTGGACACACCCCTTGCGGTGCTGACTTCCTTGCTCATGTTCTCCCTCCTTCTGCTCCTCATTTGGACCTTGGGAGCTCAGTTCAGTGCTCCAATGTGGGTCTCTGTCTCTATCTCCACCCATCACCAGATGAAGGTTCTATGGTGATATGCATCAGTGTGGCTATGGGACAAGGCCAGTTCAGGCAACCTCTCCTCTGCTGCCCAAGGAACAAGCTGGGGACATCTCCTTGGACCTGGGAACCCCTCTAGAGTCTCTTGCAAACCTTAAAATGGCTCCCTTAATTAAGATATATACTTCCCTGCTTCCATATCTACCCTTGCTCCATCCCAACCATCCCATTGCCCCAAGCTCTCCCCAATCCTCCCCGTCTCCCTTCTCTCTCTCCATCTTCCCTTACACCCTCCTCTCCGTGTACCCAACTTTTGCCTGGCAATACTGTCTACTTCCAATATCCAGGAGGATAACTATATGATTTTCTTTGGGTTCACCTTCTTATTTAGCTTCTCTAGGATCACGAATTATAGGCTCAGTGCCATTTATTTATGGCTAGAATCCACTTATAAGTGAGTACATACTATATTCATCTTTTTGGGTCTGGGTTATGTTACTCAGTAAAGTGTTTTCTATTTCCATCCATTTGCATGCAAAATTCAAGATGTCATTTTTTTTTTCCGCTGAGTAGAATTCTAAAGTGTATATGTTCCACTCCTTCTCTATCCATTCTTCTATTGAGAGGCACCTAGGTTGTTACCAGGTTCTGGCTATTACAAATAGTGCTGCTATGAACATAGTTGAACAAATGCTTTTGGAGTATGATTGGGAATCTCTTGGGTATATTCTCAAGAGTGGAATTGCTGGGTCCTGAGGTAGGTTGACTCCCAGTTTCCTGAGAAACTGCCACACTGATTTCCAAAGTGGTTGCACAAGTTTGCATTCCCACCAACAATGGATGAGTGGGCCCCTTACTCCACATCCTCTCCAGCATAGGCTATCATTGGTGTTTCTGATTTTAGCTATTCTGACAAGTGTAAGATGGTATCTCAAAGTGGTTTTGATTTGCATTTCCCTGATCACTGAGGAGGCTGAGCATGAACTTAAGTGTCTTTTGGCCATTTGAATTTCTTCTGTTGAGAAATCTCTGTTCAGTTCAGAGAATTTTTTAATTGAGTTAATTAGAGTTTTAATGTCTAGTTTTTTGAGTTCTTTATATATTTTGGAGATCAGACCTTTGTCTGATGTGGGGTTGGTGAAGATCGTCTCCCAATCAGTAGCTTGCCTTTTTGTCTTAATGACAGTGTCCTTTGCTTTACAGAAGCTTCTCAGTTACGGGAGGTCCCATTTATTCATTGTTGCTTTTATTGTCTGTGCTACTGGGGTTCTACGTAGGAAGTGGTCTCCTGTGCCCATCTGTTGTAGACTACTTCCCACTTTCTCTTCTATCAGGTTCAGTGTGGTCAGATTAATATTGAGGAATGACCTTATTCTTTATGGTCTACACACGGTGCTCTGTGATTCCGCGAGACAGGAGGGTGAAGATTGTCAAACACACTGGAAACTTCGGATCAGCGTGTTTGAGAGCTTGACCATGTTGCAGGCTCAAGGTTGATGCCTTAGTGTGTGATCTTCTGTGCTGAAGATTTGCTCTGGCAGTTGAAAGGAACAGCACTACAGGAAAGAGAATTTACATGCAATTTTGCATGGATAAAGCAGCAGACCCTTTCGGACTAAGCTCATGTTTTGCTTTCTATTGTGAAAGATGCACGGTAAACCTCTCCCCCATTAATCTTAATTTCTACTGTTCTGTTGCTTCTCATGTATTTGTTGTAGCTATGTTTATAGCTATTTTATTTTGTATTTGTTTCAAGGAACACTGTATATCTTCTAAAGTTAGAAGTGTTCATGATGAAAGTTAGCCCTGGGGCACTGATTTGGTAGATAGTCACCTCACTAATACTGGATACATATTCCCTGTGAGAAGACCAGACCATAGTCACTTGTTCCTGTGTGTGCAAGTGGGCGATATCAACCCACATGGTTTAGAGACCATGTATGGTGCCAGCATTACCTTATTTCCATGAGTGATTCCTCTAATCTTAACCCTCTCTTTGCAGATAGAGCTCTAAGGGCCTCAACAAAGTGACACTTCAGACTTTGGTTTATTCCCCAGTCACTTACCCTTCCTTGTCTTCTACTTCCTCTGGTTTGAATATGACATTTGGGGTTCACAGTGCTGGGATCAAACCCAGGTCCCCATGCAAACAATGCAAGCACTCTACTCTACCAACTGAGCTATACCCCCAGCCTGTTGTTAACATTAAATCTACCAAAGGCTGCACATGGTGAACAATTCCCTCCACTTTGTCTTCTATCCAGAGAACAGTGCAACCACGATATGGTGGCGACAAGACCGTGCTCTGCCGTGACAGAAATGCCGCTCTGATTCAGCTCATGTGTAAAGTTGGCCCTTTCAACCTGACTTTTCATATAATCAGAACGTAGGCAGGGAAAGGGCCTATTTGTTGGCAATTTCAAATCCCAATGGTAATTATAGCCCCAGTGTCCAAGGTATCTCGCTGATTTAGCCTGGAAGTTCTGAATTAGGATTGCGCTGAAGTAAGTCTCAAAATGACATAAGGTGATGCTACTTTCAGAAAGAGTAAAACACTTCCCTGGGGGGGAGGTCATTTCTGTAATTTTTATTAGTTATCTTTTTAATAATTGCAAAATAATTTCAGTTTATTGGTGTAGGAGTTCCTTCTGTTTGTGTGTTGATTTCATTGGGTGATGAATAAAGAAACTGCCTTGGTCTAGTCGATAAACAAAACTTAGGTAGGCAGAGTCGACAGAACTGAATGCTGGGAAGACGGGCAGAGTGACAGATGCCATGGATCTCCTGCCTGAGACGGATGCTGGTTAGATCTCACCTGTAAGCCACAGTCACATGGCGATACACAGATTATTAGAAATGGGTTAAATTAAGATGTAAGAGTTAGCCAATAAGAAGTTAAAGCTAATGGGCCAGGTAGTGTTTAAATGAATACAGTTTCTGTGTGATTATTTCGGGTGTAAGATAGCCAGGACAGCCGGGATGACAAGCAGCCTGTTCCTCCTGCTACAGTTTATGGTATCTTGTGATTGTTTAGTCAAAATGAAATCCTTTAAAAATATTTCTTGCTTTTACCTAAAAAATTGTTCAAAGAACTTCTGGAATCTAAATCACTTAAAATGAGGGTTGGGGAGATAACACTGTGGTCAATGGTACTTGTTGCTCCTGCAGAGAACCTGGGTCCAGTTCCCATTTCCCACATAGCAGCTCACTACTCTCTGTAACTTCAGAGAGTACCTCCTCCTGGACTCCACGGGAAGCAGGCATGCACGTTACACATACACGCATTCACAACAATCATATAAATAAAATAAAAATAACTAAAGTTTGTATTGCTTATACATAGTCAGCATCTACAAATAAAATCCTAGGAATAATGATGCACATTTGCAGATGATAAGTTTGTTTTTGGACAATCATGGTATGAGTAGTAATTCCTGGAGTCAATGAGCCAGAATGAGAACATATGGACCCTTAGTACATATGCTTGAACTCATTAACCATTCTAGATGTGATAGCCTTTACTAGGCCTCACTGACCTTGAAAGATGCAGTGAAGTTCACATGGTATTCTAGCTTCATTTCTGTTGCTGACAAAAAAGCACCTTAGGGAGAAATTTAGCTTACAGCTCCAAGTTAATCCATCACTGAGGGAAGCCCCAGCATCAGGAGCTTACAGCAGCCGGCCACACCACATCCACAACCATGGCATCTACAGTGCCAGTAAATGGTGCTGCCCACTCTTGGACTGGGTCTTCCCACGTATGTTGAAGCAATCAATACCATCCCTCCCACCTGCCACCAACCTGCCCAAGGGCCAACCTGATAGACAATCCCTCACTGAGAGTCTCTTCCCCGGGTGATTGTGCGAAGTTGACAAAACTAACCTTCACACGCTGTAAAAACAAAACAAAAGTACTATCCTCCATGATTTCTTTTTCCTGGCTAGTCCTCAGAGGGCTAGACACTTTGCTGACTCAATTCTCTCAGGATTTCTGAAACTTGTTTTTCTTCCCCTGCATTGATGTTTTCTTCTTTTCCATCTACTCACCAGGCTCAGCTGAGCCCCTGTGGTAGGAAGTCTCTTGTTTGTTTCCTGGCCACCCAGACTCCCAAAATAATTACATAGAAACTATATTATTTAAGTCACTGCTTGGCCAATCACTTAAGCGTATTGCTAGCTAGCTCTTTTATCTTTGGTTAACCCATTTCTATTATTTTATATTTTACTATGAGGTTTGTGGCCTACCAGCGAGGTTCCAACTTGCAACTTGCGTCTTTCTCCTCTGGTGGCTCCAAGGCGTCTCTGCAACTCCACCTTCTTTCTCCCAGCATTCAGTTTAGTTTTCCCCACCTAGCTCTGTTCTGCCTTGCTGTAGGCCCAAAGTAGCCTGTTTATTAATCAGTGGTAATCACAGCATACAGATGGGAATCCAGCATCAAGCCCCTTTCGCTGTCTGGGTTTCTTGGATTTCCCAGAATGAAGCTGCGAGTTTGGAACTTCCTTTCTCAGCAATCTGAAGAATTAGGAGACAATGAAATAGAAAGAGAGAAAACAAACAACAAAAAAACCACTAAATGGAACTGGTCACTATTTGAAGCAGCTGGTCCTTGATCCTGGAGGAATTTTGAAGAGTCTTAGCAATGAATCCCAGAACTGTCTGCGTTGATGAAAAGAAGAAGCACTTATTGGTCACCTACATGTCCACAGGTGATCCAGGGACAGTGGTAGGTGAGGCATGCATGAGCGCTGAGTTGCGTGGCACACGGCGGCGTCACTCCCATGTAGGCTGCCGAATGGCTTTGCCGAGTTGCGACTGTGGAAAGAGCGTTAGTGACTTACTCTGACAGCGACTGAAACAAAGAAGCAAGCGGACTGAGGCCGAACAGAAGGAAACCCGGACAGACAGCTGAAGTGGCATTCCCAGAGCCTTCCTCTCAGAATGTCAGCTTCTCTCACACATACTTGCATGGTGAAAATTCCTGACCCCGAGTTCATAATCCCCTAATCTAAATCACTACTGCAGTTTATGTTCCAGGATCACACACTGACTGTTCTCTACAGGCTATCGGCGTTAGAATACTCCAGGGAACAGGCACACAGTTCCATTTGTGTCAACCTAAGTCTTACAGGACTGAGAAATTCTGATTTGCTACTGCATAGTAGAAAGGCTATAGGCAAAAATTTTGTCCTATACATTTCAACAAGCTTGAAAAAAAAGGATTTGAATGTTTCATCAAGGTGAAATGATGATTATTTGGAGATAGCGATATTTAATTGGACATTAACATTACAGAATATGTACATGTATGGAAGCATTTTGATACCCTAATCATATAAACAATTTTTATTCTTTTAATTTGCAGTCACAAAATAATTTAACTTGAGACTGGGGTTGTAACACTACCTCTGGGTCAATGGCCATCACCTTAAAAAATATTTTGTATCAATTTAGAAAATCCTAACCCTCGACATTTTTCTACAAGCCCGTTCTTCCCTCACTTTGTAAGCAGGTTGGTGATTGGTTCCTCATCTGACAAAGAAAATTTGTTGCTTATCTGTCGCAATATAATAAATTACTGCAAAACTAGTGACCTGAAAGTATGGTTTCTGATGCATCATTGGCTGCGCAAAGAGCTCAGGGGAGCTTAGCTCCTCTCATATAAGGCTGTAGTTGATCAAGGGTGGAGAGTGGGAAGATGTGACTTCCACACTGAACAGTCTCATGGAATTTGCACGAACCTCAATTCTCAGACGGAACTGTTGGTAGGGTCCTCAGTGATCTGCACGGGAGACTTTTCTTTGGGATGCTTTTTCTACAGGAAATGACCCAGGAGGGAGTCAGTAAGACACACACCTTTAACAACTTCTTCTCAGGAGTCACACGCCATCGCTTCTGCCACATCCCACTGACTGTACAGACCATGTCTGTCACACTAGAGGCAGGGTTACAAATGAACACCAGAAAGTGGAGAGACGGAGAGGTGGCCATGGGGACCCTCATCATCATCACAAGTCCAGAGTAATCTTGTGTGTCCGTTCAGTGACTCCTCAAGTCCTGTTACACATTTCCAAAACACAGTCCCAATTTTGTCCATTTCTCTGTCTTCGGTGGCATGGGCCAATCAAACCTCCATCAGATCTTGCTGAATTGCACTCTATATGGGGAGTTCCTATGTCTACTCTTGCTTTCTTCTGGTTCATTATTAATGGAGTATCCAGAAGAAGTATGCTTTGTAAACATAATACATTTGTCACTCTGGAGATTCCCTAGTTATGTCATATCACCCTTAGAATGAAATGTAAACCTCTTAATACGGCATTTGGGTCCCTGTGTCTCTAATCCTGGACCTCATTGATCCTTTGTGTGATTCTCTTGTGGATCCCTGTGTCTCTGACCCTTGACCTCCTTAATCTCATTGTTTTTCTCTAACTCCTATGATACAGAATTAATTGAGTCATTTGCTCAAATGCAGCCAGACACACACACACACACACCCATACCACAATATGCACACCACATACACGCACATAACATAAACTCATACACCATACCACTTACACCACTATACACAGGTACACACATCATACTACACACTAACAGTGACTACACTACACATACCACATAGACACACATAACATATACAACATACTATATATACCACATGACTACACACATATGGCACATTATACATATCATACACCATATAGACATATAACACACACCAATATACTTACCATGCACACACATGTAACAAACGCACACAACAACATACACCCCACACAGACGCATATAACATGCTCCACACCATACGCACCAAGTAGACACACACTTATCTTACTTACCAGCTACCATCCCAACCACTCTTTCTTTTTGTCCAATGTTGACTACTTTTCAGATATCACATGAAATTTCTGAGATTTCCTATCTTTTCTGTAGGAGAATGTGAATAAATTAATTCCACATTAACTCAGAATTAAGTATAATAAGTGCTGTTTATTTAAGGGAACTCACATATCAAAGTACTCTGCATGAATGTGAACAGGAACTGAATCCAGCATCCAGGCCAGAGAAGAGAGAGAGAGGTAATCAAGGCCACACCCAACCTGGTCCAGCCTCTCAAAGGCCAATGGCTGAAGGAGGTTTCCCATCACTCTCCAATCTAAACTATGTTCATGTGCTTTCTCTAGTGTTCTGACTATTGATACTTTGTTCTCTTTTGTGTGTCTACCCCATCCAATCACAGCTGTTGACACACACACACACACACACACACACACACACACACACGCATGTCTACCCACTGACACACGCAATACTTCTCATAAAAAATCTCTTAGACAGCGAATAAATGAGGTCACACCAAAAGAAGTCTTTCCATTATCATCGTTTTAAATAGAAAGTTCTGTCTCCATATCAAAGTTTCCCACAAGTTCTGGAGGACTGTTTAGCAAAGAATGAAGAAGATTTCTACTAAAGGAAATAAAATATGCGTCACTGTCCACGCCGCTATAAACTTGGTGGAATGAGACACAAGGAACCAGAAGGATAACAAACAGAGCAACAAACCAAACATATTTCAGATGAGGCCAACAGTGCACATCAAGTATGTTGTTCCAAGTGTGAGCACCAGCGTGGAGCTGCGAGACAGTTCAGGAGTTCAAGCCAAACTGGAGAATAAACGACTTTCCATGGATCACTTTGCTTTCTAGGCCATTAATCCTCCTACACTGACAACAACATAAAGATAGAGTTCACATCTTTGAAAGGCTCACTGCTCATCTGCTCTGAATGCGATTAATCAAATGTGATCGTTTTATACAAGACAAGCTTTCTCCGTTCCTAATGACATCAAGCTGAAGCTTGCTAGACGGAGGAACACTGAAGCATTTGCATACGCTCATTGTGGCGTAGGCCATGTGTTCAGATGACTTTTAATACGTAGCCAAGTTTTAGATTAACTGTGTGTGTGTATGAGTGTGTGTTGGTGCCCATACATACGTGTGGGCATGCATTGAGGTCAAAGAGCAGCCTTGGGTAGCCTTGCTTAGGAGCTGTCCACCTTGATTTCTTGAGACAGTGTCTCTCATTGACTAGGATCTTGCCGTGCGGGCTAACTGAGCTGGGGCTGAGTGTCGTGGGGCTGAGTGTCGTGGGGCTGGCCAGTGGTCTCAGGCTCACTGTCTCCAGTTCCAGTGCTGGAACTGCAGGCATATGCCTCCATGCCTAGCTTTTTTATGTGGATTCTATGGGTCAAGCTCAGGCCCTGGTGCTCACAAGTCAAGCGAAGTCATCTCCCTAGCCCCTGCATTGCAGGCTTAAGAATTATTAGTTATCTTCTCTTATCACCCTTTACCCTTGTCATATGTACACTTGCATTCAACGTTGTATAAATGTGGCTCTCCAGGAAGACCAACCAATGATTTTTTATTTTCTTCAAAACTCAGTTGTCCCATACCCAATGTCTTAGAACCAATGACAGTAAAATACTAATGTATCCTGTCTTTTCTCTCTTCCTTTTTGTCCTGTAACAAATCTGAGGTGTTTTTTAAATAAATTTAATTACCATTTTCAAATCCATGTCTGCATACAGTGCTCCTTTTATGAACACTTAGCAAACATATCTAATGAATGGGGAAGTGAATGCTTTAAACACTGAAGCAGTCATGCAGTTTCATATGGATGACTAGAGCAATCTCTGCTTCAATTGCCGCAGCAAGAACTGGAGCCTCTTTGGGAACATGGGTTTTCAGGGCCGCCCTCACTTTTAGCTTATGGAAATGAGTTTTGGAAATTTACCTGTCCGTGGTCAGTGGAGACCTAGTTCCTTGGAATCAACTTGCACTTTCTTAGAAGGTGATGAAAGCCACAGAAAAAGAAAATGAATTTCAGTACTTAGTCATTCACAACTTCTCCTCCTGCATGGCATCTCTGAAGCTGCCTGGGCCTCTTGAGCAAGGGACCCAACTTTTTGTGCCTTTACAGCAGCGCTTCTCAATCTGTGGGTCTTGGCCCCTATGGGAGTTGCTTATCTGATATCCTGCATATCAGATACTTGCATTATGATTCATAACAGTAGCAAAATTACAACGATGACGTAGCAATGAACTAATATGGTTGGGGACCATCCCAACGTTAGGAACTGTATTAAAGGGTCACAGCACAAGGAAGATGAGAAGTACTGCTGTATAGCCATGTATTGGTGTTCCACAGCGACTTCCTCTGTTCATTTCAGGACCACTGATAGAGAAAGAAGTTAAAAATTATGAAAGGAGAGTTGTTGATAGAGGACACATGTTACTATGGTGATATTTTTGGAGCATTGAGTCTGCCAGGAACATGGTGTAATTCTGGCTAATTTCAGCTCAAATTAAATGCTGTTGTGACAAAACGGAAATGTCTGTAGGTCACATCAGTGTGATTTTCCCTGGGAAATTAGATTATTCTTCATTGAAAACATCAGTTACAGGCATGACCACACAGCTTCATAAATCTTTCTGATGCAAGACGTGGGAAATGAGCCCTTGAGATGCAATTGTTATTAAGACGCGCTCGACATTCTCAAGACACACCCCACACAGAGCCCCCTTCCTCACTGCTACACCGACAAGTCCCTTTCAGAGTTCCAATTACAGCTGATGCCGTGTGCCTGCCTGACAGTGAGCAAGACTGGCAGATATTAGCCTGCAGCTCTCCAGAAGCACCTGTGCACTGAAGGGAAGTGTTTGAGGGGAAGCCCTCAACTCTCTCCACAGATTCCCTTCTTAGTGGCTTCTACTTCACATGGTAGCATCGGCTAGATTTTGTAAACCTTGGCTTAGTTTGATGTTTGTGTGAATTTTCCAAAAGCATTTGGGATTTGAGTTCATTATCTCTATTATGTAGAGGGGTGAAACAGATCCCCCCACCCCAATATGCGATTTGGTGTCTCTAGGTACCTAGTACTAACCTCAATGCACATTTACTCGATGTCAGTAGATGTTCAGGGCTCCTAGGAGTTTGGAAACATATGGAATGTTCATTCAATTTATAGTTTATAAGTTACCTTCCCTTGAGGTCCGTGAAATTCTCACACGGTTGTTTCTTATACTTTTTGGGTGTGTATTTACCTTGTACCCCAGCCTTCTTTGAAATGAGCATGGGATGACAAGGGTGTGAAGAAGCTGGTTTTGCTGCAGAATGTTTGTGAGGTTGAGCTGGCTCCTGGAGTGTCTGGACATACCCTGCTAAAGCCAGGATGGATAGTCAGTGTGTCAGAATCTCTACAGTGTGTAGCACCCAAGTGTGCAGAGCGGGAGAGAACTGCTATATCAAAGCAATCTGCTCCCATGTCTCCCACAGGTGGCTGCAGCTCTTCTGAACTGGATTAAATCACTCAGATCAACGCAAACAACACAGCTTAGAACAGCATCCCATGCTATGAGAGCAATGTGTAAATTTGATATTTGCCTTTCAGTTCCTGTAAACTGAAGCCCCAGGTTCAACACTTAGTGTTCAACACTTAGTGTCATATTTCTTTAAACAGGATCCATGAGAAAGTACCAAAGAGCAACAGAAGAAAAATTTTCAATTCACTTTGGTATCAATAATAATTTCAAAATTATAGGTTACATCAAAACCTAGCAATTATCCGGGATCCAAAATATATTAGATATATTCCCAAGAATCTGAATGTGGTGGATATATAAAACTCTCTGTAGGAATAATGTAAGCTATTGATTAGATATCTGACCCGAAAGCATGATATGATAACTTTAATATGCACACAATCATCTTATTTCTTGGAATAGGATGAAACATATTTTGACTACATTCACTTTCTTTTTTAAAATATTTATTTAATTGTTTTATATGTGTGTGTGTGTGTGTGTGTGTGTGTGTGTGTGTGTGTGTGTGCGCGCGCGCGCACGTGCACATACACAGGTGCCTGTGGAGGCCAGAGGCATTGACCCCTGGGCCTGGAGTTTCATGTGATTGTGAACCTCCTGATATGTATGGGTGCTGGGAAGCAAACTCAGGTCTTTTGCAAGAGCAGTACGTGCTCTTAATGGCCGCACCATCTCTCTAGGTTCCTCTCTCTTCAGCAATTTAACCTGTTTGTGATCTCCTAGAAGTCACTCTATCCCCCCTCTCTTTGTTCTCTGTCTGTCTGTCTGTCTCTTTCTCATAAACATAGTGTGTGTGTGTGCTCGGTTTCTGTACATCTGTGTGTGTGGACTTGTCTAGGCATTTGACTCACACTTACAAGTGTTTCCTTGATGGAAAAGTACTTTCTGAGCTGAGTTCACGGAAACAAGAACTCTGGACACATACATCCCGTAGAGTGGAGAGCTTCCAAGCTTCACTGCCGCTCAGTATTCTTCTCTGCCAGTTCTCGCTGCTGCCGTAGACTCAAGTGGGAGTCCATACTGAGTTGATTCAGAGCAGTCAGTTCCACAGTTTTCAATTTCCTGACTGATGCTGAAGCCAAGGCTTGAAAAACAGTCTCATACAAACGTGAAAAATCAAAGCCTGTTTCCAAGGGTCTTATAAACAGATTAATTTTCCTCCAAAGACATGTATCTGTGACTAACTAGGCCAGAGAATCAAGACTTCACAGCTACTCCAGAGAGCTAGGCAGTGGCAGCTGGAGAGAAGCTAAGCTGAAAACACCCTTCAAATCTCCCGTTTCACCCACAGTGTAAGGAGAAGCCTCAGGAAGAAACTCGTTTAATCTCACCATTTTCAAGACAAGGAAATCAGCCGGGAAGAACTCAATGATTCTTCAGGTAGTGGGCGTATGTAGGAGAGGAACCTTGGTGGTCCTCATTCAAACTTTTAGCTTTTGCTGGTCTGGCTGCTGATTCTCAACTGAAAGAAAAAAATGATTAAATTCAGCGAAATGGCTCAGGAAAATCACCACTCAGTCTTCCCTTCATTCCCTGCATCCTAAATACTCCTCTTGGGAGAAAAGATATTTGAAATGCCTTTGTAACTTCATCAAAATAAATAGTATTTTAGAAAACACACTTATTTCAAAAATACATCAAAGAATTCCAGTGTCAACAGCTTGTTAGTTTAGTGAATAGATGAAGACTAGAAATTTTTAAATTAAAAATTAATTTATCGATTTATTATGTGGATGCAGGCATGTCATAGTAACTTGCTGAAGTTGGTCTCTCCTTCAATAGTGTGTACCCTGGGGATTTCATTTGGATCATCTGACTTGGAGGCAAGAGCCTTTACCTGATGAACCTTCACACCAGTTTTACAAGCAGAGTTTGTATCTCGAAAGACCATGGAGCTTGACCTGTTAGATTCTAATGTGTTTTGAAATCCTTAGCTCTGCATTCTCAGATTACTCGATTCTTAAGATCCACTCCTCTATATGGTTTCTTGGCTCATCTTCTCATCCCGTTTTCTAAAAATGAAACCTGAACACAATCTCCACAGTTTCTTGACTTCAGCTCATGTTTTAGAAGCTCCACATCTCATATAATGATAGCTTAGACATCACTTTCTGCGTCCCATTTGTTTCCCCTCCGACATGAGAGTTGTCACGGGTCCTTGTTGCTTTTGAACGCAAGTCCAAATGTGCGAGCCTGGGTTTGCTGCTCTTTATGAATTGACTTCACTTCATGGATTAGAGCTTCTTCTTTTCAATTTTTAGAATTCCCGAGGTTGAGTCCAGCCTTCACTATCTTTCTCTAAAGGTTTTCTTGTTTCTATGCCTTTGCTTTCATACTCAGGTTCTACTCACTGGAAGGCTGTGCCTCTAACAACCGCCGTAGATACCTGCCAAACATTCCCCAACTGCATAGTTTCTTCAAGGCCTTTGAGATTGAAGTTGAACTGAAAATGCTCCTCACTAAGAATTCCAACATCACTCACTACTGGTAGAGATAGATGGTGTCCTAGAAGCACCATCTAGACTGGAACTTGCATACAGCAGTACATCTCTGCCTAAAATACACACCCCTGTCCCTTACCCTCAGCAACACACACTTCTGGTTGTCTACTGCACACACCCCCTGCCTTGCCTGCAATACAAATACTCCACCCTATCTACAGAACACATCTTTCTCCTTGCCAACACTCTATAGCCTTCTTCTCGCCCACACATCCTATATTTTCATTACACTTCTCCTTGCTTACAATGAAAACTTTTCTATTTCAACAAAGAATGCACCTTCTCTGACTCCACAGCACAAAACCTTCTCCTTGATAGAAGCTTTCTCCTTGCCTTAGTTCTACACCTTTCTCCTTTCTTACAGTATAAATCTTTCTCTTTGTCTGCAACAACCCTCTTCCTTGCCTACAGCCCACACCCTTCTCCTCCTTGCCTACAGCCCATACCCTTCTCCTCCTTCCCTACAGCCCACGCCCTTCTCCTCCTTCTCTACAGCCCACACCCTTCTCCTCCTTGCCTACAGCCCACACCCTTCTCCTCCTTCTCTACAGTCCAGGCCCTTCTCCTCCTTCCCTACAGCCCACACCCTTCTCCTCCTTCTCTACAGCCCAGGCCCTTCTCCTTCCCTACAGCCCACACCCTTCTCCTCCTTCTCTACAGCAAGGCCCTTCTCATCACTCCCTACAGCCCACACCCTTCTCCTCCTTCCCTACAGCCCACTCCCTTCTCCTCATTTCCTACAGCCCACACCCTTCTCCTTCCCTACAGTCCACAGCCTCCTCCTTCCCTACAGCCCACAGCCTCCTCCTTCCCTATAGCCCACAGCCTCCTCCTTCCTTACAGCACACACCCTTCTCCTTCCCTACAGCCCACATTCTTCTCCTTCCCTACAGCCCATACCCTTCTCCTTCCCTATAGCCCACACCCTTCTCCTTGCTTTCAGTACACACTCCTCTTCTTTCCTAAAGAACTTACCCTTTTCTTGCCTACTGAACACAATTACATACAGATCATTGGTTTCCACAATGACAATGCTAATCAGCAAGTATATGTTAGATTAAATAATTGTATACATTTATATTGATCACATATTATTTTATTTGACTCACATCTATGAAGTCGATGGTGAAATTGTTAACATTTTTATATATGAATAAGGAAATTGAAGGCAAAGCAAAATTATGGAGTGGGAAGATTAGTATTTTTCCTTGCCAATTCTAATATTAAAAAGCCTACAGCAATTTATTTTTCTTTTTCCTAAATGAAATATTATATTGCTCTCTAAAAGTTAGATATTTGGGACAAGGGTGTCTGAGCTCTGTCCGAGTCTCATGGTGTTTATCTACTTGGCTTCAATTTAGTAGAACATCAAGGATGTTTTCTTGCAGTGAAAATGTTTGGAGTGTTCTGTGGACTTACCACCCTGCATCCTTTCCAGTTACAGAGACATGTGATTGAAGTATTCTTAACTTTCCTTTCTGCTGCATGTGTATACAACTTGTCTACCAGAGAACAGACTGCTGTTGGGTATCATATAGAATTCATCATGGGGGAGGAGGTAAATGGAAGGAGAGGATAGGAGAGAGGGAGATGTGGTAGTTTGAAAGAAAATGGACCTCAAAGCAAGTGACACTATTAGGAGGTGTGGCCTTGTTGGACTAGGTGTGGTCTTGTTGGAGGAAGTCTGTCACTGTGGAAGCAGGCTTTGGGGTCTCATATATGCTCAAGCCATGCACAGCTAGGCATTCATGGCCTGCTTGTCTCTCATTAGATATGTTCATCCAAAACAGATGTTTTCCATGTATAGCATTTAGAAGACTTATCAAAAGTATAGGAGACATGTCATTCTGGTAAGTGTGGGGGCTTGCAATATATTCAATAATGGGCTGGTTATTTCACTCTGTCCTTGTTACAAACTGCCTGTATCTATCACAAGGCCAACTTAAGAAAAGAATAATTAGCAAACTTATAATAAGTAAATTATTTTTTGAAACAGAATCTCACATAGCCCAGGCTGACATTGAACTCCTGATCTTAGCCCGAGCCTTCCAAGTGATGGGATCATAGGCATGAGGTACCTTGCCTAGCACAGATTATTTTTTGAGAAAACATTTCTGTTAATGAAATGATTACTCTGCTGCTCAGTATTAACTGTTAACAGAGGTTTCTGTCCAGCCCAGTCCTGTAGCCATTCAGCCCCAAAGAAACACACAGAGGTACCTTTTTCGGAGAGGCAGTCACATCTTGCTTGCTCTGTGTCTGGCTTACTCTGTGTCTGGGTGATGGCTGCAGACTGAAACTTCCCTCTTCCCAGAATTCTCGTTGCCCTGCCTCTACTTCCTGCCTGATCACCCTACCTATACTTTCTTCCCGGCTATTGGCCAATCAGCGTTTATTTAAAATACAAGTGATAGGATACAGACCATTGTCCCACAACACTTTCCCCTCTTTTATTTAAACAAGAACTCTGAATCAAACCTCCTTGTTTAGCTTTTCTACTGACCATTATCCATAAAAACTTGTAACCAACATTCTAAACAAAGGCAAACATCCATAATCCATTTTTGGGGGGAATGTGGGCATAGTTTTTCAGGCTATTTCCTGCTGATTGGAGGCTCTGATAATCTTATGGGGACCTAAAGAAAATTTTGAATTATGATCAAGTTCTAAATGGAATATTCTGTGAGGCTTGATCATCTCAGCCAGCAGTCTTACAACTGTTCTGGATGTAGAACTCAGACATTTGGGCCATCCACTGCTATCAGAGACTTCTCAGGGGTCTTCCTTGATCAAACTTGATTTTTATTAACCTGGAATGAAGCCACACTCTCTTATTTCCTATGAAAACAAAAGCAAAGCCTCTTCTCCAAAGTAACATATTTTTGACTTAAATTTTGAAGTCAAGGCATTTTCAAAATATATATATTTGATTATTCCAGCAACATTTATAATCAAATATCTTTTATCAATTGTTGTTTCTTCCTCAGCCATCAAATCATTCAAAGATGACACAATGACATATAGTATCCAGACTCTCTGTGTATTTTCCATCTTTATGAGGCTTTATTTTAAACTCTATTTCTTTTCTTTTTCTTTTTAATTTTTGGCTTTTTGAGACAGAGTTTCTCTATGTATCTTTGGCTGTCCTTCAATTCATTCTGTAGATCAGGTTCTTGAACTCACAGAGATCCGTCTGCCTCTGCCTCCCAAGTGCTGGGATTAAAGTTCACTACACCCAACTACTCTCTCTCTCTCTTGCTTTTTTTATTTTAAGGACTTTATCCTTGCAAGCCTCCCCCCCACACACTGTAAACCATTTAGAGTTTTTTTTTTGTCTTTGAATCTATCTTTACTGTATATCTTTTTTTTTCTGACCACAAGATTCTTTAATTTGCTAAGCAATATGGCTAGGATTAAAGCTATGGCTTTGATGACTGGATCCACTTCATTACTTAGCTTTTTGAGAGCCTAGCTTCATGGTGGAGGTACTGGCTGGAGCCATGTTTATTGCCATAACTCTATGGAGTTTCAATGTCCCTGACACCACCAAGAAGCATATCATCAGCTACTCATAAACACCACTCAAGTGTGTAGTGGTAGGGCCTCTTAAATGAGATGCATTTGCACCTAAGAAACAGAGCCCACCTGAGAAAATGATGTTATTAATAAGCTATGCTTAACTCTGTTCTTTTCTGTCTAGAATTACTTCCCAAGCTCTCTCAAGCTTTATGTGGATGCAGTTGCCCCACATTGGGTGCCATTTGTTGACAGAGGTTTCTGCCTGCCTGGTCCTTCAGCAATTCAACCCCAAAGAAACACACAGAGGTCTACATTAATTATAAACTGGTTGACCTAGTAACATAGACTTCTTATTAATTAATTCTTTCTTATCTCTTATATTAGCCCATTATTTTTGTCTGTGTTAGCCACATGGCTTGGTACCTTTTTTTGGTGAGGCAGTCACATCTTGCTTGCTCTGTGTCTGGCTTCCTCTGTGTCTGGGTGATGGCTGCAGACTGAAACTTCCCTCTTCCCAGAATTCTCATTGACCTGCCTCTATTTCCTGGTTGCCCCACCTATACTTCCTGCCTGGCTACTAGTCAATCAGAATTAATTTAAAGTACAAATGAAAGGGTACAGACCATTGTCCCACAACAATTTACTCTCTTTCTTCTTAAAACCTTAGTTTTCATTAGATCCCAAGAGCTAGGGAAATCAGGCATACTCAATATGTACAGGAAAGAAACGAAAATGAGTCGATATTATATTTAGGATTCTGGACATGCTATGATCTTCAGTCTCTAAAAAGCAGAGCCTTAGCATCGACTGTGCATTAGCTGGGTCTTAGGCTGCTGTTGGGCTAAGCCCTCATATGCATCAACTTGCAAAGCATGATGGGATGTGGCAGCAAAAGTCTTGAACTGGGAACTGGTAGACTCAATTTCTGGAGTTGGCAACATTTCTTCTCTGTTTTCTAGACTTTAAGTGAGAAGGGAAAGAGGGCTGAGGTGGCTCAGCTGGTAAAGTGCTTGCCCTGTAAGTGTGAGGACCTGAGTGTGATCTCCAGGATTTATGAGAAAACTGACAGGTGTGGGTGGGGAGGAGAGACAGGTGTTGGGCGGGGAGAGACAGGTGCAGAGGGGAGGAGAAACAGGTATGGGGGAGGGAAGACAGTATGGGGGAGGAGAGAGAAATGTGGTGGGAACAAGAGAGAAGTGTGGCATGGAGGAGAGACAGGTGTGGGGTGGAGAGGCAGGTGTGTGGGGAGGGCAGAGTCAGGTGAAATGGGGCTCCCTGTGCTGGTCAGTGTGGAGGAATCAGCAAGCCTCTGACCTAGTAAGAGACCCTATCTCAAAAAATAAGGTGGAAGTACTTGGGGAAGGATGACACCCAAAGTTATCATCTGGCCTCCACATGGATGTGCATACATATTGATGTACAGGAATGAGATACCCACCTGCATTATGCACATGTCCACCTCACACACAGGTTGTACAAACCCTTGCATTATGCACATATGCACCTTACACACAGACATGCACATCCCCCTGCATAATGCACATGTGCACCTTGCACACAAATGTGCACATCCCCCTGCATTATGCGCATGTGTGCATACAGGTGTGCATATTCCCCCTCTGACTAGCTGAATACCATTATTTTTAGTTCTAACATCCCTGGGGGCTACAAAGATTTTCCAGGACCGCAGGAACCACATCCCCCATATTCGTTTCACCTTTAATCAGTTTGCTCCTTCGTTCTAGATCCTAAGCCTCAGTGACAGCTTTAGGCATCCTTGGGTGCCCTGTGGAACAGTGAGAATCTTGTGTGAAGTCCTTGATGGATGAAGCTATCTCAGCCCCTCTGTGTCTCCAGTTATCCCTGTTTGGTTCAAACCAGTGGCCAAAGGCATTGCAGTACGGTTTTGCATTTCCCAACTGAAGCTGTGGCAGCTGGTCTCAGTATTTGACCTCAGTAGGGACTTGGCATGTGTGCACCGTTGGGAGCCATCTTTCTACTGCTCTCTCTTTACGCTCCTCAGCTCTGTTTATTTCCTTCAGATTCTGAGCCGCTCTCTCTGCTATCTTATTGAAGATGATTGTTGGTACCATTCTTTGGGTGAAATGGTTTGGCAAGGTTGGAACTTCCTTTCTCCTCCTTCTTCTTTGGGCCTAGTGAGCATCCATGCACTTGCTTCTCTTCCCAGTGGCATGTATAATCAAGTTCCTCCAGAGTGGCTCCAGAAGGTGGCTGTTCACTTTTCCAGTGTTCTTCACCATAGAAGTGAGACCTCTCGTTACAAGTCTGTAGATTAAGTATTACTGCAAGAAGTGTCCAAATTATCATTTGGATTTTGAGTGTTTCCCCAGGGACCTGTGTATTGAAGGTATGGCCCCAGTGTGGCACTATAGCGATATGGTTGTAACTTTAAGATGTAGGCCTAGTGGGGAAATCTTAGGTCACATGTGGGAAGCTGTGGCATCCTGATCTCTTCCACTCTCTTTCGCTTTTCCTTTTTGGAATCAATGGCTTTCTCTGCCACGTGCTCTTGCCATGATACACCACCAGTGACCCAAAGCAATCAGTTGTGGATTGAAAGTTTGAAATTGGAAGCCAAAGTAACCTCCTCTTTCTATAAGTTTATAATCTCAAGTAATTGTGACATTAATAAAAACCTGACTAGTACATGTGCCCTAATGAGGAGGAGCTAATGGCCACATTTAAAAAGGTGCACTCAATAAGTGACCCCATAGAAACAGCTACTCTTACTCAAAGACTTAATCTCTCTCTCTCCGTCTCTGCTAAAAGCAAGCCAAGAAATTCATCAAAAGTGATTCCATGTAGTTTTAAACTGTGACCATTCCACCCTCTGGTGTTTTTAAACACAGCCCTCTCCCACATTCCAGAATGTCTGTGGTTGTATTTAAGTTCATAAGGATCTAGGATATTTTGCACCAATTTGAAACTTTCAACCTATGTGCTTTTTGGAGCAGTTGTATCTCCATGAATTTATCTTCAGAGAGGGGCCCACCCAAGTAGGCAAATAGCTGTTAAAAAAAAAACAACAAAAAACAGCCCTTTATGAAGAATCCTAGAACCTGTTGGCTGGCTCCCCACCGTTTCTTTGAGTCTCCAACAGTTTCCTGCCAGAGTTTGAGCAGCAGTGAAACGTTTTGGTTTTCTCCTAGTGAGGGACTAAGAGTGTTTGGTTGTCTTTTCTATTCAAATCTGAGTTCTCTGTGTAGCAGATGTTTCCAGTTGTGTAACGGTGTTGAGTTTTGTGTGGGATAAGATGTAGAAAACCAGAACACAGTTTGAGACCAAGCCAAAACTGCTGCTTGTTGCTGCCAATGAGTAAAATTTGAACTCATGCTTCAGAGATACAAAAGTTAGCATGTTAGTACCTAGAAAATGTAGTGTGTAGGAGATCATTCCCATCTGAAAACTCAATCGCTTTTTTTTGTGCATAAAATCATTAGTTGATGAGAGCCCCTTTTCTTCTAAAGGCTGAAGGGGTCTAATGTATCTGCTAAAACTCAGAGAGCCAGCTCCTACTGGCTGATGAAGCATTTCCTAATGAGAGGACGGCCTAAAAATGCAATTAGTGCAAAATACATGGTCAAGAGCAGGGTAGCTCATGCAGTATCTTCAGAGAAGAAAAGCTGAGAGCCAAGTGCTATTGCTTTTTCCTGGGTTTTCCTTTCTCCTGGTAGAGACAGGAACTTGAGGTTTTTATCATAAAGGGATAAAATGGCAAGGAATCGTGTACTGGCTTCCAGTCACAGAGCAAACCCATCCACATCTGTTTCTAGTATTCTGCTGAAGAATCTCTCCAGTTGATAATTTGGATTGGATGCAAATTGGTTTGTTTTCCTTGGTCCTTTCTTCCAAGCTCAGATAAAACAAACCTATCCTGTGGGTCCAAAAGTTTGCATTCTGAATTCTTGGTTTACGTGGTGCAGATTCTCTCTGTTACATTGCTAACACATTATCCATCTTGAAAAGAACAAACCTGGCAGGACTTATATTATATAAACTCCCACAACTGACTACATTTTGTGTGTGTGTGTGTGTGAAATTACAATTCTTAGGGATTTCTAATGCAATTCTGTTTTACCATGTTATATTTGCTTCAACTGACTTTCCCCTATGGTGACTTCTTGTTTGAAAGCTCCTATCCTAACATTTATCTAATGAGATTAAAAGAAGGGTGCAATCCAGTGATTAAAGGTAGCAGAGCCTCTGGCAGTGAGCTGGGTAGCTTTTTCCCTGACGGATTTCTGTCTCTTGAAGAATAAGAGGCACTTTTTTTCTTTCTTTTTTCTAACATAATCAATAATGAATGAAGAGAATACTATATGTAGACAAAATTTGAAGCTGAAGTTTTTAAGGTCAAGATAAGAGAATCCTTTTATGACAGCATAAAAGCACATATTAAGGGGCCAAATGCAAGAAGAAACAAAGAAAAGGTTGTTTTTAAGATATACAAACTCATGGAAATATGGCAAATTTTTCTGATAGATAAAAATGAGAAGTGAATCAAGAAGCTATCAGGAAATAGTTCTTCAATGAGCTTTTGAAAAAGTGTTGTCCATGTTGCAGAAGCCCAGGGAGACTTCTTGGCTAAAGGACGCTTTAATGAATATCTAATTAATAATAAAAAAGTCATGTTCTTTCCTTTCCTTTTCTTCTACTGGAATTCTGCTACAGTTTTATTCTGAATAAACTATAGAGTGATCGACTGTTACAAAACTATCCCCAAATTAAATGAGACTGTGCAATGTGACTTTGCTTCTTCCAATTACACTTTTACAAAGAAATTCTAATTGGCTAAGTGATCAGTCCTTTGAAGTGACAGAATTTTTTAAAAATCTTTGCAAAGATAAATTTTTGGAAGTCACAACAAGAGGCTGAAAAATATGAAATTGCTTTAGGAAAAGAATGTTGTCTCTTTGTGTTTTCTCAAGGCAAAGCAATATAAAAAGGGGCGGATTTCCTGAATGGTCCTGATGGGACAGCAACAAAGACAGTGAGAGAGAAGTGGACACCAGAGCAGCAGAAATGAACACTGGCACACATTGTACACACACACACACACACACACACACACACACACACACACCCACACACACACCACACACACACACTCTAAAACCACACAAGGAAACTGACGACATTCATAGATTCGTTGAGACATGTTTGGGATTATTGGGTTTCCTCAGAATAAAGGAAATGTTAAATGGCTAAACCCAGGCGCTCCTGGCTAGCTGGCCACCAGTCTGAATTTGCTTAGCGCTTGTTGTTGGTCTGTCGACTTTGCTTGATGGTCTCCTTGATCTTAGCCTTTCCGATCTTTCATTATCTACTTCTGGGAGGGCGGGTCTTTCTAGTATTGTTTATCTCCACCAGACACATTATTTTCCAGTAAGGAATTTATCTTCCATGTGGAAAGGAGTAAAATTACTAAAGAGAAATCCTTTAAATCTCTTAAACCATTGAATCTAAAGAACTAAGGGGGAATAGAACTGATCAAACTTGAAAAACTGGGGTTAGAGAAACGGCTCAGTGGATAGAGGTCACCAAAGCCAACAATAAGGAGTTTTGTCCCCAGGACCCGCATGATGGAGGAGAGAGACAGCTCCTACATTTTGTCCTCAACCTCCAGGCGCACTATGCACACCCCTTACCCCCACCTCCACTCTGCATGTGCGTGCGTGCACGCACACACACACACACACACACATACACACAAACACACACACACACACGGGAGCTGGGGCAGAGACACAAAGAGAGGAAGAAAATAAATGTAATAAAAAATTTTAGGTAAAATAATTCTTTTCACATTGTTTTCTTATCATTGTTTAAAAAAGGGAGCTAGAAGGGCGTGGGGTAAACTCCTTCATGCTTTCATATTCTTTGTTTTTAATTGGTAGTATTAAAATAAAGTGATCTTCCATTATTCATTCAACAATGAGAGTCTATGATGATTTCAAGTTATTTAAAAGACTTGAAATTTGTTTTAAAATGTGCCGCCCCAGCAGTAGCAGGGGATGGGCTTTTTCACACTAGCGTTCTTCTCTCTGTTGTAGAGATGCCCAGAGCAGCCTGGGAATTCTAAAGGCTTTGGAGTCATGACCTCCAGGTGCCTTATTTACTGACTATATGGGATTTGTCTGAGCTGTTAAGTCCAGTATTTCTATGTACAAAATGAAGGAAAATAGAACATTAGGATGCTGTCAGGAAAGGCCACTTTGTGTAAAAGATTTGGCACTCAATATGCATGGGTCTTAAAATTGTTTAAAATATATTTTATTGACTGATTGTTTTATGGAATACATAAAAGAGAATAAATATATCAGTTATAATCACAAAGACGTAATGTTAAATATTATAATCTCGAAAATTTTCTATCACAACAGTTTTCCAATATGTAAAGAATGTTTTTAAAGATTTCATTCTTAATTTCAAGCATGAGTGTGAGGGAAGCTACCCAAAGAGGCCACACACAGACTGACACAAACATTGTCAAAGTTTGTAACTTGAGTTACTCAGAATAGAACATTGTGCAGTGTCTTAAAAAGGTGTCATTACTAATGCCACCAAATCCAATATATTAGGGAGAAATTTCAGAAGCATATACACAATGAAACAATGCTCCCTGAGAACAGAACTTAATTTATCAAATGACTACACATCAAAATACAAGTAAATGGAATCATTTCTGCTGTTCTTGTGAGAGCTCGTTTACTAGACTCCTGCAGGAATGTGGACCTTCTTCACTGTCCTGTGACTGTGTATAAACTGCTCTTCCATGGTGGCAACACTGGAGGCAGCATCCATAATTATAGAGATGGTATTCTCTTTGGGGGCATGCAATCCTGTAATTCTCATCCCTAATTAGGACAGAGGGAAGGCCTGGGCAATACCACATTTCATCGTCCTTTTAAAATCTTTGACTCATAACTAAGTTAACCGGTGGAGGACTCCACACCTCTCTCATTTTTCTGGCAGATATAATGTTGATGATGATGGTGAGGAGGAGGAGGAGGAGGAGGAGGAGGAGGAGGAGGAGGAGGAGGAGGCAAAGCAGAAGAAAAAGTAAAAGGCTGAGGGAGAAGGAGAAAATGAGAACATGAAGAAAAAAGGAGGAAGTAAAGGAGGAGAAAGGATGACCGGGAGGAGGAAGAGGAGGGCAAAGGGAAGGAGAAAGGGGAGGAGGAAGGGGAGGAAGGGAGGAGCAAAGGTAGGAAGGGACAGAAAGGAAGGAGGAATGGGAGGTAGAGGAGGGGTAAGGAGAGGAGAATGATGTCAGATGGTTAGTTTGTCCACCAACTCTGAAGAGACATCTTAGGACTAAAACCTCAAATTGATGTTGTTTGAGAACTGCCAGGGTTCTGCACTGTGGCCTGCAGACTTCTGAGTTCCATCTCTAGGTCTTCTGACTCCACACGTCTCAAGTAGAGTCTAGAACTGGAGAAAGGGGTCAACAGTTCAAGAGCAAGGATTTGAACTCAGTTCACAACCACTGTGTCTCCAGTGGGCAACTACGCCCATGCACATACTCTCACAGAGACACACACACCAAAACAAAAACAAACAAATAAAAAAAACCTGAAAAAAACCAAAACCAAATCTTGAGAGTCTAAATCCTTTTAGGCTGATGATCAGTGGGGAGAGCTTGTTTAGGGTGTACTGGACAAGGCCCTGGGCTTGGTGATCAGTACCGCAATAAATAACAAGCTAGTCCATTAGTTAAGCCCTGAACCTGCAAATAATTACTTTGGGACTACTGCTGTGTCTATGTGAGGAGCTGTGTCACTAATGAACTGGAGAAGCCTCCGCGCAGCTGTCTGTGGTCCACTCACTCACGACGTTGAACTGTGTGCATCATGGACCCCATCTCCATCCTCAGCTCGATGTTCCAACGGAGGACTCTGCAGCTCGGCCCTCCCTTGCTCTTACGGTCTACTCTCCTGCCTCTGCTCCCGTGGCACACAAAGTCAGTAGAGCAGAGGAGGGTGCTAGACATCAGAGCAGGACTGGAGACTAACAGGCTGTGAAACAAAGCTCTATAGTTATGATGGTCTCAGTAGGTCCTTTCCAGGCGGCAGCTGCACACATAACTCCTGGTGCCTTTCCTTTGGAAGTTACCACCTTTCTCAGCTTTCCACAAAATCCAGTGGTTTTGGGATCCTCCAGCCCAGACCTACACCTCTGTCTCATACTCCAAATGATGTGGCATTCCCAGAAGTACATTCCGAGTGTTCGAACTTGGGACAGGGCAATGGAGACCCATTGGAAGGAGGTGCATGAAGAAGGTCCGGAAGCTTCTTCCAGCAGGCTGTGTGGGTGTCAGCCTTTGCAGTATAGGTCTGTTCTCCTTGAAAGTGTCCCAACGCATTTATAGGTACAGTGTACTTCATCTACTAAGCTCTTCACAGCACCCACACACAGCACCAGCACCACACATGTGTGAACACGCAAGCTTGCAGAAGTAATCATGTTGATATATAAGATCCTAGTCCTAAGAACCATTCTAGAAAAACAACTTCCCTTAAGCAATCTGATCTACTCATGACAGCCAGCCACAACTTGAACAAGTGAGACACACTGTCACAGTGATTAACACGTAGCTGGGACTTTAAAATCACGGGTCAGGTCCCATTCTCAGGCTCGTGAGGTCTGTGATCTTCCTGTAGACAAACAGCTCTCTAGGACCAATGCGTGCTGCAGACATTAGTTCCCATTTCCGGTCTTACGATTTCTTTAGCATCTTTCACTTCAGTATTTGTTGTTTAACTATTTAAAATATAGCATGTAAAATTGTGTTGAGTTCTGTGAATTTTATTGCAAGCATAAACTTGTGGAGCCTGACCACAATGAAGATGCAGGACACTTCCACCTCCCCAAAGTTCAACAGCTATGCTTCTGAAGTCACATCCACCCCCTACCACATTCCCTAGCAAAGATGGGGTCTGTTTCCCATTAATAACGTTTGTCTTTCAGATAATGTATTGTGCAAGTAGGGTGGCAAAGTGTGAGTGCCTCAGAGACTGACTCACCATGATTCGTGACCTCGGAGCTGCTTCTTGCTCCCCACTGAAGTTGCAAGTGTGATTACTTACCTGCTGTAGGACTTTTGGATTGATTCCACATTTCTGTGTTTATAAATACAACTGTTATGGATATGCATAGGTAAGTTTTTTGTTTGAATAGTAAGATTTCTTTCCAATAAATATGTAGCAGTATGATTTCTTGGTCATACTTTAAGTGTATACTATTTGTAAAAAAAAACCTTCAAATCCTTTTCTGGAATGACTGCATTCTTACTCTCAGTGTATGAGAATTTGGTGCTTTCTTCAGCAACACTCAGTTTGCCAGTAATAGTGATTTCAGCTACTCTAGCAACTAAAGAGTGGTAGCTTAGCATTGCTTCAATTAGCATTCCTCTAGTGGTACCAGGTGTACGTTCTATGCTGTATTTGAACTTGTCTTCCATTGCAGATTTTATACTATCCACTTTAGGGATAACGTGTGCCTTTTTACACTAGTTATCTTTGTTTTCTGCATGTACTATTTTCTCTTAAATTAATGTTGTTGTTTTTATTGTCTCTATTTCTTTTATTTCTATTTTTTTTGATCCACACATATCTATTTTCTGTTTTTCTTCTTCTCTAATAAGCATTCGTGGTACAAATGTCCCTCTGGTGTTGATTTTGGAAGCAGCTATATCTTCTGGTATAATGTGTTCTACTAAGCTTTGTGTACTTTCAAATTTTCCTTTTGGTTTTTTTTTTAATTCATGCCCCCAAATACAGTCTATTTCTGACTTGGGATTTCCCCCTCTGTATGCTGTGAATACCATTGGTTAATAAAGAAGCTGTTTTGGGTCTGTGATAGGGTAGAGCAGAACTAGGCAGGGAATACTAAACTGAATGCTGGGAGAAGGAAGGTGGAGTCAGGGAGAAGTCATGGAGCTGCCACTGGAGACAGACATACAGAAACCTTGCCAGGAGGCCATGGGCCTCATAGTAAAATATTAAATAATAGAGGCAGGTTAAGTCTAGATGTAAGAGTTAGCAAATAAGAAGCTAGAGCTAATGGGCCAAGCAATGATTTAAATAATATGCTTTCTGTGTGATTATTTTGGGAGTATGGGTCGCCAGGAAATGAACAAGCAGCCTTACTACAACAAATTGGCACTCCAACCTTGGTAACTACATCCACAGAAAAACCTGAAAAAGCTTAAAAAGAAATTCTAGACACAAAAGAACAGAGTTAAGCATGGCTTTTGCTAGTCTCAATTTTTTTTTTTTCTAGATGGGCTTGCGGTGAGCAGGGGCACTGCGGCTACTTTAAGAGAGCTGCAGTAAAAACTGTGAGGCTTTTTTTTTTTTTTAAATAGCTGCTTCCTGGTTCACCAACACAAACAGCTTTGGCTCTTTCAGGAGGTCTGGCCAAGGACATAGACTCTTTCTGTGCCTAAAACTGGGGCAATATACTTGACCCTCAGAGGCAGTGAGCAGCTCCACCAGGCTGGACTGGTCAGCACAAGCAGGAATTGCCATATTTCCCCTAGCAATGCTGCAGCTTAGGTTTTTAAGCAGCGCTTAGTATTTAAAGAAGCAGACCTGGTCAGAAAATAATTATAAATATACAATAAAGACAAATTCAGATGGAAAAGACCTCTAAATGAAACGCAGTGTGTTTAAAAATGTATGTAAGTTTGGGAGAAAGAAGAAAAAGAGTATAGAGAGTTATAAAAAGAAGTAAATAGGTTTTTTTAAAGATAAAATCTTTAAAGAGACAGAGTATGGACGGCCATAGCTTAAAAGAAGTAAAAAAGAATAAGCCATGGAAAGATAGAATATACACAGAAAGCCTGGATTATGTATACTATTGTGTTTTCTTTGAATTTTTTGACTGCAGAGACACATTTGATACTGGGAACTGCTAAGCCAAGCCAACATATATATTTTAAAGGTATCTTGATTTCAAAATGTGGGTCTAAGGATTTGTTGCTTTGGAAAAGAGGTTCTTCTTTTGTTTCCACAGAATATTGAGAATCTGTGGAATCCTTCCAGACTAATGTGGTTTCATGGACCAAGAGCCCACTGAAAGGTCGCCATGAATATCCCTCAAAAAATTACTTTGCCCAATAAACAGCAGGAAGTGGTTTAGAAAGAGCTACACCCATATTCCCAAATATTGTTAAATGTCTGTTTACATTAAAGGGGATATGATAGAGATATAAATAATTTGCATTGGTATAGATCTTGGTTTATTGATACAAATTTAAGGTCAATGTATATGTATTTTTCTCTTGATTAAGGTATTGCGTTTGTACAGTTCATTTAAAAATGTAATGTATAATTAAGAAATAAAAGTTAATAGAGAGTCAATCATAATAGTCAAGCTTGTAGTCATGTTATTTAGGTTTTCTAGATATACAGAGATGTATTTTAGATGGATAGGGATTCTTCAAATCTTTCAAAGGCTACAGAATATGGAATTTAAAGTGCTTTAAGAATTTAGAACTTTTCCCTGGGCAGTGGGCAGGTAGATCTTTGTGAGTTTGAGTCCAATCTGGTCTACCAAGCTAGTTCCAGGACAGGCTCCAAAGCTACAGAGAAACTCTGTCTCAATAAAACCAAAAAAAAAAAAGAAAGAAAGAAAAAAAATAATTTAGGATTTTTTTTCATGACAGTGAGACACATCTGCTCCAGGCAGCACCAATCTACTTCAAGAGGAAGATGGGCATCAAAGAGGCTCCTTATGGAGTTTGTTAGCCATTTGCGCAAGAAACTGCTCTTGCCTGGACTGCTTGATGATATGCTGTATGAACTGGACGTGCAGGACCTACAGAGAAATGACTACTGAACTTGCCTAAAGGTGATATGGTCCTTCGGAGTTTCTGCTTTGTGAAGGAGTCTGCCAGACATTCTGCAAGACACAGAAGAAAATGACAAACTACTAACATTAGCAGAACTGCCTTTGAAATTTCCGGCTTTATGAAATAGTCTGCTTGATACTATGGTCCTGTAGGCTGAAGATGGATGCCCCAACAGTACAGAAGAACGTTGGATGACTGTTTAGGCACTGAGAAGTGCCTAAATTCTAGAGTTTTGGAAGTTATTTACAATGCACTTCCTGCTTACTTAGGTAATATTATATCCTTCTGGAGTCTTTGATGGAGTCAAAGAATAGATAGCTATAGATATAGTTTTCCTTAGTTATGATCAAAGATATAAATATTGTAACTGTAATTCTTTCTTGATACCTGTCTTGCTATATGTAATTTTACTATGTTAAGAATAATATCTTCCTTTTTATTTAAACAGAAAGGGGAGGTGATGTGGGAGTCCCCTCTGTATGCTGTGAATACCATTGGTTAATAAAGAAGCTGTTTTGGGTCTGTGATAGGGTAGAGCAGAACTAGGCAGGGAAAACTAAACTGAATGCTGGGAGAAGGAAGATGGAGTCAGAGAGAAGTCGTGGAGCTGCCACTGAGGACAGACATGCTGGAACCTTGCCAGGAGGCCACAGGCCTCATGGTAAAATATAAAATAATAGAGATGGGTTAATTCTAGATGTAAGAGTTAGCAAATAAGAAACTAGAACTAATGGGCCAAGCAGTGATTTAAATAATATGGTTTCCGTGTGATTATTTTGGAAGTCTGGGTGGCTGGGAAATGAACAAGTGGTCTCCTTATAGCATAGCTCAGTGAATATCCTCTATTTACTTGAAAAGACCATATATAGTCAGCTATTTCATCGTTTGGAAGATTCTGTTTGATCACCAGTGTCAAATTTGTTGGTGTTGTTTTTTACATTTTTAATATCCTTTCTTTTTTCCCTTTCTTCTTATATGTCTATCAATTATTAGAAAAAAGTGTTGAATTCTCAAACTGCCTATATAGGTTCATCACTGTCTTCTCCCACTCAGTCAGGCTTGTTCATTGGGTATTTTGAAACTCCATAAGTACAGTAATACATATTTGTATTTGCTATCTTATTTTGATGAACTGACCCCTTTGTCCTCACATAATGCTTCTCTTTTTCCACTATTATATTTGTTATTCTGGAGTCTATTTTTTTATATTAACAAGTCTGTTTCAGTCATGTTATAACCGATCATGCACCATAGCTGTGGCTTTGTGCATAAGGTCTTCACAAGATGAGGCCTGCTTTCCTCAAAGGTTATCGAAAAGATATGCATTAGAATTTGTGATCTGTGTATTAGAAAGCAAAAATCTTTTAACAAACAGTGCTTTTGGTCCATGGGCATTTTAAAAATATAAATAGAAATTGATGGAAGCACAACATTAAGAGGTAATCATAGTATAATAACCATTTATATATAACTGTTTTACATCTAGTTATAGTCACATAAATTTTGCATAATAGTATGTTCCTAAACATAAATCGATCATGTATTTCCAAAAATAGTGATAAAGATATTTTCTTTCTTCCTTTTTCTTTCTTTCTTTCTTTCTTTCTTTCTTTCTTTCTTTCTTTCTTTCTTTCGTTCTTTGTTTTTGTTTTTCAAGACAGGGTTTCTCTGTAGCTTTGAAGCCTCTCCCGGAACTAGCTCTTGTAGACCAGGCTGGCCTAGCTCTCACAGAGATTCACCTGACTCTGCCTCCTGTGTGCTGAGATTAAAGGTATGCGCCACCACTGCCTGGCAATAAAGACATTTTATAAAATAAAAATTATGAATTTAAAGGGTTTAATCTTTCAATGATAAAAATTTCAGTTTATAATTCTACAAAGAAAATGTCTTGGTCTCTTTCAAATACCAGTGAAGATTCTGTTATTTTAAACATATTACATATAAAACACTCACTCTGTGTGGTTGTTCTCTAGAGGAACAGATGAATAGAATGAATCTCTATATATAGAAAGGGGATTTATTAGAATAACTTATAGGCTGTGGTCCAGGTAGTCCATCAATGGAGGCCTATGAATAGAAGATTCAAGAATCCAGTCATTGCTTCCTTCATGAGGTATGATGTCTCAGTTGGTTTTCAGTATATGACATAATCCAGAAAAATTAGGCTCTAATGCCAGTGAAGAAACTGACTTACTAGTCAGAGTAAGAACAAGGGAGAGAGATAGAGATGATAGATAGATAGATAGATAGATAGATATAGATGGTAGATAGATAGATATAGATGATAGATAGATAGATCGATCGATCGATCGATAGATAGATAGATAGATAGAGATTGCTTCTTCCACACCTTTATACGGGTTGCCAACAGAAGACATGGCCCAATTTAGAGGTAGGTGTGTCTTCTCACCTCAAAGATCTGGATTAGAAATGGGCCTTCTCATTTCAAGAGATTTAATTAAGAACTAACCCCTCCCAGATGTGCTTGACCATTTGAGTTTTACCTAACTCCAGATGTAGTCACGTTGACGACCAAGAGTCACCACCACAAGCGGGAACTTCTTAGTAAACTATGCATAAGGAGACATGTTATTCTTCTCACTCTCATTATCACTAAAGTGTGTGATGCTAAACAGAAAGTGCTCAGCGCGGATTACTGACCACAAACAGATAAATGAAATAAGACAGTATCTACAAAAAGAGCATGCCAAGCAGAGACATCACCATGATATCAGGCTGAACAATCAGAGAGGAAAGAATTTAGAACTGAAATGGTAAAAGCATGTTGAATAAACTCCATAAAATATAATGCTAGTGAGTCTGGAGAAATGGCCAAGGGTTAAGAGCACTTGTGACTTCTGCAGAAGACTTGGTTTTGGTTCCCGGTACCTGTTACTCTAGTTCCAGGGGAGCTAAGGGATGTAAACTTAAGGTATATTGAGTACCAAGAAATTTAGGTGGGTTGAAATTTTCAGAAAGTTCTGCTATATGAGAGAAAGCTAAGGCTGTTAAGGTACAAGAACTTGCCAAAATTTGTGGCATTTGTGGCCATAGAATCTTGAACATGACATGTGCCTACTGGCAAATTTGGGGCGTGAATGACTTAAACTATACATCACTTTCTTTGGAATTTTCAGTACTATAGCTTGAGTCTAAAATGTTCTCCATAGGCCCCATATGGAAGGCTTAGATCTGCCACTATGGTGCCAGCAGGAAGTAATGATATCAGGAAGAGGTGGGCTTCTTCTGAGGAAGTTCAGCCACTGTGGCTGTGTCCTTGAATTTTTTTCTCTAGTTCTTTGTTTTCCAGATAGCATGGGGGTGGCCGGCCTCCTCTACCATGCTCTCCTACCACGAGGTGCCAAAGGGACAAGTGAGCACGGCCTGAGATGACTGAAACCGTGAGCCAAACAAGCTGCTGTTCAAACATTCTCTCAGGCACGTTGTTCAGAAACTGCGAGCTGACTGATACTGCTGCTGTCTGCATTCCGTTCTGTCTTTTAACTCCTGTTGTAAGGGAGAACTTTTAACTGTCACTCAAACTAAGAAAACTTAATGGCCATAGTATCAGTACCCTTCAAGACTTCAAGCGGAAAACTTATGATAATACTCAACTAATGGCGGGTTAGGCCACATTCTGTACTTTACTAGCCAGACTCACCTACCCGGGTCAAAATGGAACACACAAGAAGCCTATTGCTGCTTCTCAAAAGGTGAAGCAGCTTGATTAAGACACCGTTTGTTTTGATTTCATTACAGTTTTACTTTCAAAGTGGTTTCTTCTAAGGGAAAATTGCATAATAATCAGAGAAACGGGATACCATCTTCCTGCCTGGGAGCAGGAGTAGGGATGAGAAAGCCAAGATGGACCCCGGGTCCAGGGATGACTCTCATTCAGGCATATTTCCTGGGCACCCTCACCCGAGACTGCGCAACACCAGGGTGGCCTATTGACTTCCTCCTTGAAAGTCTTTCATCCGTGTCTTAATTCATATCCATCTTCTTTTTGCCAGAAACATACTAGTCTGAGGGCCACACCACAGTTCTCAATAGGGTGATAAGGTACGAAGCCCCCGCGTGTTTGTTTTTCTATGTTCTTTCTCTGTGTAGTTGTTCTCTTCTTGAAGAAAGCTTGGTGGGGTCAATGTTCTCAACTTCTCTCAAGGTCGAAGGTCTTCTGTAACTCCGTCTCTCCCCTCCAGAGAACATTGACTTTCATTGTGGGGAAATGAGAGAGATGGAAGGGGGCTTTTTCATCCTCTCTGGAAACAATAGGTAAAATTGCCCGTGAAGCACTCTCTAGCAAACAGTGCCGGATGAAGGGGAAGGCACGATTGGCTTACAGTGAAATTTCTGGTTCAGCGCTTTTTACAAACTATTTCATAATGGAAAACAAATGTGCTTTGAATGTGAAACAAAGCGAGAAGTTTCAAAGTCGTTCCCTAATTAAAGAGTGGTTATCAAACATGTGGTGTCGTTCACTGTAAATAAACGTAGGAGATAACTCACCAAGCCGTATTTATTTGTCCTTGCATACCTTGAGTGAATTTATGTGTGACAAACAATGGAAAAACACGTCTCTCTCTCTCTCTCTCTCTCTCTCTCTCTCTCTCTCTCTCTCTGTGTGTGTGTGTGTGTGTGTGTGTGTGTGTCTGTCTGTCTGTCTGTCTCTCTGTGACTGGAGCATAGCACCAACTTCTCTTTTTATATAGCGATAATCATGGTCTCGTCTGATTAACATTCTATCAAGTTTCAAACAAGCAAGTTTCGTTCCGCTTCATCAGCATTTTTCTACACACAGAAAGGTCTTTGAAGTTAATTGGAGCCCTTAACATTGAAGCAAGATGAGGTAAAAAGTGGAAGGGAACCTTGGAGTCTAACCACAGAACCACCGATAGCCCGGTATGGCAGGACCAGGTGCAAGTTGGTAGAGAGCTGAGAACTCTCCACGCAGGTAAACATCCTGAGAGACCCAATCAGGGGCTGCTCAAGAGAGCATGTGACGTAACTGAGGCTGGTGCTTGTTTTCTCTGACTCCCCCAGCAATGAATATCTGACCGAGAAACAGAAAGGTGGCAGAGAAATCTGTCGGCACGTTTAACCTGCCACATGAATGATGCTCATGGAAGCAATGGTTTGAAACGGAGAGGTATTGATCACGCCGTCTCCGTTTCTAAATACTTACTAAGTGACTCACAAAATTCTTTGAGGTAATAATCTAGTGTCCAATGTCTAGACTAGTTTTTTTTAATGCTTTATGATTTGGTTTAGGATCATTTGTGTGTTATGTGGACATATGCTGCTTAGCTATAAAATTAGGAGGTTCTTCCAGTTGGGGCCATTCATTCATTCATTCATTCACAGTTGACTTGTTTGAGCATGCATTTGTTCTAAGTACTTTATTAGTCCCTAGGCACACAATACTAAACACAGAAAATGCTGAACAAACATTTTTCTTTATAGTTGGTATATTCTTGTTTAGATGCTAAGCTAGGGTGGTTTTGATAATAAGTATTTTTTCTAGCAGTTTATACTTCAAAAACCTTTTTAAAACTAAGTTCACTCTGTAGGCCAGGCTATCCTGGTGCTCACTGTCAGCCTGACTTATGCTTGAACTATTGGAGATCCTCTTGCTTCAATCTCAACATGAGCTACCATGTCTGGCTTAGCACTTTGTCAGAAATTTTATTTCTGTTATTACTGATATGTAAGTACCTACTATTAAGAAGAATTTTTAATATTGTCTTAAGTTTTTTAGATTTCTTTATTTTATTTTGTGTGTGTCCATATGTAATGGACCCACGTGCACGCCTATTGTTAATAGTGGTCAGAAGAAGGCACCAAATCCATCTACAACTAGCAGATGACTGTAAACTGCTTTGTGGGTACTCGGAACCAAACTCTGGTTCTCTGCTAGACCAACAAGGGCCCTTCTTAACCAATGAGCCAGCCCTCCAACCAACTTACCTTGTTAAATAAGACACGGATTGAATCAATCTAATAGAGAAACAGAGCCAAGCAGTGGTGGCTCACACCTTTAGGTTCAGCACTAGGGAGGTGGAGACAGGAAGTGATATGGCTAGGAGAGATGGAAATATAAGGCGGGAGGAGACAGGGGCTCGGATTCAGTCGAGGTTTTGGAGAGAAGGCATTCAGTCTGATGACTCATAGAGACAGGATCTTGCCTTATTCAGTCAGAGGGTTCAGTAGAGGTAAGAACTAGTGGCTGGTCGCCCTGCTTCTCTGCTGCTTCAGCTTTCACTCCCTTACTGTCTGACTATGGGTTTTTACTATTGAGGCCAATTAGAATTCAGGTGACGCTTTGTGTTTTAAACGTTGTCTCAATGCACGCTTCCAAACTCTCGGCAGCTGCTGAGGCTGGATAATTAGTGAGGTGGCAGCCAACACAAAAGACAAATTTATGGCCAGTGCCCCTTGCCAGGTAGATGCACAAATGGACTGTCTTTCATGCTCGTCATCAAAATGCATTTCCCAGTTGGAATCATTATTTTATTATCAGTGTGCAAACTTCACCTGACTCAGCTCCTCAAATGAGAAGTTAAATTTGAGCCACTTAGTATATGGAGCTCTGTTGTTTGATATGGGACACAGTAAGGGAGATGTGGAGGAAACATAACTCTCTCAGAGTCACCGTGTCTTCTTGATAGTTGAGGGCCCGGCACGGGAGTGGGACTAGATACCCCAATGAAGGCACACCTTGTCTTCAACATTAATGAAACATTGACTGCATTGGGTTTCTTTGCTCTTAGTTACTTTTTTGCTATTACTTTGCCCATGGATGTCTTATAAACAGATGCCAGCATGCTGCCCTGATGACTTGTATTTTCTTGTGGGAATTGCTGCATGGTTTGTCCTCCTTGTTTCCATATCACACAACCCCCACACTCACTACAGGCTTGTTCCATCTTGTGTTTAAATGTTAAGAGAGTCAGAACTCATCAATGGTAGTAAACAAAATAATCCTCTATAGCCTGTTCCTGAATATAAACTTAGATTAAGCATCATCGGAGTTATAAAATTAGTAAAAGTTTACTGGAAATACATATTCCAAAAGATTTCTGTAGAACTTGTTCTGAAGAGCCCAAAATAGAAAGATTCCTGAGTGTCACGCTGACACAATGTTCATATACTATGTGTTCAATTAGGGTTTCTATTACTGTGAGGAGACACCATGACCACAACAACTCCTATAAAGGAAAACATTTCATGGTGGTGGCTCACATTTTTAGAGGTCCAGTCCACTATCATCATGGTGTGACATGGTGGCATGCAGGCAGACGTGGTACTGGAAAAGGAACTGAGATTCCTAATCTTGATCCACAGTCAACAGGAAGTGGTCTGCAACTTTGGGCATAGCTTAAGCCTCTGTGAAACCTCAAAGCCTACCTCCACAGTGACACACTTCCTCTAACAAGGCCTCACCTATTCCAACACACCTCCTAATAGTGCAGCTCCCTGTGAGCTTATGAGGGCAATTACATTCAAACTACCACACATTGATATTGCATTGATAGTCGCTGAGTTAAAATATTGCTTTAAAAAGATGCATTTTTGTTTATGTGCATGGGCCTATTTGAATTTTATATGCACCATGTGCATGCAGGGATCTGAGGAGGCCTAAGAGATCTTGAATCCCTTGGAACTGGAGTTAGAGGTGATTGTAAACTGCCTCATGTGGGTGCTGGACACTGAACCTCTTAATCACTGAACCATCTCTCTAGCCCCAAATTTCACCTTTAAAGCTGTACTTTGACTTTCCACTGGGGTTCTGTTTTGTACCTGGGCATTGTCAGCACCAATTATAAAATGATGGCATCCTCAGTGATAGATTTTCAAAACACGTTATTAGGTTACTCTGCTGACACAGTAAGCCAGATCAAACTGAATAAAAAAAGACTAGTTTTATTGGGCTAAGCACTCTTGGGCTTTCCAGCCCCCAGAGGTGAAGGCAGGGGAAGGGGGCAGGAGAAATTACACCATTGGTCCAGAGGAGGAGGCTTAAATACTCTGTAGGCATGATCTTGCACTTTGGGGGAGGAATCTGGACTTTTGGTGGCCTTTCTGAGAGGGGTAATGTAGTTTGTAGACAGAAGTTTCTGTCTCCCCTGGTCCTGCAGCCATTCAGTCCCAAACAAATACACAGAGGCTTATATTAATTATAGACTGTTTGGTATATTGCTAAGGCTTATTATTAACTAGCTCTTACAACTTAAATTAACCCATAATTCATATCTATGTTTAGCCATGTGGCTTGGTACCTTTTCTCAGTAAGGCATTCTCATTTTGCTTCCTCTGTGTCTGACTGGTAACTGACTCCCTGCCTTTCCTCTTCCCAGAATTCTTTTAGTCTGGTTACCCTGTCTATAGTTCATGCCTGACAACTGGCCAATAAGAGTTTTATTAAACTAATATGAGTGACCAATCTTTGTAGTGTACAAGAGCATTATCCCACAGAATTCCCCCCTTTTCTTTTCAAAACAAGAACTCTGAATCAAATCTCCTTCATTTAGCTTTTTTTCCTGGCCTTTATTCATAACAAGTTGTAACCAACACTCTAAACAAAGACAAATATCCATAATCCATTTCTTGGGAATGTGGACATAGTTTTCTAGGATACTTCCTGCTGATTGAGGGTGCTGATAACCTTATGGGGACCCAAAGAAAATTTAGGATAATGGCCAAGTCCTAACTCAAATATTCTGTGAGACTGAATTATCTTAGCCAGCAGTATTGAAGATGTTCTGAATATAGAACTCTGAATAGAGGTACTCTGAAACATTGAATCATCTGGGCCATCTGTTTCCATTGGAGATTTTTCAGGGAATCTTTCTTAATCAAACCTTATTTGGAGGGGTTTGGAATCAGGCAAACTGGAGAATCCGAAAGACCCTTGGAGTGGGGAGACTCTCACTCAAGTCTTGGGACAACACGACCCCCCCAGGAACTCACGAGAGACAGTCCTTGCTGCAATCACACGAGGTTTATTGACAGGACAGGAACCAGTGCACTGGAGCTGAAACTCATTTCCCACGCAGGGGGTGGAGTTCAACCCCAAGTAGCTGGGAGAAGGGGTATTTAAGGGAAGAAACCATAACCCAACAACCCAAAGGGTGTAGGGAGGGCGTCATTGGAAGATTCTGAAAATACTAGTGATAATCACAAGGGGTAACTCCCTGTTTCTCAAGAATGGTCAGCTAGGGGCTGGAGGATTGGCTCAGCAGTTAAGAGCACTGCCTGCTCTTCCAGAGGTCCTGAGTTCAATTCCCAGCAACCACATGGTGGCTCACAACCATCTGTAATGAGGTCTGGTGCCCTCTTCTGGTCTGCAGACAGAATATTGTAAAATAAATAAATATTAAAAAAAAAGAATGGTCAGCTAGTTCCTGGAACAGAGTCACTGAACTGGCTAACCTAAATTTTTGGTTCTTCTCTCCCTGCTAGATTTTTTTTTTTTTTTGGCTCTACTCTTTCTGCTAGAGGGGTCTGAATTTATTTGGGTCTTTCAAATCCAGGTGAATGCTAACCAGAAATTTATTTTTATTTGGGGCTCTTTGTAACAGATGATCATAAAAACATGAATCTGATATTTATATGTCCAATGAACCTAAAACAATCTAATGTTCTTGAACAGCTCAGGATTTGGTGGTATAATCACCTTATTTCTTAGTGGAAAATAGAGCTGTCTCTCTTTTAAGTTAGTGAAATACATTGTTGAATGGACTGTTATTCTGACACCATAGTCTGCTCTGAAACTGCCATTAAAATGACCTTTTTTAACACACACACACGCACACACACACATATATATAATCTCCTCTTTTGGAACTAGGAAAGCTCTTTCTCTTATTCTTCAAGGAACAGTCTCTGATCATTGGAAGTTGTTCCTTATAGCAGGGAACCATGGAGTATTGGAGTAGCTGCATAGTTGAGTAGCTGAGTAGTGGAGTAGCGGGATAGCTGAGTAGTGGGTAGCTAAATAGCAGAGTAGGTGAGTAGTGGAGTAGCAGAGTACCTAAACAATAAAGTAGTCCAGTAGTGGAGTAGCTGAGCATTGGAGTAGTTGAGTAGCAGAGTAGTTGGAGGGTGAAGTACCTGAATAGTGGAGTAGCTGAGTAGTGGAGTAGCAGGATAGCTGAGTAGTGGGTAGCTAAACAGCAAAGTAGATGAGTAGTGGAGTAGCTGAGTAACCAAGTAGCTGAGTATCAGAGCAGTTGAGCAGTGGAGTTGCAGAGTACCTAAATAGTAAAGTAACCCAGTAGTAGAGTAGCTGAGCAGTGGAGTAGCTGAGTAGCTTAGAAGTGAAGTAGCAAAGTAGCAGAGTAGCAGAGTGCTGGAGACCTGCTTTGGCAGGAATTCACATCCCAAAGATGTGTGGAGTTGGGGGGGGGTGGAGGAAGTGGAGGAGGAAACGGACGTAATCTGAGAGTGAATTGGAATGACTGCCAGCAGCGTTGCTTAATTGAAAGAAGTCTACACTTTATATTGTACATAGGGTTAAATGGGAGAAAGGGGGCCTGTGATCTGGGGTGTGATTGAGAAAGCTAGCATTGACCTTGACATTAGGCACCCGTCTTGTGTTAATGGAAGGGTCACAAGTTCCTCTTGCTAGAGATAAGAAGAATGACTGCTCCAGTAGCAGGAACCTTCCTCAAACCCTTGTCCAAATGCCTGACCTTGGGAAAAGGACTCCTTCTGTGGACCAGACACTATACTACAATTTAAGAACAATTTTCATTCTTCAGGGGTCTAAGCACTGAACTGTTCCCTAAATGTGTCCCCTTGTGTCTTAGTCTTACTCTATGGGCCTGTTCCCGTCATGGGCTCCCAAAGGGAAAGTCCTGATGTCTTAGTCTTTTCCCATTCTGATTTCTTTGTATTTATTAACTGAACTCTTGCCCTTAATGGCCTCAGGCTCTGAAGTTGGATTGTAGGCATTTTATCCTTGGGATCAGGTGTATTTAGCAAACCTCTAACTTTTCTATTCTTGTTATAATGGGATTTCTCCTTCCATGGTGGCAGGGATTTTTTCCCAAAGAATTATTTTGTTTAGAGAGGCTACCATTGTATACACTTTCATCCTTTACCAAAGTCCTCACAAAATTTCCCAAAGGGAACGGTGTTAAGAGTGAGATTCATTAAAATGGAAGTTAAAAAGTGTTGGAGAAGTGTGGAGAAGCAATGTTGAATTGCTGGAACTTTGTCAAGTAGCAATAGTGACCATATGGTCCATGCTGGTGAGTAGCTGAGTCGCAGAATAGTTCAGTAGTGGAGTAGCTGAGTAGTGGAGCAGCTGAGTATAAAGTAGCTGAGAAGTAGCATAGCTGAGTAGTGGAGTAGCTGAGGAGTTGAATAGTGGAATAGCTGAGTAGTGGAGTAGCTGAGGGGTTGAGTAGTGAAGTAGCTGAGTAGTGGAGCAGCTGAGGAGTTAAATAGTGGAATAGCTGAGTAGTGGAGTAGCTGAGGAGTGAATAGTGGAATAACTGAGTAGTGGAGTAGCTGAGGGGTTGAATAGTGAAGTAGCTGAGTAGTGGAGTAGCTGAGGAGTTGATTAGTGGAGTAGCTGAGGAGTTGAATAGTAAAGTAGTTGAATAGTGGAGCAGCTGAAGAATTGAATAGTGGAATAACTGAGTAGTAGAGTAGCTGAGGGGTTGAATAGTGAAGTAACTGAGTAGTGGAGCAGCTGAGGAGTTTATTAGTGGAATAGCTGAGTAGTGGAGTAGCTGAGGAGTTGATTAGTGGAATAGCTGAGTAGTGGAGTAGCTGAGGAGTTGATTAGTGGAGTAGCTGAGGAGTTGAATAGTAAAGTAGTTGAATAGTGGAGCAACTGAGGAATTGAATAGTGGAATAGCTGAGTAGTGGAGTAGCTGAGGGGTTGGATAGTGGAATAGCTGAGTAGTGGAGTAGCTGAGGAGCAGAACATTGAACAGTGGCCTCCTAGTGGCTGAAACTTTACATGTGCTTGTTTTCTCCTCTGTTACTTCATTTCCTCACAGTTCTAGAAACTTTGACTTTAAAATGGAGAGAGTTTTGTGTTTTCATAGTATTTGGTTGCCTAAAAGAATGTCAAGGGACTCAATAAATAGTTACGAAACAAATAAATAAACCAGGACATTGAGCTGATGGATGACTTTTTTTCCTTTCTGAGTTTAGACGGTTGTGGGGATTTTCAGACAGCAGCACTGAGTCTGTGCCAGGTGCCATAGCAAGACGTTTTTACATAGTTTTACTTTGAAGATATTCTGGGGGAAAAGTTCCTCTTTTTCCTATTTCACAGAGGAGGATATGAATAGAGACAGATCTCCCAACCAGAAAGTAGGGGAGCTGCTCTTCCTGCTGGGGTTGGCGTGACTACAGAAGGTCAGACTGACTCCTACACCTACTCCCAAGAACTCAGACATGATGGTTTCTTATACAGACATCAAAAGCTATGTGAAGTTTATAATATGAAATAAATAATAATGTTGATTTGAAGAAAGGGGACCAGCAATTAAAAACAAGCCTAGACAATTCTTAAGAAGGATCAGTAAATTTAAGATCAGGAATCTGGTGAAGTATAGATTTTTTTTCCCTATTGTCTTAGCCAGGGCTTCTATTGTTATGAAGAGACACTATGACCACAGCAACTCTTATAAAGGAAAACATCTAATTGGGGTTGGCTTACAGTTCAGAGGTTTAGTCTATTATTGTCATGGTGGGTGGCATGGTGGCAAGCAAGCAGACATGGTCCTGGAGAAGGAGCAAGAGTTCTATATAGTGATCTGAAGGCAGCAGAAACAGCTGTGGCACTGGACATATCTTGAGCACAGGAGACTTCAAAGACCACCCTAATAGTGACATACTTCCTCCAACAAGGCCACTCCCTATGGGGGCCAATTTCTTTCAAGCTACCACACCTATGATCATAATGTCCTAAGGTCACTTCTTAGTCAGAGAAGCATGCACCAAACGTTCTCTGCGACAGACCCAGTTAGTACCACCATCCCTGGGAGATTGTTGGTAGTAGTGTCCCAGTTCAAAGTGTCCCACTTTAGATAATATGCTTGATTGTGTTAGTTCAGGTCTGCACAGCTTTAAACAAATACTTAACACAAACCGAAAGTGAGGGGAAGTGTATTGGGCTAACGGTTTCAGAGGAGTTCTTCCTTGGTTGCTGGCCTCACATACTTGGGAAGAAAATCACGGTGGAAGTACATGTAATACACCGTAGTGCATGCTGGGAAGAGAGTGAGCTGCCCAGGTGCCCAGGAATCAAAGAACGTGAGAACGCAGTAAGAAACACAGGCAAGACAAGTCTTCAGGATCCTCAAGAGACCTGCTTCCTTTTGACCCCCATTGCCCGTCTTTTACCATCCCTCAGGAATGCCATCACATTCTAATCCATTGAGGGGTTTATCTGGGCACTAGGTGTAATGGATTATTAAAAATTGCTGCTGATCCCCGAGTAGCTGCAGTGGCAGAATGCAGTGGCAGGTCCCTGGGTGGCAGCAGGCAGTGGGTTAGCAGGCAGTGGGTTAGCAGGCAGGGGGCAGTGGGTCCAGAGACCAGGGACTGCGCAGGAGACCATGCTGCAGGTCTCCGAAGGCAGCTGGTCCTGGGCAGTGAGTCACATGGCGGCAGAGGGTGAGAGTCAGACGGATAGGAACACCACGCAGAGTGAGCTTGGATATTTATTTAGTATGTTATGGAAGGGAGGGGAGCAGGGGAGAAGAGCAGAGAGAGAGACAGCGGGAGGGAGGGAGGGAGGGAGGGAGAGAGAGAGAGAGAGAGAGAGAGAAGTCAGAGAGAGAAAGAGAGAGAAGGAAGAGACAGAAGCTTCCTCTTCAAGAGGAAGATGGAAGAGAGAGAACTCAGGCTGGAAGCTGAAGATCAGCCTGTCTCGGCAAATGGGGGAGAGAGTGGGTGTGGCTTGTCTCTTAAAGAGACAGAACAATTATTACACTAGCTCAGAGCCCTTATGATCTGAGCATCTCTGGACATGCTATACAGACAAGCCTATTCTTATATTCTAGTTATGCTCTTGCACCTGATTCTTCTCAGAACTCCTTGTGTGTGTTTTGCAGAGCTTAAGCAATTGTGTGTGCACTGTATGCACGTGTACATGTTCATGTGTGTGCAGATGTGTATGTATTAGAAGGGTGTGAGTACATGTGTGTGGAGGAAAGGACAACCTCAGGTGTTGTTTCTCAGGAGTTAGACACATTTTCATAAGACAGTCTCTCTCTGGTCTGGTATCAAAGACCCTGGTCAGCTAGCTAGCTTTGCCAGTGTCCGTCTACCCTGAGATTACAAGCACATGTCATATCACCATACCCAGTTATATTTTTAAACATGAATTATGGAGATAGGACTCAGGGCCTCAGAGTTGCAAAACAAATACTTGTTGATGAACTATATCCCCAATCCTAAACTACATGCACTAATACTGTTTCCCAGGAAGAGTACCTTCATGTGTCTCTGGTCACCAACGAGGGTACCTTCACGTGTCTCTGGTCACCAACGAGGGTACCTTCATGTGTCTCTGGTCACCAACGAGGGTACCGTTACGTGTCTCTGGTCACCAGCAAGGGTACCTTCATGTGTCTCTGGTCACCTTTTAAGTGACTTCAGAGAGACTGCTCTTTAGCCTTGGAAGAGGCTGTGATGACTGCTGGACTCCAGACAGGGTCTCTGGCAGGCCCACACAGAAAAGAATGACTGGTCCACAGTAGTCTTGAGGATGAACAACCCTGTTCTGTGATCTTCACTGACCATTTTTCATAGATACCCTCCCGGGGATACTGGGGTTATTCTGAAGCCTTCTAACAATATCAGGATTTTGTAAAGTCAAGTTCATAAACATTTGGCGAAGATTCACAGACTAGATAGATCATGACTGTTTGAGGGTACAGCTAGATTTTTGTTTTTTGTTTTGTTTTGTTTTTGTGTGTGTGTTTTGAGACAGGGTTTCTCTCTGAAACAGTCCTCCTGGCTGTCCTGAAACTCTCTTTGTAGACCAGGTTGGCCACAAACTCATAGAGATCCACCTGCCTCTGCCTCCTGAGTGAGGGGATTAAAAGCATGCACCACCACTGCCTGGCTACATCTAGGTTTTGCGAAAACTTTCAAATAAACTTTTTCCAACTTTGATGACCTAAGACTCAGGACCCACACAGGTCCTTGTGAGCTGGCAGCATTGGTGGTGGTGCTGTATACAAGCAATGCCAGCCAGATTATTTTACCCTAATCAGGATCTGTATGAACATGACATTTTGTTTATTTTGTTGCCTTTTTGTTCTGATTTGTAAACAACAATGGAGAGGGGGAACAAATGCCCTTTCATGTGATAAACACAGATCTGTGAGTACACAGAGCTTCCCATGGGGCAAATGGCAAATGGTTCCGTAACAATTGGTGTTGTCTGTCCACCACACCATAGAAGTTCAGACCAAAGCGTGAGAACTGTGTCCCTTTGTATGTACACCCAGAGAGGCTGAGGAGTGACCCCAGGGCATTCTGCACAGGATGCTGCTACAGCCTTCCTTACACCCAGTGCAGTTCAGTCCAGTCCTGGGAGATAATGCCTCACCAAACAGTGAAGCATAGGTTACAGAGTTTGACCCAGCAGACTTCATTTTACATTTCAGTTTCCTGTGCTTTAAAGCTAGGGAGCAGGGGAGAACCTTGAACATAGCTGGAGCACATAAAAACACTAACGGGAAAATCTGCTCTGTGCAGGGTGCTGGAGAGGTGGCCCAGCAGTTTAGAGCACTTGTTCTTGCAGAGGATCTGGGTTCAATTCACAGTACCCACATGTTGGCTCACAACTACTTACCACTCTGTGTACAGAGGTTTCTGTCCCACCCGGTCCCAGAGGTGTTCGTCCCAAAGAGATACACAGAAATCTACTACATTAATTATAAACTGGTTGGCCTAGTAGCTCAGGCGTCTTGTTAATTAATTCTTACATCTTATATTAGCCCATTAATCTTGCCTGCATTAGCCACATGACTTGGTACCTTTTATCAGCAAGGTATTCTTATCTTGCTTCCCCTATGTCTGGGTCACGACTGCAGACTGACCTTTCTTCTTCCCAGAATTCTCCTGTTCTTGTCGCCCTGCCTCTACTTACTGCCTGGCTGTAAGAGTTAACAAGAAGCCTGAGCTACTAGCCCAACCAGTTTATAATTAATGTAGACCTCTGTATTTCTTTAGGACTGAACAACTACAGAACAGAGCAGGACAGAAACCTCTGTCAACACAACTCCTGTCCCCGGGGACTCTGCCCTCTGTGGGTCTCAGGAACACACAAAGGTTAGATATACACCCCCACACAAGGAAAAAAATACCCATACATATAAAATAAATTTACATGGAATTTTATGTAGTAATATGGCTGCGCATTATACTTAATTAAGGCAAGGGTCAAAAGTCTCTTTGTGGTGGGTCAGATAATAGCTATTTCAGGCTTTCAGGCTACGACTTCTCTTCTTCAACACCGCCACTCTGATATGGAACAGAAGAAACCCTAGACAAGCCAACGGATAGCTGTTGCCTAAAGCTCATGTATGGACTCTGGGATTTAAATGTAAGGAAATTTTCATGCATCATAAAATGCTATTTCATGTAGACCAGGCTTGCCCTCGAACTCACAGAGATCCACCTGCCTCTGCCCCCCAAGGGCTGGGATTAAAGGCTTGAACCAGCCTAAGAGCTAGTTCCAGGACAGGCTCCACAGCTACAGAGAAACCCTGTCTCAAAAAGGGGGGGAGGGGCTATTTCTTTCCATGTTTCAGTCATTTTGTAATAAAGACAACAATTCTCAGTTCTGAGCTTATTAAGACAAAAACAGTCAATTATAGTTTCCAGGCTACTGGCAAGTTATGTGATTGCTTGAGTTTATTAGAACTGTTAGAAGAAAGGCAATTACAAAAACACAGAAACCTATGGTTAGAACTTTCATTTCTAATCTATAGACTTGGCAAATGGTTGTGTGTGGTGGCACATGTCTTTAGTCCCAGCACTTGGGAGGGAGGCAGAGGCAGGTGGATCTCTGTGAGTTTGAGGCCAGCCTAGTCTACAAGAGCTAGTTCCAGAACAGCCAGAGCTAAGCAATGAAACCCTGTCTCGGAAACAAAAGAAAACAACAAAAATAAAAACAAAAATAGCAACAATAACAACAAAACATGGCAAAGGAATCCTTCTAATTTGAAAATAAATTAGTTTGACTAAAAGAAAGTTTCAGTTGTATAGTGCTTTGTTTGGTCCTGGGGATTAAAGCCTCTACCTCGCCCACACTAGGCCAGTGTCCACCATTGAGCTACATCTCTAGCTCCTATAATGTTCTTTTGCTGAATTTATTTTTTTTTAAAGCCTCAAATTCTTTAGCAGTTTTTTTGTATGGGAAATGATGACAAGCATCTTTAGAGAAAGTAATTCAGAAACTTTACACTCTGATCTTTCCTTAATTTTTTATGCATTGGGTTTTCTTAGATTTGGGCTCATGACATATCTGTTGTCATGAGCCATAAATAGTTTATTTCTAGGCGAATTAATTAAATGACATTTTACTCATTGTAAGGAATAGAAAGAATCTTGGTGAAGGCATTTATTTTTTTTCAAACTAGTACATACATATTAAAATTAAAATATAAAAAAATGACTTAAAAACTCGGGAAAAGATGATTCTTTCAAGAAAAAAACCCTGAATATGATTGTCAAAGACAATCACTTGGATGGGCATCCCTTTCACATAAATGGATTTGCCTTAAAAGAAACTGTTATGCCCAGTGCAATGGTCTGTCCTGTCTCTTTAAGAGACAAGCCACACTCACACCCTCCCCTATCTGCTGAGGCAGGCTGATCTTCAGCTTCCAGACTGAACTCCTTCCTTTTCCTTCTCCCTCTTGAAGAGACAGCTTCTGTCTCTCCCACTTCTCCCCTTCCCACTTCTGTTTCTCTCTCTCTCTCTCTCTCTCTCTCTCTCTCTCTCTCTCTCTCTCTCTCTCTCTCTCTCTCTCTCTCTCTCTCCTCTCCCTGCTCTTCTCCTTCTCCCCCTTCCCTTCCAAGACCAGCAGCCTTCGGAGACCTGCTGTGTGGTCTTGCAGCGAGCCCATCCGTCTCTACTCTTGGAACTGGCTGCACCATTATGGTCTCTCACCCACCACCACGCGGGTTCTGGGCTAAGGGGCATCAGGTGATCTTATCTACTATGGTTGGAATGTTAGGTATTTCTTTTGGATGCTGATTGTTTCACTCCTGGGTGGTACCTGGGTGGTCCCAGTTTGTGATCTTTTCTGGAGTCACGGAGACGCAGGCCTACTTTCTGATTGGTCTCTATAGTGCCTGCTGGATTCAGGCATTATGCTGGCCTGGCCTGTCATCTGGCAAGATGTACTCAGGCCAGCCCAGGGTTCTAGTTTGTAGGTAGGTGCAAAGGTCTCTTTAAGAGACAAGCTCCACCCACTCTTGGTCTCTCATGCTGTTCCTATGAAGCGGCAGGCAGGACCCCCCCTCCCCCCGTTTCATTTTTTTTCTTCCTTTCCCATTTCCTCCCTCTCAATAAACTGTCCGCATGGCCTATTTGTCACTCACCGGGTCCTCACCCACCACGGGTCGCCGTGACAATAGAGCCTGTCTTAGCAGATGTGTGTCAAGCTGTCCTGGGCCGGATAAAACCGCTGGAGTACTGAGCTGAACTCTTCCATTCACAGAAAACCATCTTTCCTCCAGCGAGTAACATGCTATCAGCTATTCGCACCAGGTATTACCCGGCTCCCAGGCTCACACTCCTGCCACAGGCAGGCCGTTCCTTTCACGCTTAGTCCCTTACTGCTTCTGCCCTTCTCCCTGGTCCCTCACTGGGGGAGGGCACCTTACTCCATATTCTACTGCAGATAGAAAGGCCAGCCAACATTCACTTCCGCACCTACGCATCACGTGTTCCAGCTCCCTAGATTGTGCTACGAGCTCTTCGAAGGACAAAGGCTTTTGTAACTGGGGCCAACGTCATGATGGGCAATGACATGTGTCGTGGGCAGACACTAGGCGGATGTGGGCATGGACACACGACGGGTATACGTTACTGGTTGTGTTTGGGTTGTTCATGGGACAATCAATAGTTTGCCTCTTACCATCTCTCTTTGGTACCATCTCTGATATCTATAGGGAAGTGGGTGCCTCCTGAAGCTAAGCTCTGCCTGTGGCTCAGTGGCAGAGCTTCTCTGAGGACCCTAAGAATCCCTTTGTGCTGGAGCCTGGAAGCATTCCCCCACAATCCTAAAGATCCTACAGGGGACCTTAGAAGTAGAAATCTGATAAGAAAATTGAGTGGGAGGGGCATCTGTCTTGAAGTTGCATTTGAAAAGAAGAAGCAATATTCTTATTTGTGTGTGTTTGTGTGTGTGTGTGTGTGTGTGTGTGTGTATGTGTGTGAAAGAGAGAGAGAGAGAGAGAGAGAGAGAGAGAGAGAGAGAGAGAGAGAGAGAATTTCGAGTGACCAATAGGGACTTTCAGAGAGAGCAGAGCCATGGACTAGAGCTACTCCCACTGTTCTGTACAACTCTTCTTCCCCTGAGCTCCACGGTTAAACTATCTCATCCTCTGTGGCAATGGAACCTCAGAATGACAGAAAAAGTGCAGGGCAAAGAGAAATCCACTTAGTTTTGATTTTCTTTCACATAGCGTCTAGAACTTTGACAAATTAGCAACCAAAGAGGAATTTATCTTGTGCCAATGAAATTCAAACCTCTGTACTGTTGGGGAGGTAGCTCAGCTGGTAAAATCTTGCCCTCCAGGTTAGTACCTGAGTTTGATTCCCCAGAGCCCATGTGAAATAGAAGAAAGTCAAGCCATGGGGCAGGAGAGATGTTCTGAAGTATTGAGCACCTGCAGCTCTTGCAGAGGACCTGAGTTTGGCTCTCAGCACTCGCATGGTGGTTTACAACCACCTGTAACTATCGCCCGCCTTCTACTACCACAACCCGGAGTAGGTGTGAGATGGCACACAGTCAATAGCAGACTGACTCAGGAGCCAGGCAAGTGCCAGAGCAGACTCGGTTATTGTGGGCATTAGGCAGACCCTTAAACACGCTCCCGGAACCCAGGGGGCGGAGTCATCGGGACCACATTATTGTCTCTCCTTCCTTGACTTGGCCATCTGATGTCATGGGGGTCATCAGTCTCCAGTCTCCATGACAGATTCCCAATTGGCTCAAGGGGAAGTTGTTAATGCGCATGCTCGACTGACCCTGAGGGGATTTCCTTTGGGCAGTCACAGCTGGTTTTACTTTGCTGTTAGCCTTGTCCTACTTATATCTCCATGGTTCTCAGCACCCAAATGGTGGCTCACAGCCATTGATAACTCATATTCCAGAGGATCTAGCACCTTCTTCTTACCTCTATGGATACCAGGCACATATATGGATAACACACTGGTGTGAATAAAATAAATAAATATAGAATGAGTTAAAAAATTAAAAAGCCAAACCAAGCAGTCATTGTAATCCCAGTAATAGAGAGGTGGAGAGAGACTTAGGACTCCCCGGCCAACCAATCAGTCATCTACCGCGCCAGCACGGTCTGGAACCACGAGTCTCGGCGGAGGGTGTCCAGGTTGAATAAAATCCACAGAGCACGAGGTTGAGGTGAAACAGCAGCTCGTTTATTGTTCTGCTGGGGCTAGCTTTTATACCATGGCACCAAATGGGGAGGGGGCTGCGAAGGGACTGTCACCTGACCCAAGGAGGAACTCTTACCTGACCCCAGTAGGGGTCAAGGACTGATCACATGCACTCCACCTTCACCTGTCCCCAGTAGGGACTGTCACCTGAACCCAGCAGGGATCAAGGAATAATCACGTGCACTCAAACTTCCTCATCCAACTCCAGGAGCAGAGGGAAGTTAAGATTCTTTGCAGATAAGCACCTCAAATGGGGGCAGGGAAATATAACTCGGGGTAGCAATTCCCACAGTCATCCTTGCAGACTATATCACATCCAGGCCTGTAACAGACCTTGTCATGTGGGGGTGGGTACAAATACGCACATATACACAGACACACACACACACACACACACACACACACACACACATAAGTTTGAAATTTTTCTACATAAAAGAAAACTTACTTCACTCTTGTTGCTCTCAGTTTCCCTAGAACAAGTTAACTCACATGAGAAAACACACTGTTAAAATGTCCTTCCTGGGAAAGGGACCAAGAATGTCTACCAACCACCAAGTGCAAAAGTCAACTTAGACTGGATCCTCCATTGCCAGTGAAGCCTTTAAATGAAGGCATACAGCTCCACACCTTCACCAAACACAAGAGGAAGAAATATCTCAGTTTTGACTCCTCGGAGTTGTGAGATGCCACCTTTATTTTCCTTTGTTAAGACTGAGCATAAGGCTGGACACGGGCATAACTGCTAACTCAAGAGCCCCCTGAACCTGCAATACTTTTAGCTGAAAATGAATCCTTCTTGGCCATTGATTTCTGCTTCATTTATGTCTCTATGTATTCATGTCTCGATGGTGGGACAGAGCTCAGATACAGAATTCTAGTTGTAACGGAGTCTAAAAATTGATCATTGAAGCTAGAAGGCAAAATGAAAAAAAAGTTAAAACTGATGGGATGTGAGTCAGTTGGCCATTCTTTCCCACCACACTTCTGCCACCTGATATACCCTGGTAATCTCTAAACTTTCATGTGTATCACCAAGAGTACATATACTACACACACACACAAATGAGTGTGTAATATTTTCCATTTGTTTACACTATATTTTGAAGCAACTCTCCCATGATTGTGTGGATTTTGTTTTCATGACTACATCAGGTGGTTACTGCATTGCAACTCTTAGATTCATACTTGTAGAAGCAAAAAAAGTCTGGCAAAATGGACAAACAAATAATAGCCTGTTTAAAAAACAGCAGCCATTTATAAGGTGGATTTGGAGGGCTTGTGTTCCTCTTTGTGTTACATCTTCTTCTTACTCTTGCCCTCTGGGTTAGCCCAATCCATGAGAGCCTCTTTATTCTGTTCTTTAAAATGTGTAGCTCCACCACACTATCCCCTCACCCTTGGAGAAATTTCTCTTGCTCTTTAGTAAAAATCTTCTAGAATATGGTAGTAAACCAGCCATTAGCAAGATTCAAGCTGGCCTTCATCAGATTTGCTTTTAAAGTTATGTATCAAAGAAGAACAATGGTAGTGGGTGCTGGCTTCAGTCAGGCAATGCCGAGTATGAGGTCCCATTACTGTTCCAATCTTCCTGCTGACGAGAGGGGTGGACATCCTGGGCTTCTGTTGGAAATTATTTAACAATCAGGCCTTTTAGAGGCAAGTGTTATGTATTATTTAGTCAACAATATATTGAGGAAAGAAGAGAGTTCCCTTATTTACACAGCTCTGTCTCTTCTCAATAGACTTCATTGTTTCTTATAATTGAGAATTACTGGCTGTTTCTTCCTCCCTCTGGAGACTAGTGGCATCAATCAAGAATCACACTGCCTTTTACAGTCTTCTTCCTTTGCTAGAGCAAGGATTACATGGGCTGTGATTGAATTCTTTTGCTCTATTCTGGTAAATTTATGGAAATGGGAAGAATAAGATGTCGCTATTTCCTTTTAGGTCACCGACAGGGGTGGGCAGAGGGAACTCATGTGGAATTTATTCTCTCCAGGTGATTGCTGCCCATTGGTCTTTCTGTCCACAGCATAGTTTCCAATTTGTGTTTTGTTGTTGTTGTTGTTAACAGAATCATCAAGAGACATGAAGGCTTTGGACGATGACCTCTGTGTCACCATCTAACTTCTTTTGGACAAATTTGTGAGTTGCTTACCCTGTATTCTTTGCTTAGCTCTAATCATAGGCCCAGCTCATCTTCAGCTATCATTAAAATAAGTTCTCTTTCCCTCCGTTTGGTGTCTAAACCAAACATTGATCCACTCTCCATTAGCCTATTCTGGGAATGTGATCCCATTCCAGACCACAGAACTAATAAACAGGTAGTGTTCAACAGAAAGCAGTGGGACCCAAGTTTTAATCAGGGAATAGTCAGTTGAAGAATGAACTATAAAGTACTATAGTTACTTTAACTTTAGACAAAACCAAAACAGTTCTGTCAGTGTTCCTCATTGCAAAGAAGGTTGGCAAAGATCCTTAATCTCTCATCAAGGAAAGAAAAGAAAGAAGTGAGGTCATTCAGCTCTCTGACTGGACAATGCTGCACTTGAGGATGGTTATTTGTCCTTCAAGATGGAGTAATGAAGGAACAATAGATCCAACAGCATACCCGAAAGAAATGTTGAGCATTTCCAAAGAAACAGAGAGTGCTTATTAACCTTGTGGACGGTAGATGTCACTCAGAGATACACATCTCAGCTTCATATTGAAGTGGTTGATTGTACAGAAATGGAGCCATTTTGGCAGGCCATTCCTAGGGACAATTGCTTGAAACATGACAAACCACCAGCCCACCCTGGGAGGCTGAAGTATGCATACTACGCAGTTCAAGCAGCTACAGGAATGATGTCTCCTAAGACTTAGGCTCTGGTTAAAGTGGGTAGATGCTAAAATAAATGTTGCTGCTTGGGATTATGGGAAACTCGGGAGCTAACTATATCAAACCAAGAGGACCCTTGAAGCTTTTAACCATTTTTTCAGAGTCGAGAAGTCACACATCTGAGGCTTTAAGTTTATTCTAAATATTTCAGCTTATGATGGATAGTCAGGAGGTTCAGCTTTCCCTCGCTAGCTTGCCAGTCTGTGTTTATTTGCAGGTTGTAGCTAACTGATCGCACACCATCTCCATCCCATTGCGGTAGACCAGCAGTGCTTGCTCTGTTATTTTCCTGGCGCTTGTTTGTAAAGTGTTCCCAGACGGCAAACAACTGGGTTACGCCGCTGAGCACTCTTGTTTTCTAAGCCTGGGCGCCCCCTCCCCCCACCCCACCATGACTTGGGTTAAAACTCCAATCTGTTGATTTAGGTGCCTAAAGAATTTAGATGGAAGATGGGTAGGCACAGAGGTAAACAGAGGATAGACACCCAGAGAGAGACTCTCAAAGTTATTTCTGTTTGTGGAAACATTAACGTGTGGGTTGCACATTTGCCGGGGGGGGGGGGGGGGGCGGGGATAAGAGCAGAAAGAGTGTAAAAGAACATAAAAGGGAGGGAGAGAGACAGAGCAAGAAACAGAGTGAAAGTCAGCTCAAGTGGGTGACTCTCACCCCTGGCAGGAGATCAGACAGGCGCATTCGAGCCAACGTCAATTTCACTTTATTGGACCACACTGTCTCAGGCAATTAGAAAAATATTTGTTAAACATCAGATGAGAAAAAGGAACATGGAGGCCAATAATGCACAACAATGTTTATAAGACAGAAATCATGAAGTGGGAAGAATAAACACAGTTATTCCACCAGCGCCTCCTGCTCTAGAGGTGACTTAACTCACATGCAGAGAACAGCCCTGAACACACGGCCAGGATGGCTTGCTGCTGGCATCCCCTCCCCGGGGCGGTTTAAGAGTCAAACAAGAGGAGCAACAACAACTTGAGGAATTAAAGAATATGTATATGTCATGGGGTTTCTGATATGTCATGGGATTGCCAAAAATGCATATATGTCATGGGATTGCCAAAAATGCATATATGTCATGGGATTTACGACATGTCATGGAATTGCCAAAAATGCATATATGTCATGGAATTGCTGGTATGTCATGGGATTGCCAAAAATGCATATTTATCATGGGATTGCTCATCATTTTAGTTCAAATGACAGCAAGATAGAAGAAGAATAAAACTGTCTTTTTACTAGTCACTCTTTGCTTCTCTTTGAGTGAAAAAAAAAAAGGAAACTAATTGATAATGTAAACCAGCGAGAACCACAGCCTATGTGCACAGAGAGAATTACTTAGAGGGGAAAGCATGCATCAGCTCTTTATCCAGCACAATAGACTGTTCAGTCCCTCATAGGTCACGTAAGCATCAGTCATCTCAGCGTGACTGGGTCCTGTAGCCTGTCCTGCCTAGTTTTACAATGGCAACAGTGGAGAAACTGATGAATATGAGATTTCATAGCAGTGCGTACACACACACACACACACACACATTCTACATATACCCATGTATGTAAAATATCCATGATTTGCAGCCAATCCATATCCAGTAAGTAGATAAACCTCTTCTTTCTCTGGTCCCCAATGTCTACCAGTCTACTCTCTTTTTATAGATCTTCTCTGTTATCTTCCATCCTTTCAAAAATGTAATTCCTAAAAATTATCACATTCTATACATGCTGTTGGTAAATAAAGTTCCTGCATTTTTTCTCATGTGAAATGGGATGGAAGGTAGTCTTGCACATCGTCCACACAGCCCAGTGCCAGCCCTCAGGTCAATTTGGCTTTTCCGAAAAAACAAGCACATCAAGTCCCTGCCAGGTTTTCTGTGAAAAGTTCAATTACGAGGAAATGCGTAGAAGGACTTCTTTTTGTATATAGTGACTCTCCAAGAAACAGTAAGTTACTAAAAACTAAAATATCTACAAATCCTAACACTAATTCTATTCTAGACCAGTTTTGGTCTAGGGCTTTATTATTCATTGAAATCCAGTGACCTTCAGGATTTTTTCCCTGCTTTTAAGGGAGAGAAAAAAAGCACTGTCTTAAACATTGACTATGATTATGTACAATAATGGCTAGGAGATCTGAAAGCAAATCTAAGAGAAGGCATGGTTATCTGCCCATAATGACAGAACCTGAAAACAAATTCCAACTGCACATTAAACTGATTTAGGTGTGTTAGTAAGTGCATCATCATGTGGTGTGTGTGTGTGTGTGTGTGTGTATGTGTGTGTGTGGTATTTGTGGTATGTGTTATGTTTGTATGGTGTGTTTGTGGTATGTGTGGTATTTGTGTGTGTGTGGTGTGTTTGTGCGTGTAATGTGTTTGTGTATGTGTGTGTATTGTGTGGTATGTGTAGTGTTTGTGTGTGTGGATGTGGTGTTTATGTGTGGATGTGGTGTTTCTGTGTGTGTGGTGTGTGTGTGGTATGTGTGGTGTTTATATGCGTGTGTGAGTGTGTGTGGTATTTGTGTGCACTTGGTGCACATTTCTCTGTGTAAATGTGCCTCTTTTTGCATCCAGATTTTGCTTGAAGAGCTTCAGAATGTGAAGAATTTATTATGCCCCCCAGTCAGAACGAGAGAGGAAAGAAGCTCGCACGGGCATCTGGTCACTTTTTAAGTACTGTTATTGAATCACTGTTCTTGGAAGAGACTGAAGTGGTGAAACATTTCTGCTAATTTCCCTGAAGAATGTCACATTGGGCAATGTTCTGTGGGTGGTCATGTAATGAGACACTGGTGTCTGTCTATCGCACATACTGTATGTGAAAGGAGGGTAGATAAAGGTAACTTAAATTCCATCCCCTGTGTTTATATGATGCTTATCACCATGCTAGCGAGACACCCAGGCTAGAAGTTTTATGACAAGTAAAAGTTCCACCTCCATTTATTTGAAATCAATGGGCACTGAGACTAGGCAGACTTTTGAACGGGTAATGTGGAGGGATGGGTAGGACAGTCAGAAATGTAATGACTGACCCAAGTGGCTACAGTTCTCCTGTTTCCAGAAGTGTAAGCAACTGTTTCTGTGGATGTCACTTGAAACAAAGCTTTTATCTTATAAACACATCGTAAGCACATTTGTGGGCATCTAGTATCAAAACTATTTTTACATAAACTAGTGACTTTTGTAAAATCTGGCTTTTCACATCCTAGTTTATTTTCCAGAACAATAGCATTGGAAATTTCAAAGGGCAATATTCTTGGGTTCTTCTTGTTTCTATAGAAAAGAGCAAGAGTTGAAGCACCTCGTGTGGAAAATGTGTCAAAGTGGCGTGCATATGTGTGAGTACTTGCAATGTATGTATGCATATATGAGCATTAAAAATACCTATTCATTTTTGTAAGTAAACATAGCATTTTCAAGGGCAACCCCTAAATACTATTTTTTCTTTACATAATAGAGTTAACACAATAGCGTATGCTGTTGATTAAGACTAACCATCACTCAGTGCAACTGGGCATCTGCAAAGTGACATCCAAACAGTAAGGGGACACATAGAACATCTGTATTTTCTTTTGGAAAGTCTTTCCCTTCCTTCCTCTCTCTACCCTCTAACTTCCGTTGTTTTCTTTCCTTCCTGAACTGTAACGAGGACACTCTGGCACACAGATTTATTCATCTTGACCTCTGCTGTGGTTAATCCACCCGAGACAAAGATCAACTTCTGGCAAACACTGCTTCCCTTTCCCTCAGATCAAGAAAGAAATTCACCTAGCTGCTTGCTTTCTCTGGCTTAGGTGTCCTGAGAAAGAAAGCCTGACAGGAAAGAAGCAAGCAGCATCTGCGACACGTCAGTCTCCACACATTGCTGGGTGCCATTCGCACAGAGGCACTGTGTTCTGGTATATTTGGTCAACTGGACACATTGCATGGACCGGAAGCTCTGCAGTACAAAAGAGGCTGTAGAGGAGGCTGAGGCGCCCACAGTCTATGTTTCCATGCTCTGGTTATGTTCCATCACCATGCAGCACAGGGACAATTCTTTTATTCACTTTGGGCAGAAGTAGAGAGCAGTGGAGATTAATCAGACACACTCGCAGCTAAGAGGAATGAAGCCTTTACCAATGCCAAGACCTCACTGGGACCATTGCCTTTGACCTCTTTATCAAACCTTTCACCCAGGCTGCTAACAATAAACAAAACCAAGGCATCTGAATCTCTATATTTTGCCTTTTTTCTCCTGGTCAATAGCTTTTGTTGAGAATTTATTCCACACGAAACACTGCAGGCTCAGAGCCTCCCAGCCCTGGTAAGAGATCCACTACTTGAAGGAGTGTCAATGGCTGCTTGAGACAAAGTCGTCATTTTTGCAGATAAGTTCAGTTGTTCAGAAGGGATCTTCTGTTTACAATAGGGCTCCTCAATCTCAAGTCTACTAACTGTCCTTAGTGTCCAAGAGCAGGGTTGAATATTCAGCATTGACTTTTGTTACCCAAGTACTAATAAGTATTTCCTGGAAATGTGGTCCAGTTTTCAGTGAATAGGGGCTATGGTCTTTGCTTGCAGAAAGAGAGGTCACCATCCAGATTCCATAGGTTCTTAGAGAACCCTGGGATTTTAGAATCCAGAATGGAGAGATCAATTAACACAGTGGTTCCCAAACCAAAAGTAACTCTTAAATTCCCCTCAGCGGCCATAATAAAAACCCAGGTTCTCAAAATCTGGCCTTCTCTCAAACTTAGGGAAATATCATTGGGATGGCCAGAACCCAGCCTCTCCAGGCATTGTATTAAATTCATTAATCAGCTGTGGGAATTACTGTCCAGGCCAAACTAATCAGAGCTTAAGTGAGAGCGAAGCTGCAGGGACTTGGGCCTGGTTGTTCAGGTAATGCTATGCTAGGCAGATGACCTGCTTCCCAACCTCTGCCCACACGGCAGAACTTACTAGACCACTCTAGAAGATGGGCCGTGCCAACCTACTTCCAAACTCAGTATTTTGTACTAGAAAATTCCAGAAATAGTGGGATTCCTGGGTCAAGGAAATCAATGCTGGAGAAGCGTAGTGTTGTAGTTGGCTTCTCTGTTGCTGTAACAGAACATTGACCAAAAGCAGCTTGGGGGAGAAAGGGTTTATTCTGTTTTACAGCTTCTAGTCTGTCAACAAGGGAAGCCAGGGGCACAAGAGGCAGGGACTGAAGCAGAGGCTATCAAGGAGAGCTGCTCCCTGGCTGTTCTCCAAGGCTTGTTCAGCTCCTTTCTTATAGAGCCCAGAGGCACCTACCAAAGGGGTGGGACTACCCATAGTGAACTAGGTCCTTCCACATCAAACACCAATCAAGACACTGCCCTACAGACATGCCCTCAGGTCAGCCGATAGAGGCAAGGCTTCCCTTGATTCTTGCTCTTCTCACAGGACTCTAGTTTGCTTCAAGCTGACAAAAAAACTAACCAGCACACATAGAAAAAAAACAATCACAACAGCATGAGTTGGAACCAAGTGTTTTCTTAAGTTAAGAGGCAGAAACCACAAAGTAACAAGCAAGGAGACAGGAAACCAGCAACAAAACACACACAGAGGCTAAGCGATGCTACAGACACCATGGGTTACCACACCACGTGACTAGCGGGGACTTCTTTGGCAGGGTACACATAGCCTCCCTTGCTTGCTTTTAAAATCTGTAGACTTGACTCATCTCTTAAGTTTATTCAGAGCAGAAATAAAGGGGGAGAGGACCTCTCTCGGACATGTTTCAGCCTTGACTGCGTATTGCAAGTGCTTGAAAAGGGGGTGAGAACATTAATGACCAGTGCTTACTACAAACCAGCTCTGCTGGAGTAGAAGAATCCAGTTTTTTTTAAAAGGATTTTTTACATGAGCATTGTATTTATGCATTCCCCTTTCCTATCCTCCATCCATTTCCACTTGTCCTTTTCCAATTCATGGTCTCCTATTATACACACACACACACACACACACACACACACACACACACACACAAACACACACACACAAACACACACATATGAGACAAAGGTTACATTTATAAATTTATAAACACAACCCACTGAGATCATTTGGTATTGCTCATCTGTGATTAGTGCTGACTGGATGAAAATGAGGACATGACCACCCCGAGATACAGCTGAGGAGAAGGTTTTTGTTGTAGATATAACGAAGAGTACAACCAGAGGCAGCTGGAAGAATCCAGAGCAGGAAGAGAAAGTAGTGGACTAGACCTGGCCAGTACACTGAATTGGACCATGGGGGAGATGAGAGAAGAAGAGACAAGAGACGGGACCAAGGGAAAGTCAAGAACCAAGAGGCCAAGAGATAGGTCAAGAGGACAAAGAGATATAGGAGAGCGCATGGCTGGCTGAAATGGCTGGGCTATATACCAAAGAGCTGCAGGGAAGGGCAGGCCTGCCCCTGGGCTGGTGAGTTCAGGGTGGGGGGCAGGGTGTGCCAATCATACATGTAGCAGGTAGGAAATAAGGGATGATAGAGAAACCTGGCTGCCAGGCTTGCTTTGATATATTAAATAGGTACTCCATGTTTAAGAATTAACTCTGACGTTTTGGCACTGAGGAACCTAACATGGGCTCATCCTTGGAGAAGATTGATTCACCCTCTCAGCTTCCCACCCCCGTTTTAGCCACCATTAATTACTGTAGCTCTTCTTGGAGGGAAGCTTTGTGAGAATTTGCTCATTCAGTCAGTATGTCACATTCAGTTGTCTGTTTTTGGATTTTGTTTGTGTGGCCATATTGTTGAGATTTCCTGGGTGCAGCTTCTCTGAGATATATAGAAGAATTGCCATGCAGCAGGCGTTCTGGTATAGTTGTCATGGTGTCTTCTTTACCCCCAGGCCCCCCAGTTCACTGTGTCGGCCCCCCATCCCCATGATAGCATGGCTGGAAGACACTACTTAGGAATAAGTGAGAGAAACTTGATCGCTTTTCCTTGCGCCTCAAAGAAGAAGACAAGAAGTGGGGCATTTGCTGGTGGTCGTGTGGTCATCTTCCTTAGGAGGCACACACACTGCGGTTTTTCCCTGTGATGAAAGTATACTTGCAGAGAAGATCAGACAAACCAAACAGGTTAGTGACTGAAACATATAAAATAACTGTTGGAGTTAATGGCAATGTGATTGGACAAACATTGAAGTGGAATCCAGATGGATGAGGCTTAGCAAGATCAAGGCAATTGCACAGGAGAGCAAAAAGGAGCTCACTCATTGAGGAGAGCCAGGTCATATGAACAGTGACTCAGGAGACTGGCAGTCCTGCTGTCCAGGGATCTTCAAGCTTCGGTTCTTCCTGCTTCCTGGGTCAGTTTTCCTTCAACCCCATAAGGAAGACTGCAAATGTCTACTTCTCCCCAAGACTTCTCTAACTTGAAAGGCTCCCAGCTTCTTACAAGAAATGGAAACCTCCTAAGGTTGCTTTCTGAGTAAAATGATCTATGATTTCACATGGCTAATAAGTGTGTCATCATCATCCTCATCCTCATCCTCATCATCATCATCATGGTTACTAAGTGTATTTACTGCTGTCTTGAAACATGGCTCTCTATTCTGCAGCTTTAAAACACACACACGAAGGTCTGTGCAAATATGAGTTCTGAAAGTTCAAAAGGGCTGAGTTAGTGTCTGCTGTGCCAGTTTTCAGTGTTTCTCTGCTGGGTTGGCTGCCCACCTGACTCCCACCTTTAACTAAAGCTGTTGGCAGTCCATGGCTTATGGCAAGAGAAAGAAGCCAGTTTCTTTAGGCCTCAGGGATCTGCCTGCTTTATACCCCACGACCCTGCAAAGTTGGGTTTAGAGGACTGGACAGTCATATGGCCAGTGTTCTTCTGTGTTCTAGAGATCTGAACTGAGGCCCTCCTGCTTGCAGGGGCAGGCACTTTACCTACTGAGCCATCTTCACACTCTCTTCTCTTTTTTTAAGTGAATGATACATGTGCAGATATTTGAGGTTGTAAGAATATTAAATTATAACTAAGGTCATGAGAAAGAAGTCAGAAGTCCTCTGAGTGTCCCTTCCACATGAAGTTAGATGGCTCCATTTACTTGCTTTGTCATGCCTGAATTTGGTTTAGGAGGCTCTTCTTTCCATGTGTTGCTTTCATTGGTTGAATACTGCCTTGGTCTTTTGATAGGGCAGTCCTTAGGTGGGCAGAGTAGACAGAACAGAATGCTGGGAAGAAGCAAAGTGTGGCAGATGTCATGATTTTCCTGCCCAAGATGGACACTGGTTAGACTCATGCTGGTAAGCTACAGTCAAGTGGCGATACACATTAATAGAAATGGGTTAATCAAGATGTGAGAGTTAGCCAGTAAGAGGCTAGAGCTAATGGGTCAGGCAGTGGTTTAATTAATACAATATCTGCGTGATTATTTCAAGTATAAGCTAGCCAGGCAGGATGGAACAAAGGGGTCCCACGCTCATACTACATGAATTTATCAATCTGCACTCAAAAGCCATGCAATTCTGCAGCCCTTCATTACAAAATGCTACATAAAGTTACAGCTACATAATAATAATGAAAGACCCCAAACCTAGTCTCTATTTTAAGATTGAAAGACCTCAACCCTAGACTCCATCTTAAGATTGAAAGACCCCAACCCTAGACTCCATCTTAAGATTGAAAGACCCCAACCCTAGTCTCCATCTTAAGATGTTTTGATCAACTAGGCCAGGGCAAAACAGGGTATCTGTGGGCGGCAGAAGCAGTCTTGAGAAAAACACCCAGTCCTTTGTGTATCGAAACCAAGGGGGCAGAAACTGGCTGAAACTAGCTTAATTTAGACTTGTTTTAGTAGACTTGTTTTTGTCCATCCCATATGTTGTTGATCCATCCCATATGTTAATTTAATTTGAGTTGACCAGTGATGTTGCTGTTGCTATGCTTCCCCGTTATGTAACTGCTGAGACCCTATAAATATTGACTGGAAAAATACAAGGGGGGCTCAGTCTCACTGGAGTACTGAGTCTCCCGTTGGCTCCTTCAACAATAAAGAATCCTCTTGCTGTTTGCATTCGTTGGAGTGGCTTACTGAGTCTGGGGGCTCCTTCCCTGGACCTTAGAAATTAGGGTCTTTCAATACAATATAAAAACAATTAGTTAACTCACAATCCTAGTCAACCCCAGCAATCACCTCGACATGTATGCAAGCAAACAGACATTTTGCTGTGGAAGATAACTCTGTTGAAAAGTCAAAGTACGATAAAATTGTGGTAGTTAAAAAAATAAAAGAACATTCAAAGGTGTTGGAAAAGACACAGCATTGATTGCTTGATATATGAATAAACTTTCTAGAATATTTTTCAAATTTGGCCTAGGACAAGATTGTGAGCCAAAGGATGACAAGATGACAGGCTTTTCAAGTTTGTTTCGGACTGGAAACAGGAGATCCTTAAAGGAGGCGGGAACCTTGGGATTTGCTTGCTGACTTAGTTGAGGAGCTGGGTATGAGAATGAGAAAACAGCATGCACTTAGCAGTTGAGTGATAAATAAGTCAAACAACTGGATTAAGCTGACCTTTGCTCCTGGGAAGAGGGTTGAAATGATTGGCCAGGGAGATGAAACCCTCAAGGCAGCGATGCCACAGATTCATGTTACAAACATTGCCTGATGTGATTAAAAATGAGAATCATATCTAAGGTGATCATGTGTAAGTATATGAGTTACAAATGTATGCACATGCATACATGAAGAAAACAAAACATTGGATGATGATTGTATGCCTAAAAGGGTTCATTCAGGGGAAAACTTATATAAAAATCTTTCTCGTTCACTTTATTTTGCTTTTCACAAAAATTCTTCCTCAAAACAAGGCTCAAAGTTTATTTTCTCTTTGCCTTTAACCTTGGTAAACATTTTCACTATTCTCCTGCACTGGTGGAAATAAACTCACAATGTCAAGGAAAAAAAAAGATCTATTGATAGAATATTGATCTGTATTTTTTATGAATCTATATCCTCTAGTCTGTCATTAATACATTGTTTTTGTTTCTCTGTTTTTCTTCTCTCTCTCTCTCTCTCTCTCTCTCTCTCTCTCTCTCTGTGTGTGTGTGTGTGTGTGTGTGTGGTATTGGGTGAGCATACATGTGCCACAGCATTTATGTATGGTCAGAGGACAGTTTTGTAAAGTTGGTTCTCTCCATCCACTTTTCTGTGGGTTCTGGGAATCAGTTCAGGTTGACAGGTGAGTGCTTGTACCTGCTGATTGTCTCCCAGTCCCACACTGTCAGTTTGTAAGTGTTGGTACATTCACATGGTATAAATCATGAATAATGAGACTATTTATTTGTAAAAATGAATAAGAAGTGATGATAAGCTAATTATATCAAGCAACAGATAAGCCAAGTTAAATTTGGCTGAAGAGACGTTTATAAGACAGACGTTCATCCATAACCAGCCTTTAAAATTAGGAAGTAGACACAAGGCAAACATCATACAGAGTAGACTGGCAACGCTGACTGCCGGTTCTTCCCACTGCCTAGGTATGTACCAAGGAAACGACCCGTGGAGAAGAAAAATACACACATTGGTTCTGCAATATGCACTAGATAATCTGAAACAGGGCAACCACCCCAGCTCTGACATGTGTGTTCACAAAAGATTCCGTGGAAAGGACGAGAGAAGGTGTTGGGGGTAGGCTGATCCTTGGGGATAAAGAAAAAAAATAAAGCTGGATTTTAAATTCTCTAAACCTCAGAAGATGACTTCTGTTGTCCTTTCCCCTGCCTTCCTCCACTGGAGCAGAGGACAAATAAACCACCTTTGTCCTACCAATAAAAGCCAAAATAAACGGCCACTACCATGGAGGCACAGTTCGGAAGACAAGGTGACCCACAGCTCACCATCTGGAATTCCAGAGAAATGCAGTTTCCCCTTTGATATTATAATTTTAATGTCCTTAAACTTATTCTCAAAAGAAATGGATGCCCATTTCCCTAAGGCTAGACTTTCTTTGAAAAAATTGCTTACAACCAATACCAAAGGGTAGTGAGTTACAAGTAACTTTGCTATGCTGTTAGGTGGATAACAGACTTCAATGGAAGGCTGTCTGTTGAGTTTGTCCAATGCTATTAAGTCATTCCAATTTTATGAAGTCTCAATTATGATAGTATTATATTTAGCCTGCTATGAGTTTTGTAAGACTAATGCTCAATACAAATGGTGGTGGGATTTAATGTTAGCTTAAAAGAGAATGTTGGTGGAGACTGGAGGCAAGTCATCTTCTGTTCATAGACCATAGAGCATAGTAAGAATCATCGCTTGGGTTTTATGGTGCCTGTCAGCTTTCAAAGGGGTCTCGCTGACTGTCTTCTGTGATTCTTCAAACACCACTGCATTGGAAAGTGGAAAATTATCTTCTAAATGCATTTACAGAGTCCGAAAGACTCAGTAGCGACTTCCTATTCTTGCCAATCCTTCTTGGAGACCAAGTACTTAAGTGCTAAGTGCAGAAGGTCATGGAACATCTGTGGTATCAGTTGAGGCCTCTGAGCTAGCCTGGTTATTTGGAGAACACCATGGTTATAATCCCTTTACCTACCTGTCCTTGATTGCTTGCAGTCTTTGACACAAAGCTCATTGTGAAGTTGGACATAGATTGTGGGAGCAACTTGAATTTCAGTTGGTAAAGGATACTTAAACCAAGTCAGAAATACAGACCCTGGGGACCAAAGAGAGCCAGACTGACACCCATCAGGAGAAGCAGAGAAGAGCTCTTAGTGAACCAAATAGAATGCCTTACCTGAGAAGGAACTTTGCTTGAGAAGTGAGTGACTCTATCTATCTATCTATCTATCTATCTATCTATCTATCTATCTATCTATCTATCTATCTATCTATCTATCTATCACATATTGATTATATATGATGATGGGTTTCATAGTGGCATTTTTCACAAGTACTATATTTTATCAAATTCACCTCCCATCACTCAATGAATTTATTCAGAGTTGCTTGGGGAAGCATGGGTGAGGAATTATCTCTAGGAGAATAGACAACTTACTGGAGGTTCTTCTGTTCATGTGTTGTTTTCATTGGTTAATGAATAAAGAAATTGCTTTGGGCCTGATAGGGCAGAACTTAGGTAGGCGGAGAAGACAGAACTGGACTCTGGGAAGAAGGGCAGAGTGAGAGACACCATGGATCTTCTGACTGAGACAGATGCTGGTTAGAATCTTGCCGGTAAGCCATAGTTACATAGCGATACACAGATTAATAGAAATGGGTTAAATTCAAATGTAAGAATTAGCCAATAAGAAACTAGAGCTAATGGGCCAAGCAGTGTTTTAATGAATACAGTTTCTGAGTGATTGTTTCGGGGCTAGGCAAGTCGGGCAGCAGGGATAAACAAGGGGCCCTGCTCCTTGTAACAGAAGAAAATGTCTCTCTCCTCCAGCTGCCATTGCCTGCCAATAGACACTTGGGGAAGGGCGGAGCCACACTTGTTCAGGTCTTGTGCAGGTAGTCACGGCTTTGATAAGTTCATGAGTACAATGGACACGTCATGCCTGGAAGACGGTTCATAACACTCCACCCCTTCCTCTAGCTCCTCCATGCTCTCTGTCCTTTTTCCCCCAGTGTCCACTGAAGAACTTTATTATTTTGGTAGCCTTATCTTTGAGTAGAATTATAGTGCATTAATTCAATTTGTAAAGCATGATATCCTCAGATATACCTGTTTCTTTTTTAACCAGAGTGCTTGAAGTCTATTTGTTAGCCTTGAGAAGAGAGTCTTGGGTATTACTTAAAAGATGTGAGATTTTTCAAACACATACAAAAAATAAGGGTACTCAATGAACAAACTATATGTGATCAGCTCCAGGGACTGCATGATGACTCTTCTTTCAGTTAAACCTCCACCGAGTCACAACTCCTAGGCTGTTCTAAAGTTGCCTCTGGCCCTGTATTATTTTATCTGCAGGTTTTTAAGTTTATGTCCATACAACATTTGCTTTGTACTGAGTACTGGGCACATGCGTGCAAAAAAATAGATGTGAAGTTGAAGGTGAGTTCCTGCAGAAAGAGCTTCTGCTTGGTGCTGGGTAGACACATGGCCAAGAAAATCGGCTATCCTGTGGAACTGGGAGTTCAGCTCAAATCCTCTTATCCTCAAGTTTTACCCTAGTTCTTCATTTTTTTTCCAAAAAAATAATTATTATTTATGATTGCTGGGGAAATGACTGAGTGGGTGACTAAGAGCACTGGCTGTGCTTTCAGAGGACTCAGGTTCAGTGGTCAGCACCACACCCACACAATGGCTCACAACCCTCTGCCAACTGCGAGTCCAGTGCCCTCTTCTGGTGCACATATACTCATGCAAGTAAAAGACTCATGCATGAAATAAAACAAATCTTTAAGAAAGGTTTAAAAACGCATATGAATTTGTGTGAGTTACTAGAGTTATATGGAGTTGTGAGCTATCACGTGGGTGCTGGGGACTAAATCTAAAGCCCCTGCAATAGCAGAGCATACTCTTTACCTCGGAGCCATCTTTCTGGCCCCTAATCCTATTTGGAGCTTTTTATAATTTAGAGTAAGAAAGAATGAGAGTTGGAATTTATTACAGATTTAGACACTGTACTATTCCTATGATCTCTCTCTCTCTCTGTCTCTCTCTCTCTCTCTCTCTCAAATGAAACAAATACTTATGTTGTTAAGTACACTCTATCTGCCAGTGGGTTATATTTGCTTTCTGATAAGAAAATCTGAGAAGAGTCAGGTGAATTGCTTATCCTTGCAAGCAGGAGGAGTGGACCTTGAAGTCTTTCATCTCCACAAGCCATTGCAGCCATGCTTCCCATGTATTTTTCTTTTGGGTGTGCAGTACACTGTAGATTTGGGTATGTTGAGGCTCTCTCATGGCATAAATTATCTTACTTCTTTGAGGAAGTGTATAAATATAATAATTTTGAATAGCTATCCTATGTATGGATTTGGAGATATAAATATCTGTAAACTAAATTATCAACAGAGAAAAGACTGAAGCACACGAAACAAAGGTGACCACTCAGGCACTCTCACTTGTCTGATGGCATGGGTTGTATCATGCTTGTTGGACCACATATGCTTTCTGACAAACTCATTTGTATAGGTATCTTTAAATTATTTAGAAAACTACCTAGCTTCACTGACATGGTATCTTTTTAAAGGATATCTGTCATGTTCAAATCCTTTGCACCTTAGAATATGCATTGTCTGCTAGGCACCAGCAAACAAAAACGATTTTCTTCACAACAAGTTAAAAGCACGGTTCTGAGGTGGAGCTGCCTGTCTTTGGATCTCAAATGTGGTCCTTGCTCTTGTTTAGTTTTAGTAAATTATCCAACTCTCTTTCTTAGGTCTCATTTTCTGAAACATGGGAAACAATTTTAAAAAATTAATGTCTACTTCATAGTGTTTTGTGAGAATTAAATAAACTATTCCACATAAAACATTTACTGAGTGAATCAGAAGCTACTATTCTGGTTAGTTCTTTGCTGACTTGACCCAAGCTGGAGTTTTTGCTACAACATCCAGGCATTTGATTCATAGTCTCGTCAGTTATCAATGATTGTATAAGGCAGAGGTAGAATTTTATTCCTTTGCAAGTGGATTCAAAATTTTTTCATCCCAAGTCATTAAATGCTTTTTCTGCTTTATTTTTCTTGGCAACTTTGTCTAAAACTGGTTAACTATAAAGTTACATTTTTATGTTTGAATCTAATCTGTTTTAAATTAATTCTCATTGTTTTGCAAGTGGTTTTTCAAATGTTTTACTATCATTTGTTGAAAACCAATGTACCCCTTTCCTACCGAGATTGCTTTGTGCTCCTAATGGCTGATGAGAGCTCAGACTGAGGCTCCCTTTTCTGCATCTGCTCTCTTCTCTCTTCTTGTCAGCTAGTTGTCAACTTCGTTCTGTCTGCCTGGAGAGGAAGTACCTTGCTTTCTTCCTTTGGTAACACTAGAAAATATGCAGTAAAATTCAACTTAAATGGGTGTAAAGTTAAACTAAAGCTAGACTATTGGCAGAAGATCCTGGGAAGAAGAAATGAATATGAACTTACTTTTAGCAGATTGCAGGATAGAAACTTCCCTTTATCTGACAGTTCTATACTTTCACTAAAGGAAGGAAGAAGATAGACAAGACACATGGCAAAAGAAAAAAGTTTGAGGCCACCACTAGGAGAAGTACCTCGCCAGTACTGATACCAACTGGTACATGCTACGTCCTCAAAGACGATTCTCGGTCACATAATACAACCTCTTGATTCTTCCCTAGGCACCGGGCTAAATCGAAAACCAAGGAAGGGAAAGCATTGTTGACAGCATCCAGTAGAAGACAGGGTTCTGGGAAGGAGGACTCAGCACATTAGCCATCCTGGTGTGACCCCCCCACATACTCAGAAGGCAGGGTCAGCTGTAGTTTGTGTGTGCTGGTCTAGTTGCTGGGGGGTAGCATCTTCTACTGCCTGGACCACTGAACTGCACTGGTAGTCAGCCTTATGGACCTCTGCCTAAGGTATGGGAGAGGCTTGAGGAAGGTGTAGGGCGCAGTGGCTGGCTGCTCCATCATGGAGACACTAGAAGAAACAGCTAAATGGGAGATGGACTAGGCCTCAGGGGCCCATCCTGGCTATATTTCTTGTCATTTTATTTAATTGTGTGGTACATGTACTAAACAGTGCTATAAGACTAGAAGTGGAAATATGTTAGTCATTAATAAAAATTAGAAAATAAAGAGGTAAGTAAACAAGAGGTTCATCGTATGCTCTAAAGGACAAGTTCATGGCTGGTTAAGTGGCTCAGAGAATGTACTCAGAGCAGAATGCTCAGAGGTGGGTCCCAAAGTACCTGCTGAACAGCTCCGTCAACTTCGGGAGCCTCCATAGTTTGTGTAGATTGAGTCCTGTCTTAGGGTTTCTGTGTTGTGAAGAGACACCGTGACTATGGCAACTCTTATAAAAGAAAACATTTATTGGGGCTGGATTACAGCTAAGGGGTTTAGTCCTTTATCATCATGGGAAGGACACACTGATGTGCAAGCAGACATAGTGCTGGAGAAGGAGCTGAGAGTTCTGTATCTGTATTGGCAGGCAGCAGGAAGAGAACGCCACCTTGGGCCTGACTTGAGCATTTGAGATCTCAAAGCCCACCGCCAGTGACACACTTCCTCCGACAGGGCCACACCTACTGCAACAAGGTCACAACTCCGAATAGTGCCATTCCCTGTGAGCCTATGGGGGCTGCTTCATTCAGACCACTGAAGTCCACCTCAAAGGACTGTAGCTGGTGTGCCGTGTAAAGTCCTTAACAACTGTAGCATTCAATCTTTTTTATGTACTTCTTACTTTGTTTTTGCCATGTATTTCAACTGGAGGTATGACTTTGTTGGAGTAGGTGTGGAATTATTGGAGAAGGCGTGTCACTGGGAATGGACCTTGGGGTTTCAAATGCCCATGTCAAGCCCACCCCCTTTCCACTTGGGGCTCAGGGTGTAGCCCTCGCCTACTTCTCTGGCATCATGCCCACGTGCTGCCATGCTTTCCACCATGAGGGTCAACGGCTAAGCCTCTAAAATGGTAAGCAAGTGCTCTGTTAAATGCTTTCTTTTGTGAGAGTGGCCTTGGTTTTGGTGTCTCTATACAAGGATAGAATGGTAGCTAGGTGATTTAGAGCTACAGTGAGTTAGAAGAATAGAACAAAGTACAGAAACAGAACAAAGTCACATTGATATTGTTTTCATAGCAGGCATGTTCCTGAAGAATTAAGTACAAGTGGTTTGATAGTTTATAAGCATGGTTGATGGCTATCATGCAACAAATCTTTCTTACAATGTGAACTGCATATGAGTTTAACTTGTGTGTAAGAAAAATTTGTATAGATGGAGGCTAAAGTACCTTCTAGACTTTTCTGTCTTTTAGATTTTTTTTTTATAATTTTATCTTCTAGATACACCAAAATCTCCCAATGATTGAAGGACTCCAAATTTCTTTTCTTTGTGATCATTAAGACGTTTGGACAACCAGAATGACAAACAGATAAGCAGGCATCCTCCCACTGTGGCCGAGGTCAAGGTCAAGATATTGCAAGAGACTGTGTAATGTGAATTTCAGAGTTTGAGTTAAAGAAATTCTAGATTTCCCCTTCGTCCCTCCTGAGAGGATCTTGCTCTGCCCAAGTGAGTGTTGCGGCTGAGGAGGTCCTGAAGCGCTTTTTCTAATTTGACATGTAGCCTAGTCTTCTAGGTCTGCATTCGTATTTGTCTCTTGCTTTACATCTTTATTTTGCCAAAATTTTAAAGTTATTTAGTTTATGGGTATCGCTGTCTTATCTGAATGTTTTTCTGGATACTATGTGTGTGTGTGTGGGTGCCTGAGGAAACAAGAAAAAGGTGTTGGAGCTCCTGGAACTGGAGTTACAGATGGTTGTGAGCTGCCATGCGGGTGCTGGAAATTGAGCCCAGGTCCTCTGGAAGGGCAGCCAGTGGTCTTAACCAATCTCCCTAGCCCTCACCTTCACTTCTTGTCCTGTCTAACCATGCGGAATGACATATTTGATGATGCTTCCTAAGATAATTTTATACTTTCCTCCTTCCTTCCTTAGTTATTTTTATGAGATCGACTTCTGTTCCCCACTATCCATGACCTGGCTCTACACCCTTTCTCAAGCCATCCTGTCAGTTTTACGGTTTGTTTGCATCCAAGGTATGTAATGTTACACTATTCATCGTGGTTGCCAAGCAATGACATGCTCTGAATCCCTATGGGAATTCCCCAGTTCCCAAACACATTCATTCAAGAAGGCTGTCCTCAGAACATCCATCTTCTTTTCTGACCGCCTACAGATAAGGGGCAGCTGTTGGATCATGGTGACCACAGCTACTGACTCCCATACTGTGAGGTGACAGGATCTCAGAAAGCCAGCCCTTTAAGCTGGATCTGCTCATGGCTCCTGTGTCCCACAATGCATGTTCTCAGGAATGCGGTCACATGGAGGCATGATATTGCCATCAAGGAAGCATTTCTCTCTGTACCATCCGGGTGTCACCCTTGCCGCAAGGCTCATAGGGAATGCTGTCCTAACGTGGTCAAGTTCCCAGGAAATAAAAGCCTAAGCCTTCTTTGGCGTGCAACTCCATTCTTACACACACACACACACACACACACACACACACACACACACACACACCTTGCATCATGTCTCCTTTTGCTCATAATATGCATTTTTTGTAGCGACCCTCCTTCACTCAACTCTTCCCTCTTCCTTCAGTATAGTAAATCTTCAAAATCAGGTTCGCGTCTCTTTTTCCATGGACCCTGCCTACACTGACCAAGTCCTGTGAGGTTCATCCCACTGTTTCCTTTTGCACATTATTTTCCCCTCCTAATTTCACAACTGTCAAGTTTCCTTCAAAGAATTCCAACATTTTGCACTTAGAAAGGACCCGAGATAATCCTTGGTCTCTTTGCTCTTTCATATTAGCAATTAATCAAGGCTCCGGACATCGGAGCTCTGTTTTGAGGGCCAACAGGACTTCCCCTTCCTGTGACTCCTGGGAGGTCTGCAGCTCTGCTCCTCCAGGGCCAGAGTCTTATCACTGAAGATTATGATGCTGGCCTGCAGCTTTTCAGGGCACGGAAATGGAAATCTAAATTCAAGTCCTATTGAAGAAAGGACCAAAAAAACAAAACAAAACAAAAAATATTGCTGAGGGTCAGATCACCAATAGCCACACACACACACACACACACTCACACAAATTCCACCTTGTATGAAGTCACATCAGAGAGGCTGAGACAGGAGCTGAGTTAGAAATATCCTCTGTGGTCCTGAGAGCCAAGATATTATACACATTAGGAAAAGAATTGGATCATACTTTAAAGAAGTCACAAAAAAATATGTATAAGTTCACATGCAAGGTTGAAGTGGTGGAAGTATACGTGTGTGTGTGTGTGTAGGCATGCATTTACATACATCACACATGAATATACTCCCAAATATCTGTTGCCATATGAATATGTATGTATATCTTCACATCGATATGTGTATTACTGACCTTGTACTCTGTGATGAATCTCTTGAGGGCATTAATCTGAACTCTCTAGCTGTGCCCTTATCACGGTTTGTGCACAGTACAAGTTCATGTGATTCTCAGGACCTTTCTCCAGTGGCCACACAAGTCAAGAAGAGCAACTTGGCCGGCATGAAGCACAGAAGTAGAGTGGTTGTTTAGCTTTCGTGATGCTCTGGGTTTCACCCCAGTACTGCAAAAGTAGAGAAACAAATAAATAAGGGAATGAAGATAGTGAGTGGCGCCTCTGCTGATTCCCAGGACTCTCCTCCTCTCATGGTCGAGCTGCTATTCGATGCTGCTGTTTGGAAGCCACACTCAAGCAGCAAATGGACTAGGTTCTCTTGCAATGGTGGCATCCCATGACTCCTTAGTGCCCAGAGACATCAAGGCCCTCGCCACAACCTTTGGCAAAGTCTAGGTGTGCTGGTCTGGTGGCACACCCTGAAAGTGGATCTGGTCAACTTAGCTGGCTCTTGGGGCGAGCCTACACTGGATTTAAAACTTTTGCAGGACACAGGTTAGTTGTGGCTTAACCTTTTTAAGGGCCAGTTTTGTTCATTATGGCAGAGTTATCCAGAGAGAATGATCCAGATTTCAGTGTGGGCTAGCCTGATATCATCAGTACCTCCTCCTCTGGCCCCCAGGATCCTCCATAGCTTTCTCTGTCTCCTCGGTCTGCACCTGCTGCTGGTCCCAAGCACCCACTTCTGAAGGACTAAGACAAGCTGTCCCAGAAGCATATCTCTGCTTAGATTTGGATCTCTGCTTCCTCCCAGGCTAACATCCAGGGACAAAAGCTCTCCTGAGTTAGATGTGAAACAGACTCCTGCTGCTCGGGAAAGAGCAGAAAGACCAGCTGTCTGGGGACCAACTGAGCTTCAGGAGAACAGGAAAGTGAAAACTTAGTACTCAGGCCCCTCAGGACGGGTTCAGATGTGCAGGAAGACATTTGGTGCTGAAATGTCAGTGTGTGTGCAAGAGGCTCCTTAGAGAAATCTGATAAACATGAGAAAGCATGTCCATGATGGCCTTGACCCCTGATGTTCCCCAGAGAGTGAACCGGCCCTGGCACCATGATGCTTGGCCACAGGCACAGAGGTGAGTGAGTATGCCTAATGGGATGGCTGATATGAATCCACAAGTCTTAGTTTTTGTTAGCCAGGGCCATGACACTTTGTAAAACCCTTCCATTTTGGTTCAACTGTGACAATTCCTGTAACGACAGTAATTTGAATTCCAGCAGTAAAGTAGCTTGTTCCAATTCTAGCCTTCTCTACCCTATGGACCCTACATAATGGCTTCCAGGAAAGATAGTCATGGATCACCTTGTGTTCTCTAACTGGCCACTCCCTTGTTACTCCTAGCAATGGCTAGCTCCAAACCAAACAGGAAACTCTTCAACCCCTGACCCTTCTTGCTCCATAACTGTGCAGACTGGAAGCTGACTGCAAGCTCTAATCTTTATGGGATCCCCACTCTGCAGGTGTGTTCTCCCAGAGAAAGGCCAGGCCTGTATTAAGTCACTCATTTCCTTGTCTGTCCTACATTTTTGCTGACCATTCAGTTTTCACAGGACCTTCATTCCTGTTCCCCAACCTTGGGCTACTAGCGGGCTAGGGGGAGATTTCATATTTCAGACTACATTCTGTTGGAGGTACAAATATTCATCTTTGTTTTTCTGCTGCCCCAGAGCTGGGATTGCATGTGTGTGCCACCACACATTTCCCCCATCTAGTTCTAGGGATAAACTTAGATCTTTACACTTGTGCAGCAAGCTCTTTACGGACTGAACCACTCATTTCCAAACATTAAGAGTTAAAGACAAAGGCTGACCAGAAGGGAGTGTGTCTAAGCTGGGGCCTATGGGCAAGTGATAGCTTGTGGTGGATCACTGGCTTTGGGATCTATAGGCTGGTTTTCAGCCCTTGTCATGAAAGACCCCAACCTTAGTCTCCATTTTAAGATTGAAAGACCCCAGCCCTAGTCTCCATCTTAAGATGTTTTGATCAAACAGGCCAGGGCAAAACAGGATATCTGTGGGCGGCAGAAGCAGTCTTGAGAAAAACACCCAGTCCTTTGTGTATTGAAATGCAAGGGGGCATAAACTGGCTGAAACTAGCTTAATTTACACTTGTTTTTGTAGACTTGTTTTTGTTCTGATGTTGATCCATCCCATATGTTAATTTAATTTGAGTTGACCAATGATGTTACTGTTGCTATGCTTCCCCCGTTATGTAACCCTGAGACCCTATAAATACTGGCTGGAAAAATACAAGGGGAGCTCAGTCTCACTGGAGTACTGAGTCTCCTGTTGGCACCTTCAACAATAAAGAATCCTCTTGCTGTTTGCATCCGTTGGTGTGGCTTATTGAGTCTGGGGGATCCTTCCTGAACCCTAGAAATTAGGGTCTTTCAGTCAGCCGATAAAAATGCTCAAACCATAATCAGTAATCTCTCTTGCAGGTTAGAGTTGCAGAGTCCCCAGTCATTGCCATAGTTGGGGGTCATCAGAGACTACCAAGCCTGTGTACCTTCTCCAACTCTCTTAACTGTAGAAGTTTCTATAATACTTAAAGTATTGTAAATACTTTCTGAAAGTAAAAATAAATGTAGTACTTCTACAATCCTGTCCCCCTGCCAGTGGCTACTTTCTTGGTTTATTGAAGAACTGACTTTGTGGGAGACCAATGATGTCACATTGGTCATGCCATCATTTTTCAACTGTTATAAACAAAACAAAGCAAAACCTCCCTCCACCTGTGAAAATAGAATGAATGTTTTCTGTATATTTTAATATCATGTCTTAGGAAAAGGAATCCACCACCCAAACTCTTGACGGACATCCCTTTATCCTGTGGTTAAAAATGATGCTGACTTTCTTCTGTAAGAGCCTGGGATTCAGTAAGACAGATCTAGATCTACAACAGAACCTCAACAAAATGCACCTCCTATGCTTTTCCGCACAGAGCAATGATACCTACAGGGGAATTCAGCAAAGATTTAAAATTCCCTTCAGTCACCAGGTTTTCTAATGCTGGAGGAAGACTCCTCCAGTTAGAAAGCTCCAGTGTGTTTACATCGTTGCTCATCTCTGTGTTGTGAAATGCCCTCTTTTTTTTTTATAAGCTGCCTATTACAGTGAGGAAACTGTCCTCACTCCCAGAGCACAGACAACAGTCCTACACTTCACTTTTCTGGTGTCAATTCTTCATGGGCCTAGTGAATGCCCACGGTAATGACAATGCTTCTCTATGCTGAGTCTCACTTATTATGATGTGGTGAGAGACAAGACAGGCTGGATTTTTCTCAAGAGCTTCATTCTCTCTCAGTGTTAAGCTGAACAGAGATGAGCAAAGTCCTCATGCAGGTACTAAGCTAACTCAGCACCGGAAATCTCACTTTAGAGAATGTTCTAGCTGTGGCAAACTTAATTTTGGAAAATTATGGAAAATGCTGGAGCCGAGTTGCATTATAGTGTTGGTAGTAACTCTTTGTTGTTCCTGTAAGAGGAGTGTGCATGAAAGCCACTGTGTGCCAAAGCATCAGCTAGCTCAGCGGAGCAGGCAAGGCAGCCAGTGCAGGAGCAGGCAAGGCAGCTTTCACTCCTGTGAGAGCTCTGAACTCAGCCACGATTTGGTACCGAGGTCAAACAAAATTCTGAAGCCATTTTCCTTTGAGAACACAGACAAGCTTTTCACTTTGCCATTGTGTCCAGGCAGTCAAACAAGAGCAAGATTGTTTTCAGTTTTAAGAAATTACAATTATTTAGCCTTTAGGAGGCTGGGGAAGGAGAATTCTAAGTCTGTGACTTAAACAAGCACCGTTTTATTCCAAAGATGGTGTAGAGAAATCTATGAGAAGTACAATTTTTTTTTCTTTTTCTATCACTCTACTGAGTAAGTGGAGTTTTCCTAAAAGGTAATTTATGGTTTATACTATGGCAAAATTGCAGTTTCCTACTTCAAAGGAGGACGCTACCCAGTTAAAGTGACAGCTCCACATTCATGAGCTGAAGTAGGCTCAAACATGGGGGAGAGCATGTGTGATCTTTGCTGTAGCTTTGGTCACTAGATTTGGACTCGGCTTCATAGTAAACATTCGGAAGTGTTTTAGATAGTGTCTTAACTGGGGTTCTATAGCTGTGATAAAACACCACACAAAGCAACCTGGGGAAGAAAGGGTCTATTCCATCTTACAGCATGGAGTCCACCATGCAGGGAAGACAGGGTAGGAACTCCAGACAGGAAGCTGGAGGCAGGAACTGGAGCAGAGACCAAGGAGGAGTGCTGCTTTCTGGCTTGCTCCTCCTGCCTTGCTCAGTTTATTTCCCTATACTGCCCAGAACCACCTGTCCAGGAGTGAACTGACCCCAATGGACCTTGTCATATCAACCATCAATCAAGAAAATTGCCTTGCTGGCTTGCCTGCGAGTTAAGCCTGTGGTGACATTTTCTCAATTGAGATCCCTTTTCTCTAGGTGACCCTCCTGTGTATCAAGTCGACATAAAAACGGCCAGCAAACATAGCTACATGCCTGCACTGCCCCTTGGGAAACTCTGACAAATTGCCTTTTCCTGAAGACTCTGTGTGTCCAAACAGTTTGATGATGCTGCATCCTCAGTTTTTAATTATATACTCACCTTCTTTCGATTTAAGACTCTGAACTTCTTAGCCTTGGATTGTTGCTGGGGTATTTATTTTGGAGGAGATTTCCAAACTTAATGTATTTGGAAAAGCTGCAAATTTAACTGATGTTATAACTATCTTATCTATATAATAAACTGCAAGTTTAATCTGCCACCACCATTGACCATATTGCTATAAAAATTAAGATTGCTTTGAGAAGGGGCAGGGATTTTAGTGGAAAAAAAACTTCTTAATCTTCCTCTGATGGCTTAAAGACCTGAGCCTATTAATTCTTTTTATACTCTATACCCAGAATCATCTATTCTATACTTATGATTGTACAGCCATCACAACTGATAATGGTTTAGCAGCCATTTACCCTTGAATGATAACTTTAATTAGGAGCATTGTTACAACTCACCACAGACTGATGAAGTTGATTCATGGTTCTATTTACACTGGATTCTTGGAATCCTGTTTCACACTGGTATGAAGCTCAATATTTCAATCAAGTTCAAAACCACAGCCAGATGTTGAGGTCTTTCGAGGTCTGCTTTCCAAGCAGTGTCTCAGTCAGGATGATGCCAGTCGCGCTGCAACTGAGAAACAGAACTCACAACAAGGATTTGAACACAGAGAGATCTCAGCTTCTTTTCCTGTTACTGCAATTAAACACTCTGAGAAAAGCACTTAATAGAGAAAGGGCTGACCCTCGCAGCTCAAAATACAACCCATAATGGCAGGCGGTCAAGGTAGGAGCTTGAAGCACGTGATCACAGTCTGTCCGTAGTCAGAAGAACAGAGAAATGGGAGCATGCTTACCAGTGTTTATCTTTACTTCTTCGTTTTGCCCAAAGATCTCTTGTCTCAGAAATGATGTCGCCTATAACTAAGATGAATCTTCACACTTAGATGAACATATTCAAGATCATTCCTCTGCAGGCATGTCTAGAAGTCTTTCTCTAAGCTGATTCTAAAGTCCCTCAAGTTGACAATTTACTCTAATCATCGCTATCTCGTATAAATCATTTAGAGTTGGGCATGTGGTCCTGGGCTGCAAACGAGAGCAAGCGAAGTGCAAGTCAGAGAGTGAGTGAGACAGCAGGCAGTGCTTCCCATGATTTCTGTGTCAAGGCTCTTCTTGAGGTCCTGCTCGTCTTCCCTCAGTGATGAGGAACAAGTCCTTTCCTCCCTAAGTTGCTTTGGGCCAGGATATTTTGTCCCAATAACAAAGGCAACTAGAAAGTGACCTGGAGGATGCAATGTGTTGATTTCCATGGCAAAGGAAAGCATCTTAGAAAAGAAAAGGGTCTAACATTTTGGAGAAATCAAGGCAGAAAATTCAGTTATTCAAATCACACCCACAGGAAAAAAGCAGAGAAAAATGAATGCATACACAGTACTCGCTTGTGTTCAGCTCAATTTCTTCACTCTTGAGTTGTTCATGATTCTCCGCCCAGGGAATGGTGCCACCCACAGTGGACTCAGTCTTCCCATATTAATTAACTAACTTAACTTTTACCCCCAAAACATGCCCAGAGACCAATCAAATGTAGAAAATCCCTCATTGAAACTATATTCCCAGTGATTCTAGATTGTGTCAAGTTGACAATTGACACTAACAATCACACATATATTGTAGGAAGATGCAAATATTAGGCTGTAGCAGAAAAACATTTGTAAAGAGTTAAAGGATGCTGTTTTGTAGTTTAATAAGTTACAACTAATAAACAATGTTTTTCTCTTTAGTTGTTCAAATTCTTTTATCAAATCTACATGAAATATGTTTCTAAAAGGTCAGTGAGTAGAGACAACTCTATTCCCTGTTCAGTTCAAAAGTTCAGCACTGAACTTAGCATTTCTAGCTTTTTATTTTTTCAGTGTGGACTCATTTGGTAAAGCAGAGCACATCAGAGGCAAAATTATGATTGTATTCAATCAAATACAGAGAAAATTATTCTTGCAATTGGGTGGCATACACATATAAGTAATAACTATATTAAGCAAACTGTAATGACTTTTCAGAAGAAGTATCAGCTGCTGCCAGCATCAGAATTTTAAAAACATTTGATGAACATAACTGACTATAAACATCTATTGATTAAAGTTATGTAGATACAGAACAAAACAAAATAACCAAGCCAAAGCACAGTTCCTATTTTGCAAGGTGGTGGGTGCTTCTCTTGTTCTTATTTAATTGGATTTTAGGAATGTTTCAGTATTGAGAAGAATTACATTGTAATAGTTGGCTAGTTCCACGTTGGCACTGAAGGACTCTTCAATTAAAAAATGATTAGTTGGAAATCTTTTATTGAGAGTCTCGTGTGTTAGAAGCCAGAAGATTTCAGGTTTTGCAATAACTACAAAGGCAAACTGATTCCTACAAAGTCAGGGAGCCGAGAAAATTAAGTGATGAGGAGCTCAAACAGTGTGCATGATTCAGTTCTGAAATTCTGTAAATGACTTGTAGAAACAATCTTTTGATCAAGCTCGGTTTTTGATAATTGGATTATATCATGTGCTGGCATGGAATGAAAGCCCTGTGACTTTGGAGCATCTATTTGGCAACACATTAGAATTATGAGCAGAGAGTTTATTTTTATGAGTTTTGCCTTATAAAATGTTTTGTGGCAAAGAGAATCTCAAAATTGAGGCAAAGAGACATTATCTACAAAGTATCTGGCCTTATATGCAGACACATTTCCTAAGGGCTAGAGCTGCCAATCTCAGTCACTTTGTAGCATTTTCTCCATGTTGATTACATTCATGAGCACCCACCCATCAGTGTATTTTATCAATTATGATGTTATACATTACAGGAAAGAGCAAACAGACATCCATTTCAAATATTACTATAAATATTAATTTGAAGAATATTTGAAAATGTATAAAGATAATTAAGAAAAGTAAGAATCTGTGAAAATGATGTACCATGTGTGATATTACATAATATACATTTTCAGTGAATGAGTCATAGAGATGTTGTATGTCAATTTTACTGTGAAGATACAAGATAATATAATTTTATATTTTTATTTAATGTATAAAACTATGAATAATTTTATTTTTAGATAAAGTGATTATGCAAAGAATTTCTGCCGAAAATACTTACAAGTCAATCAATTTAAACTATGTGCCAATTTGTTGAAAGTTTCTCTCTCCCCCCCGCCCCAATTGCTCAGGTTGGCCTTAAACCCAGGTACAACTCATAAACATTTTATTTCTACTGAATTGTTTGAATTTATCCATAAACTCACACAAAAAGTTTAGAAGGTAGAACACAGCCAAGGCTGGTCTTGAACTCCTGACTTTCCTGCCTCCAGGGGCTGATATTGAAGGAGATGGTTAATGAATCCTAGAAATATATAATTTCCATCAGTCCCCTTTTGTTTTCAAAACTGTCCTGCTTGGGATCTTAGTGTGCCAGAGTTGCCATCACAAAATTCTACACAGACTAGGAGGTTAAACACAGAACCTTGTTTTCTCCCAGTCTGGAAAGATGAAAGTCAGGCACTGGAGTGAGGCCACAGTGTGCTTCCGATGCAGGCTCTACTCCTGACTTTCTAATATCCAATAGATATTAGATAGCTCTCACAGGCTACCCCAAGTTTTGAGATGGCAGAGACACAAAGCCCACTCTTTCTGATGCATCTCACTAGGGCACTAACGCTATCTGGAGAGCATTATTCCCATGATCCACATGTCACCCATTATTACCTTTGGTAGGCCTCATTAAATACTATCACAGGGGTCACAGTTTCAAAGGGCAAAGCTCAGTCCATTACACTCCTACTTAAAGTTGTAGTCCTATACTTAGGAATTAGTCACAGAATAAGAAGGGACAGCTGGGTCCAGTGGCATGGAGCTTCATATGCACAACCTTGTGTGACCTTAACCACCAACATGCAAGTTCTCTCTCAGCATGCAGAAGAAAATGAACAACACCCTTGATCTCTGCACTCCAAAAGGAGCTTTTGTCCTTTTCTCCTTGTCTCTGAATGGTGCAGGACAACTCTGTATTCTGTCAATTATGTTTTAAATAAACTCTGATTGGCGAGGAGCCAGGCAGGAAGTATAGGCAGAACAATCAGATAGGAAGTAGAGGAAGGTCAAGGAGAACAGGAAAATTCTGGGAAGGAGGAAGCCCATTCTTCCCCAGTCCTGTCCAGACACTGAAGAAGCAGGATATGACCTGCCCAGCTGAAAAAAGTACTGAGCCATGTGGCTAACATAGATAAGAATAATGGGTTAATCTAAGTTACAAGGGTTAATAAGAAGCCTGAGCTAAAGGACCAATCAGTTTATAACTTATGTAGACCTCTGTGTGATTTTCTTTGGGACCTAACAACTGTGGGAACCTGGCAGGACAGAAACCCCAACAAGCAGGCCCTCAGGTTACATCTGAAGGATCTCTATTCTCAGAATCCTTTCTTCATCATGTCCCTGCTTCTTTTGGAGGACACAGTTCCTGCTTTCCATCTTGCTAGGGAGCATAGGATTCTGCGAGGCTGCCCTGGAGGCATTTTGCTGGGTTCCCCCTTGCTTCACTATAGTTAGTAACTCTCCTGCTTACGTGGCTACTCTGTGAGGTCGCTAGCAAGCTAGAGATGCCACCAATGGTTTTCTGTGATCTGAAATAACCCTGGAATAGTTGGGGCATTTGCTGTTCCTTCCCAGCCCTCCTTTGAGTGGTGAATTTCTTCCTGCAGGTTCATGGCCACCAAAGGATCGTCACATCCCCCACTCCCATCCCATTCTGCCTCCCAGAGTCAACTTTTTCTTCCTGGTAAAGAGCTAGCTCTTAAGTAAAGCCACATTATTTACATGGACGTACTTTACAGTTTGCTTCTCATCTTCTACAAGATGCTTTTGGAACCCTCTACCAAACAGCTCACACCTACACTCTGATGCCTTCGGTTTCAAGATTATTGTGGCTAATACAAGTTTAAAAACAACAATAATAATTCAGATGATTTCATTGTTTACTGCATCTCCCCTTGTCTAAGTAATGAAAGCCAGTGTCTCCATCGGGGAGGCCATGACAAGAGTGCTGGGAACACAAACCTTAGTTATTACCTCAAAATGTTCTGCCAAAAATGCTGGAATTTTAAGGCTTAAAAAAAGCTTTATAAATTATTTATTAGATCCACTCTTTTATAGATGTTCTATGAAAAGTTGAAACCCAAATAGAGTAAATGCTAACTTTTAAGATGACATGTAACAGTGACCACAATGAAATCCACCTCCTTCAAGTCGGGATTCTTCCCATTGGTTGACAGTAGCCTTTTCCATGTATTTGGTTTTTCTGAATTATTCTCAAAATGTGTCTTTAAGAATTGGAGACAGTGTTATGAATATGGTAATCTTCTAGATGACACATGACTTCATGAAATTTAGTGCAGGAGTGTGCATGTGCACACACGTGTGTGTGTGTGGGGTGCACATGTGACAGAGAACTTCAAGTGTTCCACAGGTGCCATTCAGCCATCCCCCGCCTTTTTTTTTTAAAGACTGTCATTTCCCCAGAACTTGCAAAGTAAGCTGGGCTGGCCGGCCAGCAAGCCCCAGAGACCCACCTGCCTTTATTACAAAGCATACACCAAGTCTCTGATTTTCTTTCCTGCTGTTTTTGAGAACTAAACATGGGTCCTGCTGCTTGTGTGGCCAGCACTTTCCTGACCAAGCCTGTCCCCAGACCCTTGCACTGAAAGTTTGGTTACCCTGAGAGATTTGGTGTAGGTGTGGACCTTCCTAAGCACACGCATTTATCCTGACAGTCCTGCCCAGCCAGGGCTTCCCTTCCAGGCCATGGGTTTCCTTTGTGAATGTACGTTCAACGACCAGAGCCTTGGGATGCCATGGAATGGAGCTGCTTTAATAATTCATATTGCTGAGGGGGAAGGAAAATGATTTATGCTGTAAAAAATGAAACCCTGTCCAATTAGTGTATAATCTAAACCTTAACTGCTTATTAAAAACATTTTTTTCTCACAGAGTTGGATCAAGTTTCCTCCCCAAGATTTTCCATTTTAAGTACAACTTTTTAGATGCAGATGACTTTGGAGCCACATCCTTTCGCTGGCACTAGCGCACTAAGGATGCTAACCCATCCCCTGCACACAATTATAGACATCATATCGGCGCTTTGGGCCAAACTGTCCTAGGACTACCTTATAATAATGTCAGTGCTAAACCTGTAAAAACACTGTGTTTAGTGGTTTTTTTTCCAGACATGATTTTTTTTGTCTATCTGACATTTTCTATTAGTTTTATCAAGTCCTGTCTAAGCTAGGCCTAAGTTGAACGAATATCATTAAATACTTTCTTCTTGTACTTCCTCTTTGAGAGATGCAGAAAGCAGCAACAGGACCCCAAACATTAGGTTCGTATTCCTGTAGTCTCCGAGAGCAGTCTTACTGATTGCAGTCTAATCATATGCTTTTTAGGTCCCTGATCTCAACAGTTACTGAAACCCTTTCAAACCATCAAATCTTAGCTTGCAGAAAATTCATACCCACAGCCCCAAGCAAACTCTACCCATTTCCACAACCTTTTAGTCTAACAAGGCAAAAGAAATAAACATATCTATTAAGGATACTATTATAAATTCAGGGTTCAGGTTATTTAACACATAGGAGTATAAATTGAGGAATAAGAGGAAACGTGAGGCAGAAGTGTGATGATTTATGTAATTATTTTCTGCCATGCTCCGTCTCAGCAATGCAGGATTTATAAGGGCACTCTGCCTTACGAAACAACAATACACTGTATATAAAGCAGAGAGAGAGCACACCAGCTCTGCTTAGCAACAAGCCAAGCACCGGTAAGAGGCCTCCCAGGCCCCAGCCCACCCACCAGCGAGTGGGGGAAGTGCATGGAGGCCTTGCCACTATGTCAAACAGAATTTTATTTTCTAAACAGACCTCACCAAGTGGGGTCTTCAAGTATTCGATGCACGTGTTTGCTCTTTAGGTCTCTGTTCTGAGAAGCCATTACTCCTCTGTCTCTCCCTGATCTCTTCCTTCTCCCTCTCTTTCTCCCTCTCCCTCTGCAAATTTTGCTGGTTCTTTCCTAACACAATGAAACAAACTAGAGAAATAGTAACAACAACCACCCAGGGCTCGCACAGTCCTTTCCCTAGCTTCTACATGTTTATTTTTTCGTTGGATGTTGAATATAGGCCTTTGGGGAAGAGGAGGCTGTGAAGAAGCCTGCCTTCAATATACAAACGACTAGAACAAGCCCACACAGCTTCCTGACGACTGAGCCTAGATAATTATGAAGGTTTCCAACTCCCAGGCCTTTCCATGCTTCCTTACTCCTTCTGAGCTCCTGCCTGCTCTCAGTCCTCCTGTGAGTTGAGCACTAATTTTACTAATTTCACAGCATCTAGGAGCCACGCTTGACAGATCTTCCGTCTCACCAGCTCTTCTATTGACTCATGGGTGAGAGACTGGGAGTCGGACAGAATCATGGTAGGCAGATAGATAGGGAGGGGGGCCATCACTAGCTTATAAAGGTGGCAAACTTCCAAAATGGTTGGCTTCTTCTCATTCTCATGACCTAAGACAAAGGCCTTACTTAAAAAAAACAAAAAAACAAAAAAACAAAAGCTTTGTGGGCTTTTGTCTCTTACAGGCAGGGCAGATGAACTGACTCAACATGTTCAAGGCTGGATCAGGACTTGTGGGTCCAACATCAAACAGAACAAAACAAAACACCAGCCCTTGAAAACAGACTGGATCTTTGAGCCACCCCTCTGTCTTTTCCCTGTGAGTCTTCTGCATGTGTTTCCCGAAAAAAATAAAAAATACCTTTCTTAACTGCTGGTTCTGTCTCTGGCTGTCTGCAGTGTTTGAGATTTCTCCACTATCTGTTATGCTCAAGATTTTTTCCTACCTTTTAATTTTTTAACTGGTGGAAAGAAAATGAATGCAATCAATACCCCCAGATTGTATTATCAAGGATGACAGCAAACTGGGCCCATTACTCCTTTCACTGAGTTCATTATCCCTATTCATCAGTTCGCTAGTGTGGCTGACCCACCGTCCCCTCCCCTCCACGGTCCCCTCCCCTCCACGGTCTCCTCCCCCTCCACGGTTCCCGCCCCTCCACCGTCCCCGCCCCTCCACGGTCCCCTCTCCCTCCACGGTCCCCTCCCCTCCACGGTCCCCTCCCCCTCCACGGTCTACTCCCCTCCACTGTTTCCTCCCCTCCACCGGCTCCTCCCCTCCACTGTCCCCTCCCCTCCACGGTCCCCTCCCCTCCACCATCCTCTCCCCCTCCACTGTCCCCTCCCCTCCACGGTCTCTTCCCCTCTGCTGTCTCCTCCCTCCACCGGCTCCTCCCCTCCACTGTCCCCTCCCCTCCACCATCCTCTCCCCCCTCCACTGTCCCCTCCCCTCCACCATCCTCTCCCCTCCATGGTCCCCTCCCCCTCCACGGTCCCCTCCCCTCCACTGTCTCCTCCTCTCCAAGCCTCATCTTCTGCCCAGAGTCCTCTAAGGCACAGGTATGCTTTTACTGTAAGGAAAAATGCGGATCTGGGTGACTTTTCAGGCGTACTCTGATTATTTTAATTCCAATTGTGCGAATCCTCTGTACTTGGAGAGAATAAAACAGCTCTGCCCGCTCCACGCTGTCTTTTCCCGATCCAGGCAGAGACCATCTCATGTGGACATTAAAAAACCTAACTTACCCATTGTCTCTCCTTCCTTCCTTAAAATGCTGAGGATTTTAAGATGAAGGAAGATAAGACCACAGAGGCAAGAGTCTCAACCGTCTCCTGTCCTTCTCTCCTGAAGTGGCTCATGGGAGGGAAATCCATGCCACTGTTTCCTTTCTAAAACAGACCACAAAATCTAGAAGATTCCTCTATAAACCTCTCCCTTCTTCGTCTGTTTCGGTCACTCGGATGATAGGTGTCCTACCCCGTGCCTAGATGGAGGGGGTGCAGAAATGCTGCAAGGAACTGGAATGACTTGATCCGGCCTCACTTTCCCAAACACATACGTCTGCCAGTCCATAAACATGCTCAGATTTCCCCAGGTCACTGGGGTCTAGTCCACATAAAATGTTAACTAAACTAATGCATGGTTTCTCTTGTTATTCTTGGTTTTGTTTAGGGATGTCAGCTATAAGCCCTGTGTTTTCTCCCCTACAACTGACATGTCAAAAACAATCATCAAATTGTCAAATATATGCATCAGTTAATGAAAAGGGAGGTCGCTAGAGAAAGCAAGGAGGGTTATATGGCAGGGTTCGGAGGAAGAAAGGGAAGCATGAAGCAATTATATTGTAATCTCAAAAAATAGAAAAGTAATAGCAATTAAAATGTTTTTTATCCCAAATATCTTTCACCTGTCCCTTGGTCCCTTTCACAAACCCACCTTCTCTTACAATTGACAAGGTAAATAGACTTTCGCCCCACATGCCTCATCTCTGACTAGTGTTTCCTTCATGGTTTCTCAAAAGCAAGGCTCGTTGTTGTCCCTCGAATGGACTGATAGCCCTTGCTGTCACTTTATGCTGTAGAGACTTGTCTGCAGTACCCACCTCCTTGAGGGTGGTTGGTTCTTTCTCAGTGATAGCTATGTTTATAGAGTGATGTGAGAAAACGTTAGCTCATTAGGGGGTATGTCCTTGACTGGGATATTGGGATCCCAGTGTCTACCACTTCCTTCCCGGGTACCAAACTGTGAGCAATGTCACCATACTCTCTTACTTCAGTGCTTACTGCCAACTAATGGGAATCAATTTCCTTTGTGAATTAGAGTACTTGGGGTCACTAGGAGACCCCCCCCCTTGACATCACACCTACTAATGTTACCTCTTGGAAGGAGGTGGAGACTAAGTAGGTTCAGAAAACTCCTCTGCTTTCTGAGGTCACTTAAGTGCTAAACAGTGCCAGGGAATCAAGGGGAGACTTGTGATGTCTATGCACTGCCCAGTGGGACCCATCAGAGTGTAATTTTCATGAACATACCTAGCTCTGAAAGGAACTCTTTATTGGAATAGTTTACCTGTTTATAAATTGCCCAAGAGACTTCTCAGTGGTGTCACTGCCTTTATTCCTGTAAATAATGCCAATAAATGTATTGGTTTACCAAGCCAGAGCTGGACAGAAATTTTCCTTTGGGCAACTGCTGCCTTCTTTATCTGGGCTGAAGAGAGTTTCCCTTTCATTACCCAGGAGGAGTTCACGACACACCACAGGCCCAGAGTAATGGGCTCAAGAGATCATGGGCTAAAATCTCTGAAACTGTTAGCAAAAGGGACCTTTTCTCTTTGTAAGTGAGTTTTCTTAGGTGGTTGTGGCAGCAGCAGGATGTTGTCTGACACCCCCCCCCCCCAACACTGGAAGGAGAAGGAACGGAAGGCAGAGGACAACCCCCCCAACACTGGAAGGAGAAGGATCGTAAGGCAGAAGCCTCTGCACCACAGGAGGGATGGTGAGGACAGGGCCACCTGAGAACAGATCTTATCACACCGTGTTCAGCTCACACAGTAGGACCCATTTTACGTACGGAAGCATAAAGAGCTGGAAACATGGCGGTGAGGGTTGATGGAAGAAATGAGAGCACCAGGTAGGTGTCCCCAGGGCTCAAAAACTCAAGAAGGGAAGACCTGTCTTCCTAAGAGCTAAAGAAGAAACCTGAGCCATTGTAGAAGAGACAGGGTGATTTTTCCCCGGAAGCCCTGGAATTGCTATCCTGCTGTTCATGGCATGACTGACTATGTTCCCCTAATAGGTAGACCATGTGAGAAGGGGCCTAGGCACTGACGCAGGATTATCGTTAGGATTCAGAGGGCAGTCAGGAGGCTTTGAAGTAGAGCTGGGACCTGGAGTGTATCAGTAATGGAGGAAGAGAATGGGTAGGGAGTGACCTGTGTAAATGCCCGGGAGAGAACTGCTCTCTGCAGATGGAGCATGGACTGAGTGCATGAGGATGGTGCTTCCGAGGGAGATGACTTCCGGGAGAGCTCCCTGATCACGAAGGGTTTTTCTTGCAGTACAGCAGGGGCAAACACATTAAGACCTACGAAGCAAAGGACTCCCTTAGTGACCATCTTGATGAAGATTCCAGCTCGTGGTAGGGGCTAAGGAACCCTGCCCATTTCCTCTCTAGCGAAGGGTGACTGGGGCTCACTGGATTCTTTTTGTCCAACTCATCAAGTAGCACCTCTTTGCCATCTACAGGGAGAGTCAAAATTCCCCATCCCTGCTGCCAAATTCTGTCAGAGGGACTTAAGGCGTCATGTTCTTTGTTTCCTCTTAGCCTGTTCTCATTTTCCTTTGGTGCTTGGCTGAAGGCATGGCCAGTCTGAGCACCCTGTAATGAAAGGTCTAGAATGTTGAGTGTCAGAGAGGAGGAAGAGTAGGGTGGAGACAAGGACGTTCCAGATACAGAACTGCCAGGAGGCGTTCCTCATTGCTCCAGATAAGTTAGAACATCACTTCAAATTCTCATCCAAGTAAGCGGGCCGCCCTCTCAAGCTGAACCTTGCAAACGCACTTGACCAGTAGGCTTCCCAGTCGCAGCTGCCACTGAAACCCAGAGATGATTTTAGCAGCTGTTCTCACAAAATATGGTTTCAACATGAGGGGGCTGGAAAGGCTAGAGCTAAAAAAATGGAATATATATTCTCTTTAGAATAAAAGGAAATGACTAGAAGCCCCATAATGAATGCCACAGCTTACTAGAAAGGCAGGTTTAAAGAATAAGGAAATGCACATAAGAGCTCAAATTGAAAACAGGTGCTAGCGTCTCAAGGCACCACAGAGAGGAGAACTGGAGGATACCCAGGGGCACTGCATCTAATTCCCACTCTTGATGTTTCAGGAAACCCAGGTCACCAGAAGTGAAGTGACTTTCCAATGCCACACGTGGTTAGTGTCAGATTAATCTCCCAATTCAGTAGTCAGTCTTCTCTGATCTGAATACTTCTGGTCAAAGCAAATATAAGAAATCTCTGCTTTGTCTTACAAAACTATCGTAAAGTTAAATTTTAAATAGCCACAGCCACCGAATCTTCCTACTGTTGCACCCGGGGACACCTTGCTTGAGCTCCTTCAACAGTGGTGTCTCACGTGGCTCTAAGCCTTGGGGCCCTTCTTTCTTGTTTTCCTTCACTCAGCCTTTTCCTCCCATAGACACATAGCTTGGAAACTGAAATTAGCCTTAGTGTGTCTGTATTACCTTACCTATACCATTTGCTTCTCGTGTTTCTCTTTCTACCATGGATCCTAAACATTGGGAGGAATCATTGGGCTGTTTACTGATTCTAAAATGGCTAATATTTTTTAAACTCTAAAGAGCAACAGCCTAGCGGTCTCCATCACCCAGCAGTCCTTTCTTATTTCCATGAAGAGGTACCATTTTTGGCTAATATGAACAACCAGCACTGTCTCAGAATGGAAGTGCACACACTCCTCTGCACATACACACACTAGACTCTGCGGTCCCTAGCAGAAAAACGTTCCCACTTTTCCCTTATCTTGTCTGTTTTTCATCGTCCAGCAAACACAAGAGATGCAGACTTCTGGTCAACCCACTTTTCGTGTGTTTTCCACTTCTCTGAGTATGTAACACATCAATTTGTGAGCTCTGGAACTTTCCATATGGCTATGTCTTACAAAGAACCTTCAGCTTACAACCGAACTCAAACTTTTCTTTCATGCCCTTCTCAACATCTACCATGTAACAGACTCAGCAGCATTCTTCCCAAACAGGATGGTGATGGGAAGCACATGGAGGAGGCTGCTGAAACAGAAACAAGACCATCTCCAGGACCCACGGCCCCAAGCCTGATGCAACTCATGGAAACTGTCACCATTGACTCACTTGATCATTTAGCCGACAAGTGTTATTGGAGGTCTCCTGTGTGCTAGGTGTTTTCTGGGAATGGTTGTGGAGTGTGCTTGCCAGGAGGAGGCTGGGTCTGCCTCTGCCCTTTGCTTTCCATGCAGAATGTTTTTCTTGCGCAGCTCACTAGTCAGAAATGAACTGTGTCCATTCTCTGACTGAAGGCTGACTGTGCTGCCTGGCTCCCTGGCTCCCCACAGCAAACTTTAATTCTCACTGTGACCTCTTGATGGCTGTCTGACCAACGGTCCTGGTCCTGTGCTCTGTCCCGTCCACAGAAACTGTGTGACTTGTTTCACACAGCGATGGCTTCTGCTTAACATCTTACTCAGTTTTTCTGATTTGAGTCACAAAAATTATCAGCCTAGTTGTTGGTGGGACTTTTACCTCCTGATTTTCATCCCAATTATACCAGAAATTCTTTACTCCTAAGGATTTTTTTTCTGGATATTTAATCAAAACTCTCTAGGACTGGATTGATGGCTTAGCTGTTAAGGGCCCTCCCTGCCCTTCCCGAGTACTGGAGCTTGGGTCCTATGTGTTACTGACATTCCTGTTGGGTAGCTTACGATCATCTGGGCTATAGCTCCAGGAATCAAATGCCCACTTCAGTCTTCTGTCAGCACCTGCACATACGTGGCATGCATCCACACAAACACACATACACATAAATAAAAGTAAATCTATCATTCCATTTCCTGTCTGCCCATGCTACTGATGACAATATTAATAGCAGTTGATGCCAATTCAGTAATGAGTACATGTTAGACCCTGCTGGGAGCTCTCTGGATAGCCTCAACTCAATCCTTACAAAGACCCTGTGAAGTGAACACTACTATCATTTCATTTTGTAAATTAGTAAATTTGTGCTCACTAAGTATCCATTGGTTTAAAGGCCCGCCACTGGCTTCTCAGACCTCACACCAAAGGCTGGATACCAGTTAAGCCACCATTCCTTCTCACAACTACCACCTGTAGCGGGGATTCGCTTCGCCCATTGCCATGGGCTATCCGACCCGACAGAGGCCGTGCTTCTTGTCTGAAGATCAGACTGCCAGTTCTATTCACTCCTGAGTGCAACAGAGGACCAGGGTGGCTATTTACCTTGAGTATATCCTAATAAATCCTTGGTAGCTTTTCAAACAGGATCTCATGGTTTCACCTACAACCACCAAATACTCTGCCCCTTCGCATGTATAGAACTTCATTTCAAAAATGTATCTTTGGGGCTGGAGGATGACTCCGTGGTTAAGGTATCGTTCAAGTGGCATGAGCTTCATATGCAGAACCCACTTAAAGGTGGAAGAAGAACCGATTGCACAAAATTGTCTTCTGACTGCTACATGTGTTCATGTGAACACTCAAACACATCGTGTGCATGTATGTGCATGCACAAATATTCACTGCCCTGCACCCAAACTGTTATGCGGAGAATCCAAAACCCAAACCACCACCAGGAAACCGACTCTATGCAAAACCAGTCTTTATTGCGAGCAATGACAAGAACAGCAGCAACACTAACAGCACAGAACAGAGCCAGGCCCGGAGCTCAGACCAGAGGGGGTTTATATAGGGGGAGAGGCATGGGGTATTCCAAGTCTCTGGGCTTGTGATTGGCTGCCCCCTAGTGGGGTGAAGGGAATTCCAGGCTTGGAATTGGCTGTTCTCTATGATGTAAGGGGGCTTTCCAGGACTGAGGGCAATTCCCAGCTGCTGGTAACTGCCTGAGGGGGAAGGCCAAGCCTCTAGGTGCTCAGTGATTGGTCAGTTTTCTCTGCTCAGGGATTGGCTGGTTTTAGGGAGGGGGCAAAGATGACTTCAATTCTGGGGACAAACTGGGCTTCTTTCTTTGGTTCTTTTTGATCCTAATTTTTGGACCAGGGCAAATATTTTTGGTATTCCCTGAATCTAAGGGCATTCTGAATTATTTTGATCCTGGTTTCAGGGTCCGGGGTCTTTTTTCCAGCTCTAGGCTCGGGGACACATTTCCCCAGAGCTCTGGTCACATTTTCAGAGTGTGCTTCTTTCGCTGGGTTGGCACTTGGAGCCGAGCTGTTCAGAGTCTGTGCAGGACTATGGTTCAGGGATTTTGTAGGGCCTGGGTCTCTTAAAACAATAGTTATCTGTTTTCCCTGGAAATCCCATTCTTGTCTTACTTTTATATTTCTTTATTTTGTATAAGTGGGTATTCTGCCTGCTTGTATCCCGATATCATTTGCATGCCTTCTGCCTGCTTGTATCCCTATATCATTTGCATGCCTTCTGCCTTCAGAGGCAGAGAGGTTGTCGGCTCCTCTGGAACTATAGTTGTTGGCTGTGGTGATCTGCCCTGTGGGTTCTGGGAGCTGAGTCTGGTCCTCTGTAAGAGCATCAAGTGCTCTCAGCACTGAGACACTCTCCAGTCTTTCCTTCAAATACAATAATTTATAGGCCAAAGATAGAGTTTATTGGTAGCATATTTGGCTAACATGCATGAGAGTCAGCAGCAGACGAAAATAATTAAATAGAATAAACTCATGCTCATACATGCCATGGAAACCCTACTTCCACGGTGACTGCATTCTGAACATCTTGGATTATGGTTAATTTTGAAATTTAGTAGTAGACTAGAATGTGAAAATCATGTTTCTAATATTGAAACTACATAGTTTAAAGCACACTAGAGAGCTATTTATCCAGTTTTTATATTGTAAGATTATGAGTCTATCAATTACCTACAAGTTCGATAACCACGAATGAACCACCAGGCACTGTCACCCAAGCTGGAAAGCAGTCACCTGCACTCTACAAGGGGTCTCTAGGGACTGATAATTCAGTCCTGGGATAGGGGATGAGCTGACAGAGGTGGCACATTGAGGGGCTAGAGAAACAGCTCAGCAGTTAAGAGGCATTGCTGCTCTCAAAGGGGACTTGGGTTTAGTTTCCAGCATGTGAACAGTGGCTTACAGCTTTCTCCAACTATAGGTTCAGGGGATCTGATGCTCTCCTCTGACCTCCTGAGGAACCAGGCACACACGCAGTACACATACATGTTTGGAGGCAAAATACCCATATGCATGAAACAAAAATAAATAGACCTTTAAAATTAAAAAGCGATGACATCTTGAAAATTAGGCCAAAGAGACCTATTATTATTTACCTGCTTTGTCCACCCTTCCACTGGACGTCTAACTCGCACTGACTGTGAGACCTGTGTAATAATTTATTCTCATTTATAGAAGTACCAAGAGCAATCAGAAAGACCCAAAGAGAAAGCATTCTGCAAACTTGTAGATTATTGTTCTTCTCATTATCTGTGCTAAACAGTAGAGGAGAGCAAGCGTGTGGTTCCCCCAGATCAGGATACAGCAGATGGAGCATCTAACACCCCCATGGCTATGAATGGATGGATGTGTGAATGACTGAATGAACACTGCCACGAAGCATGCTTTCCCCTGGGCATCCTCTGGCATCTTGTTAAATCGTTAAGAAACTCCACACAGAGATAGGACTTGGTATCAATTCTCATCCTGTCTCTCCACATACCAGGGCAGTCTCCAAAAATGCTACTGAAACAGTACTGTCAGCCACACCTGCTGCACACTCACCATTTGAACACCCTGTTCTCCGGGACCTGAAAGAGGTGACAAGGCTGCTGGGATTTCTTCCTGACGCGGAGACTCTGCACATGTAGTTTGCTGTGGTATTATTCCTTTGGTGAGCTTCCTTTTAGGATATAGTTCAGAGACTAATTAAAACCACGTACTTTCATTGGTGAATTTTCATCATTTTATCGCCAGCATGCCAGCGTTCCTCAGACTCTTCTATTTAAAGTTGCCGAACGTGGATATATTCTTTCTCTTGCCCATTTTCACACTTACACTGAAAGGGTGACCAACTCCATTCAGCGTGAAAGAAAGGAACAATGTGGTTTTGTAGTTCATAACAGCAACTGCTCTGTTCATAGGGCGCAGCGTCTTTATGGAATCAGGAGACAGTATCCATCCCTTACCCACCTCCTCTTCACTAGCTCTCATAAGACCCAGTAAAACTCATCTCTTCCCATCTAGTTCCACATCACAAAGAGAAGAGAAAACTTGGGTCTCTGTTAAAGTGGAAAGGTGCTTTTTTTTTTTTTTTTTTTTTTTTTTTTTTTTTTTTTTTTTTTTTTTTGTCATGGAGAATGAGCACAGGAAAGTTAACGCTGGTGAAATAATGTGTCCAGGCACGGTGCCCAGCCTCTTCATGCTGCTCACAAAGGGGCCCAGGGAGAAAAGGAAACGTCCAGTCCCAGATCCTCTGAATGATGGCTACAACGAGTCACAGAGGTGGCAAGTCAATGCTGGTTTCCACCCAGCGTTAACCAGGCACAGCCCACAGCTCCTGGCCTCTCATGAGAGCCCTGCTAATTCAGAGCCTTGAAAGGCGCAACATGGGGTTTATAATTTTGTTTATCACTCACACCCAGTCCTGAATGGACTTACCCACCTGGACTGAGGAAATCAGGGAGATCTTTGTCCTTTAGCAGAGGTTTTCATTCCACACAGACTAGAGGGAAGGAGGGAGGGGAGGGCAATGTCACCATAGTCAATCACTAAGCTAAAATGTTCTGTTTCCTTAGCTAGTTAGTGAGACTCCATTCCACTAAAAGCTTTAGCATCCATATTCAGTAACTGCTAGCCATGTAATTCATTGATTCTGAGTCATTGTCCAACTATTTAAACATATCTAATTAATTCTTAAGAAATTAAAATGCTGGAAATTGAATCCAAAGTCCTGTGCATTCTAGGCAAGCACTCTCCCACCGAGATTCACTCGGTCCTACACTGCCTTTTAACAACTTTGAGTTGACGGGAGGAGAAATCTTTTTCATACATACAATCTTAAGAATAAGTACAAGAAAATGACAGTGAGAATGTCAGGCAGACTTCCATTGAATCATTTGCTTTAAAAGATGCTTTTCTTTAAAGGCGGGGCTGCAATTCCTACTTCCATGTTGCTGAAGTGATGTTAACAGTAAATTACACGTGAATTTTATTGAAGAAGAAAGCAGCCTTAGAACTATGTTAAGTGATATATTTATTTATGCATTTGTTAAGTGATATATTTATTTAAGCATTGAGCCTAAATAAATCTTCCCTGCCTTAAGTTTCTTCTGCCAGGTACTGTGTCACAATGAGTAATAAATGCTATTATTAGACATTTTAATTGAGCTAGCCATACATAAATTGAGATTTGTCGTCGCTTTTAAACCTTTGCAGTGACATTCCTTTTGAATAGTTTTCACAGGCATGCCATTGCAGAGTGCAGTTGTTATCAATAATACACTTCTAAAGTCATTGCTGTCATAACTTGGGTGTGAAGCTCCCTGGCTTTCTTGTGAGGAAGCACAAATTGCAAAGGTGGATAAGAGTACTGAATGCCTTCTCTTCTTCCTAATAGTCACAGAGGCCATATTTTGACTTATTTTCATATCACATAAACATTTTGTTAATATCTAAAATATTAATGTTTACTAATATTCATGAGAACTCAGCTACTAAGCTTTAGATACTTTTAGATGTTTTCTATCTATAAAAGGAGCTAACATTACCAACTTTAAAAAAAACCTTGTTCTAAGGATTAAACTAGACTGCTTAGTTGAGTGGGTAGGATATAGCAGGTGCAATAAATTCTTGCTTATTTTATTAGCCACATGTTGCTCAGTCTCCCAAATGGTGACTCAGATTAATTAATGAGAAAGAGATCCTTAAGATAAACTACAAAGAAGCAAAGAACCATTCCAGGGGCTCCTACTGTTTAGAAGATGTCTTCACACAGGAGAATTGCAGCCTAGTCTTGGGTTCTTCATTGGACGTCTTGGTGAAAACAGCAAAAGCAGAAAAGTGGACCATTGGAGAACTTAGATCAGAAGAGGAGGTTCAGAGGAAGGAGATGTAGGACCATGTAACAGTGACGGGATACTAGTATCATGCCAAGGGAGAGGAGGTACTTAAAGAGAAATAACCTTCCCCTGCCCCAGGACACTAGAAAACCCATGAGGCAAGAAGGTAAGTCTTGGGGGTAAGCTGTGCATAGCAACACAACACACAATGTTTTGAAGACTATTTCAGAGGCACACATTCTCTTTAGTTGCCTAGTTCTAAGCAGTGCTCAAGGACTCCGATTTCACATAATAGCAGCAACAAAGCAGATGCTCGCATAAATGCTAATATGCTCTTCAAGGAATGCAGAATTGTCATATATGCAATTTTACTGGGTTTGATTTTGTCAGGTCTTCAAATATAAGTCAGTGTTGACATCCGTGTTCTGGTTACTGAAAACATAGAAGCTCGTGAAAACTAACTCAAAGGTAGGAGGAAATAGAAATTATCCAGTCAAGAACAACCAGATAACCAAGCAGACATTCTTGGAAACCTGACAATAGTAACTAAGGATAGCAACGTCGTCAAGCTTCTTGTGTTCTCATTAATTTGAAAAGTGGGGGAGACTGAGCAAACAGTCTGGTATCACACCCACCTTTCTTGACCATGTTCTAGTCAGGTAATGAAAACCAAACGCTGTCAGGTAGATAAGAAAGCAATGGCAGGTTCCCAGGTAGATGGGACTCATGCCAGCAGGGTGCAGCTGAACTGAACAATCCAGACTCTGAAATTCTATTCTTAGATATTGCACCAACTTTGAAAGTGACTTTGGAAGGGTTACTTTCAAGGTCAAGATTTCCTGAGAGGTTAAACCACAAAATCAAACTACATGATTTTTCAGGTTTCTTCCCGTCCAATTCAGCTGTGATGTCAGTCGCTCCTGTTCCTTATTTATGCTTTTTGTAAATCTTTAGTTACCATCTCCATTTCTCTGTGTAAGAAAGCAATGAAAACGATAGGGCTGAAAAAATTCTTCTCTCGGCATGAAATTTTGGAGAAAATTTCCCATTCTTGAAGATAATTGTTTAAAATAGTTTTAAACTAAAAATTGCAACATGTTTCCAGGGTTCTGGTAGCCAAAGACAGAAATATAAGTGCCTTTCTTTAGAATACCGTTTTCCTGAAAAACTGAATGCTATCTCTTCTCTTCAGTGTGCGTATTTCTGTGCTCCTCCCCATGTTGAGACCTGATCATCAAAGTGATCATATTTAGAGGTGGGACTATGCCTTGTGAGGGCAGAACCCTTGAGTTGGATTAATGACCTTTTAAATAAGATGTAGTGAGTTGCTTCTCTACCCACTACCCAATGGCAATGTTGGTGGATATGTCATCTATGAACCACAAAGCAGATTCTAGAGATACCAAATCTCTGAAGCCTGGCTCTTTGGTCCACTAACCTCTAGAACTATAAGAAACAAGTGTATGTTGTTTATTAGCTTCCGAGTTTGTGGAATTTGTTTAGTCTTAAATAGTTCCAATACTAAATGTTCAAAGTTACCTTTCAAAACTCAAGACAATCACTTAATGATGACCCTTTATAAAAATCAATAAATCATATGCTTCCAACTCACAGTGGGACTGAGTAATTATTCCCATTCCCAAAGAGGGGAATGAGGCAAAGAAAGATTTAACCAGAAACAAACAAACAGAAAAACTAGAACACATCAGGTCAAATAGCTAATCTTCCAGCTCCATGTCTGGCACTCATTGTTTGAGACTCATAATGAAATTATCTGGGCACCGAAGAGATAACCCCACTCTTCCAGCTCCGTGACCTGTAACATGTAGCTTCTCTCTTACACAGACTCTTCCTCACGCAGGCTGCTTTTCTTGGAAGACATCCTATCATTCTGGCATCTCCAACATGCTGGGGTCTCCTTGGAAACTTGGTCTTGATCTTAATAGCTTCCCTAAATGTCCTCTCAGGGTCTTCTTGCAGGAACTCAACTCCGCAACACTCTGTCGGACCTCAGTGGTTCTCTGGAATTGTGGTGCAAGTCTCTATGACCCCTTATCTCTTCATCTTTCATGCCTTTAAAAATCAATGCCATTTAGATGATGCTCATTAGATGATGAGGTTTTGATGACAGATCCATGGACCACAGTTGCAGCAGCCTATGTCTGCTGATCCTGGGGAAAAATTTCCCCAGTAGTTGCTTTCTAGGAGCAGGGAACTCTTCCAACATTCTGGGTTTAGGTTCTCTCCTTTGAAATGATTTTGCAGGGTACTTTTCTTGTTGTCCTAGTGCAGAGAAGAAAATTTATCTTTAATGCACCAATATCTCCAGCATTTCCAAATGGATTGTCATCTTTACTCTGCTTGTTCTCTATTTGTTCAGCCTTATTCACCAGACCACATTTTCATCTCATTCTGCTCAACTCTTTTTCACTGTAGTCCTGAAAAAAAGCACTAAGTAGTTGCCGAGTCATGACTGAATGTTCTCATGTCTTGAAACTTCCTCTACCATAAAAACCAGTCTGCCACTTTGAAATTTAGCCTTATATAAATTCTTGAGACATGAGAAGAAGACAGATGGACTATTTGCTGCAATATAACCTGAAAAGTCTCTACCCCAGTTCGTAATGGAATTCTTGTCCCCTCTTTGGAAGCTCATGAGTTGAGCCTCCACTGTCTGTGTTTCTCTCAGCATCATCTTTCCTAAGACCCTGCAATGGCTCATCAATGTGGCATTTAAGGGCTTTTCTGTCCCAAAGTTCTAAATTCAGCATCCCTTCCCTCGAGCCAGTCGCAAAGGCCTAAGAAGCACGAGGCAGGTTTATCATAGCAGCCATACCACTGCAGACAGTTTTATGTTTCAGTTACTCTTCCTGCTGATGTGATGAGATACCCCAAAGGGTATTTAAGTAAGGAAGGGGTTGTTTTAATGGATGGCTTCAGAATAGAGTACATCATGACTGAAACATAAAAGTGACAAGAGTTTGAAGCAGCTGGTCCTGTTGTATCTGCAGTTATGAAGAGGTAAGTGATGAAGAGGTAAGTGATGAACCATTACTCAGACACCTTTCTCCTGTTTATTTAGTCAAGAATCCAAGTCCATGGTAAAAGACCCCAACCCTAGTCTCCATCTTAAGATTGAAAGACCCTAACCCTAGTATCCATCTTAAGATGTTTTGATCAACTAGGCCAGGGCAAAACAGGATATCTGTGGGCAGCAGAAGCAGTCTTGAGAAAAACACCCAGTCCTTTGTGTATCAAAACCCAAGGGGGCAGAAACTGGCTGAAACTTGCTTAATTTACACTTGTTTTTGTAGACTTGTTTTTGTTCTGATGTTGATTCAGCCCATATGTTAATTTAATTTGAGTTGACCAATGGCATTGCTGTTGCTATGCTTTCTTGTTATGTAACCCTGAGATCCTATAAATACTGGCTGGAAAAATACAAGGGGGCTCAGTCTCACTGGAGTACTGAGTCGCCCGTTGGCGCCTTCGACAATAAAGAATCCTCTTGCTGTTTGCATCCATTGGCGTGGCTTATTGAGTCTGGGGGATCCTTCCTTGAACCCTAGAAATTAGGGTCTTTCACAAGGAAGTGTACCACCCACACTTAGGGTGTATGTATGTAATCAACATAGTCCTTCATAAGCGTGTTGAGAAGCTAACCTAATCAGGTAATCTCTTGTAGATGTACCCAGAGACTGATCTCCTGGGTAACTGTAGCTCTTGTTAGGTTTTTAGTCAGTAGTAAGCATTATGCCCACTTGGGCTCACTCTTACTCTTTGACCTGTTATATTGGGTATGAATAGTTACCAATGTAGCTACTTGAAAAGATAATAGGTCTATACATAATCAGATATCTGTTGTTTTGATGATAAACATGTCTAAAGTTATTGAAGTTCCAGAATTTTCAGGTTTAGAATGGCACATGGGCATCAGAGTCTATGAAATTGGCTCCTAGAAAAAGTTTCTGTTTCTTCTATGAGCTTTGTGCCCAAAAGGGATGCCCCTTGTCATTGCCACTGATACTTTCATCCTCTCAGTTTTGGTTGAAGTAGTTTATGGAATCATCTTAAAAATTATTTCATACTGTTAAATTGCATTTAAAACATGACTCTCTCCAAAGCTACAGAGAAACCCTGTCTCGAAAAGCAAAAACAAAGCAAAAACAAAGAAAAAAACAAAAACCATGACTCCCCAAATAAGTTACTATGCTGTAGGATTGCCCTTTTTTGTACCCATGAGTGGAGATACATTCCTTCTCTAGGGCTCTTTGTGTTTTCTCAGCCATAGTTTTTTAACACTCTCTGAGACACATTTTCCTCTTATAACCCAGGCTGTCCTGAAACTCATTGTATAACTGGGGATAATCATAAATTCCTGATCCTCCTACTATCACCTCTCAAGTACTAGAGTTATGGGTATGAACTATGATGCCCAAATTTTTGGGTCAATGTTCCACATGGAAAAGATCTTCTATGTATGACAGTTAGTCTACACATGAAATAGAGAACCGCAGAGCCTCAAGTCTGCAGTACACTGCTGCTATCGAGCAAGTTTGTGGTGTTTGCTCACTCAGGAACTTACTGACCTACGGTAGATGCAAGTCTTACAGATTGAGCACTTCCTTGCTTGTTCTGTCTTTATAGTTTTTGACTGTTTTCCCAAAACACATCACCATGCTAAGCCTTATTTTCTTGTGTCTCTTTACTCAGCCTCACACTAACCTTGGAAGGCATGTATCATGACTCTGGTTCTACAAACAAAGAAACAAACTGTAAATGATTTCATAGATAACTCAAGGTCACTTTTCGTTGGCAGCAAAGTAAATTCCTGACTTCAGCCTTTAACTCCGAAATATTTCTGAAATAGATCCTTGAGCAAAACTAAAGATTGCAACCTTTTATGAATATCATGGTAAGTGACTTTATATTGTTGATATTGTGAAATCAAATTTACAAATGCAGAAATGCACATGCTAGTGCATTTCAAATTGCAAATGATGGCAGAGGTGGTGATCAATGTGGAACTGGACCTGTAGGCACCAATTCATGAAAAAATGTCCCATATACCATCCAAAGAATATTAGGCTCTATTAAATAAATCCAGAAAATATTTTTACCTTTATAGAGAATAGATGATGTTTCAGTTGACCTTCTCCATTGATTTCAAACAGGAAAATATTTCAGAATTTCTCTGCAGTTTTTAAAAAAATATTTTTATTTTTTAAACAGAAAACAATCTTTTTTTTCATTATGCATATCATTCACAATTCCCACTCTTTCCCCTTCTCCCATCCCCTCCATTTACCCTCCCACCCCACTCCCCATCCACTCCTCAGAGAGGGTAAGGTACAATGCTTTGGGGAAAGTCTAAGGCCCTCCCTACTATATCTAGGATGAGTTAGGTATCCCTCCAAAAAGAATGGGATCTTGGTGCCAATTCCAGAGGCCCCTCAGTCTGCCCCAGCCATGCAACTGTCAACCACATTCAGAAGGACTAGTCTGATCCTTTGCTTGTTCCTTCCTTATCTGGCTGGAGTTGGTGAGCTCCCATTAGCTCAGGTAGATTGTTTCAGTGGGTGTCCCATCATGATCTTGACCTCTTTGCTCATATTCTCACTCTTTCCACTCTTCAACTGGACTTTAGGAGCTCAGTCCAGTGCTCCGATGTGGGTCACCGCCCATTTCCATAAATTGCTGGATGAAGGTCCTATGGTGATATTCAAGATATTCATCAGTCTGATTACAGGGCAAGGCCAGTTCAGGCACCCTCTTCTCTATTATTTAGGTCATCCTTGTGGATTCCTGGGAATTTCTCTACAGCCATGTTTCTTGCTATCCCCATAATGGCTCCCTCAATCAAAATAACTTTTTCCTTGCTCTTATATCTGTCCTTCTTCCATCTTGACTATCCAGTTCCCTCAAGTTTTCCTCCCCCTTTCCCTTTTCCCTCTCATCTTTTCCTTTCTCCCTCCTTTCTCCTCCCACCCCCATGTTCCCAATTTTGTCAGGCAATATTGTCTATTGTGACTTTCCAGATGGATCTATATATGTTTTTCTTAGGGTTCACCTTGTTCCTTAGCTTCTCTAGGACCATGTTTATAGCTAGTATCCACTTATGAGTGCATACATACCATATTCATCTTTTAAAGTCTGGGTTACCTCACTCAGAATGATGTTTTCTAATTCCATTCATTTGCATGTAAATTCCAAGATGTCATTGTTTTTTACATCTGAGTAGTACTCTACTGTGTAGATGTGCTACATTTACTTTATCCATTCTTTGGTTGGAGAGTATCTATGTTTTTCCAAGTTCTGGCTATTACAAATAATGCTGCTAAGAACATAGTTGAACAAATGTCTTTGTAGTATGATTGAGCATCTTTTGGGTATATGTCCATGGTATAGGAGGTTCTTCTGTTCATGTGTTGCTTTCATTGGTTAATGAATAAAAAAAACTGCTTTGGGCCAGATAGGGCAGAACTTAGGTAGGCGGAGAAGACAGAACTGGATGCTGGGAAGAAGGGCAGAGTGAGAGACATCATAAATCTTCTGTCTGAGATGGATGCGGGCTAGAATCTTGGCAGTAAGCCACAGTCATGTGGCATTACATAGATGGGTTAAATTAAGATGTAAGAATTAGCCAATAAGAAACTAGAGCTAATGGGCTAAGCAGTGTTTTAATGAATACAGTTTCTGTGTGGTTATTTCATTATTAGCTAGCCGGGTGGCAGGGATAAACAAGGAACCCTCTCCATACAACATGTCCAAGAGTGGTTTTGCTGAATCCTGAGGTAGGTTGATTCCCAATTTTCTGAGAAACTGCCACACTGATTTCCAAAGTGGTTGTACAAGTTTGCATTCACACCAGCAATGGATAAATGCTCCCTTCACTCCACATCCTCTCCCAGCATAAGCCGTCATTGGTGTTTTTGATTTTACCCACTTTGGCAGGTGTAAAATGGTATCTCAGAGTTGTTTTGATTTGCATTTCCCTGATGGCTAAGGATGTTGAGCATTTCTTTAAGCATCTTTTGGCCATTTGAGATTCTTCTGTTGACAATTCTTTGTTTAGTTCTCTACCCCATATTTTAACTGGGGTATTTGGAATTGTGATGTCTAATTTCTTGAGTTCTTTATATATATTGAAGATCAGTCCTTTGTCTGATGTGGAGTTGGTGAAGATCTTTTATCTTTTTCCATTCAGTAGGCTGCCTTTTTGTCTTATTGACTCTGTCCTTTGCTTTACAGAAACTTCTCAGTTTTAGGAGGTTCCATTTATTAATTGTTGCTCTCAGTGTATTGCTACTGGGGTTTTATTTAGGTAATGGTCTCCTGCGCCCATGCATTAAAGGGTACTTCCCACTTTCTCTTCTACCAGGTTCAGTCTGGTCAGATTTATATTGAGGTCTTTAATCCATTTAGACTTGAGTTTTGTGCATGGTGATAGATATGGATCTAACTTCATTTTTCTACATGTTGACATTCAGTTATGCCAACACCATTTGTTGAAGATGCTTTCTTTTTTTCATTGTATAATTTTAGCTTCTTTGTCAAAAATCAATTGTTCATAGGTATGTGGATTAATATCCAGGTCTTCAGTTCAATTCCATTGGTCATCCTCTCTGTTTTTATGCCAATATCAAGCTTTTTTCATTACTGTAGCTCTGTAATAGAGCTTGATGTCAGAGATGGTGATGCCTTCAGAAGTTTCTTTATTGTACATGATTGTTTTGGCTATTCTGGGTTTTTTGTTTTTTCTATATGAAGTTGATTACTGTTCTTTCAAGATTTGTGAAGAATTGTGTGAAGATTTTGGTGGGGATTGCGATGAATCCATAAATTGCTTTTGATCGGAATGCCATTTTTATTATGTTGATCCTATCTATCCAAGAACATGGGAGATCTTTTCATTTTCTGGTATCTTCTCCAAGTTCTTTCTTCAAAGACTAAAGTTCTTGTCAAATAGGCCTTTCACTTCTTTGATTAGTGTTACCTCAAGAGATTTTATATTATTTGTGGCTATTGTGAAAGGTGATGTTTCTCTGATTTCTTTCTGGGCTTCTTTATCATTTGTATATAGGAGCGCTACTGATTTTTTTTGGGGGGGGGTTGATCTTGTATCCCGCCACATTACTGAAGGTGTTTATCAGTGGGGTCACTTACATATACTATCATATCATCTGCAAATAACAAAAAGTTATTGCATATATGTTCATGAGTGAGATTGGTCTGTAATTCTCTTTCTTGGTTGACTCTTTGTATGGTTTCAGTATCAGGGTAACTGTAGCATCATAAAAAGAGTTTGGCAATGTTCTTTCTGTTTCTATTATGTGGAACACTTTGAGGAGTATAGGCATTAGCTCTTCTTGGAAGTTCTGGCACAATTCTGTACTAACATCTTTTTTTTGTTTGTTTGTTTGGGAGGCTTTTGATGACAGCTTATATTTCCTTATACTTTATAGGTCTATTTTTTCACTTGGTTTTGATTTAATTTTGGTATATGGTATCTATCCAGAAAATTGTCCATTTCTTTTATGTTTTCCAATTTTGTGGAGTACAGTTTTTTGTAGTATGACTTAATGATTCTCTGAATTTCCTCAGTGTCTATTGTTATATCCCCTTCTCATTTCTGATTTTGTTAATTTTGATGTTTTCTCTCCCTGCTTTTTGATTAGTTTGGATAAAGTTTGATTAGTTTGTCTATCTTGTTGATTTTCTCAAAGAACCAGCACTTTTTCCTCATTGATTCCTTGTATTGTTTTCTTTGTTTCTATTTTATTTATTTCAGCCCTCAATTTGATTATTTCCTGTCTTCTACTCCTGGATGTGCCTGTTTCTTTTTGTTCTAGAGCTTTCAAGTGTGCTGTTAAGTCTCTAGTGTGAACTTTCTTCACTTTCTTTATGTAGACACTTAGTGTTATGAACTTTGCTCTTAGCACTGCTTTCATAGTGTCCCATAGGTTTAGGTACATTGTGCCTTCATTTTCATGGAATTCTAGAAAGTCTTTATTTATTTCTTTATTTATTCTTTGACCCAGTGGTGGTTCAATAGTTCGCTGTTAAATTTTCATGAGTTTGTAGACCTTCTGAGAGTGATGTTGCTGTTAAATTCTAACTTTAAACCAAGGTGACTGATAAGACAAAAAAAATCAATAAGATTTTGTTTTATATCTGTGGAAGTTTGTTTTGTTATTGAGTATGTGGTCAATTTTAGAGAAGGTTCCATGAGGTGCTGAGAAGAAGGTATATTCTTTTGTGTTTGGGTGGAATGTTTTATAGATTTCTGTTAAGTCCATTTGAGTCCTGACATCTATTAGTTCTCTTTCTTCTCTGTTAAGTTTCTGTCTGGTTGGCCTGTCCATTGGTGAGAGTGGAGTGTTGAAGTATCCTACTATTAGTATGTGGGGTTTGATGTGCGATTTAAACTTTAGTAATGTTTCTTTTACATATGTGGGTGCTCTTGTATTAGGGGCATAGATGTTCAGGATTGAGACTTCATCTTGATGGATTGTTCCTGTTATGAATATAAAGTATTCTTCTCCATTTCTTCTGATTGATTTTAGTTTGAAATCTATTTTGTTAGATAGTAGGATATCTACACCTGCTTGTTTCTTAGGTTCATTTTATTTTAAAACCTTTTCCCAACATTTCACTGAAGTAATATCTGTCTTTGAGGTTGAGGTGTGTTTCTTGTATACAATAGAAGGCTGGATCCTGTTTTCATATCCATTCTCTTAGCCTGTGTCTTTTTATAGGTAAATTGAGTGCATTGATATTAGGAGATATTAAGACCAATGGTTGTTAATTCCGGGTATTTTTCAGTTGTAGTTTTTGTGTGTTTCCCTTCTTTGAGTTTTGCTGGTGGGAGTTTATCTGTTGCCTGTGTTTTTGTGGGTATAGTTAGCTTCCTTGGGTTGGGGTTTTCCTTCAAGTAATTTCTCTAAGGTTGGGTTTGTGGATATGTATTGTTTAAATCTGGTTTTGTCAGGGAATATCTTGTTTTCTCAATCTATGATGATTGAAAGCTCTGTTGGATATAGTAGTCTGGGCTTGCATTCTTGGTCTTCTAGTGTCTATAGCACATCTGCCCAGGACCTTTTTGCTTTCATCGTTTCCATTTAGAAGTTGGGTGTAATTCTGTTAGGTCTACCTTTATATGTTACTTGACCTTTTCCCTTTGCAGCTCTTATTATTATTTCTTTATTCTGTATGTTTTTTTTTTTTGTCCAGTCTATTTGGTGTTCTGTAAGCTTCTTGTACCTTCATAGGGATAGCCTTCTTTAGGTTGGGAAAGTTTTCTTCTATGATTTTGTTGAATATACTTTCTGTTCCTTCAAGCTAGAGTATTTTGCCTTCTTCCATCCCTATTATTCTTAGGTTTGGTCTTTTCATGGTGTCCCAGATTTCCTGGATGTTTTGTGTTAAGAATTTGTTGGATTTAATGTTTTCTTTGACCAATGAATCAATTTCCTCTATAGTATTTTCAACATCTGAGAGTCTCTCTTTTGTCTTTTGTATTCTGTTGGTTATATTTGCCTCTGTAGTCCTGTTCATTTACCCCAATTTTCCATATCCAGGATTTCCTCGATTTGTGTTTTCTTTATTGCCTGTTTCAGTCTTCAAGTCTTCGACTGTTTGCTTCACCTGTTTGATTGTTTTTTTTTTTCCTTTGAGGGATTTATTAATGTCTTCTATTTATGTTTGTCTTTTCTTCCATTTCTTTAAGGGAGTTTTTCATTTCATTTTTAAAAGTCTCCATCATTTTTCACAAAGTTATGTTTAAAGTTGTTTTCTTCTACTTCTTCTGGGTTAGGATGATCAAGTCTTCCTGTTGTTTGACCACTGGATTCTGGTGTTACCATGTTGCTTTTTAGGTTGTTGGATGAATTCTTGCATTAGTGCCTACCCATCTCTTCTTACAATTGGTGCAGGCAGTGTCTTTTCCTCTTGGTTCAATCCTTGCCATGGCTGTCTGCATCTTTGGGAATTGTTCTTGGTCGGCTCTGTACTGTCAATGTCTGTGTCCCAGGGAGCCATTGAGGCCTTTCTTAGTCAGCTCTTCTGGTTCACTCTGTTGGGCCACTCTGCAGTCATAGCTGTGCTTTAGAGTTTCTTTCTTGGCCCTCTCTCTTGATCCTCTCTGCAGGAAACTCTCCTGCTAGCTGGAGAAGCAGAGACAGGTGGGGGAGGGGCTTGAGGTTTTGCCCCACTATGGAGGGTCTAGAGAGTGGGGTGTCATGCCGGGTGGCTGGTCACTCACCTCTTGATCCTCTGTGCATTGTAGCAAGCTGTGTTTCAGAGTTTCATTGAGTTTGCAGGAGGATAGGCAAGTTTGGGGGCAGGATAGGGCTTGTAGCTCTTGGTCCTCTCTGTATTGTAGCAGGCTGTGATTGCAGGTTCTACTGAGGTTGCAGAAGGATAGGTGAGTTTGGGGGAGGGTTGGGTTCCCTGCAGTTTTAAACTGGTTTTTGAGCATCAGAAAGATTATTACATTGGAAAACTACTTCCTCTCTGACTTGGGTGCACTTGTTCCTTCCCCTGTGACTTTGCATACAGTAGCTACTGTGTCCTGCCATCTAGACTTCAGCGAAGGCTGAAAGCATTCATTACTAAAGCAAGTTTCTCATTTGGTTCCAGGTGGTGCAATTTGTTTTACTTAGGAAAAAAATATTCCTTTCCTTTGAGGAAAAGGATAAAAGTTTTAAAAGGTATCAGGTTAAATTTTCTTAAAGCACAAAAAAAGCAGTTCAATTTTAATACATTTTTTCCTGTGCCATTTATTGCTGGGTGGGATAAAGCACATCCAGGCCTCCACTAATCTAGCATTGGAGTCCTATTAACAGGTGGATAAAACATTTATTTTTCTTAATAGAGTTAAATGCCTGGGGTTTATTTGGTGGTTTTTGAGGGAGACTAGAAAACAGAATTGCAAAGAGGGTGGGAAAATAAGCCAGGAAAACCAAGATAATTTCTAGTTGAATTATGACCTCAACTGCATTCCGGAGAATGGAATTTCCACAACTTACAATGTCATTATTGGTTATTTCTGGAGTCATTGGTGCTGAGGGCAATATCCTCTATAGAATCCTGAGTCTATTTCCTGTCCTGTTTGTCTTTGCTTTCTGTTCTCGGTGTCACTAATTAATTGTGTTTTATATGCTAGCTTCCTGAAACGGATTGAGATGACTTGTCCCAGACACCAAATGGCAGACTTTAGTGACTCAAGGGAAGAAAGAGTCATACCATGATTTTAGCCTAAAAATAAGACAAGGAACACAAATGCGAGCTTACATATTGTTAGCAGTCACTGAAGGGCTGCTCACTCCCTCATCAAGTAAAAACTAACGCAAAGAGTTCAAACAAATTTTAGAATGGCAATTGTAAAGAGAAAATGGTTCCATCCTAGAAAACCCTGCAAGCTCAATAGGAGAATCTGGAAAAATACAGGCGCTATTACAACTGAAGGAGCAAAGGACTCAAGTAAGACAGAGAAACTAACAGAAGTAGAAAGTCAAGTTGCCTATGAAGAAGCCTTCCTTAAGGTTTCCAGATGTGATATGCATTTCAGTCAGGGACAAGAAATAACCAAAATGGTCTCCAAAGGGTGTGAGAGTTAAAGTTACCACCCAGTATATAATGTGCTTCCCAGAAAGATGGGTTGGAGAGATGGGTCAGAGGTTAGAGCACCTGCCACAGAAATAGAAGAGACCAGAGTTTGGATTCTGAAAACTTATGTGCTTGGTGGGTAACACGGGCTTCCGGTGTTACAGCCTTGGGAGGCAAGGACAGAGATCCCCAGAACAAGTTAGCTTTGGGGACTGTCGTCTCACATTGAGCTCCAGTTTTGACTGAGAGGGCCTGTCCCAAAAGAATAGGTGAGAGAGAGATGGAAGAAGATCTCAGTCACCAGTCATGGGTATCTACAAGCATGTGCACACCTGTGCCTGTATGTTACACACATGTGAATGCGAACACATGTATGTGCACTACACACATACATATGAAAAGGACAAATCTTTGAAACGGGAAAGAAGGAAGAGCACTTAGGATTGAGGTATAGTTCAATAGTAGAGTTCTTGCATAAGATGCGAAAGGAAGGGCCTGGGTTCCTGTCAGATTGTGTCCAGAAAATTCAGTTCAAAAAATCAAAGGAGGAAGGGTAAAAAGCAGGTCCATCACCCAGGCCACAGAGAGCCTGCGCCAACTACAAAAAGAACAGGAATGGCCACTTGGAACATTTGCTGCCACTTGGCACTTGGGCTAGTTACTGGGGGAGCCGGACCCAGGAGGCTTCTGGTGCAGTGTTGGCCCATTCCAAGCTGCTTGCTGTTGACTTTGGTGGGTCGGCTTCTTGCAAGCACATCTGGCGGGTTGTGGCAGGCACAGGGCTTCCTGTGGTCTGCTGGCTCCACAAAGAAACACGGGCTTTTCTTAACTGTCCACGGCCCTGGCTTTCGGGTTCTCCCACTGCAATCGCAATGTCAGTCTCTGCTGAGTGAAAGATGAAGACAGGATGACTTGTCCCCACAGGTCTGGTGTCCCTGAACTGCTCCAATGGCCTGCTCTTTCCACACAACGAGAACACATGGGTCTTTGTGTGACGTGCATCTGGAAAACGTCCCAGCTCATGCATCTGCCCTCTGATTTACACCTTGCAGAATAAGGCTGACCTGCAGGAGAGCAAGGAATCTATAAGCAGTGGGTGGGCTGCGTGTTCCCTTCCCCCAACCCTTGCCTCCTTCTCATTCCGAGAAACAATCGTGGGTGTTCCCACCTCCCCAAAACTCCCTCCCTTGGAAAAGAAAGGGAAAAAGCTGTTTCCTGGCTGACTAAAGCTGAAACACCTGTGTGCCAGAAACCCACAGATGTCGGACAGGCAGAGCAGCGCTGCAGATCCATCTGCCCGGCACACTGTGCTTGCACTCGGGTGGTTTGGGTTGGTTACCAATTAGGGTGGGAAACCCACACCAGAGGGAAAGATTCCTTTGGCCTCATTTCCCTATTGCTTTGCAATTCTCCTTCTCACGTTTCTCTCTCGCTGGAGCTCTACCTAAGTACCACCATGCGCTGCCAAAAACAATGCTAGCTCAGAAGGGCCTGGAAAGCAGTTGTATTAGAAGCATCTTCCCTCCATCGTTACTTTTTCTGCCTTCCAGACCAGAGGGTCTAGAAGGACACATGGAAAGAAAAGCAGTACTTGCTGAACGCTGTCATAAACACGCGTGCCCCGTGTGTTCTGCAGTGGGAACGTCTGCTCGAGTGAAAGGTATGCCTAGCTTCTATCTTTACTAGAGTGTTTATGGCTTTGCACTAAGCACTGGCACTATGCCGTTGTCTGAGAAATCCAGATGATGCAAACATAGTCACCAAATCATGAAACGAGCACCGGTTTGGTGCTTTGAAAACAGTATCATGTTTAGCACAACCGCCTTTTTTTTTTTCTGTTGTTTTTATCTATAACCCGAGGGTTTGGTTTGGTTTTGCTTCCCATTTGTACCTGAACAGTGTCAATAAAAAAACATAGGACCACTCTAGATGCATCAGCGCAGTTCTAACTGGTGCTCATTCTAGAAGAGTAACAAGATCCCTAAAGTTATGGTCATTCCACAGACTGCTTTGTGACTTGACCTGGAATATAAGAGTAGATCAATAGAAGAAGGAGATGAAAATTATCAGTCAAAACCTCAAAAAAAAATCAGAATAAAACGTGTTTGAATAGATACATACACACACATATATACTTTCCCCCTAAAATATGATTACAGAAAAGTCATTGACCAGTATAAACTATCTATGGTCCTTTCCTTTGGTGGGGCAACTCTAGAGACTAAATGACAGCCGTACTCAAGATTCCCAGGTTCTGTCCCAGGTTCTCTTCTGGCTCTAAGAACTAACGTAGGATAGATATAACAGACTACAGCAAGACTGTGTGAGCTCAGGTGAAGGATGTGTCTAGACTTTCGACTTTGGGTTCAGTAATATGCAGAAAAGGGGACAGGGCACCGGGTGGAGCAAGAAGAAGGAAGTGTCCCTACCGTTTTCATTTCCGAATCTACCTGCAGAGAGCAGAATGAGGCAGGAAAGCAGTTTTCTGACCCTGCCTATCTTCTCAGGCCCGGGGAGGGCAAAGGTCAAGTACTCTCCCTTGATAACTTTGTTAATCTCTAGAGACTCAGAAGCCATTCTCCGGATCTGTCCTGGGCTGCTATTTACATGTTTCCATTGAGGAAAACGAAGGCCTCCTTGCTGAATTACTCCTTAGGACCACAAAGGAAAATCCAACACTTAGGCCAAAATGAAGGCTTAAGGAGGCAGACACAATTCAGCCTTGAGGGCCAGCTTAGTAGTGAGTCTTATTATAACAAAGGGTACTTACTGGTTTGCCAGAATATGAGTTTAATATTTTATATGTGCATGTACACATTCATGTGTAGGATGTACGTGTGTTCACACAGGTCATAGGTCAATTAGGTCAATGTTGACTATCTTTCTCAACTTTTTTTTTTTAAATTTTTTGAGACAAGCTCCCTCGCTCGCTACACATGGATCTCATGGCTAGGTTGGCTGGCCAGCAAGGCTCCAGCATCCTTCTGTGTGTTTCCTGAACGCTGGGATTGCAGGTGCGGGACTCCTGTCTTGGCTCTTCTAACAGGGATGCTGGGGTTTGGAACTCATTACAAGCACTTTCCTGACTGGGCCATCTTCCTAGCCTCCCCCTCCCCCGCCGCGGAAAATGTTTTTGTTAGGAAATACTCAGAAGCCGAAGTGAAGATGCTCGGTGCATTTGGGAAGATAGGAGCGTCCCTCATCCTGGAGTGCCGGACTGGCTGGCACAGACACGGGACAGCTTCTGATGACTTTCAGTGGAGTGAAGCTGAAATGCTGAGCAACTGAGGATCGCGGGTTTTTCGACATGTGAAACTTGCAAGCCAGTGCCGCGGACGGGCCTGGGGGTTCTCTCTGGACCTTGCAGTCTAAACTATCTTGGAGCAACATTCAGAGAGAGTTGGTTTGCATTTTGGCCCTAGGATCCTGAGCTACAGACATCAAAGAGATTCACTGGAGGTTGGGCGGTAGGTATTCCAGCACCAGCAGAAATCACAGTCGCCAACAGCTTTCCTGGCCTCCCCATGGCTCCTCCACTCATCCCCTTCCCTCACAATCCACACGAAGCAAAACGTGCTCATTGCTTTGCTCCAGTCATGCCAGTAATGTTGCTGTCAGGGGTGGGGGGCTCGCTGGATCAAAGGGGCCTCTCTAGCAGGGGCAGTGTGTGGGAAATGGGCCTTACTCCCCAGCCTGCCTCTCCTGCTCCTTCAGGCACTTTCTCTCAACATTAGGCATTCTTTTATCGTTTCAAATTAACATTAAAGAACAATAACATGGTGACTCAGGGCTGTGACAAACAAACAGAAAACCTGGGATCCCTCCACAATGAAACTCTACAGAAAGCAAGAAAAAAAAAAAAGCTGGCACATTTTAAAATGACTCTTTATTAACGGAGGAAAAGAAAAAAAAACATCATATGAGGCAAAGCCTTCACCGAGCAACTCACCAGGGAGACTGGTAAAAATAAATTGCACAGTCTTAATTTTTCTAGCAGCTTCCATGCTATTCTTTGAAACTGAGCACGAACCCCTTGGCCTAATCCCAAGAGCTGAGCTATAGTAAACAGCGCACATCTAATGCCTAGGTTCCTTTTAGCACCGTTCAGACAGTGACTTCAGCTGCACAGCTTAGTCATAGCAGACATTTTTGTGGTGAAAGCATTAAACCCACATGCAGCTCTCTTTCTGTGGCCACTGGGGGTCATGCTCCTTTCCCATTAGCTGAATAAATCATAAAGTCGGCTTGGACCACCCAAGGAGCCCGGCCAGCATGCCACAGGCAATGCCTACAGCCAGCTATTTCTTTTCAGAATCTACAGGGAGAGAGAGAGAGAGAGAGAGGGAGAGAGAGAGGAAAAAAAAGAAGCAGAAAAAGAAAAACAAGGTGGAAAACACACACACACACACACACACACACACACACACACACACACTGCAAAACAGACTAGCCATAGGAAAACATTTTCTTTTTTAAAAATTGCGATCTCTTTGCAAATAACTTGGAATTTTCTTGTTTAGTTTTTTTTTTTTTTATCTATGCTGTTAAAAAACAAAGGAAGCTTAAGAGGAAAGCGAGTTAAAAACTAGAGCCACATGCACTCCTCGACTGGACCTGGAGAGGTTGTTGTTGTTGTTTTCTGTTGATTCTAGACTAACGAAGCCCACCCTGTGTGGCCTGCCTCTTCAGGTACTGAGACACATCACAGATGCAAAAACCAGGGAGCTAAGCATCCGCTAACTGACAAGGCCAAAGGGATTTAACAAGGAAGCCACCGTGTTGTCTAATGTCCCTCATGTCAAGTGTTTCGCTCCTCCCAGGGGACGGGGTGGGAGCAGTGGGGTGGGGGTGGAAATGGGAGGAAGGTCTTCCAGGTCCCATTCCCATCAATCAGTAAAGAAGATAAGAAACAGGAATTTTAAACACAGCTATGAGCAGGCGACTGCTATCACTTCAACAAACCACAGCTCATTATGTTGAACAGTTTGAGGGGAGAAGAGCAGAGGCCAGAGGAAGAGCGCTGCATCTTTTTTCCTCTGCAGTTTTAAAAATATGCTGAAATTTAAATCCACCAGAAATCTCACTGGCATCTTCAATTGTGACTCTTTTCTCAGCCTCCCAACTAAAACTCTTTTCCCCTCCACCAGGGAAATTGTGGCAAGACGGTGGGTTATCATCATTTTACAGAGATTCTTAGACCTGCAACCTTCTGGGTTCTAAAGAAATTCGTAGGCAAGTGATCAAGTGGCTTGTCTTCAGGAACAGTTTCTCTGGGTGCTCAGGACTTGGGAATGTGTTTGTAAGTCTGCAACTGGTTATTTAGGACAAGGTCCTTCAATGAGTAGATTATTTACCCTTTGTTTCAAGTCAAAATAATCCATGTTATTTCTCGCTGACTGGCCATGCAAAGCTCTTTCTAGAATGTTCCAAGTCCTCATCACCTCCAGAAAAGTTAGTTTACCTGTTCAACACAGGTCATGTTACTGAGTGATTTGTGACTACTGTCTACTGGGAGGAAAGCAAGTTCATGTCTATCAGTCATGCATGTGACTTAACATGGTGAATCTTAAGGTCACCTTAATCAAAGTTGTCTTGTATGGAAACATTTCTTAGTGGTTAGCAGCCAATATCCTAAGGCTTCAGCAAGAGGGCAGGCAAATCTTCCTGTTGATAACCTCCAGTCTGTTGAGAGCTGTCTAATTAAGGGTTTCATTTACTAAGTCAGTCCACAGAGCTTTCACTACATAATAATAATAAAAAAAGCCTGCTTCCACAGTGAGCCCAGGACATTGTAGACCAAACTCTTTCCCTCACAAGCTTCCTTTCCCCCTGTACACTGATTTTCTTTCCTTTGTATTCATACACACATTTTCCACACCATTGAGAATATAAACCATTCTTAAGTAGATGCTCTGCAGCATCCTTCCTGACTTAGAGTGCTTGGAAAAACTAGACCTACTCTTGCAACTTGTCTAGCTGCTTTTCTGTGACCCACTGGACTGCCCTTCTAAGGAGAATGGCCACTGCATAGACAAAATGGCATGCCTCTGCCTCTGTGGGGTCTCTGCATTGCAGCAAAGGCAAACAATCCCCAAGAAAACAGTTCATGCACAATAGAAACTCTACTGAAAACAGATGACAGTTAAGAAATAAACTTGGAAACAACTTTTTTTTCCTAATTAATAAGCATCAGTTGATTGTGTGCTTAGCCATTGCAAAATTCTCAGCTCTCTCATTTAGCCTCTGACAGAATTGACGGGCCTGTGTGCACGCATGTGTGTGCATGTGTTGCTAAAGCTGTGTTTTCATATGAAAGGGATATATGTTTGGATGCACAGAGAGCATGGGAAATTCCCCTCAGAGTTGGTAAAATTTTCAAAAAATGAAGCAAGCCTTTTTGTGGACATGAACATAATGGCACTGAAAGTAACCCTCCATGCCAGCAGCAATCACAGCAGCAGAAGTCACCCGTCCTTAAGTCAGACTGTCTGTATTTGCCAAGATAAGATGTCCTCCAACTCACCATCTCCCTCCAAGGCTCTGCTGCCCCAAGGATTTCCTGCATAGGTGGGCACCTATTTTCCTTTGTTCTTTTCTTAAAGTTAACCTGTCTCTACCCTGTAGGGTTGTACCTCTATCACAAGATAAAAACCAGTATAGAAGGAGTGATAGACAACGTGAACAATTCAGATCCACCACAAAATCAGCACACATTTCCTCCTTAAAGGCTAAAGTTAAATTAATGAGGAAGAATATGTTTTCTACCTTTAATTAATAATAACCCCCCCACCCGAAGCATTTATCAAGCAACCATTTTGATCTATGTATGATTTATCCTTATATCAAGAAGCTTCTACAAGGTGCCTGGCACTGTCAGAGGTGGCAGGCTGCTACTAAGAAAGAAATTCTAGAGCTTTGGATCTCACTTCAGCATTTATCAGCTGAGTAGGTTTAGGCAAGATTCCTAACCATTTAATGACTAGGTTGTCTTATCTATGAATAAAGAGTAACACTGGTACCTCAATAAGCATTCAAATTATTATGTGCTAGAGGCAGGGGCTTGTGATACAACCTTTCCTTCTATGAGGCTCCTTAGGGAGCAAATTAGCATACAAAGATAGACTACGCACAGGACGTTAGGAATTTTCCAGCTGTTGCTATAGATCATACGATGGCTTTGGATGAACGATGCAGGATTTATTAACCGTGCAGCAGGCCCTGTGAGAGGGAAGTCAGCACAGTGCTGTGATAGGACTGTCGCCAGCAGCTGGAGAGCTTCCTTTAAAATGCAAGCAAACAGTTTGTTGTCGTCTAGGTTCTGAAAGAAGACAAAGAACTGCCGCTCTAAGCCTGCTCACTGGACTTTGCGTTTAGGAGCATCCTTCACTGTGAGGGGTCCAGTGGGTGTCTGGGGTGACTCTCATTCTCATTCCTTCCTTCTCATCACTTCTAGAGCTGTTGCTTCTTACTGTCCTTCTACCTGCTAGCCAAGTAGCTTATTGCCTTTCATCTCTATCCTGGCCCTGTACAGTCAACTCTTTTGAATGTAGGTCCTTTGGGGGAGCAGGGAGCCAAGCCCTGCGTGGATCAATCCACGGGCCTCTAATCTGTTCAGTTTCCTTTCCCAGTATTCTTCATCCTGTTCCTGCATTGTGCAAGCAAACACAAGAGAGTCTCTCAGGTGGGCATGGCCCCCTGTGTCCTGAGATGATCGCTGCTATCTAATTCAAACCAAATCTCCCCGCTGAGCCTGGGGATTTCCTCTTCTTACTTAATCAGTACATATATTACCTTAAAAATACACGTGGTAAAAGCCTTCACATTGTGGTGTGACCTAGAGAGAAGTCCTGAAGGGTAGACAATTCCCTTTGGCAGAGGAGACGGAATACATTGGTTAACCTTTGAGGAGCGTATTTGCCCATTGGGCAAAGCAGGCATACAAGCAGAGTATCCATGACAACATCATGTGGACACAAAGCAAGCATAAGGACCGTTTAGAAACAAATTGGGGGTATCAGGTGATAGCAGGTTAGAGACCCAGAAAAGTAAAACACTAAATAATGGGGCAAACTGAGTGTGCACTCCAAGGCACAGTGAGGAGAGGGGTGTTACTGAGGAAAACCACCTCTCAGCCCAACGAAAGAGGAAGGAGAGATGTGAGGTGAGGCTGCAGGTGCTGTTTGCATGGAGCTGGGGATGCTGGTGATGAGTTCCTGCTCAGCATACAAAATCAGGTGTGGATTAGAGTCAAGCAGGGCAGGTGAGGGGCAGATGATGAAAAGAGAAGAGAAGAGGACAAAAGAGAGAGGAAACTTTCAATATTCAGTGAAAGGAATGAGAAATCTGAACAAGCAAAGAGATAACATGACTCCAAATTCCAAACGAGAAGGAAGGCGAGAGACAGACGTGGTGGAGTGGCCATCAGTGGGACCGCACTACAATGGAAAGGGAGCGAGGAGGCAGATTTTTAACTCGTTCAAATTTTCATATTTGAAGATGCCACAGATACTTTGAAAGAGTAGCATGCATGGTTGAAAGGGAGACATGCTGGGCAGAGACTCTGTGGCTGGGGGGAGAAAGTTCAAGCCTCATACACTAACCCAGAACCCCAGGTGGAAAGGCCCCTCCTTTGTAACGGACAGTCTTTATTCTTCCTGGGTGTCTTCAGTTCCTCCTTGAAAGTCCGTCTGTCTCGTGAGTTCTTGGGACCCCATCTTGGAGAGTCCCCTTCCCTGCACATTCCATTGTCTAAGGTTTATCATACTTGTAATCACTTTTTCATTAGGCTGTCTTTTCCTATAATGAAAGCTCAGTAACATTTTTACCACTGTATCCTGGGTGCTCAATAGGGCTTTATTCCCAGCAGACACTCCAAATCATTTGTAGGACATGGCAAGATGAGCTAATGATACCAGAAGCATTACCAATGACACAAGCCATGAGAGCATGAGCCAGGCAGATGTCAGGGTCAGAGGGACTTTCCCCATGACTTTGCTCAGTATGCGCTCAGAAGAAACCCATGTTCAAGTTGAGTGGTGATCTTTGGCGCTGTGGACGTCAAAGACAAGGAAGGCTGGTACATTTGTTGATTTGGGGGGTGGGGGATTAAGTAGCAATTGGAAGCTCTAAAGTATTAGTGCCACTGGGATCGGAAAGTGGCCTAAAAATCCAAAACCAAACTTTGTGGTTAATAAGGGAGAAGGAGAGACGAATCAGTGAATAATTGACCCAAAGAGAAATGGGTGGTGAAGGTCCATGGAGTGAAGTTCCAGGGGAAAGGGGCTTATGTTCTTAACTGGGTGTCTGGCCTCCAGATTTCCAGCCCATGGGAGCAAGGTCAGACTGCCTAGTGGGATAGGTATGGTATTGCTGTGCCAGAAGGGAACATTTGTTGAAAGCACAGTGCACACAGTTTAGAACATTTTTCAGCACAAGGTCTTAAACAAATTGGCATTTTCTGATTAATGAAAGGTTAATGAAACCATTAATCAGAAACCTGCATTTCCTAAGCATTCTCATCTCTTTTTCCACTTAGCACTTAATAATATTTATCAAACTGTATTTTTTTTTACTTATTAGCATTTGTTTCCTAATAATAAGTCTAGGAAAGAGAACTTTGAATGTGTCTTGTTCACTGCTATATATATATATATATATATATATATATTCAACATGTGTCATTGAATACTTAATTTTCCTATGTGACTTTTGTCTTAAAAGATGGGTTACATATTTGATTTAGGAAACATGAGTCTTATTTATGAATTGAGTGATGCATATTGCACAATTTAATTGCCCTCAGAAGTCCTATTCTACAGCCCTGTGTATTTTAAATAATAATTAAAACGCTGCACAAGAAGCTATACTTGCCGGACTGCTATGAGGGCACAGCTGCCCATCTCCCTTTACTCTACAGGGAGCAGTGAGTTGGGTATTCTTGAAGATGACCAAAATGGCAAACAAGCTCCAAACACCATTCCAATATGTTTTTCCACGACACCGCAGCAGTATCCAGGGGGATGAAGTACTTCCAGGGCACAAGCTACAAAAAATATCAAGTTGCCAGTGATCCTGGTAAAAACACTGGGCATTATAGATTTTGACTAATGCAGTGGGTATAAATGTGCATATTAAGCAAGTGAGGATACAGAGTGTACAGCTTAATTAGAATGCTCACATACACGATTATTTTTCTTGTAAGTGTGCCCTATGTATTATACCGGTCATGGCTGTAACTAAACAACAGGTGTTCTTTATCTGAAGTACCAGTTTAGCTGGGTGTTGCTTAGTCTGCAGTCCTGACCACATTCTTGTTTTTCTGTTATAGCTGAGAGTCTGAGGAGACCCCCAAGACTGGCTAGTGAGCCCCCATGGGAGCCTTGAATGGATTTCATTGCTAATTCTTGCTTTTGCGTCAGTGAAGTAAATGGAAGTAAAATGAGGCTTTGACAGATGTCTTGGTAATGACATGGCAGCAAATGGGGACCAGTAAGCCGGTTCCAGGGAACCAGCTGCCCTTCTCCTTTGCCCACTGGCTTCTCCTGCCTGTGTATTAAGAGAAGTGGGGCAAGATTGGAGAGACGCAACTTGTAAGCATATCGCTGACAGTTTACTCTTAATAACATTGTTTGTCTTGTGAAATTGAGGAGAAAAGGCAGGGCTCAGTGGCAGCTTCAGTGCTCTTAAACATCACCAGATAGCTAAACTATGCAAGAAGCTGCACTTGGGAAGCTCAGTGACTCACAGCTCCACTTGGAAACCTGGGAGAAGAAACCCGAAATGAGAAGAACTTGAACCAGTGAATGACTGAGATCCAACTATTGTGTAAGGCAGTTTGTATAAAGATGTTATCTTTGGCAATGCTTCCTTTGAAGGGTCACAGAAAAATCTGAGACCACAAAATGTAGACACATGTGGTTGGTTTTTATATCAAATTCTGAGTTTTTTACTATTAAGAATGCGAATAGAGGCATATCCCATCTTGCCTCTAGTTACTTACATATCCTTAGACAAAGCATTTAATATCCTTGACTTCACATTCCCATCTATCAAATGAATCTCCTCAACAGTTGACCATTCTTACAGAGGTTCTATTGGACCACTTGTAATAATGAAGAAAACGCTTCGAGAAAACATCAGACGAATGCATCTAAATGTATGCCTGCTTATTGACGTTCACAAATGCTGACCAGGGGATTTTGATGAACTATTTTTCAATACCCCCAAGTCAACTTTTGTAATAGGTCAAAGTGTTAGATCAGAAAAATATAATTTGACCAAAATATCATTTTGTAAATCAAAACACCAACGAGAAACAGTTTGGTTTTGAAAGTAAAAAAGGTTGTCTGTGCCCTGTATGAAGCAAAGGGCACAAGACTTGCCCTTGTCCTTACGGCAGTTGCAATTCATTTTGAGGGGAGAAAGAGACACACCTGCCACTGCAAAAACATCCAGTCTAGCTTGTGATTTAGTGCCTACCAATGACAAGGAAAGTCGGTTTCTTTCAGAGATCAAAATAGAACATGAGCCACCTGGGAAGCTAGTGTCAGGGAGTTGGTATTCAGGTAGAAGTGCTTATGGAAGTAAGGAGAAGAAGGCAGAGCCATCTAGACAGGGGCATGATAGTAGAATGTATGTCTCTGAGGACAGCAAAGGGATTAGCCTGGCAAGAAGATCTTACTGGGAATAGCACACAGTAAGAACATGTTAAACAAAACTACAGCAGGCACATTGTTTCAAGATTATGGCAACTATGCATTGAGCTATAGTTTCGGACTTTTGAAGGTTATATGTCTATTTATAAACATACCATATATTATTCATTTCCATGTAAACACACATACACTATATGCATACTTCATGGATACTTATATAGTAGTAGTAGTAGTCTATCGTAGTAGACTAATACACAGTGTACATTGTATTTGTACTCTCTGTACTATCCCAAAATAGTATATCCTGAAGGCAGAGAAACTGCCATCTGCTCAGAATAAGACTTTAAGAGAGAGCTCCTAGCACCCAAAGGTTGACCTCTGTGTGAAACCATAAGCACTATCCTCTCAAGTTTCATAGCTCGTGATGCTCCCCTTTAGGTCTGCATGGCTCCTGACTTCTGCAGCAAGGCTTTTGCTGATTGCTGCTACTGTCTTCTCTGCTGCTCCGCTCTGACATTCTGTTGTAGAGTAGCTTGGTTTCTTCATCTTCTAAGCCTCATCAGTGTCATTTCCCATGCCGAGAATTGCCGCTGTGGTCCCTGCTGTCATCCCTTCTCTGTACATGCCTTATCCAGGGAACAATCTCCATTTCAACACCGAGAGACTGGGTGCATTACAAACCTGTGTTAATTCAGAGTGATTTGGTTGGATTGCTACAAGTCCTGCATCTATTCCTGCAGCAAGTCCAGGTCTTGGAATAGCAGGGGAAGAAAAAGTAAAGAAAAAAAGATTGGCACAAATACTGCGGTAGAAACAGCTTTGATTCTGGCGAGTGGCGCCTGATAGAATGGTGTCCTGTTCTACCCACCAGGTTCCTGAAAGCCACCCTGGCCTTACAGGTTTAATTTCCTGCATCGTGGTCAATCAACACACTGTTAGATACACTGCTGCCAAGGAAAGAAAATAATCGGTGATGATTTTTCCCCATGTTGTCAGTGAAACTCTTACATTGGCCAAGTCTGGATTTCTTTGTTGAGTCTTTGAACACAGTTTTGGGATATGGATTTAATAAAAAGTGACCTATGAAACAATTCTGTTTTAGTCCATTGGTAATGTGGAATGGATTGGCCATGATGATGTCAGTGGTGACATCACTGAATAAGCCTTCAATTCACTAAGTAGCTTGGAGATCTTCGTGAACACTAGCTGAGAAGCCAGATGTTTAAAGCAGTTGCCAAGGTTCAGCTCTCAAAATCCTCATCAGCGTTTAAACCATTTTCTGCACTTCTATGACAGTCAATTGCATTATTAGAACCCAACCCACTTTATGGTATGACGTTGTGCAGGGGTTTCTTGTCAGAAGACACTGAGAAAGAATCCAGAGGTCGTCATCGGACACCATGAGCCCCTATTCACGCTTCATGTAAATGTGTCTTTGTACAGCTAAGGAAATCTGTCAGTAGCCATGGATATGACACTTTTGATGGAACACTACATGTTACAGGAATATCACTGCTGTGACCACAGTTGTTTATCCCTTACCATAGAATTCTTCAGTGTGGATGTGGTCTTGGGCTTCAGGAACTTGATCACTTTTTGTAGATCTGCATTAGAAGACTGATTTTTGTTAAATTATTTTTAAGGCGTGTACATGTCAATTTCCTTAAGTTCTGAAATATTTTATCTTCAAATTCACTATATGTATACTTAAGAAGTCTCTTATATTTTAATCAAATGAGCACGACATTGTCTTCCTCCATAATTAGGTATTGCTGTACCTAACCTTGGCTGCTGAACCCAAATGGGAATCTTGACTGGAGTTCATAACCTCTGTGTTCTATGCATCTGCCATATTTTCACATTAATTCCAAGTGACCTTACAGGGCTTTGGCTTATTTTACCCAGTTCATGATAAACTTACATCTCTGACATGGTTAACCTTTTAGTCTGTGTTACTTGACAGAATCCCCTCACATTCCTAAGGCAGTAGTAGATGTTTAGTATGTAATATCTATCTCTATCCTGTCTCTAATAAAGCCATGTAGACAGATACGTATTTTCATTTTTCTTTCTTTCTTCATAGACAGGCAAAGAGAAGGACCTGTGTGTGCAAGCTGACCGGTAGAACTTCCGAAAGGTCTCTGGTAGTTTTAAGGACCGTCCTTTCCTCTGTTGGATGTGGGTGTGACGGCTCCAGCTCTGGTTACGGCACAGGCAGAGTCTTTCCTGAAGCTGGCAACCGACAAGGGCAAACCAGGTCCACTGCAGGTCCCTGGAGCACCTGTGATGTTTCAGAGCTGCTGAGCATGCAAGTCCCTTCAGCAAAAAAGACAGAAAACAGCCCTCTGCTTTATTTTAGGTGCTGCAGCTCCCCAAGTCCATTATTAAGGAGTCTACGAGTATTCCCAAAGGACTCCGAAAAAATTCTTTTTGCCTATTGGGCTATTTTAAGGAATCATTTCTTTTAAAGATTTCTGGCCTCCCTTGAGAATACAAATTCATTAAAATGAAAAAATTTAGCGTGCAGATATTGAGTCATCTTAGTGTTTTATTCTTTCACTATTTAACAGAACATTATATATAAAACTGTAGATCATTTGACAAGGCTTTTGTTGGTGTTAGTGTCAATATTATAGCCAGTTGAGACCTTAAAAATATGAGTTTCCTGATTAGAGATAGATCATATAGAGAGGGTGAGGAGGGAGAGAATAATATACATAATAATATGTTATATATAATATACATATATGATATATGTATATATCATATATATGCACATTTATGCACTGGTTTCTTTTTTTTTAATATTTATTTATTTATTATGTATACATAATTCTGTCCGTGTGTATGCCTGAAGGCCAGAAGAGGGCACCAGACCTCATTACAAATGGTTGTGAGCCACCATGTGGTTGCCGGGAACCGAACTCAGGACCTTTGGAAGAGCAGGCAATGCTCTTAACCTCTGAGCCATCTCTCCAGCCCCATGCACTGGTTTCTTATCTCTCACATTTGGATTTATTCTCAACCATGACATTTTAAAACATTGCTTTATAACCAGGAAAGGTCGCCATGTTAGAGATTTCATTAAGTTGCTGAGTACCAGATAAACATAAAAAAGAAAGACTTGTTCTGTCTCATCCTTTGAGAGGTTTCAGTACATCATGGAGGGAAGACATAGCAGAGCAAGGCAGCTCAGTCACGAGGCCAGGAAGCAGGAGAGATAATGTTTGTACTACCTGACTTTCCCCTCCCCCTTTTCCTCCATCCGAGCTCTGGGTCTATTGGATGGTGTCATACAGATGCAGAAACTCTCTTTTATAACCAGCAAATCCTTCCTGAAATATCTCTCACAGATACATCCAGGGCACACCTTGTTAACTTCTTAGTCACTTTTAATCCCATCAAGAATAACCCTCTCTTTCTCAATTTCATGTCAAAATACATCTTAATCTATATTTTAATTCTGTTCCCCAAAGTCTTATGACTATCTCATAATGAAAAATGCATTAGGTGGATCTAATAGTCTCTGTCTTCCCAACAGCTCTAATGTGTTACAAGGGTCCAGTCTTTTAAGAGACTCGAGGGACATTCTTAACTCTGAATCACCACAGAATCAAGAGTACACATTTCTGCTCCACAAGAAGATAATGGAAAATGACAAAGTATCGATACAACACAAGATAAAAGCTAGCAGGGGGAGAGAATAGATCTTGTGCCTCAGCCTATATTGTTTAAGGCATGTTTATAGTACTGCGGTTCTGATTGGCTTTGTCAACACTGTTTTCGATGCCTCACTATTGGCAGTCCACATGACTTTTCTCTTGGACTGGTTTCACCCACTGCTTGTTTTTCTCCTCAGCAGATGGTTCATGTTCCTGGAATTGCCAGCATCCTGACTTGTCCATTATATATTCAACTTCGCTTTCAATGATTCCTGTATTGCCCTTCCAGAGAGCCCTTACAGCTATCCTAGACCTGCTATGCATTGTGCACCCTCCTAAGCTTTCCTGGAAATCTGAGTGAATCCTTCATGGCTTTCTGTATTTCATGCATTCTGAATCCCTGAAAAATGATCATCATTTGAACAGTGTCAAAGTCTGTTGTCAGTTTAAGCAGTGGTAAGGGAGTCTAATAGTATGGTTCCAACAATCTCTGGGTATCTAGAAGGAAGAGATAATTCCCTAGGTTTCTTGCACAGACAAGGTACCCTGAAGCTCTCTTTTCTAAACAAAGTCTTTGAAATGAGCTAAAACCTTTATATGTTTGATCAAGTCTGAGATGGGGAAGTCTAGCTGATTCCATAAATGCTTTCTGGTAATTTTCTTACAGTCCTGTTGTAAAGTATCTGGTGACTTTTTAATGCCTGTACTATTTTTTAACAATGACATATTTTTTGGTACCAACTTCAGTGCAGGGATCACAGCCAGATTCTTGCCCACATTATGCAGATGCTCTGCCACTGAGTGGCATCGCCACTCTCGGCCTCACTTTAAATATGTTCATCATCTGAACAAACTGCAAGTTTTTAAAATATCCCTACTTTACTTTTGGATTTCTAATTGCATCTATTAATCTGGTTAAAAGCGGTTAGCAATATCCATATATTGGCTTTAATAGTTTGTAGACTCCAGCATCATATTTAATCCATCACCTTTAAACTTTGCCTCTCACAACATCTCAGGACATCAGCAAAATGCTGACAAGTTCTTCTGCAGATGTCGTATGAATGGCCTCTTAAGCCATCTCCCTTTTCCTCTCATCCAAGACATGAGGAGCACAGCCTTTATCCACCCTCCATCTGTGAGCATTCTGGTTTTCTGAGCTCCTTCCAGAGCCACTCCGTAAGTTCTGCTTACAATATGCCAAACTCTCTCTGGTCCACTTCACTATTTTGTAAATCCCACCCACAGACTGTTCCTGAGAGCTTAAGAATCCCATTTAGTCACGGCAATGATCTTATTTTCTGAACCATTTTCTCTCTCAGGTATTTTTTTAAGTGGCAGCATACCTGACAGAGACACTTTTCAGGGAGAAAAAGCTTACTGTGTGCCTCACAGTTTCAGAGTCTGGGGTTTATCATGATGGGAGGGCATGGCACAAAAGAGAAATTCCCATCACCATGGCCGGGAGCAGAGAGAACCCCCATGGAATGTGACTTCGTCTAGTTCCTCTTTATCCCACCAGAGTCCCAACTGTCTATATAAGGCACCCAGGGATGACGATGTCATAATTTTACTTTATAAGGTCTTGTTTGAAGATTCTTTTTTTTTTCTTAAAAAAAAAAAAAACCAACAACTCCAAAATTAGGCTAGTCTACCCGGTGCAGCGCAGGCCCAAGTCTGTCCATATCCAGATATATTCTTTTCTCTGACACGTTAGGTGCCTTGAACACAAGGCCTTGCATAGACTACATAAGAGCTCTGTCCCAAAGCCACACCAAGAACTTTCTGTCTATTTAGTTTTATTTTGGGATAGTGTCTTGTTGAGTTGAGTAGACTGAACATGAACTGCCATATTCCTGCCTCTTCTGTTGAGCAGGTTGGGATTTTAGGCGTGTTTCATTAGACCTCCATAGCCTTAAGTTCTGACCTCACCTCAGCTGACTCCTGAGTAAAGAGAGAGAAAAATAGGGTCAAATCTCTTCATCAAGCTTACGACTTATCCTTTCCTCAAATTCTACTGATGAGCAAAGGGGAGGGCTTGGATAATGGGCACGATGATGTGATTTAGTTGGGGCGGGGCTCGGTTTTGGTGACCAAGCTAGTGAAGGCTAAAGTTTCTCCCTCCCATCCAGCATTCTCCCTACTTTGTAATCATCATCTTTAACGCGAGCAGTGAGCAGGCATTTGTTTGACATTTCTACTGATTTCAGTTTTTTGTTGTTGTTTGCAGAGATAATTGTGCTTATTCAGTCGCCTCCAATGATTTCTGTTTTATTAAACAACAGCTGAAGATAAGCACTGAAACATTTCCTGGGAGAGTGAGAACTCTTTCAAAAGAGACAGAGGCACATTCATCAAGTACCTAAGTCAACAAGAAGGGATCCAAGTTCTCCGAAATATCAGCCACATGGGGAGACTGAAATTGATGTCATTGGTGTGTCTGTGACCAAAAGAAAACACAAGCCAAATTCATCTGCTGGACCCAAGTCAGTCTGGTACACCAGGTCTGTTCCCTGTGAGTGAAGCCCTATACACATCATGCTAGCCAGAAGAGGGAGGCTGCGACCCCAGGCAAACTTGACCATGCTGATTAGGGGAGATTTTAATATCAGGCTTCAGTTTAGAAAGGTCTTTTTTAAAGCCCAGCTTTCCAAATTTAATACTCAAGGACCTGTATTATTTATCAAACCATTAGGTAAGTACATCTGGAATATTACGACATATTGATATACTCTGTTGACTTGGCCATTCTTAGGCTAACTTTAATTTGGGGAAGGAAGTAACTAGGACATTTCTATTGCTCATTAAAACCCACCAAGGTATGACTTACAAACAAAACAAAACAAAAATCCCTAAATATGCTATCAAGAGGATCTTAACTCTCTAAGCTTTGGATTAAATCTACCTAACCCTATGCTTTCAACACTTTGGTTAACTGATCACAGAGATTGCTTAGTAATAGATGGTTTTGATCTTATCTGAATGGCTTCTCCTTGGCTGCATTTCTCCATTTAAAGTCACTTTCCTGAGAGTGATGTACATTTTGGGCATCTGAGTATATTTGTAGAACTAGTAGTTATGGTAACAAGACTAAGTTTACATGTCCGTCCACATCAGCACCATGTACTCAAGATGGATTTCAGCTGCCAGAAAGGTCACTGCAAACTGCTTGCACAAACCTGTCTTTATGCCCTGTTTATTATGCTCCATGTAGTAGATGTCTCAGGCACTGGAAAGCACAGCCATATATCAACAGCTCTCTGGTGGTTCCGAATGTTCTAAACAAGAGCAAGGGTGCACTGAACCTCCCATGTAAACTTTATACAACAGTTTCAGCAGAACTGTAATTATTTACAAAATGATGGCATGAGAAATCTCTGGATTTATATCTTACGTTAAAGTAACTTAGATGGTGTCCGCATAATTCTTGTATTCGTGGTAGGTTTGCAATTTATTTTGCTTTATTTGGGTTGCACTTGATACAACTCTAAGGCTATTTTCATTGAAATTTCAAAAGGAAAACAATGAAGATTGAACAGGTTTTTGGAAATACACGGCTGTTAAGTCTCGTATATCTGTGACCCCCCAAAGAAACTTGAATTTCTTTTTGACTGGGTACAAAATATGGTGTATTGGTAATATAACGTGAAATTCGTATTTTCCTGTTTTTCTGCTTTTATGACATGCTAAAGTAAGAAAAAATAGGTCATTTTAGAAAAATATCTGTAGATACTGAGCCAACTAAATCAGGTGGAATTTAGAACTTCATGTCCCTTTTAAAAGTTTGTTCCATGTCCAAACGAGCAAGTCTCAGCACAAAGCTCCCTTTGAGGCCAAGGGGACTCCCTGTTTGTACTGGCACCTCAGGGTGGGCATGAGAAAAAGGAGCAAAGCCTCGGAGAACATGGAAAAACCCCACTTCTTTGAAGATGGCAATCCTAAATTAAAGTGTTGTAGTAACATATATGATATATACTTAAAGTTGGCCGCAAACTATATCATTTAGTCGCTCACAAAAATGAAATTTTGTTACTTCTGTAATATCGCCCTCCCCATCTCAATAGAGACCTTATGACACCGGAGTCCTCTATAAAAGGGACATCAAAGATCTTTCTTATAGCTTATCTGAAAAGTCAGTTCTGTTGATTATGTCTTCCTTGTTCTTTCACTCTTGTGAATCTAAATTTTGTTTTTGTACCAGAACTCTTAGTTAATATATCAAAATCAGCTCGGGTGTATTCCACCAAGACATGTCAGTGGGTACCTGGTCGTAAGCCCATGGAGACTCTGCTGTAATCACTGTCTTACTACTGTCAGCTCACGGTCCAGCCATTGGGTGACTCTTGCTCAGCATCACTGTAGGAAAGAGGAAGATTATTTATTGCATCTTCTCTCAGCAGCAGCTAAGTGCTCAACTCTAACGGGATGGCTTGTTCTGCACCCACGGCCTTGGGACTGCCTGCTGACTTAGGAGTATGAATAAGAGTCTAAACAATGGCTGCCACTCTATCACTAGTGGGGTTAGCTCAGGTGGTTCTTGCAAGGGTTCTTTATTTCCTCAGATGCTGTAGCTGTCACTTATGTAGAGTGTTTGATTTTACCCACTACCAGGAAGCACTTTCGTAAAATCAGAAATCTGCCCAAACTGGGAGCATATTAAACTACAATGTACTTGGGGCTGGAGAGGTCGCTCAGTGGCTAAGGGCACATGCTGACTTTACACAAGACCCAGGTTTAGCTCCCAGCACCCACATCACGAGGATCACAACCACCTGTAACTCCAGTTCCAGGGGATCTGACTCCTTCTGACCACCACAGGCATCCGCAGAATTGCGGTGCTTAAAACCTCAGGCAAGCACTCACACATCCACATGAATAAAAATAAGTAAATCTTTTAAAAAAATCAAATGTAAATCCTGAAAAAATAACTGAATGTGGTGTAATTTTATAAAAGATTTCATTAGTCGGGCGGTGGTGGCACACACCTTTAGTCCCAGCACTTGGGAGGCAGAGACAGGAGGATCTCTTTTCCTATATGGAAAGAAACTGCCCTGAAGAAAAGTGATTTGCTCAACAGTCAGCGCCAGAAGCACAGATAATGGAGTGGAGATGTAGAGTTGGGAGCCCTGACATTTGGGGAACTAAAAGAGCTCTAGAATTTACTTGGTAATGCTGTGCCTCATGTATAAAATACGGAATGGGAAGAGCATAAGCTTGTACTTAATTGGAAAAACTGGGGGGGGAGGCAATAGGCATTTTTATTCTTTAGCATAATTCAGCGGAACGTCCGGGAGATTGTCACATTGTACTCACTTTTGTGGTTGATTTTGCGCAAACAACCTGAGTCATAAAGTCACTGGTGTGCGTCTATTTTGAGATTAGGGGCGTGTACAAAGGAAGGTGCACCTTCTGGCCTCTCTCAAGTGGTGGCAATGCCTTCCCGGATGATTTTATTTTATAGTATGTTTTACAATTACTAAAGTCTCCCCACGTGTAATCTGAACTAGTGTAGAAAAATGGCCGATCTTCACAGCTTTGCATGCGCTTCGTTCTCATAGCTTTAAAAATGAAGTTCATAGAATGAGAGTCAAGAATAGCATCTTTACATTTACAAGGATGATACAAAGGAAATAGGGTGACCAGAGCCAAACACTCAAGTAGAAGGTTATTGGTGGTATATCACTTGGATTTAGATATAAGGCATCCATTGAGATGCATTAGAAACTTCACAATCTTCTGGACTATTAAAAATCTTGGGGGGAACAAAATCAGATTTTCTAAAGTTAGACTTTGAGAAGGAAGGAGAACTTTCATTTGTTAAAAGAACTTTCAATTACCCCAGTGTACAAAAATTTGAAGGACATATCAGAGAGAAAAAGAAATAGTGTCTGTCTGTCTATCTATCTAGTATCTCTTTGTCTCTTTTTCTTGATTTGTGTGTGTATGTGTGTGCATATTCTTTGATATTTATGCAAAAAGTGTATACAGACACGCATGTGAGGATGTGTGTGTATACAGACATGCATGTGAGGATGTGTGTCCCTGCTCGGATGTCCCGTTATATCACAGTCAGGACTATTATTTTGAGGCTACCAGCCAACAGTTTGCAGCAATCCTCCTGTCTCCACCTCCCACAGCACTGGAGTTATAAGAGCTCTAGACGCCATCTGGCTGTTTAATGTGTGTGCTGAGATCTGAATTCATGTCCTCATGCTTGTGTGACTCTTACCCATGGAGTCATCTCACCAGCCCCAGGACAGTCTTAAAGAAGGAGACTCCGTTTATTCCTTTGGGATGAAAATACCTGGGTCAAAGCTCTCAGTGCCTCATCAGCTCAGTCTGCACAGCTGTGGACTGAGGCTCATCACAGCAGGCATGACTGGGGAAGAGAGGAGACGAGAGACTCTTCTCCCTCCTCAGAACTTGACCAACTCAGACTAGAGTAGTTGCTGCTGGTGTATGGCCAACACCAAAGCAAGACAGTTCCTCCAAGCAAAGATTTTGGCCATTGCTTCTCTAACTAGAGTAAGCAGCTTTGGGAAAATACATAAATGGGTTCCCCAAACCCCTTTCTGATTCCTAGCAGCCTTTTAGGAGGGCACAGTGAGAGAAAGACAGGGCAGATGCAATCTCCCACCTTGTTAGCAGCCACAGGGTCCTACAGCAGCTAAGTCATCTCCGCTCCCCAGGCCGGAATGTGGGAGCTTCCATTACCAGCAGGCAGCCCTACTGAGGACTTTTCTACACCATCAGCCAGCACCAAGAAATACATCTTTTGTTCTTTGCTTTTTTTTGTTATTGTTATTTTTGTTTTGCTTTGTTTTTACTTTTCCTGATGTTCACCATCAAGGTATTCAAAAGTTCACATGGGGGCCCCATACTATAATGAAATAGGAAAGTTCTTTAACTCTGTGTGAGATGCACTCCATGGGAATAGACTACAGCACCTCCCACATGGCTGAGGCAGTGCATAAAGCCGGAACTATGTTCCTGGATGGTTTCAAAGATAGCATGTGCATAGCTTCATTGGCATTTGATTCCATTTTTTAAACTTTTGTGTAAGGATATGGTTGATGTTCAAACCCAGTCCGTAGTGGTGAACCCTCCATGCAGGGACGCCTCGAGAGAGAAGGGCGGGGGCAGAGCAGCTCCCATCACTTGTTTCCCTCTATCTTCAGAGGTAGATGAATGAAAACCATTCACCTCTTACAGCTTTCCAGAAAGATAGGACGGTTAAGAGTTCCGACTGGCAGAACATCCATGCCGCCATTTGCCATAGAAGTAGGTGCAACTGTCCTAACAGCCAACGGCATCCATAGAGTGCCATTCAAATGCTTCTGATCTATAAGAGACTAGGTGCTCGAACTCAAATCTGAAGTAGGACTGCACTTTGAAGGAGAGAAGGGCTGAGTTTGCACTCCTGTGGGATGAGATTGTCACACCTGCAAGTGTTCTAATTTCACATAGGTGAAGGAACCAGTTCCCTGGTTGTCTCTGGATCTGTTAGCTGTTGTTTTGAAACAGAGTCTCATTGCAAAGCCCAGGGTGGCCTGGGCCCCTTGATCCTCCTGCTTCAGTGCCCAGAGCACTGGGATTACATGTAAGCTTCACTCTGTCCAGCTTCCGGCTTTGTTCATTCAATGCTGCCTACACCCTGGTGAACCAGAGCCAGTTTCTCAACCTGAATGTAACTTACCCGCCCCAAATTATTAAATTGTTTTCTGCTCTAGGTTGTTTTGACTAATTAAAACCTTTGGTACAGAATGAGCAAATTTTTCAGTTTAAATAAAGTTGCTGGGTTCCATCACTGTCTTGTGTCCCCCTCTCCTTCAGTGCAGAGAGTGTCCTGACTCACATTGTTCTAATGCAAATGTTTTGTCCTAACCTGTGGGAAGCATGGGTAAGATGCTCAAAAACCCATGTGAATGCACTTTTGATATAGTGAGCTCCACGGAAACCCCATAGAATATGAAGGTTTCTTCTAAAAAAAAAAACCCAAAAAACAAACAAAAACAACAACAACAACAACCAAAGCCAACTTTGCAGTGGAGCCACCAGCATCCAGCATGCTGTTAGCCAGCCCTGCTGGTGCACACATTGCTTTGTGAGCATTCGCTGAGAGACTGTAAATTACTTAACTACAGCAGCAGTGTCCTTTTTCTCCCTTAATCTTGATCTGGTCCCCGAGGGGCTCTTTATTACAGATATATACAACTTGTCATTGGAAGTGAAGCTAATGTAATACGACACAAGTAGCACACATTGTTTAATGTGTTCCAGAAAGTTAGCAAATTTAGTTCAGGACGCACACCATCTTCTGCCTGAAGAGCAGCGAGGAAGGGAAGGAGTGAGGCGAGGGGGCGGGGTGGGGGCAGATATTACACGCTGCTCACTGTAGGTGGCCAATTAATACACTGTGTCCAAGCTGGAACAAATCCTTCCTCTGTATACATAAAGCATATAATCTCTTATCTGCTTAGGCATTATCAAATATTTTAGCAAATCCCAGTAACTTCAAACACAGGTTTAATGGAATGCAGAACATAATCTGGTTGAGAAGGTTCCAAGAGGACTACTTTGCAGTGCCATTATAATCTTATCCCATGTGGAAAGATGTCTGACTTGGCAAAACACGACATGCATGAAAACAAAATGCACAGCCCTTGCCTTTCCAAACAGAGCCACAAATCAGGAAAAGTCACTGAGAGTCGTTCGAAGCCGAGGAGACGGTTATGGGTCTGGTTCTCAGCATTTGGTTACCAGATCACATTAATTTGAAGGAAAACTCTAATAGATGACCACACGGTATTAGCAGTTCAATCCAGCTGGGATTTGAGCCAGGATTAATTCAACATTGTGGTTTGTATCTCATCACCAAGTTAAAAGTGATACAATTAATTAGACCACAAGCATGGAAAAAATTGAAACCAACATAACCAATAATATCGCCCTGACCAAATTCCAGTTCTCACACATACATCGACTTTAAAAATGGATCCATGTTTCCCCCAGTGAGGCTATCTTTTTTTTTTTTTTTAAATTTCCCTGGATGGCTGGAATGTATTTTAAACGTCTTTTCATCTTTTCATTCTTTATCTGGGATTCCCCTCAGGCACTAGGGGTGGTTTTGATGCAAGATCCTCAACTAGGTAAAGTGAGAGAAATCTTCTTGGAGAGAGGCGAACACAGCGTAAAGCCAGCGAGGTGGCGCAGAGAGGCCGCTGGAGAGAGGAAGGAGAAAACACGCAGGAGGGAAACGACTTCTGTTGTGCTCCAGAGGAACCTGACTTACAAGTGTCGTGGCTCACGCTACTTATGTAACCCTACCGGTATGCACACAGCCAAAGGGCAGGCTCAGGCAAAAGGCAGGGAAAGCAAAGAGAAAAGAAGAAAACCATCTTATTTTCTGTAAAGATGTTTTTCAGGGAGTGACGCACTTTGCAGGGTTTTCCTGACTGAGGATGTCTAGCGCACAGAGTGATGCAGGCTAACACTTCCCTGCGATTTTATATAGTAAGCAAAGACTTAGAATATTTACAGACCACCCTGAGGAAGAACGTCACTGGATTGTAGGAGCATGCTCAGACCAGAACATTCATCTTTGAAAAAGTGCCCAGTGGCCTCTGGCCTTATATGGCTATAGGGAAGGTGTGCTTTTGACCTTCTGGGGCCAGCAAAAAACAGAGCCTGGAGTCCTTACAGCCTGGTGATGCGGTTTCCTCCTTGAATTTGTCACAGTGACTGGTGTCTTATCAGATCTGCCCAATAGCTGCGCTACGGCACCTGCTGTTTCCCAAATTTTGATCTCTGTCAAAACACTGTGGCAGGGACCCTTAGGTTGTTCAGAGCTCCAGCCCACTGACCTACAGTGTGAAACTGTCTGCATGCATTTGCACACCAGCCAGTGGGTGCTGCTGGCTTTCATGGGCAGATACAGAAAGCAGGTCTGCACACTATATTTTAGACAGTCCATAGCCAGGCCGGTGCAAATTTCTTTTTTTCTGATTTATGGGCAAGTCTTGAAGCAGCCAGAGTTTCTTCTTACAATTGACTAGCCCAAGCTTTCAGTCATGAAGTGTTTCATTCATTTTTATTCTATGCAATGTAATTGTAATAAATAACAGTAGTCCACGATATATAAAATACATGTCCACAGAAGTCTCCAATCAATCTGCATTAGTGAACAGGTGCCACAGGTCTGATCTTAAAACTGCATGGTCCTTGTGACATTTCTCCATTATTAAAGCATCCAATCCCTACACTCCACATTAGTTATTTTCTCTTTGGGAGTGAGGGCACATTATAGAGATAGCATTAACTCTTTGATGGAAACACTAAAATCCTGGTGGATATCACCCTGAAAATGTGCTCAATGGGAGAGATTTTGGATTCTCCCAGGGCATCTATAAGAAAATTCCTTTTCTCCCGTTGGATTCTGAAAAGTAAGATCCTGTGCTGTGTTCCCATCCAGTGCCTGGTCTTCTACCCTCTCTCAAAAGTGACTCGTAACCAATTCATCTCACCTGGCAAAAGAGAGGCAAGAAACAAGTAAGAAAGGGAGATGCTTGCAAGGAGGAACTCCCCCTCTCCTCTGAGCTGCATCCTTCTTACTCTTGGCTGCCATGGGGAGCTCAGAAGGTCTAAGTGAGCATCCATACAAGTCTTGCAGAAGCATGGAGACCTAATGTGGGTGTCTACACTGCATTCTGAATTTTAGTTAGTGTCTGACCTTCTGCTGAAAAGCCCTCAGTTATAGATTTGTTCCACAAATTATTTTCAAAGAGCAGAAAATTGTAAGCAAAACCAAGAATCATAAGATTATTCAAATTCTTAAGTTTAAGAAATTCTTTTGACTGTATGATTCTGATTAAGGTTTTTAAATTAAAAAAATAGAATAAGTGAAAATTTATTCAAAATCAATGGTTTTCAAGTGACATTTCTGAGATCCTCAGTAGGATGTTGTGCTAGAGTTGGAGACAGAGAGGGTACAAAAGAAAATTGATCTAGTTCTGAAATTGTGGCTCTTGTGTTCATTCATCACAAGACAAAATTTTCTTCTACTCAAGAAAGAGGCTACAAAACACACATTCTAGGATAATTTGCTACCAGAAGAAAGGGAAACTCAGAGTCACTGTTCAAAACAGTGGAGCTGTTTTATTTCCAAATAAAAGCTTGAGAAGACTAATAAAATATTCTTAACGTTCATCATGAGAAGATCAATCTGTAAGCAGCCTAGAAGACAATAAACAAGGGTGGTTGTGATGATTGATTTCATATACCGTTGGACATCAACATAATGTATTTCTACTGTGGAAGAACTTAGATAGACAGAGGAAAGTTTTTGAGATGACCTATAGATTTCTGATGCGGTTTCTTGTAGGATGTGAAGGTAAAATGTGTGGAGGGCATGCATGGGGTGTGATCATGCATCTGTGTGTTTGTGGACGCAGAGGACAACCTTAGATGTCATTCTTCAGGCACTGTTCACCATCGTTTGTTGAGACAGGTTCTCTCATTTGCCTGGAACTCAGTGAGTAGGTGGGACTAGCTGGCCAGTGAGCCCTAGGACTGGTCTGTTTCTGCCTCCGCAGGGCTGCAACTACATGTGCACACCACCTAGCCTTTTAAAGCGCGTCCTGGGCTCCTAATCCAGGAGAAGATGGTTGAGCAGATAAAAACATTCGCCCTGCTAGTCCATAGCCTCAGGATGATCCCCGAAGCCTCATGTGGAAGGGAGAACCAACCTCTGAAAACTGCCCTCTGATCTCCTTCACATGTGTCCTGGGGTATATGGGAACGTTGCAGGTACTGGCACACACACACACACACACACACACACACACACACACACACACACACACTTAAAACAACTTTACTTAAGAAGGAAATAAAAGAGAACCAAGGCAAGACTTTATTGGTTTAGAGTTAGAAGATGGGCGTTGTGGTGGGCCCTTGACAACTCTGCCCCCTTTTCCATTCTATGTGGGGGCAATATTTGCTTCAAAGTGGTGACTGTTTTCTTACCAAAGTTCTGACTTCTGGAGATCAAGTCTACTGTGAGAACGTCACTGACCCTGGTCTACCCTTCACTGTCCTAACTTCTTTCCCATTATCTCACGAAGAAAGTAGCTGAGAAGAAATAAAAAGCAAGTTCTACTATGAGAAAAAAGGCCAAGTAATCAGTTAGGAGAGACTTGTTCTAATGAACTGCTAAGCTGCAGCTGGACCTCCCAATGTAAACCAGCAGAAAATGCCCACGGCTCCTGCTAAACTGAGCCAAAGGTTATCTAGTCTGTCTGAAATCTTTAAAAAGGCATGATTGCACAAGCAGAGGCCACGGGAGTGGGCTGGGGGATGGGTAGATGAGCAGGACACTAGGTGTCAAGGTCTACTAGGCTTTCTTCCAAATGTATGTTAGATTAAGTACTATGCACTTATTGGCTCAATCTATAGCTTACAGCGACTGAAGGTATTCAAAACCAGTGGAATAAAGATCTGTTCATCCCATTATGAAGGAATTAAAATCATCTGTTGATGGTAGAGCTCCAGGCTCTCCTTTTCTTCTGACCAGGAATCAGTATGACAGTGAACTGACACTTACCTTGGGTTACTTTTGGATCCCCCGTCCTTTACTCCTTTCTGGATACCTACCTTCCTACTTCCCCCACAGAAGGCTTTAAGTCCTCTCTGACAAAGGGAAAACGAACTTTCATGTGTTTGTGCCTTCACACTGTGAATACTGAAAGGACCCTTTTCTGTGCATGCAGTGACGTCATCGAGAAAGATTGGATACTCAAGGATGACTGCTGACCTTCCCCCAACCAGATGGCAGGACCTGAGGTCATAAGACAAGGAGAGCTGGCCCTGCTCCTCATCAACTGCACTCAGAAGAGTGGCCCTACGCCTCACCTGGGCACCACAGTAGAGCTGGCCCTGTAGGTGTGGGTGTAGGGGAAACAACCCTGAGGACATGGAAGCTGGAGAACTGGACTTGTCCCTTTTTTATAAACACAAGTGGAGAACTAGCTAGGGCAATGCTGGGGAGCTCATCCTCAGGGCAAAGACAGAGGAGAGCTGGTGGGCTGGTGGCTGACCAACCCTGCAACCACCCAGGTCCAAAACAAGTTATGTGTTGACCCATCTATGCTCTGCTGGGACACAGGTGTGAGGTGCAGCAGGTCTTGTGGACCCAGGGCTGCAGGATCTCCACAACACAGGCAACAATGAGATGTCTAGGAAGAGTCCCAGTGAGACCCAGCATTGATGGTGCAGCAGAGACCAGGGGCCTCAGATCAGACCAATGATTCCTGGTGATGATCTGTGTATAAAAATGGATAGATAAAGGGTCACTGTGTGACTCGCTGTACCACACTGCAGCTTCCACGATGAGATTTTCCCTTTCTTTTATCTTTTGTCTTTTTCTTTTTCCTCATTGTCTCTTAAATTTTGTTTTGTTTTATTTTGGGGCAGGGAGGGAGATGGGTGAGACAGGGAGGCATTATGTGAAAGACACAAAGAATAAATAAAAAATAAATGATTTTATTTTGGAAAAAAATTAATAGTTGTTGAATGTTCTATAGCTTATAGTAAATATATAGTTACAAACTCTGGGCTTCACTATTTCAGAGTGATCACTATCTGATCTTCAAGACAAAACAAAATAATTTTAACAGGAGTGGTTATTGAATAAGTGAGCAGCTCTGAGTAACATAACTTTTCAAAATGGGATAAATGAATAGGAAGAGAATAAGAGCTACCTGTCCGAGATTTGCCAGTATACTGACAGACAGCACACCAGTTCCCTTTATTCTTTGTGTGTCTGATTTTTAGGACAGTAAACTCAGCATGACCAGAAGTTCCTCCTTAGCTCTGGCAGCTAAAACACCTGCTGCCAACATCCCTTTCAGCTCGGTGCCCACAGCCTAGCACATTTCTTTTAGGGAAATGATTATTAAGGGTTAATGACCCTGTGCCTTTCTTGAGGCCAAGACTTAGTTCTAATCAGCCAACACTGTGGCGCCCCATTGCCCCCCGTCCTGAAACCCACGATTATTGTTTAATTTGAACACAACCTACCATGCGTGTAGACGTTCTTATCTCTGTCCTCAAAACAACGAGCGCATGTCAGTGAACACAATCAACTGTTTACGAATCAGCAGCTTCTTGGAAATACCAGGAACTGCGTCTCTCATTTCATAGAATTTGCAGCCAGTGTTCGAAGAGCTCAGTGCACACTCTTTCTACTGTGGGCTGACACACACGTTCGTGTTTAGAGTTGAATGTTTTAAAACTAGCGGCCAAGGGAAGTTCTCATCCCAGAGTCTCCTCTTCTGTCCCTTCGCTCTCTGCACAGACTTGATGGGTTTCTTGAAACCCAGAATGGCACTGACTCCCGTCTGCTGGCAGTCTGGCTTGGGCTTCTTCAGGTTATTAGATAATAATTTTAGGAATATCTTAGAATTTTTAAAATCAATGACACTAAATGTATTGTGGATTTTTCTAAAGTTTTGCTTTGCAAATATTTACTGTTGTACAAAACTTTGTTACATTTCTTCAGTCTACTTGCTAATCCCCCGATTAGACAGCTTGTATTTGGAGGAGCCAAGGAAAAATCACAGTGCCCGCCAAAGGCAAAGAGACTGTGGATGTCTCTCAGAATTCTGTTTCTTTTTTCTTCAATAGCTTTTATTTCTGTTTTCTGATAAAAAAAAATGATGTAGACTAACAAGCCACTCATTGATCTTTGACTTCTGTGGCGACATCAAAAGCATTTTAAAAGCCAATTAGTGGAAATACAGAGAAAAGGTCATCTTATTAAAGCACTCAACATTACAACCATTACATCGTCCATAGATTCAATTACCCTATGGTTTTCATGAGAAAAATAGAAAGTAAAATACTTTCAACCTAAAACAGAGACACTTTGCATGCATAGACAACCTTCCTTGTACACATACTTAATACAATGCTTTCCCAAACACAACCAGTATGGAACCACCGTGTGTGTGTGCTCTCTTCACGGTGTCTTTATGTGAATTTGAGAAAGGTCTGATAAGTGATGCTGACCGATAATCCCCAGGCTAATTTCAGCTATTGGCTTTAATTGCTTTCTTTAAACTGCTTTTGACTGGACTGTTTCAGAAGATGTAATCCATAAAAGATTAAAGATTTGCATTTAGTTTCTTTCTGTCTTTTCTTCTCTGGTTCTGTTGGTAATAAATTGGAGAACAGAAGAGAGATATAAAATCAAAGGCACAGAAGATCATGGAGCAGAATAGAAGCCTTTAGAAATTAAAACAATTATTCCATTAAATAATTGCTCATACTTTATAATTAAATTCATAAATGCTGTGTGTTTGTGTGTGGTGGGAGTCGTAGGACTTGAACCCAGAGCTTTGTGCACACTGGACAAGTGCTCCACCTCTGGGCTACATTCTCAGTCAACGTTTATTTTCTTTTTGTTATGATTTGATTTAAGAGCCTGTGAGAGTAAAGCACTGGGGGTTGTCCACACCTAGGACAATACAATGGAATAAAAACATATTCAATGTTCTAGAAAGTTGCAATGTCTCCTTGAACGCCGCACTCTGGTAAACTTCTATATGTTGTGCTGGGGCATGGTGTCTTTTACCCTGTTGCGTTGAAAGCTGTAGGAATTTTTTCTTTAAGAATGATATGTATTTCACATTTTCATATACATAAATACGAAGTAAATAGGTATACATGAGAAAGCCACCTTAAACCCACTAGAACAAAAAGCTCAACCCATTCTGAAACGAAGCATAATATTTTAATGTAAAAAATATGTGGAGCAGGTAGAATAAAGTCACCAAGCTTGTGACTCACAAGCTCAGGTACTGAGAACTGTATCGAACTTTGATTTTCTGAGCGGGAGTTTTCAGCTCTTTGCTTTCAAGTGCAGGCAGAGCCCATCATCAGAACCAGATGCCGGGGGTTTCTGTTCAGCTGCAGTTATCAGTATGGAGTTTGAAAGATCTGAAATATTCATGTGCAAGAGAACTTGACTACGTCTGCAATCAGGTCATATTCACCCGACGTGAGCCAAGACTGTAAATGCCTTTGAGACAGAAAAGAAGGCAAGGTCATACTGATCACATTTTTCTCTTTTAAGTTGAAAATTATTTGTTAAAGAAATTGCCATGCTTGGGCAGCATATGAGCTTTCTGGCTCAGTGTTTCCAAACTGCTGGAATTCAGTGGCTAACCCTCTCTCATCTGCTCAGCTCCCTGGCTGCTCACTCTAATTGATGCAGTGTAGTCAGGGGTCAAGAGCAGGATGGACGGCTGCTCCTCCCCAACTATCTGCAGTGGACAGGACAACCCCAAAGCCACCGTCCTAAGAGAGAACCAACATGGTGGTGGTAGTGAGTTCCTAGCCAATGCCTACACGCTTACAAGAAAAACCATGGCTTTCGGCTCCCTCACTGACCTTCTCTTGGCCATCCAAATATTCTGTGTACCATTCTCTCCATCTCTGTTCAAACATTGTGTATAAATCTCCTTTAATTTTCATGGTAACAATATACAAAAATTTATGTACTTGATTTAAGGCATCTACAACTAACAGCAATAATGTAAATTCAGAGAATGCATAATTAAGTTCAAAACCATGATTGACCCCAAGAATTTACATGTTGGGATATAATTTATCAAAATATCAACTATATGTTAATTTTTGGTAAAAAAGCAAGTAACATAATTAAGTGTTCTCTGTATAGTAAGTATGAGTGTCTCTATTACTTGGACTCCAAAACTCTTCAGAATTTTAATCATATAAATAAGTAAGTGCTCTGTGCAGTGGAGATAATGCACATAAATGAATATATATAAATAAACAAATAAATGGGATGGGAGTATGTCTAATGAAGAAAATAGGGTATCTATGATTTGTTTCTCTTTGTAGGTGGTATTACGGTTTGGTATATGGATATACTTGACTTTACCATAGGGTACCTAAATATTTGCCCAGACATCACTGTTGATGCTCTCCTGATGGTGTTTGATGATGAGATCAAATTTAAATTAGCTACCTGACAGACTAAAACAGAGAAGTCTTCCTAAATATTAAGGTCGCACATTGGAATTCTAAACTGCCCTGTGGATCAAAGGAAAGAGCACCAAGACTACTGAAAATATTTGGAACTGATAATATTTGTTTTAACATTTAAGACAAAGACAATGTTTAAGAGAAAAAAACGTAAGTTTTAAATGCTTGTGCTAGAAACGGTGCGTGCTTAAAATCAATTGTTCTTAGGCTTTTCACCTTAAAATGGGGGAAAAGGGTACAAATTCAATCCAGAGAATAGAGAAGGAGGAAATAAGAGTTGCTATCAATAATAGATGTTGGATTAATAATGGAAATTAATAAAACTAAACCTTGTTTCTTGAAAGCAGTATCAAGAAATGATAACCTACAGGAATTTAAGTTATATCAAGGAATTACATATATCAAATAATGCTTGTGCTTAGATTTAGAACAAACACATTCCTGAAGTGAAAAAACTTCTAGAGGTGGCCATAGAAGAAATAAAACACAGAAATCATTATCTCCTCTCTCTCTCCATACGTGTGTGTACATGTGTGTGTGCACATGTATGTGTGTACACATGTATGTGTGAGTGCATATGTAGAAGCCAAAAGTTGACGTGAGTTGCTTTACAACATTGCTTTCTCCTTCCTTCCTTCCTTCCTTCCTTCCTTCCTTCCTTCCTTCCTTCCTCCCTCCCTCCCTCCCTCCCTCCCTCCCTCCCTCCCTCCCTCTCTCTCTCTCTCTCTCTCTCTCTCTTTCTTTTTTTCTTCATTATTTTGTTTTTTTCGAGACAAGGTTTCTCTATGTATCTTTGACTGTCCTGGAACTCACTCTGTAGACCAGGCTAACCTTGAACTCATGGAGATCTGCCTGCCTCTGCCTCCTGAGTGCTGGGAATAAAGGCGTGCACCACCATGTCTGGATCCACATTGTTTTAGAGAGGGGCTCTCTCACTGAACCTGGAGCTCAGGGATTCATCCAGCCTGGCTGGCAAACAAGCCCCAGAAAACCTCCTGCTTCCCTTGCCAGAACTGGAATTCTAGGTGCACATTGCCCATTAAACCTTTCCCATCACTGCTAGGGACCTGGACTCAGGTCCTCACCCTGGCACTTAAGTACTTTCCTAACAGAACCTCCCTCATCTTCTACCCTTATCCCTTAAAGCTGGAGTTAAGCATTTCTCTTTAGAGAACACTAAAAACTTGAATTGCTACAACTGGTGAATTATTTCAACCAATTTAGTAAGGCAAGTATCAGCATTACACAAATGACTTTTAAAAGTAGACAACAGAAATATTTGTCTATTTATTTTCATCAAAATCAATACCCAAACAAGACAATGGCGTTAGAAAAAAAATCAATCATTAATACCTTCTATAAAACTAGATATAACACAAAAAATCAACAAATTAAGTTCAATAATATGTAAAAATAATAATAGATCACTATGGAAAGCTGTATTGTTGATATGCAAACTGCATGAGATTACAGCCAACCAAGGCCATGTATCACATTAACAGATTGAAGGGGAAATATGATTGCTTCAACGTGCTATCGAGGAAAACCACTAGCAAAACCCAGCGTCATTCATGCTAAAAATTCTCAAACCAGGAACACAGAAGCAAACTCCTAACCTTGATGAAAGGACGTTTGTGAAGTGCTGCCAATCATGCTGCTCCATGGTACAAAACCAGCTACTTCTCCTGCACGTCATAGGTGGGGCCAGCCTGCACCTGGAGCCTATCAAAACTAGTGAAGGTCGCAAAAGAGAAGCACTGTGAATATTCGTCTAGAAATAAAGAGCACATGGCTCGAATCTGAGAAGCTCTCCACAAGGTCATTTCCAATTGTTTTCTGGGTGGTGCCATGACTTTAAGAGGCCATGTTCCCTAGTAGGAGGGACCTAGCGGGAGGACACAAGCCCCTAAGGACCCATAGGCCTTTCCAGATTATGGCCCTGCGCCTTTCAGGCAGTTGTGGCTTCCAGGTCAGATCTTTGTTACAGACTGTCCTCTCCAACTGCGGGCCCCAATATTACTTCTTTCCGTTGTTTCTTTCAGTGTTTTGGTCACAGCTATGGAAACATAACTAACCGGAAGAGGCAAAGCCCTTTCTATGGTCAAAAAATCATGTCACAACTGCTTTCTTTCTTATTTTCTTTGTATTTGTACCTTTTATGCTCCAGTTCAAAACTGAGAACACTTTCATCTCTGGGCCTTTGAAGGAACAAATCCCTCTCCACCTGGAATCTGTGTCTTCTGATTGATTCTGCTCTCTAGTGCACCGGCATCTAGCATCGGGCTTCTGGTGGCCTATGCAGTGGCAATCTAGGCCGCTTGAGGCCTTCTTCCTTTGCACTTTCAAAACTTCTCAGTCTGAAGCGAAGTATGCACACACGTGGCCCATCTGCCTTTGCACGATAAAAAGCAGCAATATTCTGCTGAAGGCCGCCAGGGTCCCTACTTCAACCTTTGCAACTGAAAAGCTGTCTGAGAACAAACTTAAGTAAGACTGCTGGGAGTTAGAAGACCACGGGATGAGCACCAAGATGCTTTACCCTTCATCCAGCCCTCGGCTGAGCCTAGACCCCTGGATCAATTCCAGCAGACTCGCTTAGAGCATCCAGCCCTCAGCTGAGCCTAGACACCTGTATCAGTTCTAACTAGAGCATCCAACCCTCATGAGCCTACACCCCTGTATCAGTTCCAGCAGATTCGCTTAGAGCATCCAGTTGCCGGCTGATCCTCACCCATAACACGGACTGGAAAAATCGGTGAATTAAAATATTAGTGGCTGTTTTACATCACCGAGTTTTGAGTTGGCTTGCAAGGTGCCAAGGGCTGACTAAGAAGAGTGGGAAGTGGCTCCTTTCACGTTTGGGCTTTAAGCATCACTCCCTAAAGTAGTTTTGCTGGTTCCCCTCTTCTCTTCTTCATGTGTGTGAATGGAAGTCTCCCAGAAGTTTTGACTTCTCTCATGGATTTGTCGTATTAAGTTTTGCTGGAAATGAAAATAGGAAGACTGAAGACTGAAGTGAGCTTAGGTTCAAACGCAGTTTGATACGATGTATATTTAGCAAACTACTGCCAGTAGGTTCACGTTGGCTTATGCTCTCCCACCTAATTTTTTTTCAAAACCCTAAGAAAAGCCTAGTATAGTAGCACAGCAAAAAAATTTAAGGGCCTGAAGATGTGCCAGGGACAGGAAGCAGGAGAGAACCATTAGAACCTGGTCCTGTTGGGATACGATAGCAAAAAGACAGGATGACTCAGCTCTTCATCCTGCGGTGTTAGCTGGTCAAAGGGCGATCTCCTTACGTCTAAGAGAAGGCCAGCACATTTCCAGCACTGTTAGGAAACCGATGGCATCAGCAGCGAGCTGCATTTGATCATCACTGAAACAGAACATAGTGGAGTAGCTTTCAGATTCTTCCCAGTGTCTGGGCTACTGTCTAGCGCACATATGTGCCGACATTGAGAGATCTAGCCCAGATAGGAATGAATGACCCCACATTTCCTTCAGATGAAAAGTCACTGACCTAGCACCTCATAATTCAGTGCGTGGCTGAGCCCAAGTGTTTGCAAAGGTCTTCACTCCGTGACTAGTCAGTGTGCTCTTGAGCAACTGTCTGGACCTCGCTGACGGGAAAATACTGAGCGGAGTGTTTTCTGCAAGCCGTGACTGGGCTGAATCGTTGACAATACAGTCAGCACAACCCTTAGAGACTCCATTATCAGAAATCCTAGGAGTGAGCGGGCAGGATGCTTTGCAAAGAGTGGACATGGTCTCTCTTCAAAAGTATATGTGTGTGTGTGTGGGGGGGTGCGTGTCCATTGAAGATTCCCTTCCATGAGTGTAGTGCCAACTCTTCAAGCCAGGCAAACCTCCATATTCCACATTAAAAATTCCCCATCAGACACTCTGTGGGCAGAAATGCATCAACCAAGAAGAGTACCTATTCACTGCTTCATTTCTTCATCAAAATAAAATATCTCTTCTTCACCTATGTCTATTTTGGGGGATTCTAGGAGGCTCAGGCAAAACTTCAGGACAAGCACTAGAGGAACGCTCCGAAAATAACATTAAACCTGGTGGTGTTATTCCCAACTTTCAAAGATTTTCTTCACAGGAGTGACGCAGGCTAAAAGGAAAGTCGCGTAGCCAGGGTTTTTCCTCATTAGCATTAATGCTCACAGGGAGTGATTCTGGCCTCTCTGTCTCTACAGCCATTAGGATATCATTTCCCTTTTCCTATTCATACAGTTGTATACACAAGAAAACCAGGGCCTCACTTCTGGCTTTGCTTTTTCTCCTCATGGGATTTTGCCAGTGTTCTCAATTTAATTTAAGGCATAAGTGCAATGGGCTGACTTTGGCTTAACTTGAAAGTCACATATTCATGAGGATAAAAGAAAAACGTTGTGTGGACTCAGAGAACCCACAACCTATTCTGTGAATGGGAATTGAAGAATTTGTGGCAAAGTTAAACATGGGGAAACTGAGGAGCTCTTAATGGCCCGTATCTTATGTTGCTGGTACTAGTTGGTGTTCTTTTCATGAGGACAAGCTATTCCAGCTATGGAAATATAATATTGGCACTGAAAATCCATGGGCTGGTAAGTATCAAAAAATTCTAGCTTCTTTTATTCCCACTGATAGTTTCTCTCGAAGACGCTGATAATCTCACGTCCATAAGAATCTGGCCTTCCAAATGCGTTGGTAGCTTTGACTTCCATGTGAGTCCTGGCTGGTATGGAATCCACCTTTCTTTGAAGGTCACTTCAAAACTTGAGCAAATGAAATGGTTTGTACATGCATCTGTTTTGCTTTGAAGGTTCTGTTTGACTCCCTCACGGAGACCTTGCCAGTAACAACCTCTGTTGAACGGGAAGGAGGAGGTGGGAGGGGGGAGGGGGAAACAGAGCATATTAGACAGCTTTTATATTTTAAAGTTTGGAGAAAGTGTGACTTGGTGTAGAATTCACTTAAACATTTCACTGCATAGGCGATCACACTTAAGTGTTTTTATACAAGATGGAGCAATCCTGCTCGATGATTCCAAGCATGGTATCAGGTCACAGTGCAATTCAATAGATAAAAGAACAGCAAGGGGCTGCACCCATTGGTCCCAACTACAGAGGTGCTGTTGTGTGCTGCTGTCCCTGTGCCATTGTGAGGGGCTGCATTTAACCCAGTCGGTACACTCTAAAACGACAGTAGTCCCCGGAATGCAAGAATTATGTCGAGCTCAGCACGCTTGATACTTGAAGAAGAATAAGGGGATATCGAGATATTTGCTGGAGTCCAGAAGAATTGCTTCATATTCCTGAAGATGTGCTGTGTGTATCACCAGTGTGTGTGTGTGTGTGTCACAGAAGGTCTTTTATAAGAGGCAGATTTCCTGACTCTGAGAGTTAGAGTCAGAATCTTGGAGGTCAGTACGCAATACAAAGCTGGTCACGGAGGTAGAGGCAGGAAGACCCCTGGAGGCAGCCCGTAGAGCTAAATAGATGAACTCCAGGCTCAGGGACACTGCAGAAAGTGGTTGAAAAAATATGCTCCATGTTGACCCTATCCTCCACATACATACACATACACATACACACACAGACCTGCATGTGAGTGCACATGCATACAGACATCCCTTGAGTCAGCTCACATACACAAGTATTTGAGAACTACTGGGACAGAGGAGACTGACAGCAAGCTGCCAAGAACTGATGGGTTGTCACACAGTAGATTCCGAGGTAAGGCATGCGGCGTCGGGCCAAGGATGGAGTTACAACTACAGGGCGTCACATTTCAGAGTCACCAACCCTTGAAACCGTAAGTGACTTTTCATCAGAGGCTGCCTTTGTTTCTCCTCCACACCCCACATCCCAACGAGTGCATTCAGTTCACAGATGCTGTGTAAATATTTGTGGAATGGGTGAATGAGTAATTCTTATTAAAGACTCATTTATCCTGATTTGATGGAGCAGTAATTGGTTTTATCTGTTAAGCCACTGCCCTTTGCATTGTAGCATTGCTTCCAGAACTGAACAGCTAACTAACTAACCAACCAACTAACCAACCTCTCTGTCTCTGCTCCTCCCTCTCTTTACTAAATATCATCATCATTATTTGTGTTCAGGCAGGGAGGACTTAGCCTGCTTCTACTTTACGCCCTGCTTCCGCTGCCACTGCTTGTGAGGTGAGTGAAGGTGGTGGCGTTCTGGCTTCTAACACGTGGTTGAGTCTGAAAGGTGACCAGCAATGACCCCGTCTCCTTTCCCTCCCCTAATCCAGCTGTGACATAATTAACACTTCCTTCATGGAACCGCGTCTGGAGGGTTTGCTGATAAAATAACTTTACCCGAGGATTAAAACACTGAACTCCAGCAAGATGGGAAGAGATGTCCCCATCGGCACTTGGGAGCCCCAACCTGTCAAGGCTTGACCCTTGGTGTCACCCGAAAGATCCATCAAGCTACTTCCTTTGACCATGGGGCCGGGTCAAAGAAAAGTGTAGAAAAGTATGCATTAGGTGTGTGGAAGCGTGTGCAGGAAAGAAAGTCTAAATTCTGCCAAAGAACATAGAGCAAGTAATTGGAACACTCCTGCCATGCAGGGCTTTTTTTCAGAACTTTGCATGGTGTTAATCTTCAACTATTTACTTACTTTACTGTTTGCTAATTCTATTTTATTTTGCAATAAACCCTTTCAGCAGCAGTATGTTGAAGAAAACTCAACTATACATTACAGGAAAGTTTAAGTTTTCATTTCAGTTCTCAAAATATTGGTTGTCATTTATCATCTACAGGAGGGCCAGAGTGACATCACTGGCCACATGAAAACCAAAAGACACAAATCTCTAGGAAAACATTTATGTTTAATTAGGCCAAACTAAATGAAATTGCCATTCTGTGGGTGAAAAAGCAAAGATTTTTGTACTATTACATAACTTCACAACAGTTCATAAGTAACTCCTACTGTGAGATGACAAGTATTACAGCCTGTAGCACAATCTGCACTTATCCTTCCGATTTGACTTCATTGACTCAAATATCTGTTATTGTAAACTGATTTCATCTATTTTTCCATGAAAATATTATTTCTATACATTAGTAAATGTTGGTGTTGAAATCTAGAGAGATGGCTCAGCAAATAAGAGTGCTTATTGCTCTTCCAGAGGATCTGGGTTCAGTGTGCAGCATCCACGATCCTGGTCTGTAACTCCAGGGGATCTCATGCCCTCCTCTGGCTCCACAGGCATTGTATAATGCACACACACAAACACAGATACTCATAATATAAAATAAAAATAAATCTTTAAAAAATGATGTTGATTTTATTAATTGTAGACCCTTATGATTTTTTATACCAGATGCTTCAGTTGAAAAAGCAGTTCAATGCACCACCTCTCCAATAGATAACTCCAAACTGTGGAAAGGCAGATCACTGTGCAAAGCAATATTCTTTTGAAAGCAAAAAACAAACAAGCAAACAAACCTGTAAGGTAGAAATATACTTAGAAATGGTTCTTCCATACAGATAATTCATAATTTACTCCAAACATAGTGAGACATTCTGTAGTAGAGGAGACAATGTATAGTTTCTAACATATGTAGACATTTACACACACATGGAGCCACAGTGCTTGAAAGTGTAATAATGAATCCCGTGTTAAACAAAAGAAATAATTTTAAGGGGTAAAAATTAAATTTATGATTTTTTTTCAATTTTTAAATTCATTTTCTATGCCAACCACAGTTCTCTTCCCTCTTCTCCTCCCATTTTCCTCCCACCTTCCCCTTTCCCCCATTCACTCCTCAGAGAGGGTAATGCCTCCCATGGGGAGTCAACATAGACTGGCATGTTGAGGCAGGATCAAGCTCCTGATAGAAGCAGATGCAGAGATCCACAGCCAAGCACTGGGCTGAGCCCCTGGAAACCAGACGAAAAGAGGGAGGAGGGATTATATGAACTAGGCGGGTCAAGATCATGGTGGAAAACCCTACATTTATGTAGTTTTGAGTCTGAAAACTGTATTATTATTATTATTATTATTTTATTCACTGTGTATCTGTGTTTTGCCTGCATGTATGTCTGAGTGAAGCTGCACGCAGTTATGAGCTGCCATGTGGGTGGCATGATGGGACTTGAACTGGGTCCTCTGGAAGAGTGCTCTTAACCACAAAGCCATCTCTTCAGATCCTTATTATTTTATTTTTAAAACTATTTTATTTTTTTGATATTACAATTACAGTATTTTCCCTTCCCTTCCCTCCCTTCAAACTCTCCCATGCACTCCTCCCTGCTCTCTTTCAAATGTGTGGCCTCTTTTGTGATCAATTTTGTTACAAGCATTTGCATATGTATTCCTAGATATAACCTGCTCAGCCAGTGCTTGCACAAGCATGCATGTGCCCCAACCCAGTGTGCTCAGAGCACAACTTAACGGGAGTCAGTGTTCTCTTTGCATCACAAGGGCCCCTGGGTATCAGAGTAAGGTCAACTCAGCGGCAAGTACCACTTACTACTGAGCCATCTCTCTGGCCTAATTTCACACGGAAACATATATTTCCTCTTTGCTACTCATCAACAATCAGCACTAGAAATTGTTGAAGCCACTTTTTAAAAGAATGATCTGAATATACTTACCAAAGGGGACGCTTTTAGGAAATTCTCTACATTTTGGTTACAGGTTTTTAATAAATTAAAACATTCAATGATTTGATGAATGGAAAATCACAAAAGCTTGTCATGCTTTAAGAAAACTGACAGAATTGAAAAAACTGTTTGCAAGCCAGAAGATACTGAAATACACCTCACAGAATGAAGAGAGTAACTCAGCAAAAGAAGCCACAAGAGCTCAAATTCCATATGAGATTTTATTTAAATTTCCATAGTTATACTTTAAAATACTTTGAATTATGGGAGGCATCATCTGACCAACTTGCTATTTTTAATGGGCTAGGTTTACATTTAAAATGAGAATGGAGTGACCCGAGAAAGCTCACTATTTCATAGCTCTACATTTGGTTCATAATAGCAAAACAACTACAAATAAAAGGTATGCATGTATTGTGTGTGTATTCACACACACATATAGTCACAACTGAGAAATAACACATACGTGACACACATATATGTATATACATTTCTGACACTGGTGTGTACACACACACACACACACACACACACACACGTACACTTTGAATGTTGGAAAAATCCAGCATCTTCACAATATTTACATGTGCTAGTGCAGTAAAACCTGAATTGAGAATATTCTTCGACTGAAGGTTTTCAAAGCTTCCCAAGTTTTGTGTGTACATATATGTGTATACATGTGTGTGTTATTTCTCAGTTATGACTATCTTCATAGACAGAGAGGGATAAATTAATGATAATGATTTAAAATTTATTCAACATGAAATACAAATTTGAAGGAGTCTGCAGTACTCTGGATCAATTTATGAAAAATTAAAACACTTCAACCATATTAAGATAATTGATTCTTCAAAAAATTACTGGTGACACATTTTTAGAGCTGAGAGATGGATGAGTGCAAGAATGTGTTCTAATAGCTACCTGAGTACATGATTTTGCAGATATTCAGATAATTAATTTAATAAGATTTTTAAATGTTTCTTTAATTTCCAGAAACATCTTATTTTTGTTTTCAGAGAACTAGCTTTTCAAATATGAATACTTTATCCATTCACTGATTTTGTTACTAAATATTATCTATCAGTTCAATAAACATTACAAGTATCATATAACTGAATGAGTTTTAGTGACACAGTCCTTCTTCTGTCATGGATATCTCAGTTTTGATGAACTGCACAGTAATCCACCTTCAGTGGTCCATGACCGCTGGGTGAGATTGTTCTAGAAAGCAGCGAGCTTCCTGTTACAAGATTTGGAAGAACAGGCTAAAATGAGCTGAATTACGGGATGCTGTGGATCACACATCTTAGCTAGGAAGAGCCTGGGCCTCACCCCTAGGGCTCAACCTATCACATCTTGTCTGTACACTTGTTGCCTTAAAGAATGCAACCGTCTCTTGTTAAGTGAGAAATGCATAGAAGGAAGAGAGAGTTGGAAGGAAGAAGACAAGGCAGGCACAAGCGGAAACGGAGGAAGAGAGAAGGAAAGGAGGATGCAGTGCAGGATCTAAGAGCTGTTATGCTAAGGGGCTGCTGTTGTCTTAGATCTTCCCTGATATTCAGCTATGAACTCCACTGCAGTCTTTCTGCCAGAACATGCTCAGGGGTTCATACACATCAATGTTTGCTGGTGGCTAAAGGCAAAGGGGAGGTGGTGAGTGACTTAGGCGGAACGCAAGCATGGGCTATATGCAGACAGCTGGAGACAGAATCAGCTGAGGTGGCAGCTTACTAGTGATGGCACTATGAACAAAGACCAGACCATGTTGGCATCTCACTGGTGAGGGAGGGCTGGCGGGAGAGAATTCCTGACCTGGGAAGAGGCGTTTTTGCCATGATACTACTGTTAGCCGGTGTGGTGAGTGAGGCAGAGCGATCTGCAGACTTCAGAGCTCATGGCACCGCTACACCTGCAGCCCAGGTGCTCCCAAAGGATTTCCTGAACTTGTCCTCTGGAGTGAAGGAGACAGAATATTTTTTACTTAACTGTACATTGTAAAGGATGAAGTAAAATTATGTATGTCCAGTGCTGACCATCTGATATTATTACTAAGTGCTCTTTCATAGATAAATTTTTCTTTGGGCTGCCAGTTCACAAATAATGACACAGAGATTTATTATTATGAAAGCTTGGATTTAGCTTAGGTTTGTTCCTAACTAGTTCTTATAATTTAAATTAACCCATTTCTATTAATCTATGTATGTCACACAGTGTCCATCCTGATTCTTTCATGTCTCCTGGCATCTCTCTTGTGTGCTTAGATTCTTCCTACTTTCTCTCTCTGCCCACAGGTTCAGCCTATATCTCCTGCCTAGCTATTGGCTATTCAGGTTTTTACTACACCAACCACAGAAAAGCATCTTTATACAGTGTACAAATATTCCACAACATTTCCCCCTTGTCTAAATAAAGGGGAAAGTTTTATCTCTAATACAGCAAAAATTATATACAATAATAGCAATTGTTAAGTAAGAATTATATTCATAATGTCTAGTCCATTTGTATTTGGCAAATTTGGAGAAATTACTCTATTATCTGTCTTACCTTGATGAATCTAAAGTTTTATACCTAAACTGCTTTCTATCATAACTTGTATTACCATCCAAAAAAAATCTTCTTAGATCTTCAAACATCTTCTTAGATAAACAACTTAAGCTTTTATGTTTCTCAATCTTCCAAACTTTACTCTTGCATAAGTTTATTTTTATGAACTTGGCAATAAGGAAAACTATAAAATTATAACTATTTAGCCTTCAGCCCCATCAAAGACCTGAGAAGAATATATAATATTACCTGAGTAAACAGGGAAGGTAGAGCAAATAACTTTCAAAACTATAGAAAAGACAAAAACAGATGACAGCCTGGACAGTCACCCAAAGTTTCTCTATAATGTTGGGGTATCCTTTTTGGCCTACAGGCATAGAATATCTGACAAATTTTTCTGTGAAACAGATTTCTAAAGGACTGGCCTACCCTGTCTAACAAAGTTCAGTAGTCACTTTTTTGTGTGTCCTGCCTGTGCAGTTTAGTTAGTATACTGTCAGTAGTTGAGGCAAGGGCAGTTTCTTGCCCAGTGGCTAACTTTTTCACAAGAAAAACAAATCCATACATAGATTCTCTGAAGTCCATCATCTTCTCTGAAGTAGATTGGTGCTACCAGGAGCAGACATGTCTCACTGTCATGAAAAGCCTTTTGTTAAAAAAACTTAAATAACATATTCTGTTGGTCTTTGAAGTGTTTGAAGACCCTCTATGTATTTAAAATATATTTCTGCTTTACCTTGAAAACATACCTAACTTGGCTATATAAATTTGATTGTTATAGATGACTCATTATTATGCTGTCTTTCTTTATTATCCTAAATAGCTTTTAAAGACTATCACTTCATATTACATTTTAAATGAGCTGCATAGGTACAATACCTTAAATAAGAAATATATACATATAGTATAACAAAAATATCTTTAAATTTATATCAATATATAAAAATCCATACCAATATTTGAACCTAGTGATTATTCAAAAGTAGAATCAACAATCTACTCTTTTATCCCATCATTCCTAAACTATATCTTCCCCTTTTCCCTTCAGAAAGAGATCCCTTAACCTCATCTCCTTTATTCAGCTTTTTTTCTGACCATTACAAATAGCAACTTGTAACCAGCCCCCCTAAATGATGACAAACATCCACAACCCATCAAATGACCAAACATCGTCCACCCCACCTCTTGGAAATGTGGATGCTGTGTTCTCTAGATTGCTTCTTGTTGTCTGGAATGATGACGTCTTTAGGGGACCCTGAGAAAATTGGGAAAATGGTCAAGTCCTGGGAGAGCTAGCTGTATCATTTGTTTGTCAGTCTCTGTGTAATAGAAAAGGCAGGTCTTATCTGAAGTCTTGGCAGAGCAGTCTGTGAGGCTGGACCATCTCAGCTAGCAACTTTGAAATTGCTTCAGTTGCAGACTTTTGAGGAAACTGCAACAGAGGCATTCTGAGAGGCCAGATCAGCTGGGATACTTGTCTTCATTGGTGTTTGGTCCCTTTATTCTTTTTGAAAACATATAAGCTTTTTAAAGGTAGCATATGTGCCTACAGTAACACAAGTATGAACTGTATAGTGTACACAAGTCAGCCAAAGATATTTTTCTGTGTTTGAACAGATAGAGGTATCTATCAACTTTATAAGTTCATTTGGACTGTAAAACCAAACTTATATCCATGCCATAAAAAAGAATGGCATATAATAATAAGTCATGAGGACTCTGTAGTCAACAAGATTTATCAGGTCTCATCCAGTCTCAAAGATGTTCCACGTCAAGGGATCAGGTTATACATCACTTGTCCTGCCATCTTTCTTGGCTTCTTTCTTCATGTCTGTAGCTAAGATTTTCAGGACATCTCCCCCAGTCAAATCTAATCTTCATTAATTTTGAAGAGAACCATAATTTTTTGTTTCTGTGGGAAGAAAGTCATAACCTCTACACAACATATTCTCTGACTTTTGTTTTGAAGTGAAGACATTCTTAAAATGTATAGGTTGTTTTAATTTAGCAGTTTCTGTAATCCAATGACTCTCAGCAGCTATTGGTTTTTTTGTATATTAACATTTAAAAAATTCAAGATCAACAAAGCACCTTACAGGATCCAGTTTTTATGTGGTTTATTCTTTTTATATTACTTTATTCTTTTTTAAAGACTTAGTCAGTTTTAAATTATTTATTTTTTTCTATGATTGTCTATACCCATTTCTTTTCTTTCTTTAGCATCTATGCACAGTTTTTTTAAAACATATTGTACCTTTTTAGAGGATTTTTGTGTCTGGACATAGCTTCACTGAGCACCTGCAGTGTTCCTTGACCATTGGAGACAAATCTTAAACTGCCATGCCAGCCGCCATATGGCTCTGCTTAGATCATGGCTCTAATGGCTGCCTCCTCCAACCCACAGGCAGCAACCGCCAGCCACACCTCTGTTCACTGAGCTCCAGCCTGCCTGAGAGACTATGGACCTAGGAAGCTGTGTCTAGCTCCATGTTTGCTTGTTTGAAACTTTTTTAGAACGCTTGCTCAGGTTCTGTGTGGAAATACACGCCCTCGCATTGCACACCATATGTAGATGGGTTTTCCACCAGCTTGCAAATAATGACAAAGAGAATTATTATTAATTATGACAGATTAGTCTTAGCTTAGACTTGTTCATAACTAGTTCTTATAACTTAAATTAACCCATTTCTATTAATGTACACTCTGTCACATACCATCCACGTCTCCCAGCATCTCTTTTATGTACCTAGATTCCTCCTCCTTCTTTCTCTCTCTACCTGGAAGTCCCACCTATGCTTTCTGCCTAGATACTGGCCATTTAGCTCCTTGTTACACCAATCACAGCAACACATCACCACACAGTGTACAGATATTCCACACAATACTCTATGAATTTCAGCTACTACTTAGTATTAGTATGAGCACTATTTCTAACAGTATTACTGTGAACATCATCATCACCACTGCTGTTCTCCTTATCTCTATGATGTGATTTTCTCGATTTCCTCTTTTATCCTTCAGAGCTTCAGTTCTGTGATTATTGCTTCACTGACTTGGCAAATGCCTTAGTGCATTCCAAATGTCTACAGGGTTTGAGCTAAGTGGATTGAAAGGTAAATAAGATGTGTAAGCACTTGTGTCTTGGTGAGGAAATGGTCTTTATGGAGAGGTGACACGGCCTAGTCTCTATAACCTGTGCTTTGTCATGTGACTGATTCATCAAAGTACATATCCCAAGATCAGACCAGTGAGCGTGTGAATAGCTTCCTCTCAGAGATACTGCCTTTCATCTGAGCATCTCCATGGGTGTCAGAAAGACCTCACTGCACATTGTAAAGACTGGTTGGTACTGATAGAATTGTCTGAAGGGGTGATGGTGATCACAGCATGTGGGGCTGGTGAATGGCACTCAGGCACAGGCTTTGCTCTGCCTTACCTGCCTCGCTCACTCTGAGCTATCTGCTGCCTGCATGTCCTAACTATTGTAAACTGCTCCCTGGGCACAGCATTTGACTGCCAAAGAATCACTTACTTTCTAGCATTTAGGTCTGGTGTGGCCGCCTCTCAAGCTCAGATAACATGCTGGCTTCTGAACCAGGGGAGATGCACACCCGACTGGGGCCCCACTATGCTTTCAGCATACTGTAATCATACAGGAAATAATCTTTGTCATTCACGGATTGTGGTGAGCCACCTTTTTAGGGTGACTTCTGTCAGGTTCTTAGCTGTGGCGGGTTCATACCTTCCAGGGAAGGAGCGTAAGGATTAGAATATTAGGCTAAAGGAACAAGATTTAGGAGAAATAAGAGTCAGAAACATAGCACAGTACCAAGAAGTTCCAGTGAGTACTGCAAATCGCCCGCTTTTAATTTCTTTTTTTTTCAAGGTGTTCTGCTTTCTTTTTTTCTTTTTTCTTTTTTTTCAAAGTTTATTAAATTATAAAAGTTTCCATTTCCGCCCCTCCTCCCAACACCCTTCCACTCCCCCCACTCCCTCTCCTCCTCCCTCTCCATCCCTAAGAGCAGTCAGGGTTTCCTGCCCTGTGGGAAGTTCAAGTTCCTCCCCCCTCCCTCCAGGTCCAGGAAAGTGAGTATCCAAACAGACTGGATCCCAAAAATCCAGTATATGCAGAGGAAACAAGTCCCAGTGTCACTGTCAATGGCTTTTCAGAAAGACTCCGGGCCAGCCACATTCAGAGAATCTGGTTGGATCACGTGCTCATTCAGTCCTAGTCCAACTGGCCTTGGTGAACTCTCATTAGATCAGTCCTCTTGTATCAGTGGGTGATCGCACCCCTCGCGGTCCTGATTTCCTTTTTCATGTTCTTCCTCCTTCTGCTCCTCATTTGGACCTTGTGGGGCTCAGTCCGGTGCTCCAATGTGGGTCTCTGTCTGTATCGTCATCCATTGTTGGATGAAGGTTCCTTCTGGTCTTGCCTTCTTTGCTCACGTTCTCCCTCCTTCTGCTACTCATTTGGACCTAGGGAGTTAAGTCCAGTGTTCCAGTGTGGGTCTCTGTCTCTATCTCCATCCATCGCCAGATGAAGGTTCTATGGTGATAAGCAAAATATTCATCAGTATGGTTATGGGCCAAGGCCGGTTCAGGAACCCTCTCCTCTGTCCAGAGAACAATCTGGGAACCTCTCCTTGGACCTGGGATCCCATTTATAATCAAGTCTCTTGTAAACCCTATTTGCTTAAATGCCCCAACCCCAAAAGTTAGGGAATAAGATAAAGCTGCATTAACATGATACAAGGCGTGAGTAGACCATTTGAAAGATTATGGGCTACATCCTTAGTTAAACATTCTGTCACCAGAACAAGACAAGTAACACTCACACCCTAGACCTAGTGTAGGCAAACCACTCCTTGGGTGGAATCCATTGTTATCTCCCTAAGGGAGTAGGAACTTAGTTGTTTCCTTAGACTTTTGTTTGTGGTAGAAATAGATCGACTTCTTAATACCTGATCTTAATACCTGATCTGGATACCAGCCACACCTATTGAGAATAACCGTGAGAAAGCAGAACTCTCTGAACTGTTTATCTGAACTATTGACAATAACCTTGAAGGAACAGAAGTAAGTTCCAACTCTCTGACCTTTATTCAAGGAAGAATGGACCCATACCTATGGGCCCTGTCAATGGATGTTTAACTGTGTCTTTCTGCTAAACCAACGGTATTTTTGTGGTTGATACTGCTTTCCTAGGGTTGCCATCCAGTATCTAGTATATCACATGGAATCTAGATAAAATTTGCTGAATGGGGGTGAGGGATGAGTGAGGTTAATTACAGCAGTATAGATGTGTAAGATCAGGCCTGTTACCTTGCTGAATGGGGTAGAGGAGAATGAGGTTGATGATAGCACTATAGATGGATACGATCAAGTATGCTACCTTGGCAACCATTTCTACATTATCAGCTGTCTCTAAATGGATTTCTTTGAACTTTTTTTAATCTCACAATCTTGATTCTCTTACATTCACTCATAGTCAAAAAAAAAAAAAAGCCTACGGCCTTCTACGCATCAGACTGAACCTGTGATTTGGCAATCAGGGGCAGGCCACCATAACTACTTTAGAGAACACCCATCAGGCATTTTTATTTGCCTAAAAACAATCACATTGATTTGTCAACACTTTCAAGTTCCTTGAAAGCCTCAATTTTCCTTCCCTTCGCTCCTAAATTTGATGACAATGCTAATTCTCCCTTGCTTCACCCAGCCAGCTGGGAGCAGGACTCTTGCGCTCACTCGCTCACTCGACCCCATCTCCTGTCAGGGCTGATAACCTTTCTCCTCTTATGTCCTCCCCTCCCCCCACCCAGTTACTCTCCCCACCACCCTGCAGGGTATTTCTCTGATGTGTTCTGGCCTGTTGGCATTTCCATTTGTATGTCAAGTCATCTCTCTGAATTCCCACTATGCTCTCAGCCATATGTTCCTTTGAGACTAATTTCTTACCCTTGTCCTGCCCAGGACTTTGAGGCTACATGTAAACACTCACAGGCGTCCTTTGTCGTCACAAAGTTGTCATTGGATTCCACATGCTCACCTGACACCACTCTTCAGTTCTCTGATGCCCTTCCAACTGTGACTGAACTGGAAGAGTTCAGAGAAACATCATGTGTGAGTCAGCCAGTTCTCTCCTAGGAATTGACAGGGTCCCTGTTCCCTCTTCTTTCCTCAACACTGACTAGTTGATCATGACTGCTATTCTATGTTGTGATTGCTCACTTCCTGTCTCTAATAAGTCATGGATTTATTTTCACCTTTTTGATTCTATAATATCCGAACATCACACCTAAACAGCATTCTACACATTGGCAAATATTTAATATAAAATACAAGAGGTGCCTCGGATGATGCAAACACCTAACAGCTATCCAGTGTCCATTTTCTATGTTTCTCTGGTATCTTTGACCACAGCAATACTGTAATGGTTTTGGTCTCACAGAGATGAGCAAGAGAGATTCCATATTCCTGCCACTCATGGCTAATCAGTGTCTGGGAACTAGTACCCACATCTTCCCAGCACAGGCAATGTACTTCTCCATGACTTAGTTTCTAAATTATACTTCAGATGAGTAGGTATCACTTCCCCAACTCCACAGATCTTTCCAGATTAGTTAATTACCTGGATTATTTACAGTGAAATAAAGTTGTTGAATATGCTGCAAAGAACACTCAACTCCTGGGGGGGGGGGGTTACAGAAATCACCAGTCAAGTGTGCAGTCTTTTATATTTAAAATATTTTATATAACTTTCATAATTATGTATGCATATCAATGTATAAACACTCTGTTAGTTAACATCTAAATTTTAAAGTTCGGTTTCCATAGAGTTTTCAAAGCCGTGCTATGGAGATGGCGTCCACACGAGTGACTGTCGTGACGGCTCGGCAACACTTCAGGGTGAGCCTTGAATCTGCTGAGGTGTGATGGTGCGCTTGCAAAATGCTAATGCATAGGCGCAAGGCGCACATGCATTTTATGTCCCCCGCAGAGCTCCCTCTGGTTCTCTCTCTTAGCCTCATATTTAATTATGATCCATGAAGGCATTCTTTCGCTAACCTGTGGGTTACTATCTCACAGTTTTTGAGGTTGCCTTCAAGAAATCAGTTATCCGCTTTCCACTTGTCTGTACTGGGAAAAAACTAGCAAGAGAAGACACCCTCAATGCCCATTTAGCAAGAAGTGAAGAAACACATTTGAACATTTCTGTCCAATAAGGCTCTATTCATGATTAAAAATAAACATTCAGTTCCCACTAGTGAATACTTGTTGATACAAAGAGAAATGCATTATGCATTGCTAATAAAATATGACGAGTTTAACACAATACAGTTTTCTATCTTATAAATAAGTCATATACATATATAATTATGGGCTTACAGCCTTTATCGTTGTTGCATTCCTTAGACCTAGCCAACTGTAGACAAGTTCAATTTTAGCCAACAATTCATATGCAAACAATCAGATAAGTGTTGATATAAAATTTTAAAACTACATTATGACATTTAAATATGCATACACACATATATTACTTAATAAGGCATAACAAAATTGGCAAAAACAAGCAAAAATCTATCTTCACTGTGCACTTGAGATATTCTAGAAGTAGCTCGACATCCCTCAGTAAGTGGCGTACTTAAACCCCTGAATCAGAAAATGTAGAATTTCTCTTTATAGATGCGTAGAGCAAGCATCTGCTGTTGAGGTTAGTTAGTTTTCAATTGTATTTGTGTTTATGCAAATTCTAAATGGAACCACTTATTCAAAAACCACTTTACTACCACGAACACTGGAGCCAATCCTAAGAATTGGTATAGCTTAGATTCTTGGGGGTGGAGATGTTCGGGCGCAAATAAACTTGTAAAACCTAAACAGAGCCTTTCATTAGCAACCCTGAGCAGCTATGGGCAGCTCACAATCATAGCTAAGCATCTTGACTAAACAATTATCTTTGGGAATTGAAATGCAAACAGAAAGAAAAGCTGTTTGTCCTTACTGTGTGTCTGTCCCTGTCTGATGACAACACACCTAAATATAATTCTGACATGATTAGCAAGCTCTTGCTACAGCTTTCAATGTAATCACTTCATTGTTTAGGATATAAAATGAATAAATGAGTATAATTATATATCTGTGAACCGCAATAAGCCTTTCCTGTAAACAAAACCCAGTACAAAGTTGTGTAAGAAAGAGCAGGTTTTGCAAAATGTTTTCTGAATGTTATTTTTCTCCCTCAATTTGTGATTCCAAATCAGTTTGCCTTTCTGATGTCATCATACCAGTAATTTAGCAAAAATTAGGCATAGAGATCTGCATGCAAGTTCAAGAGATTAATGATGAATGCCCCGGTACTGACTAAAAATTCTAGAAACAGATTTTAAAACATGTGAAAATGTATCACTCAGCTGTATACTCAAACAAGATTAAGAAAGTAAATTTCTCATGCATTTTACTACTGTGCAAATGAATAAAATTAAGCATTTAAAGGATAGTCTTTTCCCCGGGGCAGATGTGTAGATATATCCATGCATGTCTTTGGAAGAAGGAAACCCCACACCAGTTAATGTCTGCCTTCCCACTGAGTTCTGAGGCTGCGAGGAGAGTGCGAAGTCTGAGAAGAAATGGGCCTGCTGCACTTTATAAACCAGGCTGCCGGATCAAAGCCTCTGCTGTCCCAGGGTTTAAAGTCACCACATACTCTTAGTTTGAGTGGATGCTGTTTGGGAGATGACTTCCTGAAGCGCTCACTCCATTCACCATGCAGGAGGGATCATTACAGGACTCTCCACAGCAGGAGTCAGACGGCTGAGACACACAAACCCCTTGCAGAGATAAATCAAAAGCAGCATGCTTCCATTTATCTCTCTACAGTCATAAACCTATGCAAATGCAGAGACAATTGCACTGCCATGGGCTGAAGTTAGTAAGGGAATATCAACTTGTCTTGTCCCAATTATTGACTGGTTGCACAATTTCCAAGGAAATGACACCATGGTCTTTTACTTTTTTTTTGAACAGTGTAAATGTCCTTACATGGCATGCCAATAAACGGAGAGAAGCACAATAAAAAGGGAAATGGTGAATGATTATAAGAAACTCTTTTAGCCCTCTACTTGGCCATCTGTCTTCAATTTCAGGCATGTTGTTTTTGAGTAGCGTCCCATTGTAACCAAATATAATGGGATAGGCAAGTTAATGAACTATGACATGCACCATAATAAATGTGATGTATTGTCAAGGCAAAGCCACCCAAGATGCAAGGCAGCTACTGTTTTTCTGTGATGCTACTAGTTTTCAGTAGCGCTTTCCAGAGAAAGGAGTTGCCCCACTCACCTCATATCTGCAAAGTCTCAAACTGCTTCCCATTCTTTCCTGGCTTTCTTGCCCTTGACCTCTCCAGATGAATGAAGAAGGTACAGAAGCCTTAGAAAGATGGAGGCAAAGAGGAAGGAGGCAGCATTTGAATTCCTCTGGAAAAATATATATTCATTCCTACTTTTATGACAAATTGGTTTGCCAAGATGGAGATGGTGATTAGCCAATGGACTAATGTATCTTGGTGCCTCTCATGAAACACTAATTTCTCTTACATTCTTTCAATCTGTTTAGAATGCAAGTAGATACTGTTTTCTGAAGCCTTGAATTAAATTTCTTGCTCATGAAAGTATTAAAATTAATAATAGATTCACAATGTTAGTAACAGCAAGGTTTAAAAGATTGAAGGCATCTGGATTTTTCTCAGTCTAGACTGAGTAATTTGGTGTTGTATGTTGCTTGACCCCTGAAGCCTGCTAAGGGATCTTGCCCTAGAGTCACTTTGTTGTCCCAGTGGTTTCACTTTCCCAACTATTCCCCTTTCCCCAGGCGAAAGATGATCATCTCTACTTCCTTCAGCTGGCTTAGAAGAGGAAGTTAATTCTTTCTCAGGAGTTGAAAAGACTGCACCCATTTCCTGTTAGAACTCATTTTCTTTGGGATTTTGCTACCTACTCTCGATGTAATTAGCAAGATACCGAGATTCCACCTCATGGTATACACACCCTGTGTATTCTCCTTTCTTTAGTACGAAGTGAACTGTGTATACAGTTGGTTTTGCTTTTAAATTAGACCCTTTTGTATAGTAAAGGTGGGCAAAGACTGCAGATGTGTTAAAGTTACAAATCAATTGCCTTCCAGTTCATCAACAGTGAGAACTATATACTCCCTGTATACACTATGTAATCAAGGGAGTCCTGGACAAGGTGGGGCACTTCCTGAAATGAGGATTTCTCCTATCTTAAAAGAGCAAGCTTCTATGCTGTGGAAAGGTCCTTGTGCAAGAAAATAGGTAACTCTGAAGACCCAAAAGTCATGATAGAGTGTAGGCCCAGATGCATGAGATCCCACAACATGGAGGATCTAAAGTCTCCCTTCAACCTGGATGAGTGTGGGCAGAAACCCAAGCCTCAGATAAGATCACCGTGCTTACTAATAGCTCAACTCTAGCTTCATGAGACTCATAAGCCTCAAGAGCCCATAACCGCCCATACTCAAACTTGACTTGGAGAAAATAAATATAAAATAGTCCGTTCTTACTTTTCAGAAATATTTGTTTATTTTACTTAATGTGTATGAATGTTTGTGAGCATACATGTGTGCCATTTGTGTGCCTGGAGTCTGTGGAGGTCAGAAGAAGGCACTGATCCATGGAATACAGCTGGTTGTAAACCACTCGGGGCATGTTTGGGGACAGCACCCAAGTCCTTTGCGAGAGCATGCTCTTTACCATTGAGCCATCTCATTTACCAGTGAGCACCCACAAATCCATTCTTATTCATGTGTCAGCTAAATTTGTGATCATTTCTTCTGTAACAATAGGGAAATAGAGCACACACATGTTGACTCACCAGAAACATTATGAAATTCTAGTCAAGTCCCAGTGCTGTTTTTATTTCCCCGGCTCACCGCTGGCCAATACTACTTGTACTACATGACTACAATGTGTCTTTGCAAAGCCATTTGGTAATTGAAATAATTAATCTGGAATTATCCCATTTAACACTCAAAATAGTTGACTAGTTTCATATTGCATTGCTACTATTAAGAAATTTTTTTTTTCACTAATCAGCACCTCCAATAGATTTTTCACCAAGCTACACACATTTTAAGATCTGTTCCAGAGCTCTTCCAATAGTAGGAGGGAAGGGAGATGATGGTCATCTTTGGAATTAATTGTAGCAGACGCAGTCTCCCAGTGTTTAATTCACACTGCTATGCTATCGCTTTTTGTATTCACTTTTTGGGTTTCCTGTAACAGTCACTATTACTTATAGCTAAACGGAAATTGTGATTCTCATAGTATCATCTTGGGAGAGTACTTTGTAACTGAATACATACTCAGTAAATTTTTAAAAATTAATGAATGACTTCACATGAGAATGAACTGGCTGTGCAGATGAGCTAGATAATCATAAATGTTAGCATGTCTGAACATTTTAATGTGGCAAAGAAGTGAGGAAGAGGCAATTAAGAAAACAGAATGGATTTTATAAGCAAACACTTAAGGGAGATATATTTCTAAGGGATGTTTACAATTTCTCGTAATGAAGTACCTCTGATGTACTCAATCCAAGTCAACAAACAAAATAATAATTAACCGGGTAGAGAAAAGCTCTGCACAGGATTTTAGGGCTGCGCTTTCATCTAAAACCTTGCCAATGAAACCATCTATATCCTCTTGTCTCCATAAAACTCTTACAATAAAGTTCTCAGCATTTGGATCATTGCAGAAAAAATGTTTTCCCCAACCTCAGGCCACCCTTCTGTCTCTTCTGAAGGACCCTGGACAGTGTCCTGGATTGGAAGGAACTAGACTCCTACTGTGAGCTGTGAAATCCTCTACCCTTGCTCTGAGAAGGGCATCGATTGACAGCTACACTCCTCCCAAGCTCTTTCCTCTTTAATGTCAACAACAATTGGGAACCCCGAGTTCTGAGGGAATGTCTAGTGTCTCTCGCTTCATCCCCAGGGCCAGGCACACTGCTGACAGTGCAATGCAGGGAAGGATTATTCCTTTCTCCTGATTATTCTCTGGTTTCTGTAACTGAGTGACTTAGCTGTAAAGCTCAAACAGGGCTGAAAACATGCCAGTTAGTGAAACTAAGGACAGGATAGTTGACAGATAAAGCCACCAGGAGCCGGCACACTCAGTTATGATGTGGGATTCCCCTCTATATGCTGTGAATATGTTGTATTACCATTGGTTAATAAAGAAGCTGCTTTGGGCCTATGGCAGCACAGAATAGAGCAAGGCAGGAATTCCAAGCAGAGATAGAAGAGAAAAGAAGCAGAGTCAGGGAGATGCCATGTGACTCTCGAAGGAGACAGATGCCCTGAAACCTAACCGGTAAACCATGAGCCTTGTGGGAAAATATAAAATAATAGGAATGAGTTAATTTAAGATATAAGAGTAGTTAATAAGAATCCTGAGCTAATGGGCCACGCAGTGTTTCAATTAATATAGTTCCTGTGTGATTATTTCGGGTCGGGGTGGCCAGGAAATGAGCAAAGCAGCCTCTGCCTATACAACTAATCATGCTTTCTCAAATTGAATTTTAAAGGATTCAAGTAGTTCTTAAACCTAGCTTTCTGTGGCATAAGTTCATAAAAATAGACATCCCTAGAACATTTGCACCCACAAAACTTTTACATATGAGACAATTACAAAGTTTTCATTTTATTTATTTTCTTAATTAAAAAGCCACAACCAACAAGAAATTATTAAAGCATAAATGTCAGAATTGATGGGACAGAATAAAGTACAGGATCAACTGTCACTCAAACTGTCCTGGGGCTGAGAGACAGCTCAGCACATAAGAGCACACAACACTCTTGCTGAGGACTTGCGTTCTTTCCCCAGCAACCAAGCTGGGTGGTTCACAAACCCCTATAACTCCATCTTTAGGAGATGTGGGACCAGAGATGTTCTGGCCTCCACTGGCACCTATACATCCACACATGCAAGACTTTAAAAATAAAATAAATCTTAATAAGAATCTGTCCTATCATATTTTCCTCTCTGGTTTCCTACTTCACTGCTAAGAAGACAGTTCCAGAGGAGAGCACTCAGGAAAGGTTCTTATCATCAAAGGATCATCCTGATTCTTAGTTATGAACTTCTAGAAGTAATAATGATTCCTTGCTATCACCCGGGGACTGTTTTCCCATAAAGCAATACTTTCTCCTACACTCCAGCAGTCTATGGGGAAATGTTAGCTCTGAAGATGTTGATGTCGTCATTGTCAAACAAGTAACTCATGGTAGGAATCTGGCAAGTTTACAGAGACCTTCAAAATAAGGTCGGCAGATCGACATATTGCACCCAGCTGAATTTGCATTTTGAAGAGGTTTAAGCATTTTTTTAGTGTATGCATACACAAAATATTTCATGGACATGCATTCAAGTAACATGCAGAGTCGGTGGCATGAAGATTAAGGTATTCAGCCAACAAAGTTCAGAGAGAGATTAAATATGGACCAGTATGGTACAGAAAAGACCTGGAGGAGAGTGGAGAAAAATAAACTGGGCTCAATTCAATGGAAAAGGACATCGAGTTAGGAAAATGTGGAAGTGGGAGTGATTGGCGGTTAAGTAAGGGGTGGATGGTCCTTGCTGGAAGAAGCATGAGGTAGCGTGTGCCACAGGTCTGCAGGGCCTTCAGTGCTTACTGGAGGCCTGGAACATGGATCATTCCTCTGAGAAAGGAGAGTCATTGCCGGTGTTAGGTGAGGAACTGGGTAAATTCAAGCCTGCCTTGCATTTTCCTGTCACGGTTTCTGCAGTTAGCACAGGCTAGTCCATACCAAGTGGTTTGTGAAAGGGACTTGTGGGAATTGAGTGCATGGGAGGTGTTCAGATGGGAGACAAAATCTCCCAAAATACAGCGGGGAGGATGAGGATGTGATGCGGGATGGCCCAGTGAGATGCCAAGGGGAGAGGAAACACACGTCTACCCCTTTAGAAGGTACTGATGACCAAATTCAGCAGAGAACTGGGTAATCAAATTAAGTAAAAGTTGGCTAAAAATTTAAAATATTCAAAAATCATCTTTTTGTATGTATGTGTCTATAGTTGTGTGTGTGTATGTACATGTATGTGTGTACATGTGTGTGTGTGTGTGTGTTCATACAGGTGTGTCTATGTCTCTGTGTGTATAAAGGTTAGAGGTCAGCCTCAGGTGTCATTTTTAAGGTTCTCTCTTGTTTTTTTCTGCAGTCTTTTATGAACCCATCAGGCCAGGCTGACCAGGTGGCTTAGAGACCCTGCCTGTTTCCACCTCCCCGGCGTTGGAGTCCCAAGCACACACCACCATGCCTGGCTTTGTATGTAGATGTGGGGATAGAATACAGGTGCTTACATTTGCATGACAAGTATTGAACCCAGTAAGCTATTTCTCTGAACCCTCAAAGTCCCATCTTTCCCTCCACTCCTCACATGTTATGCCACTAATTTATTAAGTAACTTGATAATCAGAAGTTTGTGAAATCCTGGCATCATAGCATGCATCCATACTTCAGGATTGGGGGGCCAGAGGCTAGGCGACTATGAGTTCAAGGCAATCTTGGGTGATACAGTTAGACTTTATTTTTTTCAAAAAATATTCATTCTTATTTTTCATTGTGTATAACAGTCCTGCTAAAACTTGATTGTATTAGTTTCTGGGGCACAATATTGGTAGTCAGTGGGTAAGAGAATCAAGACCTCCCTTTTCTTCATAATCTGTGGCTGTCTCTAGTTACCCTCCGTTTCCTGCATCTGCTGTGCCAGACATTTGGATTCATACATGCAGATGTATGTGTGCATGTAGTTTTGTGATCTAATCGTGACTATTTCTTACAGGCAGGGCAAACCTGCAGGCTCTTTGCTCAGCATACAAAGAGGAACACAGAGGTTGAAAAGGCCTCCGTGGATGCCGGCAAGCTGCGTTGGCACTCACTTGCTGCTGGCCTCAGAGCTCTCAGATTATACACTCCCTTTATTGGATTGTTATTTTAATGGGACTTTTTAAAGGGCATTTTAATAGCCTCCTTGTTTCAACAGATACACATTGGAAAGCATTTGGAATACCTCCCAGTTGCAACATTTTGATCTTCACATTTCTTAGAACTCTGACAGCCTGCCAGGTAACAGTTACTATGATATTATGCTGACACATTCCACGGCTGGCAGTTGCTGGATTTGCCCATGCAGCTTGTTGTCCAAATTCCATGAGCCTGAGATTTATTGCCTTTTCCTATTACCCAGCTCTCCCTCGACCTACTCTCTTCTTTTTGTTTTAACTCTTTGATTGAATATATTGCAATTTTAGTTTTTGGTATATCTAAACTGTACAGTGAGTGGCCAATGTAAAAAGAAATAAGAATTAGCTGTAGAAGTTCTTATGTTATGAATTGAGCCATGCTGTGTAACTCAAAGAATCACAGATAGCTCTTTTAGGGCCCCAGTATTTATTTTCTTCTCAGTGTTCTCAGACATGACACACTAAGAACAGTCCCTGGACACAGAGGGCTAAATTTTCTGAGAAACTCGGCCCCATAGAGAAATTCTGCTGATGTTACTACACAGATTTGTCTTCTCCCAAAGAAGAATTTAAGAAGCAAGAGGAAACTTCTTCAAAAGCTGCCTTCTGAGGGACATCTAAGAAGAGTCAGACAAGCGGGAGGCCCCTTAGCACAGAGCTGGCTTGCTTTTTCCCCTCTTGAGGTCACCTGCTTTCTGTAGAGGGAGCAGGGAGCAGTACCGCGACGGCGTTAAATATCATCCTGTTGGCGATGGAACCACCTGCCTCTGTTTCGGGGCTTTAGGCTGCAAGAGCAACAAACGAAGAAGTGTTGTGGAAACCGGCTTGCTGCTAGGCAGGGCTTTCTAAGATAGCATTTAGTACAACTCAATCCTTCATTTATAAGAACAAGGATTTATTGGGAACTGACTTTAAGCCACACAATGAGCTGTGAATTCACAGTACAGAGATACAAACAGGACTTGAACTCAAGCAAGTCAACTTGAAGGAGAGATAGAGCCACGACAGAGAAAGACAGCCCACCCTAAAAGTACAATCTGAGATCTGTGTGCTCACAACCCTGAGTACCGAGGAAGGGTGACTGGCCCAGCGAGGCTGCCCCTGTGGAGAATGACAACGGAACGCTGTGGTGAGGAAACGCCAGTCGATGGAGGTCAACCTGGAGACAGACTGCTGTGAGGAACACATTAGCAATCTGAGCACATTACATTCTTCTTGTTTTATTCAGTTTGTGAGTGTGGGCAAAGGGGAATGATGCTGAGGAAGGCGGGGCTGACCAGCACGAAAGGCCAGTTCACCGCGAAGACCAGTGCTGCCAATACACTGCTAGAGTCACAGGTGACCATATCATCTAAAACAATTCTTTAAAACATAAAAATTTAGTTCCTCAGCTGCTCTAGTCAGATTTCACGAGCTTGGTAGCCACGGGAAGTCAGAGGCTGTCCTGGAAAAATTCAAATGACAGCAGTCTTCGTCATCGCATGGGCGGTCTCAAACCCGTGAGGGCTTTTGTTCAGAAAAGTCAGAACTGGGTCTTAGATTCTCACTCTTGACCGTGGAACTCAAATCAGAAAGCCTGTAACACATGCCAGTTGTTTATGGAATTTCAGTTCTGGTCAGGCAAGGCGTGGAAAAGCTAGTAAGGAAAATAGCATGTTAGAGTGTGGTAGGTGTAACTACAAAACCCAAACAGAGGAGTAAAGGGGTGGTTGATGGGTCACACCTGTAAGTAGATCGCTTATGCGTTTGGACAAAGACCTGAAAGAAGGGAGAACATGACATAAGTATTGAGGAAACAGAGCTACAGATAGCAAGAATGCCAAGAAAAAGCCTTGTTTGAAGGGCCTAGCCTATATCATTGCATCATGAATTAAGATTTCATTTTATTTAATTCACTGTATCAGTCATAGTACTCTAAGAGAACAGATAGGTAATAGATAGATAGAGGGATGGATAGATAAATGATATAGTGATTGATTATAGATAGACAGATGGTAGATGATAGATATATAGGTAGATAGATGATAAATAAAAGTGATATATATATATATATATATATAGATAGATAATAGATGGATTGATTGATGAATGGATGGATGGATGAATGGATGGGTATATGTATATATATTTGAAGGAAAATGTAAATAAGTATGTATATTTGTTTGAATGGTCTGCTTTCCTGAACCCCTGTGTTATGAGACAGATTTTTATGTAGCCTTTGCCAGCCTGAAACTTGCTACATAGATCAGAAGATAAGTTTCAGACTCATAGAGATCAGCCTGCCTCTGTCTTCCAAGTGCTGGGACTGAAGGCATGTGCCACCATACCCAGCAAGGATCCTCTTTAAAAGGAGTTGGTTCATATAATTATTCAAGTATGTGTCTTGACAATCTAGAGTGCAAAGGCAGGCAGGCAAGTGGGCAACTGAGGCAGGAATTAATGTAAAGTCTTGGTGAAGAATCTCTTCTCTAGGAAATTTGAATTTTTGTTCTTAAGACCTTGAATTGATTGAATGAATCTTAACCACATGATGTGTAATTTGTTTAAAATCAATTGACTGTGTGATAATCGTCTACACAGCAGCTTTAGGTCCATGTGTATCCAATAACTGCATGCTATAGGCTAGCCATGCTGATACAAAAACCCAAACACCTAAGCCTTATTTTTTAGATGAGGAAGTTGAGGTTTATAAAGACTAAACAGCTTACACAACGTTTTTCATAGAGAGACAATACTGTATCTTTAATTCACTCGTCATCATATTTTTCCAACTTTATCAGTGTAAATCCCTAATTTACGGCACGTGCAACTTCTGTTTTGTTATGTGTACTAAGTTTAAGATTAAAGAAAATAGATGTGGGTGGGCGCTTATCTAGTTCACAACTGAAGCAGCTTCTTGAGCGGAGCTGAAATTCCCTTGGCTGGGAAGACACTTTCCTTGTGGCCTAGGGTCTGCGTGTTCTGTAGGGCTGCACACACGAGGATGCGCTAATAGGGGCAGTAGAGCAGATGAGTCCATAGTGTGGTTTCTAAAGGAATGAAAGATGTGTAATTTTGTCTAACACTTTTTTTCTTAGAATTAAGTTTCCTTAAATTCATCTGACCACCCACGTAGTTTCTTGAGACTGCACAGAGAGGCGTTGTCAGGTCTAAAATGTCACCTTGAAAAGATACCAAGGAAAACAGACCAATTAAGAAAGGTTCTGCTGGAGCAAACCTTTTACTCACGATGTCATTTTAAATAAATTTAATTAACTACAAAACATTATTAAGTATAACATTGAGCTATTTGCTACATTTAATAAGTATCAAGTTAGAATTGTGTTTCTATTCTGTCATCACATTTCATGAAATGGCGATATTCTCACATGAGATAGCTAATCTTGGTTGTCAACTTGACTGCACCCGAAATCGACTAAATCACTAACTTCTGGGCACTCCTTTGAGGGATTTTTTTGTTGTTGTTGTTAGGATCTTTGAAGAGGAAGACCCAGTTTAAATATGGACTGCACCTTCTGGTGGCAGCCAAAATCAAAAGACAAGGAAGAAAGACACTTTGCTTTTGGCCTGCTTGCCCTCGCTCTTGCTATGCCATTCTTTGACCCCTATCACTACCAACTTCTACTTTTTCAGTCTTCCAACATAGACTGAAAACCACCAGCAGCTCTGGAAATCTTCTAGGCATTGAAACGCCAGATTGAAATTTCTGAGACATCCAGATTCCTGGCTTCCCGTTATCAGTGATGTCATCATTATCTCAACACAGATTTTTGTATCACCTAATATGTGTATGAGAACACCTACCACCTAATTTTAAACTCCAATCTACTTTTTAAAATTTAAATGCAGACCTATAAGATATCTATCAACTGATGCTTATGGAGTCATTGATCTCAAGCCACATTAAGTGATTAGTATTACTTTAGTGATTGTAAGCTGATCCATGCTTAAAATATTCATGAGAACCCCAGTTTCTGCACTTCTCACCACTGTACGTTGTACACTATTTCATAATTATAAGACCTACTTAGTCAAGAATTAATAACTATTTGACTGTCTATGAAAATGGTATGTATGATTTTCCTTTTTATATTCATTACTAATAATTTTGTTGAACTACACTTATTTTTTTTAATAGTTTAGAGCCTCTGCTTATTTTTTTAAAATATTTATTGATTTTATTATGTATACAATATTCTGTCTGTGTGTATGCCTGTAGGCCAGAAGAGGGCACCAGACCCCATTACAGATGGTTGTGAGCCACCATGTGGTTGCTGGGAATTGAACTCAGGACCTTTGGAAGAGCAGGCAATGCTCTTAACCTCTGAACCATCTCTCCAGCCCCCGTTGAATTACACTTATGTTGTAACATAAAATGTTTTATTATTTTCATGAGCTTACCTCTTTTAAGATTTATTTTTAATTGTATGTATATGTGTGGGGGTTGGGTGGGTGCATGCCTGGATATGGGGTCATCCACTGGGCAGGGGAAAACTACAGCAATCACCTTTACCCTGATGAGCCAGCTTGTTGACCCCCAATGACTTTATTATAGTGAAGATATAACTCTTGAGTTAGTTAACTTACAATCTAAGAGTTTATCTGAGTAGACACATGGAAATTCGACGTCCAGCATCAAAAATCAATTTATGTTGGCTTCTTATTTTAACAGCAATGTGGGTTGATATTGTGGAGTCAGTTTTCTTTTCTGTTGCTGACTTTATAAACATCTCTGTGCTGGTATCTAGGATACAAACTTGCCATGGAGAATGCTGAAATAATTCTTCCAAAGATGGCTAAAACTTTTGATCTTAATGCTCAACAAATTCCTAATTTATACTTGAACCTTAATAACTTCTTCTTTAGAATATTTTTCAGTATTTTTCCTTACGTATTTCTAGTGTGTCAATTCTATTTTCCACAGCATCGGAATAATTTTCTTCACTTATATCATTAAGCAGTTTTCCCATTATTTTGCAGTTCTTTCCTTCAAGGTGATCTACTGGATGCACATTGGATTTTCTCTTCTTTTCCATTACTGCAGCTATAAATTTTCTTCACTAGCCTTATAGTGAAGGCTGATGCCTAAAATATTTCACTCATTTTCATTTCTTTATTGTTGACTATAGCCCAGATGCATCTTTACTTAGGAAAATCCTGCTTTTTGACACTTCTTACGAACTGTCGTGTTTCCTCTGTATTCAGAGGTGTATCGTGCAGGGTTTCCCACATTCTGTGCAGGAATACACGGAAGTGTTTCTTTATTTCCCAGGACTTAGTGATTCTCCCTACTCTTATATTTCATTTATTTAACCAAATATTTTTCTCTGAGAATTCTTTTCAATTTTATTTTTTTTACTTTTTCTATGTTTTATAATATTCTTATTGGATATGTTATATCTAATTCAGATTTCTCAGTATATAATCTCCCCTCCTTATTTTTGTTTCTCTTTATTTGTATTATTTACAATTTTCTTACCATTTTCTATTCTTAGCATGACATCTATAAACACTTCTTTACAGCTTTGAACCAAAAATAGTAAATCATCATTATCTCAGTTCTTTTCTCTTAGAAAGTTCCTCAGCTTACCTAAATCCATTTTCCACTTGCTCCAAAAGCAGAGACCTATTATCAAGAATAATATAAGATTACTACTAGATTAACATATTACTGCTATATAAATAGAAAAGCAATAGATATTATACCACAGGATATAAGCAATCTTTGAATTCTTGATTTGCACCATCCAGTTACCTTTCTAGAAATTTGAATATTCTACAAACAAATGCACTGAAGGTGATTTTCTTTTTTAGTTAATTTCACTAACAAATATAATTTGTGACCTTTATAGATTATCACATTGACAAAGGTTAAACAAAATGGTATTTCCATCTGTCTTTGCATAACTATTTCATTTGGAGTAAGTTTCACACTATATGTTTTCAATGGCATTATTTTAATAACTGGGCATCTTAGTTTCTTTTCCAGTTGCTGGGACAAAACAGCCCAAGAAAAGCAACTTAAAGGAGAAAGGGCTATTCGGGCTCCTCCCTCAGGGAGCAGAGCAGTCCATCCTGATAGGGAACTGAGACAGCAGGAGTTTGGGGCAACTGCTCAAACACATCCACAGTCAGGAACGAAGAAGGGTGAATACATGCCTAAGAATTCTCTGCCAGTTTTCTCACTTCAGACAGTACATGACACACAGACCAGGGGATGGTACCTCCTACAATAAAGGTGAGCCTACACACATCAATTAACTGTTACAAGAACAACCCCCCACAGGCATGTCAAAAGGCACATCTCTTGGATGATTCTAGATTTTGTCAAGTTGCTAATTACCGTTAACTGTCAGAATGACTTCAAATACTTCCAAGTTAATTGATTATATTTTGATATGAGATTTTAGGAACACAAAATCATACACACACACACACACATGCCAATTTAAAATTTATTGTCTTTTATTTTTTTAAAGCCTCCTCTATTTTCTTATGGATTGAGCAAATACATATACATTTCTACTTTACTTTACATGTCTCAGTTTGCTATATTACTATTATTTACCTGAATTCTTTTTAACATTTAGAAGGACTTATATTCTAAATTTATTCTTTCGACTAAATAAAATGCAGTTTTTCATAACATGGAATTTTTGCACAATTTATTCTTAATGTATTTGACATGTTTCTTTTTAAAATAAAAATAAATTATGTATGAATGTGTGCATGCATTTACATACACACAATAATTAACTTCTGTCATTTATTTTAAACAACTGTGGAGACAGTTCTACAAAAAATTAATTATTAATACTTCATGATATGTTTTCATAGTCATTATGCATATTGGCCAAATATCTATCCAAATATCCATCTCACTATTACAGTTTACAAAAAATACTTTTCATTTATTTTTTTAAAAAACTTCATCCATGGATACAATGCATCTCACTCTCTAAGAAACATTCTTTTGAGTTATTTTAATGGTTTTGGGTCACCATCATGATGCATATTTTGTGGACAAAGCAGAATATCTTTCATACCTTCAGAGTTTACATGGCAAACATCAAATATTTTATTATGTTGTGATACCATGGTGCCCTGTAGATATTTGTATATAAATTAATATAGTGGGGTGTCTCATCCACAAATTATGTCATGTTGAAGACCAATTGAGAAACATGAACTATTTTATTCATCTTTTGGAGATCCACAATGACCATGAACATATATAAAGAGAATAAATTACATAGCAAATAAATTCATGAAATGTTAAGTCAGTACTCCCCAATTTTTTGCTTAGCAAAATGGTTGCCATGACATTCATGCTCTAAGCTCACTGTTTCCTTTGGCTGCTCTAAGGTTCTTTCATCACCCTTGTCTGCATTACAAATAATGCTCAGATAAGTTGTGATGCATAGGAGTGTCTCTAGTTGGCAAAGACAGACAGTTAGAGGCAGGGCAGAGATGCTCAATTTGTGTTCTGCTAGATCCATCAAAGAGGTTTCCATTCCTTCATGTTGAGAAGGCTAACGGAGTGACTTCAGCCGAGGAAATGGAGAAGCCGGACAGGGTGTCTGAGGCTTCTGGGAAGCAGTCTTTGCAGCTAGTCTGCAACCTGCAGAAAGTGGGTCATTTCACCACTGAGGTGTGGTTCTGGGTGGCACTTCAGAGACACTGCGGTGAGGGAACAGACCCCTCATTCATCCTGAGGAAGATAGTGTTTTTCCTCCCCTGTGAGAGATTCATCCTGCCCCAACAGTCCTTCTGGTTAGGCGTGACTTCCTAAGGGATTTTCTCTGGATTCGCAGAAGGTTCCCTGCATCCCAAGGAAAGCCTGACTCACCCACAGTCCTCTGGGGTGGGGCTAGTATGACTTGGATACAGCTTCTACTTGGCTGACCTTATATGACAGTAATTTCCAGTGTAAAGTCAGCTACCATCAGAAGAAACGGAAGGCCAGGACATTGAAGCAACCCCACAAGCGTGCTGACAGGGACAGTTGAACCTTTTCTCAGCAATTTCAATGGATGACACCTCATGGAGCTCGGAAAGCATCTTTTCCTATACAACTTCATATCTCCTTCCAACCTGTTCAGTTGTCCAGAGAGCCTAAAAACTCATACCTTCATAAGGCCCAGAGTGCTTCCAACAGTTGGATACCAGCCTGGAACCGGTGTGTCAAGTTTGCATCTTAGTCTGGCACAAAAATACAATAATTTCTTCCTTTTAATACCATTTATTATGTTCTTTATCTCTTAAGATTCACTAACCACCTCGTTCTACTTCATGCCATCCCTGGAAGAGGAATGTGAAGTTCTACACAGTGTCACTCATGTGCCAACACAAACACAGATCTGATTTTTGTAAACAGCTGAATGATGGGGCTGGCTACTCCATAAGTAGCCTCAAGGAAGCCAAGAGTTTGTTAGCCATTCCCTAAAGCAAACAGTAGCCAGACTCCTGATAAAGAGACCATTACCAGGGGTGGGTCAGGGAAATGAGTTGGAGAGTCACAGAGAGGAAGAAAAGAAACATAGAGGAACATTTACCAAGATGCTAGAATCCTGGTCAAATGCTTACAGACAACTGGTTTACTCCAACTAATCCTCAGTGGCCTATGACAGAACAGCAATAGTGTTTACTCCCCAGGAATTCCCTAGGATTGATGTATAAAGCCCATTATCACGTTCAAGAATAGTATATTATAAATAATCTATTATAAATTCAGTAGTAGCTGTGGCCTATCAGAGGTCACTGAATTTGGAAATGGGATGATCATGAACAGTTTCCAGATAAATAGTCCATAACTTTCACCAAGTTTTCCAAATAATCTTATATTCCCATGGAATAATAGAAAGTTACTTGAAAATATCAAGAATGCCCCAATTAAAAGGCCATCTTCTAAACAAATTGATGTTTCCAAAGTTACAAAAACAACAATTTCCAAGTTGTCATGCTTGAGGAGAATGAACGTAGTTCTTTGCTCTTATTTAAACATCATTTCCCTCTTAAAACTCAGCCCTATCCACATCAGTGCATAGCTTACTAATGGTTTAGACTCAGCTTTACCCGCATCAGTGAACAACTTCCAGATAACTTAGGCACAGTCTACTACTTCTCTCTTTTCCAAGCACGTTCAGTTTTCTCAGCTTCCTAAAAAGCAGGGTGTTAATCCTGCATCTTCCTTCAGTGTTCTCACCTCCTTTGTACGAGGTCACCAAGCAACAGATATATATGACTGATAGTGACTCTTATAGCCACGTATTTGTATGTAGAACATGATGGGGTTGTGGGTAAGACCCATGTCTTGGACTATGCACTGCAGATTCTACAGCCTCCGTCATAGGTCAAATACTTCACAAATGAAAGAATATGATGATTTTGAATGTGGGTCATTGTGAGAAAGTTATACAAAGCTAAATGGATAGGTTAGGCTGGTAAGACATTGGGGAGGTGTTGGAGAAACAAGCCCAGCATCTGGAGGAGCGCACAGCTTCCACAGTGCCTCATTCCTTGGGACACACTTTCATGAAGATGCTGAAGTTGAAGTTTAAGGGACTAGCTGCCCTTTGAGTCTACCTGAGAAAGAAGTCCAGGTCCTACTGGTATTAGATTGCCTCTTCTGGTCCTACCTGAGGCTCCTCACACACTGAGCATACATTACTAGAAGGTTCTCAGGAGCACCCTCAGTAACCAGAATAAGAGAGGAAAGAATCTTAGAATGCAAAGAAATGTGGCAAGCAGAGAGGACATTCTCTCCTGTGGTGAGGACCCCGGGAGAACAAGGGACCTATGCTTAGGCAAAGCGGCCACAGAGGCCACCAGAGCTCTGGAGGGGTAAGCTGTGTCTGAAGCATCTGCTCTCTCCAGAATGTGTCAGCGGCACCAAGCCACCCATTTGATGTGCGTCTGTCTTCAGACTGTTCCAAGCAAAATGCTGATAAGCCCAACTGAACTGGAGAGAAAAGCTATATACATTTTTCATCTAAACACAGCACAAGTGGGAAACCACAGGACATATACAACCGAGAAGCAGGAGACAGATATGCGTAGGAGAAGCAAACAAGGTTACTGGCTACTTGATACAAACCCTAGGCAGGGCACAGAGTCTAAGAAGGGGGAGCATTGGGAGTGGAGGTGAATCTGTGCTGGAAAATCAAACTCTTGCTGTTTTCCTCCCATAAAAGAACATTTCTGCTCAGCTTCTGTGGACATTCTTAACTGTAAAGAGACCTAATGGCTGCTTTTGGGCTAATGTATTTTCACAGAACCGAGTTAGGTACCTACTATGCCCTTAACAAAGCGAGGAGTGAAGTCTGCCATGTTCTGAGTAGAGAACAGAGTGTGAAAGGCCAGCATCAGCCTTAAACTGGTGAGGAGCTTAGAGCACACACCATCCATGTAACCTGGGAGGAGAAGCACTACCGCCTCCTTTATCCATGCTCCAGAGCATCGTGATCCCAGACAGTGTCGGCAGGTCATACGTGGGAGAAGCTTTGACTTCCTCTGAAACTTGAGCATACTTCCAGAAGAGCACACTAAGGAAGCAAGCTCAGAGCTAGAATTTACCCCATATACTTGAATAAATTTCCCAACATATGTTAAACAAAAATACTGATTCTACTAAAATTAAATAAAGATATCTGTGCAGATACATATAACACACACTACATATCTGTGCAGATACATATAACACACACTACATATCTGTGCAGATACATATAACACACACTACATATCTGTGCAGATACATATAACACACACTACATAAAGGACATACTATGGAGACAACATAGAGAGCTGAGAAGATATGTCCCATATTGTTAAGAATTACAATGCACACTGGTTCCTCAGAGACTGTAAGTAATACAACTGATTTAAAAATCTATGTTGCCATAAAAACCTCTTTCTCTTTATCAGACACAATATTTATTCACATTTCATGACACATAAAGCTTGCATTGGGGTGTGTTAGTATAGGCAAGTATTTCATAACCATAAGTGAAAATCACGAAACAAAACAGACAATGAAAACAGAAAGTTTCAGAATAGTATGTGAACCATGATCCTATTAATGTAAGGTAATTAACATATTTTTGGATAAAATTTTTAAGCTCAGAATATTATTTTCTTTGGCATGTTTAGGGTGTAACCCATTTTCTAAAGTTTCCAGTCATTTAAATCTCTATTAGGGTTGTAACTGTAGCCAAACACCTTCAGTGAGTGACAGCCTGGCCCTGCTGAGCTGCTGGTTCGCGTCGTGAGAAGCGCCTCAGGCCCCTATTTCTACACCTAATTGGTGCACCTGAAAATGCCTATTGGCCTGAGCTTTGAATCGCCTCCTTAATTAGTGGGTGTACAACACAGGGACCCCAGTGAGAACCACATATTCCTATGCTTTTCCCAGGCACCAGCTTCAGGTTAACTGAGCACCGCGGAGAGTATGGTTAAACCTCGTTCCTCTCCTCGGGGACATGTGAGAACTCAGCAGCTAATACACTGCCCTCAAAGGGAGCTGGGAAAAGGGTGTGGCTCTTAAATCACCATAAGCCCATCCCCCCAGTTATGGACCCAGAATCTGCATAAGGTTCACAAAAAGCAGAGAAGAAGTGAGGGGCTACAAAGGCCACAAGGCATATAGTGCCACAAAGTGCACACATGTAAGCTATCCACACAGGATGTGCCTCTGAGGCCTGGAATGGCAAGGAGTTAAGAACTATTGGAGAACTGGGGAGTACTGTTGGACCCAACAGACCAAGCTGGAGAGGCAATGAAAGTAACTAGCAAGTGTGAGCCTGTGCCTGTACTGTGTGCCTGTGGTTCTGCATGTGTGTGTGCCTATGTATTACCTGTGTGCCTAGGCATGTATGTGTGCCTGTGCCTGTATGCATTCCTGTGGCTGTATGTGTCCCTGGGCATGTATGTGTGTGTCTACCTGTGCATGTACTGTGTGTCTGTGCTTCTGCATGTATGTGAACCTCTGCCTGTGCATGTAACTGTGTGCCTGTACATCTGTGCATGTGTGCCTGTGTCTGTATGCCTGTGTGCCTGTGTCTGTATGTCCGTGTGCCTGTGTCTGTACCTGTGTCTGTGTGTCTGTGTGCCTGTGCCCGTGTAAAGCACTCATAAAGTATATGGACAGAGAAAGATATCTGACCATGGCCAGGTCCTAATAGGAGGCCTGCTTTCTGATTAGCTAGATGGCCTATATAGCAGAAAGTTAAGAAATAAATAAAACAGTATGTAATTGAGTTCTGACTGCCCGGATAGAGTCTGGCATAGAGCCTGGAAAACAGGCACTTAATATGTGTTTATTGAATTTAATTAGACCTATAAGCCATCAGAGGGCTAGACAGGAGAACTCTGCCGAATTGTACAGGAAATGAGGATTCTTAATAGGCAACCACACACCAAAACAATGGCAGAGGCGGTGAAAGGAACTTTTGGAAAGTTGGAGAGAAGATAATCTTTAAGTTTTAAATAACGGAAAAGCTAGCAGCTGTGATGACTGCACAACATGGGCCTTTATCCACTGAGAAGGTGAGAGACCGCCAGAGTAAGTCTGAGCTACCAGTCAGAAAGATGAGATCCGGACGATGCAAAGGCGCATGGAGTCACATGTTTGTCCCATGTTAAGCATGATAACATCACCTTACAAAAGTTGCAGGGTTTGATGGTCTGCTCCTTGTGAAAGCTCAAAAAGCCACGCTTAAGATTCTGAAAGCAATTCCTTTATTCTCGAAATCCAATCAGATATCCTACCCATCTTAACAATATATTATGGTGACCATAATGTAATTTTATCCACATACTATAATTAAAAGGCACACATAATTGTACTTGGCACCCCTTGAACTATTAACTCCAGGGAAACCAAAAATTGTCTGTGTGTCTGTGCATGTGCAGGTAGGTGTATTAACGCTTTCAGACTCCCACATAATATATGAAGTCCAGTGAAATAGATGAACGTTAAGGTTGGCTAGTACTGATCTGGAAAGACAAAAATAATATAGAATGCAATGGTATCATTAACAGTGATGAGGAGGAAGAAAAGATGATGATTTGTGTCAAGATGGATGATGAGTCTTCTCCAAAGGAGTTTTCACTTCCTGGTCTTCATATTGCCAGCATGTAATGAGTCTGACCCCATTATATGGCCAGAGTCTTGTACGCATTAACTCACTACTTAAATATCAATGTGTGGTTCAGCTTCCCTGGCTGTAAACAGCAAAGGCCTTAATGAATTAAGAGATGAGAAGACGACAGTACTTCCTCATATGTAACTCGTGTGCCTCTCTTCATTACAGAGGCACACACTGCGAGAGCCGAAAGCAGAGCTCACTTTTATCCTGGGTTGGAAGTTTGATGTCAGTTGTATGAGTCAATATGACACTAGGCCAGCTAGCCGTGTTCTTTTGTATATGGACTCCCTGCTTGGTGGAGAACGTAGAGTCGAAGGAACATGGCTCTATACGTTTTGGTTAACGTAAGCACAATGCTAAAAGAATGTGGCCGTGGATCTCTGCTGCTCGTTACTGTTTACAGTGGAGATCTAAAGAACATTTTTGAACCATGGCTTGTGTAAGCTGGGCTATTCATTAGTCATGGAGTGCTATAAACGCAAAGGGGAAAATCCCGATTGGGAGTAGAGGAAGAAAAAGCTTGCTTATATTTTCTATTACACTTTTCTTAGATTAATATGCCATTCTCCCTTTCTTCATTTAATATAATCCAGGCCCCTCACATTCCAACATGATTTGTACACATTGAGTTTCACCCTTCATTTCATTTCATCAAGGCGTTTTTGATTCTGAAATAATGACTCTAGATAAGAAAATCCCCCTTGAAACAGGTCCACACCACACATTCTGGCAGGCCCCTCCAGGGTAGAGTGGGACTTAGTATCAGGACTTGTTTTCCTCCCGAAGACAGATACCACCAACGTTAGCCTGCCTTTGCAATGGAAATCATTGCGTGGCCACGGAAGCCAGCCACAGAGGACTTGGCAAAGCACTGTAACCTCTGCTCTCTCCTCACCAGTGAGAATTGCTACCACAGTTTTCCATCTGTTGGTGACCTCCATCCCAGATTACCTCAATGCCCTTTCTCAGGACTCTGGCTGAGGACCTCCCAGGAGCTCCAGCTGCTGGTACAGAATGCACTGGTTGTCTCACCAGCAGCAGTCATAGGCTGACATGACTTGAGTGGCGCAGAAGCTCCAGGGCCCCATGTGATTGGCTGTCCCAAGCACTACCACCAGTCAGAGTCACAGGTTTTTGAAAAAGAAGTTAAGACCACTCATGCAGTTTAAGTTTTGAATATTCACAGAAGTCCGCCATTTCTAAGCAAGAAAGTGGATCAGATATCACTATAGGGAGAATGGATAGACGGACAGGAGCTGCATGAGTTCCCCAGTATTACACAATGATTGAGTTAGAGAGCAGTCATGAAGGCACGGTTCTCTTGGAAAACTGGTCATAGACTAGCACAAGCCTGCCAGTGGAGGCTGGAGATGCCGCAAGATGGTCCCCTAGTCTGGAACCTACCAGCACAGTGACATTTAAGATTTTGATGACAATGGGCACAAAACAGTACTCTTAGCTTGTTCTGCTTTTTCTGGTCATCACTGATAGCTAAGGTTGCTAAGATTGTTGCCCACCATCCCAGAAGTATGGACTATGGCAATCTGATAAGAGATATCAAAAATAATGTCATTATTATGACACCTCTTATTCCCAAAGTTTGCTCTCCATAGTTCTCGGTTGTGACTTGGAGGCAGACCCTTCACTGTTCTGGTGGTAACAAGGATAGCTTGCTGCTCTCGGCCACCATGCAGGCTTATGTTCACCCAGAAGTTTCGATTATTCCAAAACGGATGTTAGAGAGTGATCTGGAACATGCAATCAAAAAGAACTGAACCAATACTGCTGCTTCACTACATGAAGGTTCGCTAATTACTCCACTCAGGCACATCCTGGTGATGGCTCTCTCCTTGGAGAAGTCAGGATTCATGTCAGCAAAACAATTTCCCTGAAAGACAACACCCATCTGCCAACAGGAGGGCTCACGTTGGTGCTGCAACCAAGGATTATAAAGAGTGGATGGAATGACCTCACCCAGTGAAAAGGGGAAACTACTAGAGAAATAATCTCTAGTCTTGTCTTCTAAATCAATGACTGCTTGTAAGTTGAGGAAATTTAACAACATGGAAAATGTATTTAGCTCTATTCATGTGATTAGTGTTTTATACTCCTAAGGATATTTTGTAATAAAAGTTATTGTTCATTGCTCAGACATACTTGGGAGGTTTATGCAAAAAGAAACTAAGACAACTGGATATATTCAGTAGAAATAATAGAATAAAATAAAGTGATCTGTTACATAAAACAATAAACTAAAAAATTAAAGCTTTTTTATTAAAATGATACACTGCCTCAAATTTCATATACAAAGATGTGTTTTGACTAAGTTAGCAACTCTTCATCCCCAAGGCTCATAATCCATTCCCTGGGGTTTTGGCCTCTACCTCTTCATTACTCCCGCCACACAACATATCCCAGTGTGGTCCCCACACTGCTATCAGCCTGTCATCAGGTACTCAGTGACAACTTCAGCAGTTACCATGTGGGTGATGATCCTGCCAATGGCTCCACCACCCCCAGGATTCTGCCTCTCTGGCAGCCACACTGTTTCGCACGGGGGTCAGTTTCCCTCACATTCCCTTGCATGGAAGCATCCCGCCCAGTCAGCACACAGAGAGTGCCGCATTGCTCCACATTGGCTCTCCTAGATCCTTTGATAATGCTCCAGGTTGACTGAGGGCTCTAAAAGGCAGTCTAGGGAAAGCATTGGCCATAGTTTGCTAATGGTCGGACTCAAAAAGAGAAGGGAAATGTGAGAGAAATCCCTGCCCACACATAAAGTGAAACACAGGCATCATAAAAAATGTTAGAAAATCTAACATTGGCTTCTTTCTCTCTTTGCTTTTGTAACAGTTGCTTCTGAACTCTGGCAGAGGACAGCATTTCAAGCGCCCTTGTTCTGCTTAACATGAAGACGAAAGCCTCATCCCTCCCTCTTTCCTTCCTTCCTTCCCTCCTTCTCTCCCTTCCTCACTCCCTCCTTCCCTCTCTCCCTCCCTCTTTCTTTCCTTCCTTTGTTCCTTCCCTGCTTTCTTCCCTCCTTCCCTCCCTCCTATTCTATCTTCCTTCCTCCCCTCCCTCTCTCCCTCCCTCCCTCCCTCCTTCCTCCATCCTTCCCTTCCTCCCTCCCTTCCTTCCCCTCACTTACCCTGTTTTTCTGTAATTTTGGTTTGTGTGTTACTTGTTCACTGGTTTGGGTTAAAACCACTCTGTCACACAGTCTTCTTGGACGATGCTGATGAACTGTCTAGCGAGTCTTATCACATGAGTCCTGTCAAACTTCTTTGAAGTGGAGAACTAATGGTCAGACTTCCAGAAGGAAGGAGAAAGAAGGAAGGGGAGGAGAAGGGAAGGACAGAAGGGAAAGGAGAGAAAACACAAAGCTCTGTTACAGTAGCCTTATTTGTAATCCTTGTAAAGTTTTCCTGTTTGTTCTAAGTGGGCCGGCCAATAGTTGTGATCTCCTTCAAGATCTGTAGCGCATGCCATCTGAGCAAACTTAAAGGGCCAAGGGAGGCTGTGCCTCCCAGGGACCTTCACAGTGATTTTATCACTCAATAGGGGGAACAAAGTTTATCTCCATTAGCATATAATTAGCAGCCCCAAAGAAGCCAATGCAAGGAACTGGGCAGCAATTAGAACTAACAATAGATCCCAGGGTGGGAAGTATTAATAAAAAATATATAAATTCAATCCTTTAATAGCCAGTTAGAAAATTATGACACAGTATATTTTAACCAGAATGGCAATACATAGTTCTAGGATAATTTCATCCAGAAAAGGCTTATTAAATTACTAAAATGATTATTTAGAAAACTAATAACTTGGGAATGAAAGTGAGTATACATGGCCGGGGGTGATTCATTGGACAGAGAGAGGGATAAGCCCAGGACAGGAAGGATGAGAGCCCAGGCGAGGTACCAGGTCTGAGCGAAAGGACAAGACACAGATTCCAGTGCAGCATCAGCTGTGGATGGAGATGGGTGCTTCCTCCTCTTCTCCCATCTGCTGGCTGCTGCTTGCTGCTAGAGATTAAATGCTTCCCACAAATGTCCTTAGGCCATGACTAGTGGTTAAATATTTTCTTTCACAAATGCTGGCTGAGGATCATATAAAGGTAAACCAGACAAATGATTTGTCACCATTAAGTGAAAATGTCTCCTGCCTCCAAATAGAGACCTTAAAGATGGGAATTCTGAAATAATTTTTTGTTGTTTACTATTCAAAATTCCAATATTTCTACTAACTCATTAATAAATAAAACAACTTTAAAAATGAAAAGTTACTAGTAAAGGGGAAGTATATGTAGTTCCCATTGTCCCCGCGTGAGCTGAGAGAACTTCTCAAATCACTTTTTCCAGCCTCATAAGCCATGTTAACTCACCTGGATTTTCACTTTTCAACTTCAAATCAATCATGCTACATTTTCAAAGTTCTAAGAATACTCTTTACTCTTTCCATTTTAATAGTTTTGAAATTGAACCTTGCAATCAATTTGCCACTGTGGATCACCTTGTATCCCTCCTAATTGAAACAGCAGTCCTTCCAAAAGAGGCAATGGGCCTATCTTTTTATCAAACTCTAAAAACATAAAGCAGTCACTTATTAAGGGTTATTTTTTTCTCAAGGGAGTAGTCTCTCCCTTATTGAGAAAAGCATAATATAAAATAAAATCTTAGTAAAATAAAATATTGTTAAGTGTTCTTCTTTAGCCTATGAACAATCCTTGAGTTCATAGACTAAAGACTGTACATAATAAAATTTCCTTTCTGGAATTCTTAGGGAAGACATTATAGATGACCTGAAGGAGCACTTAACCATGTAGACCTCAGAAGGAGATTCTCTTGCCAGGAGACACCTACCTTGATGAAATAGGCAAGCTGCCGTCCAGTGAGGTGCGCTTATGGGGCAACACGATCACATCTGTCTGTACCAAGTGCTCAGTGCCCACACTGCATCTGTCATTAAGAGCTTTGTGCATTGCCCGACTAGGTGCTGGTAGGCTTTAACGCGTGGTCTTTTGAAAGAAATGAGGGAAGAGGAAAACCTTGTTGACAAAAATACAACCTTCACGCTACCTGAATAATTAGATGCAGAGACAAGAAGAGATGTACACAGGTTCTTCCTACAGAGAACCTCTGAATTTGGGTTCCTGGAAGAAAGACTTCACCAGCTTCTGCACCGGGTGAAGGAAATGTCAAGCTGGTCCTCAGACTTTTTGAAGTAGGAGAGTGGTATTAGAGGAATAAGGTCAGAAATTTGGGTGACAGAGACCATTGTCTGGGTCAAAGGTTAAGCATATTCTGTTGGGAAAACTAGTTGCCAGGCTGTTATTTTTCCAGAGAAGCCAAACCATTAAATTTCTTTAATCTTTGCAATCTCTGGAAAATCCTGCACCACTCACCCACGTCTTGTGCTCCTCCTGCAGGCAGCGGGAAGGTGCAGAGGGAGAGAAGGGTGTGTGATGGAAGAAATCCCAGGCCGACTTCAGCTCAGGATGGAGCTAGAACTGAGGGGGCTGTGGGGACCACAGACAGGTGTTGATGAAAGAGGACCAAATAGAGAAGGCGTAGCTTTGTAAGTCTCCGATGTGTGGTTTCTGAGAAGGAAGCAAAGCATCTCAGACCTTGGCTTTCTTGGTCCTTGCTGAGGAGTTCTTAGGGAGATGCTGAGGACAAGATAAACAGAGGCAAATGGGTTACTATAGGATGCCTGGGTTTTCCCCAGGGTTGGGAACACATGGCTAAAGGAACCATGACATGACATTACTTGTCAAGTTTTGTATGCGCTTTTGGTGCCAAAACGGTCCCAATTTTAATAGTCTGCTACAGAGCCTTAACCACAAAGCCCCTCCATTAGCAAATGCATGGCTTTCCTGCAATGGAGCTTCATAAACTGGTTACATTTTCTGCACTCTTTCCCAACTTTTTTCACCTCAGAAAATTTCAATATGAGTCAAATTATATTCTTTAAGGTATAAAAAAAGCACAATATCTTGTCACCATTTTCAAGAACTTAGTACATTGTGAGGAGAGCTCTCGAAGGGTCTCAGTCCCTGGCATCTCCACTGCTCAAGAATACGACAGCAATGTGTATCTTTGGCCTCTAGCTTTGTGCTCTTCTTTCCAGGAAGTACCTACGTGTTTCTCCAGTGAGCTCCTGGTGAAGAGTCATCATGCAGACAAGTGTGGTTATAGTCTCTGCCTCACTTGGGGAACTCGGGCCGTACCAGGCCAATTCGGAGTAAGGAGGGCAGCGAAGCAGACCGGATGGAGCTGCTCTGTGTGGTCCAGAGCCTTTACTATGGGAAGTGGGCCTTTCCGGCCAGAGTCGTACCAGGAATCCCTATTTCCTCTTCTAGTAAAACCCTGTTTATAAATATATATGCACCCATGCACAAACACATACATCCTTCAAATGACCAAAGCAGTCCTGTGTCCACAGAGATAAACACAGAAAGAAGAATGACAGAGGCAGGGGCACGGAAAAACAGTTTTAATTTTTTAAGAAAACACTTGTCTGCTTTGGGCAGAAACAGTCAGTTCTAAAGGAGAGGAAACCTGCACTTAGGCTCCACTTCCTTGGGATTAATTATGACCGTATTTGCAATCCAAATGGCCTGACCCACCATTAGACGGTAAGTGTAGACCAGCAAATAAATATCCACCCTGTCCAGCAGAAGACAGGTATCTGCACCGAGTTCAGAGGCCCTTGAACTTTACCACACATGCGTTTAGCCATCTTTAGAGTTTTGACGATGACGAAAAGTTGGATGCTCTCAGGAAGCCCAGGGAGGCAGCCAGCACAGCCTCAGGCTAATGAGCAGAAACCACAGGTATAACCAACTGCCCGGCCTTCACGTAACCAATCCCGAAGCCAGATGTCGCCTTTGGAAAAACATAGCTCAGTGCTCCTCATTGAAATTCTGCCTCTGGCTGGATAAAGAGTGTACTGTGCGAGCAGCAAGGCTGGCCTGGGGCACTTGGGGCCACTCTGAGATAGAGCACTTTCCAAATGGTCGGTCCTTGTAAGCAGCCCAGCCAACAGGGCTTTGGACTTGCAGTGTAGTTCCAGAGCCACCAAAAGCTGACTTAAGGACAAAAAGGACCAAATACAGAATCTCATATGAAGTAAATCAACCAAGAAGTGTTTTATCAATAAAATTTCATTAACACCCCACGTGCATATCACTCAAATGACAAAAGTCCCCGGACACCTCTGGTCTTCTTTAGAATGTGTGTCAGCTTGTGTCTATTTATAGAGTCCAGACCTCAAACACTGTGGACTTAATATGTGTTATTTGAAGATGGTGGCATTTGTTGATTCGAATCCACGCCGTTGGTTTATGAAGGGTTCTCTTTGCTCCATCTGACTTAATGTGAGGCAAAGCACAATCTATTTTTATGAAGGAAACATTTAATTATTTAAATAGTCTTTATAACAATTTGGTAGCATAGCTCATATATGTTAGCTCTCAATGGTTTTTTAAAAATATTTTCAAGGTCATAATTCAATCTAATTCTGATTTTTTTGAGCAGTATTTGCACAGATGTCTCTAAAGTATCTAGTCTGAAAAACAAAATTTGACCACAAGACTAAAAGAACCAGAGTGCAGAAAAAGCAGTCAGTCACTACTATAATCTTCGAGACAATCACAGTCAACAGAACACCTACTAACTGCTAGAATGTCTTTCTAGAACTGAAGAAAGGAGCTCTGAAGAGTCTAAAGAAAGATTCTGCTGCCTTCCAGTAACACCATCTTGATGACCAAGCTTTTGCCTTGTGGGCCTCTGAGGACAATCCAGCCATATTCTCCATTCTCTGCATGATTGCCCAAGTTCTATATATTATTAGGAATCATTTCATTGACATTTCTCCTTTTATATCAACCATGTTTGGTTCTACCCTAGATTTCAGGGCTGTCCAGCCTCTGGGTCTGACCCTCCAGGCAGTATCATGGTTGGACTCCGTCATTGGTTGGCCAATCTCATAATTTCTCCTCCTCCTTTGTCCCAGCACATCTTAAAGGCAGGGCAAATTACAGGTCAGAGGTTATATGGCTGGATTGGGATACCAACCCCTCCACTGGAAGTCTTGCCTGGTTTCAGGAGATGGCTGGCTCAGGCTCCATATCCCTCGTTGCTAGGAGTCTTACCCAGGGGCACCCTCATAGATTCCTGGGAGTTTCCATTACACAGGGTTTCTAACTGATCCCAGAAATGCCCAAGCTTCCAGTTTTCTTTCCCAGTACACTCTCCTCCATCTTTCTCCTCTCTGGCCCCTCATGGCATCCACCAGTCTATTCTGTTGCACTTAAGAGTGAGATTCATGTGTCCCCCACTGAGCCCTCCTTGTTATCAGCTTCTCTGGGTCTGTGGATTGTAGCATGCTTATCCTTTTCCTAATGTCCACCTGTGAGTACACACCACTGTCACTTTTCTCTTAACAATCTGTGAGAAATATCTTATCTTTCTTTTTGTTTTAAAGTGGTTTCCATATTTTTAAATTTTATTTTAAATGAATGAATGTTTTGTCTGCATATATGGGTGCCACATGCATGCCTGGTGCCTATATGTAGGTCAGAAGGTGTTGGACTCCCTAAAACTGAAGTTATAGGTTGTTATGAACCATGCTATGGGTTCTGAAAACCAAATCCTCAAAAATAAGGACAGGTGTTTAATTACTGAGTCATCTTTCCAGCCCCAAGAGCTATCTCTCTTGACAACAGCTTTAGACATTAATGATGTGTGTTCATTGTATATAATGATGGGTCTGATGAGGATATTTGTATTCAGTTGTATCATGGGATTGATCATATTGACAACCCTATGACCTATCATTTTTCAACCTAGTCTCTTTTCCTTCTCTCATACAGTCTTCATTCTACTTTTACATCATAATGCACAATGTGTTTGCATGCATGCATGCATGTGTGTGTATGAGAGAGAGGGGGAGTTATTTTTCTGAGTCTGGCTTATTTTGCTTATATGATGATCTACAATAACTTTCCGCATTCACCTTCCTGCAAACAGCACAATTTCATTCTTCTTATTCCCTGATGTGTATATGCTCTGCTGCCTTTGTTCTTTCATCGCTTGTAGACAGCTGGGTTGATTCCATAGCTGGGCTGTTACTGTAATAACCTGGATGTGCAAGTGCATCTGTGGGATGCTGACATAGATCCTCAGGACCAACTTTCCCTTTTTCCTTGCCCTCTCCATCCTTTCTTCCATTCCCCCACCTTCTTCTCACTCTTGGTGTTGCTGTTGTGTCCATTGGTAGTATGAATGAGAATGGTCCCCACAGGCTCATATATTTGAGTTATGGGTCCTCAGTTGGTGTAGGTCAGAACTGTTTGGGGAGAGTTAGAAGGATTAGGAGGTGCAGACTTGTTGAAGGAAATGTGTCACTGAGATTGGGCTTTGAGGTTTAAATACCTACACCAGGCCCAGTGTGCTTGTGTATTAGATATACTCTCTCAGCTGTCTTCCTCTTCTAGAAGGATTGGTTTTCCTGTGGGCTCAAGTGTCTCCTCATTCACCCACACATCAATGTATCCAGGTACAATGGTGGCAGTAGTGTGTGTATACCAGTTAGGAGATGCACAATAGTCATAAAAGGTAGCTTGAAAGCAAAATGCAAAAGTGTGTATCCTTATGGTTGGTAATTCAAAGCATTCTTCTTGCTTAGTACAGTCATCTGAAATACCACAATGGATAACCCATGCTTTCTGATGAGACTGATCAAAAACCATGGCATGTAAATATGAAGTTGCTCAAAACGACAAAATTATGACAAAGTTTATATTTGCAACTGGAGTTGCACCAAAAAAAATCTTTGCTCTTATTGAGGAATATTCATCATCTTGAAGTATTTATACAGCATTTACATATAAAATCAATATAGAGATAATGTGCTTTCATGGAGTCTTGGTCACAAAAATGGAATAAAAGGTCTCTTAATATTTTTATTCCATTGGTATATTCAAAATCAGAAATATTGCAAATATCAAACACACACCATAACAAACTGTAATGATAAGCGTGTCAAGATGGTCCAAAGGGTAAAATACTTGTCCTACAAGCCTATCGAAGAGTTCTGTGCCTGAAACCCACAGTAGGAACTGAACCCTGAATGCTGTCTTTCGACCTCTATATTTGCACCATTGTGGCACCTATCTTCACACACACACACACACACACACACACACACACACACACACACACAAACAATAGCAATAATAAAAGTAGTAGTAGTAGTAGCAATAATAGTGCCAATTTTAAAGATAATGCAAACATAAGTAGTAGACTGTAGAAAAGTACATACACAAAAATCTGAAAAGCAAATTTAGTTTAGGACTGAAGACATGGCTCAGGCAGGAGACAAGTCTGAACCCGATGGCCTGGTTTCTATCCTTGAGACACATTTGGTGGAAAGAGAGAACCAACCCCCACAAGTTGTCCTCTGACCTTCATACATCTACTATTGCAAGAGTGTGCATGTACAAATGTACACATACACACACACACACACACACACAGAGAGAGAGAGAGAGAGAGAGAGAGAGAGAGAGAGAGAGAGAGAGAAGTAATAAAGAGCAAATGCAATATGAAGAATGTGTTGTACGAGTAGGTTGTGGACAACTGTGTAGAGGTAGTCTACAGAAGTTGACCGACTGTCAACCTTCCTTATTGCTGCATTTGAGGTTTCTGTGATAATAAAGAGCTGACCTCCAGAACGGCACGACTGTCTTTGGAGAACACTTTCATATTCACTTTATACGAAGTGCCACTGCTCATTTTGAAATCCCTGTAGTATTCAGTGTGCATCAATGTGAGCATTACCTACTGAGTTGTCATGTCTTCTGTGCCTTGCTTCTGTGTTGTTTGGGGTATGCAGAAATCCACTTCACGTGAATTAATAAGCAGATCACAGATTGACAGAAGCAATGCTGGCACTGGCGTCACCATACAGGAGGAAGTGTCTACTGCGGACATAATCAGTTTCCAACAGTAAGTAATTCTTCTGGCTTCTTCAGGAAAATATGGCTTTAGTGTATTAAAATCTAGAATTTCATCAATTAGAAGGAATGTCAGTAAAAATAACAGTTTTCAATCTGAACTGCTGCTTAACCAGGCCCATTTTGTGCAACCTGTTGTAACACCTAAAGCAGAGTTCTACAAAAGAGAGTTGTTTGGTAGTCACTGTCAGGAGAAAGTAGGAAGATGCCTATCAAGTGTGTCTACCAAGGACAGCGTTCAGGAGCACTGATGGTAAAAAGAACCAGAGTGCTCTGAGGTGTGGAGAAGTAAGGAAAGCGGCTCATCCATGGTCCACCATGCTTACTTAAACTTCAGGAGCCTTCATAGGAAGGACGCTCAGAGAATGGCACACATGATCTGAGTGTAGAGTTTTGTGCCCCAGGATATCAAAAACTCATCCATCAGACCCCAGGGTGTATGGTTCCAACATGCTGAGACGGCTGAAGTGGCCTCTAAGTCCCCAACAAGCAGCTTAGACAACCATAGCTGGAGCTGTTGCGGGTCACAAGGCCAGCGGGGATGTACTGCTGAGTCGTGTGGCCTGTACCATCACTAATGAAAGCATGGACCTGAAATGTCTGGAAAGGATTTTGTAGAAGCCCCCTTGCTTTCACAGTGGTGCATGGCCGATCCCTCTACCCCAATTCCGCTTTCCATCCTTCTACTTTTGCTTCTTCCTTCACGGAAATCACCATTTGGGGATACAGCATTCCGAATTGCGATCCATCAGGGTTGTGACTTCCTACATGTTTCAGATTTTAGGGATTTTAACCATGCCACAGTTCAACATTGGGGAGTTTGGGGGATTGCATCTTTTGGAATGTGTGGTCAGAGCTGCCCCAAAATCTTAGTGTACACATACCTACTAAAGAACTGAGCAACAGGAAGCAGAAGCACTGGTGTTCAGTTCCTGAGCCAACTGTTAGCACTCAGGCTAGGCTTCTAGGGAGAAGACGCCTCTTGCTGTGGACAATTAATGTAAAAAAAAAATAGTGTCAGTTTTGAAAAGGTGGTAATCAGTATTGCACTTTATGTTTCAGTCGTGTTCCTCAAACTAGGAAATGTGACAGCTACTTCCTCGTTGTTTTAGAGAATAAATTGCATTGCATGCTGGACAAAAAGAGAAAGAGTTTTATTTTCATCCAACTAACCAACTGTGGGAGTCCCCATTCATCCTGTAAACTCAAGTTCAGAATCAAAACAGACACAACACAGATGGCAGCTGACTTGTGGTGGTTCAACTTGCATTTTCTTTTTTCCCCAAATTCAGAATGGTTGGTGTTTTGAACACGTGTGAGATCGGCAAGGGTAAATGCGTTTCTGACTCACTACATTTTCAGTTAGTGATGGAACTAAGTTAAGGAGCTGCTGTACTCCTTAATCAAATAATCAGTAAACATCGGTTTTATTACCCAGTGAAGACTCACAGCCTAGCAGCACTACCCACTAGGTCAGCATAGAAAACAAAGCCAATAGCTTTCACTTTTTCCACAGTTCAGAGTTTCCAAATAAGAGCTTAATTTTACTAACTGCTCATTTCACATTAACGTTGTGAAATCACTCACAGCCGAGGACCAATTTTGTTTTTTTTTTTTCCTTAATGAGTATGCAGTATGAACGCCAAGGTTTGATGGATGCTTACTGATGCACACGTGTCCCGTGGTAGGCAAGTACTTCCAGAAACCTACACTAGGATTCTCCCAGCATCTTAAACATACCATGAGATTTTCTAATGTCACTTTAGCTATTCTACAAGACTGCCCCTGATTTTGAACTTCTGAAGTTGTCACATATTTAGGATGTTTTGCTGTCTGTTCTCCTGGGGTCATAGCAAGCTCAGGCTAGTAAGGTAGCACATAAAGTGGTGAGATTGAAATATGATGCTGTTGGTGAAATCTGCTCAGTTAATTGAGTAAAGAAGGATTCATGAATCAGGCAGCATTTCTAATCAGAAGAGGTTAAGGGCAAACTGTGGACAGGCAATGTGGGAGAACAGCCCTGGCAGGCAATGCAGGTAAGCAGTATTTATAGATAAAGAAAGGGAAAGGTATATATTTGGTCCCAGACTAGATGTTGTAACTGTTGTTTGGTGTGTGTGTGTGTGTGTGTGTGTGTGTGTGTGTGTGTGTGTGTGTGCGAGAGAGAGAGAGAGAGAGAGAGAGAGAGAGAGAGAGAGAGAGAGAGAGAGAGATCATGCCCCCCCTCACAGCTCCTGTATAGAGCCACACCGGGTCTTTTTCTCTTTTAATGTGGTTCTGAACTCTAAACTTAAGTCAATCATTCTCACACTAGACCATCTCCCTAGCCCCCTCCTCTGATCAGTTTTCATTCTTATTTGAGCAGACAGATCTTGTGTCCGTATTGTCAGCCCACTGTTTATTATTCTGGCAGCAGCGTCCTTTTTTGTGTGTGCCCCTTGGAGAGGTCCCTTACTTTCATTTGGTTTCTTGCTAAGTTTACCACGGGAAGAAAATAGACAAGGACTACAATTGCTACTCCTATCTCTGTCATTGCAAATAATTGGCAGCCTGGTTTTGAAACAAGTCTTAAGAAGGTTCTCTACAGAAGGTCCACTTTCAGAGTGCATGTGAACTCAACATTCAAAGTTTGATAGTTGCTGGCCTGGATGCTCATATTAATAAAAAGGATGATCATGAAAATAATTGGAGGGATAGTAGAATATATGAGAGAGAAATGAAGAGAGGAGAGTACTAGTGGTTAAATAAGGGTTGAGGATCTGAGTTCAATAAAAACTAAAGTTGTATGAAAAACCTCATGGAAGCTCACTATTGAGTAAGCTAATTTAAAAACATAATTTTAAAAGGACTCTAAACAGAGTTATCCTGAACTGGCGCTACTCCCAGAAGACATGGGTTATTAAATCAAAATTACAGTACAATTCAGGTGGGTCAGGGAAGCCCCAGAAATCTCCCAAAACAACCCAGGCTATTGCCATTGCTCTACTACATGGTAAGACTCCACTGCTGGAGACCACAGACTTTAGCTGGGGGACACAAAGAAATCAATCTCACACAGATCTGGAAGCATTCTCCCTGCCCTCTAGTTTTCATAATGCTGGGGAGACATCAAAACTCCGAGCCTTGCTGCTTCACTGCTGACCTCTGGCAAGATGTGACCACTGGAGCAACAATGGCACAGCTGTCATGGGGTAACTAATGCTCTCTGAGTGGAATTGAGGCCTGTTCCACAGCAAAGAGTTTTCATGGCTTGTTCTGCAATCCTGGTCAAAAGTCCATGGCTAAATGGAAAGGTCATGGGCCCTAGAACAGAAACTGTTATCTTTATTTTGCTCAATGGTCATGTTGTCAAATTGCCTTCTAAATATTTATTCTTCTATCAATAGATAAACACTGCCTTCAACCTTGGTTAGAAAAGTTTCTCTTTGCAGTGGGCAACAGTAATTGAGACTCATGAATAAGGAACTATGAATACTCAGACCTCAGTGGAACATCTTCATCAATTCACTCCACCATCCACCCATGACCTAGACTTGGGGAAATCTGGGAGGAGCTGTAGGGTGGAAAGAGTGATACGAATGGTTGTCTTCTGAACATTAAATGGCTATTGCAGTTATGAACTCATAGTAGCTGGCATTGCCTGTACCAGACTTGCCCGTGATCAAGTGCCAAGTTCTAGCATAGATGGGGAGGTGCTCGTCAGGCCCCACCCCTTACCAAGGAGTTATGGAAAGCTGCAGTCGGAGGGAAAACCATTTCTTTGTAAGGGTGTGGTCGCTGATATGTCTCTGTGCACCAGTGGATGGCCCCATATTCATGCACATGAATAGAAATGACTGGATTTGGTGGGTTGTAAAATAAAAAAGGAGAGAGAAAAAGAGGGAGAGGAGGAAGAAGATGTGAAGTCATGAAGGATGTGTTTACAGGATAAAGGGAGAGCAGGAGGGAGACCTGGAGGGTGGACACAATATATTTCACTTACACATTTATAAAATTCTCCCCAAATAAAAATTATAATAAAATTAAAATATCATGATAAAGTCCCTGTGTTTAGAGAACACTCTGGATAGAAGGCAAATGTTTAATGCCTCACTAACTGCTGACTGACAAACTTGATTTTAAATGAGCAAACATTGCAAGTCAAACAGAAAGAAATACTCCATCAAGAATAGTAAGAAGAAAATTGCTTTGTTGTGCTGCTAATGAACAGACTTCATATACATGCTTGTTACCATGGAAATGGGCAATGGAGTCACTTTATCACAGCAATACTGCAAGTGTGCGGCAAATAACAGAACTTAAGACACAACATGAAAAATAAAACCAAAATATTAAATCATTACATAATTATATATGAGAATTATGACACTCAGATATCATCAAGCAAAAATCAATATATCCTTTCAAATACAAACGTTATTTTATGAAGACATATCTTATTTAGACTACAAAATGAATTTCAAAATGCATTTAAAAGAGAACATTACATAAAGTGTGTTCTCTGCTGTCAGTACAGTTAAACAAGGAGTCAACAGTGACAAGTTAAACAAGAAGTGACAAGCGCCTGAAAAGAATTCCCAAATACACAGAAGCTAAGTGACACATTTCAAAATAATTTTGATTGAGGAAGAAGTGGCAACACAAACTATTGCTTATCTGAAATATTGGAAGCACAACATATTAAACATATTAAAACATTGGAAGGCAGTTAGAAGAGTGTTTAGAAGGACATGTGGGGTTCACATGTCTGTTAGAAGAGGAAGAAAGGTCTAAGGCACCTTAAGTTTTCAGATGAGAGAATTAGACAAAGGGGGGTACAACTGAAAACAAGATACATAGAAGAAAACAAATAAGAAGAAGAAAACAATAAGATAGACATTGAGCAAAGAAAAAAAATAATATAAGAAAAAGCCTTTGTAGTGCCTCTAGTCAGACCAATGGGGACAAATGCAGACAAGGTCTGTTATCAGTACCACTGAGTAATAGCAACAGTCCAGTAAATTTTATAGGAGAATTTTCTACATTGATCGTTAAAAACACTTTTAATAATGGGGAAAACGTCTTAAAAATGAATTACCAAAGCTCAATCAGTAGAAAATAAAATATGAATATTAATTAAAACAATTAAATTTGCTTTGAAATGCCTGTCAAGGCTCAGGTACCTTGACTGAACAATTCTACCAAATATTAATAGAAAATAAAAGCAAATTATTCCTACATGAAGAAGCATGAGCATCCAGTTCATTCCATGAGACCACCATATCCCAATACCCAAATCAAATGCCATAAGAAGTGAGAACTGCAAACAAATGTTCCTCATAAATGGGGATGTAAGACTCCTTCACAAAAATATTTACATCAATATGTAAAAATAATATGCCATGGCCAGGAGATATTTTACTGAAGAACTTTTTAAATAGCTTACAATTTGAAAATCAGCATTATTCATTATATGAATGAAATAACAAAAATTTATAATCTTTTCAAGAGATAAGGAAACAGTATTTGACAAGATACAGTACAAGTTAATGATAAGAATGATTAGTATATTAAGAATATTAAAGCAACAGATAAAGGAACAAAACATGCACAATTAATAACATCTTAGTTAATAGAAAATAAATGCTTTTCTTTAATACTAAAAGCAAAACAAGAGTTTCTAATTTTAATTCCTCTACCCAACACAATATAATGAAGGATGAAAACTGAAGAAACCATGGCAGAGCTGGGTGGTGGTGGTGCACGCCTTTAACCCCAGCACTTGGGAGGCAGAGATAACAGGATCACTGTGAGCTTGAGATAAGCCTGGTCTACAAGAGCTAGTTACAAGATATCTTGGACTGTTACATAGAGAAACCCTGTCTTGAAAAAGCAAAAAAAGCAAACAAAACAAAACAAACAAACAAGAGAAAAGAAACCATGGCAATTAGACAGGAGAAAAGAAAATTGACTTACATCGCCAGTGACATGACTACATGTAGAAGGTCATACAGAATTTATTAAAGATGCTTCCAGGATTTATAGGCAAGTTTAGCAAGACAGTAGAATAAAGATATCAGACATAAAATCTTCTACAGGTAAAAGGCATGTGAAGAAAGCAGCAGAACAGAACCCCTCGAGGCACTGAGTTCTGCTGAAGGTGTTCACGCACCACGCATCAGACGAAGCACAGCTGGTTCACAAAATGCTTCCAGAGAAACTGGACACACACTTGCAGAATTAAATCACCTCTTAATAGTCACAAAAATAAACTCAAATGGATTAAAGGGAGCCTAGAAGTGCAAAGGTGCCTGCTACCGCATGATGCAAACCAAGGACCTGAGCTTGAGCCCCAGAGTCTACATGACAACGGAAGGAGAGAACTGGCTCCGCAAAGTGGGTCCTTTGGTTACCATGTGAGTGCTGTGACGTGTGCACCAACACACACACACACACACACACACACACACACGAGAATAAGAGTAAATAAAATATTAAATGTAAGCCCTGAAGCTATGAATGAACATATTAGAAGAAAATAAAGGAAATGCTTAGGACAATGGAATGAACAAAATTTTCTGTTTGCTATGGTTTAGATAAGATCTCAAAACCAGGGAAAAATAAAAATAAACAATGAGATTATATCAAACTAAAAATCTTTTGCTTACTAAGGGATGCTACCACCAGAATAGAGACAACCCACAGATGGGAGGAAATGTTTGCCATCTAGAATCCTAACAAGAGGACAATATCCAGAACACACGAGGAACAAAATCCCAACTGCCAAAATCCTGGCAGCATAAAGTTATGGGAGGCTGATATAAATGTTTCCAAATAAGATGTGCAAATGGGTGATAGGTGTCCTAAATATGCGGACATCACCTAATCATCAGAAATATACAAATCAAAACCATGAGCCACCGCCTCGCTCCAGGAAGAATGGCTAGGAAGGAAAAGGGGAAGATGGCAAGTCCTGAGGGCTACCGAGGGTGGAGCCATGACACCCAGCTCATGGGAGATATATCAGTGCGGCAGGTGGAAAGCAGCGCTCAGCAAAGCTAGCACATGGCACAGAAATGCCACTGCTCGCTCTCTACCCACAATAAATGAGCCCAGAAGGCCCAAGAAGCCCTGGCGTGTTCTCGCTCATATAAGCATATCCTAGCTTTAATGTGCACATATGTGTCCACATGTGGATGTACTATAGAGAAGAAGGAGACTAAGAAGGGGGAAAGGAGATGCTGAGGACGGGAAGAGGACAAAAGGACCAGTGGATGGGAAAGGCAAGATGGGGATGTGCAGGGCACAGGGTTGAGTAGACGGGACAGATGGTCAGTTTAAACACATTTTGCTTGAAAAGGTGATCATTATGAATAAAAGCTGATATGTTAATTTAAGAAATAAACTTTAAGACTAATTATAATAAGCATTAAATGGAGTAAAGCCAAGTGTTGGTCAGTTGATGGATAGACTAGGCACAGAGAGACAAAGACTACATAATCCCATTCAATATGAAAGGAAAATGGAGGAGGAGAGTTGTATGGGGATTGAAAGAGGCTGGAGTGGTTGGAGGTGAGGGAGGTAGAGGGCAGATCTGATCAGTGGGAACTGAACTCCAACTAGACAGGGCTACGAAGTTCTTACACTATCAACCAGTGGAGTAATCACACATTGCAGTTGTGTGCTTTGTGTTTCACGATGCTAGAGGGACCATGCTTTCACTATGAAGGAGTAACGAGAACACACATGCATTTTACCATAACTCACACAATATACACAAGTGTCGCGAGTGCAATGTACACCATCTGTACATAAAACATCCCATGCTCTCCCATAAACTTCACACTTTATGCGTTTTTATGTGTCAGTTTAAGTAAAGAAAAGAATTTAAGCATGCATTTCTGACTTCTGCCTCAACGGCTCCTTAGACATTTGCCAGTAAAAGGGATTCCTGAAACAATTATATTGTGATGTTTACAACAAGGCAAATTGAGAAAAGTAGGCTTTTAATAATCATAAAAAAATGAAGCACTTAGTGACAAACAGCAAAACCAGCACCGTACAAGGTGCAGGAAATCGCAAAGCACTGCTGGATCTGCCCGAGGAACCGAGAGCCTGCCAAGGGTAGGAGGCTGACTGTGGTTGCCACTTCATATGCAACACTCCGTCTATCCTGTACCGCTCCACACTCAGTACGCCTCTTTACAGAAACCAACAGGCTGAATCTAAAGTTCACACACACACACAAAAATACTAAAAAAGCTCAAAACAACTTTAAAAACGTGAAATTGATGCACTCACACTACCTCCTTGCAAGATGTACTACGGAATCCAATCAGTAAGATGGCATGGTGGCAAGGTAAGAACAGACACGGATAAAGGAGGAGGGGAGAAATGATGGGAGCCAACTCACTTGCACACGACAAATTGACATTTGTCACAGTGCCAGTGTTATTAAAGAGAGGAAAAAAAAATTTCAACAGGGAGCACTTAGTATTTCAATGTTCATAGACAAAAAAAATAAGACTTAACCATTGTCCCATGCTTTATATAAAAGTGATTACAGGTGCTGTGGATATGGCTTATTACCTAGAGAGACCTAGTTCTCACAATGTCACCTGTTCAGTCTGGGCCCGGTGAAACACACCTGAAATTTTAGTATTCTGGAGACAGGAGGGTGCCATGCCATCCTCAGCTCCAAAGCAAGTTCAAGGCCAGCCTGGACTAACAGGAGACTCCATAAGTAAGTAAGTAAATAACAAATAAATAAATAAGAATAAAAACAAAAGAGATTATAGGCTCCAATAATCCAATCTAAGGGGCTGGAGAGATGGTTCAAAGGTTTAGAGCACTGGCTGCTCTTCCAGAGTCCCGAGTTCAATTCCCAGCAACAAACAACATGGTGGCTTACAAGCATCTGTAATGAGATCTGATACCCTCATCTGTCATGTAGGTATACATGTGGACAAAACACTGTATACATAACAAATAAATAAACCTTCAAAAATAATCCAATCTAAATCGGAACCCTTGCATAAGAAAATTTCTATGAGCTTGGGTTTGGTAAAATTTACCTACATTGGCTCATCAAGCACAAATCATAAAGCAAAACATTTATAAATTAGATTTATAAAAAATTTAAACTTCTGCTGTGTAAAAGTTGCTGGTGAGAAAATTAAGAGACCACCCACAATCTGGGTTGAAAATATTTGCAAGACTCATATCTGACACAGAATTTATGTCCAAATAGTCCATGGACTTTTCCAATTCTGTAATAACCAGACAAAATATTTTTTAAAAGATATCGGCAAAATATTTGAACACCAGTTCATAAAGCAAAATATACCAAGTTCTTTGAAAAGGTGCTTGACATCATTAGTCAACTGGAAGCAATGTTTTATTTTATGTATTTATTTCTGCTGTGCCTAGACAAGTGCTCTTCCCCTGAGTTATATCCCCAGCCCAGGTCTACCCATCTCTACCCACCCTGAAATGCCTAGCAACCCACTGTTTTGCCCTTTGCTTTTATATATTGAATTTTGTTTGCAAAACAATGACATTTTCTATTATTTCCAAGAGAGAACATTTTAAAAATGCATTTTAGGAGGTCCCATTTATTAATTGTTGCTCTTATTGTCTGTGCTACTGGGGTTCTACATAGGAAGAGGTCTCCTGTGCCCATGTGTTGTAGACTACTTCCCAATTTCTCTTCTATCAGATTCAATGTGGTCAGATTAATATTGAGGTCTTTAATCCATTTGGACTTGAGTTTTGTGCATGGTGATAGAAATGGATCTAGTTTCATTCTTCTACAGGTTGACATCCAGTTATGCCAGCACCATTTGTTAAAGATGCTTTCTTTCTTCCATTGTATAATTTTAGCTCCTTTGTCGAAAATCAGGTGTTCATAGGTTTGTGAATTAATATCTGGGTCTTGGATTCGATTCCATTGGTCAACATTCTTGTTTTTGTGCCAATACCAAGCTGTTTTCATTATTATTACTCTTTAATAGAGTTTGAAGTCAGGGATGGTAATGCCTCCAGAAGAACTTTTATTGTATAGGATTGTTTTGGCTGTCCTCTGTAAAGCAAAGGACACTGTCATTAAGACAAAAAGGCAACCTATTGACTGGGAGAAGATCTTCACCAACCCCACATCAGACAAAGGTCTGATCTCCAAAATATATAAAGAACTCAAGAAACTAGACTTTAAAATGCTAAATAACCCAATTAAAAAATGGGGCAATGAACTGAACAGAGAATTCTCAGCAGAAGAAGTTCGACACTTAAGGTCATGCTCAATCTCCTTAGCGATCAGGGAAATGCAAATCAAAACAACTCTGAGATACCATCTTACTCTTGTCAGAATGGCTAAAATCAAAAACACCAATGATAGCCTATGCTGGAGAGGATGTGGAGTAAGGGGAACACTCATCCATTGTTGGTGGGAATGCAAACTTGTGCAACCACTTTGGAAATCAGTGTGGCGGTTTCTCAGGAAACTGGGAGTCACTCTACTTCAGTACCCAGCAATTCCACTCTTGGGAATATACCCAAGAGATGCCCTATCATACTACAAAAGCATTTGTTCAACTATGTTCATAGCAGCACTATTTCTAATAGCCAGAACCTGGAAACAACCTAGGTGCTCCTCAATAGAAGAATGGATAAAGAAGGTGTGGAACATATACACTGTAGAGTTCTACTCAGCAGTAAAAAACAATGACATCTTGAATTTTGCATGCAAATGGATGGAAATAGAAAACGCTTTACTGAGTGAGGTAACCCAGACCCAAAAAGAGGAATATGGTATGTACTCACTCATAAGTGGATTTTAGCCATAGTTAAAGGTCTTTGAGTCTATAATTTGTGATCCTAGAGAAGCTAAATAAGAAGGTGAACCTAAAAAAACACATATAGTTATCCTCCTGGATATTGGAAGTTGCCAAAATTGCTGGGCAGGGGTTGGGAGCACAGGGGTGGGGCTGAGGTGGGGATAAGAGGAGATGGGGGAGAGAAGGGAGAAGGGGAGGATGGGGAGAGTTGAGGGAATGGGATGGTTGAGATGAAGGAGGGGTGGATGTGGGAGCAGGGAAGTATATATCTTAATTAAGGAAGCCATTTTAGGGTTGGCAAGAGACTTGACTCTAGAGGGGTTCCCAGGTGTCAAAGGAGATGTCCCAAGCTTGTTCCTTAAGCAGCAGAAGAAAGGGTGCCTGAACTGGCCTTGTCCTATAGCCACATTGATGAATATCTTGCATATTACCATAGAATCTTAATCTGGTGATGGATGGAGATAGAGACAGAGACCCACATTGGAGCACTGGACTGAGCTCCCAAGGTCCTAATGAGGAGTAGAAGGAGGGAGAACATGAGCAAGGAAGTCAGGACTGCGAGGGGTGCGTTCATCCACTGAGATGGTGGGACAGATCTAATGGGAGATCACCAAGCCCAGTTGGAATGAGACTGATGGAGCATGTGATCAAACTGGACTCTCTGAATGTGGCTGATGGTGGAGGCTGACTGAGAAACCAAGGACAATGGCACTGGGCTTTGATTCTACTGCATGGACGAGGTTTGTGGGAGCCTTGTCTGTTTGGATGCTTACCTTCCTGGACCTGGGGGGAGCGGGGAGGACCTTGGACTTCCCATAGGATGAGGAATCTTGACTGCTCTTTGGCCTGGAGAAGAAGGGGGGAATGGGGGAGGGGAGGGGAAGGAAGTGGGAAGAGGGGAGGAGGTGGAAATTTTTAATAAAAAAATTAAAAAGGATAAAAAAATGCTTCTTACTGCAGTCCTTTAGGAAGTCTAAAAGGACAGTGCAGATGGTGTAGTGGTCGATATTAATGTGGTACCATTGACCTGTGCTAATAATGGTAAACTGCTGCTCACTTGGAAAGAAGTTCATTATACAAACTTATCCTTAACCAAGACCCACCATTTCCTCTCCCTGGTATTGACCTGAAGGGAATAAATGCATATATCCACCACTGCCCCGCATGCCCCGTTCATAACAGGGTCCTACCATGATAGATATCATTAGGAGTATACTAAAGCATATATCCACCACTGCCCTGCACACACCATTCATAACAGGGTCCTACCATGATAGGTGTCATTAGGAGTATACTAAAGCATCTATCCACCAACATCCCTGCATGCCCCGTTCCTAGCAGATGACAAGTAGAATTAAGTGATGTACCTGGATCTGGTCAAGAGCTAAGCTCAGCATGGCAGATCCAATACTAGAATAGAACTGTTTAATAACCCAAGGACTAATTCACTGAGACTTGTATCCTTGCAACTGGTAGGAGACAAACTCATAGGTTTGGTGGTTCATCTACGCTGTCAAGTTGACAAGCTTTAGAGTTGTCATGGAAACACATCTCTGGGCATATTGGAGAGTTTTCTAGATTAGGTTAACTGAGATGGAAAGTGGAAAAGTTTCTGGCACAAGGGTGTGTAGAAGGAATGGCGGGCTGCATTCCTGCCAGGATCCTGGCTCCCACATGGCTAGCTTTACACCCAAAATAATTACACGGAAACTGCATTCATTTAAACACTGCCTGGCCCATTGTCTTCAGCCCCTTATTAGCTAACTCTCACATATTAATTAACCCATTTCTAATAATCCGTATATCACCACGAGGTCATGGCTTACTGGGAAGATTCTAACCCACCTCCATCTCGGAGAGGAGAGCCATGGCATCTGCTTGCCTCTGCTTTCTTTCTCCCACAATTCTGTTCTCTCTACTCCACCCACCTACGGGCTGGCCTATCAACAAGGCCAAGGCAGTCTCTTTATTAACCAATAAATGTAACACATAGACAGATGACCCTCCTCCATCATTTCCCCTTTTTCTGTTTAAAAAAATAGAAAGGCTTTCACTTTAACACAGTAAAATTGCATATGACAAAACAGTTATCAAGCAAGAATTACAGTTACAATATTTATATCTACTTTATCTTTTATCATAACTAAGGAAAACTATAACTATTCCATTCTTCAACTCCATCAAAGACTCCAGAAGGATATACTATTACCTAAGCAAACAAGAAATAAGCAACTTCCAAACTCTAGAAATGACAGAGACATCTCGCTGCCTGGACAGTCACCCAAAGTTATTTTGTACTGTTGGGGCATCCATCTTCAGCCTACAGGCCCATAGTATCCAGCAGACATTTCCATGAAGCAGGAAATTTCAAAGGCAGTTCAGTCACTATCTGCTGTGTCCTGCAGAATGTCTTGCAGACTCTTTCATGAATCAGGAACCCCGAAAGACCATCTCACCTTTAGGCAAGTTCAGCAGTCCGCTCTCTGCAGGTTCTCTGTGTCCAGTTTATGCAACAGTCCAGGCAAGAGAAGTTTCTTGCCCAAATGGCTAACAAACTCCATAAGTAGCCTCTTCGATGCCCATCTTCCTCTTGAAGCAGATTGGTGCTGTCAGGAGCAGATGTGTCTCATTGTCATGAAAAGCCCTAAGTTATTAAAACATTAAATGCCATATTCTGTAGTCTTTGAAAGATATGAAGAATGCCTATCTAACTAAAATATATCTCTATATATCTAGAAAAATCTAACTAACATGACTACAAGCTTGACTATTATTGATGATTATCCATTAACAACCTATGCTTCCTAATTATACATCATATTTTTAAATGAACTACACAATCACAATACCTTAATCAAAATCAGAAATATATATACATATAACAAAATTGACCTTAAAATCCATACCAAGGCAAATTATTCATATCTATATTATAGCCCCCTTTAAATGTAAAAGAATATTTATAAACAATATTTGGGAATATGGGCATAGTTATTTTTCTCCAAACTTCTTCTTGCTGTGTAGGGGTGCAATGGTGTATCCTGTGTGAAGCAATTTTTTGAGGGTGTTCACAGTCACCTTTCAGGAGGGCGTGGTCTAACATACCGTATTGGGATAGAAGCAATCCACAGGGTTTCATCCTCTGTGGAAACAAAAGAAGAAACTCTTTTCCAAAGCATGATATCCTTAGATCCAAATTCTGAAGTTAAGATACCTTTAGAACATATATATACAGGTTCAGCTTAGCAGCCCATTTAATGAAATGTTTTCTTGTACTTAGCTCCTTCACAGTCAAAAGTTTTAAAGAAAACGCAATAAAATACATAATCCAGACCCTCTGTGAATTTTCCATTTTTACGTGGCTTATTTTTCTTTATTTCTTTTAATCTATAACTATCTGTACTCTGTCTCTTTAAAGACTTTACCCTTTTTTAAAGGCATTAACTTTATTCTCTATATTCTTTTTCTTCTCTCTCCCAAGCCTACGTATACTCATCCAACACTGTGACCCATATAGAGGTCATCTATGTCTGAATCTGTCCTATTGTGAATCTGTACTTCTTTACTGCCCAGGCGCACTTCTTAAAATGCTAAGCGCATCTTAAAAACTTTATCTTGCGCCACATAGGGATAATATGGTACCACCTGTTTCCTGCCCAGTCTAACCTTAACTGCGCTGTTATTATGGTAATTACGATAGATCCTGCCTGGGATCAGCACAGTTCAGCATGGCAGAGCCAGAGCTGCTCCTGCCTCAGCCATTTGGTGCCCCTGAGCCGAGCACAGTTCCAGGCACATAGCAAGTCCACATTGCCATCAAGCAAGCAAGCGTTTTAATCACAAAAACCCCATCCAAGTTCTCTGTCTCCCACAAGAGACAGAGGTCGCAGTAGGAGCATAGCCCAGAAAGCCGGCATTTTAAAAGTTCATGGCTCTTTTTTTTTTTTTTTCCTTCAGGTAGGAGCTACACTCAGCACTTTTAACTCTGAGAATGAGCTTTTTTATCTCAGTTACAGTCTAATCTGCCAGGCAGGCAGAGCACTGCACAGCCTAGAAACATCTCTGTGTGTGGCAGGAATCGGCCATGCTCTCCTGCTTCCCTAAGCCTGATCCCACAGTCTGCCCAGGTGCAGATGGAGAGCGCTGAGTCATTGGCATGGTCTCAGAGTACTTTCTTCCCGATCCTGAGCGGGCACACAAACATCCAGTCTCATAAAAGCCATTGAAATGCTTTATAGCCTGAGTTTGTACTGGCAACACAGCCCAAAAAGCTGCGTTTTAAAATGACTCAGCTTTTTTCCTGTCGCTATTGCTGAAACAGGAAATCTCTCTACAGCAAGCTCTAGCAAAAGCGAAAATCTGTGTTAAATTCACTCCCCCACCCCTTTTTTAAAAGCCCTCTCAGGTTTTACGTGGAGTTCATTACCATGCTGGGCGCCATTTGTAGAAAGAACAGTGGGCTGCGTTTCCGCCAGGATCCTGGCTCCCACATGGCTAGCTTTACACCCAAAATAATTACACGGAAACTGCATTCATTCAAACACTGCCTGGCCCATTGTCTTCAGCCCCTTATTAGCTAACTCTCACATATTAATTAACCCATTTCTAATAATCCATATATCACCACGAGGTCATGGCTTACTGGGAAGATTCTAACCCACTTCCATCTCGGAGAGGAGAGCCATGGCGTCTGCCTGCCTCTGCTTTCTTTCTCCCACAATTCTATTCTGTCTACTCCACCCACCTACGGGCTGGTCTATCAACAAGGCCAAGGCAGTCTCTTTATTAACCAATGAAAGTAATACATAGACAGATGACCCTCCTCCATCAAGGGTATCTTGGCAATCAGGCACCAAGAGATACCACAAAGTCACAGCAAGCAACAGACCTTACTCAAGAGATATCTAGGGAAAAGACACAAAGCCTCTGAATGGGAAGAGAGGCAGCACTGGGCTAGGCTGAAGGGCAGAGTTTTAGAGGGTCTTTGGAGCATGCTCAGTGAGCTAGTGGAAGGGTATAGTGCAACTGGAAGCATTGCCTTGCTATTAGCCCTGAAATTCTGGCAGTTAACAGTCACTGGATGGGGATTTCAAAGATGCAGAGATTGGGGCAGGCCAGAAGCAGTGTGACATGGCCCTTTTACCCTACAGAAACATTCCTACTCTAAACGTGGGCTTCACCATTCTGTGAGGAATCCTTAGATGAATAAAACGGAGGAATGGAGCCACACAGTCCTTTCGTATCTCTTCCTCCTGCCTGTTGAGTTGTTTTGTTCAGTTTGCTGACATCTTCTTGAGGAAATTTTCATCAGTGATTAGGAGATAGACTGGCTTATAGTCTCTTCTTGTGAAGTTTTTGGCTTAGAGATCAAGGTGATATTGAACTTGGTATCATGCAAAGCATCTTGGGACACAAGAAGTCAAAAGAGCAGTGTTTCCTAAGTAAGGGAAAAAATTATCTCATATGCTTTTAAACTGAAAGTTCTGATCACAAAGTAAATGAGATTCGTTTTCAGATATATAATGCTGCAATTTTTCTCACACCCCCCTTTTCAGGAAGCTGCTGATAAAAATCACTTTTGCCCCAAGAAGAAAAATTAAAACCTCTGAAGCCCTAAGAGAACATTCAGGAGAGTACTCGGTACCATGCACGGGAAACCTCTGTAACTGAGCTGTTCAGGAAGGCGTTGGACCATCTGGGTAGAAACAAAGAGGAAGCCTGTAGACCCAAAACGTCTGTGTCTGTTGAGAGGAGGGCTAGAAAACCGCGAAGGTTTTGAGGATCGTGAGTGCACCGGGAGCCAAGCAGGTGAAGAGGCCATGACAGTTAATAACTTCGAGACAAGGAAGCTTCACAAAGCGGAAGAAGAAGAAGAGGAAGGGTCATCATATATTGCAATTGCTCAACGATGAAAATATTTGCATGCTCACAATATTTACCCAACCCTAAAGCACAGCTATATTTGGAGAATGGGAAATCTGGGAATGGTGGTAAAAAGAACTAGTGGAAAAGGCTGCATTTTCTACGTTAGGGGTGTTTCAACTGGACAAAGTACACATCTTTTCAAGAAAAGAATTAAAAGAGATCACCACTGGGGAATGAAAGAACGGGGAGACCACAGGGCAGGATGTGACACTTTCTTTTAATGCGCCATGTTGAAAAACTGACTTATAAATCACGTGCATGTACACATCTATTAAAGATCTGCTTTCAGCGTCTAAAGCGTCACCGACAGCACTGATCATCCAGATCAAGGATCGGCCTGTAAGAATGAAATTGACGCTGCCGTCTGTCTCCTCAGTTTAATCTAACGCTCATATAACCTCTGACTCGCCCTGGGGTGAGCCAGGTGCATCAGTACGGACTCGGATGAGCCTCTTATCTGTGTGCGCGGTAGAGAGTGGGTGCTGCCTCTACTTTAGCTGTGGAGGCCCAGAGAAGAGGAGTGACGTAATAGACTGTGGTCATGGGACTGGCGAGTCTAGCGGCTGATCTTCCTGTTTGTGTAGAACAGCTTCAGCGACTGTTTCTCAGCACTGAGGATAAAGGACTCTGCTTTCCACCAAAAGTCACAAGATCCCCTAAATCAGGAAAATCCTTAGCAGGTACTAGCCAGTTGTCCCCATTACAGTTACCAAGATGGGCAACTGCACCACTGGGTCCTGGGATCCCTTCTCATAAGCTCGCCATCTATCAGCGAGCAGTGGGGGACGTCTGTGTTTTCTTATCCTTTCTCAAACTAAGGGCAGGAAGTCCACCAGAAATCTTGGTTGTCAAGAAGGACAAAAACTGTAAGGGCAACAACTTGAGGCAGGGGGAAGAACAATTAATGCTTCAGAAAGGGACATTCTGGTATTTTTTTTTTCTTGACACTGCCCTTAGAAATTCTTTGACTGATCAGTTAAACTTTTTTTAAAAATTTTTTTTAGGTGAGTCGAAATAAGTACAGTTTAAAAGGAAAATGCTTAGATGAATCGTCTCAAAATTTGTATGATCCTGGTCTTTCAAATTTTAAAATATATACATAACCAAGGACAACCATGATAATTCTCTAAGCATTTTCCCTAGTATTTTCAAAGAACAAATGAGTTTGTATTTCTCTCTCTCTCTCTCTCTCTCTCTCTCTCTCTCTCTCTCTCTCTCTCACTCACACACACACACACACACACAGAGACACACACACACACACACACACACACATACACATTTGGCTTCAGCTTACTCTTTTTTTTTCATAATAATAATGACCTTTTTTCAAATTACACTAGTCTCCTTTTGTTGTTTTAAGCAACCACACTGTGTTTAATGACATGGATGCAATAATTCATTAATTTTTTCATTTTAAGTACATATACAGCTTCCAGGTTTTGAGCTATTTTGATCTAGAAATACTAAGCACAGTGGCAGAGAGGAGCCCAGCTCTGTGCTGTCTTATTTCTTTAACGCTGGTGCCTAGATGCATATGTAGTAAGTTCTCGTGAACCACAATCCTGAAATTCTAATATGCTTATAAAAATCGTTCCATGCAGGTTAAGATGAAAAGGCTCATTCGAGAAGAATAGTGCTGGAGCCGCTATTGGCGTTACCTGTGAAAGAACGCCCAGAGGTAAGCTGTGCACCCAGCCCCACCATTACAGTGGGCTGTAGTAAATATTAGAGACATTTGTCTTTGTAATCTAGAAAGAAAGCATCTTTGCATATCTGGAACTCTCCAGCTGGGGATTTTGCAGAGCCATTAGCAATGTTTGATCTTGAAGACACTGACTGCAAAGTCAGGCATAGCAAATAACATTGGAGGTTGCTGGGAAATCCTGGACAACTGAGACCTCTCTGCCTGCGTCAGAAGCACACTCAATGATGCAGATGGGTCAGGATACCAGCAGGGAGAAATGGCTTCCCTAAAGAAGGCCACATAGCTTCTCCTGTCAACTAACATGCACCTTTCGGTTCAACAGAGAGGAATTTATTTCCAAAAATCAAAACAGGTTTGGTTTTGTAAACAAGCAATAATGTCAGAAAACAAACCAGCTGTGGTTTTAATATATTTCCTCCACTGAGAGGGATTTAGAGAAAGCCTCTTGTCATTGAAAGGTATATCACAAGACACGTCACGAGCAGAAATACTGTTTTCACCTTTAAGATTTTGACCTTTTTCCATTTTTAATTAGTTCTTTGAAAATTGCATACAGTTTTATTCATGCCTATCCCCAACTCCTCCAGATTCGCCTTCACTTCACTCTCAGTCCAACTTGGTGTCCCCCCCCCCCCCAGGGCCAGGGCCAGTTGTGCTGCTGATATGTTCTTGGCTTTGTGCTTTTCGGCAGCACATGGCTGACCAACCAGGGCTATACCCTTAAAGACAGTGACTTACCCTCTTAGCAGCTGCCAATCGCCCATAGGTCTTCGGTTAGGTCTTCAGTTTGGGTGACTCCACGCCCACCTCCTCTCCCCATGCTGGACTCTGTCTGGCTTGAGCATGTGCTAGTCTTGTGCATCTTGTCACAACTGTTGTGTGACAATCGCAGCTGCCCCACTGCATCTAGATATAGTCATCCACCTCTGGCTCTTAATCCCTTTGTCCCCTCTTCTACAACGACCCCCGAGTCCTAGGAGAAGGGAGTGTGCACGGTGTTCCATTTAAGAATGAGGTTTTGAGTGACGTGTTTTATGCTTTCTGTCATACAAGCACGGGTAAGGTTCGGCATACTCATCAATGCAGACCAAAGCTGCCAGCCATGCCAGGCATTGTGCTGGACTGAGGGGCCGAGAAAGGGTTTTGCCTATGCTGTTTAAGGAGTCTGTGTGTAAGAATGGTCTAGCAGCCTCCACCCCCACATGATGTTGCATACAAACTGGGAAATCCATTTGTAATAGGTCTTTCCTCAGCACCTTAAGCTTCTTCATTTAAAGAATTTTTATGAACCAAAAAGAAAAAGATCAATAATTTAATGGGGGAGGGAGAACTTAGGAAGAGGACAGTAAACTCCCAAAACAGGAAAATAAATTCAGGATATATTCAGAACATTATAGCCTGGTAAATAGAAATAATAGGCTAATCTTTTTTTCTCCTGCTCCCACTATATGCGCAAGGTTTGGGGGAACTGAGAGGTCGGTTGTACTAAATGTGATTGTTGTTCTTGATCAGCTTGTCAAAAAAAAACAGTGTGTCAATTTTCAGCCAAAGTTGGAAAATTTGCATATTCATTTTGAGCTATCCTCTGCACTATCTCGGTTCAGCCACTGCCCAGTGGGGCATACAGATTCCACCCCACACAGGAGATTACATGTTATCACACAGGAGGGGGCTGCTATGGTAACACACACTAGTTTTTTCTTCTCCCTTTCTTTTCTTTTTTCTGTTTTTAACAAGTGACAGTACTTAGCAAACTGATTGGAGGAGATGAGTGTGAGTGACGGAAATTTTTTACAAAGTTAATCACTAAAAGCTGCCAAGGCCCTTTATCAGAACTAACACAATTTAAATTACTAACCAGCTCCCAGCGCAACTGATGGAACATAAACAAATTTCTCTGAGGATGCAAGGAGGACTGGATAAGAAGTGGTCCCCAAATGAACTTAAAACACAGGGTCAGGGCACAAGCTGCAATCTAGAAGGGCGCATTCTTTGGACCCTCCAGTTAAGGCTGATACTCGCAGTCTGAAAACAATGCCCCAGCTCTCCCAGGCTTCCCATTCCAGCTCCTGCTCACATTACCCCCTTCAGAGCGTGATTTACAGTGCCCGCTTTTAACATGCAGATTGGCTTCAAGGTTTTATTGTTAGCATTTAAGGCATTAGAACCGTAGCCTCTGTGCGTTTACAAATCGTGGACATATTCTGAGCACTAGTCTGCTCAGGGCCCAGCGCACATTCTGAGCATGAAGCGTCTGTTCATTCCTCATCAGTTTGCAGAGACAGTGTTCTACAACAACACACAACCAGCCCTTGGTTGCCCACCCCGAAGGACAGTTTTTTTTCCTTCCTGCCTCCTTTCTTTTGTATTTAGAGTTGATTTAAATAGTACTGATTGCAAGTGAGGGCTGGGGTGGGGTGGGGGTTGGGGGAGAGATGTGAGTTTAATGAACATTAAGATGTTTTAAATCAAAGAATTATAAAGACATAGGAGTGAGTATATACAATCCTCTCTCAGAACGCAGCTCTGCCAGATGCTAAGCAAGATTTTCACTATATGAAAGAAAAGCACGCATCTAACAGTTAGAGAGGCAGTGGTAATTGGCAGGTGTTGGGCTTTCAATGGAGACAAAAGACTGTACATTTTAGACCCTAGTCTTTTCCTGGAGGCTAATTGAAAGTTTGGTTCATTGTCAAACTCCACATGGCAGGGGAGCATCCATCGAAGTTATTCTCTTAACTGTCAAAACAGAGTCCCCATCATTGCCGGCCTAAGCGAGCTCTGACCTGGATAGAAAATGCCACACAGAATTCAAATGCCACTTCTGTTTTTTGACTGACCCATGTCTTCCCCCTTTCCTCCCACCGAGGAGATGGTTCACTGTGGTCTAGTTTGGAATATTCCATGAAGCACACTGACAATGTATCAGATTGGTCATGGTACGAACAATTTTCATGGGTAGGAATACAAAGGCCTGAGTTAAATGAGCGCCGTTCTGGAGGCTTTGAACAGTAGTAAATTCTGATGAAAGCCTCCCACGCTGCCGACTACCTTAATCTTTTTCAGGCACACACTGGGTAGTTTACGGGAGAAGCAGCAGTCCTCTGTGGAATGGAAGCAAGGAAGCCTCAAAACCGGCTGTCTGTCATTCAAGTCAAGAGAAACCTCTCCCCATTTAGCAAACAATCCCAGGACATAAACCAAATGAAAAATTCTTTTCCTAGTTGACCTGACAACACTCTACGTGATTGTTTCTGCGTGCACAACCAAAGCAGCAGACTGCTTGCTGGCTATCGTGATTTATTTTATTCTGTAACCCAAAGCCGCATGCTGCCTGGTGTATGATGGAAGATAATATGACTTCTTTGAAGATCAGAGGAAATGGGGGAGGGGAGGACAAACCCTGGTGGCACTAACACAGAGGGCAAAGAATGGGTCTCTGCGAGGGTTTCCCAATACCATAGCCCAGGAAAGCTATAAGGCGCCTGGAACAGCATAAGGTGGCCAGAACTGTTGGGAAATCCTTCTTTGGTGGGAGCTCAGAACTGACAAGCCATATAAAGAAGTGTTGCAAATTAGAAGCTTATTTCTTGTCAACATAGCAGGGGTGGTCCTTTCCTTGCCTAACAATGTGGGGGTGACAGGGCCCTGACAGGGGAAGCAACAGGAATGCTGGCTTCCAAAGTCGAGGAGAAAATCAGCTGAAATAACCTTATTGGGATCTTACCTCCAGATGGCCACAGCCTCCTCCAGGGGACAGGAAGGGGACTGGGGAGGGTGCTAAGGAATGGAACATAATGTGCTAGAAGCTTTGGAGTCAGATAGACTCATCTTGAAACTCTTTCTCTCCTGCACTGCCAATATGTGTGTCTGGGGCAACTGTCTAGCTTTCTGGCTTCCGGTCTCACCTGGGTGCAGAGGGGAGGACAATCTGAGCCCCCAGTATCGTCTACAGATAAACTTAGGATCGCCTCTTCTGGCATTGCTTCAAGGCTTGAGTGGAAAACAAGTATTGGGAACTGTACAGTCATACTCACCCCACGCCTTCTTTGCTCACCCGCCAGTCGGTTCTGCTTTGTGTTGAAGGGGAGTTTTACCTTAACAGGAGTTTTTCTACCATTTCTGCCTTCTGTGTTAGCAAGTAAACAGGATATGTGAAAATTTGCCACTTTGATGTCATTGTCTCATTTTTTAAAAAAATAAAATAGATGAGAAATTATCTTTATCTATTTACTTTGTGTGCCACCATATGTTGGTGGGGGACATTTTTATTCAGGGAGCTGTCTCTCCAGTCCTGTAACCTCTATGACATACAGAAGAAGCCAGAACCCGAGGAGATGCCACCTGGATTGTGCTTGGATGTCTGAACCATGACACCAACCTGGGTCTTCCTCAGAGCGCCCCCCCCCTCTCTCCAAACAGACACTTCAAAACATTTCCTAAACTTTTGACAATGTCTCAAGTTGCATTGCTTTCTGATGTAACTTTCTTTCTGTTGAGAGACACTGGGAAAAAATATTATTTGCAAAAGTGAAGCTAGCAAACTATTATTGTGGAACGACCATCCTCCTGACTCTGCTTCCCCAGTGCTGGATTACAAGCCTATAACACAGTGCCAGCTTTTTGCATGTGACAATGGGGATTGAACTCAGGTCCTCATGCTTATGAGGAAAACACTTCATCAACTGAGATACCAGCCTGACCTAAGAGTAAGGCTCTTTACCTGCATCATGAAGATGACCCTCTTTGTACTCACACAGATTCTCATTTTCAACAGTGACACAAAGTGACACATTATACCACATTATTCTAAGATCAGCTCTGTATGGGGCATCATCAAAACATCACTGTGGAGATGCAGAGAGCAGCCAGACAAACTTCCACACAAGCCCCCTGAAAACAGAAGTAACAATCAGCATTTTGACAAATGATGCTGTGAAAGTAAGGCTTCAGTTAGAACTAATTGTCCACAGGAATTTACACTTCTCCAGTAACACAAAGCTCTGGCAAGATATCTCTTTAAAGGAGCCCCAGGAAAACAGCCTTCAATCCTGGGCCAGGAATAGTCTCTCTATTGTACCCTAATCACACTGCTTCACTGGCCAGACTGAGTCATAGTAGCTCACCACGTACCTGTGATCTCCAGTAGAAGAGTTCTCCAAGGCAGAAAGGATGCCATGTTCATCTTTCTAAACCCACTGCTGATACACAATGGTCTTATAACACAAAACTTCCTGAGCTGCACCCAAAGGGTCCAGCTAGTTGGCTTCGGCGAGAGCGGTTCAGTTCTAATTTCCTGACCTATGGAAAACGAGTGAGATTCTACGAGTAGGGTCTCCTCGACTGACACACAGTACTCACAAGACCCGAAGGTTTTTTGAGTACTGTTTCATCATTTTCTAGCTCTCTTCACTGGTCCCCGAGAACACCTTTATAAGGTGCTAAATGTACATTCCTGCTTGGTTGATGTAGATGAATACATGCTAGTACATACACTTGCTCACTCACAGTTACATCTACACGCATACACACATACGTACACACACATGCCTATATTCAGGAAACAAATAAAATATTGGAAATAGTTACAGCCTTATACAGGTGTATGATGATTATAAAAGGATTTTTTTTTACCTTTCTTCAATAAGGATTGTGCAAATTTTAACCCACAAAGCTCCCTTAACAATAGTGAGTACCAAATGAATAAAGCCAACGGAAAGGACAGCCATCGTGCTTACAGTCCTAACTGCTGGGAGAAGCGACTCTCAGGACTGGGAAGAGGCTTTTCCTCTTGGAAAGATGCAATTTCGACCATACGTTATCTTCTGGATGCGCTTAAACTGTTTGCAATAGAAATCTGAAGATAAATAACCTAAGGAGTCTCAAGAATTCCCATACTTGTTTACTATAAACATTTATCTTAGGTTGGTAGATATGTCCAAGATAATATAACAAATTTACATTTTGTAAAAAGGAATTCAAGCGCAGCAAAGACAAAACAAATCTAGAAAATAAATGCCAAAAGTGTGCCTTTCATTTATATGTGCTTGATACACTAACATTTTAAGACTCCTAGTATATGCTTATTGTGGTCTCATACTTTACTAAAACATGGCACTTATGTTTTGTATGAGCCATAGCACAAAGCAGGTCTCTTCCAAAAGAGATCTTCTTCGCCCTTATCAAAAGAGGGAAGAGAATTCTGCTGATTGAGCTTGCCCACGGTAATTATTCTTGACTCTGTATCATTGGAGTGCAGTCCAAAGCAGCTAGGGTGGAGTAATGCAGACAGTCGGGTCTGGAGCATGTCTCCAGAGTCAGGAAAATGTAGCTTTTTATTAGCCACGCATCCTTGAGTTAGGCCACACATCTCGGTCTTGTTGTCACCCCTGCCAATGCAAACACTTCTTGGAGAAACAACCAGTAGACCTGAAGCTCACCCTGGCACGCCATACAAAGGAAAGAGACGGGACAGCCCTGACTAGCCTCTCCATTCATTTTTTCCATAGCTTCCAGCTGACTTGGTCCCAGGAAACTTCACCACCCTCATCACTAGTCTAGGATGCTAGTCCGGGTCTTCCCTCAGGAGTCACCAGACGGACTTTCTGCCCAAGGGCTGATGCTTCACAAAGCGGAACTGTGATGGAGTGACCAAGGAAGAAGAAGGAAATAGGATGAGGGGTGGCAGAGAATTGCGACTCTCTCTGTAGAGTCAGTCTTTAAGAACCTGTGCTTTTTAGATTGCACAGACAATTTCAGATAGAAAGTAACTGCATATACCTTGACAGTCTCCTATTCGACGTCTGGGGAACTGAGTGGACAGAACAAAAGGGGTCTGGAGCTTCCACACCATTTCTAGGTAGCTGCAAGGTGTGGTACTCAGCCTCCTGCATGGTGTCCTGGGTGAGCTGGAACCTGCGGCTTAGGAAAGATGCTTAAGGCCCAGAGGAATATTCTGTATGAATGAGCATGAAATAGTCAAATAAATCCTTTTCGTTAGCTCTGTATGTGGAATGATGAAGCATGAGGTCCTGATTGGTTTTCTGTTGCTGGAATAAAAACAAAACAGCAACAGACCAATAACCAAAAGCAGGATGGGAAGGGACGGAGAGGGTTTGTCTTACATGTCCTGACTACAGTCCTTTGTGAAGGGACACATGGGCTGGAACTCAAGGCAGGAGCTGAAGCAGAGGCCATAGAGGAACACTGCTTACTGTCTTGCTCTCCAAGGCTTGCTCAATTTGCTTTCTTTTGCCACCCAACCACCAACTCAGATGGTACTGCCCACAGTAGTCTGGACTTTTCCATATCAATCATTAATCAAGAAAATGTTCTACAGAGATTTGCCTACAGGAAACTTGACAAAAACCTAACCAGGACACATAGAAAGGACACATCAATCAGAAGGTGCAGAGGAGGCAAGGGCCAAGGACAACGAGATGAGCTTGCACCGCAGTAGGTGTGAGAAACGGAGGTTGCAACGGAATCAGTTAAGGAATCCTCTCAGGTAAAATGCACCACAGCCATTGTCTACCAATAGTTGATATCCATCCGGTTCTTGTGGGGGACAGGAGCGCTGACACTCGAGCCTGCAGACCTGCAGTCGTGGACCTGTTTGTTTGCTGCAAAATCCAGCACAGTTCATAAATTTATGTATAATCTATAAATTGCAATTTATTTTTATCTTCTCAGAAAAGTAATTGCTTTTACTTTGTTCTCATAATAATTCATGCTTGCAACATGTATCCACTCTATTTACATTTCTAAGCTTGGTAATCCCCCAAATTCTCCAACCTAACTACATATTAGTGCTCCCAAAATATAATGGTCACAAAGTCAAAAATAATAAGAAATTTCTAAGTATCAGAATGTTTCACATTTCTTCATTATATTCTTTGTAAATCTTGTATAAATGAGTAAAGTCCATTGCTCCCCTCCAGAATGGCACTCAATTATCAGTCCTTGGCCATGAGACCCCTCAAATCAGTGATCATCACTACCTGTGTTTAAACACCAAAGGAACCTCCTCTAAAACCTCAGCTATTAATAGAAAACATGAAGAGGACTTCCATCACTTAAGAGGTTATGATGGTTAGGCTTCATTTTCAATCTCTGGAATTTATAAATACTGGATATTGTTTCTATGGAAATGGTTCCTAGGGTTTTCAGGTTCCCTCCCCCAGTAGCTGCTGAAGACATGTGAGGGTCTCTCAACTCTTTTCCCAGCAGCATCCTCTAAGAAGTCCCCACAGACTTCTCTGTCTGCTTCCTGCCCACACGGTAGCACACCGCTGGTCTTCAGACATGACTTTTCCAAGCAAGACCCAAGATTGTGTTTGTGTGTGTATGTGTGTGCACTTTTGGAGGCTAGTGCAGGATTCCAGTTGTACTTTTTTTGGTTTGTTTGTTTGTTTTTTGTTTTTTTTGAGACAGGGTTTCTCTGTAGCATTGGAGCCTGTCCTGGAACTAGCTCTGTAGACCAGGCTGGCCTCGAACTCACAGAGATCCCCTTGCTTCTGCGTCCGAGTGCTGGGATTAAAGGTGTGTGCCACCACCGCCCGGCTCCAGTTGTCTTGTTTTGTGCTCTCCATCTCATTGCTTTGAGACAGGGTCTCTCACTGAACAAGAAACTCTATTTCAGCAACGCCAGCTAGCCATAAAGCTCTCAGAATTATCCGTCTCTCTCCCCTCTGGTAGGGATCTCATAGGTTTGTCCTTCATCACAGCGTACTGCATTTTGTTTCTTTTTCAATGGCATTAAAATTTTGATTAAAAAAATTGACTGAAGGGTTGGTTAATTCTTAAGAAGTACCTGACAGTCTAACATTAAATTGACTATTGAAATGTGTTATTACATAGTTAATGGAGAATGGGGAATGTGAGATCAGAGCATACTATAGCTAATGGTTCAGTTGATCCCAGCCCTTTATTGCAGAAGAGTTAAGTTAAGATATTTATGCTTTCAAAAAATTACAGGAGAAAAAAAAGAAACAAGAAAAACGATAGGAAAGTGTATGGGAGGCAAAAAAGAGATGAAGAGCAGAGAAACAGAAGGAGGGAAAAGAGGAGGAAATGAGGAAGCAGGAGTGTCAGTGACGGGGGTGAGACCACAGTGGTCTGAACGATGGGAAGTATTTTTATGGGACAGTCTTTTGGCGCCCTGCATTGGAAAATCAGCTGCCCTAACTCACAGAATGCCGTATCATTTTAGAACAGTTAGGACAAACACATTAAATCCTGGAAGACAAATATGGCTAAATCACCCTTGATCCACAAGAACTTTTGACAAACGCATTTTCTAAATATTTTTTCCAGCGCAACATTGTTCTTTGCTTACAGCATAGATTCACTCTCGATCTGAGTCATAATGAGGTACCTACATTTGTGGGGAGGGACCCCTGCCTTCAGCCGGTAGGTTAGATGGCTGGGTGGAGGCCATCTCCTCCTTTTGCCTTCGAAATGTGATAAAGCTAACACGAGGCCAGTTCCCTGTAGGACACAAGACAGCAACTTGCTGTATGTTCTGGGTGTTTTCACCTTTGGACCTTTGGTTGAAGTTGTCATACTCCAATGACAATGGCTAAATTGTAATCCACAGTCAGGCTGGAAAGTTGACAGAAAAGAAAAATAAAAAGTAGTCAATTTTCAATTCATCTGCCTGGAAATCTGGAATGTACAATAATGTGATTCCTTCTTGCCATATCAGTATTAGGATTTGACCTTGCTGCACTTTAATCTCAAAGCATTAGGATGCACCTTGCATATGGTACCACATGCAGGGAAATCTTCTTAGCTGTATCTGCCGGTGATCAGCAGAAGATGCAGCTATAGGAGATGTTGGTCCTGTGCTGATGCAGATGCTGGTCCTATGCTGATGGAAGGGACTAATCTATTTACTGATCCATACTTTCTTGTATCCCCGTGCAACCCGGTTAAACACATCTCTGGGTGAAACCTGTATAAAGTCTTGGTTAGTGCTGTCACTAAGAGAGCAGATAAGGTCTGTCTAACCATTAGTGAGCAATTTTAATTATATTTTGAAAAAAAATTGGGCAGAGTCAATCAAATGGGTTGCTATTCTAAAACAAATTTTATCCTTTGACCCCCCCCCAGATAATATGATGACAATCAAATCCCAATAAACAGTCAATTAAAGACTCACCTCAAGAGTCAACAAGGACCTTTCCCAGAGGACAAAGCAAGTATAAAACTCCTGCTACTCACCTGGGCCCCCTTATGTAGGCACCTCTCACTGTCACTGGTCCAGCACAGCCTGGGCTGTGTACCACCACCCTTGCAAAAATTTACAATAGTTTTTTCTCAATGTCTTGGCTTTTACAACCCAAATTGAAGCTGTTAGTGGCCCTTGGAAATTCCTTCTGTGGCTTACTTTTATAGATAACATGTTTCCCACCCCACTCCTTTCTACCGGTTCCTTCAGAAATTTGGTTGAGGGAAACCACACAGAATTCTGAAATCTGTAGGCCAGGCACCCACATCACAGTGACTTGGATCCCCATAGTGGTGGCTTCTGGCAAGTCCTCAAAGCCTGCTCCTTCTCTTATTATCATTCCTAACAGGAAATTTGACTCCAGTGAATATATATAATATTTTCAGTAGCTTTAACTCATAACCCATTAATTACTTTTGGTTTTATTTATTGTGCTTCTGGTATTTCTCTTAAATTTAAAACTCTCCGAGAGTCTTTTAATTTTAACATTATATTATTATTTATGGGCAGTTGTGGAGGGGCACTGGAAGTCAGAGGGAGGAGATTTGCACCCAAAGTTCCCATGACTATTCTTTCCCAGCTCACCGACGTCGCCGATCCTCTTTATTTTGTCTGCTGCACCTTGCCTCTCAACGCGATGATAGGCAGTCGGTTCACTCACGTGACTCACTGTTATCCCATTACTGCTAGTCTAACAGGAACCAGGAACCAGCCATTTACAAAGGCCCTGGGGGATTCGGTGAGGAGAAAGACACCTCCTCATGTCATCCTACGACTTGCACTCTCACAGAAGGGACAGACTTACAGGAGAGAAAAAAAAAAAAAACATAGAAAGGAATGAATGGATGAATAAGTCCGGATTCAAGTTCTAAGTATCCTAAAGAAAATGGCTCCGTTATCCTTTGGATGGGGTTGCTAGGGGAAGCAGAATTCTTTGGGCAGGAGAGCTGGTAAGACATCAAGAGCCAGCTGCTTGAACACTGGGGTTACGTCCGTCGTCAGTTTTGTTAAGCACATTATGACTGCGTATAAAGAGTAACTAGTGCTTCGTTTCTAGCATCTTTCAAATTCGAGAGTTTTCCTTGAAAACTGACCAGTTAGCAACTGGCTGGAACCCCAAGCGGAGAGAGAGAACATTTTAGGGAACTCCAGGAAGTATTGTCAGCCTCTGACCTAATCTATTATCCAGTGATATCTATGCTGGGACAGACGCCCCATGAAGCCCCGAGGATGAGGAATCCCACCTGCTTCTGAGTAATGTGGACCAGACAACACATGCCTGAGTTTGCTGGCTCATCCGGTGATCCTTTGGCCTCTCCAGCTCTAGGAGCTCACACTACTGAAGGTCCGTGATCCCTCAGGAGAAAGTCTCCAGCAGAGACCTCGCTGGGCTCCCTTGTCAATACTTGTTCTTTGTTGACCTCACAGGATTTAGGACTGGTGCTGCAAACCCCTGGGTGTATCACTGAGAACTTTTAGAGAGGGTATTAACTAAGGGGACAAGAACTTTCCCTCTAACATGGTGGTATCGTCTGATGGTTTGGGGCACAGAAGGAAGAAGGAAAAAGTCAGTTAAGTAAATATATTCACTTACTGTTTCTGCTTCCTATCCAGCACAAAAGTCCTTGGCCACACGGGGGCCGTGTAACCGTGGGCCCTCTGAGACCATGCGCCAAAAGAGATCCTTGCTTTCTTTGGTTGTTCTTATTACAGTAATAAGAATAATAACTAATCAGTCCCTATAACACATGAATACAGAGTGTTTTTATTAACCCTCAGTAAGAAGGTGGATAGCCAATGCCTGGATGATATGTACACGTTCTAACCCACAAAACCTGTAACTGTGACATGGTTTGAAAAAGAGGTCATGACAGATGTGATTAGGGGTCATGGGCTCTTGCTGGAGCAGGTCAGACCAATAACAAGTCAGTTCCACAGAAGGAAAAGGGAAACAGGCACACAGGAAGAGCATGCTGTGACAAGGAGGACCGTGACCGGTACTGTGATTCTACAGCCCAGAGGACTCTATGTGCTTCTAGGAAGTGGATGAAGAAAAACCTGCTCTCCAGCCATTGTGCGAAGGGCTTCCAGAATTGTAAGAAAATGAACTTATGGGTTCTGAGTTCTGGGAGGTTTTGTTATTGTTTGTAGTATCTCCCCCTCTTCCTCTTGTTTCCTGTGTTCGTGTGTGTGTGTGTGTGTGTGTGTGTGTGTGAGAGAGAGAGAGAGAGAGAGAGAGAGAGAGAGAAGGAAGAAGGGAGGGAGAGAGAAATTTTATGACAGAGGAGAAAGCCTTGAATGTCACTCCTTAGACTCTGTTCATCTTTTAAGTTTTAATTAATTTATTTAAATAAAATTAGGGCCTCTCACTAAGCCTAGAACTTATCAAGAAGGTTAGCTTAGAGTTCTAGTCAGGGTTGCTATTGCTGTGATAAACCCCATGCCCCAAGCAACCTGGAGAGGAAAGGATTTCTTCAGCGATTCATCATCAAAGGCAGTCAGAAGAGGAACTCAGACAGAGGAGGAATCTAGAGACAGGAGCTGGTGCAGAGGCCATGGAGGAGCGTTGCCTACTGGCTTGCTCTCTGTGGCTTGCTCAGCCTGCTTTCTTACAGAACCCACAGTGGGTTGGCCCTTCTATCAATCACTAATTAAGAAAATGCCCTACAGTCTTGCCTAAAGCTGAATCGAATGGGAGCTTTTACTCAGTTGAGGCTCCCTCCTTTCTGAAGACCCTATGTGTCAAGTTGACAGAAAACTAGCCAGCCCAGCTGGCTGACCAGCAAGCTCCAGACTACCCACCTAAGCCTCCACCCCACCCCCACACCCCAGAGCTGAGCTTATAAGCATAACCCCCCATGCCTGGCTGTGGAGCACAGGTTTTCTGCTAGCCAAGCAGTTTACCAACTGAGCTGTCTCCTCCCCCAAGCTTCCTACTGCGCACCCCTCCCAAATTTGTGGCCTTTACTTCTGACAGCTAGAGGACCCAATATGGAATCTGGAGAGTCTGGCTTTCTTGAGGTTAGACAATTATACTTTTATTTTATTGGAAAATGGTGATTGACAAGGGCTGAAACAGCTCAGCAGAAGACACACATCACAGACTGGGCTACAGAGGCACAAGCCCTCACCAAGCTGTATCAAAGACTACATTCTCAAAGGGCAGCTCCCAGCCATGCCCATTTTGTAAAGCACAGCATGGGGAAATGGGAGGAAAACTGGGCCAGGAATAAAGAAGAAAGGAAAGAAGGAAAAGAGAGAAGCAAATTCTAACAGATCAATGTAAAAAGTTTATGTTATGAAAGAATGGGAAGAGTAAAATTTAAATAGCATATGTTAGCCACTCCTCATTTAAAAAATATTGAAGTCTGATCATGAAGGGATAAATCCATATCTCAAAACACTGATTCGGTTTTATGTCGTTTTAAATTTATTGTAATTGATCTTGCTTTTAGTCTAGGGTAAAATCAGCTACACTTTGGTGGTATTTGTACACTTGTGATGTCAGTGAGCAACAACACCAACTACACAGGAACCTTGTCAGTGAAGGGACCATTGTGTTCAAGAAGGTCCTGAGGGTCCTTGTCATAAGAATAGGACAAGCTGGAAGCCCATACCTTCCTTCTGTGGGCACCTTGAGCCTCTTGTGGTCTCTAATCATGATGAAGAAGAGGTGAGTGCAGACAATGGGGGCCAGTACAGACCATCTTGTCTGCACAAAGCAAACCTGTTGCTTTGAGGCTTCATATCTTGTTCAGAGAAACATTCCTGGGTGGGTGTGGGGGTAGGGCGAAGGAGTATGCAGGCCAGAGCTCCCAACCACCAACTTCCCTAACTAGAGTCATATGCGCCCATCCGCAGGGGGTCCAGGCAGGAGACAAAGCCAGCGCACTGACCAAAGAGCTGACTGCACTGCGCCAAGAGGAAATGTGGGCTAAGCAGTATAACAAGTGGGTAAGCAAAGAGTCGCTGGGTCCAAGCAGGGAACGTGTCACTGAGAGAGAACAGCAGCCCTGTTGGCTCCAGCACAGGCTATAGCCTTCATCTGTAAGTCACCGAGAAGTCCGATGAGTCAAAAAACAAAACAAAACAAAAACAAAAAACAAACATGTGGCCTCCTTTGAAACAGAGGCAGAAGGCAACAACATAAACTCCTGCTCTAACTCCTACAGATAACCCATGTGGATATGCAGAGCCAGCCAGCATCCAAGTGTGTGTGTGTGTTGTGTGTGTGTGGGGGGGGTGCCAGGACCTAATTACGTTTAATCAAGATGACAGAAAAAGGAATGATGAGTATGTGTTCTTTAGTCCCAAGTGAAACACACACACACACACACACACACACACACACACTGGTCTTAAGAATGCCTGGCTGTGCATTCCCTCGTTTCCCTTTATAAGCCTACTCTAAAATTTCTGGCATGGGCCTGAAAGTCATTAGTAATTTAGCTGAAACGTAAAACTTTACTGCAGCGCGTTGGTAGCTATTATGAGGTCTAAATCTGTGTGGCTCTGGCAGGTTGAATTCCCTCCTGCCACCTTCCACCACACTGCCATTGGAAGCATTCAAATCTGCTGGGGGTATGAGACTCACTTTAGAGTTAAATTAGAGACATGAGGGTGCTAACATAGTCTTCCATCCTTCGACCGTGCCAACCATTCTGAACTGCTTTCGTGGGCCAAATCCTCCCACAGAAAATGGGGACTTCCTCAAGAAAATGGGACTCAGTAAACTGTCTAGCAAACCCACAGAGCCCTTGCAGGGCCACCACACTGTGTACAGCTCCATCTGCTTGCTCTGCCGTCACCAGCTATTCTCACTCCAGGTCAGTATTGGAGAAGGCCGTCAAAGAATTCCAATTCCTCACACAGATTTTAAGACCATCTCTTTATAAAACAGAGCAAGAGAAACATCAGAGAGAGCCCTGTTTTCAGGAGAATTGTCCTATCGTCTTGTAGTTTGTTTTATAAGTCTTATTTAAAGGCTTCTTAGAATATTTAGGATTTGAGGATGAATGTTTCACAATCTGAGTTTTATGGTTGGGGTACAGTAGCATTAACACATGAAATCTGAAACTTATCCCCTGGAGTGATTAGATGCATATAGGATGTGGAATTGACACCTAAATTCTATGTCCTTAGCCTGGATATATATATCCAGAATATATATTCTGATCTTATATCCACAAAGAAGTTAGAGTTATGAAGGCTTCAGGAAATACAGAATCAAGGAGCTCTGTCTGGTGGAGTAGGCCCATAAGTTGGACTTTGTCTTACAAGGTCTACAGGTCTTCATGACCAGCTTACTAAAGTTATGTCTATCAGCTAACAAAACCCACCTGTCTTCTATGAATGAGCCTGAAAGCCCTGCTGGAGAGATGTACACACCGATATTTCTCTCTCTCTCTCTCTCTCTCTCTCTCTCTCTCTCTCTCTCTCTCTCTCTGTCTCTCTCTCACACACATATTGTCTTAGTGTCCCTTATGACTTTCCTCAGTAAACTCATATTGAAAACCATTGAAATATCTCACCTTGCTGGGGTGTAGAAATCTTTAATGCCCCTATAGGCTCATAGTGTGTGTTGCACATGTATTCATGTACACATGTGTGCACATGAAAATGGAGATCAGACTCATCTTCTGTTATTCCCCCTCAAGCACTGTGCACGTATTTTTTTTGTGAGGGTGTGGTCAGGGAACTGGGGTTCAATGGTTTGGCTCTTTTGACTGGCCAACATGCCCTAAGTATCTGATTATCTCCAAGTCTCCACTGCTGAGCTCCCAAGTGTATGCCACCACACCCAACTTTTTACATGGGCTCTGGGGATCAAACTCAGGACTCCATGCTTTCAAAGCAAATATTTACTAACTGAAGTTTCTTTCCAGGCCCAAGTCTCTTGCTTTGAATCAACTGTTTGTAGACAGAAGATTTTGTCCCACCCGATCCCACAGTCATTAGGTCCCAAAGAAATACACAGAGGTTTATATTAATTATAAGCTGTTTGGCCTATTAGCTCAGGCTTATTATTAACTAGCTCTAATAACCTAACCCATAATTCTTGTTTATATTTAGCTGTGTGGCTTGGTACCTTTTCTTAGTAAGGCATTCTCATCTTGCTTCCTCTGTATCTGGCTGGTGAATGCAGACTGAGCCTTTCCTCTTCCCAGAATTCTCCTAGTCTGGTTGCCCCACCAATACTTCTTGCCTGTTCCTGACCAATCAGCATTTTAGTAAACCAATTCCAATGACACATCTTTACAGGGTACAAAAGTGTTATCCCATAGCATTTTTTTTCTTTTCAAGACAAGAACTATGATTCTAATCTCCTTTATTTTTTTTTCCTGACAAACACTCTAAACAAAGACAAACATCCATAATCTATTTTTTGGGAATGTAGACATAGTTTTTTAGGCTACTTCCTGCTGATTGGGGGTGCTAATAATCTTATGGAGACCCAAAGGAAATTTAGGATTATGGTAAAGTCCTGACTAGAGTATGTTGTGAAGCTGGATCATCTCAGCCAGCAGTATTGAAGATGTTCTGAATGTAGAACTCAGAGGAAACTGCAACAGAGGTGCTTTAACATGATGGATCATCTGGGCCATCCATTCCTATTAGAGATTTTTCAGGGGTTCTTCCTTGATTAAACCTTATATTTCTTAACCCAGAATGAATCCACATTCTCTCATTTCCTGTGAAAATAAAAGCAAAACCTCTTCTCCAAAGTAATATATCTTTTGACTTAAATCTAGAAGTCAAGGCATTTTCAAAATATACAGGTTAGATTAATCCAGCAGCATTTATGATCAAATGCCTTTTAGCATCTGTTGCTCCTTCCTCAGCTGTCAACAGCTCAAAGACAACAAAATAAGTATCCAGAGTCTCTGTGTATTTTCCATCTTTATGTGGCTTTTATTTTTACTCTATTTCTTTTTTTTTTTTAATTTTTGGTTTTTTGAGACAGGCTTTCTCTCTGTAGTGTTGACTGTCATGGAACTTACTCTGTAACCAGGCTGGCCTCAAACTCACAGATAACAGTCTGCCTCTGCCTCCCAAGTGCTGAGATTAAAGGCATGTTGTGACCATACCTGACTACTATATTTTCTTTTTTTTTTTTAAAGACTTTCTCTATCCTTTTTCTTTTCTCTCCCAAACCTACACACACACACACACACACACACACACACACACACACACACACACACACACACACCACACACACACACACACACACACACATATATTTTAAACACACTGTAAACTGTTTAGAGGGATTTTTTTCCATATGAATCTGTCTTTACAGTATATCTCTATCTTTTTCTGACCACATGAGTCTTTAATCTGATAAGTCATAAGACTAGGATTAAAACTGTGGCTTTGGTAGCTCATGCCACTCAATTCCTAAGCTTTTTGAGATTCTAGCTACATGGCAGAGGTACTGGTGGGAGTCACATTTGCTGCCACAACTCTGTGAGTTTCTAGGTCCAGGCCACCTCCAAGATGCCTGACGCAGCTGCTCATAAACATCACTTAAGTATTTGGTGGCAGGGCCTCTTAAAAGTACTGTGAGTTTTTGCTGCTAAGGCTGAGCCAGGGAGCTGCTCTTAATGAAGCTGTGCCTTTGCTCACTGCCAGCAAACAGAGCCTACCAGAGTAAAGATGGCTACCAAGGAGCTGTGCTTGACTCTGTTCTTGTCTGTCTAGAACCCTTTATCTCTCTCTTTTTTTTTTTTAAAAGCTTTCTCAGGCATTATGTGGAAATCCTTACCAAATTTTGGGGCACCATTTTGTAGATGGAAGTTTCCATCCCTCCCAATTCCACAGCCATTCAATATCAAAGAAGCACACAGAGACTCATATTAATTATAGACTGGCCTATTCACTCAGTCTTATTATTAACTAGCTTTTACAACTGAAATTAACCCATAGTTCTTGTCTATGTTTAAACCATGTGGCTTGGTACATTTTCACAATAAGGCTTTCTATATATTCTATCTTAGAATAGATATATTCTATATTGGAAAGGATATGTCTACCAAATGAACAGAATAAAAATTAAAGACATATATAGAAAAAATTTCCAATTTGATTTTAAAAGGAAAATTAAGACTTCATCAATGGACAGGAATGGACCCCGTATAAATTATAGTATCTTTAAGTAATGAATAAATTTACTCTTTATAGAAAGATAATGAATATTGGCAAAGAGTTTGCAATAATTTTTTGAGAAATATTAGAAACAATTATCCCAAAAGTGAGAGAATTACATTCATAAAAATACCAAACAATTGGGTCCTTCTGTGCATTGTTAGAGAAACACAAATCACTGGAGTCCCCATTGTTCTATACTGACACAAATAAAGCAGGAAAGACAGGATATGTATTAGAAATTTTTAGGAAAGTGGTTCAAAGTCCTTATAACTCTGTGCAAAAGTCGTAATTGTATGCCATTCTCGTGATACTAATGGATTTTACAGAACTCCTCAACATAGTTACTGACTCTCAATATACAGAAAGAGTTGCTTTTACACTTTGAAACTGTTGAATTTATTCATGATAAGACAGAATTAATGTCATTATAATACAATTACAGGAGATAATTAGGAATATTAACCATCTTATATATACATATATAACACACATCAGATCCCATACAGGTCTGGCAGGGCCTCTTGCAGAAGGTAATGATAGAATTGATCAGTTATTAATAGGAAGCATACTGGAGGCCTCAGAAGTTCATAAAAAACATCACATTAATAGTAACAGTTTAGAAAAGGATTTCTCAGCGCACCCGCCTGGCAGGAGGGAAGTGCACGGCATCTCCAGCTCCTGCTGCAGGGGCTTCTTGGCTCAGCACAACTCTCCCCTCTCCCTTAAGTTCGCCCTTTTGTCTGCGGGGTTCTTGGACCTCCAAGAGTCCTGTCCCTGTGCTGAGGACAAACTTTCAGACCGAACCTTCATCTGGCAATGGATGGAGATAGAGACAGAGACCCACATTGGAGCACTGGACTGAGCTCCCAAGGTCCAAATGAGGAGCAGAAGGAGGGAGAACATGAGCAAGGAAGTCAGGACCACGAGGGGTGCGCCCACCCACTGAGACGGTGGGACTGATCTAATGGGAGCTCACCAAGGCCAGCTGGACTGGGAGAGATGGAGCATGTGATCAAACTGGACTCTCTGAATGTGGCTGGCAATGAAGGCTGACTGAGAAGCCAAGGACAATGGCACTGGGTTTTGATTCTACTGCATGGACTGACTTTGTGGGAGCCTGGTTTGTTTGGATGCTCACCTTTATAGACCTGGATGGAGGGGGGAAGGACCTTGGACTTCCCATGGGACAGGGAATCCTGACTGCTCTTAGGACTAGAGAGGGAGGGGGAGGTGGGGAGGAGGAGGAAAAAGGGAGGCAGGGAGGAGGTGGATATTTTTAATAAGTAAGTAAGTAAATAAATAAATAAATAAATAAATAGAAAGAAAAGGATTTCTCCATCACTTGTCAACAAGCCAAGGAAATCATAAAAAATTGACCAACTTGCTCTTTTTACAACCAAACTCCTTTACTTGCAGGAAGAAACCCTAAAAGTATGCAAAGAAATAAAACTTGGCAAATGGATGTGCTTCATTGTTCAGAATTTGGAAATTTAAAATATATACACCATACAATATATATGTTTTCAGGATTTCAATAGACAACTGCTTTGAGTTCTGAAAGAAATGATTCTGTAATTACATACATGTTATTTGGTTGTCGTGGGCATACCTGCACAAACTAAAACTAATAATCCTCCAGCATATGTCTTTAGTAAGATGAAACTATTTTTTTAATATTATAACATAAAGCATATTACAGGTACACTACAAGATCTTACAGGACAAGCAGTCATTGAGAAATCTAATTCCACCATAAAAGAAATGTTTAGTAAACAGGAAAGGGAACCAAGACCCCCAAAGATAGACTATATAATGCCTTATTAACCTTGAATTTTCTTAATGCTAATGAGAAAGAAACAACAGCTGCAGTGAGACATTCGACAACAGAAAAACCTTTGGAATTAAGTTAGCCAATGTTCTTCAAGGAAGTGTCAACATCAGATCAGACCAGAATACATGTAATGTTGGGGAAGGGGTTTTGCTCTTGTTTCCATAGGAGATGAAAGGTTATGGATACCATCAAAATTAATCAAGATTCGGTTTGAAAAGGAGAAACCTCTTGATAAAGAAAAAAGACAGCTCTTCCACTGAGGTGACAATTCTGCAAGTTGAAAGGAAACCACAGGGGTTAGGGCAGGGTTCTGTTCTTGTATTTGCAGGACAATAGAGAATATCCATCTTTGAGAAGTCAAGAGACCTTGGACATCTATAAGCCTAAAGAAGAAAAGATAGTTAGCCAGAAATAATCACCAAACAAAAAAATCTGACTTATAATACCAATATTCTCTGCAGGTTAAAATCTCACTACCTAAGTATCCATATCTCATTACTTCTCATAGTAGTACTGAGTATAGTAGTTCTCAGTATAGTGGTCACCGTCCACCCTCCTTCTCACTGTCCACCCTCCTCCTCACCATCCACCCTCCTCCTCACTGTCCACCCTCCTCACTGTCCACCCTCCTCCTCACCATCCACCCTCCTCCTCACCGTCCACTCTCCTCACCGTCCACCCTTCTCATCGTCCATCCTCCTCACCGTCTACCCTCCTCCTCATCATCCACCCTCCTCACCGTCCACCCTCCTCACCGTCCATCCTCCTCACCATCTACCCTCCTCCTCATCGTCCACCCTCCTCCTCACCATCCACCCTCCTCCCCACTGTCCACCCTCCTCTCCACTCTCCACCCCCCTCTCCACTGTCCGCCCTGCTATCCCCACTATAATGTATAGAATTCATGATCCAAAATAATCTTTCCTCCCTCGATCTACTTCTGTTACAAATTTTGGTCAAAGCAATGCATTGACCATTCCATGTAACAGCTGCCTAATTGGGATCTTTTCTTTCTTTGTTTTCTTAGAATCAGTTAGATGTTGGTTCTGTTATTTTTACTGAAAGAAATTAAATGTTAAGAGAACCATCAAGTTTGTTTTCGAATACTCCCCGTCAGTGTTACTGATAACAAAGTAAACAGATAGTTCTGCACTCCTGCATTCCTAAAGCCTGCAAGGGAGGAGCCTGACTGCAAACAGATAGTGGTAATGGGCTTGTCTCCAAGGCCTTCACAGAGCGAAGGCTTTTATCAACCCTTCCTGGGTTGCTGGCAATGTAGACATTTTTCCTGCCTGTTCAGGGAAGTAGAGCCTTTTGCCTTCTGTTAAGAATATTGGGCATGTTGGTCACTACTAGACATCATTGCTAGTGAGATTTTTTTTCAGTGAGAAATAGAAAACATTATTCAATGTATTTAAACTATGATAATGTAATTGTTAAAAATAACATAAGCTAAAATACCATAGGAAAATTGAGCTCTACATAAACCTTAATCAAGATGTTCAACTATATAGATCTTTATTTTCCTAAGACTCATTTGTCTCCTGGTTCCAAAGTGGCTACCATCACACCTGTAGAAACATACTTCCTCATTAATGTGTTGAGCAACAGCCTTGATGTTTCCATATTTCCAGAAGACATTCAATTATTTTATGGATTAATATACATGTATGAAAACATTATCCAATTATTATAACCTCTCCATGAATATATGAGTTGAGCTTTTACTAGATTGTACCCTCCACCATAAGTTCAACAAAATTCCTTAAAATATCTTTTCTTACAATGACAGGGACTTTAAAATAGAAATCGATGTCATTGGGAAAGGGAGAAATGGATGCTGTGAAATTGAATCAATTAATATTCACCATGACAACAGCTCCTTCTTAGGGCCGGGGCAGGGCCTCCATGAGCGAAGAGTCAATGGCACCTGTAGTCAGTTAGGCTTCTGTTCTGCCCAGCCCCACAAGCACTACTGACTTTGTGGATCCCAGTGTTTCTCACCTGGTGTGCAAAAGGGCTCTAGAGAGAGCACAGCACTTTTCCTGCTTCTGTAGCCTCCACATCGGTTTTTTCAAGAATTCATACCACTGCACTGTTTTCCTACCTTCCTATGTTTCCGGGAAGTCCCGGTGAACCACGATTGATAATACTCAGAGACTGAAATTTAAGTTTAAGCTGAAGGCCCGAAAAGCAAAGCAGCCAGCTACTGGCTCTTCCCTCACCTTAGTCTGAAATGGTGACCCTGCTTCCAGGAATCTCAGAATGAGACTGTGTGTTGAGAGCAGTCTCCTCCCGTCTTCTATTCCTCTCTAGGACTGGAATTAAAGGTGCACACCACAATGATTAAAGGCATGCACCGCCTGGTTTCTATGGCAACCTGTGTGGCCATTGGGATTAAAAGTGTGTGTTACCACTGCCTGGTGTAAGGCTGACCAGTGGGGCTGTTTTACTCTCAGATCTTCAGGCAAGCTTTATTTATTAAATATGATTGAAATACCACTATACCTGGGGTATCACTAGTGTGTTGCTATAGAAACAGAGTTCCTGAGCTTGTCTCATCTCCTGCCACCCTACCTGTCCTTTACCACCAACCACTCTTGCTGGAGAAGTCATCTGCCTTGGATGATGCATCCTAACTGTGAAGTGTTTCCCTCTGTGGAGCTTCCCCACTCCGTAAAATCCATATGTAACCGTTGCTTCAGGTAGCTGTGCTGAGTCTGTCAATGGCATTCCATGGACTTGCAGATTGTTGGACTTAAATATCATGGAACTCTATCTGTATCCTAATAATACCCTCTCCTACACAAGTGCCTATCAAAATACCCCTCCTCTGCAGGCCCCTGCCTAAACACACACACACACACACACACACACACACACACGCATACATGAGAAAAAGTCAGCATCCCTACCTTAGTTCAGTTGTAACTCCTGCTCATCATCATCATCATCATCATCATCATCATCATCATCATCATCATCAGTGAGGAGGCACACAGAGGACAAGGAACCTGGGCATGAGGAACTTGGAGAGTGTTTGGACAGGAGCAATCTACTATCAAATCAAACACTTCAGCCACTCTGAGCAAAATCTCCATAGAGGTTTCTTACATCTCCATATCTCTCTCCCAGAACTCAGCTAATATTCCCTACAGCTCCCATTCTCTGAGACAGAGTTAATAAGAAAGCCCACTATGCTGTGGCCTTGCAACCCCTGCCCCTTGCAGCAGCAGGTTAAGCTTATGGTTCCCTGAAAACATATGTGAAAAACCCACTTTTCTCTGTACCTGAAAAGAACTCTATCTATCTATCTATCTATCTATCTATCTATCTATCTATCTATCTATCTATCTATCTATCTATCTAATTATCTATCTATATCTCTCTATCTAATTATCTATCGATCTATTTATCATCTATCTATCTATTTAATTATCTATCTATCTATCTATTTATCATCTATCTTTCTATCTAATTATCTGTCTATCTATCTATCATCTATCTATCTAATTATCTATCTATCATCTATCTATCTAATTATCTATCTATCTATCTAATTATCTATCTATTTATCTATCATCTATCTATCTATCATTTATCTATCTAATTATCTATCATCTATCTATCTATCTCCCTATCTATCTAATTATCTATGTACCTGTCTATCTATCTATCTATCTATCTATCTATCTATCTATCTATCTATCTATCTATCTTTATCTAACTATCTCTTTCTCTGTCCCTCTCTCTTTCCCTCCTTCCCCCACCCACCTTTTTCTCTAGGCCATCATTATGGAGGTCTATGCTTATAGCACTATATATTTCATGATAGTCAAGGAAATGAAGACTATGTCTCTCCTGGGACCCAGTCATACAAGTGTAGGGAGTATTCTAATGCAGCTCCTCGTAGGACATGAAGGCTCCCATCTCCATAACGCCTTTCCAAAGGGTAATGTCATATCAGTTTCTTTTCAGGAACCTGCTTTCTCCTTTTAACTGACAACAGGCCCAGGGTAATTCTTCTGAGGGAACTCTCGTAAGTGTCAACAGTCTGAGGTTTTCATGTAAAAAGGGTTCTTCCTGTTGTATGGTGTCACTGATGACAAATGAGCTGTCATTTGAGACTCGGTGCCTTCCTCAAAGTTTCCATTACCAGCCCTGCACATGGCTTTTCTTCAACCAGTTGCTAATGTTTCTGAGCCGGGAACAGAGGAAAAAACACGGATGACAAGCTCTGGTTACATGTCTAACAAACAGGATTTATGTTCATTGAAGTCAGAAAATTTCTTTTAAAAATAACTGAAGTTCTTTTAAGCATAAATGAAATGATATAGAGTTGAAAAATGAATAACAAGATGACACAACATGTTTTGGAAAATGAAAGCTTATGAGCCAAAGTAAATTGTGTATTACAAAGAAATAAATCTAATTGTAAACCATCAGAGAGGATGAGGCAATGTGGGGGTGATAGAAGTACAAAGAATGCAGTAATTAGTGGTCTAATAAAGCCATTTAGATTCTCCTTGATGGCTCACTTCCTTTCTCCATCCACTGAGATGGAGCTGGCTTGCTGCACGAGCAGGCCAGTCTCTTCCTATTACTCCGCACGTGTTGTCATTGGGCCTGAGGAGCTGAACTCTAGTCCTGAAGGATCGTCTGTGTCTGCTTATTAACATGCACAGCTACCCGTTAGCAAGAAAAGGGTAGAGAGCTGGCCTATGACAGCGAAAGTCTAAAATAAGCAGAACACCTGCCATCCACTAATGTTTTGGAACATGAACTTATGGCTCATTTCCTCATCCCACAATTCCACAATGGATTTTGCTTGAGAAAATAAACAATATTTTCGATATTAGAAAAAGATGTCTACTTCAAATTCAAGTAGAGTTTCACCTGTTTCGTCAGCATCCGTACCACCAAGGCACCAAATAGTGTCTGTCAGTAGAGACCCCCTCTGGAGGCAGTGTATCTGCAATCACCCCTGCAAGGACATCCGTACCGCAACATGCTGTGATGCTGCCTGAGAGCACCAGGCATGCTGACTGGTGTCCGGTTCCTTTTGTCAAGACATCTTATCCTTTGAACACTGCAGCAACAGGGAACAGAAATTCGTGTTACACAATAATCTTTCCCTCATTGCTAGGTGTTCACTTCCAAGCAGTTGTGTCCTTCTGAGGAGCAGAAATGGCGACACCAAATGGCATAAATCACCAGGGTGATAAAAATCCATCCATCTACTATGCTATCCTAGAAATGATGCAGACTTAAGATTTCCGTGTAAGTTGTCTACTTATTCCTAATCTGCTTCAGAAATCCACTCAGCCCCTCCAGCTCTCGAGAAGGAATCAAAGGAAGTAAATCTTTTTCCTGCTACCCCTCCTAAGGGCTCGAGAGGGAGCCAACACAGACCTCTTCAACTCTTCTGGCAAAAAGGATTAGCATCTGTGCATCTGTGCGTGGGGCATCTTCATCCTTGGTTACAATGCTGTTGCTGACTTGTCTTAGATGGTGTCAAAACTCATGATGCTAGGCACCCCACACTTGTTTTGAAGAAGGCACTCAAGATACTGTAGTGTTCATTTCATTCCTGGGTAGTTCTAAAGTCATTAGAAAGTAATTTGATGCTTTAGTGCCCTTTACCCATCAATAGGACGTTAGCAATTTTGTTGCCATGATCAAATTCATGAGAGAAAATTTAAAAGGAAGAAAGATTTATTTGGGCTCATAGTTTTGAGGTGTCATTCCATTATAGCAGGCAGGGTATGGAAGTGGAGAGAGGCTCACATTATGGTGATCAAGAAGGAGAGAGAGAGAGAGAGAGAGAAAGAGAGAGAGAGAGAGAGAGAGAGAGAGAGAGAGAGAGAGACTATACTATCAGACCATCTCATTTCCTCCTTTACTCCACCAGAGTTCTCAGTCTATGGTGTCCCGCGCTTCCGTCTCGCCAGCAAGAACCACGCGGTACACATAGGATCCTTCTGCAGAAAAGCTTTATGTCTCTTGGGAGCTAGAGCATAAGCCACATGGCGGAGACCCAGATAAGATGGAACCCATCCCTTATAAAGGAAACAGATCCTGCTCTGGACGTGTCTCTCCTGGATTGGTCAACTGCTCCCAGTCCCAGGTGAAACCTCGGGAGTAGGCAGGGACGCAGCGGTAGAGAGTTACAAAGCACGTGCGCTGGGATTAAAGGCGTGTGCCGCCACACCTTGGGGTCACAGAGGTCAATCTCTACCTTTGTTCCTAGAAGCAATGGAGAATGTGGTCCGGCCCTCCACACTATGGGATGGCGCTACCCATATCCCATACTCAGGGTGAGTCTTTCCCTCTGAATGAGTTATCTCTGGAAACTCTGTCAGTCACAAACATACCAAAAGCTGTATTTTATTAATTTCCTAGGAATTTCTCAATCCTGTCAAGCTATCAAAAACAGCCATCACAAGTCCACTCCCTGCCAACTCGATCCCCAGGCACATCTCTTTAATACCATTGCGCTCACCCCTACCCTGCAATGGTTTATGCTCGCCTCAAGCTAAAGCTACCACAGTCACCTCTACCCCCCTCAGGTCATTTATGTCCATCTCAAACTGCAAAGTTCATTCATCTAGAAGAGTTCCTATAGTTATGGAGCTGTTTAAAGTTCAAGTTCAAGGACTCTGAGACTTAGAGCTAATTCTTAGCTATGAACAACTAAATAATAAAAACAAATTACATGCTTCCAAAATATAGTTGTGTGAAATATGCATTCTCACCCCAAATGGGAAGAATAGGGGCAAAGAAATAAGGGATGGAATCAAAGAAAGACCAAACATTAAACACTATACAGTGTTATGTGGTAGGATAATATGAATTTCCACTGCCTAGGGCACCCCTGACCCTGTGGCCTTGTCTCTTGTATCCTACATAGCCTTTTCCTTGGGCTGACTCTGCTCACTCCTGGGACTCTCTTAATCTATATTCCCAGCATCTTTCATCTCCTGGCATCTCCTTCACAGCTTGAGCGTCACAACTACAGGTTTATGAATTAGCTTCTCGAGTGCTGCCTTCAGGAATGTGACCTGCTGCTCGTTCCCTGGCCTCAGGGGCCTTCCGTTGATGCCTACATGAAGTCTCTATAACCTTGTAACCCTTACTTTTTGTATATCTGAAAAAGCAACATCACATGGGCAATGCCAGTATCTGCCACCATCTTGATCAGCAACCAGGCTCCACTGGACCATAGCAATAGGAGACAGTGATTCCCTGAATGGCTGAATGTAGAAAAACATTTCTCTTGGTGGCTAATGGCAGGCACTCTGTTGTGAAAGGAAATGCTTTAAAATTATTTAAAACATTTACCTCATTGAGCCTGCAATGACTTGCCCAACAGATCTCTGAGATGCCCTCAAGGCATATTTCCCACTGTCCCAGTGTGTGGGTTCTTCCAAGTAACCTAGTCTTTTTTACAATCACACCTGACATGATTCCAACTTTACATGTGTTTCTTTTCTGCCCATATTGCATGTTTTTAAGATCATTCTCTTCTGCTTTTTGTCCAAGATTCTTACTGTAAACTGGCAAAAAGGAGCTAGCCAAACCAACATCAGTCTAAACTTCAGGCTTGCCTTTTATTTTCTTTACAGGATTAATTGGACCCTAACCTTTAAACACAGCCTCCTGCAAAATGTTAATAGACAAAATGTAGATGAGTTCTTGGCCCAAATCTAAGGCTAACAGTGTAACATGAGGGCCAGCTTGTTGGGGTTTCTGTCCTGCCTGGTACCCCAACAAGCTGACAAACCCCAAAGAAAATCACACAGAGGACTCCATAAGATTATAAACTGATTGGCCCATTAGCTCAGGCTTCTTATTAAAGCTCTTGTAGCTTATATTAACCCATTATTCTTATCTATGTCAGCCACATGGCTCAGTACCTTTCTCAGCCGGGCAGATTACATCTTGCTTTTTCTGTGATCTAGGCAGGACTGCGGAAGGAGCTTCCTGCTTCCCAGAATACTCCTGCTCTTATCACCCTGCCTCTACTTCCTGTCTGGTTGACCTACCTATACTTCCTGCCTGGCCAATTGGTGTTTATTTAAAACGTGATGGACAGAATACAGACAATTCTCCTGCACCATAACAGCATCTTGTCCAGTTCTAAGTAGAGTCCTTATTCTCATTTGAAATTTCATGGGCATGGCCTTTCCTTCTCACATTGCTGTCAGCCTTCTAGTCTAGTCTTCTGAGCACCTCCCAGAATCATCATTGAGTTCCATTTATAATGCTCTTGCATTGGTTTAGACCACATTTGCATGCTTTTCCAAATTCTTCCCACAAGCCAGTTCCAAAATTTGGAACCATATCGACAGGTAAAGCAATGCCCCCATTCCTGGCACTAATTTTTCATATTGTTTACATGTGGATACCACCAGGCCTGTTAGATTAACAACTGAAAGAGAGGGCGTTTATCTGGGTTCATGATTTCAGAGCTTTCAGTCTATTGTTACTGGGCAGAAAGAAAAAAAAAACAGAGCCTCTTATATCATGGTGGCCAGTAGGTAGTGAGAGGAAAAGCCCTGTGCCAGCTTGTTCTCTCCTTTTCTCCCTTCTGAGCCCCCAGGCAGTGCGACACTGCCAGCCACATCCAGACCCAGTTCCCCCACCTTAGGTAATCCTCTCTGGAAACGCACCCACAGACACAATCGCACAAACAATCAAGATTAACCATAGCTAACATAGTCTTTCAACTTCTTCTAACATCAGGTTTGTTTGTTTTCTGGGACTCATTTACTATGTATGACAGCAAGAATATTAAGTTAGAAACTGAAGACTCTTGGCCATTGGAGACCCAGAGAAGACTTTTCAAAGTTTGTTCAGGACTGGAAGGAAAAGGACAGTGGCAACTGGCCTGGCAGTTGTGATCCCAGTGGCTCCCAGAGTGAGTGACAGACTGAATTACATCAATAGTGACTGAACAATGACTACACTAATGGCGTGTGTTTCCATTGTTCAAGACATTTTGCTTTTGTCTACTGGAAACAGAACTTGTCGTGAACACTTCAGTTCTAATCCATGTTACTCTCTTTAGTTTCTTCAAACCTGTCATTCACCATTTTATAACCTATTCATGAGCATTTGCTGAATATGTTTTCTGAGTTATGATCTAAATTAAGTGATAGAAAATGCAGGGGCTGGAGAAATGGCTCAGGGGTTAATAACACTGGTTGTTCTTTCAGGGGATCCGGGTTCAATTTCCAGCACCCACATGGCAGTTCACAACTGTTATTTCAGTTCCAGGGGACCCAACACCCATGGCAAAACACCAGTGCACATAAAGAATAAATTTACAAAACAAGAAAAGAAAATGTTTTTCTATATTTAAGCATACGTACACATAAACACAGTTTAAAAACACAGTTGAGGCACTTGAGTCTGGGACTTCTGACAAAATAGGCCTGAACCACGACCTCTCTGGATCTGGGTGCAAGTCTGGGACCTCCAACAGAGTAGGCGGGAAACAGAGACCTCTGTGGATCTGAGTGTGAGTTTGGGGCCACCAAGGGTGTAGTCCTGAGCTGAGACCTCTGTGGGTCCAGGTGCACCCAAGTCTGGAAACTCCAATGGAGTAGACCAGAGCCAGAGAGCTTTGTGGGACCAAGTCAAAGCCAGGGAGCCGATCCAGACCAGGGACATTTACGGAAACAGGACTGAGCCAGCGACCAAGGCCGAGGGAGCAGGCCTGAGACAGAGAACTCCAGAGGAGCAGGTACAAGAAGCAACCGCTGAGGGAGTTGGCCAGAACTAGAGACCTCTGCCAGAGCAGGCTCAAGGCAGCAACCTCAGCAGAAAGATTCCCGAGTAAGTAATTTCTGTGGGAGCAGGCCCGAACAGCCGCCAGTATTGCAGAGCAAATCCTGGGAGCCCCAAGCAACCTCGTGACTGGAACCATAGCCCTGACTGCACCACGAGGAGCAACCATCTGAGCCTTGGATCCACTGGCACCTGGAAGATTGATCCCCAGAGTCACAGACAGCCCCATCTACACCAATCAGAGGAAAAGATGGGTAGACAAGGTAAGAACACATGCAACACCACAAAGAGCAACATGACACCAGGAAAAACTAGTGATCCTACAACAGCAAGACTTGAACAACCAAATATAGATGAAGCAGAAGAAAATGACCTAAAAATTAACTTCAGGAGCATGCTTGAGGTCTTTAAATAGGAAATGAAAAATTCCCTCAAAGAAATGGAGAAAAAGACAAACAAAAAATTGGAAGACATCAGTAAATCCCTTAAAGAAAACCATGAAAAAAAATCAAACATATGAAAGAAACTGTTTAAGACTTGAAAACTGAAATAAAGGCAATAAAGAAAACACAAGCCAAGGGAATTATCGAAACAGAAATCATGAGAAAATGATCAGGAACCACAAATTCAAGAATAAATAACAGAATACAAGAGATGGAAGAGAAATCTCTGTCACTGAAGATACAATAGAGGAAACAGACTCATCAGTTAAAGAAAACATTAAATCTAACAAAAGCTTAACACACAATATCCAGGAAATATGGGACACCATGGGGAAAAAAACAAACCTAAGAATGAAAGATATAGAAGGAGAAGTTTAACTCAAAAGCACAAAAAATATATTTAACAAAATCATAGAAGAAAACCTTCCCAACCTAAAGTAAAGATATGCCTATGAAGATACAAGAAGCTTACAGAACACCAAACAGACTGGATCAAAAAAGAAAAGTCTCCATTGCCACATAATAATCAAAACACTAAACATGCAGAATAAAGAAAGAATATTAAGAGTTGCAAAGGAAAAAGGCCAAGTAACATATAAAGGTAGACCTATCAGAATTACATCTGACTTCCCAGTGGAGACAATGAAAGTCAGAAGGTCCTGGTCAAGCATTATACAGATATTAAGAGACCATGGATGCCAGCCCAGACTACTATACCCAGCAAAACTTTCAATCACCATAGAAGGACAAAACAAGATATTCCATGACAAAACCAGATTTAACCAATACCTAGCCACAAACCCTGCCCTACACAAAATACTAGAAGAAAAACTCCAACCCAAGAAAGTTGGCTACATTAACCAAAACACAGACAATTGATGATGATCTCACAGCAACAAAGAAGGGAAAAAACACACAAATTAACATCACCAACAACGAAAACTAAATTAACAGAAGAGCAATCACTGGTCATTAATATCTCTTAGTATAAATAGACTCCACTCACCTAAAAAAAAGACACAGGCTAACAGATTGGATACAAAAACAGAATCCATCCTTCTTCTGCATACAAGAAACACACCTCAAAGACAGACATCACCTCAGAGTAAAGGGTTGGAAAATTTTTTCCAATCAAATGGATCTAAGAAACAAGCGGGTATAGCTGTCCTAATATCTAACAAAACAGACATCAAACTAAAATCAATCAAAAGAGACAAAGAAGGACATTTCATATTAGTCACAGGAAAAAATCCATCAAGAAGAAATCTTAATACCGAACATCTATGCCTCAAATACAAAGGTACCCTCATAAGTAAAAGACACACTTTTAAGGCTTAAATCACACATTAAACTCCACACACTAATAGTGGGAGACTTCAACACTCCACTGTCACCACTGAACTGGTCTGTCAGACAAAAAAACTTAACAGAGAAATAAGGGAAGTAACAGATGTTATGACTCAAATGGACTTAACAGGCATCTATAGAGCATTCCATCCAAACATAAAAGAATATACCTTCTTCTCAGCACCTCATGGAACCTTCTCAAAAATTGACCACATACTAGGTAACAAAACAAACCTCAACAGATACAAAAAAAAATGGAACAACCCCATGTAACTTCTCAGATCACCATGGCTTAAAATTAGAATTCAACAGCAACACTAACGTCAGAAAACCCACAAACACATGGAAACTAAACAATGCTCACCTGAATCATCAATTGGTCAAGAAAGAAATAAAGGGAGAAATTAAAGACTTCCTAAAATTCAATGAAAATGACCACACAACTTACCCAAATTTACGGGACACAATGAAAGCAGTGTTAAGAAGAAAGTTCCATAGCATTAAATGCCTATGTAAAGAAACTACACACTAGTGAATTAACAGAATATTTGAAAACGTTAGAACAAAAGAAACAAACTCAACCAAGAGAACTACACTACAGGAAAAAAATCAAATTGAGAGCTGAAATCAACAAAATAGACAGATCTTTGTCCAAACAAACCAAAAGGTAGGGAGAGAATACCCAAATTAACAAAATCAGAAATGAAAAGAGGGACATAACAACACACATAGAGGAAATTCAGAGAATCATTAGGTCATATTTCAAAAACCTGTACTTCACAAAATTGAAAAATTTAAGGAAATGGACAACTTTCTGGATAAATATCACTTACCAAAATTAAATCAAAACCAAATAAGAAAATTAAATAGACCTATAACTGCTAAAGAAATAGAAACAGTCATTAAAGTCTCCCAACCAAAAAAGCCTGGGACCAGATGGTTTCAGCTCAGAATTCTACAAGATTTTCAGAGAAAAACTAATACCAATACTGCTCAAATTGTTCCACACAATAGAAACAGAAGAAACATTGCCAAACTTTTTTTTATGAGGCTACAATTACCCTGATAAATAAACCACAGAAAGACATTACTGAGAAAGAGAATTACAGACCAATCTCACTCATGAACATTGATGCAAAAATACTCAACAAAATACTGGCAAATCAAATCCAAGAACACATAAGAAATATCCACCATGATCAAGTTAGCTTCATCCAAGAGGTGAAAGGATGATTCAACACACAACAATCTGTCAACATAATTCACCACATAAACAAACTGAAAAATAAAAACTACATGATCATCTCATTAGATGCCGAAAAAGCTTTTGACAAAATACAATATCATTTTATGATAAAGGTCTTGGAGAGAGCAGGGATACATGAAGCACACATAAACATAATAATGACAATATACAGCAAGCCAACAGCCAACATCAAACTAAATTGGGAGAAACTCACAGTGGTCCCACTGAAATCAGGAACAAGACAAGGTTGTCCACTCTCTCCATATCTATTCAACATAGCTCTTGAGGTCCTAGCTAGAACAATAAGACAACAAAAGGAGATCAAGGGGATACAAATTGGAAAAGAAGAAGTCAAACTCTCACTATTTGCTGATGACATGATAGTTTACATAAGCGACTCCAAAAATTCTACCAAGGAACTTCTACAACTCATAAACACTTTTAGTAATGTAGCAGGATACAAGATTAACTCAAAAAAAAAATGAGCCTTCCTTTACACAGATGATAAATGGATGAAGAAAGAAATAAGAGAAACATCACCCTTCACAATAGCCACAAATAGCATAAAATATCTCAGAGTAACTCTAACCAAACAAGTGAAACATCTATATAACAAAAATTTTAAGTCTTTGAAGAAAGAAATTGAAGAAGACATCAGAAAGTTCCTATGCTCTTGGGTAGGCAGAATTAACATAGTAAAAATGGCAATCTTACCAAAAGCAATCTACAGATTCAATACAGTGCCTAGCAAATTTTTTTACAGACCTCGAAAGAATGATGCTCAGCTTCATGTGGAAAAGCAAAAACCCAGGATAGCCAAAAAAAAATCCTGTACAATAAAGGAACTTCTGGAGGCATCACAATCCCGGACTTCAAAACCGAGCTACAGTGCTGAAAACAGCCTGGTATTGGTATAAAAACAGACAGAAGGACCAATGGAACCGAATTGAAGACCCAGATATTAATCCACACACCTAAGGACACCTGATTTTTGAAAAGAAGCAAAAAATATAAAATGGAAAAAAGAAATCATATTTAACCAATGGTGCTGGCATAACTGGATATCAACATGTAGAAGAATGAAAATAGATCCAATATCTATCACCACGCATAAAATTCAAGTCCAAATGGATCAAAGATTTCAACGTAAAGCCAGCCACACAAACCTCATAGAAAAGAAAGCGGGACGTACACTTGAACACATTGGCACAGGAGACCACTTCCTAAATTTAACCCCTGAAGCACAGACATCGAGAGAAACAATTAATTAATGGGACCTCCTGGAACTGAAAATCTTCTGTAAAGCAAAGGATATGGTCAACAAGACAAAACAACAGCTTACAGAATGAGAAAAGATTTTCACCAACCCTACATCAGACAGAGGTCTGATCTCCAAAATATACAAAGAATTCAAGAAATTGGACACCTAAAGAACACATAATGCAATAAAAAAAATGGAGTACAGACCTAAACAGAAAACTCTCAACAGAGGAATCTAAAATGACTGAAAGACACGTAAGGAAATGTTCAACATCCTTAGTCATCAGAGAAATGCAAATCAAAACAACTCTGAGATTCCATCTTACACCTGTAAGAATGGCCAAGATCAAAAACACTGATACCAACTTATGCTGGAGAGATTGTGGGATTAAGGGAATACTCCTGCGTTGCTGGTGGGAATGCAAGCTGGTACACCCTCTTTGGATGTCAGTGTGGTTATTTCTCAGCAAATTTGGAAACAACCTTCCTCAAGACCCAGGAATACCACTTTTAGGTATATACCCAAATGATGATCAATTGTACACAAGGACATGTGCTCAACTATGTTCATAGCAGCATTGTTTGCCATACTCAGAACCTGGAAACAACCTAAATGCCCTTTGACTGATGCGAGAGAATTGTCTGTATTCTGTCAATCATATTTTAATAAAACGCTGATTGGCCAGGCAGGAAGTATAGGTGGGTCAACCAGACAGGAAGTAGAGGCGGGGTGATGAGAACAGGAATATTCTGGGAAGCAGGAAGCTCCCTCTGCCATTCCTGCCCAGACCACTGAAGAGGCAACATGTAAGCTGACAGCTGAAAAAGGTACCAAGCCATATGGCTAACATAGATGAGAATAATGGGTTAATATAAGCTATAAGAGTTAACAAGAAACCTGAGCTAATGGGCCAATCAGTTTATAATCTTATGGAGTCCTGTGTGTGATTTTCCTTGGGAGTTGCCGGCTGTGGGGTACCAGGCAGGACAGAAACCCCAACAAGCCAGCCTCTCATATTACACTTGACTGAAGAATGAGTAAGGAAAATGTGGTACATTTACACAATGGAGTCCTACACAGCAGAAAAAAATAATGGCATCTTGAAATTTGTAGGAAAATGGATGGATCTAGAAAACATCATATTGAGTGAGGTAACCAACACCCAGAAAGACAAATATCATATGGACTCACTCATAAGTGGTTTTTAGGCACAAAGCAAAGAAAACCAGCATACAAATCACAACCCCAGAGACTCTAGACAACAATGAGGACCCTAAGAGAGACTTACATGGATCTAATCTTCATGGGAAGTAGAAAAGGACAAGATCTCCTGAATAAACTGAGGTCATGGGGACCATGGGAAAATGTATAGCTCAATAAAATCAATAAAAAATTTTTAAAAACACAGTTGAAAAATTACAGCCTAATTTTTTGCTTTGACTATTGATTCATATTAGAACGTTTAGTACAGGTAAAGTCAATATGATCATTAAACGATAAATCATTCTTTAAAGGTAAAAAACAAAAACTCTTCCCATGTCTACAGATTTTCCATTCATCTGTTGGATTTTGTTTTTAATTTTCTTTGGAGTCCACCAGTTAAAAACAAACTGAGATGACATATTTAGCTATATTCAGAGTCCCAGGAACTTTTCTATTTTATTTCAGAAACTATAAGAAAATACCACTGTAATTTATGACATTCTCACTTTGAAGAGTATTTATTATTATTTTGTAGTCAATACGTACTTCTCCGAGTATCGCAGTTCTTATGGAGAACATTGGGATTGCAAATTTAATTCATTTGCTGTAATACTGCTCCCAAAACAGGCCAACACATACTCCATACAGAGAAAAGGCCCTCACCCTGCATCCGAGTCTCTTGCCGGCCCTCCTATCAGGCTCCCTACAACTGACCAAAGGCGGCTTTCCCTTTCTGACAGTTTTACGAGGTCTTTGAACCAGCGCTGCGGTTTAGGTACACTTGGCTTGAGCTGGACAGGGAGCGTGTGTAACCATGTTTTCAGGCTTTGCTCCCAAGTTTTCTGCTTCCTTGGAGAGTTTAGATCATTTCATCTGCCCTCCATTTGGCTTGTGCTGACAGTCCAAAAGTGCAATATGATCACCACAGCTAAAGTCCTTCTTGCTTCCTTACGCCATTTACAGGAAGAGGGTGAGGGGGCTGTTTTCCTTCTGCAGGAGGGATTGTGGTGGTTACTTCAGCGTCCTGAGTCGATCAGGCGAGACTAAGCCGTTGGTTTCCCGGGCTTTCCAAGAACTCTAAGTTCCCCAGACAGAACTTGTCCCCAGTTAGGCTCTCAGTACAGCCTTGTCTAAGAAGTCAGCGCTTTCTGACTATCGGGCAGCTGGTTGGGAAAATGGAGCCCACGCTTGTTTGCGCCGGATTGACGTCTATGCAACCATGGACAACATTTGGCTTCCTCAGGGTTTCTTCAGAGGACCTCGTCCCCGGTTCCGACCTGGATTAGCCCTACTTAACTTGTTGAAAACAGAGAGATTATTAAAGAAGGTGTATGGTCATGGGCCGCTGATGGATTAGACTTGCCCTTGGTGGTGTTTCCTTGGGGCTTTGAAGAGCAGATCGAGGGCAATCTTCCTTAATGTCCCCTCTTAGGGATCTTGTTTCATTACAGAAGCTGATCTTTTGGAGGGAGGTAAGTGTAGGGAAAACTACTCAGTGCTTGTTTGGCTTATAAATCAAAGGCTAGAAACAGGGGAACTTCCTTCTTTACTATGCTCTGGCTGCCTCCCTACTGCAGCGATAGAAAGAACTTGGGGTCTAGTTTCATTGGAAAAGCCCGCCGCAGAAGCGGTGGAGAAACAAGGACCCTCTCTCCACTGATTTCCTAATGGGAACTGTAAAAACGTATGTCTTCTCTTCAATGGCAGTTTGAACTAGAGGCGAGTTCCAGGGCAACAATAAGGACATTTGCAAAGCCTCGCCAGAGGGCAATCACTGCGGCACTGTTGTGAGCTGAAAACTAGCAGAATGTAGGGATAAAACAGGACACATTCTTATGCCTACAGAATGCAAAAGCAGACCATCATAAAGGGCATACACCACTGAAGAAACCGGCGTGGCGTTCAATGATGTTTTCAACATTGTACATCAACCTAGAACAAGGTCATATTCTACATCAAGTGGTCTCCCTTTTACTATTGGAGACATTAGTCCACATAAATGCATAGGCTTACCCCAGAAAAGTAACAGGATAGTTCAAAAAATATGAACACTTATTTTGTGGTGCTTTATAAGTGATGATTATATTTGTATTTTTTATATTTTCTGCTATACATACATATTAGTTATTTAATATTAAAATATATAACATTCTTGTGAGGGGAGATGGAATTGCTCTGATTTGTTTCTAGCATTAATGGGGTCAACTGGAGCTTACAGGTAGCGGGCTGGGGACTGATACCTACAGACACACAGGACACAAGTCATAGGAGAAATTTTGAACTGGTCTCAGGCCTGAGATCTGGGATCAGATCTATTTACATAACCAGGTTCTTGAAGGCTCCTAAGTTCCTTCTCTCCTCAGCAACCCAGCATCCACACATTTATTCATTTTTCCCTGTGTTCCTTCATTTGTCGTAGCACTGGGGCTGGAGCCCAGGTCCTGACACCGGCGGGGCAGTCACTCTACTTCTCAGCCACTCTGACTGTTTGGTCTTCTTCACCTTTGAACAAGGACAGCCATATTATTCTGTTTCTCATGGGGTTACCAGATGCATGTGATGCTATTTGTCATCCAACAAGCCAAAGAACTGTCCAAATCACAGCAATTTTTTTGTGTGTGTGCCTTAGCTCTCTTCTGTACTAATGAGGAATTTTGCTCATTGTTTTCAGAATGTAGCTTGTTTCACTGTTTCCACCTATGCATTCAGCGCTAACAGATGTGAAGGATACCGAAGAAGCTGGCTCTATGTTTTCCTACATTCACTTCCAGTAAACCTGAATCTCTGTTGCTGCCTGTGCACCTCCAGGTAGCCTGCCTCGGACAATCCCACTGCACTTTGAAACTTTGCTTGTCAGTGTTAAATGTGTCCCAGCAGATGTAGCACGCCGCTTTCATTTTTCTACGAGAATGTCACAGCATCCCCCTGAAGACGAGGTCATCTTGCTTCACAGATCCCTATTACTTCAAGCTGTCGCTCCGGAGATGGCCACCGCAGTCTCCACAGTCTCCACTTTAGGAGAGCTCCTTCCTTTCTGGATCACCTGTCCCTGGACTGAGAAAAATGAAATTCTAACACAATGCTTGTTATGACTGAAGAATTACTTGCTCAGTTTGGTAGTCTGAGTCATGCGTCTTTGCTTTCAAGCCTGCAGGAAGGAATCTAGACTTGTGTGGAGGAAGTGAAATTTTTCAGGTAGTTCAAGATATCTTCCTCTGCTTAGCCAATCAACAAACAGACAAGCAAAAAGAGAAAGCCAGTTTCCCGATAGGAAATGACTCTATAGGTTCCCGGGGGAATGGAGCAGCACCTGCACCTGCCCAGCGGAATCACTCACACGAAGAGGACTAGGATTTTTATTTCATAATGGATATTCTCAAGCATCTTTCAGAAGCATCTTCATAGTGTGTGTGTGTGTTTCAGTCTTTATCCTGCTGGGTATAGCCACTTCAATAAAATTGGCTGTTTCTGCTGCCAAACGTTGGGTGTGTGCCAGGTTGGGTAAGAACATGGGATCTGACTGGCAAAGGGAATAAAAGTGATTTTAGGGCAATGAATGTGTGTTCTTGACCCTTCTGGTGAGCATTAGATGGAGTTTGGCCAACACTGCTTTTAATACCCACAGAGCTCACTGTTCCTGGCAGGGCACCCTGGAGCTCGCTTGCATAACATTTTAAATAATCGCAAATATGATGAACAATGCCACAGGAACAGAGTTAACCGGAAGGAGACAACGGGACAGTGTTGGTGAAAGTGCTGGTGTTCACGCTTCGTCTAAAAATTAATAGAGATGATTGAAAGTTTCTAAGAACCCAGAATGTAGGTCCAGAGAATGGGACTGGGCACTTTTGAAAGCCTCTTTAGTCTGAGGCTCTGGACGGGTTGGGGTGCGCTCCAGCAGGCAGACACAGGTAGTGGAGTTGTGAGGCTGCCCCCCCTCCACAGCCTGCCAGGAATCTTCAACACTGTCCCCAGGGAGCTGCCTCCACGCAATAGACTGCTTTGATCTCTGCTGAGACCGCTCCAAGGATGCCAGTAGTGTTCCGGGTGTCCACAAGTTCATTTTACAGCCGTCATCAAAGCAGCCTTCACATGGTAAAGACTAACAACCTGGCCTTTGTTTGAGCAACGAGCATCTCTTCGGACAGCTTGATTCAAAGAATCTGCTGAGCAGAAAGAGAGCTAAGAAACAGAATGAAGTGGGAAGAGACACGGTAGGGGCTTGTCTACTTCTGCCCAGGGCTTGTACCATCCAGCAGTATGGTGCGGCCTTCAGAGCAGGGCTTCTCTAACTGTGAGACCAGGCAGTATTCACGGCTTCAGTGAATTATGATTTTGCTAAAGAAGCGTCACAAGCTTTCAAAGCATCACAAAAATTAAGAAACATCTTTATTAGAAGACAGGGAGAAAGAACATCCCTCCTGAGAATTTAAATAAACCAACATAAGCAAAAGGGTTTGCAAATCAAATTTAAAGCTAACGGGAAGGATGGAGGCTGTGGTTCCGAACGTAAAAGCACTTGCTATGTGAGTGTGAGGCCTGCATGAAAATCCCAGAACCTGTGTAAAAGCCAGCTATGGTCATGGCCACAAGTCTGTTACTCTACCCTTGTGGGGTGGAGGGAGGCAGAGACAGGAGGATTACTTGGCCAGGCTGTTCACTAGCATAGATCCAGATAAATTAAAAAATCCTTTCTCAAGAGAATAAGGCAGAGCATGATAGAGCATGATACCTAACATCCTCTTCTGGCCTCTGTATGTGCAAACATATGTGCATACATAGCACACATATGCGCGCACACACACACACACACACACACACGTGTGTACACTAAAAAATGATAAAGTAACTGGAATGAGCTCAAAGAAAGATCACTTAGTCCATAACTTGTCATGAGTCATTGTTTGTACTGACTTTAGAAACCAATAAAGACTTTCTAAAGTATAATTTTTCATTAGTAACACTCATCCCAAACTGACAAAAAAAAAACCCTAAAAAACATTTCTTGATTTCCTTCCCATACCTTCCCCACCATAATTCTGTTTTATAATAAAAATGATATCCTTCACAAAAACATGGAAATAATTCAGTGATGAGACCTGAAACCCTAAGAACTGGTTTCTGTAGTGCAACCAAACTTATCTTTGAGGAAGAGTGATAATGACAGAACACCTTCAGGCGGTGGTGGCGCACTCCTTTAATCCCAGCACTCGGGAGGCAGAGGCAGGCGGATCTTTGTGAGTTCGAGGCCAGCCTGGTCTCCAAGAGTCAGTTCCAGGACAAGCTCCAAAGCCACAGAGAAACCCTATCTCGAAAAACCAAAAAAAAAAAAAAAAAAAAAAAAAAAAAGAAAGAAAGAAAGAAAGAAAGATAGAACACCCTTCTTCGCAGTGAGCATCTGAGGATGAGCTGTCAGTAAGCGCATCAGTCGGTGTGTAGAAGAGAAAGGGTGCGTCGTATAAAACGGATGAATGGAAGGATTTGCACTAGCACTCTACAGAAAATGGAATGCAAACAAGCAACAAGAATAAGAGATGTTCACTGATGGATAGGAAAATACAGACTTAAACATTTTTCTCTTAACATATCAATATGTATGTGCCATCATACATGTGTATTCTAAAAATTGACAACATCCAATTGGCCTGGAGCTTCTTTTGTTGCTGGTGGGAGTGTAACTTGGGAAGAAGACAACATCATAGCAGCATGGATTTTAATCCACAAATCCAGCAGCATAGGAAGGAGTCTCAGCAACCAAGCTCTGGTTGTAGGGGAATGTGGTACAGAAGTGGTATTGGGATAGCCTGACTTATCGGACTATACTAAGCCAGGATATACTTAGTGCTCAACAGCACAGCTCTGGAGGCTGGAGCTGCAATGGGTCAGCTCAGTCCTGGAGGGAAGATGTCCTGACTATCAGGAAGCCAGGCTACCTGAAGCTGGGGTGCAGTGGGGGATGGTCTCCCCACAGGATATAGGGATACTGCTCCTCTCCTGAACAGCAGCTACAGCTGAGTTCTGCTCTGCTCCCTTATGGAGCGTCCTAGCAGAGCTGTCTACTTCTTCTCCAGCCCAAGATGTTTCTTCTGCTAACTCTCTGCTAGGGGAAGCCCCCTGCAGAAATGTAGCAATCTCCTCTTGCTCTGGCGAAAAGTTGTTACTTTTCATCAGTTGACCTTGCTCAGCCTAAGGAGCATCCTAGCAAGGTTCTTCTGTTCTGCTCCTGGAGCGTAGCAGCAAGGTTTTTCAGCTCGGTCCCCTAAGGGACGTCCCAGCCAGGTTCTTCTGCACTGTACTGGCGAATGAAGGTCTTCACCCAAGACTCTTTTGAGAAAGAGATTCATTTGGGAAGGAGGAGTCCAGGAGAGTTGATGCCTCTGCCAGGGAGAGATTAATGGTGGAGAGGTTTATATAGGGCTTCTTAGGGGCAGAGTTTCCCCAGGGAGAAAGGGGATTGGTTAATTTTTCCCTGTCTGCTCAGGGATTGGTCAGTTTTGCTGGCCAGGGGCAGAGATGGCTCTGACTTCATGGCCAAACTGTGTTTCTTTCACTGGTCCTTTTTAGCTTTTTGACTCTAATCTTAGGACCAGGGCATATTTATTCCACTGGCTCTGATTCTAGGGACAAAGTGTGTTTCTTTGACACTAGTTTCAGAACCATGGCATGTCTTTAGTCAGGGATAAAGATGTTTCTTTCCTGTCTCAGGCCTCAAATACAGGGTGTGTTTCTTTCTCTGACTCTGGGTTCAGAGACAGGGTGCTCAGTGATTGGTTGGTTTCCTGACTCAGTTGTCCCTTTTACCCTACACTGGTATATTGCTGAACTGTAGCAAGTCCATCCCAGTCAAATCAAGGTTCTATTTTCCATAGGATCTTTCTAAGGTTGCCATCATGTCAAGATGTTGGGGAGTGAGGAAAAGAACAGGATCCTTAAAGTAATCACAAGTCAACATGGGATTGTGATGCCAGGCAAGTCACTTCCTGGTAGCATTTCTACCAACTTTCTTTCTTCCCATCATGCTGAGCTCAAGAACCTTGGAAAAATTGCCCATGCTGCTGCTGTATGGGGACCTTAGAATGGTGGCCAGACAGTCTCTGGGCAGGTGTGTCACTGTGGAACATATTTCTCGGGGGTTCTGCTGTCTCCCCATGTTCTTCCCTTAGGCTGGCTGCCCTCTGAATGTGTGACCTGAGAAGTACAGAGCGTGGTCTTCAGTGAGAACCTCACAAGCACCTCTAGTGTCCTCTTGTCCCCACTCCTCTCCTCCTTCTCCTCCTCCCACCTCCAGCATGCCAGAGAAACTTTTCCTAACCTGAAACAAAAGTTCTTCAGTCTTTTATGATGTGTCTCCCAAGTATTTCTTCTAAGCAGAGCTCGTCTTCATTGCCCCAAGAATCTAAGCGTCTGGACACTGAGGTCTTGAAGGCTACCCCCACTTTCTCCCTCTGGCTTCAGTAGTCACAAACTTTAAGGACTCTAGCTGCTTGAATGTGGCAGATGAGGCTATCCACTGCTGGATATTTGTCTTAGAGGACTAAATACATATATACAAATGAAGCTGTTGGTATCAAGAAGACTTTGGAAGCATCGCTTGCAAGTAAGAGAGGTCTACAACTAGGCAGGATGACCACATAAATACACTAAGCCCATACAATGGAATCCTATGTAAGCCTCAACACAGATGCTACTGTCTTCATGCATTACCTCGGAAAGAGCCTATGAATATCAAGAACTAGAAAGGGAAAACTGCAAAATCATAAGTGAAATATGATTTCTACTTTTAAAAAGATCCTCACCCTGCTGCCGTATGTGTTTCTAAGCACAGCAAGGCACAGCAAGCCTTCTCAGTATAGACAGCTTCAGAGAAGAGGATTGGAATGAGGAAGAACTGTTCTCTTTTCGCCTCTGATCCCTTAAATATTTTATTTGACTTAGTAAGTACCTACTGTCTTGTTAGATTTAAGAAAAACATAAGCAAAAGAACCTATATCAGAGTAATACTTTCAAAGCATGGACAGTTGTTTGAAGAATTTAGTTCTAAGGCAGCTGGAAAGGCATGGAAAACTAAGGGTGCATAAGAAAGGAACCCTTACCCCAGAATGTTATGCAAGTTTCTGTTTGTTTGAGAGTCAAAAACCTTCACACAACTATAAATTAAGTTGATTATGGACAGTATTCCCTTTTTAAAGACACACCTGAAATAAATGTATGTAAGACAGCAAATGGGCCGTGCTCATTTAGGGCCAGAATGCGTGTGAACTTGGTATCTAACTCTCTCACCCAGACCCTAAGCAGCACATCTTGCAAACCACCTTACAGTCCCTTTCACAAGAAGGAAATGTCTTAAGAGGAATAAGTAGACCATCTCCATATTTTAGTCTGTCTGTTTATCTATCTATCATCTATCTGTCTGTCTGTCTGTCTATCTATCTATCTTGTGTGTGTGTGTGTGTGTGTAGACATGTACATGTGAATGTCAGATGGATATTTGCAGAATTTGATTCTTTCCTTCTGCCATGTGAATCCTGGGAATGAAACTCAGGTGTCAGGCTTGGCAGCAAGCACCCTTATCCTCTGAGTCACCTCACATTGTCAACTTTTGTAGCCACAAAATAATTTTTTTTATGTTGTGACTTTCTCTTAGGAAACCTTTATCCATGTCTTGGATGCATGCTAGCATCTCTTTCAGAACACCCACGCTTCAGTCAAGGGTGTGTGTTGTCTCTCATCTCTATTTAAGAAACTCTCTCATTCCGTCTCATTTGAGTTGGTCCAGAGTTCATTCCTAGTGGGTTAGTGAAAGATCTAGATTACCTAGGGAGGTGATGGACCTGGGGCCTCCATACTGACAGCACTGGGCTGTACATTGTCTTAGTGGCTCTCCTATTTGCTTGCAGCAGACTAAAACAACTTACAGAGGGAAGGGTTTATTCTGGCCTATAGTGCAAGAGGTGCTCTGAAGTGGCCGCAGATGCAAGACGGTCACAGTGTGAGGCCGCTGTCCTGTGGCATTCGCAATTAGGAATGAGAGCAACGGATGCCAGAGTTCAGCTCGAGCTTTCCTTTTGATCCATCCAGGCAAGGGTACCACTCTCAGTTTGGACTCCTCTTCCCACCCTGGTTAATTTAGTCTAGATCATCCCTCACCCACACACCTGTCACTTAGGTGATTCTCGGTCCTGTCAAGTTGGTAGTCACTATTAACTATCACAAGCTACGGATTCTCACTGCTCCTGCCACAGCTAATGTACACTGTGAAGAGCAGTCCCAACAATTAATCAGTTAAAATATGATGACGGTTACTAGGGTCATTTTGTAAAACACTCACTAGAAAGTAGAACTCTGTTGTAAATCAAAAGACAAAACTGTAAACATAGCTATAGAAAGGTGGACACCGTATCCTTCTGTCTGAGTCCTATGACTCAAGTCAGTACAGGAGGGCTCACTTCAAGCAAATGACTACAACTGACAGCAAAGTTGAGACCTGATCCAAGTAGAGGCCTTTACTTTTATTCCTTGATACACAGTCTTCGATATAAGCCACACTGACTGCTTTGTGCTGAGTTAATCAGTGAGTCTACATGGGTGACAATGTGGTCTGAAATCCTTCCAGAGCATGCTCAGCCTGACCCGAAGAGTTACCATGACATGGCAGCAGATTAAACCCTGGCCTCCGGGGATGAACTTGAAGGTCTGATTAACAGTGCTAATTTTGCAACCCATGAACTATTTCTCATTTATTCACAAATAAATCCACAAAGGACCACATATTCTTAGCCCTGTATGCACCAATGTAAAGACATTTGATATGGGGCAGGAGTAGATATGATGAAAATACATAGTACAGAGTTCTCAAAGTACCAGTAAGAGGGGTATTTTGAAAATACCTTGGCTTCAAAACTTTCGTCAAAAGGTATGTTACTTTGGAGAAGAGATTTTGCTTTTGTTTCCACAGAAAATGAGAGGCTGTGGATTCATTCTGAGTTAAGAAAAATCAGATTCGCTTATCTCCCTGGGTATTCCAAAGGGGCAGCTTCCCCCAGCTAAACCCTCTCTCCTCCTACCCCATCCCCACTTTCAGCCAGGAACCCCTTCCCTTCCTCTCTCCCTTTTTCGGAGCATAAAATCCTCCAACTCAGCCTGTGTGGGCGCTGCTGGGACGGGTCTGTGAGTGCAAACAGGAGGGAGTTCCTTTGTTTTAATAGCCTGCCGGCAGCAAGGTAGGACTGTAGGCAGGGAGATTCCTGGCCAGCAAGGGGCACTGATCCTGTAGCAGAAGACCCAGTGGAGGGAAGAGCCATTGGAGAGCATCTGAAGGAAGAGATGGGCAGGCGCCAAGGCAAGAATTCCTCCAACAATCTGAAAAACAACATGAAAACACCAGATCCCAGCGATCTTACAACAGAAGGACTTAAACACCCTATTCCGGAAGAAGTGGAAAACAGTGTCATTGTGAAAGCAATAGAGTCTCTTAAACAGGGTATGAATAACTCACTTAAAGAAATAGAAGAGAAATATAACAAAAATATTGAAGAAATGAGTAAAGAAATGGAAGAGAAATATAACAAAAAGTTTGAAGAAATGAGTAAATTCGTAAACAATACCCTGAGAAACCAAGAAAAAACAATCAAACAGGTAATGGAATCAGTTCAAGAATTGAAAACTGAAATGGAGGCAATGAAGAAAAAACAAACCGAGGGCCAGCTGGATATGGAAAATCTAGGTAAACAAACAGAGACTTCAGGAACAAGCATAACCAATAGAATACAAGAGATAGAAGAACGAATCTCAGATTATGAAGACACCATAGAGAAAATAAACGCTCTGACCAAAGAAAACAACAACTCCAACAAATTCTCATCACAAAACATTCAGGAAATATGGGACATAATAAAAAAACCAAATTTAAGAATAATAGGAGTAGAAGAAGGAGAAGAATTGCAGATCAAAGGTCCAGAAAATATATTCAACAAAATTATAGAAGAAAACTTTCCCAACCTAAAGAACGATATTCCTATGAAGGTTCAAGAAGCATACAGAACACTGAATAGACTGGATCAGAAAAAAAAATCCCCTCGCCATATAATAATCAAACCACAAAGCATTCAGATTAAAGAAAGGATATTAAGAGCTGCAAAGGAAAAAGGTCAAGTAACTTATAAAGGTAAACCTATCAGACTTATACCAGACTTCTCCATGGAAACCATGAAAGCCAGAAAGTCCTGGATAGAGGTACTGCAGAAACTAAGAGACCATGGATGCAAGCCCAGACTACTATACCCAGCCAAGCTATTGTTTACTATCAACGGAGAAAACAAAATATTCCAGGATAAAAACAAATTTAAACAATATGTAGCTACTAATCCAGCCTTACAGAGAATATTAGAAGGAAAATCACAACCCAAGGAATCCAACATTCCCAACACTGCCTACAATAACTCAGACATCTAGTGACCCTTCACAAGCACAACTCAAAGAAGGGAAACACATACACTCTACTACCCCCCCCCCAAAAAAGAAAATGACTGGAGTCAACAACCACTGGTCATTAATATCACTTAATATCAATGGACTCAATTCACCTATAAAAAGGCACAGACTTAGAGATTGGATATGAAGACAGGATCCAACATTCTTCCGTTTACAAGAAACACACCTCAACCACAAAGACAGACACCTACTCAGAGTAAAGGGTTGGGAAAAGGTTTTCCAAGCAAATGGACCTAAGAAACAAGCGGGTGTGGCCATTCTAATATCTAACAAAATCGACTTCAAACTAAAATCAATCAGAAGAAATGGAGATGGACATTTCATACTCATAACAAGAACAATTCATCAGGAAGAAGTCTCAATCCTGAATGTCTATGCCCCTAATATAAAGGCACCCACATATGTAAAAGAAACTCTTCTAGAACTCAAGGCAGTCATCAAACCACACACACTAATAGTAAGAGACTTCAACACACCTCTGTCACCAATGGACAGGTCAATCAGAGGGAAACCTAACAGAGAAATAAGAGAATTACTGGAGGTATTGAATCAAATGGACTTAACAGACATCTATAGAACACTCCACCCAAATAGGAAAGAATATACCTTCTTCTCTGCAGCTCATGGAACCTTCTCGAAAATTGACCACATACTCAGTAACAAAGCAAACTTCCACAGATACAAAAAAAATATTAGTAACCACCTGTGTCTTGTCAGATCACCATGGATTAAAGTTAGAATTCAACAACAATGCTACCCCCAGGAAGCCAACAAACTCATGGAAGTTGAACAGTCAACTACTAAATCACCCCTGGGTCAAGGAAGAAATAAAGAAAGAAATTAAAGTCTTCCTTGAATTTAATGAAAATAAAGACACAACATACTCAAACCTATGGGACACTATGAAAGCAGTGCTAAGAGGAAAGTTCATAGCACTAAGTGCCCAATTAAAGAAAACGGAGAAAGCACACATTGGAGACTTAACAGCACACCTGAAAGCTCTAGAAAAAAAAAGAAGCTGATTCACCCAGGAGGAGTAGAAGACCGGAAATAATCAAACTGAGGGTTGAAATCAACAAAATAGAAACACAGAAAACAATCCAAAGAATCAATGAAACAAAAAAGCTGGTTCTTGGAGAAAATCAACAAGATCGACAAACCCCTATCCAAACTAATGAAACGGCAAAGAGAGAACATGCAAATTAATAAGATCAGAAATGAAAAGGGGGACATAACCACAGACACAGAGGAAATTCAGGGAATCATTAGATCTTACTACAAAAGTTTATATGCCATAAAGTTGGAAAATGTAAAAGAAATTGACATTTTTTTAGATAAGTACCATATACTTAAGTTGAATCAAGAACAGGTGAACAATCTAAATAGACCTGTTAGTCGCGAAGATTAGAAGCTGTTATCAAAAATCTCCCTACCAAAAAAAGCCCAGGACCAGATGGTTTCAATGCAGAATTCTACCGGAACTTCCAGGAAGAGCTAATACCTATACTCCTTAATGTATTTCACAATATAGAAACAGAAGAATCATTGCCAAACTCTTTTTATGAAGCTACAGTTACTCTGATACCAAAACCACACAAAGACACAACCAAGAAAGAGAATTACAGGCCAATCTCACTCATGAACATCGACGCGAAAATTCTCAATAAAATACTGGCAAACCGAATCCAAGAACACATTAGAATAATTATCCATTATGATCAAGTAGGCTTCATCCCAGAGATGCAGGGCTGGTTCAACATACGCAAATCTATCAATGTAATCCATCATATAAATAAACTGAAAGAAAAAAACCATATGATCATTTCATTGGATGTTGAAAAAGCTTTTGACAAAATTCAACACCCATTTATGATAAAGGTGTTGGAGAGACTGGGGATACAAGGATCATACCTAAATATAATAAAAGCAATATACAGCAAGCCGACAGCTAACATCAAATTGAATGGAGAGAAATTCAAAGTCTTTCCACTAAAATCAGGAACACGACAAGGTTGTCCACTCTCTCCATACCTCTTCAATATAGTGCTTGAAGTTCTAGCAATAGCAATAAGACAACATAAGGGGATCAAAGGGATTTGAATTGGAAAGGATGAAGCTAAACTTTCGTTATTTGCAGACGATATGATAGTGTACATAAGTGACCCCAAAAACTCTACCAAAGAACTTACACAGCTGATAAACACCTTTAGTAATGTGGCAGGATACAAGATCAACTCCAAAAAATCGGTTGCCCTCCTATACAAAAAGGATAAAGAAGCAGAGAGGGAAATCAGAGAAACATCACCTTTCATGATAGCCACAAATAGCATAAAATATCTTGGGGTTACTCTAACCAAGGAAGTGAAAGACCTATTTGACAAGAACTTTAAGTCTTTGAAGAAAGAAATTGAGGAGGATACCAGAAAATGGAAAGACCTCCCCTGCTCTTGGATTGGGAGAATCAACATAGTAAAAATGGCAATTCTACCAAGAGCAATCTATAGATTCAATGCAATCCCCATCAAAATCCCATCAAACTTCTTCACAGACCTTGAGAGAGCAATAATCAAGTTTATATGGAAAAACAAAAACCCAGGATAGCCAAAACAATCTTATACAATAAAGGAACTTCTGGAGGCATTACCATCCCTGACTTCAAACTCTATTACAGAGCTACAGTTTTGAAAACAGCTTGGTATTGGCATAAGAACAGAGAAGTCGACTATGGAATCGAATAGAAGACCCGGATATTAATCCACAAACCTATGAACACCTAATTTTCGACAAGGGAGCTAAAGATATACAATGGAAGAAGGAAAGCATCTTTAACAAATGGTGCTGGCATAACTGGATGTCAACCTGTAGAAGAATGAAAGTAGATCCATATCTATCACCATGCACAAAGCTCAAGTCCAAATGGATTAAAGACATCAACATTAATCTGTCCACTTTGAACCTGATAGAAGAGAAAGTGGGAAGTAGTCTACAAGATATAGGCACAGGAGACCACTTCCTAAGTAGAACCCCAGTAGCACAGACAATAAGAGAATCAATGAATAAACGGGACCTACTGAAACTGAGAAGCTTCTGTAAAGCAAAGGACACTGTCAGTAAGACAAAAAGGCTACCTTCGGACTGGGAGAAGATCTTCACCAACCCCTCATCAGACAAAGGTCTGATCTCCAAAATATACAAAGAACTCAAGAAACTAGACACTAAAACTCTAATTAACCCAATTAAACAATGGGGTACTGAACTGAACAGAGAATTCACAACAGATGAACTTCAAATGGCCAAAAGACACTTAAGGTCATGCTCAATCTCCTTAGCGATCAGGGAAATGCAAATCAAAACCACTTTGAGATACCATCTTACACCTGTCAGAATAGCTAAACTCAAAAACACCAATGATAACCTATGCTGGAGAGGATGTGGATTGAGGGGAACACTCATCCATTGTTGGTGGGAATGCAAACTTGGGCAGCCACTGTGGAAATCAGTGTGGCGGTTTCTCAGGAAACTGGGAGTCATCCTCCCTCAGGACCCAGCAATTCCACTCTTGGGAATATACTCAAGAGACGCCCTATCATACTACAAAAGCATTTGTTCAACTATGTTCATAGCAGCACTATTTGTAATAGCCAGAACATGTAAACAACCTAGGTGCCCCTCAATAGAAGAATGGTTAAAAAAGGTGTGGAACATATACACATTAGAGTTTTACTCAGCGGTAAAAAACAATGACATCTTGAATTTTGCATGCAAATGGATGGAAATAGAAAACGCTTTACTGAGTGAGGTAACCCAGACCCAAAAAGAGGAATATGGTATGTACTCACTCATAAGTGGATTCTAGCCATAGTTAAAGGTCTTTGAGTCTATAATTCATGATCCTAGAGAAGCTAAATAAAAAGGTGAACCTGAAGAAAATCATATAGTTATCCTCCTGGATATTAGAAGTAGACAAGATTGCCAGGCAAACTTGGGTACACAGGGGGAGAGGGGGTGAAAGTAAGGGGAGATGGTAAGGGAGAGGGGAGAGGGGGAGGATTGGGGTGGCTTGGGGGAATGGGAGGGGAAGTGGGGAGGGAGGAAGGATGGTTATGGGAGCAGGGAAGTTTATATCTCAACTACGGGAGCCATTTTAGGGTTTGCAAGAGACTTGATTCTGGATGGGTTCTCAGGCCCAAGGAGAGGTCCCCAGATTGTTCCCTTGGCAGCAGAGGAGAGGGTGCCTGAACTGGCCTTGGCCCATAACCATACTGATGAATATTTTTCATGTCACCACAGAACCTTCATATGGCGAAGGATGGAGATAGAGACAGAGACACATATTGGAACACTGGACTTAACTCCCTCGGTCCAAATGAGAAGCAGAAGGAGGGAGAATGTGAGCAAGGAAGTCAGGATCAGAGGGAACCTTCATCTGACGATGGATGGAGATAGAGACGGAGACCCACATTGGAGCACTGGACTGAGCCCCCAAGGTCCAAATGAAGAACAGAAGGAAGGAGAACATGAAAAAGGAAGTCAGGACCGCGAAGAGTGCGTTCACCCACTGATACAAGGGGACTGATCTAATGAGAGCTCACCAAGGCCTGCTGGACTGGGACTGAGCGAGCATGTGATCAAACCTGGTTCTCTGAATGTGGCTTCCATGGGGGCTGACTGAGAAGCCATTGACAATGGCACTGGGTCTTGTTTCGTCTGCATGGACTGGCCTTTTGGGATCCTGGTCTGTTTGGATGCTCACCTTCCTGGACCTGGAGGGAGGGGGGAGGAACTTGGATTTCCCACAGGGCAGAAAACCCTGACTGCTCTTGGGAATGGTGATGGAGGAGGAGAGAGAGTGGGGGGAGCGGGAGGGTATTGGGAGGAGGGGAGGACGGGGAAATTCTTTAAATAAATAAATAAGGAAAAAAAGAAAAGAAAAATCAGATTTGAAAAAGGAAGACCACCTGAGAAATCTCCGATAGGAACAGATGGCCCAGATGACAGAGTTCTACATCCAGAACAGATTCAAGACTGCTGCCTGAGATGACCAAGACCCACAGGATACTCCAGTCAGGACTTGATTATAACTTTAAATTTTCTTTAGGTCCCCATAAGATCATCAGCACCCCCAACCAGCAGGAAGTAGCCTGAAATACTACGCCCACATGCCCAACAAATGGACTATGGGTATTTTCCTTTGTTTAAAAAAAAAAGAGGGAAATGGTACAGGAGAATTATCTGTATTCTGTCAATCATGTATTTTAATAAAACGCTGATTGGCCAGGCAGGAAGTATAGGTGGGAAAACCAGACAGGAAGTAGAGGTGATGCAATGAGAACAGGAGAATTCTGGGAAGCAGGAAGCTCCCTCCGCCATTCCTGCCCAGATCACCAGAGAAGCAACATGTGAGCTGACAGCTGAAAAAAGTACCAAGCCATATGGTTAACGTAGATAAGGATAATGGGGGTAATATATGTTATAAGAACTAATAAGTAGCCTGACCTAATGGGCCAATCAATCAGCTATATAACTTAAAATAAAGTGCCAGTAAGAAGAGGAGAAATGAAATTTAGATAGGCCTGACATTAAGAGACATTCTTGCTAACAGCTCAAGCAATATCTGTAAAGTGAGAAATCAGTGACAGCGACAGCAAGGACAGCACTCCCTACAGTACAGCCAGGTACGACTGTCATTCACCAGCCAACTCCCTTAATCCTCGTAACTATCTCCGTGTTGAACATCTTGCCTTTCACATTTTCCAGAAGGGACTGTGGTGGTTTCAAAGAAAATGACCTCCGCAGGGAGTGACACTGTTAGGAGGTATGGCCTTGTTGGAGTAGGTGTGGTCTTGTTGGAGTACCAAGTGTGTCACTGTGGACGTGGGCTTTGTGGTCAAGATACAACCCAGTGTCTCAGTTCACTTCTTGTTGCCTGAAGGATGTCAAGTGGTCAGATCCTTCTCCAGCACCATGTCTGCCTGCACACGTGATGTCCCACCATGATAATAATGGACTAAACCTCTAAAATGTAAGCCACCCAATTAAATGTTTCCCTTTGTTAGAGTTGTCATGGTCGTGGTGTCTCTTCACAGTAATAAAAATCCTAATAAGACAGGGACTAAGGTACAGAAGTGAATAATTTGCACAATGCCACAAAGACTGCTATTTTGCCAATGCTACAAAGACAATTACTGAAGACACCGAGGTTCAAACTCAGATGACCTTTATATAAATTATAAATTTATATATAATAATTTATATATAATTATATTTAATAATTTAATATTAATATAATATAATGTTAATATTTAATATATATTAATATATTATATATTTATATAATATATATTTATATATAATTATTGGTAGCTGGAGAGACAGCCATGGGTGCTGGGAACTGAACTCTTATATTTTAAGTTTAACTCTTATATTATCAGTTGTGAGCCTAGCCTATAATGGCTGAGCCATCTCTCCAGCCCAAACTCAGATGATCTTACTAGGCGAAATAGAAATGTTGTCTTAGTCACTGATCTATGACAGTGAAGAGACACAGACCAAGACAACTCTTATAAAAGAAACCATTTCGCTGGTGCCTGGCTTAAAGTTTCAGAGGTTTAGTCCATGATCATCACGGTGGGAAGCATTGTGGCAGGCAGGTATTGGAGCAGTAGCTGAAAGCTACTGATCTGATGGCAGAAAGAGAGGAGAGAGAGAGAGAGAGAGAGAGAGAGAGAGAGAGAGAGAGAGAGAGAGACTAACTCTGGCTTTGGTATCAGCTTTTGAAACCTCAAAATCCACCCCCAGTGACATACTGCATACTTCTACCAATGGCACACTTCTTAATCTTTCTAATCCATTCAAACAATTCTACTCCCTGGTGACTAAGTATTCAAATATATGAGCCATTCTTATTCACACACACACATCACAAATGTGAAAAAGATTAAAGTTCATGGCAAGGTTATATGATGAAATGGAAGTGTAATGTAGGGGTCGGGGAAGTACAGGGGTCAGAGCTGAATTTATTAAATATGAGAATTTGTATGGAAGGGACCTGAGTACAGTTAACAGATGTGTATGGGCAGAGCTTTTCTGTACCACCAGGCATCTCTCTCACCAGCTGGCTTTCAAAATAACCACACAGAGACTTACTATCAATTGTAAATGTTCAGCCGACAGCTTAAGGTTGTTACTAACTAGCTCTTACAACTTACATTAACCCATATTTCTTGTCTATGATATGCCAAATGGTGGTGCCTCTTTTTCAGCATGGGCAAATTCGTCTTGTTTCCGCATCTCTTCACATCTCCTGGTGTCTCCCTGTGACTCCATCCTTCTTCTTCCCCATGTTTCCATGACCCCGACTGTGCTCCTGTGACTCCCGCCTAACTTTTTGGCTGCCTAGCTACGGACCAGTCAGTTCTTTATTAGCCAATATGATTAATACATATTTACAGTGTCCAAAAAGATTGTTCCACAGCAAAGGTGTGTGTGTGTGTGTGTGTGTATGTATTGTGTGTGTGCTTCTGTATATACAATCATAAGACTATTTTACTTCATCAGTTCAAGTCAGAGATGTACAAACTGGGTGTTTCGGAATACTCCAAATCTCAGGAGACTCAAATACCATCTTTAAACCCTTCTGGATCCAACAAGCCTGAAAGAACACATTAAAGCATTCTACCTGATGGAATCAAATATCACACTAGTATGAGACAGCAATGTCTAACGCTTAACACATGTGACCCTGGGAGAGCGGCCATTTGCACCCCAAACCTCTGCCCCTCCTGCTTAGGAGTGCTACCAGCTAAAGGTCTCCTCCTCTGTCTTCTGTGGGCTAGTCCGAATACAGCGAGACTCATTTTGCAAAGACACTGGTGAGTGTTGGTGGAATTCCCTTCTGCTGTTTCTGTTTATTACCCTATTCCAGACTTCATCCTGAAATAGTCATGCAGAAGATTGCACATTCGTTCTCTCACACGTCAGGAATTAAGAGCACATGGACAATAAAACTGGAATCCCCATCGCTCAGGGAGAAGGTCTTTCTCAGGCAGTCCCGAGTGCTTTGCCAGCATCGGCTTCTGTTTCTGGCTCCACAGGGCTCAGCTGTGAACTCAGCTGTGAGCTAAGAACTTTTATTACATCAATTCATGTCTTTAAAAAAAAGAGGACCCTTCAAAACAGTGAACAATCACAAAACTAGGTAAGAGGATAAAAATTCCATTTAAATCAAAACCTGGAGTTTTGCTGTGGAGCATGTATTGAAAACAGAGTTGACTACAATATGGGGCCTGTTCACATCCATGAGAAAAAACAGTTTGGGGGAGGCTAATAGGAACAATTTCTTTGCGTCATGTTTTAGGAATTTGCTTATTAAGAAATCTGTGTGTTTGAAAGATTTTGTCTTGATGTGGCAAAAGACCTGATAGGGATGGGTGTGTTTATTTCAGCTCACGTCACGGTCCCAGGAGCGCTCGTTCATGTTGGCAGGCAGTGTGGAGCGGAAGGCATTTAGGCTCTTGGAGGATTCAGAGAGCGAGAGGGTCCCCAAGCTCGTTGGCTTCTGCTTCGCCATCTTGCAATCCACCCATGCCCTCAACCTGCGGGGCAGTGTGACTCTCATTCAGGGGGAGCTCTATCTTTATTAATTCTCCGTGGAAACCCCTCACAGACATATTCAGTGTCAAGCTGATAATCACCACGCTCTGCAACTCCAGAGTAAAACCTTAAATAAAGGTGTAGTTGGTAGAGCATCCCCAAGGCTGAAGATCCACCTTTTTGCCCCCACCCCACATTTTTTTGGTACTACCAAATAACTTTGCCAATCTGTGGATCTTGGTCAAAATGGGATTACAAAGAGGAGTGTTAAAGTGTAATATCACCCTGGCCACTTTTACAGTAACAGAGTTATTATTTGCCAGGTAGGAACACTTTCATGGGGAGCCCGTCTGCTGAAAAAGGTCATTTCGTTTTGTCTGAAAAGCTGAATTATAAGAATTACGGTTGGCAAAGTGATATCTGTTCAATCAAAATAAAACATAAAACGATCTGACTAGGCCAACAGAAGCTGTCCAATCATAATAAACAACATTCCTCTGCTGATGTCTTTTTCTGGACTCATGTTTTCTTCACCTTTCTTTCTTTCTTTTTTTCTCCAAAAATTAAATGGAAAGATCCAGGGATCGGAGTGAAGAAAGAAAGACTTTCTGGGCCCCTTCTTGTGCACTGCTGGATTATCTGAGGCCCAGATAAAACTAGGCGTAAAGCCTTAAAATAGAGCCGGGTGTCAATTTCAAAATAAATAATGATAATGGTATTTTTGAGATCTGCTCTTTATTCAAGTTCTGTGCCAAAGCATTTAAATACCCCATGCTACTCATAACATAGTGTGGGTGGTAAAGGGGAAAAGCCACCCCTCCTTCAACATGTTATTTCTAAAGAGCCAATTCACGTCAGTGCTGCAAGGATACCATGAAGCCTAAACACGGAGCCCAGGAAGTCACTCTCTCATTTTGAAAAGAGAAGAGTGACCATGCTCTGTACCACACACTGCCACAGCTCCCTCAGACAAGGGGCAGAACCGTTTTAATTAACAAATTATTCCAGTGAACCATGTCTATCGGAGGTTTTTCTCCCTCTTTCTCTCTCCCTCTCTCTTTTTAAGCCCCAAGTTTGAGCCCACACATACTCTCTCCCCCAGGAGACTCAATGTTTACTGCACTGGCAGCTTTGTACAGTTTGAGATGGCCCGGGTGTGGCCGTTCTTAATTTGGTCTAGATGATGACATTTTTGGTCATATAGTTAAATAAATAATTACTTTCAGATACAGTTTTTTGGTTTTTTTTTAGACACTACTTCTCAGTTATGTGGCTGCATTCTGCTTTAGGGAAACTTTTTAATTGAAAATTTACCTTTGAGCAATTTAAATGTAGTTCATATACAGTTTCTATATTTCTGCTAACCTTGAATAATAATGAATCAAGTCGTATGTTTTAATAGTTTCTCTTTCTAAACGAAAGCTTGAGTGGTGGTGGGAGGATGAGTTTCCAAACAACTTCAGACTCTAAGTCTTCAGGCAAGGAGATGTCTGAAACTGGGGCAAGGACATTTCAAAACTCAAGTCAGACTTTATATCTCTAGGTAGCTTCACTCTTGGTTCAGGGCTGGGTTACATTTTTAGTGTTAACTTGCTTCAATACACTGAATGTATTTATTAAAATATGAATTCATCAACAATTTGTGAGGTATTTTTTATCAAAAAAGAAAGTAAAAATTTGCCCAACAAACCAGATTTATTTTGTAATTTCTGTTTTGAAGACAAAAAAACTTATGAGTTGGTGTGTGTGTGTGAGTGTGTGTGTGTGTGTATATGTGTGTGTGTGTGTGTGTGTGAGAGAGAGAGAGAGAGAGAGAGAGTCAGAGAGAGACAGAGAGAGAGAGAGAAGAGAACACCCTGAGTGTCCAAACCATGTATTTAACCATCACTAATTACAGACACATTCCCTACACTTAAGTCCCTGGGCACAACCTTTGCATACACATTCAGGTGGAGTCAGGAGAGTATTTATGGAGCTCGGGGCAGTCCTGCTGGGAACTGCTTCCCCTGTGACAGGGTGGTAATGCAGCTTGGGTGGACTATATCCAAGAGAAATAGATTGAAGCTGTATGTGAGGCCGCATCAAGGAGCCAGAACTGTAATTTCTTCACGGCTGCAACCTATAGGGACTGATGAGGAGAGAAGCAACTAAAGTCTACAAGCTATGGCTGCAAACGAAGAGTTCTCATTTCTTGTATTTTTTTTTCTGACATGGATCCTATTTTCTCATTTCTGATAAAGCCCCCCTTGCCAAGAACACCAACTTCAATTGAGCCACTAAAATAACATGGTATACATATAATGGGAAGGCTGGTGTTTGCAGCAGGCAGAAGGCCTAGTTCTACTGCTCTGAGGCTCTCTTAGGAAGAATGTTAAGGCCCTAACAGGAACGAGTTACAGGACTGCTGAACCATCTATCTGCCTGGTGAGGTACGGAGAGGGAAGGAAATGGGCACAGCCCACGTCGCTGGCTAACGAAAATGAAATGTTTCATCTCCATTAAAGACTAGGAGACGGGCAGAGGAGATGCTCTGGTGTGGTGGAAAAGCAGGTAGACACTCAAACTTGCCACCTACCACGCAGTAAACTGTGTCTACCTGGAGAAGTCAGCTTGCTGAACTTTCCCACTTCTTCTTTTTCTTCTTCCTTAGCTTAAAGGTTAGTGAGGAAGTGACACTCGGTAGGCACCCAACTGGTGTTTGTCCCCTCTATTCAATTTTGAAAACTTACTAGGAATTCTATAAATGATCAGTTCCAGGTCTAATACTTCTTTATCGTGTGTTTTTCCCACACTACAACAACATACCTCAAGCAAGATAATTTACAAAGGAAGGAGTTTGTTTAGCTCACTGTTTAGGAGGCTGAGAGCTCAGGCACATCAATCAGATGGGGCCGTACAGTGGGTGGGATCACAATGAAGGGCACTATAGAAAATCTGGGGGACTCATGGCATGGGTTTGCTCATTTATAACAAAGCAATGTCACAGCAACTAAGTCCTTCTGGGAACCAGTACAATCCTTTTCATGACTCTGTGACAACACTAAGAACTTAACTACCTCCCTGTAGGCCTTAATCTCCAAATTCTACCACCCCAACAACTCTGCCACGCTGAGAACCCATCTTCCAATGGAGAAGCCTTTGAAGGACAAATCATATTCAAACTAGAGCAGCCATTTGCCCAAGAGCCACTACAGGTACCAGGTACTTCTCATGGCATGGGCATTTCCCAAAGAAATGGGAAACCCATTTGCCTTCACCCCCTAAAAACTCAGTTCATTGCAGCTGTGCTCCCCATGGGCAAGCTGGCTCATCTCTGAACTTGTTCCCAGAAGTTAGGAGTCTTCCAGAGGCCTGACCAATGGGGCTGCTGGATCTTGAACTTTCAACCTCTGAACACATAAGCTAAGTGAACTCTTTTCTTTATAAAGAACACATTTCTTGTATTTTGTTGTAGCAACAAAAGCAGATGAAAACAGTGGTCTTAGGGGTGATGCCTTCACCTTCCCTGTCCAGTTTACAACCTAATATAAATTAGGCTTTTACAAAATACTAGAGTGGATAAAATAAAGAGAGTGAACCAGCACCTAAAATAAGGAAAGCCCAATGGGAAGACCATTAAGAACTGTCTTTACCACTATTCCCTACATTTTTCATTTCAAAAATAAACAACTGTGATGGGTTTAACAGGAATTACCTCCATACACTCATATGTTTGAACACTTGGTCATCAGGGAGTGGTGATACTTGATTAGGAGGTGTGGCTTTGCTAGAGTAGGCATGGCTTTTGGAGGAAGTTTGTCTCTGGCAGTAGGCTTTGGGGTTAAAAACCCAAACCAGACCCAGTGTCTCTTTCTTTCTGTTGCTTGCTGATCCAGATGTAGAACTCTCAGCTACCTATCTAGCACTGTGTCTGCTTGTGTGCCAGCATGTTTCCCACCATGATGATAATGGACTAAAACTCTGAAATTGTGAGCAAGCCCCAGTTGAGTGCTTCCTTTGATAAGAGTTGCTGTGATCATGGTGTCTCTTTATAACATATAGAACTTGGACTAAGACAGAAGTTGGTACCAGGAGTGGGGTATTGCTGTGACAGGCCTGACCTGCTTCTTGTTGGTGGAATGTGGACTTTGGGATTTTGGATTAGGAAAGCAGTTGAATGCTTTAAGCGGGGATAATGGGCCATACTAGTAGGAGCAGGGAAGACAGTGGTGCTGAGTTCAATCTAGATTGTGACAACTTTGCTCAAGAGGGTTCAGAGGAGAAGAGTGTTAGTAGTCTAGAGGTTATTCTTACAATATTTTAGTGAATAATATGACTTTTTTTGCTGTTGTTCTGAAAAGTCTGCCCAAGGCTAAACTTAGGAGCTTTTTGATTAATGGCATTGGCAAAGGAGATTTCAAAACATCCTGGTATTGTCTGTGTTATTATTAATGGCCAATTTTATGAAGATATGTAATGAAAAGGAGCAAGCTGAGAAAGGAAAAAAACACAAAATAGATAGTTTGAGGAGAAAAGGAGCCCCAGGAAAAATTTATAGCAAAACCTGATGCTAAATAGAATAAAGGGAGAGATGACCTCTGGGCAAGACCCCACCTAGTTAAGTTTTCAACTTATAAAAAGTAATGTGCTCACCTCATAAGTGGGGGACCTGTGTGCGATCCTCAGAACCCACTAAGAATGCTGAGCATTGTGGCATGTGCTTGTAATCCAAAGCACCAAAGCTGGGTGGAGCATCAGAAGGACCGTTCTTGGGGCTTATGGAGTAGCCTCTGAATCTTATTTAACAAACTCCAGACCACTGAGACCAGTGTCTCAAAGATTGCTTGTGGCCTGCACATGCACTGCCATATGGAGACATACACACAGAAGTTCAGTCACCTCTTCCTTCATGCTACACACACAAACATGTTTCAGCATAGGATAGAGCATTTCCTGGAAGAGAAAATTAAATGCAGGGCTTCATTCTACCTTCTACCCCCCCCCCATGATGAGGAAGGAAGTGTCTAATAGCTCAGTCTTAACACCAAGTGCATTGACCAGCGCCAGTAGATCAACAGGAAAAAACTATTTGTAATCTCTTTACTTATGGGTTTCAAGAAGGAATAATGAAAATGGCGGGTGACTAGATTTTTGATCCTAACTTCTAGGTTGGCACTAACTCAGGGCAGAGATGGAATATTATTAGGTTGTAACAGAGTTCAATTTTGTGCATCCAATTATCTAAACCATGTTTTCTTTGGTTTATTATAAGATGCAAAAGGAGCCCTTGAAATGTGATTGAGAAGTGGGTAAATTTCTTATTTGAAAATCAATGTTAAAATGACTACATGCTTCAAAATTGATGTTGAAGGTCCCATTGACACTTGTGTACGTATGTGGGTGGGTATGGGTGAGTATGCATAGGTGTATGTGTCTGTATGTGTGTGTGTAAGTGTGTGTGAGTGAGGGTGTGTGTGTGAGTGAGGGGTGGGTGTGGGTGAGTATGTATAGGTGTGTGTGTATGTATGTGTGTGTGTGTGTAAGTGTGTATGAGTAATGGGGTAGGAGAACAGATTTTGTCTCTAGTGAAACTGATTGCCGCCACCAACAAAACATGAGTTGCAAGAAGGCATTATTTTTATTAAATAAGCACATCAAAAGATAGAATGCTATTATTCCTCAGAAAAAGGAAGGAAATGGGGCCACCGGGTTATTTTGTAGTTGTTTTTCCTATTCTTTTGGATGAGAGCACAGAATTGCCAGTGGTGTCTCTTTGCAAAATTGAGTTAAACACTTAGAGAAAGAAAATAGCCACAATATTACCCTTCTTAAATTCTCCCACATTGCTCATTGGCACCACCTTGGACAAGTGCCTTGATACCCACCCCTACCCCTGTTGCTTTGCCTACTTGGTCCTGTCTGCTATTTGGCTCGAGGGCACCCATGGAATAAAGCAGAGAAAATACTTGGTACTCTGGGCATGACTCGCTTCCCAGAAGAGTGCCCTTTTGAATTCCTCTTCCTCCTCCTGTGTGGTCATCCCTCCAGCTTTGCAGGCCTGAGATCTACAGCAGAATAAGCGGTCTAGGCCCAAAGGGGTTCTATTCTTTCCTACCAGTCACCATTTCCTCCCAACAAGAGTAGTTAATGAACATTCTCTGATTGGTTGTATTTGTTGCACTTCGGAGTCTCGTTGCCATTTAAAGGGTTTAAAATTAGGTTGGTTTCTGTTGTAGCCTCTCCATAGCCAGTTAATCACAGGAGTCGCTGCCACATTGAGGCCACAATGGGGGTGGCACATGCAACCAGAGAGGAAGCCACCAAGTACAGGCCAAGTAGCTAATGTGCTTACAAAACACAAATTGTTTCAACTGCTTTGAACATGATTTTATTTGTTTCTTGCCATCCTTTGCTCAAGATTTGTTTCTCTAGGATTCAGCACCAGGCCTGGCATGTTTGTTAACGAGCGAATAGGTTTTTGGTTTTTCCCTAAAAGGCTAACCAATGTAATAACAGGCTTCTGCTTGGAGACAGCAAGCCCAGGCTTTGAGTTGGGAAGCTTCCTTTTGCTGGGCTTCAGATGCAAGTCTGCAGTTCTTTCTGGCCTGGCTGCCAGGGCCTAATGACAATAGTGTTCAAAACTGAAAGAGTCGTGATGCACATTTCCAGGGACCAGTGAGTTCATCTAAAGTCATCTTTTCATGAAAAACTTGCTGATTGCCTTTGCTTGGAAGCCCAGTCAGAGCTAAAATCCAAGTATAAACGTGAAAACTGGGTCGTATATAGAATCCCAGTATAGAAGGAAGTGGGGGAAAGTAGTTAATTTTGCCTTCACTTACTTTTGCTGATCCAAACTCCTCACGCTTACACACCACCCCTTCCCCTTGGGTACCGTTTCTGTTTCTTCCAATCCCCCTTACCTACCATCTCTCGGTTTGATTTTCCAGCATTGCTCTAGCATCACCTTAGCAGGAAAGTTCTTGTTGTCTGGTTTTAAAATGATCATAAAACATTTATTACCATACATGGGCTGAGCATCAAGACCTTATGAGTTCTGACTTGCTGTTCTTCGGGCTTGTTGTATTCCTTCAGGCATGTCTCTCAGTCTCTCACTCCGTTCCCATGTCTGCAGAGTGGAGATGATTCAGCTGACCTAGTTCAGAGGATGCTAAGTTGAATAGCTCATTAGTGACTATAAGACTTATTGAAAGCACAGTATAATGGATAAATGCTCATAAACGACAGGACGCCTTCCAGGGCAGGAACTTTTAAGTATAAGGTAAAATGCACATGGTTTTCACATCACGCCCAATAATAGAAGTGATCGGTAGCAACTCCTAGCTTATTTCCTTAGTGTTCTCATCCTCCTGACTATGGACAACCAAAGGGTCCAATGTGACAATGAGCAGCTTCTGAATTCTATTGGATAGTGCTTGAAGATGGAGCGACAAGGCCAAACAAGCGTGTAAGTAATGAGTCAGTGATCTCTCTTAGTTTTTGTTTTGTTTTATATGTTTGTTTAATGTCTGTGTGTGTGTGCGCGCATGCACACGCACACACATGTTGGGGGATAGAAGGCCATCAAAGGTATCAGGCCAATCAAAAACCTTCCATGGTAGAGGTCAGCCCATCTCAGAACCATAAGCACAATTATTTTTCTATGTCATAGTTAGCTTCAGCTGCCAACCTGGCACAAACTACAATCCCTTTGAAAGAGGGGACCTCAGCTAAAGAATTCCTCAGATTATATTAGCCTATGAGGCATTCTGTTAGTTGATAACTGATGCAGGAAGGTCAGGCCCACAGTGGATGATAGTAACATCCCTAGCCAGGGGGAGCAGGCCACCAAGCAGTGTTCCTCTATGGGTTTTGCTTCCAGTTCTTACCTTGACCTTCTCTCTTAGCTTCCCAAGATGAGAGTCTCTAGCCTGTGAGATGCAACAAGCCCTTTGCTGCACAAGCTGCTTTTGTTCATAGTTTTCCCTCAGTGGCAGAAAGCAAACTAGAACAGCCACTTTAATACTGTGTAGGTGCTGACATCATATTCTCCTTGTCCTTAAATTCTAGCTTTCACTGCACCGCACAAAACGAGAACTCAGTTCTCCTGTTCTTTAAAACTGTGTCCACGACTGCCATTGCTTCAGTGTTGTTGAAGGATGCTCAGCACTGAAATGGAGGTGACCTGGACACAGCTGAGCCCCTCATCCACTCATGTCGCAGAGGATTGCCAGACAAAAACAGGGTCATAGCTGCAGTGATGCCTGGCCCACCATCTGGGGTGGGGCTACACAGTGGAGATAGGAGGTTAACCCATGAAATCTGAAGGGGAAGTGAGAAGACCCTTTAAGGAAGCAAAGCACTCCAAAGCTAGGCAAAACTTGAACAACAGCACAAATTTATTCAGACTCTTTAAGAGATTTAAGCAGAATATCATGCTCATATAAGGGACTACATTTAAAAATCAGAACCAATAGATGGAAAATTTTAGACTATAAGGCAATTACAATACTAACTAATAAAAATGAACTACATTCCTGAATGCTAAGCTACATAATGTATAGATACTATAAGAGCTCACTTTCACAATAACCTTTAAAGAAAGCCGTTCACTTATGGAAACATGCTTATTTTGTGGTTCTAAGTAGGAAACAGTAGATGGTGCAGCCAATATTTCTGCTACTGTAAATTTCAAAAAAGACACAGCATAAAAGAAAAGGTAGTTTTAAAGATCTTGGAAAATCAGGAAATTGAGACAAGTTAAGCAAGCCGGAGGGAAGGACCTTTTGAGAGGAGCAGTCTGTGACTAACCATTTTCTTCTGTGGAAGTTTTGCCGGTTCTCCACATGGGCTTGTGGTGGCCTGGCCCTCACAGAGGAGCCTACTGAGGGAGTGAGAAGTCAGCACAGCTTTCAGAGGCCATGAGGGTTGGCGGGACAATTGGAAACTTCAAGCATCCTAAACACCTGGTTAGGTTTTCCCACAGTGTGTTTGCTGAAGTAGAGAACTAGGAAACTTTCATAGCACACACTGAAATCCCCTGTTCGTGCGATGGAATTTCATAGACAAAGTCTCTCTTCAGGATACAACCTGCCTCAAACAGATGGCCAGACTCATCCTTCAGACATTTGCCAAGGTTGGGAGCAATACCAGAGACCAAAATCCAAAGTCCCAAACCCCTAAAAGGTAGACTGGATTTCACAGTCTTCCAAGGTTAAGGTGATGGAGACTTTCAATGAACAAACTTGGAAAAATATGCCTTAAAAACAAAGAGAAACTGACTTAGAGTCGTTAATTCCTACAACTCAGTCTCAGGCCTCTTTAATGCGGGTTAGAATGTGGTGACCAGCCTCTTATCAAGATGATGACTCGAATGTAGGCCATTCACAGGTAGAGGACATTATCTGGAGCATCTAAAGATGCTTGTACACAATGTTTGGCTCTGGAAATAATTAGAGCCTGGAAGGAATGGTTGGTAATCGGGAAACTGAACATAAAGACAACAGCTCACCAGTGACTCAATGGCTTAGATATGGCTGTTGGCATATATGGGCTTTGGAATAACTAACGTTGACATTCTGGGAAAAAATTACAAAGAAGGACAAAATATATGAAAAGGTCCATAATTTCTAGTGAAAATTGGAAAACTAAAGATTGCCATCTTAGAATTGTAAAACAGTCTTGGCAAATAACAGCGCCTTTGTAACAGATTAACTGCAGGCAGTGAGCAACTAGACTCGCAGGCAAATAAATAAAAAGTGAACAACTGAGATACAGAAATAAAAAGAAAGAAGGAAGGGGGAAAAGAGGAAGGGAATAAAGAAGGGAGAAATGGAGTGAGAGAAGGACTAGCAACATGGCTCAGTGGGTAAAGATATTTGCCACCAAGCCTGATGACCTGAATTGGGTCTTTAAGACCCAATTGGAAACTTCAAGCATCCTAAACACCTGGTTAGGTTTTCCCACAGTGTGTTTGCTGAAGTAGAAACATAGTAGAAAGAGTGAACTCCCTCAAGTTTTTATCTGACCTCCATATGCCTACCATGACACACATATGCACACTCATGAACATGCACGTACATGCACACATACAGACATGAGTAAATAAATGAGATGCTAAAAGAAGAAAAAGAGAAAAGACAGATGGGCACACTTGGTAGTTCATGCCTGCAATCCCACCTACTTGGGGACTGAGGCTGGAGGATAAGGCTAATGTGGACAATTTACTAATATCACACTGATAGCAAAATAAAAAGTAAAACGAAACCTCATTGGACACAGCGGCTAGATAGTCAAGATAAGGTCTCATGACCCTCTTGGCCTTCTCCTGAGAGGGAAGACAGAAGGCCCAGCTGGGGTGATTGTTTGCAGTCAGGTCCAGGGAATGACTGAAGATGGCAGGAGATTAGGCCTGTGCAAACCTGCTTACAAAAGGAAAATATCTCTCATTCATTACTATGAATTTGTCCATCCTGGATCATTTTGCCTGGATAAGGTCCACATTTTAAAAGCTCCAGAGCCATCGCATACCCCCTGCTCTGTGCCAGCTCACAGAATTTGCTTCTTACAAATGGATTCCGCGTACTGATCCATGCTGAAGCCTTTGATTTTCACACAATCTGCGGAGTGCTGTTTTTCCGCCTTATCAGAAGCTAGGTACAGTTACAACACAAGAAGTGACTGTGACTAAAATATGAAAAGTTTACAGTGAGATTTTAAGCATCATCAGTGTAGATAGGAAAGAGCGTCTGAGGAGCAGAGGATCTAGGGTCCGTCCTCTGAAGCTAACTTCTAACACACAGCCCGGAAGATCACTGACCTCCTTCATGGAGGAGACATCTGCAGACATAAAGACCCATCCATTGAATGATGCAAATCTTTCAGTTCAAATACTAAAGTCATAAAGGACACAGCACCGACTTACATCATTTTAGAACTCTGAGTATGTTTCTGGAATCTTCTATGTCTGCTCTGCAAAGAGGATGAATTGATGCTCCGGTCCTTTGTGACTTTCAGTAAGCCGCCTCTGGAGGTGATAAAGGAACTTGAGAAATAAACTAATGGTGAGAGTCATCTACCTGAAAATTATAAATAATCACAGGCTTGCTGGTGTGCACTGATGGAATGCCTGTGTTGGCACTGTAAAGAGACATCAGAAGGCTTTCATGAGCTTCTCTCCTTTTCTTCTTGTCAATATGAAATCATTCGCTTTGGATGACTCGGCAAGGGCCAATCAATCGTCTACCGGGGCCACTGTGATGGACGGTTTGGAGTCACATTTTTAGGTTAATCTGTTTGAATGAGATGCACTTTGAAGTCAATAAGGGAAGATTACTTGATGGATAGAGCATGATGGTTTAGTTTAGTTTTATTGCTTGCTTGTTTTGGTTTTTTTGTTTGTAAAGGTAGGTTCTGAAAAGAAGGATGAAATCAGAAGAAGGACATTTTGAACAAATGAACTATATCAAATAGTAGGCATAAGTTAAGGAGAGATACAAGGAAAAATAAGGCCCCTCACATCCTGCACAATTGACATGATGAATTATTATAGTCATGTTTGGGGGCTAATCAGTGATACCAAGAAAAAGTAATATATGGACTTCTTGTTTGGCATAATAGTGGTTTTGTTTAGTATAAACCCCTGATCTCTCTCTCTCTCTCTCTTTTTCCCTCTCCCTCTCTCTCTCTCTCTTTCTCTCCTTCCCTCCTTCCTTCCTTCCCTCCCCCCCCCCACACACACGAAGGGCTAGGGACCATATCAATAACACCTGAAGAATTCAGGGGTAGGCCTGGTAAGCTTGGTTAGTGGTTTAAAGGAAGCACCACAGTGCCTTCCTCTCAGAATTCTCCACATCTGCACATCTGGAGCAGTGCTTCCATTCCAGGCAGGTCTCACTCACGCTTGAGACTTCCTGGCCTCGGTGGTACTCAGCCTCATTTGAGAGAAGTGGGAAAGAAAACTCTGAATAACCAATTTGGAGTTTTGATTTATTGGCCATGTTTCTTGTTCCCAACTTTAAAGAAAATCCTGTAGCCAAGAGGGTATGTCCTCCTGTTGCCTCCCACTCCAGGTCCCACAAATAGAAGTCAGGTAAATTATACTTAAGTCATACGGCTGACAGAGGCAGAGGACCTTTGGGAGGGAGGTGGGGAGAATAAGTACTACAGACAGAAAGAAAATGACTCATTATTTTCTAACATAGGAAGAAAAGGCACACAATTTCTGCTAGTGCTTTCCTGGCCATGGATTATTTTAAAAGACTAGTGTACATTTTATTTCATAATTTTCATATATATATATATATATATATATATATATGTAGCTTAAATAATTTAAAGTCATAAATCCATTAAAATGCTACTAGCCACCAACAGGTAAAGCAGACTTATAGATGAGAATCTGCTTTAAGTTTAGAACCAGGAGGTGAAGGGCTCTAAGCGACATGTGGAACCACGAGAGGACTGTGAGAAGGGAATGATTTCACAATCGAGCAACAGTTGAGAAATGTTTATTTTGCAATATATATTTTTGTCTAATTAAAGTCAATGAGTTTCATCAAATATAATTAACTTTCTGATACCAATCAGGCATGTCCAGCTTGGGACTCACAGGCTGCGTGCGGCCACATGTGGCCAAAGGTAGCTAGGAATGTGGCCCAGCACAAAACCATAAACACACCTCAGAGATGGTGAAGTTAATATTTCGTGTGTGTGTGTATGTGTGTGTGTGTGTGTGTGTGTGTGTGTGTAACTTGATTGAGTAGTTCTTGAGTGTTAACTTTGTAGATGAAAACACTGTGTTTCATCTACAAACTTTATTTTTAATAACGAAAACCAAAATGCACTCAGAAAATATCATTCCATGGACTGTGCCTTGGGTTTGATGAGCCCTTTCCATTCTGATTGCACATGCCCGCACGTCAGTCTTAGCCTATAGCCAAGTGGTGTTCCCATAAGAGGAAGTAACATGCCAATGTGTATGAGTGCGCACAGAGCCCATTTTTCTCCTTCCCTCTTCATTCTAGCACACTCATCTCCACCTTTACCACGCCAAGATGCCAAATAGATGGATTTAAAGTTGTGGCACAGTTGATAAAATAAATGGCACAGGTTCTACCACCACCACCACCGTGACACATTACCTCAGTGCTTAGCACACAGCATTTGATTGAAATACGTAAATATGAAACTTTCTTTTCAATGTAGCCTATTCCATGTTGTGTTTTAAAACACCAGCTATATTTTCCTAAATGATTTCATGATTCATACACGAAGGCTCAAGAGAGTCTCAAATGCAAGAAGAGGAATGGGTGATGCCGAGGGCCCTTTTTACCCACATGTGAAGTTGAGATGGAGGACATGTATCAAACTCAAAGCAAAGTCTAGAAGGGATTTGGAAATCCTGAGGAAAACGTGGGAAGATTTGTTTTCCTAATTGTGGGGTGGTGAGGCCTTATGAGAAAACAGAACATCGTTGTGGGAGATCGAGCAAGGCTCACATTTGGATTTTGACTCAGCCTTCTCCGCCAACACGGAAGACGTCAGTTTGAAGTAACATATGACATAGGTGTTTACATGCCGGGTGGCACTGAAATCCTTAATGGGCATTTAGAGTCAACACTGATCAGCATGGTGGCACATGGAGATGGTTTGTTTTCCTTACTGGATATTAGGAAAATCACAGTCTTGTCCACAGAGCAATTTATCTAAGAAAGCAGACTCTCATGACTCACAAAACAGTAAGTTTGCTTTGTGTTTTATTGGGTTTGGGGCTGTTCATACTAAGTCGAACATTTTACATATGTAAGTTACTGAGCTTGGTTTTCATGAAGACATTTATATACCAATACTACTAAAAATACAGTTCCTTACCATCACCCATGAGCAAAAGCAGATGACGAAGTTGGAAGAAAACACTTTCAAACAATCTGTGGAAACACAAACTGGAAGTAGTATTGGTGGTTTGGCTTAGCCTCCTGGCTTGTGTTACAAGAACTTTAACCTTTTTCTTTCCTTCACCTTTTACTTAACTTCTTCTCTGTGTCTTAGGTTCCCGTGCTCATGGGGAAATCTTAGATAGGCTTGTGTCCTGACTGCGATTAACATGCCATCAAACACTGATGTCATTTGTCTTGGCAACTCACTCAACTTGGTCCTAAATTTTTACCTCAGTTAATGCTCATGAAGATTCAATAAGACAATAAAAGAAGAGAAATGTAAAAGCTCACAAGTTATATTCAAAGGTAAAATAATATTTAAAGCATTATATGGAGTCAATAGGTTATATCTGGGGCTAAACGGATATATATACAAATATGTATGTGCATGCAATAGCAGTTGTTGATGAATAAAGAGGCCATAAATTGGAAGTAAAACAGGGAGGGGGGCATGTGGGAGCAGTTGGAGGCAGGAAAGGGAGAAATGTAATTAAAATATGCCCTAAAAATAAAAAAGGAAATGTGTTTTTTGAAATTCTCAAAAGATTGGAAAAATTTTAATAAACTCTTCACCATACATGCATATAGTAAGCTTGCCTGGACATAAACTTAATCAATAAAAACTGTTTACTAATTAAGAGTTGGGTTCCCTATCCATGTCTCCTGCCAAGTGTAGATACACACTTGCAGAAAAGGGGTAAGCCTCAGGCTGGTTCAGAGTAGCATACGAAGTCAGTTCTTGGTTTGAATCTGTCTATTTGTTTCAGATTTGATCTGCATGATGCCCTGCTGTATGTGATTTGTGACTCACGCTTCCTGCGCCTCTGTCCTCACACCTGCCAAATGCAGCCACCATCCAAACCATAGGATTACGCAGATTGGAGGACATGTGCCTGCGGGGTTCTCGAGCACAATGCTGGGCACCTGCGGAGGCTGAAAGGGCCTATAGGGAAGTGGAGGCACACCGTGACAGAAGGGGAAAGAGTGCCAAAGATGTACACTGGAGAGAGGTTTTAAATTCTGAGGGTCGCACAGGATCAGTTATAAAGTGAATCACGGCATCTCTTTACTTCTAAAATAATCCACCTTCTGCCAGAGCTGTGTCCAGAAGAACATACCCTGGTCTTGGTAGTTAAGCTATCCACAGAAACACATCTTTGCATTTATATTTATTTTATATGTGAAGGTACGCACTACACATCTACGAGAACTGCTGGAGTAGAGAAGTCAGACAACGGTAAGAACAGTGCGGATGAGCCTAGAGGAAAACCCACACACAGGTGGTGCTCACAGTCACCAGCACAGGCCCCTTCAAAACTCCTGCTGTCTTCCCTCAAGGCTGAGAGATGGGGTGTGGACTCCCTCTGTCCTGAAAATTCCATTCAGAGGTATATAGCCACTAGAGATAAATACACATGTTCACCAAGAGACATGCATAGGAATGTCCACAGAGATAGTGCTTGTACTGGCCCAAACGGAACAACTTGGGTTCGAATCCAGAATAATGGGTAAGTGCATTTGTGGCATGCTACCATAATAGGACATCATGTATCACAGAGGATGAGCAAGCCATGTTAAGCACCATTGATGGATCTTATAAATATGACAGAGAAAATTAGCAAGGCATAAAAGAATATATATTTCATGTCTCCACTCATAGAACATCTAAAATCAGGCAAAACTAAATGAACAGACTGTATCTAAATCCCTTGTGAATATAGCTGTCCTTAACCATCTGTCCAAGGCCAGGCTATGAATGTTTACCATTGTATGACCCCAAGTCTGCACAACTCAGACTTATTCTGTTTGCTTTCTTGCCAGCTGGATGGCTGAGAAAACATCTCATCATGTAGCCCCGAGGCCAGCCTTAACCCCATCGTGTGTCTAAGGATGGTCTTGAACTCTTAATTCTCCAGGCTCTAGCTCCCATGGACTGGGACTAGAAGCATGTGCCACCATACTCTATGTGACATGCTAGGCTTCTAATAAACATTTCTTGAATGAACACAAGATACAATTGAGGTACACTTTTCCTTTTTGTTGTTGTTGTTGTTTTGTTTTGTTTTCAACAGATTGTTGTTTTGTTTTGTTTTCAACAGAAACACTCTTTAATGCCAAATGTGCTAAACATCAATTTGTCAAACATCCCACCCAGTAGTGTCTGGCCCCTGTCTTTGGATTCTGAGCCCCAGCCTCATATTGTACTCAAATAATTCATTACCTATTCCCACCCCGGGAATATTATTAATCAATATTTCTGATTAGAGAAAAGAAAGCACATTGTACTCCGTAATTTTCCTAAGATGAAACTTTGATAAATTCTGTGACTGGAAGATGAAAAGACAAACTTTGTGTACATAGCCCATTGGATTTGTTCATTTATCACTTGTAATATTATAAGCTAACACACGGTTGTATGCTTAGGGACTGCTAAGGTTTCCAGGGGTGGGGTAAGGGTGCTGGAAGCCCTCTGGCTTTCTTAGAACTTTAACAATTTTCTGAGATTCATGACTTAATTGCTTTCATAAGAGAGCAAGAAAAATGGAGTAATTATCAGAGACTCGGTGTACTATACATCTGAGAGTGGGCATTTGCACTTCCTGCCCTCGTGAGTCAGATGGTTCACTTGCCCAGTGTCTCTCTGCTCGTGAGGGTTTGTATTTACAGACAAGGACAGAGAGTGACGGCACCCCCTCTGCTGTCACAAGCCAGCCACAGTGCTTCGCTTTTGAGATTTATCATACACCACAGAAACAGAATTATCAATTTTTGAGGTTCAGAAATTGGTTTCATATTTGCTATCTCGAAAGCAGACAAAAGAACAAATTAATAAAGCATTATGTACTGTCCTAAAGGGGGTGGGAGTGAAGGATTTACGTCATCCATTAATCAATGACCTCACCAGGAAAACATTAGTGAATGATTAAAGAGAGATGACCCTGAGGGACTGCAGGGGGATTCAGGCAGGCTTTTGTCAAAGCCCCCAAATCTAATGTAATTTCAGGCTGGCCTCAAAATTCAATTTGTGTGGAGCCTCTAAGTCATCCATTCCGCAACGACATTCAGGGTAATTGCACTTGACTGACTTCCAACACAGAGCTGAGAAAATGTCTTGTTCCGGGCCCTGGGTGCCCACAAGGAGGGCGGCCAGATGACCACACAGGAGGCCGCTTGGTAATGGAGTCTGCCAGGGTCCCACCTGCTGACCGTTGCCCTCCACAGGAAGCACGTGTTTCTGGTTAATTCCTGCCAGTTTTTGGCCGGCAGGTAGGGTGTCTACAGCAGGCTGCGCTGAAGGCTGCACCTGGTGCTGTCAGTCGGCCTCAGACCGAGGAGGAGAAGGGCCGCATTCATCTGCACGCTTATTTTTCTGTGGAGAGGACATTTCTTGGGACTTGAATTCTTACTTGGCAAGTGAACTGGTCTCTATCGTTTAGGGGAGAGAGAAAAAGGAGGCGGGGGTGGGGGTGGGATTTTGCTTGCTTTCCTTTAACTCGACCTCCGCTTTGGAAAAGCTATTTAGTCAGGCCTGGTTCAGCCCCATCAAGTCTCTGCAGGTGTCCTCACAGCAGCACAGACATACCTGAACACAGACTTAAGTGGTTGGCCCTGGTCATCGTGATCTGAGACACACTCACTAAGTGCCATCATTTTTTAATAGGTAGTTAATAAACTGGCAATTACCAAGTTAGTGTTTTGAGCCCATTAGAAAGAATAGACAAAAATAAAACAAACATGCAAGCAATGTCCCAGGAGAAGGACAGACGGAGCATTCCTTAGTGAAGACCATTTTTGGCTCCTCTCTTGGTAGATTACGGCATTACAAAAGAGTGAAGTCTTTCAGTGAATGCCAGCAGTTAGATAATAGTTCAACCTCAAAAGGACCACTTGTTTTGATCCCAAACCAACTTCTCATTTAATTTTAACTCTCAAGCAGCATTTTGTGTGGACAAATGAAAAATAACTTTCTACAAATTGGTGAAAATATAATGAAGTAAGCTAAAAAGTACAATTTGCTTTTACAGATTTGGTTTTAAGCAACAGCACGTACGTAAGTGGGAACCGGAACCTAGAGAAGGCTACTGACCTGCCCTGGCAAACCTGTTAGACTGGAGAATGGTGAGCTGTAAAAATACATTTCTCAAATTCTAGAGGTGGGGAAATTTAAAATCAAGATCCCCAGAGATCTGCTGCATAGCAAGGGGTAGCACCTTCTCAAGTCCTCATGGGCAAATGTGAGGAGGGCTCCTCTAGGCCTCTATCTGGACACTCAGACCAGTCACAAAGATTAAACCACATTGGTGTTATCACTTCCTCAAGCCCTAGATTCATGTCACCACTTGGAGGTTATAGTCCAACCCAAGAACTCCAGAGAGATCATAGTTCCTAATAACAGGTATTTGGAGTAATAACTGCTTGATTTTTTTCCTCTAATGGCTGACAAATTTATCACAAGTTAACATATTTAAATATTTTGGACTGAGGCAAGCATTGATGGTAACAGGACAAGTAGAGGGAGGGCTGGACAAGGGCTGGATTTGCTCAATACTTGGTAGGTTTTATTTCCAAAAACTTTTAAAGTTTCTTTTTAAGCATTCACTCAAATATTCCTCTCTACTGCGGCTAGAAAAGCTAGCTCTCTTACCTGTCCAAGCAGGCCTTTCCCACTGGGTCAGACCTTCCTGTCCAGTGATTTTCTTCTCTGAGAGAAGTGGCTGTTTGAGCGCACGGCCCCCACACGAAGGCAGCGCGCTCTGTCCTCAACCTCAAAACATATTACTATGGGAACTGTGCTCAGAAACTTGAGTACAAAGGGCCACGAGTGTTTCTGTCTGAGTGGCATTTTGGGGTCTGGAATGAACGGCCATAGTGGGAGAACAGAGAGCCCTATAGCACCATACTTACCCATGCTTTCTGAGGAACATACATGCTCTTGTCATTTTACTTACATGGCCTTTTCCTTTTCATTCTGCCTTTGTGATTTTTAGGAAGTTCAGTAAAATATTTGTTCAGAAAGTATTCTGGGCATTGGAAGATAGAAAGAGATGCCAAGTCCCACAAAGGCCTGGATGTGAGAAGGGAACAGGAAGTTGTATGGGTGAGGAGTGCTTGGGCAGAGAAGCACAAAGGAAAATTTTAAAACACAGAATGACCCTCATAATCAGAGGAATCAGACTAGAAAGTTAAAACCTCGGTGTATTTCCACAGCGGCTTGTTCCAATGAATGGCATCCTGATTTTCTTTAACCTCTGCTGAGACGTCCAGGCTCACACTGGGAGGGAGACTCGACACTGAAGGCAGAGACATGAGCCTTTTGGGAGCTTTAACACGTACTTGCTGGGTATTTTCAATATCTTATTTGTGTGTTGGCCGTGTACACACTCGCAAGAGCTGCACCATGCTATGAGTTCCTAGAGGTAGATCTCAAATGAGCCACCTAGTGTCCCTTGTGGAAGCCAGTAGACAGAGACTGGACATCATAGGCTGGGCAGATGTCTCTGTTGGTGACATGCATGCCTTGCAAACAGGAGACCTGAGTTTGATTTCCTGAACTCGTGGTTATATTTTGGTTTTAGTTTGTTTGTTTGTTTGTTTGTTTTTAAACCAGTTTGCCTTGAAATCCTAGCTCTGGAGAGCTCAGAGGCAGTCAGATTTCTTGAGCCTGCTGGTCAACCAGCCTACCTGCTTGGTGAACTCCAGGTAATGCAAAGACCTGTCTCAAAAACATAAAAATAAAGTTAGTTAAAACTTGATGAATGGTACCCAGGGTTTTCTTTTGGCTTTCACGCCCATGTGTACTTGCACACAAATGAATATGTGCGCGCACGCGCGCGCACACACACACACACACACACACACACACACACACACATCACAAGGCAGGCAGTAGGGGCAGGAGCCATCAGGAAAGGATTCAGTCTGAGGTTCGAAAAGAAGGGACCACACAGTGGTCAACTGAAATCATTTGTCCTGGGCAGTGAGAGGACTCACCAGGCTAGCAGAAGAGGGGAAGCTCTACCTGCCCCTTGACGTTTTCTGCTCCATTTTAATGCCCATTCTCTGCAACTGTCCTGAACACACACAGAGCGTGCTGCAAAATTCTCCAAGAATGATCTGATGGCAATGATCACCTAAGCTGTCCAGGCATATTCTATACCCCGTGTTCACAGAAGCAGTGTTCCACATTACTGGTCTCTCATTCAACTGGTTCTGAAGTGGAAACGCCCATCCCCCTGCATACTCTGTGAGAAATTCCTAGGTTTTGTTTCATGAATTTTTCATGGAAAGCAAAACAGTATATTTTCCCCCTCTGACAGAAGATCTTTTGAAATGCTTGAGCTTGCTCTGGACATTTAATCGGATCAGTTTTCTGTAATGTCGCTTCCCACCCTCTTGTTCTTCTTTCATCCAAACCCCAAATCCTTCAGTCACTGGCTCGCTAAAGGCTCTGGTTTGATAACCCTGCAATTGGAGGGTGGAGTGGGAGGAGAGGCCTCATACCTTTGTTTTTCTGGTTCTTTCCAACACCCTGGTGGCCTACTTGGGTGTCCCACAAGCTGTCAGTGGAAAATAGTGCATGCCATTTAGAAACGACCGCACCTAGAAGGAGCTCCTGAGCTATATACTTAGACACAGGCAAGAGGGAGTTGGAATGGTGGAGTCCTGAATTACTCTAAGAAAGAACCATTTACTCTCCATCGTGGTGGGCCACAGAGCAATTTCTCCTTGTCCTAAGCAGCTCATGGGAGTAAAATTGGGCTGTTCCCAGTATGATCAAAATGCAGTAGGAATTCCAGAGTGCTCTTTCGGGGGAAGCTTTCCACTGTTTGTGAGTGATTGCAACAAACAAAAAATAAAAGTTTCTATTCTAGTGTTTTCCTATAATGTTTGATTTTTTTCCCATATGGAAGGTAAAGAGGATATATTCTCTGAGGTTCAAAGTATCCATGTCATTGTAGATGAACCAATAAACATGTTCCTTCCTATTTCTTTTTAGAATAGCCACTATTGGGGCCGGGAAGAGGACTCATGTAAAGTGCTTGCTTTACAAGTGTGAGGAAGTGAGTTCAAATACCCAGAATCCACATAAAGCCAGAACCATTTGTCTCCAACTCCCTGCTCCGATGGGAAGATGGGAGGCAGAAACAAGAGGTACCCAGACTCTGTAGCCTGCAGAGCCTGGCACCACGCAGCAGCAGCAACAGAAATTCTGTCCCAAATATGGTGGAAGGTGAAAGCTCATATCTGAGGTTGTCTCTGGCTTACATTATGTGGCCAAGAAGCAGAGAGAGGGAGGAGAAAAAAGGGAGGGGAGAGGGAGGGAGGGAGGGAGAGAGGGAGAGAGAGAGAGAAGCAAGGAGGGAGAAGGGAGAGGGGTATCAGGTGGGGGAGAGATTAAAGCTAAAGTGGAATAGCCAGTATCTACTATCTCATGTGCTCTGAAGTATATTTATAGAAAAGTATAGAATAACTTCATAGTCAACTTTTTAAGAATCTCAACTATTTAAAGTGTTCCCCCTAAGCAATGAAGACACGTTGAGGGAGGAGGCAAGCATCTGTCAGCATTTGTATCCAGAGCATTTGGAAGTGGATACACTGTCTTCTTCAGGACTCAGAATGAAGGACAGTCAGGCAAGCTTTCCTCCTTGTGAGTCTCTGCAGTACGGCCTGTTCACGCAGGGTAGCAGCAGAGGGTGAAGGCGCACATGTGGGCTCTGCTCACATTCCAAAGCCACCAGCTGCCTCCATACTCATGGCACTGCTGACCGTTTGTCAATTGATGTCTAAGGCTATATGTAGCCTGTTATATTTCTTATAAAATAGTATATATGCTACTGTATTATTTTGTTTTATGCTTATCTTCAATTAAAAAATCTTATGTTCGGGAGATTAGGGGTATATCTTAGTGGTAGATCACTTGCCTAGAACATAGAAATCTCCGGGTTCCATCCCCAACACCAAACAAAGTTAAACATTAGTAATAAAGTTCTCAGTTTCCACCATAGTATCTCAGTCACCTCTAAACTGCCGAGCCAAGAGCTCTCCCAGAGTTTGCAGATGACTGGGAACCACTGCTGGTGGAGACAGTAAAGAACAGAGAGTTGGAAGTGCTATGTCTTTTAGACAGAGAAGAACACTTGAAGGCACTAGGGCAAAGAATTAAAATAAAATGATAATTTTGAGCCTTACACATAGATACTTTTCTTATCAGTGCTTTTGGAGAGCCAACAGTGTGAGTGTCGCTAATAAAATGGAAATGAGAGTTCTCAGGAGGGAAGTCCCTTCCTGCTTCCTGCTTCCTGCTTCCTGCTTCCTGCTTCCTGCTGTGGCATACAGCCACACCTCTCTGTGCCCTCCCCCAGCTACTAGAGCAAAAGCCTGGTTTCGTTTTGGTTAGGGATCTTAATTTTTTGGTGTTTCTTGGTTGGTTTGCTTGTTTGTTTGGAAAGTGCTAAAATCTCAAGTGCACCAAATCTGCTTTCTTTTAAACAGAATAACTTTATCTTTCCATCTTCCCATGCACCCCGAGGAGGAGGCGTCCAAAAGAGACACGCAGTGGTCACTGCTAGGGTTTTGAAGACATGGAAGTAAATCTTACTGTGGAGTGCCCCACCCCAAGTGATACATCTATAGCAAAATCTCTACATCTAAGGTTCAGAGACCATATGAAAGAGGGGGATGGAAAGATTGTAGGAGCCTGGGGGGACAGGGAAGCAGTACCCATGAAATCTCAATAATATGGTCATAAATAAGATCCTTATAATAATACACATGACAACAACAAGACTCTAACCCTAGATAAAGAGCTACGGGCAATTCATTAATGGGTGCTAAGCAAGAAAGAATCAGTTCTCCTCAGAGACAAACACCAAGTGATCGGCCCCCTAAAGGCATATGTGCACAAACAACACTAAATGGATTCAACAGTGTGTGAGCATGGGTATATACACATGTGTACACATAGGTGCATATATGTAACAATAATAACTAAAGAAGATGAAGCTAGTAATTTGAGGGGGGACATAGAAAAAGTTGAAAGAGAGGGAAATTATGTAAACATAATATTCATACATGAAATTTTCAAAAAAATAATTCCAGAGCTCAGAAGGCAGAGGTAGGAGGATCTTTGTGAGTCTGAGGCCATTCTGACCTACATAGTGAGTTCTAGACCAATCAGGCCATCATAGTCAGACCCTGTGTCAAAAACAAAACAAAAACCAAAAAACTAAAAATCAGTATATAATATGTACATTTTATATATCAATGTAAACTTAGTGTTCATGGACTACCAGCATAAGGACCTGAGTTAAAATCCCCCCATAACTTATGTAAGAGCTGTTTGGGGCAGAACCTGTTTGAAATCCAAGTACGTAGGTTGAAAATAGGGAGATAGAGGCAGAGGAGTCTGTGGGAGTTAGAGAGACAGATAGCCTTGCACATCACATGACAAACAAGAGTTCTCTGACCTCCACACTTACACACAAACATGCAAACCATACTGTTCACTTAGGAGAGCCCTTATGTTTTGAGTTTGGTTTTCCTAAAGTTAGACATCCAAAGCTAGAAGTCTATGAATTGTGAAGACTCTCTATTAGTCCAAAGGGAGACTTTATAAACAGAAGACTTTGTATATCAGTCTATCAGTCTGCAGCCTAGTAAAGCATTGAACACTGTCTAGAGAATGTGATCTAAGTAGACAAACAATTCAGATAATGTAAATTGCAGTTCGAGACCTAAAAAGTACAAAATAACATGTTTAGTCTAAAAAAAAATTAGAGAGCCCTAAAATGGTATGCAAAATCTGACAGAAGCTTTTGTGGAATGAGACAACATAGAAACGCCAAAATAGAAATGAAAACCAAATTGGGTTTTGCTGTTGTTGTTTAAAATGGCGCATCTTGGAAGTAGCTGCCAACAGAAATCATCCTCGGGTCCAAGACTTATGAAGACAGGCAAAGCCAAGACCAAGTGACCTGTGGTTACAGCTGGGGGTGAATTTTCAGAAATGGTTCTAATCTGCCAACAACAAACAGAAGCCATAATTCACCCTCGAGGCCCGTGTTGAAGCACAGCAGTTCTGTCCACCTATAGGTTCTTCCACTAGTCCCAATCTCAGTGACTTGGGGTCCGGAACCAGTAAACAAATGGAATACTTTCCTTCTCCCGGTAAAACGATGCTATTTGCGACATAAAGAGTACTATGAGTTCACTTGCATTTTTTTTGTACCCATTTTGAGACTGTGTATGTCTCAGAAGACAGAGGAGAAAGAAGTTAAATACCATTGGTAAGGACAACTGTTTCTCCCTGGGATAGGCAGAGGTGGGGAGAAGCCAACGGCATTATGTGCAGTGGATACTATCAGCTGAGCAAGAGAAAGATCAACATAAGGCTGTGAGACTCTCACAGCTTCCTTGTCCTGTGGCCCTTCAAAGCCTTCTCGTGTTGATGGAGACAAAACAAATGAAAGAAGAAACTGATGTGTATTAATGAAATATGAAAACACAGGATAAGGGAAAACCTCAGTCACTTTTCTGCATAGAAAATGCACGCAAGCAACCAGAGGACTGAAATCTTTAAGCAGGCAAGAACCAAGGGTGGTAGAACAGCATTTACTTATAGACTTGGGGGGAAATGTTTGTTAACTATAAGCTTCATACCCCAGCAGGTATTATAAAGGTGAGGGGGCAATGCAACGATAGTCTCTGAAAACCAGACCTAAAAGGCAATGAGTTACGTGAGTGATTAACTGGAAACCATGTGTCTTGGTCATTGTCTTATTGCTGCGGAAAGATATCATGACCATAGCAATTCTTATAAAGTAAAGCATTTAATTGGGACTTGCTGATAGTTTCAGAGGCTATTATCAGCATGGTAGCAAGCATGGCGGCATGCAGGCAGGCATGGTGCTGGGGGAGCTAACAGTTCTACGACAGGATCTGCAGGCAGCAGAAGAAGCAGTCACTGGTCCTAGCCTGAGCTTCTGCAGCCCGAAGCCCATCCCCAGAGATGTACTTTCTCTAACACAGTGCACCTTTCCCTACAAGGCCACACCTCCTAATCCTAAGCAGTGCCACTCCTTGATGACTAAGCACTCAAATATATGAGCCTATGGGGCCATTCTTATTCAAACCACCACATTCCTCTCCCTGGCTCCCATATGTCTGTAGACATATCATAATGCAAGAATGCATTCAGTCCACTTTCAAAAGTCTCCCCCGTCTATAACTGTCTCAACCCTATCTAAAAGTCCCAAGTTCAAAGTCTCTGATACTCATGACAATCTTTTAACTATAATACCCCTGTAAAATTACAATTAAAAAACTGGTCACATACTGCCAACATGCAATGGCACACGAGATAAATGACCATTTAAACAGCAAGGAAAGGAAATACTGTACCAAAGTAAAACTAAAAAATCAGCTGGGCAACTTTCAAACTCTACACCCTCAAGCTTAATGTCAAAGCACCCTTCAGGTCTCCAACTCCTCTCAGCTTTGTTGACTGCAACACACTTCTTTCTCTTGGGTTGGGCCCACTCCCTGTTAGCAGTTCTTCTAGGCAGGTAGCCCACAACTCTGGTATTTCCAACATCTTGAGGTCTCCAAGGCAATCAAGCCTTTACCTTCACAGCTTCACACAATGGTCTCTCTAGGCCTCCAAACATGCCCTACTTCAATGGCTTTCCTTAGCTATGAGGGAGATTCCATAGCCCCTTTCTTCTATCCCTGACTTTAAAGCCAGAACCACATGGCCAAAACAGCCAAGTTCTGCCACTTGCTGGGCCTGAACTTGGTCCCTTAATTCAATAACATCTGCATCAGCTTTCTGTTGTTGATGATTTCCCTTCACTTCGTAAGTTTTTCTTTAATTCCTTTTCATGAGTTAGAAGCTTAACTGGGTGAGATTTTGCCCTGAGACTACAACTCCATTTATTCTATATTGCTTCAGGTTTTTCTTTAAATATCTTTATCTCCTTGAGTACTGAATTTAGCTTCATTATGTTTCCATTATAGTTTCTCCGCAAACTATACATTTTGTGTTTTTTCTTGCTCAGCTAGTTCTTTCTCACTCTAGATTTGCTTAAGTGTGATCACTAATAAGCACAGGACAGAGACAATGGCAGGTGGTCCTGAAATCGCCTCTGCCAATGTTAATGCAAAACTCTTCAATTTAGCCTCAGGTTTATTTTGGAGAAGGACAGAAAACAGATACATTCTTTGCCAAAATATCACAAGAAAGGTCTCTGACCACATACTAAAATTCTTCACCTTTGGAACTTCCTGAGCTGGGTCCCCACAGTTCAATTCATCCTCAATACCACCCTCAATTCCATGCTCCTACTAGGTTGGCCCATCAAGCCCTACTTAAAGTGCCCAATCAATTTTCTTGTCCAAAACCCCAAAGTATTCCATATTCCTCTAAACAAAAGCATGATCAAACTTACCACACCAATACCCCACTCCCGGTACCAACTTATGTCTCAGTCAGTGCTCTATTGCTGTGAAAAGACATCACAACCACAGCAACTCTTCTAAAGAAAAGCATTTATCCCGTCATCAGCTTGGTGGGAAGCATGGAAGCACACAAGCAGGCATGGGACTGGAGGAGCTGGCAGTTCTACATCAGGATCCACCTCAGGATCCACAGGCATCAGGAAGAAGCAGGGAGTTGCTGAACCTGGCTGGGGCTTCTAAAAACCTTAAAGCTCACCTCCAGTGACACATTCCTCCAACAAGGCCACACCTCCTAATCCTAAGTAGTGCCACTCCCTGATGACTATACATTCAAATATGTGAGTCTGTGGTACCAACATAAAAAGCTGGATGCAATTGTAGAAACCCATTAGAGTGTAGACCACCCAGGAAGCTGAAAACAGGAGGATCATAAGTTCAAGGTAGCCCCAGCTACATAGCAAGTTCAAAGTGAGCCTGGTTTAATTGAGACAAAAAATTTACTTAAAAATAATTTAAAATTTATACCTTTTCCTACCCTCAAATGGTAATACAACATCAAGTCTATTCACAGAGATGCCTCAATAATAACAAATAAGTCAAAAACTGAATACAAACTTCCCAAAAAATCATAATGGACCTAACTTATAAGCCAACTACAATATTAATAGCAGACTTTGATGGTTTCTCTGTGCTAGATACTCATTTTTTCTGCTAACCAATTAATCTCAATGAAAATTCCAAAACAGCTCCTATGACTAGACTTATCTTCCAAATGAGAAACAAGGCTCAGAGGCTCAGTGATTTGTCTTGGGTTGAATAATGAGAAATTGGACAGTAACATGAACTTACAAATTCAAAAACTTTTTTATTTGAAAATTTAGATAGGTGAATACCAAAACCCCTAGGACATATTATCCAAAATTCAAATAACTATGGCTAAAGTCTCACTCCTAAAAATCTTATTTTTCTAGATCTCATCATTCATTCACAGTCCAACCAAAATGCTCAAGCCAAAACTTGGGAATTATCTTCAATTTTCCTCTTTCTTGCACACTCTCCATTTAACCCCCCAAAAGAGTCTACTTTGAACTTATGTCTTGTTCATGTCCACTGTTAGACACCTGGCCACATGGCCCTCACTTTCTGAACCCCTGATGGCTTCCACAGTGTCTGACTACTGGTCTTCTTCTGTTGTCTCCATCCCCTTTACTCCAAACACTGAGCGAACATTCCCCACAGAACCCTACTCTCCTGTGATGACACAGTTCCAGTTTGCATCCTGAGCCTGAGTCCTGACCCTGCATAGTGCCTCACCCCTGACCTGACTGGAGTCAGTCTTCGACTTCCTACATTTTCAAATAATACATTTTGTGGGATATTGCGAGAGCAAAACTGCTAAATGTGAGTTAAACTCCCTCTTCCTTCACCCATCATCCCACTAGTACGTCTTTTCACTCACCACTACTCTGAGTAAATGCTTCATTGAATTATTATTCTTAAATTTTTATTGTTAAAATTTTATGGTAAAAGAGCAAAAGTTATCAATGGTCTTCAAAACTACAGGCTGATAAGGCTATGCTTATAAATTCTTTAATTTAAAAAATGAAGACTAAAAATGAATTAAGAACATCACACACCAGAAAAAAGATCAGAAAAGAAGTATCATTAATTTAAAAGTAAATTCTTTTTTTTACCTTTTTAATCAAAAATTTAGATTATTTTTTATTTTTGATCATTTAAAAATTGGTGAAACCCCATAAAACTTAATCAAAGAACAAAGGAAAACAAACATAAAGTTAAACATGAGAAATAAGAAATGTAAGCAAATTGGTTAGATTTTTATTTTTTTTTAAGTGGGTATGTGTGTGATCCCATTCCTGTGAGAGGGTGGAGAGGCTAGCAACCCTGAACATGTGTGGAAACCAAAGAATAACTTAGGCTGTCAGTCCCCACAGTCAAGCTTGTTTGAGGCAAGGTCTACTATTGCTCACTGTTTTCTCCTTACCCAAGGCTAGCTCACTGCTCCTTACCCCAGGCTAGCTCACTGCTCCTTACCCCAGGCTAGCTCACTGCTCCTTACCCCAGGCTAGCTGGTTTGGGAGCTGCTGGAAACTCGGCTGCCGCAGCACTCATGTCACCTTGTCATTGCAGAGATCACAGTCACACATTACTGCATAAAGCTTTATTTAAGGGCTGGGCTTTTGAACTCAAGGCCTCATACTTGTGCAACAGATATTTCAGCCCCCGAGCCATCTTCTCAGACCCAGGTATGTATTTTTAATTAAAAAAAAAAATTAACTGTGGAAAATCTGTGTGTTGAGAAGCTAAATTTCAAAGCTCAGTGCTTAATCACACGACCTCTAAAACACTCCTCAGGGTGCCATTTAATTCACTTACTTCACAGCTTGGTTTTGCTATGATTTTGGTGAGGAAACTTGTCAATTGGTGAGAATAAGATGTTAAAGTCCCCTCACTATTGCTATTAATGTAACTTGAAGTTGAGTGTGCCTGTGTTTGGGATGTAGATGTTGAAAAATGTAATATTCTCTAGAGAAGCCGCTCCCTTAATGGCTGTGGTGTGATTATCTTTCCCCTTTCTCACAAGCTTTGGTTTGCAGTCTGTTTTGTCGAATATTAGCACGTTGGCACCCATTTGTTCTTGTTTGTTTGGGAGACCCTCCTCTTCTCACTGTAAAGTCAGTCTGTCCTTTACACTGAGGTGAGTCATGGAGGTTTGTCGCCTTGGAGGGCCCCTCAGTCTTGCGCTGCTCATGATTTATATCCACAGAAAATATTTAACACTGGAATGTTGGTGTAGGAGGTTCTTCTATTTGTGTGTTGCTTTCATTGGTTGAATAAAGAGACTGCCTTAGCCTTTTTTTGATAGGGCAGCCCTTAGGTGGGCGGAGTAGACAAAACAGAATGCTGGGAAGAGGGGAAGTGTGGCAGACGGCATGAATCTCCGGCCTGAGACTGACATAGGTTAGAATCCTGCCAGTAAGCCACAGTCATGTGGTGATACACAGATTTAATAGAAAAGGGTTAATCAAGATGTGAGAGTTAGCCAATAAGAGGCTAGAGCTAATGGGCTAATCGGTAATTTAATTAATACAATTTCCATGTGATTATTTCAGGTGTAAGCTAGCTGGGTAGGACGGAACAACTGGCCCTGTGCTCTTACTACAGAACGTCATTGGATAGTTTTAGCTAGAAGGAAGATTTGAGATGTAGAATTGAAATGATATTTTAAATGACTGGTACTTTCAAATGCCTGGGTGAGCTATACTTTCGACATAATGGGAGAATTGCACTTAGGACAAACCAGCCATGTGGTTTACACAAAGACTCTGAGCATTTGTTAGAGCTGATAGAGTCTTAGAATCCCCATGTGCTGCTGCCTTGAATATCAGCTTCCAACGTACAACTGTGGACAAAAGGAGCAATGAAGTGTGTGAAATTAGTTATGAACGTGCCTTTCAGAGCAATGGCGGCAGTGCTGGTGTGGTCTGTGAAGCACGGATGGAAGCTGCTCCTTTGGAGAAGAAGGACGTTAGGGCAAGGCCGGGGTGAGGAGGCTTGGGAAGAGAAGCCCTGGCTCAGGGCGCAAGGTTAAAACTGTATTATGAGTCAGGCAGTGTGCTAAACTCTTTAAATTTGTTCTTCCATGTACTCTGACCTGGTCTAACAGAGGTGATGCCACCCCTCGGTTATAATTCAGGAGGCCACCGGCTGGAGATGGCATGGCTGGAAGGACAGCAGGAACTAGAAAGATGACCTGTGAGTTCAGGGTAGATTTCATTTTCTGCTGTTAGTTTGTCTTCAGTCTTGGAGAGGGATTTTGTTTGTTTTTGTTTGTTTGTTTGAGATGGAGTCTGATATTGGCCGGACTGGCCTCAAACTCACTATGTAGCTGAGGATGACATTGAACTTCTGATCTTCTTGCTTCTACCTCCCTGATTCCGAAGTTAAAGCCTTTGCTCCCTGCGTGGAATAAAACCCAAAGCTTCCCGCACACGAGGCTAGCACTCCACCAGCTGAGTCACAAGCCTCCCTGCCCTTCAGAATGAATTCTTCAGCATGGAAAAGAATATTTGGAGTGGGCATTCTCTGCCTTTGTAGACTTCCGTTCATGAAGACAAATACGCTTTAAAAAGAAGTTTGCCTTTGCACTGACATTGTGAGCAAGCTAAACCACAAAATTGACCCATGTTCTCTGTCTAAATTTAAGCCATGTTCATTTTTGGAGGTGGACACTTGAACGATAGTTACAGATTTCTGAACACTGGAAGAAAACAACTCAAGAGAGACATCCATGGATCTAGTCTACATGGGTAGGAGAAAACAACAAGACCTTCTGAGTAAATTGGGAGCATGGGGACCATGGGAGAGGGTAGAAGGGGAGAGGAAGGGAGGGGAGCAGAGAAAAATATATAGTTCAATAAAAACAATTTTAAAAAAAAAACAGAAAACAGCTAAGACTAACTTTGGAGAAATAGGGCCCTTTTTGAACGAGGATGATGCTGGATTCCTAGCAGACTTCTTGGCAGATAGAATATATCCCCATATTCTAACAAGTAATTAAAGCTAGCATGTTTTCTGCTGTGAATTATATTTTGGTGCTTTTCATTACTCCTTCTGCTCCCACCACATCAGCTCTGTGAGGGTTTTTTTTTTTTTGCCCATTTTCTATTGGTCTGGGAGGAAGAAAACATGGCTTTTCTCTAAGAACATGTGTACAGACAAGGACTCTCTAGGGTAGAGGAGTTCATAGAAGTATTACACTCTATATGCGGAAATAAAAACATCAGGCCCTTTTCCATAATTAAGTATTCTCTTATAAATTATGGAGAAGTTAATAGCATTGACTAAATTTGATTCCAGCTAACAAAATTTTCCAGCTTGGAATTTTTTGTGTTTGTATAATGAGCTTACTAGGAAAATAATAGCTTTGTATTTACGAACCACTCAAAGCTTAAACGTGGAACAACAGGCTCCCGGAGGGACGGCTCTGGTTCCAGCCATTACGAAGGTGAAGCTGGAGCCCAGGAGGGAGAAAACAGGTTGCATTGCACATGAGCATGACCTAGTGGCTGATTCCCTGAGTGACATTTATGGCAGGAACGGAGCAAGCTGCTAGTCTGTTTTCCAAGTGTCCGGTTAGGAGATGTATATACAGCTGTTGCTAATGGAGAGGTGAAGCGCAGGAAAGAATAGCATCCCAGGAAAAAAGAGCACAGAAAAGGAGGACATTCTTGACCCCCATTATTAGCAGTTGGGATGCATTGCTGTCTCCATGAGCCTGGATCCATCAAAACACTGCTCTGAAGGAATAAACAGAACGTTCTTACTGATTCTTCACAAGCAACCAGAAAATGATAAACTTTGCCTCCTACTGGCTCCCAAATCACTGCTGAGAGTTTATTTAGACTGTAAGACACTTAACATAACTGACCACACTAAGTATGCCTTGCCATATACACCAGGTCTGCGGATTGCCAGTTAGGACGAGACTATACTGTTGAGCAACTTAGGGACAGGGTAATGTATCCAGCCAGTGAGAATTCAGAAATAGTACATTCTGTAAGCAGATAGATATCAATGACCAAGGACTTCAATAAACTCTCAATGATGCATATTTCATCTTAATCACATGGCTACTATTTGCCGGTTAATGCCTGATAGCTATGAGGTATTGTAGAATCTGGTAATTCTCTGACTAGAATTATGGACTTAGTACATTTTTCCATAATTTGGTCTCAGAAATTTTCAGATCACAGATATTTAAGTATTTCTACTTAAACAAACAAACACAACAAGAGAAGCTGGTCTCAGATGTCAGCACCTGACAGTATGGTAAGAATCTGTGTACTGTCTTGACTAGGCTCATCAGCGTGAATGAGAGCCATGTTACAGGGAGAGCCACATTTGATTCGATGTAAAAGTAGCAGTATCAAAAGCACCTGCTATATGTTTCTATATGTTTCTCCCTGTGTGAATGTGGGTGGCTGCTCTATCATATTCTGAACACGCTAGATTAAAAAACCCGTATTATCACAGGAATCCCATTAAAATACACAACAGGAAATCATAATATACTATATATGCAGAGGACCTGTAAGATTGTTTTTAAAAGCCCAAATTTAACACTATGAAACAATAAAACCCTCCAAAGATGCCACTGAGTACTGCTGGGCCTGGGGTCTACCCTTAAGAGTGGTGTGTTTCCCCAGTGAGATTCTCTTGGGGAAAACTAAAGTGTCATTTGTAAGTGGCTATCAGTTGGAGACAGCTTAAGGAGAACCCATATTTTAAAGGCAGAAGTGTGTTGTAATTCCTGCTCTGGGACAGTAGGTCTCTGGGGGCCCCTAGTCAATCAACTCAGCCTGACGGACTAGCCAGTTTCAAAGAGAGACCCTGTCTCAAAAACTAGTGAGGTGAGTGGCTCCTGGAAAGGACCTCAGGCCTCCACATGCATGTTCACATATGTGCACAATAAAAGAGGAAGGGAGATAAGAAGGGAGAGGAAAACAAGGAACACAGAAAAGGAGGGAGGGAGGGTGGGGGAGTGGGGAGTGAGGAGGAGGGTAGCCAGACCCAAAACACTCATTTTTGTCACCAGAATGTCTAATTGATGATCTGTGTCCCAACCTCATCCCTAACCCCAACTGCATGCTCAAACTGAGACTTCTCTAACAATAACCCCTTCAGCGCCTGCTTGCGTGGAAGTTCAGCTTTGTTTCAAGGGAATATGGCAGAACCCAAATATTATACCTCCTTACCCTCTACCCATTCCTAAAATGTCCCTACACATAAACAGTGCTCCCTACCAGTGCCCTAGCAATGAAGTCCTCGTCCATGTCAAAACACAACAAAAGAGACAGACAGACCGGCAATGAATGAACTCTGGCCTGTGACCTTTCCCTAGGCTGATTTCTTGCCCACTTTTAGACCAGTGTCTGGCACATTGAAGGACTCCGGAGCTGCTCGTGAGATGGGTGACAGTGTAAAGCCCAGTGTGAGGAGGACAGCACAGGGAACAGGCGCTGGCACCGTGAAGGAGCATGGGAGGACACCAGGAAATGGGGGCCTGGGTGGAGTTCATGGTAGAGTTCGTGATTTCCATGCATAGGCCCTGGGTTCAATCAAGCAAAGGAAGGAAAGAAGCAGGCGGGAAGGCGGTGGGGGGGGGGGGAGCGGGGGGAATGAAGAAACTAAGGAAGAGAAAGAAGAAGACAATTTAAGAGATGAGAAAAGAAAAGTAAGACACCGAAGATCCAACTTTAAAAACCATTTTTGAGATGGAGTCACTATCTATTTTCAATACATTCTTCTCTCATAAAAAGAACTAGGAAAATAGAAGCCAGAGACCATCATTCAGTGCAGGACTTTGTTTGTTTGTTTGTTGGGTTTATTTTTTAACCAATTCAGACATGCTATGTTCCTAAATTTCTTAATCCTTATTGCGATCACCTTCCAGAACTATTGGAATCTGAGGATGCTCCGGAGACCCCAGTCTCTTCCGGAAAGTCAGTAAGAAACCCACACAAGATAAAGCGAAAACATTTTTCTCTATCAGGAATGTCCCTTCATAAGTACGTTTCTCACAAAGCCACTTGAGATGTGGCAAGCACATGCCACCACACTTGTCCCTGCTTAAGGAAGGGTGGCTTCACTTCCAAGGAGCTGCGTTTCAAACTCTGCCAGAAGAGGTACACGGATCTGATTATTAATTACTTGCTTCCTCAATCAAATGTTAGGCAGCTTTCCAAGTCCCCAGTCCTATAGCAAATTTGTTTTGGGAGCATAAAATTCCAGAGCCTTGAAATTGTGTTGAAAAAAATGTCGTAGTAAATAGTCTTGCTATTCAATGAGCATTGAAGGAACAAGGAATTCTTACTTCAGGTGTCAGAGCTGCATCGTGACCCTGAATTTAGTGACACAAAACCACAGGGGAAGTAGAAACACTCAATTCAATGTGGCTTCCAGGTAGAGAGCTGACTTCCCTGTGGATAAGAGCTGTGTGAAGCTAACAGTTCACTTTGGGCAGGCCAGGGCTGAAAGTGGGTAGCGTTTGATTTTAGCTTTTAGAATTGACACTATATCCAGATTAAATTCCAGAAAAAGAAAAGTGAAGCAGCTAAAAAAAATACCTAGAGTCCCACAGATTGCAGACCCAGATGAGGGTGAGCCAAACACTCAGGCTGAGAGTTTCGGGGTAGGCTGGAGCAGGTGACTTTGGGAGAGGAAAATTCTCCAAAATTCACTCTGCTTTTAGCCATCACAGAGAGGGGGCTTGCAAAGGTATGAGAACTTACTCCTGAGCAGGGACTTCTCTCCAAGTCCCACAAAACTAAAGTTTTATCAACATCTTGGGTAAGTTTTATTGTTGTTATGAGATTGGAGGCATGCTTGTTGTTTGTTAGGCCCCAGGACTTTCTCTCGGCATTTCAAAGAACTTTTAGGAAGAGAAGGTGGAAGTGAAAACCAGGTCCCTTGGATGCACCACGGGCCAACGCAAGCCCATTGCGCTACAGATGCTCCATGGATCAGCACAAGCCCGGTGTGCTACTCGTGTGCCACCGGTCAGCACAAGCCCATTGCGTTACACATGTCAAGCGAGTAGTAAGGGGATAAAAAGAAAGAGTTATAAAAGAGTCAAATGACCACAACAGGATAAATAACCCTGAATCACAAATGGGAACAGTCCCGTTGGCAGAGACTCAATGGTAACATGTTCAGGAGAATGAATAGTTTCTCAAAAATGTGTTCTCTAATGTCAGACGAAACCAAGGCTTTCCTTCCATGTGAGACCTGAACATCTCCTTTTTCCACTTCATCTTTTCAGTTCTCCAAACAAAATTTTAGGAGCAGGAAAAAAACAAATGATTTCAGTCTGTTTAGGTCCAGTGTTTTTCTGGTTAATGTATTAAGACCCTGGCAGTAGTTAGGTGGCACCCATTTCCTCATGGCTTATCACCTTTAGAATTCTAATGTCGCTGAATAACAAATTATATTCTATTAAATATTGAACAACTGCAAGAGACAAACACTGGGAAAGCACACTCCTCTCAGCTGAAACCAGCTTGTGTCACACAGAGGCAAGCCACTGCTTCCAACATTCTGCATTGTCCCGTGTGTCACACAGAGGCAAAGCCACTGCTTCCAGCATTCTGCATTGTCCTGTGGTTCACACAGAGGCAAAGCCATGGCTTCCAACATTCTGCTTTGCCCTGTGTGTCCGTCACTCTACTAAGAGTTTTAGTTTCCAGTGTGCACAAGAGATGCTCACCATGTGTGCTAACACTCTTCTAACAGACTCCATGTCCCCTGGTGCACTGAGCCCCAAGTGCTCTGGACTCCTCTGTGGCAGTGAAGAAAAGGTACATTGATCTTAAGTGAAGTTCTTGTCAAGATTCTAGAATCTGGCCTACTGTTTGCCATGGCCACATGTTAAATGAGAGTTTCACTGACCTCCCAATGCAAAGCCACGGAGGGCAGTATAGGGTAAAAGGGTCAGTGAAAGAAACACACCCTGGTTCTGAGATCCGAGCCCATGAAAGAAATGCTTTAGCCCCTAATCCAGACCCAACGAAATGCATTCTGACTTTGAAATCAGTACCAAAGAAACACTTTGTCCCTAGAACCAGAGTCAGTGAAAGAAATATGCCCTGGCCCCAAAACTAGAGCTTTAAAAGGCCAATGAAAGAAACGTAGTTTGGCCCTTAAATCAGAGATATCTCTGCCCCTGACCAATAAAACTAACCAATCCCTGACCAAGGAAAAACTAACCAATCCCTCTTCTCCCTGGGAAAACTTCACCCCTAAGAAGCCCTGGATAAGCCCTGTGCCTGTCCAATTAACTGCACTTCTTTCACCCTGGCAGAGGCAGCCATTCTGGATTCTTCTCTCTCAGTAAATCTCTCAAAAAAGGTTTGGGTGAAGACCCTCTTTCGCTGCAGCAGAGACGAACCGGAGTTTTGCTAGGGAAGCCTTCCCTTAGAGGTGCCCAGTTGTTAGAGCTCGCCAGAGAAGTCAGAAGCAGAGGAGAGCAGGGCTGTGTCACTTTCCCCTAGCAGAGCAGAGCTGCTACACTCTGGAGCTCCAGAGCCGAGGTGTAACAACTTCCATGGGAAGTCCTCTCCTGCAGGAGCAGAGCTGTCGCTTTGGGGGAACTGTCCCTAGAGCAGGGCTGTAAGCTGCTTCCCTTACTGTGCCCTGTGCCCTGGCTCCCGACTGCCAGAGCAGCTTCCACCGAACTGTAACACTCAGTATTCCTTGGCTCCCGACTACCAGGATCCCTTTCCATCTGAGCTGTGACACCTCCAGACAGGTGTCAAAGGCTTGAGTAGTGGCCTGAGACTTTAGCTAGACTAAGATCTCTGCTGCCCAGGGCATGCTCCTCAGCACAGGCTTACAGCAATCCCCTCCTTCTGCAAGGACATCGCAGACTAATAGCCATCACCCTAGGAGTATAAGTTGAAGTATACTTAATGGAAAATCAATATCAATGAGTGAGCCAGCAAGAGAAGATTTCAAGGGGGATCGGCAGGGAGGGGGCAAAAAAAGAGAACTGTCCCTTTAAGAAGTTCTGGGACTGCAGCTAAGTGGTGGTACTTAAGGTCTTAAAGTCAATCTCCAGGACAAAAGGGGAGAGGAAGGAGGTAGAGAGGAAGGGGGAAAGAAGGAAGGAGGGAGAGAGGGAGGGAAGGAGGGAGAGGGAGATCTGGAAATCTCCCAAGTGCAACCCTTGACTTCACCAGGTCACTCTGCTCCGGCTGTAGGCTGCGGTTGGGTAAGATCCAACCATCAATCATTCCCTCTCAGAGTTGTCCTAGGACTTGAAGTTGCAACACAGGGCAGAGGTAAGTGGCGTGAAGAGAGGAAGAATACCATCTCGTCCCCCTCTGTTAAGTTACTATATATCAGCCTTTGAAAGGCTGCAGAGTGCTCTTCAGCCCTCTTAGGGACCTCCCTCCTCTGACCTTCATTCCCTGTCCCCTGGCTCCTTGCCCGTCCCTCTTCAGGCCCCGTGACCCAATGTGGAAAAGGCAGAGGGAAGGCATAGAAGAAAGTAGTTTGTGCCTCCCCACCTTGACCAGGGTTTCTCTCCTGTACACAGTTCCCAGCAGCCCTGGTCTCCCCAGTACTAGTGCCCACTGCAGCCTCTAGCTCAGTGGTTCTCAACCTGTGGGTCATGTTGCCTCTGGGGTGGAACAACTCTTTAACAGGGGTCTCCTAAAACCATCAGAAAACACAGATGTTTATATTACAATTCATAACAGTGGCAAAATTATAGTTAGGGAGTAACAACGAAAATAATTGTATGTTTGGGGGTCATCACAACATGAGGAACTGGGTTAAAGGGTTGCAGCATTAGGGAGGTTGAGAAGCGCTGTTCCAGGGTCAAAGCTCAGTTTGTCAACCTCGCTTTGCCATTTACTGTGGTAAGAGTTTCCCCTCCTCATCCATTGACTGTAATCCACTCAAGGAACCACGCTAAGAGGAAAGATCTCAGCCTTCCCAGAGCTCAATGACACCACACACTTGTCAAAGCAGTATGCTGAGCACGGCGGAGCATTCCAGTAATGCCAGCATTCAGGCGGGAGAACTGCAGAATATTCAAGTCCAGCCTGATCTACACAGCAAATTTCCAGACCAGCGAGGGCTACATAGTAAGACCTTGTGTCACAAAACGAGCAAACAAAACAAAATAAAGTCTGTGTATGCTTGGTCCCCAGAGACTGCGGGCTTGTTCTTGGCGTTATTATATAATAAAGCTTTCTTTATGAGATGGGGTTTTGACTGGGTATTTGACATTAGGAGAGGCAGGGCCAGCATATTTACCCTCACAGTTTTACACCATTCATCTCTAGAAGGGATGTGTGTCTCTTTTGGACCACTGGGCATTGTGGAGACAGCCAGGAGGCACAAAGCCGTGTTCTCCTTCTGCCCATCCATAAATGTCGAGAGCCAGGCTGGCAAGCAGGGAGTGCTGCTCTCCACAGCAGCTAAGCCTGTGGTCTCCGCTCCAGGCCAGGTTTCTGGAGGCACCAGACCTCCCTAGGGAATGGAGCCTAGAACTATAGTGGGGCATAAGTGCCTCACTGTGCCCCTTCCCTGAAGCCCTGTTGGAGAACGTCCATTCCCAGGCCCCACCGAGCGGGTTTCCCCCTCAGCCAACATGGCAGCTGTCTCTGGCTTCCCTCGCCAAGCAGTAAATAGGTGCATTGTGAGGCAAAGGTCTGCGTGTTTGCTGCTCCTGCTCGCTGCAGGTGGCGAGCAGGTGGGAGCTTTCCGGTTGTTTCGGAGCACAGCTGCCTATCTTACATCCTGATTTGTTTCTCCTCCTGCCCCCCACCTCGACCTCTGCCTCATTTCTACAGATGAATGAGTGTCCGCTCCACAAAAAAACAAAGAATTCCCTCCACACACATAGGTTTGGTAAAACTCCACGACTCCCAAGATTTTGGAGCCTCTTTCTCAAAAGCACTGCACCACACACTCTGGTGAAGGCCATGCAAAGTCGAAGTCAGGGCTTTTGGGGGTTTGGTGGTATGGGTGTGTGTGTGTTTCCTTAGATGTCAGTCTGAGCTTACGTACTTATATAGCCTCTGACACATAAGCCCCTAACCCTGTCCATGTGCTAAAGGCTTTGGCCCCCACTCTGCTGTGACCCTGCTCCTACAGCCGCAAAAACCTCTTCCTGCACCAAGAGGGGAATGCGCATGGAACTCAACCAATAATTGACTGGACTTTGTTTGTTTGTTTCCATCTAGCTGTTTGGTTCTTTCTCTTCCCTAGGGAAAGGATGTCACAGGGAAAGTTTTAAAACACAACTCAGAAAAGTGAAGGGGCGGGAGAGGCTCAGCAGCTAGAAAACTTGCTACTCTGGCAGAGAACCTAGGGTCAGTACCCAGCACTTTGGTAGCCATTCTAGGGGACCCCCAGTTCCCAGGCGTGCACATAGTACACACCCATACACGCAGGCAAAACTTTCACGCACAGGATAAAAATGAACATTCTAAGGATGTTTGAATAGTCTATCACCATCCTGGGCATCGAGTGCCCGTGCTCCTATCCTTACAAGGCCGCCACTGCCTGCCCTGACAGATAAGCAAGGGTGGACTCAGGACTCCAGGAAAAAAAGACTTCTGAGTGGGTTTTGCTCAGTGTATAACCCATGTTCCAGCTTCCCTGAAAAGAACCTCCCTCAGTGACAGCCTCTTCTCTGAGCTCATCACAGTTGGCAAAATTTAAGATTCCTTAACTGTCCTTATGGTTTTTCCTTACTAGTTCCTCTATACACATTATTTTAAAAATCTGTATTATTGTGTGTATTACATGTAGTTGTATGTGTGTCTATGTGTAGATGTATGCGTTACATATAATTGTGTGTGCATATCCACGTGTGTGTATGTGTGTTAGATGTAGGTGTGTGTATATGTGTGTATGTATGTGTTATATGTAGGTGTGTATATGTGTGTGTTACATGTAGGCATGTGTATGTGTGTTCTATTTATAGGTGTGTGTATGTGTGTGTGTTACCTGTAGCTGTATGTCCATGTGTATATGTGTTACATGTAGGTATGTGTATGTTACATGCAAGTGTGTGCATGTATGTTACATATAGGTGTATGCAGATGTGGAAAAGCCCATACTTCTTCTAGCAAGGTCACACCTCCTAAGTCTCTCCTAATCAATGCCAAGTAGTCAAATGCCAGAGACTACAGAGGGCATCTATTCTTCAGACCAAAACAAGAAAGACGAAAGAACGCAGAGGTCTCAATGGGATTCCTAAACTCTTCGAACAGTCTTCATTTCTTACCCACTTTCTAGTTACTGCCCACCTCTGGGGGGGTGACCAACCAGCGTCTCATAGATGTCCTAAAACCTGTGTGTCAGCGCTAGTAATGTGTCCTCTGCGTACACGAGAAGCTCATGAACTGCTTTCATGTTACATATTGTGTGCACGCACACGCACACACACACACACACACACACACACATTCTCTCTCTCTCTCTTTCTCTCTTTCTCTCTCTCTTCTCTCTCTCTCTCTCTCCTCTAAAGGCAGCAGACTCACACGTGATACATAGATATGCATGCAGGAAAAACGTTTCTATACATAAAATAAATCTGTAATAAATAGATTTCCTGTAAGAGAGAAAACATTCAATATTTGCCAGTGGCCGCAGTGACTGTATTTGTCTTGCCCACTGTTTCCTTGTGTCCCAAGTACAGACAAAAGTACTTAGCATTGAGTTGATACTCAAAATCATTTCTTGGAATAATGAAAATAATTGAATTGCCAAGCAAAATGAGGTAGCCAAGTCTTCAAGGGCCAAGTCAGGGGACCCTAACAAGCAGCCTGGGACATCAAGGACAACTTAAAGACCACAGAGGGAGCCAGGCAAGTTGGCTCTTGGAGGGCTCCGGCTTGAGGGCTGTGTTTTGCTCCCTGGATGCTGGAGACTTGGGTTGTTCATCACAGTCTCCAGCAGACTGCCTGGCTCTGGGATTCCTGCCAGGAGGGCCATGAGCAGTCATTGCCACAGAGCACAGCAGCTGCTGAGAGGCGGTCATAACTCATAGCCGGGCCCCGTTGTAACGGCCCCCCACGAAGGCCCACACCCGCTCCTCTCAAAGTCCTGTGAGCCACCTTTGAGCCCAGGTACTAGAAATCACTCAGCCGGAGAGAAAGAGAAGAGCAGGACAGCTCCTTCAAAGCCGGCACAGCAGACTCCTCTCGGGCAGTCAGCCTCCACAGTGAGCCTACCTTCCTAGAGCTAGCCCAGGCTCCCCCTTATTCCATCCCACACCGTGCATGTCCAAGTTTCCCATACTTAACTCCTTGAGTCTCCTCTTCCACCTGGTGTGGTATGACAAATGCGTTTCTCACAAAGTCAGAGGACTGGAGGAGACACTCAGCAGTGGTAAAACCTTGCCTGTTTCAGACACTGACATTCGAAGCGCGGATGATCTTCACTGCTGTGAGTTCCTGTGACAGAAATTCTATGACTTGTCTCTGACCTGTGCTGCTGACAGTGATGAACACTTAGAGTATCATCTTGCTAAGTCTAGAATGGAGCTTTTGCTTAGAAAACTAAGCTAGCACACATGAAAAGCCTTGCAAAGCATCAGAGGCCTGCCTTAAGTGGTAAGCAGATGTGAGACTAAAGCCAAAGTGTTTAGATAGTTTGTGTTCTCGAAGGTGAATGTCTTCAAATTGGTGTTTAGAACCTAAAAGCAATGTGGTGAGAGACTGGCTCAAACTGAGAAAAGCATAAACTTTATGGACTCTTGTTAAAGAAAACAAAACATCGCCTATTGGATCCCTATCTTCATCTCATGCCAATGTATTAGCGCAAAGAAAGCCTGTGACCTGTGTCACAAATCAGGAGAGTAATACATCCAGAACACGAGTCCGCACAGTTGTGTGTCACCAGACATCGCCTGTGCCCTTCTCCTATGCCTATGTCTTATGTTTCCTTCTACTGGGTAGCCACCAGTTAAGGCTACTCAGGGTTCGCTTTTATAAAAGTGAATTCTTAAAATATTTTGTATAGGAAAATTTGTAAGAAAATCTACACATCCGTGTATCGAAATCACTGTACTAAAAAAAAAAAAAAAGTGGACTATGTCTAGACAAGAAAAAAAGTGAACATATAAAAACCCAAGATGTCTCATTTGACCTTTGGAATACATTGACGGCAATTTTCTGTGGAAGGTTGAGCAGAGGGTGCAAAGGGAGATAAAAGGCACATTGCCTTTGGGAGAGATCTTGGGGAGACAGACAGATGCACACACAGCACCCCTCATGGTGGCTGGAGATGAGGAGCACAAGAAAGAGAGACTGCAGTGCACCATGGGAGGATAGAGGCAGGAGAGCACATACAGTGTACCAAGAGCCAGAGACAGTTCGAGACAGCGAAATCTTAATTTGGCCTTAGGAGATAGTAAACATTTCCATATCTTTTATTTGCTGTTATTTTTAGGCAGTGTATCATTAAGTAGCCCAGGCTGACCTAAAATTCTTGATCTCCAAGGAGTTTTGGCGTCCTGTGAGTGCTGGAATTCCAGGCATGTGCTCCCATGCTGGGCTTCCTGTGAGTGCTGAGATTCCAGGCATGTGCTCCCATGCTGGGCTTCCTGTGAGTGCTGAGAGTCCAGGCATGTGCTCCCATGCTTGGTTTTTTTTAACATGCTTCTGATTGTGAGGAGAGAGTCATGATTCTCTGAGCAACTAATTTTATATGGGAAGACTAGGGAGGGAGGGAGCAGTGGGCTCCACGGCGCTGTTTCTCTCATCTCAGGTTCTCTCATCTCTGCTTCATGTGGAGGCTCTTTCATCCCTGACCAACAGTAGCAGTTCAGGCACGGCATCCAAACCAAACAAAAAACAATTTCCTTGACTAAAAACGTACATCTTTTAGCACCAGACTCCCTTTGACAACATTTTGGTTCAGTGTCCAGGATTGGGCCATACAAAGTTACTCAGAGGAACTGGATTAGCCTGCCCATCCATCACAGTGGAAAGGATTTGGGGAGTCACCACAATACACAACAGTTTGGAATTAATAGGCAGACTATTGCAGTTGGGCAATCCCATCAGAAGCAAGATGATCAAAGACGAGATGGAAAATTCCAGAATAAGAAGGAGAATATGAATGGAAACAAGATGCAGGGGAGAAATAGAAAGAGGATGTAGACAAGAAACAACAATAAGAAGCATCATCTCCTGGGCTCTCATTATCCAGGCTTTGTGCCCAGAAATTTGCATAAGTCGTCACGGTGTGTCCTCATGGTGATGATTTGTGTGAGATAGCATTATTTTATTTTAAGGATGACAAAAATTGAAGCAGATGGGGATTTAGGAGTCCATCCATGTTCATCTCCAGTAACCTGTACAAGTGGATCCAGTTATGACCCAATTTGATTTCAAAATTCATATTTCAGGGAACAGTGGAATCTAACTCAACTGAAACGCAGAATGTGTGGAGAAAGCCTTTAAACATGAGGCTGGGGAACAATTGGGTCTATATGGTAAAGGAATTTAATAACAAAGCAAGGAATTTGGGCTTTGTTCTGTGGGCCAGAAAAGATATTGAAAATCTTTTTGGGTGGAAAGGTCAAGATTAGAATATAGAGCAGGGGGCATCTTCCAGCATTTTAGGATAGAATGTGATGGGAAAACTTGGCCTAAGAGACAACAGCAACTCTGAAATATCGTGGAGGAGACTTGAAATAAGTTCATGACACTGGGGCCCAGGGAAAAAGAAAAGATACATTTCCCAGGAATTTGGCAGCTGGATATGGGATAGGAGATAGGAAGGATGAAGGAAAGGAGGGGTGGAAGACGGCTCAGAGCTCTGAAGTCCTGGACACTGAACGAATGTGGCATGGTCCTTGTCAGAAGACATGCAAGGGGGAAGATGCTTAGCTGTACCTGGAGAGGCAGTGAAGCGCTAGAAAGAATCCTGATGCTTAGAAATGTGACTGGGAGGACAGGAAAGCTGCTGTTAGAAACGCCAAAGGTCATGGTGCACCTGGGGGACCAGCTCCATCTTCAACTTCTTTTCCTTGGTCCCTTGGTAACTGCTCTATTAAGTGACAAAATGAAATACACAGAGAATTGAGTTTCAATAAGATCATTTTGTTACTTGTCAATAAGAGCTTTGGCTGCAGGACTTCACCACAAGGAAATCTAAGTAAAGAAAAACTGAGTGTCATAAAAAATAAGTTGGTGAAGAGAATGGCTGCAAAATATAAATCTCTCCTTTCAAAGCCGTTGCCCTTAAAAGCCCTTTTAAATAATCCCTCTTGAGGTTAGAGAGATTGCTTAGTGGTCAAAAGTTCTCGTGGCTCAGTCATCAGGACCAGAGTTTGGATAGCATCACTTTGGTTGTGTGGCTCACAAACAAATGTAACCCAGCTCTGAGCGATCTAATGGCCTCTTCCATCCTCTGAGAGCCCCAGCACACACTTGTGAATATATGTCCATATGAACACATACATGCAGATGCACACAGACACACACATAAATAAAAGTTTTCAAACTGTTTAAATTCCTCCAAGCAGGCCTACTTTGGGAATGTTCACCCAAGAGCAATGATGTTCATGGTCACATACTAAAATTTTGTCAAATAAGACCACAGTTTGTTTTTTTTTATCACAATTTTATTTGTCCTGATTCTTGTTGGCTGTTATGATCAGTATTAGGAAATCAGTAGTTTCTGTACTGTGACTCCTAAGTTTTAAGGAAGAGGCTGACTGATCTCTCCAGGACAGCCTGAGCTTCACAGAGAAATTCTGTCTCAAACAAACAAACAAACAAACAAAAAAGAAAAAAGAAAAAAATAAAAAGAGGAGGAGGAGGAGGACGTTGTTATTGAATGTGCTCCCTAAATGACTTAGTAAAACAGAGCATCTAGAAGACTTGAAGCCCCTGGTGGTGTGCTGTCCTGTGACCCAGCCTAAATATTCTCAGGGGATTTTTCACAGTCCCTCCCTGTGACTCCCATTTAGAGTGCTGTTTCTTCATTAATGGTGTCTCTGCCCTCAAGGATGGATTAAGGAATGGCAGCCCCCAGATGAAGCCCTTGGAGACTTTAAGGCCTGACAGTGTGTAGGGGAGGTTAGACGTGATACTCCTGTGTAGCCCTGGTAGCCTGAGACTCTCTGTGCAAACACAGTCCTTAAACCTGCTGTGAGCCTCCTGCCTCATTCCTCTTCATTACGAGCAATACAGGTATGCTTCCCATGATGAAAAACCCAGTCTTAAGAGAGGACAGTCTTGCTGAGTCGATGGTGGTGCACACCTTTAATCTCAGCACTTGGGAGGCAGAGACAGGTGATCTCTGTGAGTTTGAGGCCAGCCTTGTCTACAATTTGAGTTCCAGGACAGCCAGGGTTACACAGAGAAACCATATCTTGTAAAACCAAAAAGGAACAACAAAAAAAAAAAGGACAGTCTTAACTGTGGAGTAAGGAGAAAACCAGAATCAGCAGCCCCCAAAAGAAAGGGATGTGAGAGTTCTCATGTGCCATATAAAGACGATGCTCAACTGGGCATCCTGGTACATATTTGTGATCCCAGCAGGGAAGCTGAGGCAAGAGAATGGCTAATTCAAAGTCCTCTTAGGCTACACAGTGAAACCTTATCATTAAAAAAGCAAATGACCCTCAAAGGCTCAGAAGAAGGAGTAGGAAGATTGTTAAAGGCAGAGGTTGGGGAGGCTCAGAGCAAAATAGTGTTTCCTGGGCACAGCAGGATGAACTTAAAGCAGTTATGGTTGCCCTATATAAGATCTGCATCAGATCAAGTCAGTCAGCATTCTGGAGACGTGGAGGAGAAACAGTGAAGCCTTCACCACTGTCTGAGGAGACATTGACAGTTGATGGCTTCTTGGGGAAAGCGTTTTTTGTTTAAAGGTGTGGTCAAGACCTAGGAGTAAGTTCCTAGTCCACTGAAATTTTATGTCCTGTTTGGAGTAGTAATTATACAGATGTGTTTGAGATTCATTCAATGATATACCTGAGATTTCTACATGCATGGTACACTCCAATAAAAAGCTTTTTAAAATATGTATCATTGCATAGTAGCAATTTAATGGCAAGAGATTTAAATTGTTTTTCTTATAACAGCACATGCACGATGTAGAAGTAAGCAATGGAGAGAGCTTCCAACCTGGCAGAAAAGTGAGATTTTTCTATTCTCTTTTAAGGCAGGCACTTCATATTACATCAAAAATAAATTGGTAGCCTGGCGGTGGTGGCTCACGCCTTTAATCCCAGCACTCTGAAGACAGAGACAGGTGGATCTCTGTGAGTTCGAGGCCAGCCTGATCTACAAGAGCTAGTTCCAGGGCAGACTCCAAAGCTACAGAGAAACCCTGTCTCTGCATATACTGGATTTTTGGGATCCAGTCTGTTTGGATACTCACCTTCCTGGACCTGGAGGGAGGGGGGAGGAACTTGAACTTCCCACAGGGCAGAAAACCCTGACTGCTCTTAGGGATGGAGAGGGAGGAGAAGAGGGAGTTGGGGGAGTGGGAGGGTGTTGGGAGGAGGGGCGGAAATGGAAACTTTTATAATTTAATAAACTTTGAAAAAAATCAAAAAAAACAAACAAATAAATAAATTGCTAATGACACAATTTCTTTTGTACTGGAGGAGAGAAAACTCAGAAGTTCTCATTCTAGAGGAATGTAATAACTAGACTAAGTTTAGAAAACCCAAATTACCATTCTAGGTCTCAGAATGCCCCAAAGTTTTGGAAAGCAAAATGTTTGTGTGAGCATGTATTATTAATTCTGAAAAATTAAAGTTATTAAGATGTTTAGAATATATATATATATATATATATATATATATATATGTTTAGAATAACGACATAGAGGCCAAAGATTTGTCTAAAAGAATGGTTCAAAAAAAGAATATATGTATATGGACATATATATGATATATACATACACATATATACATACATGTGTGTGTTCGCCAACAACACATTAACATATGGCAAAGTCATGATGGTCTTAACTCTATCCTCTGGTGTGGTGGACCTGCCCATGACCTTCAGAGACATTAATGAGTTTAAGATGAGCTCCATGTGCTATGACTTTTCACAGAGTGGTTCCGGTATACCATCAGAGGTTTGGATGATGTAAAACTGGTTCTGGTATGACATCAGAGGTTTGGATGACATAAAACTGGTTCTGCTATGCCATCAGAGGTTTGGATGACCACCTGTACATTTCCAAGTCTCAGTCTGTTCTGAACAAATTTTTACAAAATATACACAATCCTACACCTACACACAATATAACAGACAACCTACAGCTAACACCATTTCCTTCTGGTATGTAAAGCTTTAAATGAAATATGAGACACACTGGGTGATGATCTAATATTTTTGCAGCTGATTTGTTTATAGGAAAAATGATAGACCTGATATAAAACTACTTAAGAAGAAGTATTTTTTATTGAGTTTGTCTTAAAGGTGCTTTGCCAAAGTAAGTATGCTGTGTTTTGTGTTGGGTTTCAGGTTCTGCTTAATGATCACAACCATATCATAATTAAAAGTCAGCAGAAATTTGGATAGCAGATTTAAGCCATGGATTTTAAGAATCATTGTATATGCAGGCTTGGGATATACTTCAGTCCAGAGCACTTGTCAAGCTTGTGAAAAGGCCCTGGGTTTCAGCAGCACCTCCAGCAAACCAAGTGAACGCAGTGCAGGTAACAAGGGAGTTTACATGGTGAAGGTGCACACCCGGAACGATCGCACTTACTGAGCAAATGAGTAAATGATTTGTTTCACAAACACAAAGATGTAAGGGATGGGACTGGAGAGAAGGCTCCACTGTTAAGAGTCCTTACTACTCGTGTGAATAAGCTGACTTGGGTTCCAACGCCCACACCACCACAGTCTATGGCTCCATCTCCAGAGGAGCAGGTGCACGCTTCCAACCTTTGAGAGTACCTAACTTACATGCAAACACACATGCAGACACGCACACACACATGTGTACACTTAAATATTTTTTAGATTTATTTTATTTTATGTGTATTAACATTTTGCCTGCTTGTCTGTATTTATACTGCACATGCACTGGTACCCAAAGAAGTCAGAAGAAAGCACTAGATTCTCTGGAATTAGAGTCATAGGTGGTTGTGGCCCACCATGTGTGTGATGGAAATGAAACCTGTGTCCTCAGCAAGAATAAGTGTTCTTAGCTGCTAAGCCATCTGTCCAGCCCCATATAACATAATGCAAAAATAAAATAAATTCTTAGAAAAGAAAAATCTCCAGGAGAAATATCTGTAATTATAAACTGTGTGTACTGTTTAAATAAGAGTGACCCCATAGGTTCATGTATTTGAACATTTGGTTCCCAGTTGGTCGACTGTTAGGAAGGATTAAGATTAGAATTAGGCCTTGTTGGAGGAGGTGTGTCACTGTGAGTGGGCATTGAGATTTCAAAAGCCTTTGCCAGTGTCTCTCTCTGCCTATTGCGTGGGTACAAGAATATAGGCTCTCAGATACTTCTCCAGCACCATATCTGCCTGATGAGATGTTCCCACCACGATGGTAGCAGACTAGATCTCTAAAACTGCAAGCAAGGCCCCAGTTGAATGTTTTCTTTTGTAAGAGTTGACTTGGTTTTGATATCTCTTCACAGCAATAGCACTGACTAAGACACCATGCATCCTGTAAATATCTGGCAAAGAAAACTGATCCAAAGTTCTTTAACTAAAAAATTGGAATGAACCAGCCAACATTTTATTGCATCATCTAGCATTTAGAAAATAAATACACAATTAATTTAAATAGAATGCTTCAATAAGCACCTACAGTTCTTTTATTTCTTATTTTTCTTCAGTGATTAATTCCCTAGATTAAAAGGGAAATAAATACCAGAATGAGTTTAAATATTGATACTAGAAATATGCAGAACATTTGATGTGTACAAAGGATTTTTGTTTCTACATCAAGCAGGATCAAGAGTTCCAGGCAAAGCTGGTCTATGTACTGTGAAACCCTTTTCCTATCCTCCATCACATGCTGGCATACTCATGAGCCTACTTTAGCTAAAGTCGAATAACTAACATCAAAATCACTGAGTCCAAGACTCTGAGAGAAGCGGATTTAAAGCACAGCAAGGCAACCCTATCAGCCCACTGACGTGGTTGCCATGAGAAAGGGTGGCAGGGAGTGTTGGTGAGTACCCAGAGCAGCTGGGAGACTCCTGTTGTGGCGGGAATAGTGATCTGTAACTACTCTGCGTGCTTCATAAGAACATAAGTGTGCACTGCTACGACCCAGGAACACAAGCTTAGGATGGCAGTAGCGCAAGGGAAGTATATCCATTCAGGTACTTGCGCCTGATCACTCGTAGGCATTCCAAGAACATTCTCCTTGGGGAGGATTGAGGCAATAACTACTCTGCTAAAGGCCTAGGGACAAACCTAAGTTTGATTGTACCACAGTTCTCCCTAGGAAACTAATGAGATTCTTGGGCTTACTTGTAGAACATGGATGAAGAGCCACTAATAGGAACGTGGGTGACTCCAAAGAAACCACAACAGAAAGTTGTTGCCCACCATGGATGATGGCTTCCCCATAGTCAATAGGCAGAGCTCGCTTATCCTGCTCCTTCACAGCCTGTAGACGCTAGCTGCCCCCACCCCAAATCAATCAATGGCGTATCCAATAAGGGAAAAACTGTCTACAGCTGGTTTGAAGGCATGACTGGACACTCAGGTGAGGGCCCAGCGATTCCTTCTGGGAGAGAACAGTGAAAGTCATGAAGCCCAACTGGGAGGGTCTACAAACCAGCACAGCCGCCTATGAAGACTGCAGTTGCTCTGCCCAGAGGGTAAGGTACACCAGTGAGTCTTCTCATAAAAGCCACAACTTCAGTCAACGTGCACGCCCATCAGCCGGTGACAGAATAAACTGTGATGGAGCTTGGAGTTAAACACTTCTCGGCAGCAGCAAGCTGTACGTAGACAGAGCAGCATAGATGGACCTCAAAAGCGTAACACTAAATGCAAGAGTGGCTATTACACAATTTAAAAGAAAACTCAAATTATGGGCTGGAAAGATGGCTCTGTGGTTAAGAGCACTCATGGCTCTTCCGGAGGACCTGGATTCAATTCACAACAAGCATGTGACAGCTCACAGTCACCCCAGTTCCAGGGGATCAGATGCCCTCTCCTCAGCTCTGCAGACACCAGCTGCACACATGGTTCACAAACACGTGTGCAGGCAAAACAGTCATACAGATAAAATAAATCTAAAAGAAAAATCTAAAAAACTACAAATTAATGTATAGTCTTGGAAAGTAGGCATTTTTGCCTGGAGTCAAGAATAGGGAAGGGGGTTATTCAAAACAGCGAAGGGAACTCCGGGGCCTGAAGAAAGCTCTGTATTTTGAATGTAGCGCAGGTGCATAGATCCTTCCATCTGTCAGGGACCATTAGCTTTGCTATGGTTAAAAGCAAGTACATATTGCCAAATGTAGATACATTCTAATAGAATTGAGTTCTTGAAAAATTTATCTTCTAGCACAAGATAGTTAAAATATGTTCAAAAACAGTATTTTTCTCATGTTCTTCTAGAAGCATTACCCTCATAAAAACATTTCCCATAATTTCCCATTCAAATATCTTGATCCCTTGAAAAGATCACAAGTGTGTGCTTTGAGGCAGCTCTCAGGTTCCCTGGGCAGTGAGGCTGGGAATCTCTGGGGTGGAGTTCCTCTTGACAAGTCGCTGCTGGATTCCAGGACCAAGCAAAGCCACTGATAACAGACCTCACTAATATCACTGTTAATACTGCGTGCCCCGACTCTTGCTCTCGGAAGATTGCTCGAACTAGGAAGATTTCCCTGGAGAAAATCAGAATGCTGTGGCTGGAAGAAACTTCCAGAAATATCTAGCATGGTGGTTTGAAAACTTTGCCTTTCCCTTTTTGGCAGTTTCAAAACAGTTGTATCACACACAGAAGCCAAGTAAGCAAAACACATGCAAAGTCAGCTCCTTTGGGCTAAGAGTGCATGGGAGAAAATGTAGCCCATTCCGATGGTTTTAACATCACCCAACAATGACCCTGGGGTACCTTCAAGTTGTCTCTGGGCTATCTGGATCCAGATAGAAATCACCGCTAGAATTCAGAACAGTTGTGTGCGTGGTTTCTCTCTTACGTTCCTGCAGTTAGTCAGTATCACGTTAGAGTGTGTGCACTGAAGCACTTTTCTTAGTGGTACCCTCTTGCCCCTGATACCCACATGGCTGCTCCACCATCCTAGACAAGGAACTGCAAGGTGCATGGCTTCTACCTGTGCTTCATACTGCATCAGACCTTCCCATTAGCAGCCCTCTGAGCCACCTCTCCCTCCCTCCAGCACCTCCTGTGTAGTTGATAACAATATTGTTATGTAAGAGTATCATTGCTTATTATGCCTCTGATCTTAAAAGAAGTGGGAGTTTGTTCATCACAGTGTACAAAAGACCCTAGAATAGCATCAGGCACCATGCTGACATTTGGGATGCACTGCCAAAGTATGTTTCCAAGGTCACAAAATTTAAATGCCCCTGGGTATTGGCTCTCTCTTGTACATTTACCTTATTCTAGTTTGCTGTGAATTGTGTGTGTGTGTGTGTGTGTGTGTGTGTGTGTGTGTCAGCGAACAGCTTCTGTGAAGTCACTTTGGTCCTTACACCTTTACAGAGGTTCTGGAAACACAGCTTAAATTGTCAGAAGCGTGTGCCAAACACCTTTACCCACTGAACCATCTTGCCTGTCCCAATTGTGAATGATTTTACACAGCAAAATAAAATAAGAAACTTTATTTCTTCTCTCAAACAGGTGCAAAACTAGTAGTTCCTAAGGGTGAAACTGATTCTCTGAGTCCTTCCTCAATAAAGTGTTTAAAGTTGGGCAAAGACGCACTCATCCACTTTATTGACTATGTGTACAAAAATGTGTGTGCACATTGTGTGAGGCCACTAATGTGTATGTTAACCAGACTTTTATTATTGTAACATGCCCGAGACCATCAGCTCATAAAGAGGAAAGGTGTCATTGGATCCGACGTTCTGGAAGCTCCAGACCCTGCTCTCCTGGCTGCACTGATTTCGAGCATGCGGCAAGACCATACATCACGGGTGCCCAAAGAACAGAGAGGGAGGAAGCAACTGATTTTCTACAATCCCCTTCAAGGGCAAGCCTTAACAGTGTGAGATCGTTCACTAGGCCTCACGTCGTAAAGGTCACTGCCCTCACCATGACCTTTGGGCTGTGGTCACAAGGGACCTTAGAGGCACTTACTCAGAACATCGTATTGTGCATCCGATGTCCCTCAGCTCAATGGAGTTGTGGTATCATCGAGTCTGACGATCTCACTATGAGCCCATCTGTTCTCTAAGGTTCTTCAGCCTCCCCATCACCTTTTGTCCACTGCGCACAACAGCCTCTCACACCTACCATCTCTACTGTTCATCCCTCCATCCTCCAATGCAGAGGCCAGCCCTCTACCACAGGCCCTTGCTATGTAACCCTTCTCCATACTTAGGGGAAAAAATAGGAGGAAAGGAGCTTTCATCTTCTAGAACCTACCTACTCTAAAAAAAAAAATAGCAAACAAACAATGGTAGGACTGTGGAGATGTCAGTGGGTCAAGCTCTTGCTGCGCAGGCATACAGCATCTGCAGGAATCATATAAAAAACTGCCATCCTCACACCACCTAGCAGAGCAAGGTAGCTGGCTAGACCAACAAATTGGCGCTCTCTGGTTCAATGGCGAGCTCTGCTGCCACGAACGAAGTAGCTGTGAGTGTGGAAGTCACCTGACAACCCTCTGGCCTCCATACACAGGCACGATATACACACACATGTGAATGCTCACATTCGTGCACACCAAACTCACATTCGCTTCTATGTTCTTGGCAATGGGAGGTCAAGTCTGTCTCCCGGACATGTTCCGTGATCATATTTCTTTCACACGGGAGTTGTGGTTAGGTGACAGCCACCTGACTGTGCACCTCAGGAACTTAAATCAGCCAGATCTGCACCATCTCTGTGCTAGGACAGAGGCAATGTGTTCACAGGGCCCCAAAAGCAGTGCATGAGTGTGCTTGAAGCCCAGTGCTCTATTAACAATTGGCCCTCGTTACTTAGCACTGATTCCAGCCCACCACTGAATTCTTTGGTGCTCCCATGTTTTCAAGATACATTCCAAAGTAACTTGATTGTTTTTCCCTTAAGTAATAGAATCATAGTTATTAAGATTTAAATATTAGCACAAAACCAAATGGAAATGAGAAAATTCCAAGTCAAATAAATGTACAGTTGGAAATTAAAGACATGTTGTAAGCGGGAGCTAGAGAGATGGCTCCTCCAGGATTCAGATCTCAACACCCAGGCAGCTCACAATCCCCTGTAACTCCAGCTCCAGAGGATCGAACACCTCTAGTTTTTGAAAGTCACCTGCACTCACATGACATACACACACAAACACTCACATGATGTACACACACACACACACACACACACACACACACACACACTAACAAAAAATATAAAATAAAACAAATACATGTAGTAAGCAACAGAGAACATGTCGCTTGCTAGTTCTCATAGTTGGGGGTGGGGGGTACTCCATTTCACATTTTATTCATCCACAGTATAACCTAAAAGTCTTGGGAAAGTCTGACCCGCCAGTCCATCCCCAGGCTAACTTCACTAAAGCCCATTCCCATGGGCTACTAGATTTTTTCCTTGAAAGCGGCAGGCACAGTCCTGCCTTGGAGTCCCAGGGCTGCTGTTCCTGATGCCTGCCAATCTGTCTCTCTTGGATAGATACCTACAGAAAGTCTTCCATCTCTAAAGCTTTGTCCTGATGTTAACAGCTTTTGAGATCTACTCTGAACATTCTATTTTATAATTCCTGAATTGAAGACTTTCAGGATTTAAGTGTATTTGCTGCTCTTCCATAGCTCTCAAGGTCAATCCCCAGCATCCACACTGGGCAGTTAACAATGATCTGCAACTCCAGCCCTAGGGCCTCCCTGGGCACTTGAGTGCACATGTATATACCCATTCATAGATGAAAATAAAGATTTCTCAGGTTTCCTGCACACTGTTGGAGGAGAGCTATGCATTCTTTTTTTCTATAGTGTTTGTCCAATATTCCATACCAGTTTTTAATTTTAACATTTGTTAATTGTTTACTTTATCCTTTAACCAAAACAAAATTGTCAGAAACACATGGTCAGAGATTTTTCATTGTTGTTGTTCATTGATAAATTCCCAGTATGCAGACTGTCTTTTGGATAGGAAGAATTTGAATTCCTCTGAATGATGAACCAGTGAACATAGTTCTCTTCAGTTATGTTTCCTTGTGTCCTCTAATACACACAGAGAATTCAAATGAGCCAATTAACCCTCCTGGGTTAAGCGTAAGTAAGGCTCCTCAAGGAGTTAAATGAGAACATGTAACTAAATCATTGACTACCGTCAGCACTATAAACAATTGTGAACTCCATCAGGAGTGACGAATTCTTTCAGGATATATTTCTAGCACTATGTCCCGAGCTCTGAGACTTCAGAGTCTCAGAATTGAGTGAAATTTTTTCCCCCTAAATGTATCACTGATGACACCTCACAGATCTGGGTTTCAGGTGCTGATTTTGTCCTTCTTGTCTGTAAGAACTTCCTGTCATATGCAGATTAGGAGATCTTGTCGTTCCTTTCACATTCCTTCCAAGTCGGGAAAAGTAGCAAAAGCCTTGCTAATTCCAACCTTCTGACTGTTTTCCTTCATGGATCCTTAGTGAAAATGGTGTCTGTTGTTTCTTCTCATTCAATGCACAGACAAGCTTCAGGTTCAGACTGGCTTTGCAGGTGATGTCGCCGACGCCTGGTCCTTCAAAGAAAACTGGCGGCTTTGGAACAAGACTGCAAATACTCTCACAAACCTGAGTTCCTCATAGATAACAGGACACCAGCTGGCTGTGGGGCAATTCCTGACCCCCAGCGAGTGCAGATGTATTATGTACATAGAATCATGCACAAGACACTCAGTGCTTTACAAAATACCAGCAATAGAATATAGTAGGAAATAAAAACGGGAAATGGCATCTATGCTAAATGGATTCAGAACTAAGAACTGTAATGGTTAATCATCACCAACTTGACTACAATTAGAGTCACCTAGGAGACACACATCTCTGGGTGTGTCTGTAAAGGTGCTGTAGGTGAAGTTGCCCTGAAAAAGAAAGACCCACTTTTGAATGTGGGTTGTGGTACCTCCATGGGTCTTTCCAGACAGAATGAAGACAGGAGAAACTGAGTTTAGCATCACTTCTCATCTCTTTGCTTCCTGACTCCAGACACCATGTAACCAGTTGCCTCCTATGTACACCAATCAGAGCTGGGTTCACCCTTACCAGAACCCACTACGGTGGACTGTGACCTCAGACTCTGAGTCAAAAGCAACCCTTCCTTCCTTGAATTGCTTTGGAAGGGAATTTTGTCACAGCGAGAAGAAAAACAACAAGCACAATAATCAACAAAAATTATAATTGCTTTAAAAAAAATAAAGTTTAAGCTCCAACGTTTAGTTCCAGGAGGTGGATGTAGGGGTCTTACATACGTCTTCCTTTTCTTCGGCAAGTCTAGATTTTAACATAACCTCACCCAACGGAAACAAGTAATGGTGAAATGAGTTTTGAGAAACCCATAGTTGGAGGGTCAATACAAAGGGCTGAAGCAGGAACTGGAATGTTTCCAGGATTCTAGGAAGCATTCCTTTCACCTCCCATCTGTTCAGAAGCCCTCTGCTTCTCTCGGGCGCCATGACTACCCCTCAGAATGCCGTCTGCTCTGTACTGCAGACTCAGGCTTCCAGCCCCCAAGGAGACTGACAATGATGCCTCTCAGTCCAAATTTCAGGCTCCTGTGCCAGTCAGCTGTGGCCCAGTCTAGTGTTGCTGACCCAGGAGGGATGTTTGGTATGATGGTATTTAATGATGGGAGATTAGAAACTTTACAAGTCTGTACTTATTCAAAGACTTTCTACTCTGCAGGCTCACCCCAAGCTTGCAAATCTTTGAGACACTTTTGGAGTCTACTCTTGTGACCTCTCACCGCATAACAGCATGGAAATACAACAGTTCTCAGGTCTAGGTAAGATTTCTGGAGTCTCTTCTTTCAGGTTCTTCACTATGGATGCCCCAATTCTAGCTGAGTTTTCATCTTCTCCTGGGTCACTTGCCTTCATTTTGATATTGAAGAAGTTTGGAATTATTTTTCTTCCCTCTAACTAAAACCTTCCTAATACAGTCCCTCAAGTTGCTGTGATCCCTTTGTTGCTACTTTATAGCTGCAATTTTGCTACTGTTATGAATTGTGATATAAATAACTGCCTTCTGATGGTCTCAGGTGGCCCCTGGGAAAGGGACACAAAGGGACTGTGACCCACAGGCTGAGCTAGTTTGTCGTAGAAGAAATTGTTCTAGCGACGGACACTCTGAAAAAATAGTCTGTGGTCACAGTATCTCCCTTCATTAAAAAGGACAAGGAAAGAAAGGAACATTCAAACAATGTGAAGCTCACTATCATGGTGGAAAACGTGGCAGCACACAAGCAGGAATCGTGAACTCAGGCTAGTTTAGGGCGAGATTGCAACGTGGCACATTATCCAGAAAGCATCAAAGGGGAAGCAGAAGCTGTTGGTATTGTGTGGATAAAATATAAGAAGTTCAGGACAGCAAAATGAAATGTAATTGAATCAAATGTTTTCTCAGAATATGACCTATGACTGGGAGATTGAATTTTCTCTTTGCATATTAAGGAACCCTGTGGTAAAGAAAAACAATTAAGGAAGTCTTGGAAAGCCCATAACTGTTAGTACTCTCTCCAAGTTTAAATTGAAAGATGATTTTGGGTTCAATGAATAACAAAATTTAATGAGCCATCTTTTGAATGAGTTAAGTGTAAATTAACCAGAAATACTCATGCTTGGCAACCATCTCCGCTCTAAAGTAATTTCATTTTGTCAGGGTGTTGCTAATTTAAACAAGATGACCTACCCCACACATGGTATTCTCGCATTGCTAGCAGATTCTTCACCAATGGTATCATAATTTCCAAGAGACATTCCAGAAGACAAAAGAGTGACAGAACTCCAACACACCCCACAGCCGTAGCTCATCAAGATCACCCTACCTCCTCGACTCTTCCCCTCTGAGGATATCGCTTCCACAAGGAGTAAAATAGTGGCGACGCCGCTGCTGGAGGAAACTGTGATGACCTGACCTGAGCGTTCCTTCTTCTCGGAGTCACTGCTTCTCCTTCGCAGTGTCCTCGGACATTGGATTTATTGCATTGTCTTTGCTGCCGTGCCACCTCGGGAGAAACGCACGCCCATATTGCCCTTTGCGTCATATGGAACGGCCACTAATGGGACTGATGACAGCAGGAGACTGAGAGACCCAGTCAAGCGAGACCAAAGGCTGCTGGAGCCGATGATGGCTTCTCCAGGTGCTGGAGCAGTTAGCAAAGCAGTGGTGGAAAGCGGCATGAAGAAGTCATTTGCGAACAGCCACGGCAAAGCAGAGGAGAGAAAATCAGCGGACAGCTAGGCACCGAGTGCTTCTGATGTGCCTGGTGCACAACTGTCTTAGTTAGGGTTACTAGTGCCGTGAAGAGACACCATGACCACAGCAACTCTTATAAAGGAAAGCATTTAATTGGGGCTGGCTTACAGTTTCAGATGTTTAGTCCACTATCATGGCAGTAAGCATGGCATCATGCAGGCTGACATGGCATTGGAGAATTCTTTATCTTGATTTTCAAGAAAAGGGAAGAGAACTGTGAGCCACTAGGTATGACTTGAGCATTTGAGACTTCAAAGCCCACCCTTTATTTCAAAGCCTGCACTTCCTGCCACAAAGTCACACCTACTCCAACAAGGCCACACCTCCTAATAGTGGCACTCCTTATAGACCAAGTATTCAAACACATGAATCTATGGAGGCCATTCCTATGGAGGCCAGACCACCACGACAACTGACTTTCTTCAAAGAATTGACCAAAGGGCTCCAAAGAGAAGTCACAAGTGTGAAAAGGAAGAAGAGAAGAAGAAGAAGAAGAAGAAGAAGAAGAAGAAGAAGAAGAAGAAGAAGAAGAAGAAGAAGAAGAAGAGGAGGAGGAGGAGGAGGAGGAGGAGGAGGAGGAGGAATAGGAGGAGGAAGAACGAAGAACACCATCATCACCATTACTTCTGTCTGTGTACATCAATGAATGTTAAGGATAGAATTGAAAAAGGGTATCAGACAGACCTGTTAGTATTCTAGGACTGAGTTAAGAACCTACACAGGCAAAGTCTTATCTGATCCTGACAATCTGTCAGTGGACTGGTATTGTTCTCTCTGCTTTACTGACCTAACAATGGCAGTGTGCATTTCTCACCCCTCAATCCTTTATCCTTTGAAGGTTAGTCATTTCAAGCTCAGAAGTTCCAAGACTTGTTGAAAGATTCAGAATGCAGGGAAGGCACCAGCAAATCATAGTTAATAATCACAGCTGTGGTAATAATATTGGGCTCCAAGGTATCCTAATGTTCAAGTGTGCATTAATTAGGGTTTCTACTGCTGTGAAGAGGCACCATAACCATGGCAATTCTTATAAAGGACAACATTTAATTGGGTTGGCTTACAGTTCAGAGGTTTAGTCCATTATGATCACGGCAGGACATGGCAGTGTGTAGGCAGACATGGTGCTGGAGAAAGAGCTTAGAATTCTACATCTTGATCTGCAGGCAACAGGAAGTGAGCTGAGTATAGCTTGAGCAAGGGAAACCTCAAAGCTCACCCCCACAGTGGCACACTTCCTCCAATAAGGCCACATCTACTTCAACACAGCCACATCTCCCAATAGTGCCACTCCCTATTACCTTATGGGACAATTATATTTAAACTACAGCAAAGTGTGACTTCCCTACAATCACAACAATGAAGCCTTCTTGATACTTTAGCTCTTACAGGGTTAGTGGGTTGTTGTACTGTTCAGGTGGAGCTGTGATGCTTGATAGCTGGGGAGGTCATGGGTTAGTATAATCTCCCTCGGTGGACATGGCCATTGTCAGAGTCAGGCATCTGCAGAGCAAGCAGGTCCTTAGGCAGGATCCCAAAACTCTGGCTTTTGGGCTTTGGGGCACCAATCCCTCAGTCACTTCTCTGCATCCCTCAGGATGCTGTGATGGTTAATCTTGACTATCAACGTTTTGGGATACAGAATCAACAGGGAAACCAATCTCTAAACATGGCTATGAGGGCCTATCTAGATTAGGTTAACCGAGGTTGGGAGAACCACCTATATGCAAACAGAACCATGCCATAGACTGAGATGCCACACCAAATAATAAGTAAAAAGTGGGGCTGCAAGATGGTCCAGTAGTTAAGAGCACTTGTTGCACTCACAGAAGGCCCAGTTTTGGCTTCCAGTACCCACATTGTGGCTTACAAGTCTTACATAGCCCCAGTTCCAGGGGTTCTGAGGCCCTCCTCTGACTCTCGTAGGCACCAAGCATGCCTGTTGTGCACTCAGATGCAGATTAAACTCTTAGAAAACAAAATAGATACATCTGAAAAAAAATTTTAAAGTAGAAGAATCGATCTCTCCTTCCTGACTCTGGACACGATGTGACCTGATGTCCCTGCTCCTGCCATGCCTTCCCCTTCATGATGCATCCCCAGAACTGCAAGATAAAAAAAAAACCTCCCTCCTTCCCTCCCTTCTTTCCTTCCTTAACATGCCTTTGTTAGCCTTTTGAGCCAAGCAATAGGACAAGCAGCTAATACTGATGTAGACTTCTGATAATTGGTGAAAAATATAATCATCATAAAGAGACAGCCATAAATCAGATGAGACAGGGCCCACTAGTCCCAGAGAGCAAACAGTGCTCTGAAAGCCTTTGTATCTCTAATCATGGTTGTCTCTGTATTATTGCTTTCCTCTTGGCCCTCTCCAAACATCAACAGCTCACTGTTTGCATTGCTCGGAAACATTACAAAGGAAAAAGATGAGTGTATGTTGTCACCCGTGTGGTACGGAAGAATTGTTTGTATTCTGTCAATCACATTTTAATAAAATGCTGATTGGCCAGGCAGGAAGAATAGGTGGGAAAAATAGACAGGAAGTAGAGGTGGAGCAAAGAGACTGGGAGTATTCTGGGAAGCAGGAAGCTCCCTCCGCCATTCCTGTCCAGACCACTGAAGAAGCAACATGTGAGCTGACAGCTGAAAAAGGTACCAAACCATATGGCTAACATAGATAAGAATAATGGGTTAATATAAGCTATAAGAGTTAACAAGAAGCCTGAGCTAATGGGCCAATCAGCTTTATAACTTATAGAGATCTCTGTGTGATTGATTTTCTCTGGGACTTGCCAGCTGTGGGGTACCGGGCGGGAACAGATACCCCAACAAGCCAGCCCTCATGTTACACCCGTGTCTCTGAGTCTCCTTTTGTGGTGATGATGTTGGTGGTGACATCTTAGGTGAAGGTGAGTTTTAGGGTGTCATACAGCCTCCAAATGGAAATCTCTGTTAGTCACTGTGTCTCTCTGTGTATATGTGTATGTGTGTGTGTGTGTGTGTGTGTGTGTGTGTGTGTGTGTTAATTTTGCTATTAAGGAAAGCAGTACTGCCCTCTTCTATTGAGTTGGCAATTGCGAAGTCTTGATCATCAGTCTCCTCTCCTTTAAAATTGTTATTTCTATCTTTTTATGGCCACACCCAAATATATAAAAGAAGAACATGAGGTAACAGTATTTTCTTAAGGCAGAGACAAGGATACTTAGTTAATGTTGAAGGACATTAGTATATATATATATATATATATATATATATATATATATATATATATATATAATAAGCTCTGCCTGCTGTAACCAGAGAATGGATGATGGTGGATTGCAGTAGGATTAAAAAAAAAAAGTTGAATTCTGTATTTACTCATGGCTTCCTTTTATTGTATACCCTTAAGTCTCTGCGTCTTTCAGTCTCATGTCCCACATTATTACCAGACAAGATGTGAGTTTCTAACTCCTCCACCCAGTTCGCACACTCATTAGTGACTAGTACACAGTATCACTGCGAGTGGAGACCTTCTACAGTTTGCTAGTGCCTGTTACCGCCTTTGAGTCATTGCCACAGCTGTGCGGAGCTCATGCCAGGCCCTGCCCTGCAGTCTTGAGTTTTTTCTTGTCTGAACTGAAGGTCTCCGAAGAAGCTGCGTTTGTCAGGAAGAAGCTGCAGACTATTTGACGGGCTGAGGACAACCCTGTGACAATAGAGCAACGAAGAGCTGACATGACCTTCGGTCATCTTCAGCTGCGTTTACAAGCCACTTCAGTCAACTACCGCGTTCGAGATGAAACTCTGGGGATGGACGCTATGCTTGACAGACCTGCAGCCTCCACCAACTCTAAAGCTGAGCATGGGATAAACAGAACACCTAAAGTCAAAACAACACAGTCAACCCAACCTCCTTGACAAAAGGTAACACATGAACCCCATTGATTTCTCCCAGTGTCCGAAGCTCACCTACTTTATAGCCTGCTGCAGAAACTCATGGAACCTCGTCCAAGTTAACCCTGTCACTCAGTGTGGCACACCACTCAGAGCAGTTGTGCCCACCATCCGGTTCTGAGTGCTGTTTCAACAGAGGCCAAGGTGCTGTGGACAAAGGCATCATCTGAAAACGGTTTCATTTCTCAGGATTCTCAAGTATTCAAAGCTGCTTCTTTTGGAAGGTTCTGAATTATCAATAATTAAAATTAATCATGGTTGTCCAAAGCTATCCACCATATTATTTACATAAGATATATTCAAATATTTCCAATAATAACAATTATTCACTTCATTGACTTCAGAATGCTATATATTTTTTTAAGAATACAGTATACCAGAAAGATATGGAATAGAAGCTGTTACGATTTTTGTCTCTTTGGCATTTTTTTAATTTGACATGAAAAATATAAAAATTATTCATAAAGTATGATTATTCACATTAAGTCTGGGTTGTAAAGCACTGACATTATTCTTTCTGAGCAAGGAAAAGAAAATGTCCTCTTAGAAAGAAAAAAAAGTAAAGGTTAATGAAATACGTATATAACCAAACCCTAGTTGACTTCCTAGTGAAGGAATTCTCTCTGTGTGACTTTAGGATCCAAACCACTAACTCAGCACGTTCCCATGCTGTCTCCTCGGGATGGCACATTCATTTCCTCTCTCATTTCCAGGTCTATGGGAGGACAAACTCTCCAGGGAAGGAACTAGGACCTGGCGCAGCAGGAATCGGCACCATCCTTCACGGCTCTTGGCATTGCTTGTGTGAAATGGTTTTGCGCTTTGTTCTGCTTCTTTGCCAAGAAAGCCATTTGTTTATTCAGTTTTCCTTTCAAACGCCCAAGGGTTTAAATGTGCACAGTGGGGTTGACGACACAAAACCTGGGGGAAGCGCAGGTCAAGAGCGTTGGGCATGGAAGGCACAGCCGGAGCACCGCTGTAGACAGACTGCTGAGTAGGCAGGGCCGGTGTGAAGCAACCATTTCCACTTCTCCCGTCACACAGTAACAGTCACGGCTGATACATTCATCAACTCCCCGAGTGAATCAGCCTTTATCCCATAATATGCTGCAAACCTCAAATACACAGAATGAAGTTTACTCTGAGAACTATTTATCATTCAAAATCCATGCCATTTGTCCCTCTCAGGGCATGCCTAAGCCTTTTTTGCTTATTTTTAATATGCATTTTAGATAGTTATCCATTAAAAACAATCACATATGTTTGCAATATAATTTTTAAGAAGCAGCAACTCCTCAGCTGTCTGAAGGTTTTCCTCTTTGTTCTAATTCACAGTGACACTGGTTCGTGCAGCAATATAAAACCCAACGTTAGCTGTCTTGTATTAATAAGCAAAAATAAAAATAAATTAGATTCTTCTGGTTTTCATAGTTTCCTCCAACTCCTCGAGGACCAATTAAGGGGTCACTGAGCCCTGCTTCTTTGAATTTGTGAGCCTATATTTTGCCTCTAAAATATTCTGAATATTGGTGTGACATCAAACTGGAAATAAAAATCTAATTGTGCAGTGAGTTCTCGATTTGATGTCATGCTGAACTTGCTCTTCAGGTGTTAGGAGCAATGCACCACTATTTCCTTTCCTGTATATGGACATTCACAGGCGGCTAAGCAGCAAGTGCTGAGCGCGGTCAGCTAAGGAAGTGTCTGGAGCCCGCTTCCATCACTGTACGGCACACATTTCAAGGTAGCCTCACTGTAAGGCTGTTATTAATAGACGCTAGCATTTACATCATGCATAGTGAAAGTATAGATACGAATGTGCAAAAGTTGAGTAAATATGAGCGATATCCACTGTGAGGTATTTCTTTATGGAATTATTAATAATATTTAAATAGACAAAGACCTGGAAACCATTCCCTTGACATAGTTGCAGCGCCCATTGTACCTGGTGGAGTAAGGGGGGGCTGCGTTGGCGGAGAGTATTTTCTCTGACTGAACTGTAGGCACATCAGCCTTGTAAGGCTGCTAAGAATATAGACATATACACCAGCAAAGATCACCTTTACACATAAGGTATTCATTTAGTTTGCTTGCAGACATTAATATTATTTCCTTCCCTTGTCTGCTGTCTATAAAGCAGCAGCGAACATGACAGTGCATGTTTTAACAAGATAGTGGTTTCTTTCCTTTTTGTTTTTTGTTTGCGTGTTTTGTTTTGCTGTTTTTGGAGATGGGTTTTTTTCTGTGCAGCCCTGCTGTACTGGAACTCATTTTGTAGACCAGGCTGCCCTCAAATGACAGAGATCCATCTGCCTCTGACTCCTGAGTGCTGGGATTAAAGGCATGCGTCACCACCAGGGGTGTGATGGTGACTTGAATTCTGTTCTGTATGGCTGCTGAAGAGAAATTGCTGGTCCTCAGAGGCTGCATCAGTAATCTACATTCCTCCCATCCTTCCACTGGTTTCCCTTTTGTAGGGTGTGATAGCTGCACTCGCGGAGAGGTGGGAGTTCATTGGGTTTATTTTGCATTCCCTGAAATAAGTACTTGTTTTCAGGTACCTGTTCTTCTGTTGGTATTTTTGAGTTTCCTTTGGAGAAATGTCTGTTCAGGCTCTTTGACCATTTTTATTACCATATGTTAATTAGATATGATCATTTGCTCCATGACATTTTTGTACCTCCACATAATGTATAGTCCACCTTTTAAATGTTTCAACCAATGTGTGTGTGTGTGTGTGTGTGTGTGTGTGTGTGTGTGTGTGGTATGTGGTGTGTGTGTTCCACAGCGCACAAGGAGGTCAGAGAACAACTTTCTAGAGCTGGCTCTCTCCTTCCGCTGGGAGAGTCCCTGAGGCTCAACTCAAGCTGTTGGTCTTTGCGGCAGCCTCTGTTCCACAGTGAGTCATCTCGCTGGCCTGCAGTTTTCAATTGCATTGTTTTCTGGTATTGAGTTGTAAGAGCTCTTTATAAATATATCACCAGATACACAGATTGCAAATGCTTTCTCCACTCTTTGGGATGCCTTTACATTGTCTCAGTTGGTTCACAATAAAGAAGTTTTAATTTAATGCAGTCCTATTTAATTTTACTTCTGGTGTGATATTGTTAGAGGCCGTTGCAAAACCAATGTCAAGGAGATTTTTCTGTTATGTTCCCTTCTAGAATCACTGTTATGCAACGTCTCACGTATAGGATGTGTAAACTTTAAGTCGCCCTTTCCACGGATGCTAGAGTCCCACTTGATTCTGTTCAAGGTGGGAACCCAGTTCTTCTGTACACCATTCCTTCTAAGGGGCAGGGGAGTGGAGGCAGGATTTTTCTGTTTCCCTGGCTGTCCTGGAACTCACCCTGTAGACCAGACTGACCTCCAACTCAGATACCTTGCCTATGCCTCCTGAGTGCTGGAATTAAAGGTGTGAGCCACGACCACCCAGCCTTCTACACTGTTTCTTTACTCTTTTATTTTTTCATGTTGGTTCTGTCTTGAGGGTTTTCTGCTTGTTCCTTCATTGTCTTTTGAGACAGAGTCTCACACTGTAGCATAGGCTGGCCTGGAGCTCTTTATGTAGCCCCATTTGGCACCTGCTCATGGCAACCTTCCTATCTGTTTTCCAAGTGCTGAGATTACAGACATGAACCACCATCCCCTACTTCTCAGCGCCATTAACTGAAGATCTAGCTTTTCCCATTATGTCTTCTGGGTGATCTTGTTAAATATTAGTTGACATGTAAGTGCAGCAGAATTTCAATTCCATTCCATTGGTTCATATTACTGCCTTTATGCTACTACCATATTGTTTTTAATGCCATGGGGCTTTAGGTAAGTCTAGTGATTCCAATGTGGTTTGTCCTCTCAGAATTGCCTTCGGCGTTTGGGGTCTCTTAGATTAGCATATATTTTATGATATTTGTTCTATGTTTGTCAAGAATAACAATGAAATTTTGATAGGAATTGTGCAGAATGTGTATGTTGCCTTTGGCAGTAGGAACATTTTCACACTATCAAGTCTTCTGATCCAGATAGCTTCCTATTTATTTGAGTCTTCTTCAATTTCTTCTACCAATATTTTATAGTTTTTGGTGAACAAATTTTTCACTTTTTCAATTAGATTCAATTTCTAGTTTTTTATGCTATCATTAAATGGGATTATTTTCTTGATTTCATTAACAGTTAGTTTATTGTTAATATTCACCGATATACCACTGTTTTGTATGAGAATTTTTATATTCTGAAACTTTACTGAATTTATCTATTGGTTCTAAATGTTTTGTTGGATCTTTGGTGTTGTTAGCATACAAGCTCATGGTCATCTACAAAAGGAGATCAATCTGCTCCTCTGCCAGTTATGGTGCTTGGCATTTTTCTTTTTTTGGTCTTATTTCCTACCTTGAAATCTTTATTGAACAGGGGTGGTAAGAGCAGGCATCTCCATTTTCTACTGGCTCTTTGTCATTAGAAATGTTTTCAAATCTTACCCATTGGTTATGATTACAGCTGTAGGGTTTTTTTTCTAATAAATGTGCTTTTTTAGTTGAAGAATTTTCCTTTATAAACAAACTGTTAAGAATCTCATCAGGAAAGAATACTAAAGGGATGGAGAAGTGGCTTAGTGGTTAAGAGCTCTTGCCGTTCCCTCAGAGGATCCAGGTTCAATTCCAGGCACCAAAATGGTGCCTGGCAAACATCTGTACCTCCCTCTCTAGGGAAGCTGACACCTCTGGCTTCCACAGCTCCAGGCACTCATGTGGTGCACAGGCACCCATGCAGACAAAACACATAAATAAACATTGAAAAATAAAGGACGCTGGGCTTCCTTCGGTGTCTTCTCTTCATCAAATTGAGATGATTATGTGGCTTTCTCTTTCAATCTGACACCATGCTGCATCACACCAACTTTTACACCAGCCTTGCATGCCAGTGACTTGACAATTATGCGTGTTCTTTGCTATATGGTATGGATACAAGTGGATATTTTATTGAGGATTTTTGTACCAATTAACATCAAAGGAATTAATAAATAGAAACTAAACACCATGTTACCGAACAATCAATGGATCAAAGAAGAAATCCAAAGGGAAACTAAAGACATCTTGAAATAAATGACTGTGGAGAGATGACATACCCCAAAACAATCTACGGAATGTAGTCAAAGGAAATTCTGAAACATTTTTAGCCATGAGCATCCATCTGCATTAAAAGAGAGAGAGAAATGGGCCTGGCACACAGTTATAATAAGAGCACTCAGGCAATAGAGTGGGAGGATTACAAGTTCAAACCCAGCTTCACCTATACAGCAAAGCCAGGCCAGTCTGGGTGACAAGTGATCCTGTCCCCAGTGAACCAAAAGAAGAAAGGAAGTTCAGATAAATAGCCTAGAACTGTACTTCTGGGACTAGGAAAAGAAAACAAGAAATAAAACAAAACCTAAAGACAAAGTTAGAAGGAGGAAATAATCACAACAAAAATAAATAAAACAAAAGAACCCACAGGGGAAACATTAATAAAGTGAGTTCCTTAAAAATAATAAATAAATCAGCAATCCCTTAGCTAAACTAAGAGGGAAAAAAGAAAAGAACTGAATAAATAAGATCAGAAATAAGGGGAAAACATTATAACAGATGCCTCAGAAATAAAATGGACCATGAGAGACTATTGTGAGCCGTCATAGCCAGTGAGTTGGATAACCAAGAAGAAACAGACACATTTCTAGAAAACGCTAATGTTGAATTGGAAGAACCAGAAAACTTGAGGAGACAACAAATGAAGAGACTGAGCAAGTAATTAAAACCTTCCCTCACCACCAATAAAGCCCAGGGCCAGATGGCTTCATGGCTTTCACTCTAACGAACATACCACGAATTATTACCAATACTTCTTAAATTTTTCCAGAAATATATAGCTAAAGGGAATGTTTCTAAATACATATTATTAAGCCATCATCTTGATGTCCAAGCCAAAACAAGAAAGAAATTATAACTTGTGTATTTAAAAACAGTTTAATACTTTTAAATTGGTTTTTGTGAGCACGGTGAGCAGGAGAAATACACATAGATCCAGTGCCTCTCTGTACTTGAAATAAGAATAGATTTGGGGAAAATGCATATCTCTAAAAAACATTCAAAAATTATGAAAATAAATGGCTGCCTTGATTACCATTCTGCTAAGGTCTGAAATATCAAGACTCTGCTTTTCTCTCTTTGCCGCATCAGCGGACAGAATGAAGACCATTCTTAGCCGTCAGATTGTCGACATTCCAGAAGATGTCCACAGCAAAGTTACAGTGGAGGGCCCCAGGGGGACCCTCTGGAGGGACTTCAAACACATCAGTGTAGAGCTGAGTCTCTATGCTAAGATAAAGAGGAGGCCCCAGGCTGACAAATGGTTGGGAAACAAGGAGCTGCCCCTACTGGCACCATCTGCAGCAGCTCAGAACCGAATCAAGGGTGCTGTGCAGTGTTTCTGTTACAAGGTAACACCTGTGTGAGCTTGCTTCTCCATCAACATTGTTATTCAGGAGAAGGGGTCTTTGGTTGAAATTTGAATTTTTGGGGGTAAAAAATGCATCCACAGGATTCAGATGAGGACAGACATTGCGTGGTCTGGTTTTCAAGCCCAGAAGGATGAATTAATCCTTGAAGGAAATGATATTGAACTTGTTTCAAATTTAGTACCTTTGACACAGCAAACTACAACAATCGAAAATCAGGATATCAAAAAAGGTTTTGGATGGCTTCTATGTGTCTTAGAAAGCAACAGTACAGCAGGCTGATAAGTAGGACCTGAGTCACCCGGCTCCAAAAACAAAATCCTGGATTATAAGTACAATTTAGAATGTCTTTGGGAACAAAGACTTCTATTGAAAAAAAAGAGAGAGAAAGAAAAAAGAAAAAAATCATCTGCTTTTTGTTGTCCTCGGTAATAATATCTGTTATGAGATTAATTCTCAACAATAGAAGAATAAGGTTGCTCAGATCCCCTCGGCAATTTAACAGTTATCTCTACTTCACATATTCCAACGAAAGTTGTTTAACTTTTTTTTGTTTTGCTTCGTTTGCTAGCTATAGTAGTGAAGTCAGTCTCTTCTGTCTCATGAGGTCACATGCAGTCACATGCAGTCACATGCAGTCACATGCCCAAGAATTGCTGTCAATTACAGTTAATAAGAATTGATAATATTCATTTTTACTAATGTCTTACTTCTAACAACTGAATCTCGATATTTAGTTCACATTTTAATGCTCTATTCTGTCCGTCTAAACTTCAGAAACAATATGCGTAATAAATATTTTTTAAAAAAACTCAGCTTCACTGTGTTCATCTCAGGTCACAATTATTCTATACTCAATATGCACCAGTCACATACAGTGTACCAGACTCTATGCTAAGTTATGAAAAAATAATATGACCAAGAACCACTACAAATGATATGTCATTCAACCAAATAGTCACCAAAAATAATGGAGTCTGTGGGAAAATGTGCAAATGGGACCCTACTAGTGGGAATTGTTCATTTGTTTTGTTTGTTTTCCTCTCTTACCTTATAAGATCACAGTTTCCTCTTCCCCACACTCCTCTCAGCCCCTCCCCCCAAGTCCTATCTCCCCAAAGTCTACTCCTCCTTTTCCGGTCAGAAACAACAGGCCTCCCAAGGATGTTATCTAAGCGTAGCATAGCAATTTACCATGGCACAAACCTCTTCTCAAGGCTGGTGGAGAAGAAGGAAAATAGTAAGTGAAAGAGTCAGGGACATTCTCCACTCCCACTGTTAGAAGACCCACAAGAACATCAAGCTATGTGACTATAACGTGTGTGTGTGTGTGTGTGTGTGTGTGTGTGTGTGTGTCCATCCGTGTCCATGCACATACATGCAGAGAGACCAGGGAAGACATTGGGTACCTTCCTCTGTCACACACTGCCTTATTTTCTCATGAAACCACAGCTTACTATTTCTACTAGACTGGCCAACCAGCAAGGTCCTGGAGTCTGTCCTCCTCTTCCTCCACCCGGAGTCTGGGGTTAAGAAGCACATGTGCCCATGCCTGGATCTTTATGTGGGTCCTGGGGATTAAGACCCAAGCTCTCATATTTACATGGCAAGTGCCCCTACCCACTGAGCCATCTCCCCATCCCGGTCTATACATTTCTCTCAAGACTTGTTCTCACTCTTGAACAAAGGCCCTGGGGTGCTGCTGGATCTCCAGAGTTGGTGCCAGCTTTGGGGCTAACCTCATGTACAACAAGAGAATAAGCCTATTCTCCTTTAGGAATTTAATCCTGTCGAGTTGTCTCTTTAAAGCAATCAACAAGGCAGTTGCCATGATTAAAGCAGAATTCTTTTCCACAGGAAAACAAAGTCTGTCTGGCTCGATAAATTTTTCAATATGCTCTCATAAGAAAGAAAAACCTAATTCTTCAGTTCTCTTTTTTTGAGACAGGGTTTCTCTGTAGCTTTGGAGCCTGTCCTGGAACTAGTTCTTGTAGACCAGGCTGACCCCAAACTCACAGAGATCTGCTCTTCAATTCTTTAATAATGAGAAAAACTACATTTTAAAGGATATGGAATCCTAACATTATATAATTTACACTCACAACTATAGAAATGCATTTCAAGAATTGGCTGATATTTGAGAATATATAGATATTTTATATATTTTAAATGGAAAGAATTTTTTCCGTGCTGTGGACAGAATTTAAGGCCTTGTGCGTTCTAGGCAAGAGCTGGAGCGCTGACCTGTGTCCCCGACCACTACCCCTTGTCATCTTTCATGGAATGGAAATAAACTCAAGCACCAGAAGTCTGACTCTAATGGAACTCCCGCTCACATGAAACACAAATGGATTTGAAACTTAGAAAGCTTTCCCTTATATTCAACATTTATTCTAAGTTTACACATATGAAAACATCTGTAATGTCTACAAAATTCCCAGGTGTTTGCAACCATTAATAAATGAAAAATGTTTGCAGAATTTCATGCCCTGAGGCAGAACATAAAATTTATGCTCATTTTAAAAAAATAAAAACACTGAAGAATTTCTTTATAAGTAAGCCATACACTTTGAAAATAAAATAATATGTATAACTCATGAGTTGTGGAACAAAGCAGAATTTGTGGTCTTGAACTACACCACTCAAATAACGTTTTAGTTTTATCACATGCTATTACATTGATTATTTTGCTGCTTTGAGTTTAATGAATATTTGTTTGATACACAAATTTTAAATGCTATGCTTTGTTTTAGTTTCTCAAAATGGAGATTCAGAAATGTCTCTATCTTCTTCAAGGATAAATAGCCAAATACTACTGAACATACACATAAGCCACATGAACTATTTGTGACATCCAACATCTTCTTCAGGACAATTGTCTCCGAGTGATGTTTTAAATGGATTTTTTGACATTTAAATGTTTCTGATCATATATTTAGATTTGGATCCAATCAGGTCTATAATACACTTATCTTTTATATTTTCAAAGAAATGTTCTGCTAGATTGTCTAATTACCAAAATTATATGCAATTTAGGATCCTAGATGATTAATGCTGTATCTTGACTAATGTAGCCTGTTTTGGATAAACCCTAATATTTTCATATTATTATTTAATTAAAACCATCCTGGAATAAAATATGTTTTCATCAATCAAAGGTTAAATGTTCATTTATAAATTTTGACTCAGCAGGTTAACTACATGTTCAGCTGAATGATTAGTAGATATGCATTGAGGACTTAAATTTTGCTGCAGGGTGGTCTCGATAAGAGGCACAGTCAAGGAAACAAACGCTTAGTTTCCACAACCCCCAGTGCCACAGAAGAAATGAACTCGGTATCTAGGTTTTTGTTCTTGGAGCTTGTCATGTCTTCCATATTTTAGTAATTGTCTCATTTTCTCACATTGTATATGTGGGGGCTGTAGACAAGTTGAGTTCATTTAATTGATGCAATCATTAATTGCTGAATCATCTCAGTTTCAATCGTTCTAGTTACGAGGTGAATGCATGATGTAGACTGTTTTCATTTTTTTTTTGTAATTAAGTGCTACTCCTGCACCCCCTCCAGTCTTCTTAGTCATCCTTCGAACTGAATCAAATGAAGGAAAATGTATTAGCAAATTACAGCACCATGGCTAGTTCGGGTACCATAGGAAATTGACGTTACTACAGAAAACTTCTCACGTGTGCTATAAAAACCATGAATTAAGTCACTACCCCTAAATCAGGTCACTTCCTTCCAGTTAGTATAAATTGACAAGACACTGGCTTAAGAGACAGCCACCCCAGGAAGCCCACCACCTTACAGCAGGTGTCAGTTGTCCCCTGACACTGTTCCCAGGAAATGTGCACAGCACGTCAGTTCAGCAGAGCATGAGCAGAGCACTGGAGGGTAGGGCTGGAGGGACACCGGAGGCTGTGGGGGTAGTGAGAAGGTCGGTCACGGCACACACTGCAACGGCGTGGTTCAGGCCTGAGCACAGCTCCATGAGAGCGTTCACGTAGTGGCATCTGCTAGCCAGTGCTGCTGTTCTAGGAGTTTTATATGCTGCTGCTGCTGCTGAATCCAATATAATTGGAATACAATAAAAACTGGTCAGTTAGGGAATTAAGATTAGTTTATGTGAATTAAATTGCAATCGCTCACGTTGAAGTCCTGATCAGCGTACCATTTATCGGTGACAAATGAGTCTTGCTGCCTTATCCTTCGATCCTCCCCGAGTTCCCTTTTTTGTGAAATCAGTACACTTTTCCTTAGAGCCAAGCATGGCAAATTTCTGTTGCTGATGTAGTCAAAGTTTTCTCAAAGTTCTCTAGTTCTTTTTTTATATTATTATTATTATTATTAAAATTTTTCACCTCCTCCCCTCCTTTCATTTCCCTCCTCCTTTCTCCATTCCCCCTCCCCCCCACCTCCAATCCAAAGAGTAGTCAGGGTTCCCTGCCCTGTGGGAAGTCTAAGGTCCTCCCCCCTCCATCCAGTTCTAGGAAAGTGGGCATCCAAACAGACTAGGCTCCCACAAAGCCAGTACATGCAGTAGAATAAAAAACCAGTGTCATTGTTCTTGGCTTCTCAGTCAGCCCTCCTTGTCAGCCACATTCAAAGAGTCCGGTTTGATCACATGCTCTATCAGTCCCAGTCCAGCTGGCCTTGGTGAGCTCCCATTAGATCAGCCCCACTGTCACAGTGGGTGGGTGCACCCCTCGCGGTCCTGACTTCCTTGCTCATGTTCTCTCTCCTTCTGCTCCTCATATGGACCTTGGGAGCTCAGTCCAGTGCTCCAATGTGGGTCTCTGTCTCTATCTCCATCCATTGCCAGATGAGGATTCTACGGTGATATGCAAGATATTCATCAGTGTGGCTATAGGATAGGGCCAGTTCAGGTGCCCTCTCCTCAGCTGCTCAAGGAACAAGCTGGGGACATCTCCTTGGACACCTGGGAACCCCTCTAGAGTTCAATCTCTTGCCAACCCTAAAATGGCTCCCTTAATTAAGATATACATTTCCCTGCTCCCATATCCACTCATCCTCCAACCCAACTGTCCCATTCCCCAAGCTCTCCCCATTCTCCCCTTCTCACTTCTCTCTCCCCCCATCTCCCTTTACCTCCACCCCACCCCCACCCCCAAGGGCTCAATTTTTGCCTGGCAATCTTGTCTAATTTCAATACCCAGGAGGATAAGTGCATGTTTTTCTTTGGGTTCACCTTCCTATTTAGCTTCTCTAGGATCACGAATTATAGGTTTAATGTCCTTTATTTATGGCTAGAATCCACTAATGAGTGAGTACATACCGTATGCAAGTCAAAACAACTCTGAGATACCATCTTACACCGGTCAGAATGTCTAAAATCAAAAATATCAATGATAGCCTTTGCTGGAGAGGATGTGGAGTAAATGGTACGCTCATCCATTGTTGGTGGGAATGCAAACTTGTGCAGCCACTGTGGAAATCAGTGTGGCGGTTTCTCAGGAAATTCGGGATCAACCTACCCCAGGATCCAACAATACGACTCCTGGGAATATACCCAAAAGATACCCTATCATACTACAAAAGCATTTGTTCAACTATGTTCATAGCAGCATTATTTGTAATAGACAGAACCTGGAAAAAACCTAGATGCCCCTCAATGGAAGAATGAATAAAGAAAGTGTGGATTATATACACATTAGAGTACTACTCAGCGGTAAAAAGCAATGACATCTTGAATTTTGCATGCAAATGGATGGAAATAGAAAACACTATCCTGAGTGAGTTCTCTAGTTCTTTATGGCCTGTACACCACAGCTTTTTTAAAAAAATGTGCCTGACTTTTCCCCTGCCACTGAATAACAGACTTGGAAGATCAGATGCTTCCGAAATTTGGCCCTAGGTATAATTCGTCACTATAGCTGCAGAAGGTATTGCTGCTGGAGGTGTGGTGGAAAGCAACACTGCTTTCTAAGAAGTACTGAAGACCAGCCTCATCCACGATGTCATAGCACATGGTATATGGATAGCTGTCTAACCCATCTTTGGGTCCTTGTATTCAACTGTAAGCTTCCGACAAGTGTCTAGCCCTTACTTGTGTGCTCACATCTGACCATAAGTCTTTGACAGGTGTCTAGCCCATCTTTGTGTGTCTGCATCCAGCGTAAGTCAAGCTGACTGAGCTGCTCTGTGCTGAGCATCTAACAACCTCATTAAGTTGGATGACAAGGAGAAACTGGGGCAATGGTAGGCTTTAACAAGTGTTTGGGAGCGAAGCTGTGCAAAATGGTTGGTTGCAGTTGTGTATGGGTTAAGGACTACGGCAAGGAATTGCATGACAAGGATGCCATCGAAGAGTGCTTCAAATGCAAGAAATGAATACACAGACAATTTGACTCACAAAAATAAGTGTGCTTGTCTATCCTCATTCTTCAGCTGCCACAATATACAACGAATAGTTGTAACTTCCCTACTATAAGAAATCTAGTTCAGGAGACTTCCAGCACTTATAAATGTGGAGCAAAAAACATATCAGCGGGGAGCAGATGATAAATACCTATACTTTCCTACAGAATTCGGATTGATTTGGAATATAAATGCACGGAAGATGTAACTGAAAGGAGTGCCATGAAAATAATATAGTTGCATGGCCATAATGGAGTAGATTTGAGAGAGGGAAAAAAGCATAGCGACGTAAGAGGTTTTAGAGCTCCCGAGAAAGGATAATCCAGGTTGGGGATATTCAGCCCACGGTGCCTGCCAAGTAAGCACAGGGATGTAAATTTGATATGCAGATCCCACATAAAATGCCCGCAGTGGTAGTAGAAGCCTGTAGGCAAGAAGAGGAGAGTTGAGAACAGTAGACCCATGGAGTTCCCTGGCTGGCCAGTCCCGCTTAATTAGCAAGCCCTGGGTCATAATGAGGGAAAAGAGCCTGTTTCAAAAGAGCCAAGCAGACAGCTGCTCTGAGGAATGACACACGTGCAAATCGGAACACACGTTCATTTGTACACTCTTGAGCACACACATGAACACACATGCAATAAATAGGTATAAGCACTCCCCCAATTGTGTACCTAGACAGTGATCGTTGGCAGATGTTGAAATCGCTGCATGAAAGCTCAGAGGAATTCTTTCCAGTGAGTAAATTAGTATAACAGCAAAGCTGCTAAAAATCTTATCATTGTAAAAGAAGAAAAATGAAACATTCATATGCTTTGCTTCCTGATATAATAGGAAGCAACCATGAATCGCTCCTGTAAAAATCATACCAAGATGGTTCAGACCATAAAGGCATTTATTGCTAAGCCTGACAGCCTTAGTTTGATCACCAGGACCCACATCATGGAAGGCGAGCCTGACACCCCAAAGCAGTCCTCTCACCCCTACGTGTGCATCACTACACAAATGCAAACACACAGCCCTCTTTCCCTCCCCCTCTCTCCCTCCCTCCCCCAGCCATACACTAGCATACACACAAACACATCCACACAAATATTTTTTAAAAGAAAATGAAGACAGCATCCTAACTGATGGTTAGAAGTATAGAATTTCCATTCATAGAAGCTGGCATTGTCTGTGGAGGAGCAGGGTTAGAAGGGAGCATAGTACGTTTAGTTTCCTGGGCTTGAAAGACTGGCTGGCTATCCAAGTGGAAACATCCACTCAGTATCCCACTCAGTATCCTAAAATGAGAAGACAGCCAAGGGTAGAAAGCGGAGGTGTAACAGCACATCAGACTGGACAGAAAGTAAATGGGTAAGGGCCCTAGGTCAATATGGGACCTGAGATGCAGAAAGAGGCAATTTTAAAAGAACTGGTCAAGAGTACCAATGAAAGAATAAAATGAAAGCATTATATATATACCAGCATATTTTTATATACATATATGTATATTATACATACATATATACATACTTTATCTATGGATAAATACTCCATTGGAAGAGCATCTTGCCTAACAGATTCAATGCTCTTGGTAAATCTGCAGCACTGAAAAAGAAATTCTTTATGTAGAGAAGGAGATAATATTGAAGTTTATCCACTATTGTTTGGCACAAGTTCAGTACCACAAACGGGTACAACAAACCCATGGGCTCCTCTCCTCTTGTTCGTCGGATCCTATTCAAATAAGAAATGCAGTGTACAGAGCGAGAGGTCAGCACAGAACAGAGAAACAAGGAGGACAGAGTTTAGCCAGCGCTGAACTGCATCATGCTAGAAAGCAAGTGGAATTTGAGGCAGAGTGGCGAAGACACTCCGGAATAGATGGTGGTGTGGGCTACAGACAAGGAGGGAGACTCCTGCCCCCCAGGCCTGGGGTAGAGTCATTGACTCCATGGTGCCAGTATAACAGGCAGCACATGACGGGAGATTGAAGGGGCAGATACTTATTTTGGGCCATTTGCTGCAGAGTTTTCCCTCCGTACAGATAGAATATATAGCAGGGAGGCATAAAAAAACTTTTTACACAGAAAAATTTCTTTATTTTGTATTCTAAATAAAGTCACAAACCATCTAGCCCAATCAAAAAAAAAATCCTTGATGTCAAAGGCAGAAAAAAAATAAAAAGTTAGAGACACTGAGAGACACTGACTCCCAGGGTTGAGGCAGAGCAGGGCAGGGAAGAAGGAATAATTTGGTCTGTGAGTGAATAGAACTAAAAAGCTAAAAGGTATAAGATGGGGATGTGAGGTCAGGATCACGACTCATCACGAAGGGAAAAAGAGAAAAGACTGAGATGAGTTCACAACATCAGCATCCCTTTGTGAGGGCACAGGGTAGATGATGTGGTTCAGATACAGCATATTTCCCCATGGCCTCATGTGTTTAAATTTTTTGTCCCCAGCTGGGGATGCTGTCTCAGAAGTTTGTGAAACTTTTTTCACTGGGGGAAGTAGGTTGCTGGAGGCAGGGTTGATCTTCCCGTCCCCAGTTCCTGTTCACTCAGTTTCCAAAGTGTGGATACGATATGAACCTCATGCTCTTGCCAAAAGGAATTGTTTCCCTTCTTGAATTAGGTTAGAGGATGTTTGCATCAAAGAAGCTGGCTGTTTTCTGCCTGTATTCTGAGAACTTGAATACGGTTGAATAAGTAAGTAATGGGCTAGTTGATTTGTTGAAGAAAAATTTCCAAACAGGATCCCAGTCTAGCTGAGTCATTCCTACTCACCGCTCTCACCATGGTCTACAAAGAGAGCAACAGGTGCAACAGGTGAAGCAGGAAGATGGAAAATGGATGCTTGGGTGAGGAAAGGAATGTGAATGAGTTCCAAGGAAGGTATGGAAATAACTGTGATTCTTAAAGGGAAGCCTGGCGCCCCAGACAGTGAGAATAGAAAAGCTCTCAAAGCAAGACTCCACCCACTCATCAGAAGTGTCAACTTGTTAAAAAAAAAATGCAAGTGTCTTTGAAAGGAGAGAGCCTAAACTGAAAATGCCACTGGGGAGGATCCCTGCCCAATAGCAGCAGGAGTGTTCCCTCAGGGTCAGCACACAGAGGCCCATGCAGCTGAGTCTAGAGGACCTGCTCTATCTCAAGTAGGGGCAGGCAGCTGGTCTTGGCAGTATTGCCTTCACAGAACTAGTTTTACAGTGGCTCCTGAAGGCTTGTACCAAGGTGGGAGAACGCCATTTAGATCTGGTCATGCGTAGTAGGATCAGATTCCCTGCAAAAAGGGCCTGAGATTTTCTGATGTTGTCAAAGTCTGTATCGCAATGGAGATGCAGGGTGTTGGAGATGGCAGAACCCTGGGTCAGCTGCAAAGGAAACATACACAGGTGCAGAGTGACGGTGACCCAAAGAAAGAAGGCATGAGGGGTGGGACTGCCGGAGTCTGCTAGAACTCAGATCATCCCATTATGAGCCCTGGATTCCAGACATGGAGCTTCAAGGTCTAGTGTTTTCCCTGCTGGATCTTGTTTTGGTCTCCTTATTCTTCCCCTTCCACTCTCGAATGGGAATTTTAGATACGGGAAGTAGGTAATTTGCTTCATGATTTTGTGAGGATTCACAGTTAAAAACTTGCCGTGGTTTTGGAAAGAAAATTTTGGACTTTTAAGTGCTGTTGGGATCTTAAAGACTCTGGGGACCTTGAAACACATTTCACATTATGGAATGACCATAAGCATCTAGAGGATGGGGGTAAAATGTTGTGGTTAGAATGTGAAGTGTTCCCACAGGTTTATGTGTTTGAACACTTGGTCCCAGCTAGTGGTGCTCTTTGGAAGGCTGTGAAGCCTGTAGGTAGTGGGCCCTCCCTATGGGAAGCATGTAGCCAAACATCCATAAAGGACACAGAAAGAGCTGCTCGGAAGGGGCTTTGGGGGCCTCACATAGGTCTCAGAAAAGTTCTGTCTCCAAGGGACAACTCTGTGACAGAGAGGACAGAGTGTCTCAGAGCAGGTGACCATTCAGAAGACAGGTCACACAGAAAACCTGGATGGGAAAAGCCAAAACCTCTCAGAATACGCTGCATCTTCTTTGATAAATAAGAGTAAACATTGGGCTGGAGAGACAGCTCAGTGGTTAAGAGCACTTGTTCCTCTTTCAGAGGACCCAGGGTTTAATTCCCAGCACTTATATGGCTAACAATAGGCTGTAACTCGAGTTTTAAAGGTCCTGAAACACTCTTTCAGCCCACTCAAACACTGAACACACGTGGTACACATAGATTGGGCAAAACATCTATATACATAACATAGCAATAAATCCATTTTTAATTGAAATGAATCACTCACAGGCTTGGTGACTAGACCAGACATATCATATTTTATGTGTATATAGATAGGTAGGTAGGTAGGTAGATAGATAGATAGATAGATAGATAGATAGATAGATAGATAGATAGATAGATAGATGATTGTGTGTGTGTTTAAATGACCTAAGTCAAAAAACTCAAGCAATGTATCTAGAACTGTCATAATAGTAAAGAAATAATCCTTCATTAAAGTTGATTTTGCATTCCCAGAAAAACTTAGCAACACACTAAAGAGAACCAAACAGTCCCACTGATTAGCTGCACTTTATAGCTGAAAGATGGCATTGACAATAATTAAATGTACGGCAATACAATGTCAAGCGCCCATCATCATAAAAGTTACCTTTAGAATCTGTCTTAATTATTTCAGCCACCCAAATAGCTGAAAGAACAAAATTTTGTTTCTTATGGTTCTAGAGGTTGAAAGTGCAAGTTAGGGTCTCAGTCAGGTTCTGGTGAGGGCCCTTTCCAGGATGCAGACAGCTGCCATTTCCTGGTCCCCTTAAAAAGAAAATACAGTAAGAAAGCTCTCTGGTTCTCCCTTATTAAGCAGATTTTTTTTTTTTTTTGCTATTTGCCACTGTACTTTATTAAGCTGTATTAATCCCTCCTTAAGTTAATATTAATGCTTTAATATGCCCTTATGGTATATCTGGATTTCTGATTGATGTGGTTTCTTCCTGTTTGAAGGAATGTGGCCAGAGTTCTTGTAGTAAAGACTGAAGATGATGATCTTATTTTCATCTTTTATATGGAAAAATGTGTTTTATTTTACCTTTCCTTTTGAGATGCTTTTCACTGGGTCTAGAGTTTTAGGCTGACTGTTGCCTGTCTCACGTTCTTCCGTTTAGACATAGGTCGGTTGGACTTACCATTTGTTTTGTTTTGCTTTACTTCATGGTGCTGTGAAATAAAAACTCAGAAAAAGCTTTCAGTTGTTGATTTTCTTCTCTCCCTGGGGATACGGGTAGCATTAACTTGCTATGCTGGGCAGTAACAGTGAGTCACAAGTCCAGGCACCAGCATTAACTTAGTGAAGGATTAACATCACTTAATCAAGTATAACGGCAAATTACAAAAAATCCACAACTTTATTCTATTTAAAAATAGTCCCAAAAGACAAATATCTGTGCAAAAAAAGCCATAATCATATCTTTTATCATTATGAAGTGTATGCACAGAGGTTGGTGGCCGTGTGAAAGCTGTTTGGAATCCACAGGCTCCTTGTTCATGCATTCTGCTTCTGGAGAGTCAGCCACTGCAGACTCATAACATTGCAAGTACTCGTCTCTATACTAAATGTGCCCTTATCCCCTAAACGACACCGTGTGACACCTACCCTTACAGTCTTTACTCTGCTGGAGCTACGCAAGCAATCGAAGGGTGGCTGGAAGCCCACAGAACAGTGTGCACAGGCCACATGCAAATGATGCACCATTTAATAAAGTAGGTTTGGACCTGCGCAGTTCTGGTGTCTGCAAGTGTTCTGGAACCCACCCTTCATAGACACAAAGGATACAAGTTTGTCATTCTAAGATTTTCTTAATAAAGTGGTGTCGTGGCGACTGAAGATGCAATGTGATAAGTTAATCCTTCAAACGGCCATCAAGGAAAGGGAAGGAAAAAATAAGCTTGTAACCGAGACAAATTACCATAATAAAAATATTTAATAATCCAAAGTATTAAAAAGAGTAAATAAATAGATAAGACAAACAGAAACCAGATTTTAGAGAAGAGAGTTTCTGCATCCACTGTTTCAGTGGTCGGTCACTTCAAATATAAAGACTCTAGCCATCTTCACCAGGAGTTGTAGGTGGCTGCATGGGTAAAAATATGCAAAGCCCAACCCTGCAGCTTCCAGAAAGTTTTTAATAAATAAAAAAATTGGTTAAAAGAAAAAGGGTGAAAAAAGATACCTCATGTTAATGGCAAACAAAAGCAATTTTGACCTTTGATAACGAAATTCAGACTATTTTCATAATAGCTGGAGTGTCCATTCACGAGGTAAATCATAAGCATTTACACAGATAAGCAAAGAGCTTCAAGGAATACAAAACAAACTTGGTAGGATCTGCAACAGGGAGCAGGAAGCTCTCCACTCTAGAAGTCGGTATGACTCCAATAAGAACTGATAAGACAGTGCGATCAATAAGAAAGAGAAGACTTCAACACCTACCAAACTTGCCTGACCGGCATTTAGACCGCACACCTCCCCACAGGAGAACGCGTACTCTCTTCTGTTGTACACAGAATGTTCACCAAGATAGACATTCTCCTGCCCACAGAAAAGACTCAAACATTTGCAAGTTCAATTTATCTTGAATATATTCTGACTTCAATGAGATCGAGTTAGAACCAATAACAAAATGTCTTTAGAGAAAAAAAAACTCTTAAGTATTTGAAAATTAAATCAGACAGTTTTTAATAATTTCTGTTTCAAAGAGCTTGGGCAGTGGCTGGGACAGGGAGGGGAAGTTAGAACATATTTTGAATGAAATGGAAAAGAAATTTTATTATTTCAAAATCAGTGGATGTGGCCAAAGCAGTAATAATGCCTAAAATTACATTATATTATAAAATTCTCTAAAAGTCAGAGGCCAAAGGAAGAGGAACAAGACGAGCCCTCTCTGCTGAGAGCGCTGCTGCTGTCTCCGTCATGCGCTGGGACTGTATCTTGTGTTATGCAAAGAATTGCTTCTTCCAAGGCTTTTCTTACATTTCATTATGTCTCAGAGTTCTTACAATGTGTTTGGTCACATCCATCCTCTCTCCAACTCCTCCCACGTTCACCCTCATTTCCTACTCACCTAACTTGCTGCCTCTTTATTTTTTTAATCCATTAAGTATGATGTTTATATAGCCTTGGTTGTATGACCTTCCATTGTAGGGTGGTCAACTTCAAAGAAAACTAAGTCACTCAGAGTTTCCCTCCCCCCCCCCCTCTCTCTCTCTCTCTCTCTCTCTCTCTAGCTACAACTTGCCAATAGCGCCTTGGCTAGGGATGGGACTCTCTTGTCCACCTCCCCTCTCCATGCTGGGATTATTGATCTTCAGTGGGTCTCACGTGGGCTGTCACAACTGCTGTGAGGTCATGTGTGCACACTTGTGTGTCCAGAAAAGCTTCAGCCGGTCTCATGTGGGCTGTCACACACAACGGCTGTGAGGTCACGTGTGCATACTTGTGTGTCCGGAAAACACTTTCCTTGTACGCCCCAGTGAGGATGAACATTCCATAGCTCCTTATTCTTGCTTCTCTACCAGTTGAGAGTCTCGGTTATCCTACCGTCACTGCAAACAGAAGCGTTTCTGGCGAGGATTAAGAGATGCATTAAACAGGGAGAACACTAAGTCCTTGGGAGCCAGTTTACCACTATGTCTCTTTAGCAGAACTGTGACAGCAGGCTCTCCTCCTGGGCCTGTTTAACCTGTCTTGCCACAGATTCGTACCCTGATCATGGTGCCAGGTAAGGGGTTTATCTTGTGTATTGGGACTTAGGCCCAATCAGAAGGTAGTTGGTTACTTACAAATGTTTGAGTCAATATTGTACCAGTGTGCATGCCTTGCCAGGTTGATCATTATTTAGTTCTCAGGGTTCACAGCTGAGTGCATGATGCTTGGTTTATCTCCTCCAGTAGTGTGAATAGCAATTCCCACCTAGAAAGGCTAGCCAGTAGGGAATGAAGCTTCTGGGTGAGCACCAGCTTGACTTCTTCGTGTCCTAGGATATAAGTGTATAGTGTCTTCAGCAATAGGTCTTACGGCAACATTTCTGAGAGTAATCACGAACATCGTCAATACACTTTAATGCTGGGGGCAGGGTCTATGAGAGTTCACTGACCAATAACTATAAAAATGCAACCCATTCCTGACATTGGGCTTTTTGTTTGTTAGCCTATGGAATATGGGTAAGGGCATTGCTACCTCATTAAAGGTTAACTTCATTTTGACTCTTTTTATTGCTGTGTATGTATATATTTTAAGGAGCTTCTTCCATATCAGGTTTCTACATGACTAGTGTTGTCTATTTCTCCCAGTATTCCCATCTAATCCTGCCCCCATCCCCAACTCCATTTGAACCCTTCTTATTCCGTTATTCCCCTTAACCCTTTATAACAGTGAGATTTTTCCTCCCTTGATGGTTCCTACAATGACCCTTTAATAATTTTCTGACACCTGTGAAATTTCAAATGAAATCTGAAGATAAAAACTAATGTCTTGAGACAAAAGCAAATTCTCAGCATTTGTCTTCTTGGGTCTGTGCTACCTCACTCAATAATTTCCAGTCCCATCTATTCACCTGCAAATTTCATGATTTCCTTTTTCTTATCTGTTCAATAATATTCCACTTTGTAAATATAAAACATTGTCATTGTCCCTTCATCAACGGATTTATCAGCTATACATAGTTTTATATATATATATATATATATATATAGTTAGTAGCTAAAATATGCAAAAAAGGAAGGAAGGAAGGAAGGAAGGAAAGACAGAATGAGAAAGAAAAGGGAAGACAGAAGGAGAAAAAGAAAGAGAAAGAAATGAAGGAAAAAGAAAAAAAGGAAAGAAAGAGAGGGAGGGAGGAAGGGAGGGAGGGAGGGAGGGAGGGAGGGAGGGAGGGAGGGAGGGAGGAAGACCAATTCCCAAAAGATTCTGAAGCACTGTCAGTATCCGTGTAATTCACTACGTGGAAATAACATCTTCACAGATGATTAACATATGAGTATTATTAGCATGGACACTAACATAACTAATGTTCACACAAGATGAAGAAATTTGGATATAAATAAACCCACCCACAAGCAAGACACAGAGAGATCACTACCTGCAAACAGGGGAAAGGGGTGATGGAAGTTACCAGAAGCTAGAGAAAAGCCCAGGCAGTTAAAAGGAACCGGTCCTGGATATCAGATTAATAATGGATTTCTAGCCTCAGAACTCAGAGACAGTAAATTTCTGTTGTTTTAAGATCTTTAGTTTGTGGCCCATTCTAGTCATTCTCTGTCACTCACTGGTGTCTACCCTTGAGAGCTAAGCCTCTGTTAAACCTTGGGCACACCAAGCTTGCCTACTTCATTTCGTTGACTTTCCTGCTCTTGAGGCCCCGCGACCATGTGGCTCACTGCTCCTATCTTCTAAATGGTCATTCCTCTCGAGGCCTGTGCCTTCCTTCCCATGATCTCTTCTCTCTCCGGCACTCCTGGACATCTGGTACAGTCTGTATCTCGTGTTATCTTTCTCCTCCATTAGAGAAAATTCCAGAGCAGAGTTTGACACACAGGTACTGATTTAAACAGTGTGTGTGTGCGCGCACACACACACACACACACACACACACACACACACACACGCACACACACACACAAACTCCCACACATGCCGATGAATGCTGCGGTACAGGACAACTTGTGGGAGTTGGTTCGTTTCTATCATTCAGGTCTCAGGGATCAAACTCAAATTATCAGATGTGGGCCAAGGGTCTTTATCTACTAAGCCATTTTACTGGTCCAGGGACTAACTGTAGCAAGAAAGATTGAATAAATCCAGCTGGCTACCCTGCCTTTGCGCCGGGCCCTGTAGCTGGATCAACACTAATCTATAATTGTTAAAGGATATGTGCTCTTTCTCTGTGGAGTCACACTGTAGTCTGTCATTTAATTGGAAAAGATCTTTTAATTCATTTGAAACCTCTAAAAAGTGTCAAGCCAAGTAAGATGGCCAGTGTGTAACATTTATTGAAAGTGGTCACAGTAACGTACATAAGACCAAATTAGACTCAGCCGGGGTGATCAAAAAGAGAAGCGTCTAATTCCTGGATCTGGCGCTTACTGCTCGTTCACACATGATAAAGTTTCTGATGGCTATCAGCAATGCATGGATGAAAATCAATGCAGCATGTTCACACTTCTTAAACAAGGCATAATGGCTGAAACTGATCCTTCCGACTTGTCTAGGTGTGCAAAGGGCTCTGCTCCCCTGCTGCAACTTCCAACAAGGCTTTAATCTTAGGAAACACCCCAGTGTTGATCCTCGAATCCCAAGAAATTAGATTGTTGTAGAATATTATTTTAAGATGTGTTACATTCGTTCATGCTGTGAAACATTTGTTTAATGATGCAAAAATGTGTTGCATTCTTTTATGTTGCATTTGTTTAACTTTGTGAGCTGTGTTATTTTGCCTGTCTGAAACACCTGCTTGGTCTAATAAAGAACTGAACGGCTAATAACAAGGCAGGAGAAAAGAAAGGCAGGACTGACAGACAAAATAAATAGGAGAGATCTGGGGATGGGAGGGATGGAGGAGTGAGAAGAGGAGGAGAGGAGGATTTCAGGGCCAGCCACCCAGCTACATGGCAAGCCCACACAGTAAGAAGGAAAGAAAGGTATACAGAAATATAGAAAGATAAAAGCCCAGAGGCAAAAGGTAGTCGGGATAATTTCAGAAAAGTTGGCTAGAAGCAAACTACGGTAAGGCTGGGCATTTATAAGAAAGAATAAAGCCTCCTTGTGACTTATTTGGGAGCTGGGTGGTGGGCCCCCAAAAGAACAAAGAGTAAAAAACAACCAAACACAAAGTTTTTAATTTCTCTTCTGGGGAAAAATATCAGAAGTTCGTCCACCTGCAAAACAAGAGTCAGGTACTGTTTAGAAATTGTATCAAAGCAGGCAGTGGTGGTACACGCCTTTAATCCCAGCACTCAGGAGACAGAAGTAAGCAGATTTCTGTGAGTTCATGACCAGTGTGGTCTACAACGTGAGTTCTAGGACAGCCAGGGCTGTTACACTGAGAAATTGTGTCTTGAAAACAACAACAAAACAAAACCAAAAACATCCCCCCACCACCAAAAAAGAAAGAAATTGTATCAGTGCTACAAGGAATAAGCACAGTGTCCTATAAGGAACTCGATTGTTTGCCTTTCGTGATGAATTGCTCATGGATCAGGTGTATGTGTCAACATGGAACAAGGGAAGGAATGTAGCTCAGTGGTAGAGTGTTTGCATGTATGAAACCCTGCAATTTTTAAAAATGTTTTTCTCTCATACAATACATCCTGACCACAGCTTCCCCTCCCTCTACTCCTTCCAGTTCCCTGCCTCATCTCCCCCAAATTCACTCCCATGGCCCATCTCCTCCCAGAAAATAGCAGGTCTCCCAGGGACATCAACTCAACAGGGCACAGCAAGATACAATAAGACCAGGCACAAACCCTCATATCAAGGCTGGGAAAGGCAATCCATTAGGAGGAAAAGGGTCCCAAGAGCAGGCAAAGGAGTCAGAGACACCCCCACTCCCGCTGTCAATTCCCCAAAGCACCAAGTCAACAACCATAGAGGACCTAGTGCAGACCCATATGGGCTCTGCAATTGCTGCCTCAGTGTCTGCGAGTCCCCATGAGCACTGTTCAGTTGATTCCAAAGACCTTGCTCTCCCCTCTGGCTCCTATAATTCCTCCTCCCCTTCTTCTGCAAGTTTTCCTGAACTCCAAAATCAGGGACTCAATGGAGACCTCGTACCTGCTCCCATCGTGTGTTAAAGGTGGTCTGTCTGATGACAGCCGAAGCCTCAATCTATGAGAATAGCAGAACTTCAGTAGGAATCATTTCGTTGTGTGTTGTTTTGTTGCTTTCGTTTTTATTTTGGCCCGTCGTGTTCACGTCTGTGTTTGGTTCTATCCTAAGTCTCTGGAAGCCCTGAGATTGCATCTTGAGCACTGCCTCGGGCAGGCGTGATGGTCTTCGTTTGTAGCCCCAACACTAAGGAAGTAGATTCAGAGGGATCAGTAGCTCAGTGCTATCCTTAAAGTACACAGTCATCCTGAGATACACGAGACTTTGTCCCAAAAGGAAAAGAAGGAAAAATGCTTGTCTCCTTTGATCAATTATAAGTGATCAGCATTTTGACATTTAGGATCATAAACTATAACAGAAGCATCATTTTGTAAAACCCAGTACTAATTTACTTTAAGTGGCCTTACTCTGGGAGCGCACTGCGCAGGAAGGCCTGCCTGACACTACTTAAATCCTTTTATTATTTCACAGTGGACATGCCAACCACTGAGATATGATTTTAGAAGGATCTTTATTTTAGGGAAAGACATTAAACAAAAATTTAGGAATAAATTCCTGACCACATTCTAAATGAGGTTCTAGGATCTGAATCATCTGGAATTATGCCAGTGGCTTGATTGTGATAGAACTCATCTCAGGAACTACTAAAGGGAGAGCTTAAAACTCTTAGTGGGATTTAGTTTATCATCAAAGATTTCTAAGCAGGAAGAATGTTAGATAAACCACATGTGAACTTAGGGTATGTTCACAATAATATGTACACCTAGTGCATGACAATGTCCATGTACACAGGAGTGCATGTCAGTGTCCATGTGCACCATAGTGAATGACGATGGTGCCCATGTACACCTAGTGCATGACAATGTCCATGTGCACTGTAGTGTATGACAGTGTCCATGTGCACCGTAGTGAATGACAGTGTCCATGTACACAGTAGTGCATGACGATGGTGCCCATGTACACCTAGTGCATGACAGTGTCCATGTGCACCATAGTGCATGACAGTGCCCATGCACACAGTGGTGCATGACAATGCTGCCCATGTACACAGTGGTGCATGACAGTTTCCATGTACACCATAGTGCATGACGACAGTGCCCATGTATACAGTGGTGCATGACAGTGCCCATGTACACACTGGTGCAGGACAATGGTGTCAATGTACATAGTAGTGCATGATGGTGTCTGGAAAAAGGATTAAGTTTGGCCCCACAGCATTTGCTTTAGCTAAGGGGTAGGTCAAATGTCTCAGTGGACTTTAGGTTTATTCTAACAGGTCATTTGCGCTGCTTAGCAACTCTAACTTCACATATAAACTGTAATTAAGAAATCAGGGGTTGAAAGGAGCAAGGCTCACCTAGCCACTGATACCACTTTCTAAGGAGTCAGTTACCAGCCTCAACCGCCACCAACTTTCACAGGAGCTGGCGAAATATGTGTCCAAATATGGTGAACATTCCCCTATTGCCAAAATGGGAAAAACAGCCTTATCTCCTCATCAAAAGTCATCCACCAGGAAATCAGCTTCCCTGTTTAGTATCCAAATAGACACAAAGCACATTTCGTGTGTGGCTCCTGGGAGGCTTATCCCAGTGGCAACTTGTGAGCCTCCCATAAACATGAAATCACAGCTCTTGATAACGTCAACATCGCTCTAGGCAGAACTTGTCCTCTTAGGGGAAAGCGGATTTTATTCGTACATATGGAGCTACGTAGGGTTGTGCTTCTGCACTTTGCTTCAGAGACTAAACTCTTTCTCCTCTGTATTTACACACCAGAAAGTTTATGCACGTGTGTGCGTGCATGTGTGTGTGTGTGTGTACACGCACTCATGTACTTTATAAATGCACACAAAGCTACAGGTGTCTTCCAGGCGACTTAGTCTGAGGTTACAGGTGGCCCCTCAAGGTTGTCCTACCTAAGTCCTCTTGGAGAAGAACTCAGTTGTAGCCTGCTCTGAGACACCGAACCCTATTATCTTTACCCGTGGGTGGCCCCTCAACCTACACAAAAACCTACAACATCTGGATCCTTCTCTTGTCTCTAAATCTCGGGGATCACTGGGGACCAGCTGCAACTGTCATGCCTGCAGGAGAAGGAAAGGCACGGACAAGCTTCCAGCTGCCTTCTCCAGCCCACGGAGTCCAACTCTTCCTGGGCTAGGTAACCAAACCCAGAGCAGCGTGGGCGAAGACAGGGAAAGATCCCTCCCTTCTCACCTCGCGTGGTCCCTTCTTACTCACAGGGTCCGGGAGCCTCAGCCTGGTCGCCCAGAGCGGCAGCGACGCCCCCAGGCACTTTTGGCCCAGGCTGGGCAGCGCGGCTGGGCCACCCCCACCCCGGCACGGTGGCGCTCTGGGTTCCGAGGCCCGGAGGCTAAGGGCTCCCCGCCCCCCTCGCCCGTCCCCTGTCCTGCCTCCTGTTCCCCCCCTTGGTCCCCGCCCCGTCGCAGCCCGAGGCCACCCTGGGTCCCAGCAAGCGCTAGCTCCCGGGCCGGCTGCCCCCTCCTCTCTCCCCCACCCCGCGCGGGGGCGCGCGAGCGGCGGTGACGTCAAGGGGCGCGCGGTGGCAGCACCTCCCCGCGCGCTAGTTAAAAAGAAGAAGAAAAGAGGGAGCGAAACATGAGAGGCTGTGTGAGAAGCAGCAGCCGCCGACAGAGGAGACCTCAGCATCCTCGGGAGCCCAGCGCTGGCCCTGCCTCCGCCCGGCCCGCCGCCGCCGCCGCCCTTTCGGTTCCTGCTACTGTCTCACCTAAACAACTCCCATTGAGCGGACAAGCGAAGTTCCATGACTGTCTTCTTCTCTCCTTCCTCCTCCTCTTCCAACTCCTTCTCCTCCCACTTCCCAGCCGCTGTGGAAAGCCCCTAACCCAACTGACGCTGGCAAGGCTGCGGACAGTGTCATCTGCACTTTATCTCGTGGCTCCGGCTGCCCTAAGGCAAAGTTGCAGCGCTCTGCATCTTTCTCCCCCGCCACCTCCCTCTGCCCCTGGAGCGTCCCGCCACCCCGCAGCACTCCCCTGGAGCTGCGCCCTAGTGCCCTTGCTGGGCAGTGGCTTTCCCCCCCTCGCTCTCCCATCCTCCCGCGTCCTGCCACTGCTGCTTCGGGTAGACGATGCTGAAGATGCTCTCGTTTAAGCTGCTACTGCTGGCCGTGGCGCTGGGCTTTTTTGAAGGAGATGCCAAGTTTGGGGAAAGGAGCGAAGGGAGCGGAGCGAGGAGAAGAAGGTGCCTGAATGGGAACCCCCCGAAGCGCCTGAAAAGGAGAGACAGGCGGATGATGACCCAGCTGGAGCTGCTGAGTGGAGGAGAGATCCTGTGTGGTGGCTTCTACCCCCGAGTATCCTGCTGCCTGCAGAGTGACAGTACTGCATTGGGGCGTCTGGAGAACAAGGTAGGCGCTTGTAGAGGTGGCTCGCTGAGATGCTGGTAGCTGCAAGAGAGGCCAAACTCGTTTCGATAGCTCCTATAACTTTTCTATGATGGCTAGGTGTTCTCGGTGTGTGCTCCTGGGAGGTGTGCAGATAACTCTCCCTTCCCTGGAGTCCGTTGTGGGAGACGTTGGTCAAACTTGCCTATCTCAAGAGAGACGTGTGGTACCCGCGTCCTGGGCTGGGTAAATCTGTTTTAAAAAATCGGGATTAACAGTATATTTTGGATCAAATCGAGCTCTTGGTGAGATGGAACTGTAAATTAGGGTGGCTGTGGTTTCCGGTTTATTTTTCTGGGGTAGTAAAGATTTGTTACGTTTTCTCCACGTGCTCTAACTAGAGAGCGGCTTGGATTCTGAAGGTTATCGAGGCACTGTTGGTTTATGATCCCAAGCCCAGGCTGCTGAAGAGTCTAGCTTGAATGACAATGGTTAAACCAGCGGAAGGGAACTCCTGGTGCGTTAAGAGCTGGGAGATTTTGCTGGAGTCTCCTGCTCAGTGGTTTTTCCGCCTTGTAACATTAGAAAGCCAGGATTTTGTCGGTACAGCGTTGTCTAGAAGGATCTTGTCTAGAAACTCATTTTTATGAGTGATGACATATGCACTTCCCATGCGTTGATTAGTTTAGCCAAGAAGTGTCTGCCCAGTGTGAGTCGTTGGTCTTGATTCTGCATGAGATTTTTTACAGGGAATGGCTGTGTGCCGTCTGTGGGATCCTGTCATTAACAATCACTTCACAGGGGATAGACAATCAGGTGTCTCTGCTCCCCCGTCTTTGCCCATTTTAACTTTAATTAAGAATTCCTCTGTTACAACCCTGCAGTTGTCAAGGTCTGAGAGACTCGGAAAACTTGTGCTCCACTCTTGCTGGCCCAGGCATTAAAAAAAAAAAATGCCCAGGCTGAATCTAATTTTTATGCTCAGTTCATGGTAGATTTCACCCTATTATCATGTAAACAGCTCCTGCGAATCAACATATGTGTCTGGGTGGTACCTCTCACTTTGTTTTGTAACAAAAAGCCATATTGCATCATTTAATTTGCTCAAGTCATGCAAATAGGAAAAAAATCAATAGGACAAAAAGGGGTCGACTTATCCTCCTCCCCACTAAACTGCTGCCCACACACAGCGTCCCTGTTGCTTATGGCCAAAGACTAACAACACCACCATTGTATTTGTTAGTTGGTTCACTAATGGGTGAAACTAGAGAACATCATTCTCTTTCAGTCCTCAGCTCTGTCCAAATGTCCATGCCTTTTGAGGGAGCGTTTGTCTAACTCGTTCTATTCCCAGATGAGTGAGAGCTGTCCTGCCGCAGGTTTCAGCTGCAGCCCGTTCTTTATTCTTACCATATGCAGCAGTAGCCTGAGATGCGGGGAACAGATACGCCAGCATTTTATCCGCAACAATGTCATTAAGCCCCAGCCTCCTAATTGAATGAAGCTACAGAAACAGCTCAGTCAGAGCATCCTAAAGACTTCACCAGGAGTCCCCAGCCCCCTCCACCCCCAAGGGGAAGCTCAGAGAAAGGTGTAGAAATATTTACTCACCATGAAGGGTCCCTGTGTGTAGTGTATGCTGTGATTATAACGAGGATCCGGAGACTCCTGCAATACTGACCTCTTCCAGAAACGTGGAATGCAAACTTTGCTCTTACTATAGTGGAGAGAAGGGACAAAGGGGCAAACAGGGGAGTTGGTAATTCTTAAAAGAAGCTACAATTAAAAAAGAAAGAGAAAAAAAAGGAAAGCAATTCTTTAGGAAAGGTCTGCCATGTTAGCTATGCATATTCTTGCCTAAGCTTTTCCAGTCTCCTGCAAATTCCAATTCCTTTGGAAAATGTATCAGTTTGGGTTCTGCAGGCTCTGCCCCTCTATTGCGAGTGACTCACAAGCAAACAGTACCCCAGGTACCCAAGGCAAGAGACTTGGGTTCTTGACCTGTGTTCTCAAACTTTCACAGTTTAAATACAAGTGTTTCCCTTTCCCCCATAATCTTCCTAGATTATAACATATGTTAGGGTATTATTTCATAAATGTGTGTGCAGGACAGATGCTGGCACACACCATCTGAGTCATTTGTTGTTGTTGTTGTTGTTTACAAAAAATTCCAGAAAAGAGGTTTGCATTTCTGCAACTTTTCAAGAAAAGTACTACAGTAGCATTTCATCAGAGAAGAAATTTCAAAGACAAATAGAAAGAAAAAGGTCAGAAGACTGAGCATGCTCAGCTAAGGAGTTAAATCCAGTTCATAGGCTAGCGGACTTTCTTCAGTGAACTAAAATTAAGTTCAATTCCTTAGACTCCATACTATGTTCTAATGTTTGAGTTTCCTGTAGATTTTAATAATGTTAAGAAATGTAATGAGATTAATAACTACGATGAGACATAAGTTATGCCAAAATTTAGTAGGTTATGTTGTCTTAGAAATTTTGCTGCAGTTTCCAAATATAGCATGCTAAAGTATCTATTTCTCATTAGCCAAGCTGAATCTACAGCTCACCGAAATACCCCATTTCTAAAACTTAACTTGCACTCTCTCTCTCTCTCTCTCTCTCTCTCTCTCTCTCTCTCTCTCTCTCTCTCTGCCTTGGTGGTTTCACAGCCAAAGCTGTCAAGGAATGGGTGAAAAGTAATTGTTTTCAAGTGTGCCCTTTTCCAATCATTTGTTTGCTCTGGCTCTTGCCGGGACAAAGGCTATTGTTGAACACATCCAACTAAACAAATAACTCATCCTGGGGTCCCTTTAACAGCTGCCTTAGTACAATGATCTATTTACATATTAGCCTAAAATTGAAACTGAACTCTTTAGTGACATAATCCAGCACTATAGTCCAGAGGCGCGTGTGTTCTGCCCTACAGCTGAACAGTCTTGTAGGCATAGGATATTTTAGAGATAGCTTTTCTGTGGACCAAGTGATCTTAAGGCAGCATCTTAACATACCGCCATAGATTTTCTACTTTTATCCCTTCATGAAACCCATGTGGGTGCCTCTTTACCCTCTTTGTTTATGCTGATTTCTCCGTTGATATGCTGTAGCACTGGGCTTTCTTCTGTCCCAGCACTTACCTTTCTTCCCCAGATTTCACTTTCTCGTGGCTGAGGATTAAAGGACAAGCTGCCAAATGTTCCAGACTAGTCAGCCACAGCTTCGGTCCTTTCTGGGCTGGCTGTAATCATGTTTGCGAGTTTTACACGATTTCCAAAGTCTATTTAACTAAACTACTAGAACTTGATGACTTTGTATTTGGCTTTTAAAAATTGCAACAGGAAATTAACTTAAACTTCTTCTTAAGTTTCACGGCAATGTGAGGCATTACGTTAAGAACCTGTGTGCTTGGCATACACGTGTGGGAGAGGAGAAAGAAAGAAAAGACGGGGGTATCTCTATCCCCCCCCCCCCCCAACACACACACCAGAACTCATCTGCCTAAACTGATGCTGTTGCTTGGGCTGAGTCAGTTTAATTGACTTCAGTAAGACTATTGGTTCATTGAAGCCAAAGCCAGAATGATGGCTCTATCTATCTTCAAATAGGTGTTTATATTGCGGACCTCACACAGAGTAAAATGTTACCATCCTGCTGGGCCGGAACAGCGGCAAACCTTAACAAGAATACTATTCTACTTGATTTCAGATAATTTATTGAATCCTATTTGTGAAACTTTTGATGGGGAATCTTGTGGGCAGGACACATTCCAAAAATTGTAAAAGACAGAATTCTTTAGGCACTAAAAGCAAGCTCTCCCTGAAGAACAGCTGGGAGAGAACATGGGACCTTTCTGTGTCCGCTATTTAAAAAAAACAAAAACAAAAACAAAAACTAGAAGCACGAATAGTCTCCATAAAAGCAAAGGTAATTGCAGCCCAGTTTTCAGGCAGCAGGAGTTGGCTTCGGATTCCGGCAGTTGTTTAGGTCTTGGAGGACTGCTGTATGTGAAATAAACAGAACCAAGCTGAGCACTATTCATATTGAATAGATCTGGTGAGGTTTCCAGGCTGGACAATAAAAGACATTGAAAACATTCTTGGAATGCAAATCCTAAGTATCTGGTGTATGTTTTCTTTTACAAAACTTGGACCATTTAAGCAATTGTCACTTAAACACGCTGATAAAAATTAAAATGTAAATGCAACCATGATTGATAACTTTTGAATACTCTAAGTAGTTATAATGCACATCTTTTTTTTCTGAACTTGAGCAGCCTCTTTAAACTGCTGAATACCCCATGCAATTTGTTTTTAGGTTACCTTGTCCTTTTGATGTAGGGCTTTTATGACCCTGTGATATCATAATCCAGAAAAACAGAGGCTAGATTCTTTACTCAAATTAGCTCAACTTATAAAAGAAATACTTGTTTTGGAGAACTAAACAATTTTCTAAAATTTCAAACTTTTAATTTTAATACATTGTTCCAGAGAAATACTTAAGCAGATGCCTAGCTTGAAACAGTATAAAATTCATACATGTTATGGCATTTTGTAGTGTGGTGGGGAGGGGGATCAGTAATTGATTTAGATAGCATTAATTTTATTTCCCATATATTAGGCTGATATTGTCCTCTATACTTATTGAAGGGTTCCTCAAGTCAGGTTTCTAAGTGAATACTGATGCTAAGATCTAGTCTACCTACAAGTTATTAACTTCAAGGAATCATCAATCCTCCAGAATTAATCTTACTGAAATAAAGGGCATATCATTGTAAGAATAGTAATAAAAGTCTTCTTTTTCATGAAAATTCACTACCTACTATACAAAAGCACTTTCATTAAACCCTGTGTTTATTCATGCATATAAAATGTCTAAGGACCCAGCTAGAAAGTTTTTCCTGGCTAAGATATAATGAATATTAAAAATGGGTCTTAAGCCCATTTGGTTCAGTTTGGAATATTTTTATAGAACACGCAAGTGTAGGAACTTGCGTGGTACTGATTGCATATTGGGAACAAGCAGAAATTTACCAAAATGCTATTTAAGTACAGTTTTGAAAGCCTGTTAGAGGATTTAGGAATTAAATGGATTTTTTTACCCATGATACAAATAAGCCATGTCTTTAAATTACACTTTGGACACAGTTGGATAACGGTGTAGAATTTTCAAGGTAAATATGATTCAATATATGCTCTGGGGTAGAATAAATGAATCAACCATTCAACAGTCCATAAACATCTTAATTTTAACAGCACAAGGACAGAATCACACCCTTGGATCTGCAAAGGCAAGAAGTACTTCCGTGTGTTCCCTTCTGACCTTTGTCTTTCCACCCTGACCTTAAAGATAGGTGTGTTCTTTTGAAAGGCTCTATATTGTGACACAGTCATCCTTTTTTTTCCTGAATTAGACTTTTCTGCTCACATGATCGAAGTGGGGGGGGGGTAAGAAAACCCAACAAAGCTCATTTTTCTCATGACTAACAAGCTGTGTTTCTGATTTGTGGCTTTCAGATCTTTTCTGCCACCAACAACACAGAGTGTGGCAAATTACTGGAGGAGATCAAATGCGCCCCTTGCTCCCCACACTCTCAAAGCCTGTTCTCCTCGCCCGAGAGAGATGTCCTGGATGGGGATCTAGTACTTCCGCTCCTCTGCAAAGACTATTGCAAAGAATTCTTTTATACTTGTCGGGGCCATATTCCAGGTAAAAGGAAAAAATACATAAGTTCAAACATTGCCAGGTGTCCTTATAAGATAACTGTTCTTTAAGGCTTATTTATAGGAGTTGTAAATTGTGTTTCACATTCTTATTTTACTTAATAGTTGACTTTTCCAAAGTCTTATGTTTTATTATTGTGAAAGAGGGTATTACAATTTCAGTGACAAACAGTACACTAACTTCGTTCTAAGTTAATATCTCATTAAATACTAATACAAATGGTAAGTTTTTTGCACATTGGATTGTCAGTATAACTTTATACGTGCTGAGTTATTATCAGTAAACCCTCCTTTTCTTTTTCTCCCGCTGAATTATAACCCAGCACCAACAGATATTTCTTGTTGGAACCTTTTTAGCTATCAAGGCCACTGCTTCCAATCCACAGCAGGTATGGGATAAGAGGGTGCCCACTGGCTTTAAGATATATCTTTAGATAAAGTGTGACTATTTGTGAAGGCCCAAAATAACATCTAACCAAGTATTTTCACATCGGATGACTAATTGACACCTTAGAAACACCATAAAATGGTGTTTTCTGGACAGAGGAGAAAAACTGAGCCCCAGAAGAACTCTCCTGCTTTAGCCAAGCCGTATAAAGAGAAGGCAGCAGAATGGCCGCAGAAACTCTTCTGCATGAGGTGACAGAAAGATACCTGGTCACCATCACATTTCAGACTCTAATAAAGAGATAAACCCGACATGGGCATCATCAGAAGTCTGCAACCTGGGGAACGGAAGCTCAGTCATAAACCACCTGCCACACAATCATAAAGACCTGAGTCCAAATCCTCAACACCCATGTGAAGGGGAAAAAGAGACCGACATAGACATACACACGTTTAACCCAGGGCAGGGATCACAGGAGTTTGCTTCAGAGTCAGTATTTGTATGATTCAGTGCAGCTGAGAATGACTGAGGACACACACAGACATACCCTACACACCAACAGACACATACACACACACACACACACCGACAGGCACACCCACATACCACACACATCAAGAGACACACACACACACACCATACACATGAACAAACACACACATACAAATTCCTACACAAGAACACACACATATGTACCCTACATATGAACAGACACACACACACACATCCTACACTTGAACACACACACGCACCTACACACAGACAGACACACACAATTTATAAGTTGTGTAGTTGTATTTTATTTAGAAGAATAACCATGGAGGAAGAACGTAATTTAACAAGACAGATTAGACAGATTGTTTTTAGCTATTCCAAGTTCACACACCAATCACTGCAGTGAACCACATATAAAACTAAATAGTATTTAAGAAAGAGGTAAGCTGTAAGTACAGTAGGATGTGACTCAGATAATTCTTTGAAAGTGCTGTATACATCTTAAAAATTTTTTGACCCACAAAAATATAGACAAAAAAATAAAACTTCCTTATAAATAATAAATACTTTAGGTCTGCTTGATCCCTCTGCATATAGCATGACATGTACCTAAACCAAATGGATGTGAAAATATTGTTGTTTTTATAAACTGTAGCCGTATTTCTGACTTTTCTTAAGCTAGCTGTTTTCCCCCCTTTATCACATTTCTCAATGCAAAGTGGAGCAGCTCCCAGTAGCCTCCGTGGCCCACAGAGACCAATAACAGATTGGAAAGCTTGGGGTGGGGGTAGCTGTAGACCTCTGCCTTCATAAGCTTAGTTAGGAGTGATCCCGGCACTTGGCCTCTTGGTTTCCTTTATCACTTCACAGCAAATACAACATGCTGTGCTCACAGACTCTTCCACGGTGGTCTTTATATATTCAAAGCTATTTTAGCATCCAAAAGAACAAAACAAGTCTACAAGATCAACTGAATGAGGCCAGCAAAGAGCTCTGAGCCCGAACTGCAAGCGCATCACTTCCCAGATCAGCATATGTGGTGATGAATGACACATTTATTTTTCTACAAAGTTTGTGTATGTGTAAAACTGCTGAAGTGCATCAAGATGTCAAGTGCTCTCCGTGGCCACCCAGCTGCCTGGAAAGATAACCACACGAAAGCTCCACTCCTGAGGTAGAGAGGGCAGTCAGGATGCTGCCTAAAAACCCAGAGAGACTTTAGCAACAAACTGAAGAATCGGCCCTTCCTAGGTCACATGCTGATAATCATTTTAAATATTTGTGTCAGAAGTGAGCTGTAATAACCCACTTTCGTAGCATTTATGTTCATTGATTTAGTAGGCAGTTAGAGCCCTGGGAGGGAGGCCACCTTTTCCTAAACTGTGATGAACAAGGCCGGAGTCCACCCATCAACCTTGCCTCCAGCCCAGAAGTGTGTCTACTCTTCTAAAGTACTGGGGCTTTAGAAATGGTCGCAAGAACAACTGGGTAATTCCACCTTAAGTCTGTCTTATGCTTTGCCCTACCCAGAATTGCAAACCTATGGGGAACAGCTAGTTGGAGATTCCATTTCATAGGGAGTGTGATCAAGGCCGCTCAGCTGTTCCTCCCAGTGCTCTCCTCTCCACAGACCAAAACCCTGGAGAGGAGGAGCCCAAGGAATGGGTTTTGTAAAAAAGGAGAATTCTGAATGGGATCATAAGAAAGCAATTTCAGAAATTCCTTTCCTTCTATATTGCTCAAACCATGAAAAAAAGTGCTTCGTCGCCTTGGCCTTAAGAAAGCATGACCGTGTTAGAGCATTCCTGGAAACTGATAAAGAGTTCATTTCTAGAAATTTAAATTAAAAAACAATCAGGTTCTGCTTATTAGAAAAGAGATTCAAAAGTAGTCAGATAGAGTATACTCTAGACTATTAATCAAAATGTTCTCCACTTGGGGACTTTCTGAGAAGGTAATTGTTTACAATTTCTCCAGTGCTCAGTTGCATACATACCCTGATATGGGCCTTTTCCTGAGTCTGAATGAGCAGAGTAGATCCTTTTCATTCATGAAAGCTGGTATAATACACTCTGAGAAAGGCACACAGAGACACCCACCGGCATAGCTTTATACTTTGTACCTGTTAGCGTAATGATTTTTATCACTTCGAGACAGTCCTGTCCCAGCAGTAGGTTCCAGTTGTTGTGAAAGGTCTGCACCCAATTAGTTCAATTGGTTTAATCCTGTGGCTAATGAGGCCAAGGTCAAGGGTTTGAGTCCATTGAGTTTCTCCAGTTCTGATTCCATCAGATACCTACCACGTGTGCCTTATTAGTCCCAGGGAGAGAAAGCTAGAGGGACAAGATGGATATACTGAAAGCCTTCCTTTCAGGGACTCAGGGGTTCTTCCCCTACTCGGTATCATGATGAATGAACCTAGGGAAATTATAGCTTCCCTTGAATACATCATGAGAAATGAAGCTGGAACATACAACACAGTATTTATTTTCCGAGTCAGTATTTTTATATGGTTCTCTGTGGGACAGCAGCACTGGATTCACCATCCTGGAAAATGGCTACAGACCTGAACACTTAATTATTTAAGTGTTATTTAACCAAGGGTTTAACAAATAGAGCAGTTGCAAGAATACTCTGCATTTGTAGACCTGCTGGGCTAAACACATACCTTCAGTAAGAGTCTCTCCAGTGACTTCTTAGAAGCTAAAGGTGTGTGTTTGGTCAAGAGTCAGTGCATCTGGGTACACAAAGTTTACGAAGATGCATTCTAGTTTAAAGTTAATATAGTCGATCCAAAACTGAGTTCTCATTTCCCGCTGTATATTATATCTGCAGCCTGCAGTGCTCTTAGAAGTGAAACCAGCCACAGTTCCATTCATTCCCTTCCAAGATGCTCCCAGTTTGCAGATTTGCCAATCGCTTTTAAAGCAAACTTGAATTTTCCTTTTGTTATTTTTGCTCAAATAGACTTGGTTTTAGCCCTTTGATTTTCACTTGGGTGCTTCGCCATTGAAGAATGAGGAGAGAGGTTGTCTTTTGTAGTGAATTTCCAACGAGGAGCGAACTCTATGTTCCTTTCCATGTCTGATGTCGGTGGATCTTCAAAGGAAGGAAACCTCCTCATTGCCTCTCCTTAGGAGGATCCTTGAACTGCCGTGCCTCCTTTTCCATACCCTGCACCCCTGCCTACAACCCCTGAGGGTACACACGGTTTCATACACCCCTGCATGCACAGCCCTCTGGGGCCAACACAGTACAGCGTTTCCCTGTGTGCACATACTCCCCAGGGCACACCCAGTGCACACTACACACCCCCTCAGGTCACAAACATTGCCCTGCATACCTGTGTGCACACACCCCTGAAGGCACACAAAGTACACATTGTACCCTTGTGTGCACATCACCTGAGGACACACACAGTACCCTGCACCTCTGTGTGCATACCCCCCTGAGGGCACACACAGTACACACTGGAGCCTGTGTGCACACATTCCTGACAGCATACACTCCTGAGGGCACTCACTTTTTTCCTGGCCTTCTTCCCCAACTTAAGATATTTCCCAACACACTAGACAGGAATTGCTCTTGAAGTCTCTGTTGGCAATTTAAAAGTCATACATTTCACCCAAACGTGAGGTCAAAATGTATCCCAGGCTTTATCGTGTGGGACTTTTATACCCTAAGATTGATTTGTTTTGAGGCTTGGACTGACCCAGGTCAAGCTCACTGGAAATGAGCATTGAGTGTCTTGCAAACTCCATCGATAAGCCTTGCTTGGCTGAGCTCCAAATCTTGTTCTTAGAAATTCTTGCAAAACCTGAATTTGTTAAATAGTTTTCAAACTCCGACTAAGTTACCTGATACTTTTATCCCAAGACTAGTAGGCATAATGAAAAGTCCAATTTGTTATGTAAAATCCGATTCTTCACTATGGTGCACATAGGAGGTGAGAGGCATCCTTCCTCCTGCAAACAAAGGCTCTCACCTGACCTGACTCTGGTGAACACAGATCGAGCAGGGTTTGTGCTGCTTGTTCTTGTTTGTTTGCAGTGTTAAGATCAAGCCTGGGCTTTGAGTCGCTGGACAGGCACTTCAGCAGTTATTTCCCCTGCCCAGCTCCTGATGGAAACATTCTCAGAAAGCAGAAGTCTCCAGAATACAGAAGCGATCTTATTGACAAGCACAATAAAGCCAGGATCTTATTACCTCAAACTACAGATTTCAATTTTTTTCTATAGTTTTCCTCAGGTCTAAAGCTTTTAAGTTTATATTCAAGGAGAGCTGTACTTTCAAAAACATCTCTGTGGATTTGGGGAATGGCTCCGTCAGCGAAGTGCTTGCAATACAAGCATAACAACCTGAGTTCAATCCCCAAAATCCATGTAAACATCTGAGCACAGAGGAGTGGGCCTATGACCCTCTTGATGGGGAGACTGAAAGAGGAGGCTCCTTGGGCCTCCCTGGCAAGCCAGTATCATGGAACCAGTGAGCTTCACATTCGATGAGAGACTCTGTCTCAAAATCTAAAGAGGAGAAAAAATACCAGATGTTGACTTCTGACCTCTACACTTAAATCTGTGCTCACATACACAGGCACATGAGCACACACACATCCACACATACCCATGTTCACATACACATATACGCACATACACATACGCAAGCATACAGATACACCAACAATTTTAACATGAAAGAGAAGAATTATCTTTATTTTATCACCTGTCAGTACACCATGTGATTTTGTTTTGGTCCAGGGGTGTGTCAGTTTTTCTTCTTAAAGAGATAGAAAATCATTTAAATATATTTATCATTGTCCCTTAGAGAAAAATGTACAGTAAAAAAAAAAAAGGTTCAAAGTATTTGAAATAAGAGGCTTTCCCTTAGCAACAATTCCTTGCTTAAAGACTGCACAGTAAGTCGTTAATTCTATATGGAGATATTTGCTACTTCCATCAGTGCATTGTATTAGACGACTGGCAAACAACAGACTATCGCTTTTCTAGTTGTCATGTGTTCTCTTTAGGAAAGTATTTAGTACTGTAGGAAAATTAGACTAATTAGTGATGGGGTGAGCTCATAAATACTTCCTGTGATCAGTGAGGCGGCTTGAGAAGAGTAAATGCAGTAACCATGGGTTTTATAACGTGCCTTTCATTAGTCTTTCAAGTAGTTAGCCCAGGGGCTGGAGAGATGGCTCAGTGGTTAAGATCCCTCATTGTAAAGATCATTCAGAGGTTCTAGGTTCAGTTCCCAGCACCTACATTGGCAGCTCACACCTGTCTATAAACACAGACACACACATGGATCCTGCACACACATGGCACATGTAAGCTCATGAGGGAACACACATACACATCATACGAATGGATAAGTAAATCTTTTTAATGTACCCCGCATAAGGAGATTACACTTTACTAGAATTCTTAAATGTGTTTAAAGAAGAAAAGGGAACCCCAACCCCTCGCCGGTGCCTTTTCATAGTGCCACGCCTGGTTTTCTCCTGTGAATATTCACACACTTTCTAAAAGCCCTCTTAGGGCCAGATGCCCAAACGAGCTGGTTTTGCTAGAACACTTCATGGTTCTAATGAGTCTTTTTCCGTGTCTGTTTAAAGGGCTTCTTCAAACAACTGCTGATGAGTTTTGCTTTTACTATTCGAGAAAAGATGGCGGGTTGTGCTTTCCAGATTTCCCAAGAAAGCAAGTCAGAGGGCCAGCATCTAACTACCTGGACCAAATGGAGGAATACGAGAAGGTGGAGGAGCTCAGCAGGTCCATACACTTCAACGGTCCTCCCTCTCTCTCTCTCTCTCTCTCTCTCTCTCTCTCTCTCTCCTCTTTACTCTTAGAGAAAAAATGAGCAAATCCAAATTGGTGATTTTGACAGGACGGCCTCTCTCTGCTTGTGCCCGAGATGCACAGCCTGCACACACACTAACTTCTCTCTCCCTCTTAGTGCTTTGTTCCTCCAGCATCGCAGCTTAAATGCACTTAGTACTCAGACTCCTAATCCCATGTTATGAGCTTGGCTTCTCCATGACTCATGGGAATTTTATAAGCACAGTGTTCAACTTGGATTTTATGATTGTTGTTAGCTTTATGGCACCATGGAAATATTCAGCATGTTTATTATTAGCAAATCAGTTTTTCTTTATATAAATGGATGTTAGAACTTTCTCCTTAAATGCCTTCTCATAAAAACTCATTATTGTGAGGAAAAACAAATTTTAATTACAGTCACTGAAAGATGAGATAATGAGCTAATGACATTTCAGAATAAACCATTGGGGTTTTCACTTTTACTTCTGAGAAACGGATATCTTGTTATTTTCCATTGAAAAGATAATACGAATTAACCAAAATAATCCTATTATAGGCTACCTGTCTTAGCAGCCCCTCTTGATTTTCAAAACCATTGGTTCTTTGAGGAAATGAATACATTTTGGGAAATGTATTGTGCACATCTGTTTGAGGAAATGAATACATTTGGGGAAGTATACTGTGCACATCTGTTTGAGGAAATGAATACATTTGGGGACGTATACTGTGCACATCCGTGTGCACCTCCATCAGGAGAGCTGACTGGTCTTCTCTGATTTGTTTAGAAAACACAAACACAACTGCTTCTGCGTGCAGGAGGTCGTGAGTGGGCTGCGGCAGCCCGTGGGTGCCGTCCACAGTGGGGATGGCTCTCATCGCCTCTTCATTCTAGAGAAGGAAGGCTACGTGAGGATCCTGACTCCAGAAGGAGAGCTTTTCAAGGAGCCTTACTTGAACATTCACAAACTTGTTCAGAGTGGAATAAAGGTTGGCTTTTTCTATTTCTTTATTTTGTTCTGGTTGTGTAGGAGTTATCTTAAATGCTTTCTTCTTCACTGGAGGTTTATATTTGTAATAAAATAAAGGATATCTGAAAGAGAAAATAAGGAGATGCCTTAAGAGAGCAACAATTACAACTCAGGGACAATGACATCTTTGTTTGATTTACTGACTATTAAGAAATATAACCAGGTGGTATTTTGTCCCTATATAGTGTTCATATTTAAAATAACTTTTGCTTTTAGGTCTTAATTACTGGGCATAAAATTGCATATTACATATCCACATTTCTGAGTACAACAAAGATGTAATTTTGGAGATTGTAGTTGATTCTTTTCTCATGCCTTTTATTTGTTTGGGCCATAAAAAATGTTTCTTGTACTGACATCTTTGTACAATGTTTTTACAGGTAAGTCAGACATTTTTACTCAATTAGCATACCCATCACTTTCTTTCCCACTCCTAGTTTGAATTCTCCAGTCAAATCCCCTAGGTATGTAAAGAAACTGTCCTGAAGCCCACACGACGTGACTAGCAGACGCTGTTGGCGGCGGAGGCAGCGCAGCAGCTGCAGCTGCCGAGACTGAGACACATGCACCAGCTCGGGGCTGTCAGTGACACAAAAGTCCTGAGTTCCGGAAAGAACTGCTTATGCTTTTCACTGTTCCCCTGGAAACAGAACTCGAGGTTTACATTTTGAGACTCAGAGATATGGATTCCTTGATTTGTGCTTCATTCCCAGTGGGGGGACCACCAAAATCAGAAGGAACAATGGAGGAAAAATACACTCCCAATATCTGCTCAGTAAATTCTGGGTTAAAAAACAAAATGAGTCAAAGAGGACCCGGTGATGCTAGGGTCAGTGAGAACATGGTGATGCTGGGTTCAGTGAGGACACGGTGATGCTGGGGTCACGGTGATGCAGGGGTCAGTGAGGACACGGTGATCCTGGGGTCATGGTGATGCTGGGGTCAGTGAGGACACGGTGATGCTGGGGTCACGGTGATGCAGGGGTCAGTGAGGACACCGTGATCCTGGGGTCATGGTGATGCAGGGGTCAGTGAGGACACGGTGATGCTGGAGTCAATGAGGACACGGTGATGCTGGAGTCAGTGAGGACACGGTGATGCTGGGGCCACAGGGATACTAGGATCGGTGAGGACACAGTGATGCTGGGGCCATGGTGATGCTGGGGTCACAGTGATGCTGGAGTCAGTGAGAATGCGGTGATGATGGGACCAGTGAGGATACGGTAATGCAGGGGTGAGTGAGGACACAGTGATTCTGGGATCAGTGAGAACACGGTAATGCAGGGGTCAGTGAGGACATGGTGATGCTGGGGTCACGGTGATGCTGGGATCAGTGAGGACACGGTGATGCTGGGGTCAGTGAGAACATGATGATGCTGGGGTCTCGGTGATGCTGGGGTTAGTGAGAACATGGTGATGCTGGGACCAGTGAGGATACAGTGATGCAGGGGTCACGGTGATGCTGGGATCATGGTGATGCTGGGGTCAGAGAGGACACGGTGATGCTGGGGTCATGGTGATTCTGGGGTCATGGTGATGCTGGGATCAGAGAGGACACGGTGATGCTGGGACCAGTGAGGATACAGTGATGCAGGGGTCAGTGAGGACACGGTGATGCTGGGGTCACGGTGATGCTGGGGTCAGAGAGGTCACGGTGATGCTGGGGTTAGTGAGAACATGGTGATGCTGGGGTCTCGGTGGTGCTGGGGTCAGTGAGAACATGGTGATGCTGGGACCAGTGAGGATACAGTGATGCAGGGGTCACGGTGATGCTGGGATCATGGTGATGCTGGGGTCAGAGAGGACACGGTGATGCTGGGACCAGTGAGGATACAGTGATGCAGGGGTCAGTGAGGACACGGTGATGCTGGGGTCACGGTGATGCTGGGGTCAGAGAGGTCACGGTGATGCTGGGGTCAGAGAGGTCACGGTGATGCTGGGGTCAGAGAGGTCACGGTGATGCTGGGGTCAGTGAGAACGCAGTGATGCTGGGGTCAGTGAGAACGCAGTGATGCTGGGGTCACGGTGATGCTGGGGTCAGTGAGAATGCGGTGATGCTGGGGTCACGGTGATGCTGGGATCACGGTGATGCTGGGGTCAGTGAGGACACGGTGATGCTGGGGTCAGTGAGATCACAGTGATCCTATACATGTTGTAACCATGTGGACTTGTGATGTGCTGATCATTTGAGACATACTTGGTGGGATAAGTAACCCTTAAGCTGGCATGTTGGTCAGTGGGAGCACACTTACTTAGTATGTGTGAAGTCCTGGATTCAATCTCCAATACCATAAAAATGAAGCAAAAGAAAATAAACAAATCACCTAGCAAGATGCCTCCTCAGGCAATGCCATACAAGCCCTGAACCCCAGACTGGGAAGAACAAGCTCCTGGCCATTGTCCTTTGCCTCCCTATCTGTCCCAGTGCACAGCCACATCCATGTCCACACCCACAGATTAATAGTAAAGGATGTGTCTAATATGATATATATGTATCTCCTTTGGGCCTGGGGCTGTCGCTCTGTATAGATGGCTAGCGTAGTATGTATGAGGTCACTTGATGGAGGAGGATTATCTGTCTATTGTGTTATTTTCATTGGTCAATAAAGAGACTGCCTTGGCCCCTTGATAGGACAGAAAATTAGGTAGGCGGAGTAAACAGAACAGAATGCTGGGAAGAGGGCTATGAGGCAGACGTGTGGTTCAATCTTCAGTTCTGGGAGGGAGATTAAACCTTTCCTTTCGTGCACGTCTGTGATCGCAGCGCAGCGTTTGGGTAGCCAAGGCAGGAAGATCCTAAATTCACGGCTGTTCTGCATTAGACAGTGAAATCCTGTGGTTGTTCTTGGTTGTTATTTTTCTCAATTTTTGTTATTTTTTAAAGTTTCTTATTATTCTATATGTATGGGTGATTTGCCTGCGTGTATGTCTGTGTACCACATGCATATGCATGCCTGGGGGCTGTGGAAGCCAGAAATAGTCTGGAGTTAGGATGGTTTTGAGCCACCACGTGAGTGCTGGGAATCAACCTGGATCTTTTGACAAAGTGACCATTGCTCTTAACTGCTGAGCCATCTCTCCAGCTACCACTCCTTGTGGTAGCTTGTGCGCCCGTGTGTGTGTGTGTGTGTGTGTGTGTGTGTGTGTGTGTATGTGTGTGTGTGTGTGGTGAAGGGAAGGGGAAAGGTGGAGGCTTTTGACATGACACATCTTAGACACCAAGACAGATTGTTTGAATGAGTTATTGTTTGGACTTTGATAGTTCAACTTTCCCCCAAAGGAACCATCCCTAGATTTTACAGCAGGTAATCTAAAACAAGCATTAATGGGTTAATATCTTGTGTTCAATCAATATTCTCTGACATGGGTCTTGGTAGCTCTCTGAGGTGTCACTGCAGAGCAAAGATAAGGAGTGACTAGGATGCTTGTTACTCACAGTGGTGGCTTTCCTCCCACGGGTGAAATGTGCACTTGCTCAGGAGACATGGAGCGAACATGCTAGAATCATCCTTTGTCCTTCCACTGATTAGAATCAACCGCAGTTTAGGTTCATACACACCTCCTTCTGTTTTTTTATATTAAAATTAAGTGATCTTTTTTTTAGAAACAATTTTTTAGTTTTTATCCTAAGCAACTTTTAAATAACATTAAAACCAAATCACACACACATATTTTCCTCTACTGTATTTTGGGACTTTCCTAAGATTTGGGAACTTTTCTCAAAACCTTGCCTTTGGGGGCTGGAGTGGCAGTTGAGTGGTTAAAAGCACTTGTTGCTCTTCCAGAGAACACAAGTTTTGATCTCATCAGGTCAATTGTTTCAATACCATCTGTAAGTCCAGCTTCAGAGGATCTGATGCCCAGGTCTGACCTCCTTGGTCACCAGGACACAAGCACACACACATACACATACACACACTTTGTAAATTTCATTAAAAACTTCCTTTTAGATGTTCTATTTCCTTCTAATTCATCTTTTAGGATGGCTCCATCATTCTAGTTTCAACACTGTAAGCAAAGTCATGTATCACTCTGGCCGATGATTATTCTCTTAATATTCATTCATAAAAAATGTTTCCGAGTAGAATATATGCCATAAATACACATTCTCAGTTTTGCTTTAAAACATACCTTCAAATATTTAAAGTTATAGTACATTGCTTTTTAACACTATTTCAGAAAAACTTTGGGCTTAAGAGATACATATGATCAAAAGTAGCTGTAAAAAGAGGCTCAGAACCCCAGAAACATTGCTGCACAAAGTAGTAAAAGTGATCATCTTATTTCTACTTCAATTGAACTGCCTAAAGAACAGCTGGCTCCCTTTAAAGTCACAATTACTTTGAAGTTTTTCTATTTCAAATGACACGTGTTCATTGGGATTCTGAATGAACGATCCAGTGGGCTATTCTGCTTTGGCAGGGAAACATTTCATATTGCAATAAAATTGCCCAAGGCAGGACATCACAGTCTCGGGGTCTGCACTGTGTTTGTACTGGGAGTCTCCGGGAATTTTGCGGAGCATGAAGAAATTCTGTTGACTTTGGCATCTGAGTTTCCTGAGGAGCCCCAGAACTTCTGGAGTTTTAACATAAACTTCGGACTCCACTATCCCAGCGAAAGGATAGGACATTACTTAAAGGGTGGCGTCTTAAATTCTGTTAGGGTTTGTTACTAATGGTACCACAGAGATAGCAATCTGTCCCTGAGAGTCTTGAGTGTGGTTAGTGAGGAATGAGACCACACTCTGATAAAGCAATTCATGCTGTATGCGCCTCTATCTTTCTCTCTGGGGAACCCTTGGACTGAAAGTGTTAAAAGGAGGCTGCTACCGGTATAATGGGGTGGATGCCACCACATTTATGAATGGATCATGAATTATACTACTACTTGTTATTGATTGTCTCTCAGAGACTTAGGAAACAAAGATATTTCACAGATACTTCTCAGACTTCTTTGATAACAGGGATATTTAGCAAACTTATGTACAAATTTTGTGTTTAACTACAATTATTCTGCATAAATGATACAATAAGACTTTTCACAAGTCACATGACATGCTATTTCTTTTCTGTTCTTTCAGTTAAATCCTGAGTGGTGGCATAAAGTCATTTAGCTACAACACTCAGATCTCAGAATTAATAATACATTCCAACCCAGCCTCCACAAGCCCAATTAAATAAAAATTATAGAAACTTCAGTGGAGAGCTAAGCCACATGACATCAATTAATGACCTGTGGGAATAAATCAAATTAGACATAAAGAAGAATTCCTGATTACAAGACTTTCTGAGAGTTAGTGCTGGCTACAAGAACTCTGGAATGTTCTCTCTTCTAATTATCAATTTAGAATAGATAGTGATTTCTGGCCCATAATAAAGGCAAGCTGAACCCAGTTGATCTTAAAGTTCGCCAGTCCTTGTAACTGTTTGTAATCAATGCTGTCTACAATTAATCAATAACTGAGGTGCTAGGGACAACTCTTCTCCACTTGGGTTCTGGTGTGTGTATGGTGTGTACACTTGTGCCACGCAGGTGCACTTGCACACGTGTGCATGTCCAGAGACTAGAGGACATTGGTATCTTCCTTGATCACTTTTCACATTGATTTTTGAGATGAGAGCTCTCACCCAGCACTGATTGGCTAGATTTGCTGGCCAATGAGCTCTAGGGATCCACCTGTCTCTGCTCACACAGCTCTGAGGGTACAGACGTGTGCCACTGTGCTTGTATGTAGAAGCTTTGCGGACAGCAAGAGTGAGATCGAAGCCTCCTGGGGGGCTGACTACGTCCGGTTCCCATGACAGCAGTGATCTGTGAATGCACAAAGACCAAGCTAAGGAAGAAAGTGTTCTGTGGGAAGTAATCCTGGAAGTTACAATGAAAGAATCAGTCTCAAATGCAGTGTCTGAGCCCTTCACTCGCCCTAACACGAGAGAGTTGGGGAACAGACACCAAACTCTGCATTGTCTGTCTTCGTGCACACACACCATTACTGTTGGTCCCATGGTCCAAGTACTCTCTGTTCCAAAAAGCCCTTTAATGGCCGGCCTGTGGGGTGTTTAAGCTGCTTCTCTCTAACTTGAACCAGAGCTTCTGAAGCTCAAAAGCAGCTTTCCCTGTCTGAACTCAGAGATGACAGACCAACAGGTCTCAAGAATGGACACTCCCTTGTCATACTGACCCAAGAGCTTTCAAATTTCTGACCCCAAATAAGGATGGGTAGAGTCAGGCGCAGGCAGAACGCTCTCTCGCGTCGTTTTAATGGTTGGTCAGTTTCACAAAGGATGAGACTCTTTTCTGTGCCCGATCTACACCCAGGTTCTGCGTCCGCCAGCATCACTGGGAACAAACGGCAGAGTGTCAGTTGTCTTTCCCCTATGCTATGCGTGTGGCTCGTCCTGTTTAAGAGAGGGGATGTGTTAACTATGGTCATGTAAAACACTTGACACAGAGTTTTGAGAAATGGTATTTTTTGTAATTTTTGTAATTTTTGTAATTTGTGTGTGTGTGTGTGTGCATGCTTGTGTTCATGTGTGTGCATGTACACATGCACATATATGTGGAGGCCAAAGGACAACTTTTGAAAGTTAGTTCTTTCCTTCTGTCTCATGCGTCCTGAAGACTGAGCTCAGCAGCAAGCGCCCCTGATTCGCTGAACCATCTCAAGGGCTGACATCAAGCTTTGAAAAAGTACTTTTAAAAAAGTGCTATTTAAAAAGATCCATTATGTTCTTATTTTTATTTATTTTCTCCATGTTGGAATCTGGTGCTTGACTAGTTGCCAAATTGTTATCATTAGTGTTCATGTATTTGCTGCTGTCTCTGTAAACCCTACTTGCAAAGGACCTGGACCCTGAAAAGTACTCTAACATAATCCCACCAGAGTAGCTTACACTTCTGGGGACCCAGAAGTCAGCCATGGCCTTGCAAATGTGCAGGAAGGAAGGAACAGTCTGCACCTCACCCCTGCAGGGACCTGGCAGGCATCACTCACCGTGTGGCTGTCATGAGCGGTCAGTGGACAGAGAGGGCCACATCCTCAGCTCGCAGCTTGCAACATGCATCGGAGCTGAAAGACCTGTCTGTCACTGGAGCAAGTGTCATTGGACCCCTGTCCCCCTCTGTCTACTTGGATCCTCCCTTCAAAAGATGCTTTTTGAAGCGATCTTTTGATGGGGGAGGGAGGACATAAGGCTGAAAGCTGCTGATTGTCCGGGTGACTGAGCCCATTGAGATAGGGCTCTTGAGATACCCAGTCCTAGTGCCCGGCAGTCCCAGGAACATGTGGAGGATGACAGAGAGTGTTTAGGGGCCAGCCCTGTCTGTGTAGCTCCTGCCTTGAAACTCACGCTCAGAATTACCAGCTTTTGGAGTTTGCTGAAATCCAAGTGCTCGCTGTCTGCACACTGGGGGATGTTCTAGTTTTTCAGAATTTTCATGTTTTCTGTCACTGAGTTGGAATCTTATGGCAGCCCCTGAAATGTTAGTGTGTTAATGCTTGTGTGGTAGGATTCAAAGCAGAAGAGAGAAAAGATCTGCTTTTTCCAGTAGCGTTGTGAACACAGCTCGCATGCCTGTGTCCACGCGGCAGTGACTGACTGGGTCATGCGTAGAAAATATCACTCCCCATGCTTCAGTTCGAGGGAAAGCACACATCCCGCTGAAAGAGAGCAGCAAATTATATTTGTAAAACATTACAGTGGGGGCATTACCATTCTGAGAGGTTCTTGTACACTGCCTGTTATTTAAAGAGTTATAATTTTTTATATGTTTTTAAGATAGGGTCTCTGTAGCCCAGGCTAGCCTCAAACTTGTACCTTTCCTACATCAGTCTTCCAAAGGATTGGGATTACAGATATCAGCCAACACATCCGGCTTCATTTTAAAAGTTTTTGACATATTAATTACTACCTATAAGTTATTAAACTGCACCAGAAAGAGAATTGCTATAATGGCAGAAATAAACATATTTTTAATAACCACAAAAAGTGGTAGACATTGTCTTCCCCAAATACTCACTTTTAAGCACCTTCTTTTTTGATTATTTAGAAATCTGGTCCCAGACCTGATTTAATTTGTTTAAAATGTAAACAAAGTCTTTACTGCAATAAGGCAATGTCTTTACCTTATTGGGTATTGCTGGTACTTTGCATCAGAATGCTCTGAGCCCTATGAAAACAATGTTGTTTTCATTTTTTAAGTGTTTAATTTAATCTCATTTGAAATCTAGTACCTAGTATTTTTCATAAAACAAAAAGTTCCAAATTGAGCATCTCAAATCCAAAAATCTGAAATCTGAAATGGAAATCTGAAATCAGAGACTTTGTGAGCCCTTACACCCTGGGAAGTCTCAGACTCTGAAACTTCTTCCTGCACGAAATGATCTAAAATGCTGCAGTAAAATCACCTTTTCTGAGGTGCTGTGGAGATAGCTCAGTGGATGAGCACTCTCTGGGAAAGCATAGGATTCCAATACCGGAAGCGCCGTGTGGAGCCGGACGGCTAGCAGAGGCATCTCTGAGAACCTCTGTAAGGAGGAAGAGGTGGCAGTCCCGGTTAGTTCATGGGCGGCTAGCCTGGCAGGCAAAGCAGGAAAATGGGGCAAGGCATGAACTACCTGTCCCATTGAGAAGACCTTTGTAGCTAGTAGAACGTGGGCTGTGGTTTATACCACCCTGAGTCAGTTTCATTGTAAATTCTGGCTCCTCATGCATCCTGTCTTAAGCTAGAGTGTCTCCCATGGTGACTGAGTAGAGAAAGTATGCTTGCTCCTATGCATTGGATGAGGAAAGTTCCTTTGTGGATGTCTTCCTATTTACACAAGATTTCAAGGGAAATCGCGAATCTGATAACTCCTGGAGTAATTAGGTAAAATGAGGAAATTCCAAGAAATATGGACTCTAGACACAGTCTCTGTCACCTTTGAAGGATATCAGTTCTGAGCATGAGTCTGTTGTCTCCTCTAGACTGTTGATTAGAACGAGCAGAGCAGACGGCTCAGAGATGTTGGGTGTCAGCCTCCCACGGCCTATGACCTCATGAAGAAGACACACCACCAGAGCCGTTGTAAATGGTCGATGGTAGCATCCTTTTCCCTTTTATAGATATCCAATGCATTTGTATGTTGTGTGTGTGTGAGACCTAAGATCTACCCTTGTAGCAAATATTAAGTACACAGTGTAGCCTGACGCTGTAATCCGCCAGCAAGCCCTGATGTCTACAAAGATACTCAGATCTTGCCTTTTAAGCACTTTTTCCCTAAGTCATTACATAGATTACCTCTGCTGTCCCTACAGGACCCCTGTGGGGAGCTATTAATATGCCATCTCCCAGATAAAGACACTGGGCCCCAAAAGTAAACTATGTGAGATAACACAGCTACAGGCACCACCGCCAGATTTCAGCAGCAGATTGAGCACTGTTGAGTTCCAACCATGACCCTGAGCTGCTTTCCTGGCTTTGATGAGCCATCCTACTCCAGAAGAAGGGCTGGAGCAGGTCTGCTGATGGTCGGCTGCGGGGCTAAGGGCCTAGGACCTAGAATCAGGCAGAGAGGTTTGGCTTCTGGCTGTTGCGCTGGACAGGCTGGGCATGCTCCTCGTTGGTTCAGTGTCTTCACAAAGTACCAGGGAATAGCTGCAGGCACAACTCATATAAACATGAAGTGCTTTGTAAGCCTGAGCTAATATCAAGATCTGCATAAAAAGAGGGCCCAGGAGGAAAGGATGGCAGCCCCTGCTATGACTTGGGGCTCTAGTGACCACTGGTAACTCTGCTTTATGGTTTTAAAACACCTCTCCCTTAAAAGATGTTCAATTGATATGTTTGGAAAGTTTCCAAGGGTGTTATCATTTGTGTCAAAATTAAATGATGGTTCTACAAAAATAAAATTACACAGATACATATAGAGTTTTCCTTACCAAAAAAATGACAACCCTGGGATGTGCCTTTTGAAAAAAAAATACTTTTGAATGTGACTCCGGGAGCTGCTCCTACAGAGGACCTGAGTTCAGAGCCCAGCACCCACTTCCGGCAGCTCCCAGCAGTCTGACTCCAACTCCAAGGATATGCACATGCTCTTTTGGACTCCAGGGCAACTGCACTGACGTGCCCATACCCACACACAGACACACTGATTCATACATAGTTAAAAATAATCTTTAAAATTCAGAAGAGAACTATGACACGAGAGAAAAACAATGCCTTCATTTCTGTAGGCTCTCGTTTGGACTCTAGATGATGGAGGGGCAGATCCTGCATCCTGGGAGACTCTAGATGATGGAGATGCAGATCCTGCATCCTGGGGGACTCTAGATGATGGAGAGGCAGACCCTGCATCCTGGGGGACTCTAGATGATGGAGAGGCAGACCCTGCATCCTGGGGGACTCGAGATGATGCAGAGGCAGACCCAGGATTCTGGGGGACTCTAGATGATGCAGAGGTAGACCCAGGGTTCTGGGAGTCCTCAGAGTACATGGGTGGTGGGGACAAAGCACTGTGCAGCTGACCAGGAGCCTGACCTGTCATCAGAATCTGCTGCTTTCATAGTAATTTTTCTCAACCTGGCTAGTCTAATAGCGTAGTATCTTCTCTGTCTTTACTTGGGAGCGGGCTTTGTGTCAGTCTGCCATAGAGTCAATAAATCGTGAGATTTGTGAAGGAAACACTGAGACTGAAAACTAAGAAGCACATACTTTTCCCCTTGAGTAGCTAGTGCTCAGAGCACAGGTTTAGACTGTCAGAAAGGGTGGGGTCGTTGGCTCTAGCTGCTTTAAAATTAACGTATTATGTCATGTTACAATGACTGTTTTACTCAACTGGTTGGGTTTTAAATCAGGTCAATAAAACCTTTAAAAGAATGTTTTACAGCCAAGCAATAGGAACAAATATCAGTTACTGCAATGAAATGGACTGGATGCCCAGTAGAAGAATGTACAAAAAGAATGGCCTTAGCTACTCCCTCTTAGACCTTGACTATAGAAGCTGCTGTCCCCATCACTCTCGCTCAGTGTGTTAAAAGACACCTCAGTCTATAAGTAAATCCTCACTTTGATGTTTCTGTACTCCCGTGATCATCTTCTGAGTTTGCATCTCTGGCATGTGGCTTTTCAGGGTTCTCTCTCGCATATATGTATATATACACACATATATGTATATATATATATATATATATGCACAGTCTATCAATGTATTTGCTATCTACACCAAACATGTACAAAATATTTTTCAATTATTGCATTGTTGCCTTAATGTAATTATTAATGATCTTTATCAATTAGTATTTAGTTTTTTTAAGACTGTAAAATCTGAGATTCTGCCAAACTGTCATAATACTGAAATCATCAGATGTGGGGGTGTATCTGAAGTATTTTTTAAAACCTGATTATTGGTTAGAAATAAAAATCATCGTTCCTGTTTTCAATCAAAATGTGCTTTGAGAGTTTAGGTACCTGTTTATTAGGATTGTTTTATAGTGATAATTATGCAGGAGGTCTTAGAAAAAACGTTTCTGAAACATGCCATTTTCTATCCACATGTGACTTCATGACCAAGAGACAACGCACCTAGTTACAATTGTGCTCAAAGTTACACCACAAAGGAGCTAAGACGTCATTCCTCTTATCTAGCAAATTTCCATTTCGCTCTGCTTGGGCATGCTGCATCGAGTTTAATCATTAGCCTCATCTACTCACCTAATCAGTGTACAGATTGAAACTTCAAATCACAGAAAAGCTCTGAAAAATAATTTAAAGTAGTATTCATTACCCTGTTATCCCCGGACACACGGCTAAGCAAGGAAAAGAGTTGACCAGCACTAATGCACTCACTGCTAGCAACTGAAATTGTTTAATTGGATTATAGAGCTGAATCTAAAAAGCTGAAGCTAACACAGAAATAAAGCTGTGTCAGAAAGAACCATGCAGCTTCATCCATGGCTACAGAATTCCCGAGAAAAGAACATTCACTTCAAACATTCAACTGTGGCTAAGTTGTCTTTCTCTTAAAGACTAGCCAAATTATTTACTTTTTCTTTTTAATTCTAATAAACTGTTTTTAAACCACCCTCTTAGCCTAAAGCACCTTTGATCCAAACAGGATCAGGAACCTAAATCAGAGACATCTGTCCTCGGGCTATTTCTAGGTGGGGCCCACATCTGCAAAGCAGTCCCCGAGCCAGCAGTTGGAAGCTGTGAGAACAATGTCAGAAGGTGGGCGGGGGCTGCATCCACAGCAGAGGGTAAGATGCTCAAGGTTGGAGATAAAATCAGGGAGTGCTGCTCTTCAGAGGGTTAAAAGGGTAGCCCATTTATTCCCGTTAAATGCTAGACTTCCTGAGAAAGATGCAGGGAGGAAGCAACCGTCTTTTGTGCACGAGTGTGAACACACCTGTTCAGGAAAAGTGAGGCAGAACTTGAGCCCACTTCTGCCCCAACCCCCAGGCATACACAGGTCACCAAACATCTGTCACAAGTCATCAACAACTGTCCTGGACTGAATTCAGCCTCTCTCTCCTCCCTGGCCTGTGTCACAATTACAGCTTCTCTTTACGTCTCCAGGAACTTGAAAGGTCAGATCACCCCAGGATGCTAATAACGTATTTATACCCATCACCCTGGGGCTGACCTCAGGTTTCTGTGAGATCCACCAAGACTTTACCATAGTTGGGATAGTTCCTTAATTGCAACCTACAAGGTGGCCTCTCTTTCTCGGATTTTTTTTTCTTCAGTTTCTTGACTCTGAGTGTGGTGTGGTGTGTGTGTGTGTGTGTGTGTGTGTGTGTGTGTGTGTGTGTGTGTGTGTGTGTTTGTATCTGGGCAAAATAATAGATAAATGGAGAAAAACAGTCTCTTAGATGTGATGACAAGATGTTCATCTTTCCTTGGGATCAGTTATTAGAACTTCTTCTAAATAGATGCCTCAGTTGATAAAGTGCTTGCTAAACGAACACAGGACCTGAGTTCGATCAGGCATGGTATGGTGACTCAAGCTTGTCAATCTTAATGCTGGGGAGGCAGAGACAAGTAGACACCCAAAGATCACTGGCCAGTCTGGCTAGCCAACGATGTGACACCACAGAGGCTTCTTGGCTCTAAAATCCTGTAAGGAAGAAAGCCATATAAGTTATAAGAGAATTATGGCCAAGAGAGTGACCTATGTGATCTATGTTGGCTTGGCCTCAGGGAAGATGGTTTTTGCTTTCTTCTGATTTAATGATCCAGAAAAGAAACCTAAGGCAACACTCCCTCAGGCAGAGCTCACTGAGCACCTCACATGCTGTCAGATAATACAAACCACCTTTCTGTGTGGTCATTGTTGCTCAAAGCTGTGATACCTCAGCCCGACCTGAGACTTCAAGTTTCAACTAACAGGGTCATGTCTTAAGTGTTCAGGGTAGCAACACAGTGATTGTCCAAACCTGGATTTGAAGGTGAAGACACTCACTGACCTTTCCACGGGCAGGGTTTAGTGTACTGGGGGAAGGGACAGCGTGGAGAGCGAGAGAGTTTGCAGGGCAGCTATGGGCTGGCGGGGTAGGAAACACACCGTAGATCACACTAGGTCTTATTGTGAAAGTCTTGGGCTTTTTGCTTACAGTGAAAAGGGGGATTGCTTCAGGCTTCAAACAGAAGAATGGCATGATCCGAATTGATCTTTTTTTAAAGACAAGATCAGTAACAATCGTGTTGGGAGTAGACAGAGAAGGGAGAAAGTGAAAACAGGCCTTGGGGTCAAATGCCAGCTTCTGTCTACTTCCAGCTCTGTTCAAAGTGCTTTGTGCCCATGGGTTCACCAGCTTGCCCCTGCCAGCCTCAATTACTAACCTGGGAAATGGGGTCATTAATAGCTATGGTTCTTGTCAGTCTCTCCAGTTATGGGGTTGGTACATAGAGAAATATTCAGATACTTTTCAGATACAAACATTTGATGCATTGCATTTCCTGAATTTCTATTTCCTTCCCAAGACTCTTAAGGTGCAATTTTTAAACTGAGCGTTTTAGCAACCTAAAATGTTTTATGGGATCCGGGAAGAGGTTTTAGATCACAGGGAAATATCAGTTGCAGTAAAGATGGGCGTCCAGTGTTTACCTCTTGTAAATGCTAACTCATAAAAACACGGACTGGTACTCACAACTGGTTGAGATACCCGTTCCTCTGGGGGAAGGAAGGTACAATTAAAGACAGAAGAGGGTCCCAAGCCCAGATACACAGAAGATTAAATGATAATCAAATCCAAAAGTATGCATTTCTCATAAGTAAGATGCAAATGAGCTGTTGTTAGGAGTTTCTGACTTTTTAAATTGCCCAATAATGCAATTATTTCTGAAATATCTATAATTCACTCTCAAAAGTAGAGTATTTGCAAATATTCTCAGTAGACTCCCTCCTCACTGGCATTTGAACAAATAATCTCAGCTTAACTAATCAGCTTTTTAAGCTGTCTGTTAACCTACAAGGAGCAGTCTCTCCTACCTGCTCGGCGAATACAGAAGTTAACTGTGCTGTGGACAGAGTAAATGAGCTGTGGACGCTGAAGGGGATACAGGGTGGTGCTTGCTGATTCTGCTTACATGCTTAAGGGTTTCTGCGCTCAGCATTGCTTTGAGAGGATTCCCTTGGTGCCAATTGACCTAACTTATTCCAAAACAATTCTTTGTTTGGAAAGAATAATTTTCATTGTGGGTGTTCCTTGAAATTGTGCTCTGCGGCCCTGCTATTACAGAGAGGAGGACTGTGCCACCGGGTGCTCACTTCATCTCCATTCCCTGGCTAGATTAGCACTATATCCCACATGCAGAGCAAATAATCTGTTTTAATTTCATCCCATGCACATGTCGTTTAACTTTAAACAGTTTTTTCTAATGTGCAAAATCCTTCTCTGCCTAATATTAAACCAAAATTTTCATATTTAAATTATTTTTAAAAACTGAAGGCGGGAGACTTGTTTCAGTCACAAAACAGCTTTTCTTGCAAATATTCTTTTAAGTTGGTTTTCTTGGATTGCCTTGAATGGCATCTCCATTCTCCTTTGAAATCATGTGAATGCATTTTTCCCTGGAGTGAGAGGGGAAGAGACTGGAACAGGAAAGTTCAAAAAGGCTTTAATAAACTTAGCCAATGCATTCTTTTTATTAGGCAGTGCTGTCTGTTGGGATTTCTGCAGTGTTTTTTTAAGTCCCAATAAATCAATTAACCAATATTCATTCTAAGATTCAATTTGGTGAATAGAATATATGTGCTCTTCATCAGGGCACACATCTTTTTAAGTCTGGAACCACCACACACAGAGAATTTAATTCTGACAGACATTCGTTCTCAGCATAAATACTTTGGGGCCAATGGTTGTCCCCACTTAATCATACCTCTTAAAAGTAAATTCCAGAAAACTTGAAGCTCCCAGTGACCCCTGGTAAGGTGAGTTGTCAGTAAATTACTTTTATGATGTGCCCTAGGGAAGCAGGACTGCCCTGACTCGGGGAGGGGGTGGGGTGGGGTGAGGGGGTGGGGTCTTCTTGCCTGGAGGGGGTTTGGCCTTTTACACTATCTGACCTTCCCACTACTAATTCCACATTGCTGCCTGGCTGTTAGCTGCTTTGTTGGCTGTCGTAGAAGAGACTTATATACCAGGAGACGTGTTCACTGCGCGCTTCTTACTTAGCCTCCAGATGGAACTTGATAGTGAACATCTGATTCTGTGATTAAATTTGAATACTGAACATCGAATGATCTGAAATTAGAAGTGAGCTTGGAGCAGACTGGGGTAAATTGTGGCTGCCTTGGGTGACAATAGGAGACAGCTGCGTTGAAGTCTGTCCCTCTCGTTTTCCTAATTTGAAGTTTTTGTGATGATCGATCATTTATAGGAAACAGGAGACATGTATAAAGATAGCATGTCAGAATTGTGTTCTGGCTTTTTATCCCACAAACTATTAAGCTATTGGAGAAAAATCTTAATACTTTTACTATTTTTTTTTTTTTGTCGTAAGATGTTATGGTGCCTTGGTGGGATAGCAAACACAGGACTTCATATTGTTTTAGATTTTTTAAAAATCAGACTAAAAGTATTACAAAATAATATTTTTATATGCTATAGAACACAAAATGTTATTCATTTCCCATTATTGGTTAGGGCATAACTTCTGTAGACTTAGTATCTGTCTCAGCTTCTTGAATATCTAATTTTCCTCTTGTGGCCCAGGAGGGACCAGTATCTCAAATTCTTTCATGCAGACATTTATAACTTGGCTTTATTTTCTATAAGTGTGTCATATCATTGAATGGTGTGTGTGTGTGTGTGTGTGTGTGTGTGTGTGTGTGTAGTACAGTGAATCAGGCAGCACAGGGTGTGCAGCTCATGTCAACCTTTTCAGGCAGAACTACAGTTCCCAGTCAGAGCTGCAAAAAAGTGAGTTCAATAGCGCCGCAGTGGGGAAGGAAATAGATCGGCCAATACCTTTCTGGAATGGAAGTTTCTGGCTCAGGAGCAGCTTTAAACTTTATTTACATGCCGCCACACAGAATCACTGCCAAGTTAGCCACCCCAAATAGTTCTTAACCCAGGCACAGTCTTTAAATGATGAGAAAGCATTAAATTGATTACCTTAACATTGTAAGTAGAGTCATGTGCTTCCGAACATAGGATGTTCCTCCCCAATATTTATCTTCACGTTCGAGAGAGACAATAGACATCACTCTCTGACAACACTGGGTAGATTTTACTCGAGAAAATGGTAACCAAGCTCAAAATCTCAAAGTCAATTTGGAAATAATAGTTAAAATAGATGTCTCATCAAGTTGCTGATGCCCAAGCTTGGACTGTCTAAGCAGATATTGTGTGTGCTTGTTTTTGTTGAAAATACCCAGATGATTTTATCCATTGCAGAGTACTCCATGCTATCATTCCTTGGAGATTTACTGTTACCATAAGACCTGGATCAGAGGTTGTATTAATATTGGGAGATGCCCAACAAAACGGCCCATCTCTGAAACCATTCCCAAAACCAGGACTTTGAATTTGGGATGCAACGTCTCAGACTGTATTACAGAAACACACACACACACACACACACACACACACAGGGGTAGGGGTAGGGGTGGGGAGGACTCAGATCTAAAGAGAAAGAGGAAACAGAATCCGAACTCTAAAAACAATTGGTGTCTCCTAACATCAAAGTGAAATCTGGGAGATTCCAGAAGAAAGAGAACGTGATTCCATCTGTCTGAGAATGACTGTCTTCCTTAGTAAGAGACTCCTCAACAGACATAGATAAAGAAAGAGCCTTGGGCATAGGAGACGTGGGGCAGCATGGGGAAGCTGAGGCCAGAGAGGAGATGTGTGGTCCATCCCATACGCTCTGCTGAGATTCTGAGTGTCTACAGTAGACAGTAAGAACAATATGGTCACCCCCAGTTCAGTGTCTGCCTCTGTACCCTCTTAGCTTTTGAAGCAAGCGTCACTTTGGCTGTGCTAATTGCTCCATGAATGTGATTTCATAGTTTTTCTGGGAGCAAGGTGGGTTAAGAACTGAATAAAAAACTGAATGCAGAGCTAATCCAAGGAGAAACTGAAATTCAACGCAAATGGGCTTAATTATTTTAGTTAAGATTTTACTTCCCCACTGCTGGGTTCTCTGGCAGAAAGCAGGTGGGGGGGGGGGGAATGGCTGAATGTGATAGTGAGTGTTGTGATTCAGCTTTACCCCTGGGCACCAGAGAGAAACATACCCATTGAGTCAGGAGTCTGTCAAAACAGGAACTCATTTAATGGTATCAAGCAGAGACTTTTATAGGGTTGTGATAGGGGTGGAGAAGCCTGGAATGGGCCAAGGTGGAGCAAGGAACAAGGGCTAATAATATTCTGCCACATTAGCAGTAGCTGGGCAGAGGCGGGCCTACGTCAGGTAGCCAGAGACAGGTCTCTAAACTCGAGTCAGGCTCAGGAAGTTACACTAGGCCTCATGCCAACTCAAGTTAGGCTCAGGAAATTATCCTGGGCCTCATGAGGCCCAACATCCCTCAAATTCACCTTTCCTAGTACAGATTATAGCAATCTCAGACTCTTCTAAGAGTGTAGCAAATCCTGGCTTTTCCTCCAAAGAACCAAGACAAGCCCAGTAAGGAATGGTCCCCATCATACACACAAACACACACACACACACACACACACACACACACACACACGTAAGCCATACCTTTCCTGTTCCACTTTGTATGTGTCGTAATTACTTTTTTATTGCTATAACCAAACACTATGACCAAGGCAACTTAAAGTATTTGAGATTAAATATTAAATATTAAACTTAAAATATTTAAGAGAGTTAGAGTTAGAACAAAAGCATGGGGACAGGAATAACTAAGAGCTTACATTTTGATCTGGAAGTGGAAGACACACAGAGAGAGAGAGAGAGAGAGAGAGAGAGAGAGAGAGAAAGAGAGAGAACTGAGAATGGCATACAAATCCAACCCCAGGGACACACATCCTCCCACAAGGCTACACTTAACCATTCCCAAACATTTCCACCAACCAGGGACCAATTACTCAAATGATGAGGGAGGTGAGGCATTCTCATTCAAACCACAGGTGGTTTGTGCTCTCAATGTTTGGCTAGGCCTGAGTCAATGATGCTTTCCTGGAGCCAGTGATAGAGCCTCTAAGCAAGGGTCATAGAATACACGCTCAAGCTCAGACCTGCGTGTTATGAGGAGAGAAGAGGGTAGGCAACTGGGCAGCCTAAACCATGGCTTATTAAACTTCAACCACTTTCAACACCTATTCATTCAGGACATTATTACACAACTACTGGTATAGTACAAAATTGTACAAATAAAACTTATTTTAAGATAATTTTTATGTAATTCTGCTACTTATTAAAGACAAAAGCAAAATTGTGTACTAATACAATGGACATACTTATTTATTTTTACATCAAAAATATCTTGTCTGAATATTTGATATTATAGGGTAATGAGTACCTTTGACCCATTTCAGAGCTGACTGATATTTTGATTTTATAAGTATCAATACTGAGAATAGAACTTCACATAAATACATAATACAAGCTATTAGAAATATGTCAGCCATTTCAGAAACTACTGGAGGGCTCTCCCAGTCTCAACCCAAACTTCATTGAATGATTGTCCTTGAAACTCAATTTGGCATCTCAAAAAGCAGTTTTTAAATAAAATAATCAAATACAATACAACCCAATGATAAACTAATTTGATAGTTTCACGCTGAGGAATGACAGTAGGAAATGTCCAAGGTTTCTGTTTTCTGTAACTAAAATACAGTACTCCTAGGAGAGAGAAAACTCCAGATGTTACAGTGTTGGTTAGCACCTGGAAGTGTGCGGGCATGCGCTGTGCAAAGTACACGTGCCGTGTGTTCACAACCAATGTTACAGCAAAGTCACAGAGTGCACAATAGGCGAGCGTTACCAGAAGCACCTCGCATTCATTCTGAGTTGGACTTTGTTTTCTAAGATTTATTTACATGTGTCTGTGAGTGTCTACACACCTGTGTGTGCTGGCACCCTCATAGGCTGAGGGTGCTGTTGGAGCCGGCCCTCTTTGGCTCTGAATTTCGGATCATTGTGCATTTAGAAATCTTGGGTTGTTGCTAAGATTTGTCAGGAGCCTCAAATTCAGTTCCGGTCTAGTTTGGATCGGGATCTTGAAAGTTTAAGCCGCTGAAATCTAAGATAAACACCTCCTTCTCAGGACCCAAGATTCTTGATAATGGTCCTGACCTTCTTCCTAGGCGTAGTCTGGTCTCGCCGTAGAGCTCCTCCTGGGCTTTCTTCTAAGGCTTAGCTTAACAAATCCAAGGTTGCAGCGCGACCCACTAAAGCATTCAGTTGATGCAGGATGTCTGACTCCGCGTTTCCTTGGTGTGTATCCAGTACTCATTCTTAACCTTAATCTGCCTTATGTTTATCGTCATGTAGTCCAGACGCCCACATCTGATGCACAGTACAACATGCACAAGAAAGCATCGCTGAACCTCCAAGCAGTCAAAAGCTTCTCAGCTGCGGAAAATGGGCCATCGCCAGAATTAAGTGGGCAGAAGTTTTGATAAAACATATCTATACCGCTGAAAGTCTTCTCACTTTGAAAGGCCTTCGTGACATGTCTAGTTTTCGTCTGTCTATTAATCATATTTGTTAGTGAGTCACTATGGTGTTTGCAGTCAAACCTCCATGAAAAATGGGAGAATGTAAAGAGCTGTCCCCAAAAGGCTTTCATAGAGAACAAGAACCATTCGGGAAAAAATGCAGTATTGTAACATAGTTTTGGTATTTTTTTGTACCCTGTGGCTTGGAGGTTCCCATTTTCTAACTAATGATACTGGGTTCCATCATGTGCAATTTAATTAACTTTGGCAAACCAGTTTGACACGTTTTAATTTGTCTTTAGTTGTAATGGGATGATTAATGCACTGAGAGCTACCCTGAGTGTAATGTGTTCGTTATTTCTTTACATTTTGAAATATGCTGGGTGGTTCTGATCCCCAGAGTCAGTTAGCATGCCTTTGCTAGACAGCTAATGTTCTTAGTAAAATCTGTTCTTATTTACTCGGTTAAGTGAAAACAAGAGAAAGTTTGAAAAGCACGAATCTTGACTCTCTACCCAGGAGATGTGTGTTTTCATTTACTCTCTAACCATTAGGAAAAATATTTCAATTATTCGTTTGTTTTTTGAGTAATAGCCTTTGTCACATTTAAGCATGTTCTTGAATTAATGCTAAATCTACTTAAAAAACAAAAACATTCAAAACCAAACATCTATCTTTTTTGTTTAGTGTTTATGTATATGTGTATATGAGTGTGTGCATATTCTTGTGTAGTTAAGTGTGTATGTGTGTGCATGCATATTCCTGCGTGTGAGAGTGGTTATATGCATGTCATAGTGTGCGTGCAAAGGTCAGAGAACAGCATCAGGTATCAGTTCTCTCCTTGCACCTTTCTGAGGCAGGATCTCTGTTGTTCACAGACTTCCCCTCCTGTGGGTGTCCATGATGTCCTGCCTCAGGGTCCCTCTTGTTCACTGCTGCACACAGGCTCTGCCTGTGGGTGTCCAGGATATCCCTGTCCCTTCCCTTTTATCTCACTGGGGAAGACTGAGATTACAGGCATAGGTTACCACATCTGGATTTTGCTTGGGTCCTGGAGAATTGCATTCAGGTCTTCACACTTGGACAACACACACTTTATCCACTGAGCCATCTTCCCAGCCCTTATGTGGATGAGTTCTAAGTAGGACTACTGTTTTTTATGGCAACAGTGGTTTTTTTTCCCTTTATGGATCTTTCTTCCTGAAAGCATGCCTGTATTGTCAATATGACTTTCTGAAAGAATTTCTCTATTTCTGTCAGCATACATGATGTAAGTTATCTGTCACATCCGTTCCGTCTAAGGGAGATGGTTAATTTATTCCCATGGAAAGCTGAAGGAACTAGACCTTCAACTTTATTTTCACTGCTGGGACTCCTTGTCATATTCTGCCCCTTGATCATGTAAAATGATAAGATTACTTTCTTTAAAATTATCTTCTTACCCATGGATGCTGTAGTGAGATACAGAAGATTGTTAGCAGATGGTGGCTGTAAAGCCACTTTCTGTTTGAGCAAAATTCAACAAGAGCTATGGCATTCAGCTTAGTTGGATAAGTTTTCTAGAAATTTCTGTGTAGATATTGTCCATGTGTTCTATAACTCTACAAAAAGTAGCTTGGTACAGGGTTGCCACTCAGTGGTTCATTGTTTTGTTCATTGGTAGAGTTGGTGAACAACTGACTTCCTTGGCATCTGATAAATGAACCATTAAAACTGGGGAGAGCCCAGAAAACGCGTCTTTATTTAGTGATACATTATGGTGAGTTAGGTGTGAGACTTTTGGTAAAGATGTGAATATTGGGAAGAGAAAGGGAGGAAGACAATGGAGTCATTTAAAGTTTGTGTCCCAGGATTGCTTTATGAACAGATCCAAGTGTCTCTCCATTTATCTGTTTCTTAAAGACAGCAAGATTGTCTCATTGTTCCCTGTCTTAACCTGGAAAATAGTAACATACATAAAATCTCCATCTGCCTTTAAAAAAATGGGAACTTCTCATTAACTGAATAGCTTCATTAAAACTGATAAACTGAAAGATGCGTGATGAAAAATGTCACAGCTTTGTGACAGAATCAATAGATGTCCAAACCATGTCCTGTGTGTCTTAGTTACTTTTCATTGATCAGATGCCTGACCAAGGCAACTTCTTGGGGGCTTCCAGTTTCAGAGAGTGAGCTCACGACCATCACTGGGAGTGCGGCAGCAGCAGGCAGGCATGGTGCTGGAGCAGTAGTTGCAACAACCGTCATAAGGCAGAGAGAGCTACCTGGGAACTGTGTGGGTTTGTGAAATCTCAAAGCCTGCTCACAGCGATACACCTCCTCCTTTTGGTTACTTCTGAGACATTTCTGAACTTGAAGCTTTGGACTTTAAAACACTAATGCCAATCATGCTTTTCTCTTGCTCTAGGGATGTTCAAGAATTAACCAAACATGGTTACAATGGTTGGTTCTTGGAAATTAAGACTATAGTCCAACAATTAAATAAGATTTGTCATAAATTATGCCAGCTACTTCCACATGTGTGGATAGTACAGTCTGTGGACCAATGTGAAGGATGTTTAAGATGGAGTGTGTGGTAATGACTTTAATTAGGAGTCAACAGACTACAGATGGAATCTGACTCACTGCTTGCTTTTCTAAATAAAGTTTCATTGGGACGCTTACATGATACCCATGACAACTTCTGTTCTCAACAACAAAGTTGAGTAGTTGCCGTAGAGATTCAGTACATTCTGAGGAAATCCTCAATCCTAAATATTCACTTGCTGGCCCTTTAGGGAAGTAGTAACAAATATACTCTTCTTTGAAGTCATGTTGTCATAAATCTTCGAAGACACTAAAATAACATTTTAAGGGATATTTGAACAAAATTATGGAAACTATAAAAATGTTAGCATTTCTCTACACATTTTAGTATGATCAGAAAGAATCCAAATTTCTTTATGGACTATATTCTTAGGGCCCTGAAATTTTTAGAACATCATTACCATGGATTTTTTTTAACTTGCAGACAGTTATAGTGATGTGCTCCTTTAAGCCCAGCACTTGAGAGGCAGAGGCAGACAGATCTCTGTGAGTTCAAGACCAGCCTGGTCTGCATGGTGAATTCCAGTACAGTCAGAGCTACATAGTAAGATTCTGTCTCCAAACAAAAAATGAACTTATTTATTTTGGTAGCATATGCCATGGTGCATGTGTGAGGTCAGAGCACATGTGGGTCCTGGGGCAGCAGGGAATTTTCCTGGTGAGTCATCCTGTCATCCTATATGACTGCTTATAATGGCTGCTGGTGAAGAGAAAGAAGAGAACGTGACGTGAATACTTATAATGTACTTTGTGACTCTCAGCTCTAAAGGACCTGGATATGATTTATTTTAGTACATATATATATATACAGCATAAATGTGTGTATATGTATACACATGTATAGAATTATAAATATGTAATATACATACAATCTTCCATTAATTATCTTGGTTTCGTGAATATACCACTATGCTAGTGGAAAAGAGTAGCAATATCTCCAGGAAGCCCACAATGTCAGCATGACTTCTCTATAGACTGTAGCTTACAGCACTACGGAAGATTGTGCAAGCATCTCTCTTCAATCTGCGGTGTCCCCGTGTCACCTAAGGAGCAGGACTGGACCCACGCCATTACCTGCACACCGTCCTGTAGCACCCTTGTTTCACAAAACTGACATTTTTATCTAAAAGTACAGTTTTGGAATTTCCTCCTCTGTCTAAGCTCAGCAGTTGAAGCATAGTGAAAGGGCTCTGCTTAGTTTATCTTTAACTATAGAACTCTGAAGGATGCAGGAGAGTCTGGACAGTTTAACTGTTTGTAAACCAGAACCGAAGCTACCCAAAACAGTACATTTGTGACTCTAATTTTTGTAGGTTTAAAAACTGCAATTCCTTGTCTGTGACACATGACATTGTTAAAATGCTCTTGGGGTGCCTACAAAATGGCTAAGATCAAAGTCATTTTTAAATTGGGAGATTTTAGATGACTTGAATTTAGCATCTTAGGCTTAATAAAGCAATGCCATGGCTAAGGCATCTTTTGCTCTCCCACCTCCTTCTTCTGCTCCATTTTGTCCTCAGGAAAATCAGAAGCAGAGCTCAGCAGTTAAGAGCACTTTCTGCTCTTCCAGAGGGCCTCAGTTTTGATTCCTAGAGTCCGTGTCTTTCAGCTTACAACTGCCTGTAATTCCAGATGTAGGATCTAATGCCCCCTTCTGGCATATCCATATGGCATTTGTTTACACCACACACACACACACACACACACACACACACACACACACATGCACGCACGCACGTACATACTCACACAACACATGCGCAGAAAGAAGTGTGGAGGGGGCAGAAAAACTAAGAAAGGGCTGTATCAAAATTAGGAAGTACTACCTTGCACAAGCCATCTTGTTTCATTTTTCCTCCTCTAATCACCTTTTCAGCATCATGGGGCATGCATTGATCTTACAAGAAGCTTTACTTATACGGTAAAATTTGAGCATGCCTTAAATTAGGCAGTTCACTATATTAAGCCCAGACTTTCCAATCCACCCAAAGTTTCCAGTAAGTCCGATTTGACCTTTGTATAAAGACCACCTTCACTAGGTGGCTCATTTTTGCTGCCCTCATGGGTGGTCGCATGAGGCAGATTTCCCCATTGAACTACATAAGACTTCCTCTCTTGCCAACCGAACATTACCCTGGGATGTGGCTTGGAGGAGTCGTTTCTCAATGCCGTCAACAACTGCTTTCTTGGAGCAGCCTGCTGCTGAAGCGTGGAGGTTGCTCTTGGGTTGAGTCATGTATGGCTGGGTTGAGGAAGCGAGTGTGGCTGGCCCACCAAATTACAGTGGCTATGATGTAATTAAGTTCAGTATCCTCCCTAAAGACTTCAAAAAGTATCATTATGACACCAAACCTAAAGAAGAAGAATTTCCAAGAGGAAATTAGTGAGAAATGGTCTTTAGGAAAATGTTGCAAAATTAGAAAATAATAATAATAATCAGTAAAAACACACTAAAATTATTCAAGACTATAATCTATGCTGATACAAGTTTATTATCTATGGTCCTGAGTACATTTTAGTCAGTCATTTAAAAAAATTAGCTAAGTGGGGTGAAGGGATGGCCAGAAATTAATGATGCTATTGAAATTGGGATGGAAGGTTAAAATATGTTAAGAAATTTTGAAAATAAAGAGAAAATGAAAACAGTCCTCAAGAAATGATTCAGGGGGCATTTGCTCTCCGGTGATAAGGATGGCACTGGGCAGTTACAGTGACAACTGAGACTATCAAGCTGTAGACATAGATTCTACTAAAATGTGTCTGAGGACTAAGTGATTGTGCAGTGTGGGTGGGGGGAGGAAATGAGAGAGTCTTTTGCCAGTCCCAACCAGTCAGAATCATTACAGCCAAACCGTGCGCATGCCTGTCAGCCTTCTGGTGTGGCCTAGTCTGAAATTTACATTCAGGGACAAGGAGGCTTGGAGAACATGCATGAGTGCATACGTGCTAACGGAAGGATGCTTTGCTTGTACTTTGTCCCAGATGGTTTTTGTTCAATGTCCTGCTCTTATCTCTTCAGGGATCCATGACAGATTTTCTGAAAGTGGTTTCATCTTCAGGTCAAGGGTAATTTATGCTTTTGGTAATGTGCAATAGCATCATCACTCCGTGCACTGTGGCTTTGAATTAGCCCGTGTCTCACCGGTTACAATCTCATGATGCACATATTAGTATTTATGATTGCTGTCTAGCTTTCGGATATTACAGACATGGGTGGGACAGCTCCCAAAGTAGCCTGTGTCCAGACCAAAAGCTACATTGCAATGAGCATCACTTCCCAATGAGGAGACGACCCTGGGGAGAGAAGGATGACCACTTTCTATGCAAGGTAGGACCCCGTGGGTGGTTCTAGTCCAGTACCTTAAAAGACTGTATATAGGTCCAGCAAGATGACTCACTGGGTAAAAGGTACTTGCCACCAAGGTTCTCAACCTGAATTTGATCCTCATTTATGAAAGAAATAAGAAATGTAATTTTTTAAAAATTTTGAAGTCTGAATTACAGCCCTCGACACATCTATCCTGATGCAGCCATTCCTCCACAGTATATGGCCCAAGATAGCTCACATTATATGTCACACAACATAAACTACATATGCTCTTGCAACCTGTAGGCCATGGGGTTGACACTCCTGGGTTGAACATGTGGGCCTGCAAGTGTGGCCTAGAGACATGGGAAGGTCGCACACCTGGCCTAGCTTAGAGCCCCCTTCCTGATGCTGCCGTCTGCTCCACTCCACCAACCTCCCAGAGGACATCCCAGCCCTCTATAGGAGAACCCAAAAACGTCTGCTATACTTCACTGAGTCTCTGTGGATAGGGAGGCAATAGCTCCCAACTCTCTGCTTCCAAATAAATTTGCTCTAGACCAGAGGTTCTTAACCTCTGGGTCTCAACCCCTTTGGCAAAAGCTCATCTCCAAAAATATTTACATTACTATTATAAAAGCAGCAAAATTACAGTTATGAAGTAGGAACGAGATAATTGTATGGCTGGGGGTCACCACAACATGAAGAACTGTATTAAAGGGTCACAGTATAGTAAGGTTGAGAACCACTGGCCTAGATGAAGCAGATGCCCTGGGTCTTCTCACACAAGCAACTCCAATGTTCATTTGACCTGTAGTAAAGAGCCTAGTAATGTCTGTAAAGAGCCTCGTAATGTAGTAAAGAGCCATCCCAGCATTATCAGAGTCCAATGTGATGCTGCTTTACGCTGTGCTTGTATATGTGCACGTGTGTGTGTTTTCATGCGTATGCACATATTTGTATGTGTACATGTATGTTGATGAGTGCTTGAGTCTATGCAATCGTGCAAGCATGTGTGTAAACATGTAATATGTGTATGCACATGTGTGAGTATGTATGGTGTGTATGTATGTATGTGCATGTGTGTGTGCATGTGTGTGCGTGTGTGTGTGTATGTGTGTGTGTGTGTTGATGCACTAAACCAGAATGTTAAATCTTTCTGCTTCTCTAAACCACATCAGATGAGGAATTGCCTTGTGCCACATGTGAAACCCAGGAGTATACAGTCTGTGGCTATAAGGTGCGAGAGCATACCATTGTATTCCAGAGATCTTCTAATAGGTCCTTCATTGCACCCTTGCCACTGTCCTATTATCTGGGTTGTACCAACCCAACCCGACTAATAGACAAGGAAACTTGTGTTCAGAGAAGCTGAGATCTTCCCAGCAGTGGATATAGTACAGTAACTAGAGAGACCAAGATTAAACTCTTGTCGGTCTGACATCAATCATCAAATACAATCAAGCCAATACTCGGGCCACACCCAGCCTCTGAATGCATCTGCAGAAATTTCAGTCCAAATCAGCACTGACTTCCAGTGTGACCTCTTCTAGGAACACTGCGTCAGTGAACACAGGCGCACTGCACGGCGTCCTTGCTGCGGGCGGCCTCTGCCCTTTCAGAGTAGTGGATTGATCCCAGAACAAACAGCACGTTGCTGCGGCAGAAAACCAGCCACCCTTGATCTGGCCTTGGTCGGCAAGGGGAGTTGTTCGGGAAGTGGAGTCTGCTAGAAAAGCCACTAGCCTCATGATTGTTTGACAGGGTGGCCTTCTGCACAATTAATTGGTTTGTTTTATTTTGTTTTGTTTTAATTCCCAAATAGCCCACAGTTGAATTCATTCAGGTCTGGGGAGAAGTCTCACCTGTGCCCAGATAAGACTTTTCCCATCCTAAATGAACACAGAGTTTGGCCTTTCTACTGTTTGGGAGGGGCAGTCGGGTTATACTGCCTTCAAAAGGGACTAGAAGAAATGGCTCTTTTCTCTTTTATTCTCTGACTCTGTTGGTTTCAGTATTTCAAAAAGACTAATCACAAAGAGATCATTAAATGTCCAAGAAACTGTGGAAACTGGTAGGTGCTAGTGAACCCTGAGAGGTGAAACAGTAAGAAACTGGGAAACATCAGGACAGGGTCTCCAGAGAAGCAGCATGCTAGAACATTCGCACAAAACTCAGCTCCCCTGCATCTACCACACTGCTTATGTTACTGTGAGACAGTGAATTTGCTTATGTTACTGTGAGACAGTGAATCTGTGGGTGCAAAGGGGGAGCATCCAAAACACATCGCATTCAAAACACTGCTCATTTCTCAGAAGATCGTGATGTGTCACCCATGATCTATGCCCCATCAGTGGGCACTTAAAGCTTGATTTTTATATACACAATTCATTTCAGTGATGGATAAACACCTTCTCAAGAATTTGAGGTGCAAAAGTTGGAGGGGAAAAAAACCTTTCATAAATTTCTGGACTGAGTCATATAATTAACTCTGTCTACTGTGAAAAAACCACACCTGTGCACATGCAATTTGCAGAGATAGTTTGATTTCCCAGGGCTGTTAGTAATGTGTTTGCTTTCACACCAAACTGCTCCTTATAACAAACAGAAAACTCCACTAAATTTAATCCAAGCTCTGAGCAATGGAAAGGCATATAGATGATGTCGTGCATTATAAATATTTTTTGTACTTGCTGGTTTATTTCTAAGGAAATTGTGCTGATGACATCATAATGATGACTGGCTTTTATTAGTGTTTTGCTCTAAAGCTCTAGACCAGGCGTTATAAAGAAAAACAAATTGTCTGGTGTTATCCCTTAATACTTTGCATGAGGTCTTCTGGAGACATTAATCCCAGGAAGCGTTTCTGGGATGAAACTTCACACAATGTCTTCCGGGGACATGAGTCCCAGGGAGCGTTTCTGGGATCGCTCTACTATGCCAGTTCTTTTTATTGTTATTGTGTCATAAGACACAACAAGGAAGCAAAGTGAAATTTTAGAATGCAAAATGATGACTGTTGGTTTTTGTCTGAACTCCTCACATTTCTCTAGACACCGGTTTTCTCTGATATTTTCACTCCCACTGATATTTTTTTTCTGAGCCCTCTCCATTGTCAGGGAAAGGCATTTCATACTGGTTTGTGAAGTTTGAACACACTGCTTCCACTAGAAGCCAGTTGGAATTGCTGACACTTTGTTCTTACTAACTCCTTGCTTCCATGCTTTTTCTTTTGTTAGACTGCTTTATGAATTCTTTGGGAATTTCATACTTTGTGCTTTAATCGTATTTCCTCTAACTTCTTCCCCTAACTCCTCCCAGATCCAGCTCCACCTTTCTACCCGCCCCCAGTTTTGTATCTTCTTCTTTTTTCTTTAGTAACTCATCAACCCCAGTTTATGCTGCCCATGTGCCCCTGGATGTGGGGCATCCAGAGAGTAAGTCAGCCTCCCAGGAGCCACACCCTGAAAGAAAGCTGAGTATCCTCCCCAGGAAGCCATCCATAGTTCCTCAGTGGGTGGGGACTCCGGAACTTCTTCCTATCCCATCTGGGAATGTCGTCCGGCTTGGCCTTACACAGCTATGTCAGGTGCTCTCTGAGGTCACAAGCACAGAGCTCCTGCTTCCTCTGGGACTCCTCTTCCGCTCTCACTTCCCTCTTTCTCCTGGATAGTTCCTCAGCCTTAGGGAAGATCTGAGATGCCCCATTTATGACTGAAACTTATTCTCTGATGTTGACCAGCTGCGAGTTATCCATTAACCGTGGTCTGAGAGCAGCACCGTGGATAGAGAGATAAAGAATGTGGAAGGCAGTTTGGTAGTATACCTGCTTAGCAGAATAGTAGCATTGGGCTCACCACCGCCACCCTGAGGCCGTGAGCTCCCTATGGGTTCTTGGCCACATTTACAGCACCAGGCATGTGTTTCCTCCTGTAGGGCAGCAGACCTTTTATTCAACTGGAAAGCAATTGGTTGACCCTCATGACACCCATGCCGCTACTACTGGCATGTCTTGCCATGCCAGACACTATTGTAGTTGTCAGGTTTAAAGCTGAGTACAACTGCTGTTGACATTTTTTTAACTAATAAATTCTTTTAAATGATTTATTTGACATGGCTATATTTTAAAAGAGAAGTAAAAATGGGATAAAATACACACACATATAAAATAGAATTATAGATTTTACCGCCTTTTATTCATTCATGCTATTATTACCCGCATGCCCAGAATTGCGGCACCCAGTTGCTACGTCTTGGATACAGTCACAGAATAAAATGTGGCTTCCCTTCGAGACTCTTTCTTTATGTAAAGGGAGACTGGTAGACACAAATAACACAACATGATGAGAGTTGAGTGGTGTCCTAGGATTGTGTGGAAAGTACTAGAAAGAAAAGAGAAAGACATGCAGAACCCTTGAGTCTAGACTTCTCAGGGAAGTGGGAGCTGACCCTTAAGATACAGACCAACCCGTCCCACACTTCTGAGAGGAGCAGAACTGATTGACTAATGCTGACAGCAAGGGATCCAAGTGCTAGACGCTGCAACTTTCTTTTCTGTGTACGGTGGGTGCCTTGTGAAAGGAGCTTACAAAGGCAATGCAATATGAAGAAGAACCAAAAGCTTAGGACGGGTTGTTGTTCCAAAGTTAAACAACCTGCAAGCCTTGAGGCAAGGGTTAAGGCCATAAAGTTCTGCTAGAACTCGCATTCTTTCCACTGTGTTCACACATGCTCACAGGCCTGAGATTCCCCGCGACCTAACAGCGAGAGTGGGGAACACACACACATTTATGCCTTCTCTTTTTCCAAAGAAGGGCGAGGGCTCGCAGGCAGGCACAACTGTTGTTCCACGAGGTGCCTCTCTGCCAGGGGCTGTAGTTTTTCTCCTGTCAAGCTTCAGCCTGAATGCACAATCCCAGCAGACCTTTCCTGAGCCCTTAGACTAAACTGACCCCAGTCCTAGTGCACCTTCCCATAACAGTCTATACTTTTCCTGTAGAATTCTTTCTAAAAGTGAATTGATTGCACATTTATTTCTAACCATCTTTCCTTAAAATCTGATGTCCCAGTTAGAACATACTAGCCCAGGTCATGGCATAAGAGAATAACTTGAAATTGTACTAAGCCCCAGAATGTGTCAAAGCCATCCATTGGTCTTTCTGTGAACCACCTCACAGTAATTCACAATGTAGGAAATAACCAATGCCCTTGTTTGTGGGATGTTGAAAACACAGGGACTCTAAGAGCTCCCCCAAATCAAAGGCTTGTAAGTGGGAAGCCGACTGTAAACTTTGGTGCTGAACCCCGAATTCATGCCCTTCAGTGTGGCAATATGCATGACTAGGAATCTGGTGTCCAGGCTGTAGAAGCAACTGGTTTACCTCATCACACAGATGACTGAGGAAGGGCTGGACTCCCAGGGCAAGCTGTAAGCCCGGAGAGAATAAACATGAATGAGGCCCTGGGCATTGAAAAGAGGAGATGGTGCCTGCTAGGAAAATAAACACCATATTTGCAATGTGATTTGGTAGCAGAAACTCTTCTTCCTCCCCATGGGATGCTGGGAATTAGAATGCACAGCATCCATTTTCTTCAGTTTTGTCCAGATTGCCTCATGTGTGAAAAAATGAGCATACTAGAAATAATTGCTTGTCTGTCACTAATTCTTCCCTCGGTAAACTGAGAGCGGTGCCATGTGATTAAAACGTCAAAAATTCCTGCAAACTGGTCCTGTGGTCCCACATCACATTGTCCCCGGCAATCCAAAGTAAAGTTTCTGTTGAGAAACTACAGGAAGCAGTACTCATTCCCACTGAGAACTGGCGGACTCCGTGAAGACAGTGGACAGCAAACTTCTATTTCAAGTAAAGACTCTGTGCTCCTCCCGTTGGTTCTTTTAAAAACTTAGGAAACCTAAGGGTTGGCAAGATAGCTCAGGGAGTCAAAGAGCTGGCTCCAGAAGCTTGATGACCTGAGTTCAATCCCTGGAAGTCATGCAAAGATGAGAAAGGACAGAACCAGTTCTACAAAGTGGTCCTCTGACCTTCACATGCTCCCACATACCACCTTTTCTCTCTCCTCACCACATGCACACACTCACACACATATACATACATAAACACGCAGACATACACACACATACATACACAAATATACATACACACATACATACATATACACACACATACATACACAAGCATACATACATACATACATACATACATACATACATACATACATACACAGGCACACATACATACATACACACATATATACACACACACATACATACATACATACACAAACATATATACACACACATACATACACACACCACACACACATTAACAGTGATAAGAAGAAATAAGAAAACATCTAAGCCCTTCCTTTAGACTTTCTTAATGAATTCTATTCTAATTCTATAGTCTTTTTTTTTTGAGGTTTTTTTTTTTTTTTGGGTAGCTTTGAAGCCTATCCTGGAATTCACTCTGTAAACCAGGTTGGCCTCAAACTCACAGGGATCCACCTGTCTCTGCTTCCCGAGTGCTGGGATTAAAGGCGTGCACCACCACTGCCCAACCATGATTTTATATTCTTTAATATAGACTTTTCCCAAATTAATATACATATCATTTCCACACATATTAAAGATGCATTTATTTGCAAATATTCATTATTTCTTTCTTCCAGAATTAGTATAAATACATAAATACTAATCCAGGATTGATGGTGTGTACAGCTGAAGCAGAAGGGGTTTAGCCTGGGCTACACAGAGAGACTGTGTCACCAAAAAAAGTCCATAAAAATAGAACAATTAACATAAGTACATAAGACATAAAATATCAACCACCTTTGCTCAATTTAGATATAGGAGGCACACCATAGATATTTGCAGTAAGCCAGTCAACATGAAGCTGTATAAAAATGAATGTTTCTTCTTTGCTCCTTCTGTTGTTCTCACTAGAACCCTGCATTTTGATTGTTTTATAAAATGGTGCTTCATGATAATATCAAAGAGCAAGCAATTTGATTTTGCTACTTTGGTAAATTGCAAATTTAATTGACACATAAATCATATTTGTTCAAACTCTAACTCAGAAAATAATTTTTAAAGTGCCATAATTTTTATGTGGCCTTGAAGTTCCAGCAATCTGTTATATAACTTTTCAAGAGAGGTCACTTGAAGGGAACTTCATAGTTCCTTAAATTTATTAGTGTTCCTTGGTGGTCTAAACTGCTGGGGTTGTTTTCTTCAAGGCTCCCTTTTAAAGCAATAATCTCATTTAATTGCTCAATTTTTGTTCTCATGGAAGCCAGTTGGAGCTCTTGTTTAGAGTCGCAGGAGGAGATGCACGATGGCAGAGAGCGCTGAGGCAGGACTAGCAAAGCCAGGTGCGCGAGCCTTAGATCGCCGTCATGTGTGTAGATGGGAGATAACGCTTCTGGCTGCACAACCACTGTATCAGCCGCACTTCATAAAAACAGGCTTTATAAAACCGAAGAGTCAGATTCATTAAGAGCAATCTTTATACCCTTTGCTAGAGTGGAGCATTTATCTTTTATATTGTGATTTTTCTTTTTGCCCTTATTGAAAAAGCCTTAAATCTCTTCTTTTCTGGCAGGAAAAAAATATTTTCCAAACTGCACAGATATAAATCACATGAGACTATGAAAGAAATATACTTTATAGTGTTGCGTCTAATGTTGAAAACCCAATAGCCAGACTTCCTGCCTCAGAGATCCTAGCGGTGAATGCATCTTCCCCACTCTCTTTATTTCATTCATTCTCACTATAAAAATCTAATATTCCAAATAATTCAAAAAACTGACTTTCATTCCATCCTTATGAAAGAACATCCCTGATGCCTATGAGTTCATTAACAGTTTGTCTTTATTATAGACTAAGTTATTCAAAAACAAACAAACAAAAACCAGCTTCAAGTATTAAGACAATGGAACGACACTTCACCCATGAAATAAAATGAACTTGAACCTAGGCTTGTTCACTCACACAGCCTTGGAAATCCGAGGCTGCAGAGTTATGGGTACAGGGACAGTGTGAACCACATAGCCACTTACAAGCCTCTCTGGGTTAATAGTGAAGCTCTGCTTTAAATAAATTAATACATAAACAAGTATATACATACACAAATGGCAAATATATGGAATCACATATGTATGTATCTATGGAAATATATAAGGAAGTTTGAAGAAGTTAGCATGTTTTCTAAATTTTCTCCTTTATCTCAAAGGAATTGTTTACAAATAAGATTTGCCCATTTGCCCAGTATTGTGAACAGACAGGGTCTTCGCTGACTGCCCTGAATTCACCATGTTCACCAAAGATCCTTCTGGTGAACCGGCTTCTGCCTCCAGAGCACTAGGGCTAAAGGCATCAGCCAACACACTAGGCTCCACCTAACAGGTTTTTTGTTAACGGCTAATACTTTTGAGAATGGTCCTAAGGAGAGTCCCTGAGGGAATGAAAGAAGGCAAAATTGATCCTACCCAATCATAACCAAGCAATGTTCATTTCATTCTGCTACATAATCTAATATTCTGACATGTGAATTTGTTCCATGGATGACACCTCTGCCTTGAAGGATCTCGCAGTCTTCTTCAGTTTATTGTTGAATATCCAACTTGGAATCTAAATTTAGTAAGTATGGAGCTTAAATAAGTGTGTGTTATGCTAGTCAATATGGTTCAAAAGTCATTTTCAGAGCTATGTGCCACATCAGAAGTGTGTCTTCTTCCACCACAGGCCTGGGAGCACCTTTTATAGAGGACTCATCTCTAATGTGTAGGAGACACCATTGGGATTCACTGTCATTCTCCCCAGAGAACACAGCCACGTTAGAGTGGCTCCAAATCTTCTCTTTGTTTACTAAATAAATTGCTTTGTGTTTAACTTTAGAATTCATACTATTTTAAGTGATATTATTTTTTAAAAGCTCAACTAAATTCCTACAATGGCCCAGTGTATATGCCTACAACTCACTAATAAACTACTGTTAACACATCCACCTACATTTCCTGAGAAGAGAGACAAGGATTTATCAAAAGTAAATGGGGGCCCGCTGTTGAATAGAGATTGAAATCTGTCTTTCCATGCCTGCGGCTTTGGGAAGTCCAGGAGTCCTTTGGATGGCTCCAAGCAAGGCAAGACTGCTCCCCATAGCACACAGCTTCCTGTAAGAATAAATGGAGGCTTCACGTTCTTTACTTCAAAATCACATTCTCCCACTAAAAGTTTTATCTGGAGAACGATTGGATGAGTCATGGAACCTCCGTTTCTTTCTGCCCTTGCCCTTGCTGTGCTCAATTCAAGCATTGCTTTTGGAGGTCGGTGGCTTGACATTCTTTATCTTCCCAAGTCTCTGAGAAATCTTGGATGGCTATTCTCAAAGAGATGCTGCATGAACCCCTAGGCCCTATCAAATGACCAAGCAAATTGTACCATGAAACAATCTATGAGTGTCCTACTCCACTGAGGAGTCAGTGGAACTAGTCTGTGTGAACAGTCCAGCTAAGAAATCAGGAAGACACAGCTCTTCCCCTTGTGCTTAATGGGTTGCTTCTTTAATCATTTTACATCTTTGGTTACTTCTTCACAGAAGAGTCTGTGAAACAGTGAAGGAATAGGATTTGAAAACGGGGGAATAATAGCAAGAACAAATAACGATGCAGGGGAAGTGAGCCTAGGTCTGTGGGTCCTTCTGCCATGGTGTCCACCGGCGTTGAGGAGCTGAGGAACTGAGTGCCTACATCTCTCCACACCACAGCAGCCATGGCACCAAACCGCCAGTCTTCACTTGGCTTTGCTAAGATTATTTATAGCACAGAAATGATGCAAGGCAGGTCTTGTTCTTCTCTGCTAGTTTCTTATCAATATAGCACTACATTATTAAATAAAGATAATAAAGAGTGACAGCTGGGGGGAGGGTGTCACAGAACCTTAGTTTTATTGTACAATACTTGGGAGGAGGTGCTGAACAAATGTAAGACAAACTCAGGTAAACCTGCCTTGTGCCTTCTTCTGCTGCTTCATGGTTCATACCCCTTCGGTATTATAAAATCAATAAGCAATGTAAATATTTTTCATGTTTAATTCTGTCCATGTAAACAATTCTTTCTCTGTGTAAATGCCTCACTTGTTTCTTCTATCTCAACAAAGTTGACATTCTAGCTTCCTTCTCTTTTGACTTTTAAAGGTCTATATTTAAAAAAATTAATTACTATTTTCCCAGAGAGAAGAGCATTATTAAAAGATAACTAGATGCATACATGACTGCATAAGTTAAAAAATGGCTGACTTCAGTTAAACTACCACCTACTAGCTAAAATAACTAAGATACAGCGTTCACCATTTTCCCCTGTAGGACTGATAAACCTAAGCCAGATGATTTCAAAACCTCAGCTCCTGGGCAGTGAGTGCAGCAAGTAAAAGCTAGCCCCAGCCCCACGCCTCCTTCGTTTTAGGAAATAGCTGGTCACAGACTATGACAAAGGTTTTCATTTTTTTGTGCTCCAAGCAGAGATGAGCCCTACTCTTCCATTTCTCATCATACATTCTGAACAAATTCATTAATCCCTTGTCCAAAAAAAAAAAAAAAAAACAAGGGTACCAGTGAAATTGCATCAAGCCCTAAAATTGCTGTAGAGTTTAAACTAGCCCTCGCGAGTTCCTGATGCCATCTCTGGGACATGGTAAGGGCACAGCGCAGGCTGCTGTTGGGACATGTCTATCCAGGGAGGTGAGAGCACACCTTCAAGAAGTTTCCAGCCTCAGGGAGAATTGTTCTAATTCCTATTTTACATAACTGACATTCAGTGTGTTTAACAATGTAATTACCCAATATTTTACCCTTTTACGGTTATCTTAAAAATAGCGCACACGTGTGTGTGTGTGTGTGTATGTGCGTGCACACACACGCTCTTTGTGCACAGAGCCTTTTGTGCAGACTAAGCATACATTCAGCTACCAATTTACGCCCTCATTCAGAAATACCTAAGATCCAACGTGTCCTTCGCCTGTAGGTCATGACAGAATAATTTAGTGAACTCTAATGTTTTCCTTTGACAAAACAATTCTCACTTCCCCTTACTTCTCAATCCCATGAAGTTCCTTTACTTTGCCTTAGAATTTTATTTATTTTTTTTAGCCTAAAATCACAGAGTAAGATCTTGACTTTCCTTAAATGGTACCAACATTTCTAAAATCTTTCTTCAGAAAAATGTGTAGCACTGTTTTTTGAGAGGAGTTAACTCTTTTGTAAGTTTATTGTTTTGTTCCTTTATCTTTACAAATATGTGTATCACAAAGCTTAACCGTATTGAAGCCTTTCATTTTTTGGAAATGCTTTAGCAAACTGAATTTCGGAATGTCTCAAAATTATTACTATGTGATATATATTGAGCCAAACAGCCCTAGTGTTCAGGTCATTCCCTGGCATAACTTAAATTCCTATGGCACATGTATTAGCAGTACTATGGCAGATGACCACGGCATGCACATGGAAATGGGAACAGTGCCTTCATTTTCCAAATGCCTATGCTGCGTCAAATGCAGCCTGGGAGAGATCTGGAAGTATAAACATAGTTTAATTCTACTTGACAAGCATAAATTCAACACAAAATAAATCCCAAGCGTAGGTACATAAAGTATTGTGATATAAATTTTCAGTATCTGAATATGCACTTGTTTCCATAGGTTTCAAATGTGAAAGAGACATGTAGGAGCCATGAAGCTGAACACTGTAGAAGATAGGGTTCTGTGGATGGCCCACGCCCTCTGTGAAAGCACTTCCCTCCCTGGACTCTACTGTTGAGGAGGGGTTTGGTTTTGGTTTATTGTTTAAACTGTATGTGTATGATTGGAGGAGGACATGGGAATGTGGGCAGGGATGCATGTAGAGGACACAGGACAGCTTCATATGTGAGTCCCTGCCTTCTACCATTTTCATGACAGGGTCTCTTACTGTGTGCTGGCCTGCAAGCATTTGGGGATGCTCTGTCTCTGCTTATTCTGCAACATTAGTGCTGGGATTATATGAACCACAGCTAGCTTTATGTGGGCTCCAGGGATTCAGACTCAGGTCTTCGCACTTGCTCAGCAAGCACTTCACCGACTGAACGAGCTCAAAAACCCACAAGGTGTTAATGGAGATTTTGTTGCATGGACAGAATGGATTAAATTGTTGGCCATTGGTGAGTGAATTTAGTCATCAGCTCCCACTCAGGGTGGGAAGAATTCCCCGGACATGTGGTTGTCTTCTCTGGCCACTGCCGGCACAGCTGACCTACCTAGGGGCTCCCAATAGTCAGGCCATTAGCTCCAGCTCAGGTAGAGTGGAAAGACTGCTTTATAAGTAAAATGACACTCCTGTCACTTGGGAAGTTCCAAGAGGTTTTGGGGCTCTGAGTCAGGAACTAAGACAAAGACAAATTGTGCTTTTTATTATGCATGTATTCCTTCCGGAAAATTCATTCAAGATCCCTCTGCAATTGGCTCTTCCTCAGGGATGGAAGAACTGCTGAAAGGCAGTGGTTTCGACCCTTTCCAGAAGGTGTAAAACAAAACAAAAGCAAAAAAAAAAAAAAAAACAAAAAAGTGCCCTACAGCATATTTCAAAACTGAGAACAAAGAAAAAGAATATAGAACACAGTTTTAGGTGCCTAAAATGCTAAGAGTTCCCGTCAGGCCAGCTCTCCCATATTTAGTAGTATCTCCTGTGTCCTGACGACCCACACAGCACAGGAGTTTTGCTTCTGATTAGCATATGCACACAAGTTTCATTTGCCCACTGTTTGTAAAACTCTCTTCTCTCTCTCCCTCACTTCCGATGGCTGCTCTCACTCGTTCTGGAGATCATCAGGACTATTTCTACCATGGCAGCTACATTAATAGGTGTACCATGATAGACTTTCCTTCCGTACCTTTCAGTGACCATGTAAATAAATTTCACCACTAGAGGCCATGGCCAAAAAGACTTAAGTTTTAAATGCTTAGGGTCAGGCAGATTAAACTGTTTTTGTGGTTTGATCCTGACCAAAATATGTCCTCATTCTTATAATTTGTTACCTAACTGTCAAAGGAAAATTCGGTTATGGAGGGATCAACAGTGCTAACCCACACGGAGATGGGAGTCTGTCCTAGGCAGGATATCTGGGCAGGCTTTCGGTACTCAGGAATTTCTGAAGGCAGAAAGCGAGGCTGGGAGGACTGGATGGGTGTGTGAAGATTCAACCTGCCATTGCTGTCTTTGAAGATGGAGGGAAGGGGGCATAGATTAAGAATGTAAGAGGCTGCTAAAATTGGAAAGGAGGAGACCAAATCCCCAGAGACTTTAGTAAAGAAGGCAGTTCTGCCGACATTTGCATTAACCCTTGAGACCCCTGTTGAATCTTCACATCCAGACCAAGACAGGTGTGTCTTGTTTCCAGCTGTGAGCTTTGTGAAGATATAATTTGCTATTGTGTTTGGGAAGGCAATTCTAGAAATATACAAATAAATAAATATAGTTTAAAAATCACTTGTTTTCTCATTTCTGGATAGCAGGAAGTTCCAGACAAGAAGCCATGTTGGTTGCCAGGTCCTCCTTTCCTTCTCATTCTGTGTAGCGTGAAGCAGACGTGTGAGTGACAGCTGGTAAAGGAAGTGGGAAAGTCAGCGTGACACGGTTTAGAGATGCTTAAAAATGCCACTGTTCTGTTCCGCTCTTAATTCTCAGAGATTCCCTTGGGATTAAGGGAACAACAGTTTTACCCAAGGCGGTCGCTCCCTTCTATGCCCTGGTGTCACGTAAGAAAATGGCCTTACCACCTGGAGAAACTTGCCTAATTCTTCACATAATTTAGCTGCTCAGAAGTCAAGGTCTTTCTTTTTGTTACTAAGTCTTGGAGCTGCTAAGTCTGTGAGAAAATAAACCTTTGGTGAAAAGATGGCCCAACTGTTTATGGACTCTCTGCAGCTCCTACTGTTTGAAAATGCCCGTTTCTAATGACGTAGCATGGTTTCACCACTGAGAAACGTCAGCGTCTCAGAGACCGTGGTAGAAATGTGACACCTGTCTCCATGTCTGCTCTTTGAGGACCAGGAGGCCTTATCCTGACTGCCAAGCAAAATCTGACACCAACTCAATAAACATCTCCTCAGCTAGTGTTAGTTCCTAATTATCAAGGCAGTAATGATTTCTTGATTATAGGTGTACTTATGTTTCCTAGCTGTTAGAGCCATAGGTTGTTATGGATGGTGAAGTCACACTCCAGAAGGCTAAGTCTTATGTGCTTGGGATCCTCTTTCTTGCTTCAGTTTTGCTTTGTTTAGAAACAAGAGACTTGGATAACTCAAGCCAGTCTCAGACACATTATCTAACAGACACTGGCCTTGAACTCCTGATCCTCCTGCATCTATCTCCCAAGTGCTGGGATTATAGGCACTTGCAATCACTCCCGTCTGTAGGAGCCTTTTTAAAAACTAAATTAAAATGTCCATGCAGTCAGCATAATACCCTGCCCCAAAGGTACCTCGCCCTAATCCCTAGACACTGTGAATACCTCAGACGATGAGGGCTCCAGAAAAAAGGCTCTGAAGTCCAGTTAGTTATATATCAAAGAACACTGAAGAAAAACTATGCGAAAATGAGGAGTGATGCACCCAGCTTCCGGTTCCACATTGCATGGTCCTAAAACACTGAAGCCTGCAGCCCCCAAAGGAGGTGGAAGCAAATGTAGGAGAAATAAAGACTCAGAATAAGCTAAGTTTACCCCATATTGAAAGTAGAGGGAGGGAGTTAGAGAGATCATTCAGCAGGGAAGAGAGCTCTTGGGCGGATCTGGGTTTGGTTCCCAGCATCCACAGTTTGGTTCACAGCATCCATCCACAACTCCAGTTCCAGGGGATCCAGTGCCTTCTTCTGACATACACACACATCCACCCAAACAAAACACTTGCACACACAAAATAAAGATAGTAAGTCTAAACATGTTTCTAAAAAGTATAAAGAGAATGCTTTCTGTAGATGACATCACAATGAAAGACAAATACCTCAAAATTTCCCTTGAAGAGAAAAATATATTTTCTGTTATAATCATTTTAGGGAGACCTCTCTTTTCCAAATGGACATTTCATATATTATTCAGAGAAGAACACTCTAACACGATTTGTTAGAACTTTGATATTTTCCAAAGGGTAAAGTTTATCCCAACATTACAAGAGAAGAGCCGGTCTGTTAAAATCTTCAGTATTCAGTTGAGGGTGCAGATCTCTTACACTGTGGCCCCATGAGACGGCTCCCCAGAGCTGAAGGACCAGAAGGACCTGGAGAAGCTTTTCTGATGTACCTGGAAACATGGATCAAGCTCAAGATTCCAAACAGATTAAGGACATTGTTTTCAACTCATTCAACAATCCTGTTTTGAGTATCCATTTGTGGTTGGCGTGGGGTTGTCTAGACTTGCTGCACTACTGAGAGCTGAGGAAGAGCCTAGCATGCTAGCCCGAGGCACCAGACTCTAGCCAGAGTGATGAGTTTGTCCAACCTGAAGCCCAACATGCTATCACGATCTTATTTAAAATAACATGAGGGTTTTCTTGTAACCTTTTTCCTTCCTTCCTTCCTTCCTTCTTTCCTTCCTTCCTTCCTTTCTTCCTTCCTTCCTTCCTTCCTTGCTTCCTTCCTTCCTTCCTTCCTTCCTTCCTTCTTTAGCTTGATTGGAAAGCTCTCACACATAGGCTTTGCATAAGATAACCCTGTTTTGCAATGTCAGAAGTATCTCACTCTGTGAGCTTCTGGTTTGGGTCTCATGATACAGTGTGCACAGTTACTTGAAGCACAACTTGCATACAAAGTGTCTGTAACTAATCATAAAGCCCAAAGTTCAATGTGAGGATTTGAAGGGGGGAAAGTCACCGCCATGCACACAGGTGATGATCATCATTTTGGACATTGGCTAATAGATTTTCAAAGCATGGTGTTAGAAGCCAGTCTCTTTCTAAATGGCCCAGCTCCCTGGACTATGAGGCTTCCCTCCACCCTCCACTCAGTGAGTGTGCTTGTACCCTGAGTCAACTCAGCTCATCTTTAAACAATTCATTCTCCTCAGATGCTCCCGGGAACAGTTTTTACCTCCAAGCATTTCTGGAGGGAGCCCATGGTTTCCATTCCGTAAGCTCTGAGCCTTAAAGCCACCCGTCATGAGGGGAAGGATGAGAGGAGTGAGGAGGACCGTCCGTGAAGTCGACAAAAGGCTGGTTGTTTCTTCCTGCTGAGCCTCTAAAAGTGGTTAAGTGGGGTTTCCAATAGCGGGGAGGCAAACGGGGCTCCGGCACTGAAAGAGAACAGGAGGCTGTGAACCCACACAGTTCAAGCTTGGGTGGAAAGGGCTTGTGATCACAGGAGGAACAGAGGTCTTGGGGACCTGTCTTCCACTGTCTCTATGCTGGGACAGTGTCTGTTACTGCCTAGAGCGGGAGCCATGTCAGGGACCTGAGACCTGACATATCTGATGGCGTCAGTGTGAGAAGACCCCTGACTCTGCCATGAAGTCACTTTCAGTGTCAATCAACATGTTTCTTCATGCAGACCTCGAGGAGCAAGCCAGACCTCAAAAGCAGGATTCCATTTGAGAGCTCACTCATGATTTGCTCATAAAGTATTTTAATTTAGACAACATCACTGTAAAAGCTAATTCAGGTGAATCACCTATCAATATTTCAGTCTCCTGGTTCAGTAGGAGTTAACAGACTTTCCTAATGCCTGAGTGTTGGCTGTCATTAGAGACAACCATGAGATTTATTCAACACATGAAATTTTCTCACCAATATAGTTATGAAATTTTTTTTTCTTGGAAACGACTTAAGTAGTCAAGTTTCTAAACCAATCAGAATTCAACTTCATACCAGAAGGTTATTTGAAAAGAGCAGATCCTATGTCCTAAATTAATCAAATGTCAATTGTGTAGCTTGAAAAATGTTCAAATTTTTGATTTTTTTTAAAAAAATGTATTATCTATTTCCTTCTCATTTACAACTCATTTGTTTTCTGGATTTGGCGCTTGGCTAAATGTCTGTGGTGCTCTGGATTCATGGGTGTAAGTCATGTGTTTCTAAAGTGAACAGTGCATACTCCTGCTTGTCGATTTGTGTGTGGCCCTTCCATTTGCCTGCTAATGGCCACTCCTTCGTCCCTGAAAAGCAACAGCTCAGTCTGAAACACACTGCTCTCCTCTCCGGGCTGTGTTTCTGACTATTTGATTAACAGCGACACAGGACTGCTTTCAACCAAAGCTTCCTACGGTGACCACAACTGCCTGGGAAGCAGGCAGGCAGCACTTAGCCTGTCCCATAGTTTTAGAGAGAAGTATTGGGGAGGACAATCAATCACAGACAAAATCCCACCTGTGGGTTTCCTCCTGCAATTTGTCAGAGTGGTTAAAGTGTGCAGACACCCTGCATCCAGATCTGAGTTATACATCTCAGCTTCTGAGTCCTCTAAGAGCCAAGGGATATTTGTCTCCCAATGATGTGGAGTGGAACACCAGCACAGAGTCCGCATTAAAACCATCATCACAAAACGGAGGCGCATTCATAAATCATAGTCATTAGCATCTGACTCTAATGATTAAAGTTAAAATCATGCATATGGCGATGTGCGAAAAGGTTAACACTTGAATAAATGAGTCAGTAGTTACCGGACATTTCCAGCCAGTGTTTTATTTATGCAACTCTCAAAGTCTGCATATTTCTACTTTGGATGCTATGTAGCCAAGCACGTTTATTTCTGAGCCAGGAAACAAATCAAACAAAGTTGATTAAAAATGAACTTTTATGCCTAAAATTTTATGCTCTCAGATTGATGGACCATACAAATTGCACCCAGATCTGTTCTGGGCTGGTGACAGAGGCTATGGAAAGGGACTGACAGTAGACCATTGCTGACCATGACCCTGCAAAGAAGTTTTTATATTACCGATTTTCCCCCATTTAATACTTCAGAAGCTAATTACTCACCATGTTTTGTCAAAGCAGATGCAATGCTAAAAGCATAAATAGGGGATGAGCAATTGTAGAATTCAGTTTCTGTCGCAGGATGTCACTGCAGTGGATAACGCACCAGGCTTTAGAGAAGAACATTCACTCATTTCCTAGAGTGTGGAATTTAGTCTCTGACCTACGTCATTTCAGATGCTCTCATTCCAGGACGGGCACTCCTAGACTACCCATGGGATGCAGCAAATGCTAAGGCCATATTGAATTTCCACAAGCTGGATTAGCAGAAAATGAAGATAAAATGCCTTTCTATTTCCGAACATGATGACATTTTAATTGCTCTAGTATTTGGCATGTCTAATGTACACAGTCCTTGATGTTCATGCAATAACAAAGGAGGGCTGTTGGAGATTTTTCCTTTATTTCTTAGCATCCCGTTCCTTTCTCATGTTCCTCCCACCCCCACTCTGGTCCTTCTTTTTGCTCTCCTCATTCTTCACCCTTCTTTCCTCTGTGTGAGGGTGCATGTAAAACACCTCCTCTCTGTATAGATGGCCGAGGCTGCTGCTACCTAGCTGTGATGTGCAGACCACCATCGCTGTGACAACTGATGTCAATGCCTCCGGGTGAAGCAAAGGTTTATGCATTACACAAGCAATTTAACTGCTTTCTAAACATATTGCGAAGACAAAGGGACAGGCAGCCAGCACTGTGTTTTAGGTTTTGGTGAGCTGGATTAGAAGTAGCTGTTGATTGTGAAGTGTTTTCATTTGTCTCCTATGCACTACAAGCAACCTAGTAACCCAGTGAAGAATTCTGCTCTGCCCAGCTTCCCAAGATTACCTGCACAAATCTCTCGACTAACATGGCCTAAGAGTACTTAGATAACCGCACAGACAATTGTCTTGTTCTTAACCTTTAAAGAGAGCTGTTAACATAGAGAACTGTTTTATAATCTTTTTCTGTGCAGTAGGCAAATAAGAAAAGGAAAAAGGTTGGGCAAAGATTACCCAGAAGAAAGACTTTTTTCGGGGGTCCCAGTTGAAACACAATAAAGAACATAATTAACTTCACAATTCTTTGTGTTTTTCATTTGACTGCAGGGAGGAGATGAAAGAGGCCTGCTAAGCCTTGCATTCCATCCCAATTACAAGAGAAACGGAAAGCTGTATGTGTCGTATACCACCAACCAAGAACGGTGGGCTATCGGGCCTCATGACCACATCCTTAGGGTTGTGGAATACACAGTGTCCAGGTATCCCTAACTAATTTGATTGGAAGCCTGCAAACTCTGCCACTTTGCTTTCTCTTCTTCATCTCTTCACTAACTATTTAGAAATGATTGCCTTGAATTGGTAATAATTAAAGCAGAATCTTCTCATGGCTTAAAACATGTGCATGTATGTGTTTGTGTGTAGATATGTATTTGTGTGCATGCATGTGTGTGTGTGTGTGTATATATATATATATATATATATATATATAAGGGAAATTAAGTAAAATAATATCTTTGGTACTTTTCCTCAATTATCTTCAACTTTAGTGATGTTTCCAAAATGCAGAAATTATTGTAATTTTTCAGTAATTCAATAATTCAGTAAAATTTCAGTATTTTTTCAGAATAATTGATTAGCTGTGTTCCAACTGTATCTGTACACTGCTTCTCCAGTGAATTTACGTTATACCTGAAGACTCATGGCACTGTCCCTTCCCTCATGCAGGAAAAATCCCCATCAAGTTGATGTGAGAACAGCCAGGGTGTTTCTGGAAGTTGCCGAGCTCCACCGAAAGCATCTCGGAGGGCAGCTGCTCTTTGGTCCTGATGGGTTTTTGTACATCATCCTTGGGGACGGTATGATCACGCTGGATGACATGGAGGAGATGGATGGGTTAAGGTACAGACTGCTTACCAACAAGTACTCTTTGGCATCAACATACTTCCAATGCCAGGACGTAGGACCTGAGCCAGCAACTAGAAACTATGGCTGATGGTTGAACACGTGGTTATTTTATGCTGAAGGGTTGCTTTGCTTTGTCCTAAAAGTTATTGCTGCAGAGGCTGCCCTGGGTCACACAGCACTGGGAAGGGCACCTCTTCCTCTGGGCCCAGCAGCTGGGTAGTAGACTCTCCCCTACACTAATGTCTTGAGAACATAGAACACATAGCCTAGCAAAGATGAAAAAGGACAGATTTAAAAAAAAAAAAAGCAAGGAGTATACTATGCCACATCCTCGGCCAGTTCCATCTGTGGCCAAACTGCCCCTGGTCTCACTCCTTGCCATATGGAATTTGGAACTCAAGCAATTTTGAGTCCAAAGAGGGGATGGTTTCTTTCTCCTTAGAGCAACTTCACCCCATGTGCGCTGGTGAAACACACAGCCCGAACGTGAAGTACTCACTGCCCTCAACCTCTCAGTGATTTCACAGGTTCCGTGCTGAGGCTGGATGTGGACACCGACATGTGCAACGTGCCTTACTCCATACCACGGAGCAACCCCCACTTCAACAGCACCAACCAGCCCCCAGAAGTATTTGCCCATGGGCTCCATGATCCAGGCAGGTGAGGACATCTGCCTATCCTGTCCCTACTTTCAAAAAAAAAAGAAAAAAAAAGGCTTGAGCAAGGGAAAACACAAGCTCATAGAAAAAATGTAGAGGAACTATTGTTAGATGCCCTTTGGCTTTCTTCCTTTAAATACCTCTAAGTTTTCTTTTCCTGTTGGCTTAGTCTGTTTTATGCTGCTTCAACAGGATGCCACATACTGGGTAATTCACAAACAATAGATGGTTGTTGGCTCACAGTTCTGGTTCTGGGCAACCTGAGGCTCCAGTGCCAGCAGCACCTGCTCAGTGTCTGCTGAGAGCCTTCTTGCTTCCTCCTTTCACAGTGGAAGGGGAGAGCAAAGGGCAGGGAGGGAGACAGAAAAGTTGCCACACTCATCCTCTTATGGGGAACTCGCTCCTGGGGTCACCAACCCCCTCTCACAACAATAGCATGAACCCATTGCCGAGAGTAGTGTTCTTGTGATGCTCTCAGCCGCTAGTGGTCCCGTCTGCCCCGCTGACTGTCGAGGGCACTGGGATGCCAGGATGTGAGCCTCACAGGTGTGTTCAGACAATGGCATGTGTGTTACACAGACGTGGTAGGTAACGAGTGGGCTCTAAGGGCTCTGTCAGGATGGTAGAAGAGAGTCCCAGGGGAAGTACAGAGTGGTACCTGGTGCCTCACACCACGGCAGTAAGAACTGCCATGGTTTCACTTAATACAAGATGGTGGGGTGTTAATTTGCAAGGAGTTGAGGTAAATGTTAATGTCTTTCATGCTTTAAAAACTTACTAACAGAACTCATGTTGGCGGTTTTCTGCTTATACTATAATGAACCATAAAGAAGAGAAAAGAAGTCTATAGAATGAAGGGTTTCGGGCACCTTAAAAATTCTATGACCTATAACAGAAATTCTCTGATGAAACCCCTTCCAGTCTGGTCTATCATTCAGACTAGGGGGTATGTGGCCACATTCATTCATTTACTAGCTTAGTTATTATTGCTATTTAATGTTTATTAAGTGTTCACTATGTGCAAGGTGAATATTTCTCAAACTTTTTATTTTTATAATCCCTCATGCCCTTCATCTTCCCTCCATCAAAGCCCGAGTCCACAGTTCATTTCCTTTTTGGCATCTCCACAGATCTTAAAATCTGTTCAGCAGGGAATACTTACGGTGGGGTCAGGATGTGGAGGAAACTGTCACATTCCATTCCTATAGCTCAGAACGCACACACCACAAAGCAGCACTTTGAAGTGAAGCGGCCTGAGTCACCACCCTCCCTCCAGAGCGGTCCTGCAACCTTCCTGGGGGTCCAAGCCTCAGTGATGAGGCTCTTTCCAGACCCTTCGCGTGGCAAGATGCCTGCGCCGTGGAGCCCTGCTTCCTCTGGCAACCGAAGGCTAGAGAAAAATTCCGTCTGTTTTCTGCTTTCCTTGCAGAGACTCTCAGACAGATAAAGATTTAATGAAGAGAAAAGAAACTAAAACCATTATTGGCTAGAAGTACGCACCCCCTGCAGGGTGCTAGACTAGGTACTCCTGTGGTGTTCTGGGTAACTGAGCACCTTTTTAACTTTGTGTGTGTGTGTGTGTGTGTGTGTGTGTGTGTGTGGTGTGTATACACACCCATGCTTTCACGTGGAGAAGGTAGAACAGAGGAGGAAGTCAGATGTCTTCCCCAACCATCTCCCTTCCTTCTTTCCGTTATTTTTAGGAACAGATGTGTTACTGAACCTGAAGCCTGATATTTCAGTGAGCCTGGCTGGGCAGCAAGCTCTGTCTTTTCTAACACCGTCCTCCCCGCCACACACGCACATGCGTACACACACGATTCCAATTCTAGAGTTACAGGCTGGTATTATGTCTGACCTTTCTGAGGATGGTGGGAAATCAAACTCAGGTCCTCTTGCTTGCACAAGACACATTCTTACTCACTGATTCATCTCCCCAGTCCAACATCTTCTTTTTTAATTTCAAGAATAAGCCATAGGTTCACAGTAATGTGACCATACGGTACAAAGAGCAGAGGTAAGCCCTGTGCCCACACTGACATAGGCCCCTGCCATTGTCACCATCCCCAGGAGAATGACTTTCAGTGAACAGCTAATGAGACGATGTTGGCACAGCAGTGCTGACGGCAGCAGCCACTCTGGGTGGTACGCACTCTGTGCCGCTTTCAGACCCATGGATGGGGACAGGCGCCCACCATCTTAGCCCCACCTACTCCGTTTCACGTCCGCCTCCTTTCCACATGCGAAGCTGGAGAAGTCACAGTCACCAGCAGCTCGCCTCAGGGAAAGCCGCCTCTGTCAGCACATTCGCTGCTTCTTGTTGGAAACGAGTCAAGCTTCTTTTTGTCATAAATTCTCTCCCTCTTCAAAAAAAAAAAAAAAAAAAACCTACTTGAAGGAATCACCTCAGCCGGTGCGGTGCGGACTAACATTCCTCGTTACGTCACAACATCCCTGGCAGGCTGGCGTGTGAATCGCTGAGGACAGTGGGGGTCTTGTCTGGACAGCTGCCCCAGCTCCTGCGTCTTTATCAGCTGTGGGCTGATTGGAGCCCTCAGTGGTTTTGTTTTATTTTAGTAACGGAATTAGCATCTCTGAAGCCCCTACCATTTAACATTTTTCATTTATTTAAAGCCCAGTGGTTTGGTTTGTAAGTAGTTAATGTATTTTGTTGGCCCAAACAGCAATTTCACTGGAATGTTTTTGCCGCTGGGGACATTTGACAATGTCTAGAGACAGTTTTGGATTTCACAATTGGGATGAGAGGGGGTAAAGGCAGGACCACACTACTGTCATCTAATGGGTCAAGGCCAAGGAGACTGTTTAGAATCCCATGATTCGTAGAATGGTACCCCCTCATCCCTGGAACAAGATTACATGGTCCCAACATGTCAAAAAGCCTGGGTTTTTTTTTGTTTGTTTGATTGATTTTTGAAAGGTTTTGCTTGTTGTTTTGCATTTTTGAGACGTTCATATGTTGTCACCAGGCTTCATTCTTTCTCCAGTCCTAATCACTTATGCATGCCGGAAATATTGTGACCTCTTAGACCTAGACTAGGTCACAGGGATGTAGTGCCCCTTGACCCCTGTGGAACTCCATCAGTGGTTAGAACCACAGGGAGATTCTGATCTCCACATTAGGTATGGAGGACATGACGACAAGGTAGCTGTAAAAGACCCCGGGCTCCATGCGTGCGCATGCCAGCTGTGATTCAGTCCCTGGACTGCAGAGCATGCTTTGTTGCGCTCTAGCTCCCTGAGTATATCAGAAGGTGATCATTCGGGGACTGGTGAGATGGCTCGGTGGGTAAAGGCACATGCCACCCAAAGTAACATCTGAGTTCATTCCTAGGAACAGAAGGAAAATAAGAAAACCGACTTCCACAGATTGTCGTCTGACCTCCACACATTATACACTATGGTGCGCGTGTGTGCACATATACACTACACACACAGTATATTAATATATGTAATTCTTTAAAGTTAGTTTTCCAAGTAGGAAAGAGCACTGGTTCTAAGGCTAATACATTACATTACATCCATTGTGTGTCGTAGATGAATTGACGAGCACTGATTAATACTTCCAAACTCTGCCAATGTGTTATGCATGAGGTAATCCTTCCTGATAGGCTAACAAAGGTCTTTACGATGATGAGAGCATTCTTTAGAGAAAAGATAGCCAGAAAAATTAAGAAACACACTCCCGAGGTCATTAGCTTCAGCAGGGTAAACAAACACATCAGATGTTTCCTTCAGTGGTTTCAAGAACATCCCAACTAAATTGCTCCTAGGATCCTAGCCAGCCCACAGAGCGCTCCTTTCTATGTCAGGAAGAGACCCTGGTAGAGATTAATGAGTATCTGTCTCCTTTACTATGTAGATGTGCCGTGGATCGACATCCCACTGACATAAACATCAACTTAACAATACTTTGCTCAGATTCCAATGGGAAAAACAGATCATCAGCCAGAATCCTACAGATAATAAAAGGGAGAGATTACGGTGAGTCAAGCTTATGGAGGATGGTTTAAGGTGAAGATTGGTTTTGGTATATTAATTGGAGAAAAAGAGTGTTTGCATAATAAGCATTCAAGAAAGCATAAAAACAGTGGCCTCTGTCAGGCCAGTGAGTAAATTGCTCCATTTTAAAGGTTCAAGGACTCCTCCAAGCCCTGAGGGCTCCTCTGCTTAATTGCCTTTCCCATGGAGTGCACGGTTCCCTGTAGGTTCAAATCATTTAATAGTCTCAGAAGTCAGTGGCTTGCATTTTGCTCCTCTGAGACTCAGGATGAGGAAGGTCTCTTTCTTCCCTTTATATGGGGGAACTTGTCTTAGCATCTTATATGCAGAGAAATAAGCTTAAAGGTAAGAAATTACTGAACATTCTGAGCAATTAGGAAAATAATGCTTCTAATAAAAATAATTTTAAAATGGGTTTCTTTTAGAGAAAACAAAGTAATTGACTTGTAAAAACAAGTCATGGGAATAAAATGTTTGAACGTTATTTTTAATAACATGATCACTGGAATATTTACAGAGAACTTAGGGCATAAAGTTGGATACTGAAGTCCGAAACGCAGCTATTTTCCATGCTGTAGTGAGTACTCCTTTTGAAGGCGGCATGATAGTAAGCACTATTATGACTTAAGGAGCACAGTAGATTGAGATTATTAAATTGATTGCTCCTTCTATTTACTCATTCAACAGAGCTGTTTATTTTAGCACTAGGAATGGGGCAGCTGTGTGAGTCCATGCTGTATCTGCTTATTTTACTTGGTTTTTTTTTCCCCTAGGTATTTTCTCCCTCCCTCTCTCCCTTTCCCCTTCCCTCCCTTTCCCCTTCCTTCCCTCCTTCCTTCCCTCCTTCCTTCCCTCCTTCTCTCCCTCTCTCCCTCTTTCCCTCCCTCCGTGTGTGTGTGTGTGTGTGTGTGTGTGTGTGTGTGTATGTACACCTTAAAAAATCAAATCAAATAATAATAACATTGTTTGGAAAAACATCTAGCAAGACACTAACTAGTTCAATGGATTTTGCCTATACCATGAGATTAAACTAAACTCTACTAATTACATCAACATCCAGACAAAACAGTTAGAGGAATAACAACATTATTTTTCATATTTTAGAACACACCCGAAATGCACACAGCTCCCACTGTGAAGACGTTCACAGAACTACTGAAAATGACAGGCACTGTGACAGCTGCCTTGAACTGAGGGGGACACCGGGGTACAGAAAGGTTAACTGTCAGACAGAATTGAACAGGAAAGGATGGATTTCAGCAGCCTAACCTCAGTGTTCATGACCTTAGTCATTCAGTCACGCCTTCTGTCCCGCTCTGGGGCACCTAACAATTGTGTTTTCCGAGCTCAGTTTCAGCATAGGCATGAGAGAACAGGCTAACTGTTTAAAAGGACGGTGTTGCCCCAGAAGCGCCTCCACAAGGTGCCTCTGATTGTGGCTGATCTGACATAAATGCATGAGAAGTGATCCTCAGGTGAATTGGCCACATGCAAGAAACATCCGGACGCTGGATTTATCAACCTTAGAGCTCTCTGACCAAAGCTATCGCAGGGCCACGAGTTAGACACCACTTGTTGAGAAACTGTTGCTGCGAATACAGTAAATGTGGGCTTAGAAAACCTTTATGTGCTGTTCTTTAGTTTTCATTAAAGTGCGAACATTTAAAACTTTTTAAACATTTTATATAATTTCATAAGTCTGTTTGGTTTACCAAACTTAAGCAGAACCATTTTTACAGAAGTTTATTGTTCAAAACTCAAGTTTTAAAGTATTTTGGTTCTGTAGTAAATAACCATGATTTCAAAATAGCTGAATTTGGCTGGTGGTGGTGGCACACACCTTTAATCCCAGCACTCAGGAGGCAGAGGCAGGCAGCTGTCTGAGTTTGAGGTCAGCCTGGTCTACAGAGTGAGTTCCAGGACAGCCAGGACTGTTACATGGAGAAACCCTATCTCGAAAAACAAAAACAACAGAAACACCTGGATTTGAGTTGTGTTGGAATCTTGGTGTCTCCTGGCTGATAACAATAGCAAGCTTCTGGTGGGCATTTTCAGTTCATTAAACTTATGGTTTGATACTATTTTAACAGAGTTTCATTATTTTTATAAGTATACCTGGAAAGAATCTATGTCTTGCTTTTTGAAACCCAATTTGGAATTAAATTATTGTAATTCTCATTAATTGGTCTGTACACTTTTACTTCTGAGAATGTTTTATTTGCTCTAATGCTATTTTTCTTTTCAGAAAGTGAGCCATCACTTTTAGAATTCAAGCCATTCAGTAACGGTCCTTTGGTTGGCGGGTTCATCTACAGAGGCTGCCAGTCTGAAAGACTATACGGAAGCTACGTGTTTGGAGATCGCAATGGGTATGTTTCCCAATGCCACAGTTTCTTGTATTGCTTGGCACACTACCAGAATATTTTCAAGCAGCTGTGGCCCGCAGGTCAGACCTTGGACACACGCAAATGTTATGACTTCCTGTGTTTCGTCACATCTGGAAGTTTAATTGAGGAGATGCTTCGAAAAACATTCTTCAGTAGACTCCATCAGTTCTATGGGACAATGTTTGAAGGCAAAGCAGTCTTGTGAGGGACTTTCCACTTATTTTGACTGTTCCCTTTATCCTCAACCTAATTCTAAAACGTGTTTTACGGGAGTCGTGAAAGCTGTTTGAAAAATTACTCCGAAAGACTGAGAATTTTGGTCATGCCAAGCTCTCAGGACCTTGTGCATGTAATTCACCTACAGAAGTAGCTACTACAAAATGAAAATGTAGCCTAAAGTTTCCAGGTCTCCTGGTGGGTAATTATAAGGAATTGATGAAACCATGCTGTTGGCACTCATGCTTGGCTTGCGCAGAGACAGGGGACTGGCTGTGTCTCCCCTGTGCTCCACCCACCCTTGTCAGGTTGATTTCAGCAGCACAGCCTGAGGTTGAGACCTGCCTGCCTGGGAAGAGTCCTCTCCAGACGGAGGAAGGAGAGCGGCTTTCTCCTACTTGAGTCTTTCTTTCTTTCTTTCTTTCTTTCTTTCTTTCTTTCTTTCTTTCTTCCTTCCTTCCTTCCTTCCTTCCTTCCTTCCTTCCTTCCTTTCTTTCTTTCTTTCTTTCTTTTCCCCAGAAATAGGGTTTCTCTGTGAAACAGCCCTGACTGTCCTGGAACCCACTTTGTAGACCAGGCTGGCCTTGAACTCACAGAGATCTGCCTGCCTCTGCCTCCCAAGCACTGAGACTAAAGGCGTGTGCCACCACTGCCCAGCTTCCGACTTGGATTTTTCATTGCCCTTTCCAAACCCCATCTTGTCTTGAAGTCCTGTATCCTCATCTAGTTCTTTCACAGTGTTCCCATATAGGACAGAGTGTATTTTTCCCTTGAGAAGTGATGCACAGTCTGGTTTGACAATTCCTTATTGCATTTCACTGTAGGTTGTGGTGTGTTTTGTTCCAGGAATTTCTTAACTCTCCAGCAAAGTCCAGTGACCAAGCAATGGCAAGAAAAGCCACTCTGTCTGGGCACCAGCGGTTCCTGTCGAGGCTACTTTTCAGGCCACATCTTGGGATTTGGAGAAGATGAATTAGGTACCATATCTATTACCCCATGAAGTTCTAGTTTCACTCCTTGCTTGGCAAACTTTGTTCTGCCCCCTAGAATAACGGTCTCTTCTTTCATTTGTTGGAAATGTACCCACAGCAAAGGCGATCTCCACAGAATCCCAAGATGGTCCAGTTAGACCTTCCTTCCCATCAACCTTCCCCAAGGATCTTTATACCTGGTTTATATTTTGAAAATATTAAAGTAATAAAGCAGAAAAAACAAGCAAAACCAAGAAATAACTTAAGTTCCAAAGGGAAAATGTCTCCATCCCTACTGTCACTTTTCACTGCGCACTGTGACGGTCCTTTTATTTCCAACAGAAAAGCTGTCCCACTTGTCCATGTCTCTTTAATACATTTTAGAAGGGTAGATTCTGAAGCTAATTTACCCTCTGTATTGTTAGCTTATTTATTTTGCCCATTTGAGAATAAAATTTGTGCAAGATAATCTGAGGGCTAGAGAGACTTGCCCATAGAACAGAAATTATCTTACTGACCATCCATGCAACAGTATTTTTGGCATGTTTATCAATATATGGAGCTTGTGTGTGTGTTGAAGACCTCATTACCATGTCCTGGTGCTATTGGAAGGTGGTGGCACCTTTAGCAGGTGAGCTTCAATGCCAAGAAATTGATGCTCTTTAAAAAATGTTTTTTAGACTTATTTTATTATTTTATATTTATGCTGTTTTGCCTGCATGCATGTATGTATACCCTATACATGCTTGGTGCCTGAGGAGGTCAGAAGACAGTGTCAGCTCCCCTGAACTAGAGTTTATAAATGATCATGAGCTGCCATATGGCTGCTGGAATTTGAACCTAGGTCCTCTGCAAGAGCAACACAGCTTCCTTAACCTCAGAGCCACCTCTCCAACCCTCAGATTTGTTCTCAAGTCAGAACCTTGTTTCTCTGTATCCTTGCTCCCTGACTGCTGTGAGGGCAAGGGGTATCCATTGTCATGCACTCCTGCAGTGATATCTCCCAAGTCACAGAGCCAAGCTAACACATACTGCAATCCCTAAAACCAGGAGCTAAAATCAAGCTTCCTTCCACTAGAAACGAAAAGAAAGAAAGAAACACGGATCCTGATGAGCCGAAGGGAGTTGTAATTGGAGTATGATTAATGGGGAAGTGGTATTGCATGCTCTCCACTGCTTTAAATTACAGAGTTCAGTGTAGCTTGTGTGGGATTTTACGCAACTACACCATAAAAGTCCATGAGGACTATGATCCTTCAGCTCAGAAATGAGTTTGAAGGAATAGAAAGAATATTTCTTTCCCAAGTCAGAATATTCCTCTATAATGAAAGTCCAGGTTGATTTTCTTTGTACCTTAAATGGGAGAAATCAGAAGACATAGTGGAATACATCCACTTAGATGAATAAGGGAACTCTCCCTAACTGCATAGGCAGTGTATGAGAAGCTTGGGGTATAAGGATGAGCAAAGGTATTTGTCTTGTTTTGCTCCGAAGTGAAAGCATGTTTTTCCCTAGACAGGGTTTCTCTGTACAGTCTTGGCTGTCTTAGAACTAGCTCTGTAGGGCCTTAAACTCACAGAGCTCCGCCTGCCTCTGCCTCCAGAGTGCAGGGATCAAAGCTGCATGCCACCATCATCCAACATCCAGAGGGAATACATTTTATGTCTGAGTTTTTTCTTTGATGTGCTTCTACCCCACTCAAGAGAGTCACCTCTTGTTCATTGCTCTGTAGAATAGTTCAGATGTTGTTGGCAGACAATAATTTTGAGACTGCCTAGGGCTGTGGGTGGGCATGGGGGCAGAGTGTTTGGCTAGAACACACTCAAGGCTCTGAGTTTGTCTCTAGACTTCACAAGAAAGAGGTAGAAGGAGAGAAAGACGATAGAGAAGGGAAAGAAAGGAAAGACGGGAGGAACAAGAGGAACAGGAAGGGAGTGGGGGTGGAAATGAGGAAAGAACAAAGGGAGGGGCTTATCCAAGCAACCTCAAGAGAAGGCAAGAAAATTCTGCTTGACCTAACTTAAGCCATTTCATTCTTGAAAAGAATCACTGGGTAAGGATAAACCTTCGGAACCAAGGGAGAGACCAAAGATTCCAGGGAGGAGGTTGTTGGCTATGGTCCAGGTGAGGAACAATGTCCTCCTGAACAAGAATCGTCTGGGGATGGGGAAGACGTGACTGGGCTCAAGGTACAGTGCAGAGGCAGATGCGTGAGGTGAGGTGCTGTCACACCTAGAGGCAGAGGATCTTCCTGAGAATGAGGGGAGACCCACGGCATCTGCTTGGCTATGATGTCATGCTGTGAATTCACTCTGTACTATGTCTTTTCAACAGGAGAAGTTTACATTTTATCAAGCAGTAAAAGTATGACCCAGACTCACAATGGAAAACTCTACAAGATCATAGACCCGAAAAGGTAATTTCTTTTTCCTTTTGAATCCACTCAATATCCATTCTCCAGTTAGTTTAGTTCACTCAACGGTGTTATAGAAGTGACACAGTTTGTGCTAGGCTGGAGCGAACATTCTACCCTTCCCACGACAGAGGACTACACTTGGCCTTGACAGTGTATGAAAAGCTCATTCACATCATTCTTGTCCTCAGAGAGCTGGCCTAGATGTGTGGAATCAGTATTCCCAGTTAAAAGTCAGGCGAGGTTACCTGGGACTCTTGTCTATTTCCTACCTCCTGGTGGATAGCTAAATAATCTTCATCAGGTTCATCTTCTTATTTAGCTTCTCTAGGATCACGAATAATAGGCTCAAAGACCTTTAATTATGGTTAGAATCCACTTATGAGTGAATACATACCGTGTTCCTCTTTTTGGGTCTGGCTTACCTCACTCAGTAAAGCGTTTTCTATTTCCATCCATTTGCATGCAAAATTCAAGATGTCATTGTTTTTTACCGCTGAGTAAAACTCTAATGTGTATATGTTCCACACCTTTTTTAACCATTCTTCTATTGAGGGGCACCTAGGCTGTTTCCAGGTTCTGGCTATTACAAATAGTGCTGCTATGAACATAGTAGAACAAATGCTTTTGTAGTATGATCGGGAATCTTTAGGGTATATTCCCAAGAGTGGAATTGCTGGGTCCTGAGGGAGGTTGACTCCCAGTTTCCTGAGAAACCGCCACACTGATTTCCACAGTGGCTGCACGAGTTTACATTCCCACCAACAATGGATGAGTGTTCCCCTCACCCCACATCCTCTCCAGCATAGGATATCATTGGTGTTTTTGACTTTAGCTATTCTGACAGGTGTAAGATGGTATCTCAAAGTGGTTTTGATTTGCATTTCCCTGATCGCTAAGGAGGTTGAGCATGACCTTAAGTGTCTTCTGGCCATTCGAAGTTCATCTGTTGTGAATTCTCTGTTAAGTTCAGTACCCCATTTTTTAATTGGGTTAATTAGAGTTTTAGTGCCTAGTTTCTTGAGTTCTTTGTATATTTTGGAGATCAGACCTTTGTCTGATGAGGGGTTGGTGAAGATCTTCTCCCAGTCAGAAGGCAGCCTTTTTGTCCTACTGACAGTGTCCTTTGCTTTACAGAAGCTTCCCAGTTTCAGTAGATCCCATTTATTCATTGTTTCTCTTATTGTCTGTGCTGCTGGGGTCCTGCTTAGGAAGAGGCCTCCTGTGCCTAAATCTTGTAGACTACTTCCCACTTTCTCTTCTATCAGGTTCAAAGTGGACGGATTAATGTTGATGTCTTTAATCCATTTGGACTTGATTTTTGTGCATGGTGATAGATATGGATCTACTTGTGGAAATGGAAACTTTTATAATTTAATAAAATTTACTAAAAAAAAAAAAAAAAGTCAGGCGAGGACAGTGGCTTCAGCTCTCACGTTAGAAAAGCACCAAAACCTTTAATTTTGAGAAAACAAGACATGTTCTAGCAGACATCGACCTTCTTAGCATGGTTTTTGTTAGATAAACAAGATAGTTTATTTTAACAGCTCAACAAATGAGCCTTGTTTCAAAACTGACAGTTCCCAGCGTTCAGGAAGAGTGTTTGACGGAGCAAAGAAAAACTAAAGGGCTAAACTCGCTTCAGCAAAAGGAAGGTTGGAGGCTTTTATATTTTAAAGAGTATATTTTGATGGCTTAGTAGGTAAAATATTGCCTTGAAAGCACAAGGACAAGAATTCAGATCCCCAGAACACACATAAATGTGGTGTGGGCGAGGTGGCTACACATTATCCAACAGCGAGGAGGAAGACCCAAGGCTGCCCCAGGGCAGATTGTCTGGCTAGCTCAGACAAATGAGTGAATTCCTGGTTCAGACACCCAGTCCCAGTAAATGAAGTAGAAAATGATCAAGAAAGATACTCAGTGTTAGCATCTGGCCTCCTCACACACATCCACACACGCGTGCATACACACATATACCCACATACATGTGAACAAGCATACAAAGATATATGCTTAAAATACGTGTGTGTGTGTGTGTGTGTGTGTGTGTGTGTGTGTGTGTGTGTGTTCTGCTGCTGTTCCTTCCCTAGCTACCCCTCTCAATGCTGGCACGAACAGTTTTCCTGATGTTACAATCATCTTTTATCGGTCATGTCTTTCAAATATGAGAGCTGAACTTTCAGAAACTGTTAAAATTATATGCAGCCACATGGATTTTAGCCATACAGACCCTAATCATTCTTATAGATACAATTAGTTAGTGGCAACCTAACTAGTACTCGTTACTCACCAGCACCATGCTGCAAACTTCAAACTCCTTCCAAGTCTTTTTAAAGAGAATCAATTTTAAGGATCAGAAAAGTTAGCCCACGGCATTCAGCTCCTACAATCGTTTGTAAATTGTCAGTTTGTGTTTTCCTGAGAAAGTCATGGGCTAGTGACTGGTCAGACCACCTTTTCTATAACCATAAAACATTCCCTTTCCTGAGAAAGCTACAGGTTAGCATTGGCCACCGCACAGCATGGCGAACCATGAGAAACGGGGAGCGGTCTCCGTCCCCTGCTCACCGAGAGCGTGACCTCCCTCCTTCACAGTCAGAGGCGTGCTTGCCATTCCATCCGCAGCGGCAGCGGCTATTCCTCTTTATGTGTGAAATCGGTGTCTTCTTTGAAAAAAGAAATGGAAAGCTATCAGACACCCAAGAGTGTGCTGAAACTGGCAACATTGCAAATACAAAGCAAGCCAGTGTGAACTAGTGACAGAGAGTGTGCTAGTGACCTGCAGCACAGGCAAGGAATTTCACCCGCTCCTGTGGCAATTAGTTCCCAATGGTCACTGTTGCTCCATTATGCTGTCGGGATTGATCAGCTTCTGAAGCTTCCCCTAGCAGGGAAATGAATTCCCCCCACCTTGCCCATCCCCCACACCTTGCTCGTCCCCCCCCCCCATCACCACCACCACCACCACGCTCAAATCTCTCTTGAGCTGGATTGTTTAGTCTGTCGGTGAGTAGAGGTGAATTTTACACCTTTAATCTATTATTAGGATCTAATTATCAGGGTTGCCATGAGTGACCTTGGCTTTGTGATCCTAGGTTCCCCTCTAGTAGGGTGGTCTCAGAGTGACATACGCAAAGGCCTGGCTTCTCATTCCGGGCCTGTTTCTGGTGATTCATGTCATGTGTGGGGCCAGGGTTAAGATCTGTGTTTGCTTTGCAGAGATGGGGGAAGTAATAGAACCCCGAAGACCCCATCCTCCTACACAGACAGCAGCATATTCTAACTACAGCGGGTGTGAGAAGTTAGTGTTTTCATCAGCGTTTGTTGCGAGCCTCTTACTGTTTTGGTGTGAATACCAGCGATTATTATTACAGTGTTTTCCCCAGACGGACTGCTATATAAGCAGACCCTTCTGGACAGACAGGATTATTTGGAGCAACACAAGTTCATTGTTAGCATAGGCATGCTCCAGAGTTCAGGCAGAGTAGAAGTATTTTTCTAAAACCCAAGAAAGAACATCACCAAATTTAAATATTCGTACGTATGCAGATATGGTTATTCCTTGTTATTTCAAAAGTCTAACTCAGATTGAACAGTTAAGTTCTCTGTCTTCTTATAGAGAAACCCCTAGACTTGTTAAAATAGTTTTAAAATAGCTTTCATATGCCAATTGATTTATGACCCTGGAAGAGGGTCGTAAATTGCAATTTGCTATATATAAGATATCATGGAAGTTACATACTTATCATAGTATTTATGCTCTATTTTCTTACATACTCACACACACATGAACTTAGAAATAAAATGTAATAACTCTCAACCAAATTTGGCAAAACTTATGAGGTCCCGGGATTGTCACTCCAGTTGGTAAGGACAGTTTGGTCTAAGGCTATAAACTGAAGAATCATTTTGTAAGTTTTAAATTATTTACAGTGTAACGGCTCCTTAAAAGAAGGTGTTTTAGAAAAAGTAAAGGTCATTAAATTTTAATTAATTAACTTGTAAGTTAGTGTATAAAATAATGGGGCTTCTTATACATTTTGTACTCATATGTGTTTGTGTTGCCTCTCTCATTGCCTTTCTTCCATCCCCTCTCCCCTCCAAGTGGTCATCAGTTATAATGAAAAACAGCCAGCTTCCCTGAGCTATCTAGGGAAGAGACTTCCCTGGGGAGACAGGACAAGAGTGGATTTGTCAGGACTGGAAAGATGGCTCTGAGGTTAAGAGTACTTACTAGCTGCTCCTCCAGAGGCCATGGGTTCAGTTCCCAGCACCCAGTTGGCGTCTCACAACTGTCTGTAACTCCAGTCCCAGGGGATCCAATACCTTCCTTGTAGCCTCTGTGTGTACCAATCATAATGAGGTGCATAGATACACATACAGACAAAATATGCATACACATAAAAATATTATTTTTTTTAAAAAAGTCAGGCAGTGATGATGCACGCCTTTAATTCCAGCACTCAGGAGGCAGAGGCAGGTGGATGTCAGGAGTTCGAGGCCAGCCTGAGCCAGTTCAAGGACAGCTAGGGCTAGACAGAGAAACCCAGTTTCGAGAAACCAGAAAAAAAAAAAAAAAGGATTTGTCTTATGCCAAAACACTAACCACTTCAAGGATATCTTCAAAGCTGGGAAGTTGTCTCTCATGTCAGAAAGGAGTAGGGATCAAGTCAACAGCTCAGTCAATTTTGGGTCCCCAAACTCTCTTGTACTCAGTTCAATGTGCCCCTTGGAGGCTCCATTAGCTGATATTCCAGGGGACAGGTTAGACAGACGCACTGAGCATACAGTTTGGGCAGCGGATCTCCTTGAAGCTGAACAGCACAGAGATTGCTTCTGTGCTGTGTCCTGGGCCCATCAGAGACTTGCCCATGACCATTGCCTCTTGCCTTTTGGCTCCACGGCTTCTGACGTGAGATGAATAGTGTATTTAAAGTGTATTCTAATCTCTAGTCTTGTAGGACCTCATTCTTGGAATTCCATAATCATTTTCAGGTGATTTCTCAACTTTTAAGTTTCTCTCACTTCTAAAATTAGGATGCAGATGTCCATGGAGCTTAGCGAAGCTCTGAACAAATGCTCTCAGGGCGTCATTCCTTACGTGCTTGCTCTTTCTGAACTTTTCAAACTTAACCAAATGTTGGGGTGGGGGGTGGTGAGATGGCTCAGCAGGCAAAGACACTTGCAACACAAGTCTGATACCTGAGTTCGAGTCCCATAAATCTAAAGACAGAAGGAGAGTCTACAAAACGGTTCTCTGAACTCCAAATAGGAGCAGTGACATAAAACCCCCGCACACTCAAATAAATTACTGAATGAATAAATAAATAAAATATAAAAGAATCAGGGTCAAACACTCTCTGGCAATGGTGGAAACTCCAAAATTCTGACACAGTTAAGTGACTTCGAAGTTTTACTGCTGTAGAACATAGGACTCCGATTTTGTTTCAAACGAACTCAAACGAAAATGCCTTTGTTTTGACTTTGAGATGTTCCCAGGGCCAACTGTCCAGGAAGGTGGAAGGCCTTGCTGTGCCTGTTGCTCCCCCTCTCTGAGTCCACTCTTCCTGTATTTCAACACCTTGCTTAGCTCTTCTCCAACCATGACACGGGGACTACTTTCCCTTTTAGAGATCTATAAATTAGCAACACAAATTCCAAGCTTGAGAGGTCATCCTTCAGAAGGCTGTGTCCCCAAACTCCTATGTGACCAGTATCAAAACCTATCTCTCTGCTGCCTCTCCATGCCCACGAGGTGCCACTTACTCCCCCTGTTTTGATATTTTTTTTCTTAACCCCTTCATCCCACTTCTCATTATGCAGGATGCTAAAGTATTGCTTAAAGAAAAAAAATCACAAGGGTAAGCCAGTCCTATTTACCCTTTGCACATGTCTGGGAGTCCAGAGGCAGCTGTCATCCTCCAGAAACTTCTGCATAATAGAGCAGCTTTGGTCCGATACGCCAGTGGAGTCCCAATTCATCAGTCGGTTTTATGCAAGTGGCCCCCTAAGTTGATAAATTCCCACAGTGCCTGTTGACCCAGCTGCCAAGTCCTCTTGTGGCAGGTGGTGTTTTCGTGGCCACCCTGACAGTAATACAAACTGTTTAGCGGCTCCATTGACCTTGTAGCTATTAACTGGGATACAGGATCCACAAGGGACTAGTTCCCAAACAGGACAGAATTTCTTAACAGTAGGGGTCATGAACAAGTATATGCCCTATAAAAATCCATCCAGCATGGTCAATTTGAAGTCTAAAAGACAGGCAAGCATTTTTCACATTTTTGCTATTATTTTTATTATGTATATCAGATAACCAAAGCTGTGTGTACACTTATCTCCCTGCATTTCTTTTCATTACTGATAAAGTTCATTTCATGTGTGGTTTTAAAAAAATGTCCTTGGCCCCACAAATCTTTCTAAGCTGCCATGGATCATCTGAAAATTTGAAGATGTTTTCTTTTTAAAAATAGACAAAATCAAGGTAAAAACTTCTAATGAATGGATTATCATGGTTGCATAATCTATTGTAACAACTTTGATATGACTAAAATTTTCTCAAACTTTAACAAGATTTGATTATGTGCATATGTGTGTGTTTACAGGCAGACTTAGATAGACATGTGTGATCCTTGCAGTGTTGTACATGTATACATGTGTGTATTTACAGGCAGACTTAGATAGACATGTGTGATCCCCTGCAGTGTTGCATAGAACCTTTACCTGCTTCACAGCAAAGTCTTGCATAACCCAAGAAAAACTAATATGTCCATGTTATTTTAAATACTGTTTGGGTCCTATTTTTGAAAATAATCATGCCTTTATTTAAAATGATGACAGATTTATATTTATAAAATGCTAACCTAATTCTGCTTCTTCCCCTCTTGAGGTTTTCCTTGATTTTATAGCCATCACAATGAATCTAAACTGCTTTCCCTAGATCTGTTAGTACATAATTCACTGACCAACAAGAACCGTAGTTGTTTATGGTGCACACACACCCCAAGCCTTACCCTTGGGGATTTGTTTCAAGAACCCTACTGGGTGTCTGCAACTGCAGAGGCATCTACCCTGCGAACATTTATTTCTCCAGCACACGCCCCTGGTAAAGGCTAACGCAGAGGTTAGGAGCAGAGAGAGTCGCAGCAATGACTCGCAGCAAAGCAGAAAACTTGTAACAACATGCAAGAATGGCAGAGTTTAAAGCTTTACTGGTTCATTTCTGAAATTTTCCATTAGCGTTTTTGGACCACTAGAAACAAAAAACAAAAAAGAAAAGAAATAAAGAAAGCTGTAGGGATAACTTGATTTTTTATAATTATGTGAGTAATGTGAAATTATTAAGTCAAACTAATTAGCATATCCACTAGCTCTCATACTGATTTTTTTATGGTGAGAACACACACACATACACACACACACACACACATACACACACACTCACATATATATTCCCTATATCCTATAAATTTGACATATTACCAAACATTCAAAGGAATTTCCCATTTTTTTCCGTTATAGTCTTTCTTAATCTATCAATTTTGAATGCTGGACCATTAGTCCCTATGATAACTATTCAACTGCCATGAGATTTTGACTAAATTGTCACCTACAAATGGCTTCTATTTACAAATACTTAAAATGGAGAGTATGAATAATGAAAATTTTATCCTTCAGAAATGGATTCATTTACTAAGAGCTCAAGATTCTTAAAGGCAATTCTAAAATTAATATATCTTCCTTTCACCCACCAGCTCCCTCTGGCTCGGTGCTAGAACCTGATAGTATTCAATCCCCTGAATATCTTACATTCTTATTCTGTTTTTATTCTTATTACGTTATCATTAGTTGTTGCCTTAGTGATCAGGTGAAAATAAAATCTGAGTTTCCCCACTCCCATGGGGACCCTGATTTGGCTCTTTGATTTTTCCTTCCTCCTGAGCTCAGAGTTTCGCATCCATCACAGTTTGGTTGTGTGTGTTTCCAGTCTCCCCGAAGGCAGCGAGCTAGCTTCCCGCTCTAGCTGTGCTGTTAACTGAACTGCCAAAACTCTCTCCCAACCTCCAATCCTACGATAAATCTATAACTGTCTAGAGTCAGGAGGCTGTAAATGTATCAAACATCTAAGGTAATTTGATAAGCTTGTCTTCCCATCTAAAAGCAAATGACATTATCATTCAGTTTTAACTACTTTGCCAAGAGTAAGAAAGGTTACAATTTCTTTCTTTTGTTTTTTCAAGACCGAGTTTCTCTGTGTAGCTTTGATTGTCCTGGAACTCTCTTTGTAAGCCAGGCTGGCCTCGAGCTCCACCTGTCTCTGCCTCCCAAAGAATATTGGGATTAAAAGTGTGTGACACCACACTTGAAAAAACAGACAAACAAAAAAATGAGAGATTCCCATGCCATTTTAGATATCTGTGGGATTGAGTAGTGACCGACTGTCACCACATTAATAGGTGTTAGTGCCACTCAGCCCTCTTAGTGAGCATGTCAGGAAAGCTGGTGAATCTGGGCTGTGAGGGAGAAGCTTTAGACCCCAGGAACCCTCAGACTGCCCAAACCTATTTTGTTCAATGTATTTCTGAAGAGAAATTTCTATATGCTGTTTAGAAATGACACAGAACATTGAGCCTAGCTATCTAAATTATGGCTTTAGGAAACACAGTACAAGCTAAAAACTTGCAATAGGATTACATATATGACCTATGCAAAATTATAGTTGTTCTTGAGTTGAAGAACTCAAGTCTCCTCTCCCCGGGAGCACATGTCAGTGGCTCGGGAATGACTGGAAACAGGAATATGCTCAGGGCCTCAAAAGCATTCAGGATCTCATTATGCTCCAAAGAGGAGAACGCTGGTAAAAGCAAAAACAAAACCAAAAACAGCACCTCTTCCTGCTCCCACGGACCCCATAGCCCAAGAAGATGGCTGTTTCCTGCTCACACAGGAAGAGTCCATCTTTGTGTTGAACCTGGACTATGACTGTGCTCCAGACGAGGAAGAGCCCTCACAGCCCAACCAAACTGATAAATTGTCAAGGGCAACTTCAAAATGGGTTACACAGTGTCTGTGGACAGTCACACATTGCTGTCAATCCTTTGCTCTCTAGAATTCTAGCCTCATGAGTGTCCTGTAAAAGGACAAATGTCGCACTGACTAACCCGACTGAAGACCATTGTAGGAAGAAAAGCAATTGATGTGTGCATTGGCCTTGGAAGATGACACTGAGACAAGGTTTTCACAGGATAGCACAGCGCTCAGGGGTCATTTCTCTGCCTTGACTTACACAAATGGGTCACAGGCAAATCTACACCATCGTAAGCAGCCTCCCTCCCGTACCCCTCTTGAAGCAGAAGAGTTGAGACTGCCTTTAGACACAGGGAGCAGTGAGGTGATTGCAGGGTATCACACAGTTGGGGAATCCACTAAACTATGGCATAGCAAGATGACTGCCGAGAACAGACTCCACCCAATTATAAGATTCCAAAGCTTTCTGTCCGGAAGCTCCTGAACACACTAATTAATAATGACTGCATTAGTTGCTTCTGGTTAGGAAATGGCCCCAGTTAGAATAGCTACTTAGCCTTGACTCTTCCGGCCATCCTGCTAGCTGCCGTTCGTCTGAGCCTAGACTGTTGTAACAAAGGTTTAGACAACTGATTTCTCTTTACTGTTGAGAATGGGAAAACGATGGAAGAGGAACGGTTTTCATAAATGTGACAATAGCTAGGAGACACTTTCTCTTGTGTTCCGCATGACTGTAAGTGACTGGAGTGAGGCAGTTCTTATATCCCCACCCCTTCAGGAAGTCACCAACAGAAGCCATGGAACTACCCAATCTGCTAAAACCTCCAGTGGGTCAGTATTTTACAAATAAGCTGCATTTAAGGTCTACGTGTCTGGTTTTATAACAGAATGATTTTGAAATGTGTATACTGTTGAAAAAATTAAGAATGAGCCTTTTTTGGTGAAATACAAAATGCATGTCAACACTACTCACTCAGAAAGAGAGGATTCAACACACGCTGACAGAAGATGTTTCATCTATTAACTTATTTTTTTATTCATTAAATTAAATGGCATTAAATTAAAACCACCCAAAATCCAAAATCCCACTATCCAGAGACAGCCACTGCTGGCCTTTTCTGGTCCCAGAAATTCAATACAGACAATGTGTGTTGGAAATGACCTATGCTTCCCATTGTCCCTTTCATTCAAAGAAGTGTCCAGACCTTGGCATCACTGCACAAACCCAGCCACAGCGAGTTTCTGAGAAAATGCCTCTTAACTTTCTGAAAACAATATTTTATAAATTGCAGACTGTTGGACAATTTTCTGTGATAGCCCCTCAGTGTTTTATTATCTGTCATGTCAGGAGATGAGGAAATATGTTTTTCTGACTCAAATTAAGCTGAAGGGCCGTGGGGATAGCTGTCAACACATAGACTCAATGTATTTTTTTTTTTTATTGCAAGGCCAAACACCCTGTTGGCTATATTTTCTGTTTTGAAAGTTACTTCTAACTTCATTCAGTAGAACTCAGAGCCCAGAGGCTTAAAAAAATGATTGTTTAAAAGAACAGAACTATTCAAATGATTCTAGATTATATACTAAATACACAGTTTTCTAGGCCAATGAAAATAATATTCGAATTAGTTACCGTATAACGGATAAATACTATCTATTTCTGCTTAGCTGTCCTCTAGGTATAGCTAGGCGGTATTTATGCACTACCTTGTCCCTCCTCCTACTTCAGTCCATGTTAAGGAGTCTGTTTATTTACTGGAGAGGAGGCTGTAACTGTAAAAACATCATGGGGAGGGGAAGGAGCACGTGACTTTACCAAAGATCTTCGTCAGACTTGATCAAACATCTTCTTAGAGATTAATTTAAATACGTTGGCTTGCCTCTTCTCTGGAGAAGGAAACAAATCCCTGTCTTTAGGATGTGCTGACCTTAACATTTTAGCCTTTGATGTACTAATATTGTAGCTAATATAAAAGCACATCATTTATATTAGTATATATAATGCTATAATAATATATATAATAAATAAATGAAAAATACATTAAATTTTGGGGGGTTTATGAAAGGGGTTAGTTTTATGTTGATGACATAAAAGTTTATCAGTTGGTCAGGGTGTGGTGATGGACACCTTTAAGCCCAGAACTAAGGAAAGGGAAGCAGAAGAATAATTAAAAATCTTTGACGGCTTAGCTTTCTCTATAAATGACAACAGTGTAGAACAATTAATGCAAAATGCATGAAGTTTCACATCACAAATGATATATTTGTGCTTGTTATTAACACTCTTTCTCTTTATAACAGGAATTAATTAAATTATTATATACAATAAATTAATTTGACATTATATAATTCATAAAATCTCCATTCTATATATCTTTCTTTGCGTTAATAGTTTAAATTTTTACTCAGTAGCATAAATATTCACCTGCACATGCATGCTAGGATATCTTTCAAGGAGAACAAATCAGAAGGCTGTTATCTCAAAATAAATATAAAATGAGCTGGGTGCATTGGCACACAACTGTAACCCTGGTAATTGAGAGACTAAAGCAAGAGGTTTTCCAGTTAAAGCCCAATCTACAAAGGAATCTGAGGCCAGCCTGAACTACAGTAAGATCCTTCCCCAAAAGGCAAGAAAGACAGAGACAGAGATGGGGAGACCCTGCCACAAATGGAGACAAAGAGAGAACGAGAGAGACAGAGACAGAGACAGACAGACAGACAAGAAAGAGAGAGGTACTAAGAGGCCCTGCCCCAAAAGACAAGACTGTGGGGGGCAGAGAGAAGTGCAGCCATGTAGCCCAGCAGAAGAGCGTGCACCTAATGTGTTCAAAGCCCTGGGTTTTACCCCAAGAACCATTAAAAAGAAAGACAAGAGAAGGGAACCGAAGGGATTCATTCCCATTTTTTAGGCAGCCAGTGTTCACTACGACAGACATAACCAGCCCTGGGATAGTGTCAGCCTGGCCAATCACACGAAGGAACTCCCAGGTGCTATCTATAAAAGTGTTTATGGATCAGGGTGGAAGGAAGCTTCAAAATAGTCATGCCCATCTATTTTTAAAAGTGCAGTTTGAGTTCTGGCAAAAAGGCTCAGGGAGTAAAAGCCCTCACTGAGAAACCCTAATGGCATGAGCGCCATCCCCAAAACCATGGAAAGGTGAAAAGAGAGACCTGACATCACAGGGTTGGCCTCCAACCTACACACAGCCATGGCACATGCACACACACACACACACACACACACACGTATCTGCGCACATGCATGCACACAAACACACATACCATCAAATAACAATTTTAAATATTTAGCATTACAGTTTCTAGAATTGGAACGAAAATGAAAGAGCTGTATTATTCTTCTTATATTTTTAGGGAGAACTTTGATGGTAATAAAGTTTCTTAGGCTACTTCACATCACTGGTGTGATTTTCTGTTCTCCTGAAGCTGTGAGTCGACTGTATCACTTGACAAAAAAGATCTCTTTTGAAAGCAACAAACATCCTTGGTAAGCTATAAGATCACTCGGTTTCATCATACTGGTTTTCAACTGATGTGCTATGTCACCTCTTGTTTTGGGGCGCAGACCTTTAATGCCTGAGGAATGCAGAGTCACGGTTCAACCTGCACAGACCCTGACCTCGGATTGCTCCCGGCTCTGTCGGAATGGCTACTACACCCCCACGGGCAAGTGCTGCTGCAGTCCAGGCTGGGAAGGAGACTTCTGCAGAATTGGTTAGTGTTTCTGTTATCATCTGGGACACTGAAAGTGGCCCTTGGTGCTTGAGAAACTAGCATCACCAATTTCTAGAGCCGTCTAGTGTACAAGAGGCTGGTGCTTTACAGCACCACTTTCTGAAGGTACAAATGGAATCTTTCCTGTTTTAAAATGGGTTGTTCATATATTTCAGTTAATCATAAGCATAAAAGATCTTTAAATGACTGGAGCCTTTCACAAAAGAAGAAAAATGAAAACAGCACACCACAGAGAGTTACATTTGCAGTGTTCACACCTGCTAAAGAGTTAGTGCTTGCCAAAGTCCTGGCCGAGTGCAAGCATTTTCCAGACACCCCACCAATACCCACTCTAGCTTCGCTGCTTGCATCTCACTGTGGCATGCTGAGAGCAGAGATTCTCGGGGGGGGGGGGATTCTGGCTGAAAGGGAAAAACGCAATTATCTAGGCGCTTGTTAAGGACTCTTCTACTCTGCTCTGCCCCTGTGCCTCGTCATAAAGTGTGTGGCGGCTCAAAGGGACCAAAGCACATCTGTGTGCAAGGCTCCAGCCCTTCGTGCGAGATTCCCTCCATTTTGTGCTATGTTAAATGCTAATCGGTGTGAAGTTAAGAAAAATGAATAAGGGCTGGAGAGATGGCTCTGTGGTTAAGAACACCAGCTGCCCTTCCAGAGGTCCTAGGTTCAATTCCCAGCATCCACTATAGGGGGATCTGATGCCCTCTTCTGTCCTGCACACATAGAGAAGGACAGAGCACTCAGATACATAAATAAATAAAAAAGAAAAGTGAATGAACTTAGAAACTTAAATACAAATTCAGCAAGGAGTGAGCACACATTAATCAATAGTGATCTTGACCAGTATGGTCTCACACACCAAAGTATACCCTGCCAATGAAAACCAAAATCCAAATTAATATTTAATATTTTTTCTCTTGGCTCATAAATACTGCTTTTTGTTCTAAAGATATATTTGTTTCAAGATATATTATAATTATGACTTGTCCTCTCACACATTGCCTAACAAAAACAGTCAACATTTAATTGACTATATGACTTGAGATTCACATAGACAGTACATATTTTAGCTTAAATTGTTTTTGCCATTTAGTAACATTACTAACATCTGATTAGAATTAGAGCGACAAACCAAAGTGAGAGACACACAGTTACAACCCAGCAGAATCCAGGTAGCTATTCAGAACAAGAACATCCACTCTGTTGACCAGTTCCATCTCCCTCTTGGTCAGTTGAGCACAAAATTAAGAATCAATGTACAAATGCAATTATAGTCATATGCCCGAGTATTGTTCCTCACTTTTTTTTGTGTTTGATATGTGCTCCTCTTGACCTCTTGTTTCTTCATACAGCAGCCAGTTCTGTTAGCTTCGTTGCACTTTGTCTAACTGCTATGTTACTTCGAACAAATGTAGGTTAAAAAATATTTTCTGAGCATCTTCTCTGGGCTGCATGCTTAAACTGGGGGTGAAAAAATTACCAATACATTATACAATGTCTTGTCTTAATATTCACAATAAGAGAAACATGTTCATTTTGGTTAACATTTGTTTTATTACTATAGAATCTTCTCAATTAAGATTTTCTCCTGACTAAGTTTAAATATTTTTGATAAATAAGAAAAAGCAAAACACTTTATAAAAGTAAACTGAGATGTCTCCAATAAAGAATTTTATTTATACACCCAGGTGGTTCACACATCTTCCATAAATTTGAAAGAGAAAATTATTTTCATTTTTTCTTTATGCTTTCTTTTCCATGGGTCAGTCCCAGAGTCATGAATTTTCAATACTGTATCTGAAAAGGCAAAAGTGATCCCAATCTTGACAAGGAAATGTATTCAAAGAATTTTATTTTATCTGTGTTGGCTCCACCCCCAGACTTGCCAATAAGTGACAAATAATGACTCTATCAAACTGTGTCTCTCCGTACCATTTTAGTGGTAAACCTTTATGTTCTCTTTCTCTATGACAGTAGAAAAATGATTTAATAAGCAGACTCTATGCTAGAAAACAGCCCTAAAGAGCATCGTTCAGAAGGCCCTCTGCCAGTCTCTTGCACTGAGCCCAGGATGGACTTCAGACATAATCAGAGACCAATGTGCCTGTTCATCCCATCTTAGCATGGGAAGCAGGGATTGCCAGGGAGACCAGATGCCGGATACTGCATGCAGCTTCAGTCCCAAACTGACTTTATCTCAGTGTCGCAATGGAAGTGCTCCAGCCGGTGTCCCGTTTCTCAAGGCCAGCCTCTCTCCCTCCCATGCAGCCGTACCCTGAAGGAAGGGAATTGCTGTTGGTTGAAATGCCCCTTGCTGAAAGGGCTGACATTTTTGTTAGTGCCAGTTCTTCAAATGACCACAATAGTTTCTCATGAACCCTACTTCTCAGTGTACTAACATCCTGGACATTTAGCTCGGTTCCTGCCCCTAAAAAACTTCCTGTCTGGTAACTATCCTGCTTGTATATTCCTCTGCCCATCATCTTGTGACTGTCTTCCGCCTTCCTTTTCTTCCTTTCCATATTAATCAAATACTTGACCTCATACGTGGATGGCTTCTGACGTGAAGATTAAAAATACTATGTTGTTTTCTTTCTTGCAGCCAAATGTGAGCCAGCATGTCGTCACGGAGGGGTCTGTGTGAGACCGAACAAGTGTCTCTGTAAGAAAGGCTATCTTGGTCCTCAGTGTGAACAAGTGGACAGAAGCATCCGCAGAGTTGCCAGGGCAGGTATTCTGGATCAGATCATTGACATGACATCTTATTTGCTGGATCTTACAAGTTACATTGTATAGTTTCTGGGACAGTTTGAATATTCCTTCCTGGTGGGCATTTATTTGATCTTGTCATTAAAAAGAGAGACTCTCCTCCTGCTACACACTCCTGTGAGTTCATTCTCCTTTAGTAACTTAAAAGCAACTTCCAGAAATGTGCAGACTTCGTGTGTATGTTGCACGTTTGTTCACATACACACATCCACACGTGTGCACACACACAATCCCCAAACTCAAGGTTGTATAACAGATGTTTTGGGTTGTTTTTTTTATTTTTTTAATATGTGCTTCCTAGTGTGGAGTGCTTCACACAGAAGTTCCATGGCAGTTCACAGAATGTTTATGGTATCAGAAGATATTCTTTTAGTTCCTGGGAAATTTCTGTCTATAATTACTAAAGTCAACCATAGTAGGCTTTTGGAATGTTATTGTGCAATGTGGTGGAAATATTTTTATATTAAAGGTCTATAATAAGAGAGCATGTTTCCAAACTCCTTGGTGAATTTCTGAACAAGCAACTTGATGTAAGGTTGTCAGCTTCATTTCGGGTGATGTGTCTAGTACAGAATGTTGCGCATTTACCTTTTTATTTGATAGATCAATCTAGCTACATCAGCTTAATCTCAAGATGGTTTTCAAATGTTTTATGATTAAATCAGAATGACCCATTCGAAAAAGCAATCTTCCTGAATAGACTGCTTCTATTGTATATTTTGTGTAACAATAGGCACTGGGTTTGTGTTACATATTTATATTTTTTATTTTATTTTTATAATATAGACATCACCTAGAGACACCTTTACCCTGTCCTGTAAAATACTAAAGTTACATTTTCACCAGCTTAATTGGAAAGAAGGAGAGCAAGAAAGCAAATAGCCTCTAATGTGCTGTGGATCTAGTCTAGTAGAGTGTCCTTACGCCAACATGTAATCACCCTGGTCGGACGGAAAAGCGAGGAAGCAGCCAGTCCTTCCAGAGCACCAGCGTTGCACACTCGTGAAGTGCTTTCGCCACAGCCGCTCTGTCAGTCTGAGGGATTAAAAGCTTACAACGTGCACTCTGAATCCACCCTCCATGGAGAATGGCCTGCTTGTTCATAGCCAGCTCAGGTTGTATAAGCTGCCAAATGCAGATTCTTAGGATCTTCATTCTTGACAACACAAACTCTCAGTGCATAGGTTCCCTTCACAATGCTGGGACAACACCCTTTGGTTCTTGCTTTGATCAATTTCCTACAAATGCTCTGTTCAGATTTTCTTAAAGAAATAATGTACTCTAAACTTAAATTACAAGCATCTGACAGGCGTTTTTCTTAATGGTTTTCCATTTGCCATCTTTTCATGTTTGGGTTTTAACAGTGTATAAGGGTTTTTGTACTACTGACTGTGATGAGCACACATCCTCTACCCTGACATCCATTCCTCTGGAATCCAAATTGTAGAATCATGTAAGTGCTCAGCACTGGATGATATTGCACACAGGCTCCCCATCCTCAGGAATATGAGTCCTAATTTTGAAACAACAACAGCAGTCTCCCGGACAGTAGTCCTCTGTTGTTTTAAGGGAGAGAGTTGCAATTACATTGTGGATTCTAAAGAATTCTAAGGAATCCACAACATAGAACCATTTCGTTGGCTCCACTTACTCCTGTCTTCCATATATGATAACTTGGGCTTCCAGTGACCTCATATCAATGGAAATGGGTTGAGAAATCTTGGTGCTTAGTGAACAATAGCCTGCATTAAAAAGTGCACGCATAATTGTGCACAATTTAGCTTCAATTGACAGTCTATTCAGAGAAGTCTTGGGACTAAATGAGCATGGAGGCCAAATCGCCCTCTTACCCCAGAAAAAGGGTGGTTCCTCCAGTCGCACCAGCTCTCCGTTGGCCCAACACTGTGACAAATCTCGCAATGAACCATGCAGTAGCCTGCATCTGTAGGTTAAGAGCAATCCCTTGTCTCTGTGGCTTTCTCTTTATAGTCCTTTTACTGAATTCCGTCACAGAAAGGTTTACAATTAAAAAAAAAAAAAAAAGAAAGAAAGAAAAACCTGCCCTGACCACCATCTTTGTAAGTGGGCCTTCCTATCAGATCGTCCTTTATTCAGCACGGGTGACATTGGCAGAATGCAAATGTCTCATGAAGAAGCCAGCTGTCTAAGTCTGTCAAATCGTACAGTTTTATTGCACATACTCCCACTCACAGTTTGAGCAAACACAACAGGAATACCCCTGGAAATCCAGCAAAGTCTTAAAGCCCAAGTGCTTCTTTTTACATCTTAAAGAGAAGATGTTCCATTGGTAGGCATTCTACTCAAGCATTGTTTCTGACCTAGACGGAGCTGTTTTACATCGCTCTTTTTCAAGTGACTTAGAAATGCTATTGCCTTTCCTATAATGAGTTATCCAAATGTAATACCAAATTCTCTTTATAGAAGATAGGATATTTAACCCAAACAGTCTTTAGACTCCTCTCTTTCTGTCCTTAGGAGGAAAGTAGATAACAATGACTATAGATGACTGTGTGTTTTAGACTACATGACCAATTCCAAAATTTTCTTTGACCTCTTCCCTGAAGTTTTTTTTAAATGTATGACTGGGGATTACCACAAATGATTTGTGAGAGATAGATGGGAATTGGTTAAAAAGTATGAGCTAAGAAAAATAAGTGCTTATTCATTTAAAAGTCAAAATCTACCCACCTAACAAAGCACACAATCTAAAACGGGAGAATGTCGTTTATGTGAAGACTGTTGTGTATGACAAAGAAGAAATAAGCAGCTACTATTCCCTGCCCATCCCAGAGCTTAAGCTCCAGGTACCAGCTGAGTGTGAAATAACCTTTCCACCAGTTGCCAAACTTCTGCCCTAATTCAAAGCACATATATCAATGATATGAAAACTAAATATCATTAAATTGCAAAGGAGGGACACTTAAGAAAACTGAGTGATGGCAAAAAATGCTGCCGTTCATACCTTTCCATGTTAGGATCTTACTTAAGGTATTGGAAGATATTTCACAAGCTTACTTGGAAGTTCCTACAATTTAACTGATCAGTTTCATGAAGGATGGGCCAAGAAATCTATGCATGTCTACAAAACCCAGCTAGAAAACTATTTCCTTATCATTTGCATACCTCTGAGTAGTGGTGGCTTCCCTAGTGACTGTCTTGGGGACAGCTACAGAATAACATACTGTCATTTTGTTTGTTTCTGACCTTTGTTTTAATATCTGAACCACAAAGGATCCAGCGAATCTACTCAGGGTGAGAAAATGAGGTAGGAGGTGGGCTGTGCAGCTGAGGTCCTTCCAAGCACACACCAATCAGCTAGGAGTCCCTCTTCCTTCTCTTAGCGCAGGAAAGAAGCCCAGGTTAAATTGGTAAGAGGAGGAAGTATAGCAGTCAAGGAGGTATACCACTTTACTCTCTGGGCCTCTGCCTAGAATGTTACCTAAGTTTTTTCCATCCTCACCCTTCTCTGCTCCTCCACCTGTATCTTTCTGTCATCTCTCTTGGATCACTTCTTCCTCCACTCTCCTGAATTTTATGTTGGTTTTCCCTAAACAGACCCACTACGTATGCCTGTCATGACTTTGTCCTGGGACAGATACCTATACATTTTGTTGGGACTTATTTTCTTTTGTTTTCTCTCCTGGAATCATCCTGATTTAAATTCAGTATCATTAAGGAGTAGAGAAATAGCAGGCAGGCTGGTCTACTGTGGTCATTGAAAGAAATGACGAAAAGCACACAGATCCACCAGCGTAGGTGCCCCATGCCAGTCTTCCGGAAAAGTCACTAGGAAGACGAGGAGAGCCACTGTAGTAGAAAGCTTGAGATGACAGAGAGACACTCCTAGCTACTTCCTATCAAAGTGACAACCATCTCTACAGAGTCTACTTTGAAGAACACTATTCCAAATCTATTTGGCAGGAAACTAGAGTCTTGGTGATGATGACCTCAGACACTTACCCTCCCTGCCATGAGGTCTGCATGTCAGAGAACTCAACCAAATTTATATGACCAGAAAACAAACACATTTTTATTCCCTGGGGAAAGTGGTGGAGCTGTTTCTGGGAACGTTGATGGAGTTCCATCAGCAAGCTCCCCTTTCCATATTTGAGACATGCATTTGCTCTGTCTTTCTTTGTCACACCAGCACAAATGGGGCACACATCCGATTAGAAATATGACATGAAATGAGATACAAAGTCTAAGAGAAGACACATCTAGATGTTGAAAGCAAGGTCTTGGAGCCTGTCAGGTATGGGTCTTAGCAAGTCCTGCCTGTCTTCCTTGGTGCCATCTCCTCTGAGTAACTTCTGGAATGGGCTTGAGGTCGCCTTCTAGAAGAGTACAAAGGACTCATGGGAAGCTGAAGTGGAGCTAGATGCTTGATTCCCAAAATTCTAGCAGCCTTGGAGAGATTTCTTCATTTATGAGATTGGCATTTTCTTAAGTTCTATTAAGTGTGAAGCCAAGATCCAACCCATTATTTACCTTGTTTCCCATACAATTTATTTAGGGCATGTATCAGCCAATTGAAAAGATGCAAATAAGTAATAGATTTCTTGCATCAATAAAAAGCCTTATACCGAAAACTTCTCATTTGTTTTTGTCAATCAACAGTAAAATTTTTAAAAATCGTCCTAATTCAGCATTCATTCTAAGGTAATTTTTCATGTCCATCACAAAGTAAGATGTTATTGTTTATTCAGGGTTTTCTTTTCTGAATATGTATTCTTTATAGATTTAAGATACATATGTCCATGTCCTGGCAAGTAAACATACCTATACATAGTATATTATCTCAATTGGCTATCATTCTTTTAAGTAAAAAGAATAGCTTTTTATCATCTAATATATATAATCTAATGTATATATTTAAATTTTCTCTATAGTATATGTATACTATATCTCAATAATATATATACACTATATATTATGATGGAAAATTCACAGTGGCCAAATAATATAAGTTTTTTCTTCACAGTTAGAAATTCAGTCTTGAACATTTCTCTCTGAACTGAAAGCTGGCTAATCAGTCGTTTCCATTCACATGAATGAAGTGTGATTAGGCCGGGTATGATCTGTGTCCGAATAAACATTGGATGCTTCTTTATCCCATAATCTTAAAATCTGGGCATGACTTTTCTGGAATGAACTAAGAATCCATGTTCAGAGGGTTCATTTCATCGTATTAATCGGAGAAGCTAAACTGACACCCTGATGATATCAGATACCCCCGCATCCTTTTCTGATGATGTCAGATACCCCCGCATCCTTTTCTGATGATGTCAGATACCCCCGCATCCTTTTCTGATGATGTCAGATACCCCCGCATCCTTTTCTGATGATGTCAGATACCCCCGCATCCTTTTCTACTCAGAGGATGTGTATGACCCTGCGTGCTGCTAAGAGCCGTGAAGCAGCAGTCATACTGAAGTACTGTAGAATTCGGGAAACTTGATTCTCTGGGACAGGCTAACAGACTACTATTTGAAATAAATCTACCTAATTACAGTGAAAAAAATTATTGAGTCGTGACCATAAGCACAAAAGAATTGTAATAGGAAAATCTGGTGTCCTCTTTGGATTTATCTGTGATTGTTAAGTTTTTTGTTAAGTGTTAAGGGGTGACTTTGTGTTTGATTCTTCTCACATATTTTGGTGTTTTGAGTTGTCTATTCCCCTCAGGTTATTGACAGTTAAAGCGGTCTGTCCATATGTCACAGCGCATTTCAGAACCAATCCATCCTTGGGTTTCTGTTAATAAGAGGCAGCAGATAGTAGGAACGAATATGAAGCCCAGGTGCAAGTTGAAAGGATCAGGACTAGGCTAGGAACTATTTGTGATTTCTAGAACATTCTAAAACTTAATATGCACGGCTACTGACTCACATGATCCTCCGGAATTTGAACTAATCTGGTTTCTCTAAATCGGTCTGTAAAAATATGCAGTTTTCCTTGATTCAACCAGCAATCTATTCATTAATGCAATATAAATGCTGAAGTGCCTCGTATAATCTCCCACCGTTGAGAGGCGAGGGCATCCGCAAGGACAGGGCTGGAAGTTCACTGGGATGATTAAGATGTCCAAAACAAAAGAGACTTTCATTCCAACTTGCTCCAGCCTGTGTGAGCCTTAGACCCCAGCAGCAATGAGTGGTACAGATGGCCTCAAGTACATCTCTATGTGTCTGGACATGTCCACACACCATGTATATATATATTTATCTATCTGTACAAACACTACATATGTATACACACTATCTATGTAATATATAATATATGTATAATGCATATAAATTCTAACAAGTGTATTTGTGTTATCTTTAAAACGGAACAACTGTATCTTGAAAAGTGGTAAATGCAGAGAATTGGCTTTATTGTTGATCTGTGGATTTAATGTTTTTTAGGTGAAAGGATGTTTTAAGTGTATAATGTCTTTTCTTAATTTAATATATTTATGTAAATGCATGCCTGAAATTTGATTAGATTGGCTGTGTTTTGTGTCTTAACATGATCAAATGTATTAAACTTTATCTTATGACTTCATGTTATGTGCCCTTTCAAAATTTGTTTTTATTTTAAACTTTTAAAACGTTTCTCCTAAGTTTTCAGACTGGTTGTTATACAAACACTGGTTTTGAAATAGTCTATACTCAAGCTGCTTGTAAATGTTATTGTCTTTTGTCATTATTTATGTTCCAATTTTATTATTTCCCATCCAAATTATATCTAATGTTAGGGTCAGTTTCATTGTGCAGTTAGCTATATTAGGCACCAGAAGATAGTTCATTGGTATACATTTGTTCTAAGTTACAACTGACCTAAATAAACCTAATCCTTTTAAGTATGAATTACTGGTCAAGTGAAAGCTAAGACACAGAGAACAAAGAAGAACATGTGTGATACAGGGCCCCATAGTGAAGGAAGAAGCACGTGGGGACAGGAAACAGGGGTTAGGCAGGTACCCGACAGCTCTGTGGCCTTGTTATGTGGCTTTTACCTTAATTGAAGCAGAATTATATTTGTCAAAAGTCCGACTGGTAGAGCTAGAGAGATGACTCAGTGGTTGAGAGTCCTGACACAAAGTTGATCCCCAGGACCCAGGCGGCAGCTCACAGCGATCTGTTGCTTCTGTACCCTCTTCTGACTTCCAGAGGAGCCAGGTGTGCCTGTGATACATGTGGGCACATCTGGCAGATAATCACACATACGTGTTTTCAAAAGACTGATGAGTGAATTTGAGCTGATAGTAGAAGAGCAATCTACTTCCATCTCAACCTATCTCAATAAATGTTTCTAAATAAACACAGCTCACTAGCTTCCTGAATGGCAGCCTTTGTAAAAGATTATTGCGAAGACAATAAAACATGTAGTAAGATCCATTCATAAAGCAACCCAGAACTTAGGTTGCTTCCTAGAAGTTCAGGCAAAATGAGATCAAGAAAGCACCTTTTAGCTGGTTCCCATAGGGATCCAGGAAGCACCAGAAACATCCTTCGGTCACTTTACTTCCAGCTGTTAGAGCACATCCCCCTGTCTCAGCACACAGAGCACGTGACTCCTGCATGTGTTTGCCACATTTTGAATCCCTGACAGGCCTGGAAGACTTGCTACTGTAAAAGGAGCGGCGGGCTGTGTTCCTGCCCAGATCCTGGCTAGCTTACCCCCAAAATAATTACACGGAAACTGTATTCATTTAAACACTGGCTGGCCCATTATCTGTAGCCTCTTGTTGGCTAGCTCTTATATATTGATCTAACCCATTTCTAATAATCTGTGTAGCACCACGAGGTGGTGGCTTACCGGGAAAGGTCCTAACCTACATCCGTCTCGGAGAGGAGAGTCATGGCGACTACCTCATTGCCTTCTTCCCAGCATTCTGTTCTGTTTACTCTGCTTACCTAATTTTCTGTCCTATCAAAGGGCCAAGGCAGTTTCTTTATTAACCAATAAAAGTAACACAATAGATAGATGACCCTCCTCCATCACGCTACACACACAAATAAAATTTTTTAAGAAAGCATGCACACAGCTAGACATGGAAGCTGTCTGGCTTTTCCTGCTCTCTCTAGGTTCCTCCTGAATCCCTCATTTAGCTTCTCAGCTCTGCCATCACTGGCTAAATGAATTCCTTGCTTGAAATTCCATAATCTGTGAACATCTAAAGTTTCTTCCATGCTGATTTTAAAGATCTCAATTGATACATACGTTAACATGTGCTTTGGAGAGGGGTGGGAAGCAAGATGGTGTTCCTCAATGAGAATGGGACATGGCAGGGTAGGGCTGTAGCTAAGCAGCAGGGTGCTCGCTTAGCAGGCACAAGCCCCTTTCTGGGTTCCATCCTCAGCACCACAAAAAGATGAGAGTAGAATAAATAGATGAAAAATAAGAGAAGAAGAAGAGAAGGAGGAGGAGGAGGAAGAGGAGGAGAAGACATGGTATGTCATAAGAATCTGCTCTCTCGAACCCCAGTATGAGCACAGTAAAATGAGGTTAGGAAAATATGGAACTTGTACATTTCCAAAGTCTCTACTGAGGGCAAAGGTGCCAGTAGCCATCACTGAAGATTTGCACAGCCTGTATTTGTAATGCAACTACCAGCTTCAGCTTTCTCTGGGCATCACAGTCAGCGTGTTTTTTTCTATGCACTTGCCCCTTTACACTTACATTTTAAAAAATAGAAAAGAAAGGACATTTGGGCCTGGGGAGTGGGCTCAGAGGTAACATGAGTTAGGATCCCAGCACCTACATAAAAAGCCGGAACATGACTACACATGCCTGTAACCCCAGCACTGGAGAGGCTGAGACATGGATCGTCAGCCAGCTTAGCTGAAAAGGGAAGCACTAGGTGCAGAGGGAGATCTTACCTCATAAAAACAAGGTAGAGAGTGACAAAAGATGCTTCCAAGTTAGCCTCCGGCTTCCACACTTGTATGTGTGTGCGCACGAGTGCACTCACCCATACAAGCACACTCATTCATAGACACACTCACTCATACACACTCATTCATATGTACATATAGACACACTCATGTAAACATGCTCACTCATATATACAGACACATACACTCACATATATACACACAGTCATACAAATACATTCACTCATACACACAAATATTTACACATATACACACTCATACAAACACTCAGACATGCACACACACATGCTCACTCATACACATACACACAAAGCATATTTGAAACTGATATCCTATTTCCTGAGAAATATAACCTTAAATACCAGCCACAAGTTAGGGTCTCATTTAAAATTTACCTTTTTTTCCTATTTAGCACTCAAATAGGTGTCTTTAGAGATTAAATTGTACCATCCTTCAAAGAAATGAAAGGATAAAAATAAGGCAAACACTGTGAATGAAGTGTTTCTAATATGCTTTCATAATTTGATTTATAGTTCATTCCTATGCACCATTTTTTATAATTAACAGAATTTAAAAGGGAAGGGGGACGGGGAAAGGGAACGAAAGGCTGGGTTGGCAGTGACTGTGAGGCTCCTTTGGGGACTGTGCCAGCATCAGAAGCCACTTGAGCTCAGGCTTGGAATTTAATAAGGTGCTGTCAGATTCCTCTGACATATTTACAGCCTTGTAATTAAGACCCCTTGATGCAAAATCCATGTGCTTCATGGACGGCAGCTTCGCTTATCTTAGACACTCTGCTCCATGATCTCCAGCTACCAGAACCATGCATGCCAGGGACACTGACAAGAACCCTGGGGGAAGGCTGTGAGAGGCAGATGCCAGGTCTGGATCTCGAATGGATTACCTAGTTGGTGTTCTTACACCTCTCACTACACTTGGGAATAAGCTTTCTTCTGTTAAAGAGAAGAGAACTAGGTTCCTTCCAAGCTGGGGCTGGGGAGACACCTAGGTAAGTTAGCTGCCTGCTCACTCAAGTCTCAGAACCTGAGTTTGGACTCCCAGCACCACACAAAATCCCATCATATCAGGACACATCTATTACTCCAGTGAAACCCTGATCAGGTCAGCAACTCCAAATGAAATAGGCAAAACACCAACCCCCAGGCTCAATGACACACTCTGTTTCAATAAATAAGGTGAAAAGACAATGGAAGAAGACACTGAATGTCAGCATGCCTTTACAGTCAAGCATGCTTCCCAGACACATGCACACACACACACACACACACACACACAAACACACACAAACACAATATATGCGCACATACACACAGAGACACACAGATACACACACAACACACACACATATGCAAACACACACACACATGCACACGCGCACACACACAAACACAATATATACGCACATACACACAGAGACACACATAGACACACACAGATACACACACAACATACACACACAGACAAATGTATGTAAAATAATGTTAAAGGACATCCTTATTCATCTTCCTCTTCTTTCCACCCCTCCCCCACAGTTCTTCCTCCCTTCTGTGGGTCTGTCTTTGATTTCTCTGGGTTTGTTACTATTGCTTCTCCCATCCTAAATATTTCTTTCTGATTCCCTCTCATGTCCTATCGTGTCTGATCTGTGCTTATTATTTCCTCAAGGTGTGGTCACAGAGAAGCAACAACAGCTCCCTCCAGGGTCCTTCACGTCCACTTTGCCTCTGTCAGTTATAACAGGTCAGAGAAAACTACAGCCGAGGGTCCCCTAAAGACCTAAATCCCCCACTACATCCCACCCCGGAAAGCCTTGATAAGCACTCAGTAGCTCCAAGCTAAGGACGAAGCCTTTAGTTTGAATCCCTTTCCAGATCTGAACTACAGCCCAGTGCAACTGTAGGTTCCAGGCTTGGGCTCACAAAGTAGAATATGTGGTGGGACCAAGTCAGTGTGCTGGTGACAGTTGTCAGGATCCTGGTCCTGGAAGAGAGGCCACCACAGTGACCGTTCTTCTCAGCATGGAATTACGATCCCACAAACATGCAATATCAACATGCTGGAGTTGTTCTTGCACCTGAGCTAAACTTCTGCTGGGTTGCTTGATTGTTGGGGTTCAGCCTCAACGGGGATTGCATGTTCCAGAGTTGAGGTACGAGGATTAGAAATACTAGGCAGGAGGAACAAAGGTATGAAAGAAAAAGAACAGAGACACAGAATAGAATCAGGAGGGCAATCCAGTGAATACTGAATTTGCCTGCATTTATTTTCTATCTGCTTATATACCCCAATCCAAAAAGGGGGAAAGAAAGCAAAAGACTGCTTTAATACAATACAAAGAACAAACAGAGCAATTCCCTGCTTCGATGCCTGAAGCATCAAGTAACTATATCCTCAGTTAAGTATTCTGTTGTTTAGGCAGGAGGTGAAGTGACCACAGCTTAGACCAAGCATCCTGTAGGGAGCCACTCTCTGGGTCAAGCCCCCTGTCATATCCTTGAAGGATCAGGAATAGTCTTGAATTCTCTGACCTTTGGTCCAGGCGGAATGAACCCACTTCTGTGGGCCCCCAATTGAGATTAGCTTTAAGTTGTGCCAGCAGGATGTAGTATGAAGAAGGATTCTTGCTAAGAGGAGAAAGCTAAAAAGGTAAGTATCACCATAAATTGATATGCTTAAATGAAAAGGCAGAGCTTGGGAAACAGAAGTCAGACTTTCAATAGCATCCAATTTTCCTTACACATTCCCTTCATAGATTGTATTTTGTAGTGTTATTTTAGGTTCAGAGCAAAACTTAACGGAAGGTACAGAAATATCCCCTTTGAACATATGCACTGCCTGCACCAATATCTCTACTTGCTCCCCAGAAATTCATTTGTCACAACGGATGTGACAAGTGACATAATGTATCCACAAGTGGCACATTGTGTCCCTCATCCATGGTTCACACTAAGGTCTGCTTTTGGTATTCACATCCTATGGCTTTTGGAAGATGGGGCGTGACAGGGACCCACAGCGACAGTGCAACACAGAGCAGTTTCACGGCTGCACAAAGACTCCACCCATTCAACCCTCCTCCACCAAGCCCTGGCTGTTGTCACCAGCCTGTTAGTATCTCCATTGTTTTCCTTTTCTGGACTGCTTTGTACTTGGGCTCATGCAGCATGAAGCTGCTGTGGGTTGACTTTTCTCTTTGTCGTGCCCATTTAACTTTCTTCTGTCTCATTTTCATGACTCAACATCTCATTACATATTCATGCCCAGCAGTATCCCACCACACATCCATCTAACACAATTTATTTATTTCCACTCCCACTGAAAGAGACCGTATTTGCTTGCAAACTTTGGTAACTATAAACAGAGAGGTTACACACATTTGTGAGCAAGTTTTTGTGGGGGTGTGTTTGTGGGCTGTTCTGGGTGAATACCTAAGAGTTCAGTTATTGGAGTGTGGCCATAAAGCACATATAGTTTGATATGACGCTGCCAAACTCTACTTTTTCATGCCTCCCTCACCAGCAATGAGGTAATTCCTGAACCAGTGAAACGCGTCAGTGGGTAAAGAGGCCTGATGACCTGAGTCTGATTCCTGGGCCCCACGTGGCAGAAGGACAGATAACTGGCTGCTTGCATGCGTGCGCGCATGCACACACACATGGGATTGGGGGTGGAGTCAGTCAATCAATTTATCAATATTATTTAAGTAAACAGCAGTTCCTGTGTTTTCACATCTTGGCCAGCATTTGAATTGGCCAGTGTGCCCTGCGTTTTCAAAAAGGAGGTTTTATAATTCTGTCTTGACACAAAGATATAATTATGGTACTCAGAATGGCAAATATATCTGGAAAGTCAAAAAGATGTCCAGAAAGCTCGTTTTGAAGGGGATATAGACTCCCCCAGTTATTGGTTGTAATTAAGATCTTATCACAGGCAATCTGGCTCTAGGGAAGCATCGTTCCTTAGAAAGAGCATTTGAGACATACCTATGGCTAGGTTTAAAAGTGCATGTGTGTGCATTTGTGTGTATGACATGTATGTGTATACATGTGTGTATGTGTAATTAAACCTACTAAATACATTCCATAAGTAAGAAGAAATATATAAAACAAATTTAATGGTTTATTTTCTATAATTCACTACACATCTAGTGTTCCAACATATACTCAATATAAATACTATTAATAAAACACCTTACATTTGTATAATAAATCTTTAAAAACAATTGCATATTCTACATTTACGGCCCATCTCAATTTGAACACTAAATTTTCATTAGAAGTATTTGACTGCTATCTAATTGGGAAGTTTTTCACTGAAAAAAAAAAATAGGTTCACATACACTCAATACTATAATCATGCCCAAAAATTTTTCAGCTGATTATGGAATCAACTGTTCCTTTTTATAGTCAAACTATAGAAAATTAAGCCATTTAAATAGTCCATTTAGAGTGAAAGTTGCCTCCTTCCTGGGCCTAATAACCGCGTGTGACAAAGAGGCTTCCGAATTAGACAGCAAAACTCTGGAGCAATGGTTCTCAGCCTTCCGAACGCTGTGACCCTTCAGATAGCTCCTCATGTTGTAGTGACCCCAACCATAACATTAGTTTCATGTTACTTCATAACTATAATTTTGCTACTGTTATGAACCACAATGAAATATTTCTGGAGCTAGAGGTCTGCCAAGAGATCACCTCAACCCATAGGCTCACACTGCTGCTCCAGAGCCGGGCACATTCTCTGGTCACCTGCCTCCCGAGGAAAGAAGAGTTAAAATACCCACAATTCAAACTCAGTTCTTCATTTTTCTATCACTTCACAGAGTCGCAGTTGCTTATGTTAACATGTCTGCCCCCAAGGGCTATGGAGAGAAACAATCATATTGGAAGGTCACAGTGTAGGCAACATCAATCTGACCCATGTTCCATTATTTCTTGTCCCTTCTTGGATGTGTGATGATAAACATATTCCCTAGTCTCCCTAAACTCTCATTTCTTCATCTTAAACTAGAGTCATAATAAATAATAACCAATAAGTTAATTTATGTGAGAAGCCTAGTATAGTGTCTGCATATAGTTCATGGTAAATATGTGTTAGCCATTATTAGTAAGTAGAATACATTTAATTTGGATGACCAAACGTATGTAGCCCATCTTCAAGATGGCATTTCTTTTCCCTAGAGGGGGCTTACTCATTTATCTATGTAACCCAATATCTCCCTCTAGTGCCAAAACCCTTGAACTGCAGGCCTCACTACCACTAGAGTACACGCAGTTAACCAAACCCCCTTGCTTCCTCAACCTCAGACACCCTTACCAGTTCCCTTAACAAGTACTCATTTTAAATCAGTGCTTCTCAGAGTTCATCCCCACCAACCATTAACTGGGAGTCATGTTAAAATGCAACTCATGAAGCTCCCAGGACAGAGTCAGATGACTTCTCTTTACAGAGAAACTGCCAGAAAGTTAGAATAGAGAATTGTGAAGCTAAGTGATATGCTGCCATCTTTTCTCCTGAGAACATGTGCAAGAAGAAAGACCTGAAGCCTTGTGTAAACTAAATACACCTGAACTTTAAAAAAAAAAAGATGGCGTCAAAGAGAACACGCTCTTCTTCTAGAACATATTTTCAGCAAAAAAAATAATAGGTATATGGAATAGCAAGGCAATTCTTCCACACCCTTGACCTCACAATGAATTAGTAGGGCAATTTTTCCACCCACGCCCTTGACCTCACAATGGGATAGCGTATCAAGTCTTCCATGCCCTTGACCTCACGATGGAAACTGAGGTCAAGTGCTAGTCTTGACCTAATGTCTTCTTAAACTCTTCTGTGTCCATAGTTTGTCTCACAGTCACATGGACCAGATGCTGGTTTGGCAGGAAGATCCTTGACCAGTAGTGGACGAAGTCATGTTAGCTTCTGAGCTTCCTGAAGTGGTGGCCTTTCTGGTGTCTTTTTATGCTCAAGAGACATTGAAACACCAGCGTCCATCATTATTACTTTATTTCATTTTTGATGGAATGAGTAGACCAATAGCTGTCACATTTTTGCCAATATCAAATGAGATAATACAATGAAGTCATTTTGAGGACAGAGTTCCATCCACAAAAATGGGTTTGCTAAAAGTCTGACAGATTAAACTGGCCTAGATTCTCATAGGCAGAAGAACTAACATCAGTTCTTTCTGGTTAGGATGAAAAGGGGATGGAGATTTGAAGTTTATTTAAATGGGTCCAATTAGCATTTTGTAAGCTAATTAAGGCCACAATTACTTAATTACTTAAAATTCCTGGATATCTGTGTTGCCTCCTATAATGAGATTGCCAAGTTAATGACTATTTTCATCTTTCTCAGATATTTATTTCTGGTGATGAGTTTAATATACGGGCACAGTTCGTCGGTAAGTTTGCCCTTATCTGGTTGAAAAGCACTGCATTCCCAACTTTGGAAAAAAAAAAAAACAGAGTCCATAAAGCATGTTGAGTATCAAACAGCAGTCATGTGGAGGCTCCCTTGCGTTTACCTCACAAAGCTTGTGATATTGTTCCGGCAGGGTCTTAAAGTGTCTAAATTCATTTTCAACATCCTCTCTCACGCTTCTGTGCAAAGACCAGCCTCTGTTGTTTCATGGTAAGAAATTACATATTTTTGCCTCTTAGAAGGTTATTTAATTTTTTAAAAAAAAATAGGATTAAAAAAGGATTTATTTTAAAATGATGTGAATGGGAGTGTGAAGGGTGGGGGTGTGAGCGTGTGAGTACAAGCGCCTGCAGAGTCAGAGAGAGCGTCAGCTCCCCTGACGTGTGTGTGCTGGAAACCAAACTCTGCAGGAGCAGCAAACGTATTAACTGTCTCTTCAGCCCCTTAGAAGCACGCTTTAAAGTCTTTCTCTTCAACTTGCTCTGTCTTAGGATCTCATAGCAATGGCCCCACTAATTATCATCCTCTCTATGGCACTACATGCTTTGCATATGTATGTTTGTGTGGTGTACAACCCAGGAGTATTTGTGTTTCATGTGCGCCTGTTCATGTATGTGCGTGTGTGTGTGCACAAGTGCAAGTATGCATTGTGTACATACGTGTGTGCATGCATGTGTGTGTGTATGCATGCGTGTGTGTGTCTGAGGCAGGGTCTCTCGCTGAACTTACAGCTCATCTAGGATAGTCTGACTATCCAGCTTGTCCCAGGGAGTTCCCATCCCTGATCCCCACATGTTGGGGTTACAGGTAGGATAAATATACCTACCCTGCCTTTTTCTAGGGATCTGAACTCTGGTCCATATGTGTGCATGGAAAGCACTTAAACACCGAGCCAGCTCCAACCTCCTGTCACACAACATTTAAAGCAAAACATTTAACTGAATGCATTAGAATCTCTACACGTGTGAAGGGTGTTTAGGAGAAAACAGATGCAAAATAAACACGGTCCTACACTGTGTTTCTACACTGAAAAAGAGTCAAGGAAGAAAGGAGGAGGGAGGGATGGAAAGAGAAAGGAGAGAGGAGGGCATTTGCAGGCTTCTTCTAATAGAGTTTGTCTCTCCCTTTACACAGTAACACCTAGCATCGGGGCCAGGAAACACTGATTTCACTGCATAGTCATGTGAAGAACACTTGCACAATCTGCCACTCAACTGATAGATGGTTTACTGGAGACCAGACCGGCCTTATTGGGAGATAAAGGTATTCAAGGCAGGCTCTTCAGGCTCACAATGCTTAGCATCCAAGAGGAGAAACAATATCCAGACATGCAAAGGAAACGTTATTAGTGTCTAAAAGTACTTAGCAGGCAAAGTGAAACTTTTGGCTTATATCCAGTCCACTTTGGTTATTTACTTAAGTCCTGTGTTTGGGTACCGGGTCAAGAGAAAAGGGTGAGATCTTACTTATGTCACGGCTGAGATTCCAGGTGAGATTTTCCTTTAGTCCGTTAGATGAGGCCAACACCATTTGTCACTCTGGGCGTTGCTAAGATTCCCTGCTATCACCATATGCCACGGGCAGCCTGCTGGAGCCCTGGGCCAGCAAGCAACACCTTCTTACAGCCTTCCAGCTTCTAACTCCAATGCCTCGGTTCCATTAGCACTGCCTCTCTTTGGCTGTTTGGTGCATAAGCTACTTCACTGAGATTTAGGAAAGTTGAAGGTAGGCAGCCTGGACCGGTAACTGTACGGCTTCTGCACTCTATTGAAACAGTGTGTTCAACTAACTTATGATAAAGTCAGATTTTCCAGTGCAAAGACACATGTGAATGCTGCCACAGACGAAAACCTGAAATCCATGTTTTCTCAAGATCAGCACTCTAGGCCGTCAGGCGGACTTCACGGTCCAATTAGCTCCTAGTCTCAGTGTGGAAGAAGAGCAATCGTTTGTGAAGAATCCTCATGTGGAAGTTCCCACACAAAGATCCACCATTACTCTCCTTAGGAAGGTGCTCCAAGAGGAGTGTGCACAGCATCCCTTCGAGTGGCCATCACACCCCTCACCGGCATTCAAACGTCCACTCGGAAGATTTTGCCTTGGGTCATTCATACAGGATTCTGCTTGTTGAACAAAACACTTGTGGCAAATGTGTAGAAAGTCAGGCTAAAGAAAGGAACTGAAGTCAGGAAATGTTCAGAATCTTGCTCCTTACCCAATACCTAAAAAATTACAAGGCAGTGTAACTAATATATAGTTAGGCAATCAATAACTAATAATCCTCAGATTAAGTGTTGGTAGCAGAGAATTTCTTTCACATGCTCATTGCCTTGAACTGGAGAACTCAGCGCAGGAGACGGGGAGGAAGCGAGCAGGAAACTCCAAGGGGCAGGAGAATGGCATGGGCTTCTGGAGCCTTAGAAAACCTGTGTATTTCAAAGGAAGCTAGAACATTTACAAAGATGCTAAAACTGGGCTAGAGACTGTGAGACCACAAGAGAGAGATTTCTTAGAGTTAGCCCTGACTCTATTCCTTCACCTATATACTCGAGCCAGTAGAAAATCAGAAATGTTAGTAAATGACTTTCCAGGCTGGGTCAAAAAAGTAATGCAATGTCTGGATTTTGCCCACAGGAACATTTGGCTGCGGAAGACGTCAGCTACTGTGAACATTGTTAGACTGCTCTAAGGCTATGAAACTATGAAGATGCTAAAACTGGTTCACGTGGAGAGACCATGCGATTGACGACGCAGGGTGTCTAAGCTGCCTAGACTTCCCAACCTCAGATTATTTTAGCTCCACTCTCCTCAACTGAAATTGGGTGGGAGACCCAAAATGAAGGCACCTGACCACACCTTCAATTTCTGTCCCAACACATGGAATGTAAGCTGGGCATAAATTACTGCTTTTGATTTAAACAACTCAGTTTGAAAGTGCTTTCTCCTTGCATGGAAACTGGCAATAGAACAGATATGAAGGAGACAAACAGGATGACAAAGGACAGTTGCTAGGAACAAGAACCTCTCTAAACAGGATGCCTCAGAAATCACAGCCTAGGGAAAAGAGAAGAGGAAGTCACGGAAATGCATCCCAGGAGGAAACCAAGACCCAAAGGGAGAGAAAAAAAATGCGCATAGGTATGGCCTCAAAATAGCTCCAATATTGTCAATGGAAGGAAGAATGAAGTTGGACATGAAGTCAGGAGGTGATTACATAAGGTCTTTGGGAATTGAGAAGGACTTTGGGCTTCATTGTAAGTGCAGGAAAAGCCCTGGGATTGTTTAAAGACTCAGGAACCCTTAAATTCACACCCATCACTCCAGATGCTTTGGCTCCCTCATCCTTTCTGCACTGTTCTTGATGTGTGGGAGCCCAAAGAAGAGGCTTCCAAAGTGAGATCAAATGGGTGGCATCCAGAGAAAGTATCCACATGACCACACTCACCATTTTCCGCCCACATTGCTGTGGCCCTCACCTCCAGGCCTCAGGGAGGAGGAATTCTGTCCTCACAGGGTCTCCTGATCAGCAGGACATCTCTCTCTAAAGTCTTTCAACTTTACACTCTGGGCTTTTTTTCTGTAAGTTTCCTTCCTGAGGAGTTTTGCTTTGGAACTCTCCATGTTCTTAGCCCTCAGTGTCTGGAACAGTATAAGTAGCAAAAGACTTACTAAATATTTGATTAGGAAAAAAATGTATACATTTAGCAAACTGCAATCTAACCTTACCCTTAACTGTAAATCTTGATCAACCCCTCCAAGTGACACCTTTGGCTTTTAAGTCTTCATTTAATCAGATCCCGTCACAGCTGGCTTTTGTTTATTTGTTGTTTTTTAACAACAGTTACAAATCTAAAGAGACTCCGAAGGCTTCTAGCTCTGTGTGCAAAGAGGTGGTAGGAAGGGGGGGTGGTAGGAAGGTGGGGGGGGTGGCAGGTGAGGGAGGGTGAGGGGTATGGGGTGTGGGCCGGGTGGTTGACTGGTTCTTATCATAACTGTTTAAATTTCATTTACATTTTTCTCTGGGTTGCTCAGGTCCAAGACAGTGTTATTTGATGTTAAACACCTGCCTCTCCACACAGCACCGCAGCCAGCTCTGCCAAGAGCAGTATTGACATTTCTGCTGCAGAGAATTTGGAGAATTGTGCAGTGAGCACCATTGGCTCCCTGTGGGTCACAGGATTCTGCTCCCACAGAATCCTAGCATGCCGCCCTCTGGGACTTTGGGGCTCCTGTACTGGAGCGAGCTTCTCAGTGTTCATGAGCCATTTGTCTGTGCTCTCTAGCCAATCTGGGTCCCTGCTCACTGTCTGATAAAACACCAGGGAGATGAGTGAAGCCTGGGCTCAACGGTCACTGGCCACAGTCAGAGTTGTCTTCAGCTGGAAGGCTCCATCCTGGGACATCTAAAACAACCCACAGGTTTCATAAGAAACCCACGGGAGGCTTCAGAGCACTGCTTCTCGACTCCGGATCTGTACTAACCACCTAGAGTTGTGAAAAATACAGGTTCCAGTGCCGTATGTCGGGAGTGGAGCGTGAGGCTGTGTGCCAAGTTTGTGGGAACAGACCAAACCGGTGGAGGTCAGACTCAGATTCTCCATCTCGTAGTCTGAGCATAGGAATTCCTGAGTAGTTGCCAGGGCTGCTGAAAATGCTCAGCTTGAGGACCTCAGTTTGGACCCCTAGCACCCATGTAAAATGCCAAGCATATGGGATTGGAGAGGTGGAGAACGAGAGGTGGAGGGAGGTGGAGAGAGCTAGATCCTTGACAAGTCAGTCAACCTGTGAGTCCCGGTTCAGTGAGAAACTGTCAAAACTAAAGTGGAGCAACAATGGAGGAAGACACCGAACGTAGAGCTCTGGCCTCTACGTGCACCTGCATACACACACACGTGTGTGTGTGTGTGTGTGTGTGTGTGTGTGTGTGTGAGAGAGAGAGAGAGAGAGAGAGAGAGAGAGAGAGAGTGAACTCTGACCTCCACATGCACCTGCACACACACACACATAAGAATGAGAGAGAGAGACAGAGAGAGACAGAGAGTGAGCTTTCTCTCTCACACACACACACACACAGAGAGAGAGAGAGAGAGAGACAGAGACAGAGACAGAGAGACAGACAGAGAGACAGACAGAGACAGAGAGAATGACCTCTGGCCTCCATGTGCACCTGCACACACAGGGGGAGGGGAGAAGGTATAACTTCAGTTCCAGCAGTATCAACTTTACCTGGAAACTTGGTGGTAAGTGCAGACCATTGGCCCCTACGCTAACACTACTGGATCAGGATCACCTATTCTAGAGGACGCCCTAGGGGGCTGTTTTCTCAAGGACGCCTCAGAGAATTCTGACTCACGGTTACTGACATCCAACAGCAAAGAGGGATCAAAGAGCTTCAGCCATTGTCTCCAGACTTCCTTCTCATAGGCAGAAGCTTTGCAGTCAGGCTGTTTCAGATGTAGAGATTTCAGCTCTAGATCTACGGTAGCGCCCTCACCAGAGGACAATGGTTACATAAAAATCCTCAGCAATTACTTCCATCTAAAAGATGAGGTCAGAGCCAGTAGAATGGCTCAGTTGCTAAAGGAACCTGCCTCCCAGTCTAACCATCTGAGCTCAATCACTGAAACCCATTTGGTGGAAGGGAGAGAACCAAATTCTCCAGGTTGTCCCCTGACCTCCACATGAGCACTGCAGTGTGTGTGTGTACATGTATGCATGCGAGTGTGTGTTTGTGTGTGTGTCACACATATAATAAACGAATGAACATGTAATAAAAAGGACAGATTTCTTCAACCTTCATTCAAAAGCCTTGTACAGAATAATATGCGCTTAAGATAAGTCACTAAAACCTGGAGTGCCCAGGTCAAAGGATGCTGGCGTTCCTAAAGTGCAGGCCCATCTCTGAGCATTCCCGTCATCCCACTGCCATGGGGAAATGGTACGGAAGCTGGGTATTCTGTCAGACTGAAATACTGCAGGCACGGGACTCACTTCCCTCTGCTCAAGCAGAGCCAGCCTGCTACAGTGACTGGCATTTTAGGTCAATAAGGCTAATAATAATTATGCTGCCTCCCCACCATTGACTGGAAAAGCATCTCAGACCTCGGACTTTTAGCATAATTTTCAGAACCGCCAAGACCACGTTAACTGTCTATCACCTCTGAAAGTGCAGAAGGGCAGGTTACCCCACAGGTCACCAGAGAAGGTGGAACCTGGAGCCTGTCCAGGCCACGTCACACCACCTGGGACCTCTGTGAACTGGCGCGGAACATTCATTTCTACGCCGGTTTCAACTTTCACAACGGGGACCACTTCGCAGTTTCGGCTTTTGGAGTAATCTCGGAGAGAAATCCATAAAGCCCTACTAATGCCGTCTTGACTGTAGCTGTGAGTGGGCGATGGGCTGCAGTTTGAATAATGCTGATGAATATCATGCTCGGCGACTGTGACGCTCTTCATCCGAGGCCTCGGAGCACCCTGCCCATATGATCTCACCAAGCCTCAAGACAACTTCTCCATTTCTCAGGAGGAGAAAGAAAGCACATGGACTATCGGGGTGTCACTCTGAGCTCACAGTGAGCTCGAGGCTCGCCAAGAGCAGCCGGAAAGGTTCCAGGGGTTTAGAGAACGGAGATAGATGAAGGAAGGAGAGAACCTAAACAGACATAAGCAACATTGACCTTACAGACCACAGGATTACTAAGAAATAGAAAAGCGCCGACTTTTAAATGCCATGCCTGGGGTTGAACGAATGAATTTGGGGTTTTCCCATTTTGTCTCGGAACACAAATCTTGCAGCCCCATTTGTACTTTCGTCTGTCGGGAAACTCAGCGCCTCTTTGCTCCAGAAGCCCCACTTCTGCTTAAAATGCTCGCTCAGTCTTTCCTTGTGGTCCCTTGACTCCAACTTCTCCCCAGTGTTGCCTTTGAAATCCTCATTTTATTTACTCAGCCATTGCAGAAACTTCCCCAGGAGGTCATGGAGGATATTATCAAATCTACCTCAGAGATCCTGGACTGTAGGCTAACAGCTAAAGTCACTTAAATCCCTTAATTGCCCTCTGCCTCCTTTTTTTCCTCTTCCCCCTCCCACCCATCTCCTGAACCACTTCTTCCTCCTCCTCCTTCCTCTTCCCTATTTGAAAATGTCAAAGGCTTCTTGACATGCTCTGGCCGTGGACATGGAACATATTTTCTCATTAGGTTAATTAATGGCTCTGCTTGGGTGGCATAATTTGGTGTAAGTTTCCTTTTAGAATTCTGTCATAACTGAAAAGGATCTTATTTTTGTTATGTTTTGTGGTGTCTTTAAATTTTTATGACTTCTACTTTGTTTAGTCTGTGTGTAATCCTTCTTTTGAAACCTAATGTCCTAGAAAATTTACAGTTTTCTCTCAAAACCATCACTTTTTTACATTTTACAGCGATTCCCGTCTCTTTGGTTCCCACTAGAACTTCATTGAAGTCTTTAAGGTGTGAGCCACAGCTCGGGGGATTTATGATTACATCGGCAGAGTAAACTCCCCAGGTGCAATGTATTAAACTTGACAAGATGCTGTTCATTAATCTCTGAAATCTAGCCAGGTGTGATGTAGTGAAGGGAGGCTTCCAACCAGAGCGGCTGAAAAGGGCCGAGCTGCCCCACTGGAGAGGATTCCTTCCCATCGCTGCCAAGGCCGCCTGGGTGGGATGGGGAGAGCCAAAGAGCTTCGCCTCGCCAGCCGTGGTGTTCCCTGTCTCTGCTGGCGCCCCTACAGCTCTGCAGCTTCTCTCGTCTTTCCACACATTTGGGGATTCAACAAATGTTTATTGAGAGCCTACTATGTGCCCGGAACCAGGTGGACTGGGAAAGCAGCAAAACGGACACCGTTCCTCATGCTGTGGGGGTTGGTACTTGTCTAGCTATGAAGAGGGGTGCCAGTGTACCCCTCCTCAGTACCACCCCTTCTATGCCTGTGTGCCCACATGAAGCGTTGATGCTAGCTGGCCCCCATCACCTGTGAATGAGATGGGAGTTTGTGCACTGATCACACAGCTAGAGGTTGGCCAATGATGCCATCCAATAGGAACAGGCAAATGTGCTCTGGGCAACCACTTCTCAGTCAGCAGAACAACGTCCAATAAAAGACAGCCCTCTTTGAAGAAATATGGATGTAGGTCTTTCCCCCAAGCCTCTGCTTGCCTTCATGCAGTACTGGTCTAATTTATTGTGAGATCCTGGACTGAGCCCAGGAAGAGGAAAGGGACACGAATTGAAGAAGGTGAATCTGGCCAGACGTCTAGAATTTCTGTCCTAGCAAACCCAGCATTGGCCCCTTAGATGCCACAAATGTGCTGTCGTAAAGTAGATGCCAAAGCAAAAGCCAGGGAGCGTCAGTCAGTCCTCTATTATCTGTGAAACTTTTCTGAAATTACTCCAAATTTTTTTTAAAAAATTCTTAAAATGATTGCTTATAAAGCAGGATCCATGAAAGTATTTTTGTTCATTTATTTACATTTTATGTGTATATGTGTTCGCCTGCATGTATGTATGTTCACTACGTCCAGAGAGGCCAGAAGAGGGCGTCACATCACCCAGAACTAGAGTAACAGACGTCAGCTGCCATGTGGGGTGCTGGGGACCAAGAGCAGCGTGTGTTTGATGCAACTGAGCCATTCCCCGGCTTCCAAAGAATGAATCTGCTTTTTTTTTTTTTTTTTTTTTTTTGAGACAGTGTTTCTCTGTGTAGCCCTGAAGCTTGCTCTGTGGACCAGGCTGGCCTTGAACTCACAAAGATAGGCATCCTCAGTGCTGGGATTAATGGCGTGCACCACTGCCACCCAGCCAAAGAATGAATTTTTTAAGTTACTAAAGTTAACAAAAAGCAAATGATATGGATAAGAGAATTAGATTGCCCCTTGTGACACACTACATTCCGCCTCTTTCTTGGAACTCTGGAAACGTGGATCTGGAGACGCAAACTCCCCAACTGATATTCCACAAAGGACAATGTTCTCACAGGATTTTTTCGCCTTTTCTCATCTTCCACACCACTTGCAGTTTGTCATATCAGTATTAAGATTTCCTAGGCATGAAATAAAAAGACATGAATAGAAGAACCATCATCCTCAAGTTAGAGAAGAAATACCTGTCAAATCAGTTTTTTTGTTCTCCTGTTCTTAAGATCTTTGCCTCCCTTCTGCCATTTCTCTCTCTCTCTCTCTCCCCTCCTCTCCCTTTCTCTCTGTTCTCTCTCTCTCTCTCTCTCTCTCTCTCTCTCTCTCTCTCTCAACACACACACTACCAGTGGGCTGCCCTAAATCATGGCACGTTAATTCTGCATTTTCCTGTTTAGAGTACATAAGCACTTACAGGGGCAGACTGTGGCTACTCCTGGTCAGAGCTCCATTCAAGAAGACCCGACTTGTAGAGATGCCTGTTAGCCTGGTTATGTTGTGAGGCAGTTACATCTCTCTCTCTCTCTCTCTCTCTCTCTCTCTCTCTCTCTCTCTCCTTTCTCACACACACACACACACACACACACACACAGAGAGAGAGAGAGAGAGAGAGAGAGAGAGAGAGAGAGAAAGAGAGAGAGAGAGAGACAGAAAGACAGAGAGAGATCTTTTCAGAGAGAATTTTCTGTTTCAGAATAGACATGGTGGCGCGGAAAGCACTATTTCCTTAGCTAGCTGGATGCTTGAAAAGATAAGGGCTCTGCAAACCAGAGATACACAGACACATGCATGAATAAAAATAAATCTTTAAACTGTTTCCTTGTGTTTCATACCTTCTTTACACTGAATAGTATGGGCAAGCACTGGGAAGTCCCATGAATGCACATTGGTAATTGTGGAGCTGATGTCATCATTTTCTACACTGGGAGATAAGAAGAATGTAGGCAAATTTTACATCTGCACATGCCAGAAAATGTACAGTTTTATCCTTTCTGGTTCCATTGCTTTCTTCTTGGGTGCTCTGTTCTCTCCAAGAATCTGCTTTTGAAGATTCTTTTCTTTCTTTGGGCGTTTCCCTCTCTTTTGAAAATATACACCAGCCAACAAGGAGGACTCACTGAAGAACAGGGCTTCTAGAAAGGCTCTGTGAATGGAAAATGAAACCAGACCATCCGAGCATGGACCAAGAGTAACAGAACCAGCCAGTCTCAGCACCCTCTCGACATCATCAGCACTAATGCTTCTCATTTCTTGCTTTCCTTGGAAGGGGGGTGAGGGGTGTCAGGCAAATCAGACCAGGGAAAAAATAACACCTTCAAACTCGGGGCAAAATTGCCAGCCTATGCCACAGACATCCCATCCGTTATTGTTTGGCAACAAACACAGCTCTTGAAACAAAATGCAGCAGACAGGTTGAAGAGATGTTGGTCAGAGATGGTTTGTGATTTTTTTTTTAATTCATAGTTGTACAGGCTGAGAAATATCACTGTGATTCAGTTTTCTGCAGTAATCCTAGCAAATCCATACGCTCAATATTTCCTTAAATGACTTCAAGAAATGGATCTCCTGGTTTCCCACAAATTATTTTAATAACTTGCTCCCCAATTCAGTTGATATGTATCATTAATTGGTAGAAAACCGACACACTCAAAATTCAGTACTTCAATGTTTATCCCAGGGAGAAATTGCAGAGTGGGATGTTCCAGGCTGAAAAGAATATTCCTGATTGTGTTCCTAATTCCTACTTGGCATTTCCTCTCTTCCTAATGAAAAGGAGAGCACTGGGGGACAGGAAAAGGAAAAATCCCACCTTCCTGATGATGTTGGCTTCCACCCTTCTTGCCAACCAAAAGCAGCAACAGAGGGGTGGAAAAGAACGTCCTCCTGATGAAGCAGACCTTTGAATTCAGTCAAAAGACTTGGGCTTGCGTTTGTGCTCTCCATGAGCTCAGTGTGTGTCATCTCTGAGCTATCAAGATCCTTCTGGCCTCCAACGTACACTTTTAATAAATATGAACATCCTCTTCCAGGCTTAACAGTCTGATTTTATTATCACTGGCATTAGATTTTTATCAAATAGGCGGGAGTACCTTCAAAAATGGCTACTGTCATATGTGCAGAGGAAACACAAACTTATATCTGAAGAGATGGATACTGTGGTGGTTTGGATAAGAATGGCCCACAGACTCATGAATTTGGATGCTTAGTCACCAGGGAATGGCACTCTTTCAGCAGAACTAGTGGGTGTGACCCTGTTGGAGGAAGTATATCACTTGGGTGGACTTTGAGGCTTCAAAAGCCCAAACCAGGCACAGTATCACTCTTTCCCCCCATCTCTATCTCTATATCTGCTCTCTCCTCTCTCAATATTTCTCTTCTCTCTCAATCCCTCTATCCCTGCAGATGTGAAACTCTCAGCTACTTCTCCAGCACCACGCCTGCCTATATGCTACAGTGTTCACTGCCATGATGATCATGGACCAAACCTTGGGAAAGCTAAGAGCGAGCCCCAGTTGAGAGATTTCTCCTGTAAAAACTGCCTTGGTGTCTCTGTACAGCAATAGAATTGTAACCAAGAGTGGTGCTAGGGTGGGAGGGCCTATGGCGAAGGGCGAAAAAGCTTCCTGATTAGAAAATCACTTGTCTCCAGCAGTTTCCATTCACAGCATCATTTCCTCTGCTGTTTTCCATACTCCATGGTTCCTCCAAAGAAAGAGTGACAACATCAGAATACTCAAACATCGCCAGAAACTTCATCAGCCTTGACTGAGCATGAATCAAGATGAGAACGTTTGGAAACATTGACTTGTGGCTAATCCTTGTTTTGAAAGATGCTACATGGGTTGTGGAAGGAGGTGGCAGCAAACAGTGAGCCCTCTCTCTCTCTCTTCCTCTCTCTCTCCTTCTTTCTCTCTCTCTCCCCTTCTATCTCCTTCTTTCACTCTCCCCCCCTCTATCTCCTTCTCTGTCTCTGTCTCTGTCTCTCTCTCTGAGTGAACACTTCCTGTTTGGCCCCTCCACCCTGCCCCTTCACTCATCTGATCACCTGGCACCAAATGACACACACTACTATGGCCTTTGACACATAATGGGAAGCAAGGCACAAAGGCGTTTAATAACTTGTCCAAACTCACATATTGGAACAAATTTAAAGCAATGATGCCCAGTTCCAAAGCCTTCCCTCCACGCATTATCTGGACAAAGTTCATACAGAGTCACGTACATGCAACAATTCCTTTAAACTGTCAAGTGAAGACTATTTGGTTTGGTGAGTACTAACATAAAGTCAAAACAAGAGAGAAAAGAATATTTGTGTGTGTGTGTGTGTGTGTGTGTGTGTGTCGTACAAGTTTGTGCGCAGGTGCACTTACCTGTGAGTGCATGTTAGTGGCCAGAGATTAATCAATACCAAATGTCTCCCACTATTGCCCCCCACCTTTTTTTTAGAAGCGGGAATCCTTCAATGAATTCAAAGCTGGTCATCACAGCCAGACTTGCAGACCAGGGAGTCTCTGAGATCTTCCTGTCTCTACCCGATACTGAGGTACACATGCCATCTTGCCCACATTTTACATGGGTGACATGGACCCAAACACAGGTCTTCATGCTCATGCAGAAATCCCCCTTTAATCCAGAGCCATGTCTCCAGATCCTATTCATAAGTTATATGTGAGTTAATAAACGTATGATCTTCTGGTCGAAGGTACAACCAACAATTAAGAAGCCCCAGAAATATTATTACCCATCAGATTGAGCAGACTTCTTGCTAATTATGTTTTTCCAATAACAACACTTTACCTACCCAGGCTTCAAACCAGAATGCTTCCAGGGCAGGAGGGGTAGGCTCTCTCCTGAAGGCCATCTTATATCTCATAAAGGTAAGCACTGCAAAGTGAGACTTAGAGAAGTGCCCCGGGGCCTTGTTTTCGCCCATGAAAGGGTCTTTAACATGTCCTGGCTAGGATGGACACCCCTCATCCCATCCCTTGTCCACATAAGTGTGCCTTGCTCTCTCTCCGTGTTCTCCTATCTTGTGGAAGCCAGAGCAGTGGGAACAGGAGACTCCAGGAGTCCCACTCTGTTGGGATTAGAACATCTTAGACTGCAGGTCACCAGCACTCACCCTTTTATCCATATTGTACCATCACTCTCTGTGACAGGCATGCCTGCTCTCTGTGCTGCCTTCGTGGATGCGCTCACAGGAAAGCACCTGTCTAGGGAAGCCAGACATTTACAGCCAGACTGGGGAGACAACAAATCTCATTCGGGAAGTTTCAGGGCCTGAACTTTTCCAACAGCTGTATCTGCGCCATACCCAGACTTCTGTGAGATTTGGTGTTGAGAGAAATATAGTGCTTGTCTCTGCCTTGGAAACACATCTGAAACCTGCCACAGTTTGTAGCAAGTGAACCAAAGGTAAACATTTTACAGGACTTGGAATTCTAGGCCTTCTCCCCTAAGAAAGGTTGAAACATGCTGGTTAAATGAAAAGTTTGCCTGTAACCAGATTCTCCTCTGAACACAAAAGAAGATTATTGTTTCAAGCATTTTCCCTCCTTGGATTTAGTCATGAATATTAAGTATTGGTACCTAAGCGCCAGAGTGACAAACCCAAGTATAGACCACCCAACAACTTAATTCCAAAGGATTATTTCATGTAACTCAAGCTCCGTTTATCCGCGGGTGAGTGACGCTGCCCACAACTGCCTGTAACAAACACTGGCAGCCTCCATGGCAACTTGACCCTTTCCTTTCTCACCAGTTTATTTTCAGAGAGATGGGAAAATATTTCCCACTTGTAGTTGACGACATGATTTCCGAAGTATCTTGCCTAACCTTCAATTAGCCAAGACCACCTCAAATGTCACTCACTCACATGGAATCATGAGCCAAAAAGATCATTATTCAATATCACAAAAATTTAGCAAAACATCTTTTGAATTTGGTGATTCACAGATCCACAGAAGCAGTTCACTTCCTCTTACCGTTTTAGGGTTTGCCCTCCTCTAAAAGGCATTCCTTTTATGTCCTTTTAACCCTTCTTTTGCCGTCAGCATCCAATATCCTAGCCCTCTTACACTAATGCCCCCATCCTCCTCCCTGACCATCCCAAGGGGAAGACAAAGAAATAGCTTTTGCCTCTCCAAATCTAAGAGTGTACCTCTCCTTCCTCCTTGAAAACACAAAAACACAGATGTTGAATCAGTTCTGTGATGGAGACAAGATGCCAGGGTGAGAAACACACCCTTAGTGCATTGCTTACTGGGGGAATAAACTGCTTTTCAAGAAGGAATGTGAAGCCAGGCGACCCTAGAAACCCGGGGCAGGAGAACACTTAGCAACTTGAGCTGCGACTAATGTTCACAACTGTAACTGTTCTGTTCCCAGACAACTTTCCGGGACACTCATGGTAATGTTGCTAAGATCTTGTGGCCTGGGGAAAGAAGTCAATCAACTGGACCCCAGGTAGCCTATCAGATAGAAAGGCCCTGAGAAAAACAGCTCCTGTACCAAGAAGACATCTTCTGGAAAGTCCGTGGCATTGGCTTTGGAAATGAATTACAGGCAGTGTCGAGATTAATAAAAGGGGCCACTTCGTTTGTCCTTGCTCAAGTGCCTCCCATACAGGATGAGAACAGCTTGGGTTCAAGCCGTGGGAGGTGTGGATGGAATCCCCAGATAGCTTGTGGCAATCGTTTTGTTCATCCGCTTCGGTTGACAGTTTTCCAAATGGATTCCTCAGTGTTAAGAAATAAGCCACAAATCTACCAGCTTCCCTGTGAAGGAGTCTCCACTGGGCACTTAATTAATCTCCCAAAGGCTCAGCGGGAGGGCCCTGTTCAAAAGGGAATTCTTTGTAGGCTGGGGAAAAGATCTGGTGTGAATAAAAAGGTGGGTTATGAGTGGCCAGACCTCACAGATGGCCACTGTGTTTCTGGACAAACTTCATAATGAGTCAGGCCAAAGGCCATTCGGAAAACCTTCATATAAAGCTCCGTTCTTGGTGGAAATCTTCTGGGCCTGCTTGGTCCCCGCCACACCAGCAGATGTCAGTTCCTTGGTGGCCTGAATTTGCCTGAATTTGGAGGAAAGAATTTGCCTCCCTACCTTCCCAGCTGGGACCCAAGAGTATCTTTCGTGGGCAAAAATCATAAATGGTGCGTGCTTACTGCACACTGAGAATGAACTTTTCCCACGATATGACTCCACTAAACACACGGGTGTGTGTCAAAGGATGCTGTAGATTCCGCTATACACACTGGTAAGTGCACAGGGTATTGAACAAATGCTACTGACACATTCTAGAAGTCCAGAGCTATTCATAAGGAGTTACTATTTACTTCCAGTAGAATTACGAGTCTAGAATTCATTTCTTGTGTCTTCTGTTCCATCTCTTATCTGCTGGCAGACACTGTGGATAAATCATCTACATGACCATGTGTAAATCTTGACATTAACATGCATAAATTATTTTGAAAGGAGTTTGGAAAGACAATCTTACCACTCGATATTCAAGAATTATGACCTGTGCTTTTTCCAAACTTCCCATTATTTGTTCAGCTTTTTAAAACAAATGCCATTATTTACAGAGCTCAATCTGATTTCACAAAGAATTTGTTTCACAACTTCAGGCCAAAGTGCTTTTCATAATTTAATTATTAGTATTGCTACATTCAAGATGGGTTTTTCCATCCGTCTTACAGAATAATAATTTCCTAAATGTGTTTTTAAACAATAGAAACTTTAAAACTCATTCCACAGAAAAAAGAAGTGTATAGTATCCAAGGAATGGGAAATGGATTTTAAACGATGGCTAATCATTGTTCTATCATTTTGTCAGTCATTTCTAATGCTTTTCGTGATGATTTCTGTGGCTACATGACCTTCTTTCTGAAATAAGTTAGTGAGAAAGCAGCGAGTGAGCTTGAGATGTGCCCTGTAAGGTGGTAACGAGCTTCCTTCAGAGGGAAGGAACTGATGTGGGCATGAAGGAAAAGGGGCACTGTGGCTCCAGCGACTATTCCGGTAGAGATAAAGGAAGGAGTGAGTAGACCCTTCCATATTTTCTAGCTGATTCAGACAACAGCTGCATAAAGCGACAGTTTGAAACCTGTGTTAATGGTTACACAATGTTGCTATTAACTACATAAAGAATTGCGTAGATCACACAGAGAAGGATGGGGCAAAATACTTGTGTGCTATTGAAAATAAATTGGGATTATTCTGAAATAAATTGTTGTACTCTAGTGGCTTCCCCAGAAAATTCCTTTAAAAGAATATATAATTAAAGAAATTGTAAGGGCATTCAGATGATATACTAGAAAATGGGCATCTTATTTAGCACCAGAGGAAGAAGACAAAAGAGGAATAAAAAACCTTGAAACATACAGAAAACATTAGAACACAGACACCAATTAGTAGTGACTGCATTGGTTATACATGAATTAAACATTCCAGTTAAAATGTAGAAATTGGAATAATATAAGTTTTGTAAATATGACAATATGCTATCTTTAAAAGCACACGTAGGGGCCAGCAAGATGGCTCCGCAGGTAAAGACACCTGCTGCACAAGTTTGACCACAGGCGTCGAATCTCTGACACCCATATGAAGGGAGAGGAGAGAACTAACTCCCAAAAGTTGTACTCTAGCCTTCACTCTCAAACTCTGGCATGAATGTTTCCTCAGCCACACATACATGCACACACGCACATGTGTGTGTCCTCAGCCACACATACATGCACACACGCACATGCATGTGTCCTCAGCCACACATACATGCACATACGCACATGATGCACACACACCAAACAAAAATTTCAAAAAAATTAAATTAAGACACGACTTCATTGAAATTAAAAATAATGAATTAAAGTACCACTCAATTAGCACATATATGTCCTAACTAGAGGATACCAAAATACATCAAGCAACAATTGATAAGATTAAGAAGAGAGCTAATTCAACAAGAATTGCTGGACACCCCATACCCCACTTCCATTAAGACAATGAAACCAAAGACTTTAACACTACAAACCATCTACATCTCAGATCTAGGACACTCCATCCAACAAGAGGAGAATTCATATTCCTGACCGAATGTGAAAAAGAAATCTCCAGATTAGAACATATTTGAACATAAAGTAAGCCTTGGTACATTAAAGGAATTGACCTTATACCAAGCATGATCTCAAGTCACAACAGATTAAAATTTGGAATTAATAATAGAATAAAATTGTACGATTTCAGTAACATAAAAATTAAGAAATATGATATTTAAAGAATAAGTCACATGAAAAGCTTAAAAACTTTGAGATAGATATAACCAAAACACAGAATTATACCACACAAAACCCAGACTCTCCCCATCAAACACCTTCTCCAGCTGTGTTTCTGTCCATTGGTCACTGCCACTCTCGTCTCCAGTCAGAGAAGTTTCTGCTCTGAGTGGAAGTCACTGCACAGATCCTGACTGGCCAGAGTGCTGAGATAAATGACCACTGAATATGTCACCCTAAGAGGGCACCATGGCACAGCCTCCCATGGCCCAAGGACCGTCTTAGAAGATGGAATGTCGGAGCTGAAGGGCACAGAAGAATATTGCAGAGTGCTGTGCCCCAAGCATGGCATGGCCACTGCCCTCGTAAAATTGCGGTAGCTATGACCTGCATAGGCCTACACAAGATTAGGTTCATTAGCATTCTGTCATTGTGGGCGCGACAGATCACTAGGCCCACCTGACCTGAGGATTTATAAGCAGCTAGTGTTGCTGTGAGGAAGGTTCTACAGTTCCACCCCTCCTTGAGAAGCTGCTAGCAGTTAATGGTTGCTGGGAAACTGGGGATGGAGGGGAGGAGAGAATTTTTTCAGTGATTTTTTTCACTGAGAAGATGCTCATGCTCCACCAAATAACCCTTCACCCAGACAACACAAATGAAACTCTTTGGGCCGATCTAGATAAACAAACAAACAAACAAATAAATCAATAATGGGAGATTAGCTGAGAAGGGAATAGGCTATGTGGAAATAAAAAAAAAAGAATAGAGGGCAATAGAAGGTGGATATGACCAAAACATTGGTGTAGGTGTATGAAAACATAATCATGAGCCCCTATTATTATATGTAGTTAATATATGCTAAAGAATAATTTTTAAAAAAGGAGAAAGCCAGTCGAATACAGAACTTCCTTCTCCCCCACCAACCCCCAACGCCATCTCTCATCAGCTTCTTGATACACCGTGACCATCTGCCTCATGATGCTGCTGCCTTGCCTTCCGCACCACAGCAGACTGTACCCTCAAACTGGGAGCCAAGATGGGCCTCCCTTAAATGGCTTCCACTAGGTATTCTTCTGGAATAATAAGAAACGTGGCTAACAGAGGTAAGCAGCACAACTGTTAACATACGAGGATGGAATACGGGGTGTTTTCATGTCAACAGAAGATCTACCTGCCTCCATGGTGAAGAAATTTGATATATGTACAGTATGGACGAATCTTGTGCTAAGTCAAAGAGGCAATATGCAAAAGGTCCCTCTCTGAGGCAATTACAGGAGTTAAATTCACAGAGACAGAAATCGGGCAGCAGCTCCCAGGGGCTGGTGGAGAGTGTGTAACGGGGCTTTGCTGTCTAACGAATGCAGGGTTTCTGTTGGGATCAGGAAACAGTTCTAGACTTGGATAGTTGCATGACCGGGCAATAATGTGGGTGCATTTAAGGTGGCCAAAATATTAGGTTTTACAGTATGCATATTTTACCATAATTATAGAGAAAGAAATAAGACGCTAAAAATTTTAAATGTTAGGGGAGAGTTAAGAGAGCTATATATTCTATTGGTCACTTTACAGAAATGCAAATCCAGCAATTTGACCAATCAAAGGTCATGGATAGGATGGTGTAACTATGAAGCCTCTACTTAAGTTTGAATCCCAGGAATCATAAGCATTTTCCTTGTCCTATCTCGTGCTCAACCTTCCTGTCTAGCTGCTTCATTCTCGGGCCAGCTCTCTGTGCCTGGGGCCTGAGATAACCACTAGAAGCTTCCACCTTTATTGGCTCTACAGCTAGAACCTTCTCTAGGGTAAGAGAGCTCCATTCAGTCAAAGGTCATGGGAAAGACTTCGTCTGCATGACTTGAGAACTGTAAAGTGAATATTGTAGCTGTGGTAATACAACCTGACTGGCCAACTGAGTAGGCTAAGAGAGAGGTTCAAGAGCTACAGCAGCTGAGCACACAGACTGAGAATGAAGGGAGGCTTCTCTTGGAGAACTCTGGCATGCTAACGCCACAGTGTCCTGACTCCACACCTCCACCCTCAATGCAAGCAGTAGTATTTGCAATGAGTAGTTGAGATTCTCTACCCAAAAACTCTGTGGCTGCAAAGGATTGTTGGTGGGACCACAGGAAGACAGAGTCCACAGGTTCCGCTCTCAGTATATCTATCACCTTCCAGCCCTGTCTCGAAGTCTGGCCTGTGGAAGCAAACAATGTCTAAAGAAGCCATACTTTCTCCCATGTTTCTTGACTGTTTTAGCACAAGTCAAGTTGCTGGGACTATTATCGGATCATCTCTTGACTTCCTTGGACTTGGGGTGAATTGGATGCACATTAAGTACTAAAATGTACTTGTCTAATTTACAGAAATCTGAAGAATTTTTCCCACAGAAATATGTCATGTTGTATAAGTGTGCTCACTGGATTTTCAAGGCACCTATGGGAGAATGCCACTGACTATGTGACTTCAGCAATGGGTGAACTGGGTGCTGAAAGCAGAGCTCAAGGTGGATTCCTTCTGAGGCTTGTCTCTTGCTTCGTATGTGGCCACTGTCCTCCTAACTTCATATGGCCTTCTTTCTGAGAATCTGTAAACCAATATCTACTCTTTATAAGGACATAATTTAGAAGGATTAAAGTTTACCTTACTGGTTTCATTTTAACTTAATTAACTTCTTTTAGGTTCCGTTCTGAGGGACACTGATCTCAACATACCATTTCAAGAGAGACATGATTCAGCCTCTTCACGGTGAGCACCTGTGTAATGTGTTCAAAAAGGCAAAATACGTTAGAAATAAATGGTTTTCCCATCACCTTTCTCTCCACAGCCCACAATATGGGCTATAAATAGTATCCTTTCTTTAAATTTGAAGATGCAACATTATGGAGTGTACTCGGGATCTTTTGCCAAAAGAATTCAAGAGAAGAACCAAACACCTTATCAGGAAGGAATGTGTACCCTCTCTGAGTAACAAGGCCAGGTTCTTGGCCACATTCCTGTCACAGTCCAGCAATGAAAGACATTCAAATCTGATCTTCAATGTCCACAAAAAGTATTAGCCAGCAGGGCTGGTGGCCCGCATCCTGTCACCCAGGAGATCTGATGAAACTCTTATGCCATATCTGAAGACTGTGTTACATCCTTGTCTCTGTGACTTAAGTGGGAACATGGCAGCCAGTGGGCTTCCTTCTATAGATGGAGAGGGGAATTATGAGAAGTTCCAAAGATTAGAGAGTGTGCTGATAGCATGATTTATAACCAGCAGGACCAGTGTGGCTATGTCCAGTGTTAGATTATGAATAGACTAAGAAGGAGTCTCTAGCTCTGCACTACAAACCAGTGTCATTGGAGAAACTCAGTGACGTGGTGTCATGACCCACAGCTAGAGCAAGCATCTCACTGACGAGATGGGTGGGATGGGAAGACACACGAGTGGCTACAGAGACAGTAAAATTGATGCACTAGTGGCCTGCCAGGCACAGAGATCAGCTCCATGCCATGCTGCACCTCTTTTGTATGTTGATCCAGCAGCACCATCTTTTCTTACCCCTCTCCTGGACTAACTTTCAGCCCATACTTCATGGCGGGGAGGTCATGCTGAGATTTGTTCGGGAGACAAAGTGACTTTGCTTCCTGGTACAGGTCACCAGGCCACAGGGGCTATTATTGTGGCTGCTGTTGTTTGTTAGTGGAACTTTCCCCAGGTCCCCCAATCTTTCCCATCTATGGCAATCTGGGTCCTATTTTCCTTTTCCCGGATGAACTTTCAGTTGTTGTCTTTTCTCAATCAATCTCCAGATGTTGTTACTTAATCATTTTATTTCCAGCACATTTTATCCTTTCCTGAACTTCTGCATAGGCCCCTTCCCTGCCACCCTCCTGCTCTCGCCCACCCCAACCAGGCCGATTCCTGAGAGCTGCTAAAGCTCCTCTGAGTCTAGCTGGCTCTTCCTTGCTCCAGCCGAGTGTCCCCAGCTCTGAAGAGAGAAGGAATGGCTGACTCCAGGAGGACCCTTTCAGAATGAACTCTCAGCTGATAGCCAGATGCTGTTGAGTTCTGGCCGACTATTGTTTAAAATCCCTGTAGGGACGAAGAATGCTAGCTGGGGTTCTGGGACTAACCCACAGTTTGTTTTAGAATGTTTTTAAAAATAATCTTTTGTGCAAACATCAAGCCAATAAGCCAAAAATGCTTTTTGTGTTGTTGTTGAACAATATGAAGTTGCAATGCAGTCTTTCCTCTCTATAATTCTTTGTGCATTTGAAATTATTTGGAAATAAACTCTTCCACATAAATTAATTTTTAGACAGTTGAAGCACCTACTTAAGTTCTAAATCATTGCAATTAATTAATCATTTTTACATAAGCTCTCTTTAGAATGCCTTGCATTTCAGGGTATATTGATTGTAACAGAATGCTTTCCAAATCATCTGGATCCAATGTTCTAAATATTAACACCTATTCCCTAATATCTATGAAGTATTAAGACTAGGTTTCTCAACCTTGGCATCATAGACCTTGTAGGTCAGATAACTTTGTTGTCGCAATATAGGATATTTCAGCATCCCTAACTTCTCTCCCATAGGTGCTGAGAGTACCATCCACTGGGAGGTGGGGGTGATAACCAGCAACTTAATAACAAAGTGTGCACTATCATAATGCATTCTAAACATCACCACGGGAGCCATAATCAATTCAATAAGAAAACCATAATCAATGCAATAAGAAAACAAAGCAAAATTAACAAAAAAAACTTATAAAGATTGGAAAAGAGGAAAAATTCCTTATTTGTAAATAATATATACAGAGAAAACCCACAATGATATGCCAATTATTTAAATACATATAAATACATTCAGAGGGTAACTAGAAATGAAAGTAACATACAAAAAGCAATAGTATTTATTATTCCCCAAATAACTGGAAAATAAAACTTTAAAGATACTGCAAACTACCTAATTACAAAAATCAGGAGCTGAAGAGATGGTTCAGTGGTTAAGATCATTTGACCTTGAAAATATACCAAATGTGACTACAAGTTTGACTAATTTATGACTAACTACTAACGTGCATTTCCTAAATAGTTTGCAATAATAACTTCTAAGGACTAGAAATTTATATTATATTGTTAAATGAGCTGTGTAGGTACAATGCCTTGAACAAGAGTAGAAATGTATGTAGAGTATCTTCCTACAACAATAACCTGAATTTTTTATCAATATGCAAAAATTCATATCAATGTAAATATTTAAAACTAGTAGTTGCTTTTTGGTTTTAAAGTAGATAAATAATCTACCTTTTTATCCTATTTCTCTACCTCCCCTTCTTCTTTTCAAAGTAGATTTAATAATCTGCCCTTATATCCTATTATATCTATATCTTCCTTTTCAAAACAAGAACCCTAAATCTAAACTTTTTTGTTAAACTTTCTTCCTGACCATTACCAATAACAACTTGTAACCAAGCTCCCTAAACAATGACAAATAGCCATAACCCACTGAATGACCAAAAACCACCCACACCACCTCTTGGGAAAGTGGGCAATGTGTTCTTAAATTTACTTCCTGATGTCTTGGGGAAATGACATCTTTAGGGGATCCTGAAAAGAAAAATTTGGGGTTAATTGTCAAGTCCCAAGAGAGGTAGCTGTATTATTTGTTGTCTAGCCTCTGTGTAATGGGAAAGCGCAGACCTGGCGAGAGTAGTCTGTAGGGCTGGATCATCTGAGCTGGCCACCTCAAAACTGTCCTGAGCTGTTTGTAGCCCAAAGCTGATCTTTAGTGTTTTCTGCTTAGTGGCATTATTATAGTCTTGGTGGAATCGTCATTGTAGGATTACATCATCTTTTTGGAGACTTCAGGATCAGATTATTCCTCTCTTGGTATTTTTTTCCCAGTAGTTCTCCCATTTTCTTTGGATGCTTATTTGTGCAAAGATCTTTAAATTCCTCAAGACAGTTATTTTCATTTTCTTGGAAAGACAAAAACAAAACCTTCCCCAACCCTAACTTTGGGGAGTTTCCTTTTTGGCAAGTTGTATCTGATCAAATTAAAAGCATTTGTTAGTTTTATAAGCTAATTTAGAGTGAGTGGTCTCACTGTTTGATAAACTATCACCTCTTCTAATCAAGTGGTCTCTCTTGTTTAAACCTAATCTTTATCCATTTTGATTTATGGCTACTCCTGAACTTTTTGTTTTATTCTCATAGCTGTTTATCATCCAGAGCAGTATGGTTTCTTACCATAGGTGTTAAGTTCTTTAATTGCTCTGGGAAGGAGTTTCCTCCATAGTGACAGGAAATGACTGAACTGAATTTGACATGGGACCTGCAAGAGACTCCTCAAGGTTTTTCCTGACAGCAAAGGTCTACCTTGACTGACCCTTGTTGATTCATTAGTCTAATGCCTACCCTTGCCATGCCTTCTGAATAATCCAAACAGAAGAGGTGCTCTGTTTGGGTTATGCTTAGAAAAAACATTGTGTCTAGGAATTCCCTGTTTACAATCCCTTTTTAGGTGACCTTGTTTACTGCAATTGAAACACCTGACATTTTGATTTTTCTTCAAACTTCTGGAAATCACCTCTCCTACCCAAGTATCAGCATGATTATGAGATTCAATATTATTGTGTCTCAGATCCATTTGTTCAAGGGTGCTGATCTTGCCTTTAATGACCAAATTACCCTTTTTCATTGTGTGTTAGCATTTTTCAAAAGTCAGAGATTCAATTATTATTTGTCTAGCTTCTAAATTTGGTATTATTCTATTTACTGCTGAAGTCAGTCTTTGTAAGAAATCAGCGAAGGTTTCCTTTGGACCCTATATAACTTTAGTAAATGACTCAAATTTTTTCCCACTTCTCTAATTCTGTCACAAGCATTCAAAGCTGCTGCATGGCATAAAGTCAGGATACGGTCATCATATAGAGATTGCCTTTGTACATTAGCATAATCTCCCTCTCCAAGAAGTTGGTCTTAGGAGATATCCATACTTCTAGCCCTACTTTATTATTCAATGGTCTTAGTCTCATCTTTCCACTAGGTCCTCCATTGCAATTGAGGACCAGGCTCCATGGCTGCTATAACCAAGTCTCTCCACTCTTGAGGGATAATTCTATTACAAGTTGAACATGAGTTTAACATCTGCTTCACAAACAGTGAATGCATGCCATATGAGACTGTCACTTCCTTGAATCTTCTTAACCTAATATTTCCACAGGCGTCCAATCAGCTCTTACACAGCCTTGGGGATAGCTATCATTTGGCAATTCCTGTAAGGTGACTGGATAAATTAAAATTGGTTGATTGAAAACCTTAGATCATTCCTCTCTAACCTTATAATGCAGTGCTGAAATTGGTTGTCTGTTAAATTCCTCTGCCTGAATCCGAGTATCTCTTTGATCTGTTTCAGTAAGTTTTTCTGAGGACTGTATCTTGTCACTCATATCAACCAACTTTTTTGGTGATTAAACCAAGAATTATAAAAGCAATAATAAGAGCAATAAAAATGCTAACTAACATTGTCAATCCCAGTTAAATGGATTATCGCTTCATTTAATTGTTCAATTTTTAAATCATAACACAGAGATCTAACTCCTCTATTATAATAGTGTTTCCCATATTTTAATGTGGGTAAAATTTCTATTTTTTAACTAATTCTTCCCTTTAAGAATTCCAAATTGTCTCACCAAATCTGCGGCTGCTGACAATTCAGATGACAATGAAGTGTGAGGCTGACTGCTGCTGCATGGAACAGTAGAAACCCAATGGGTTTTAAGGCAGCCACATAGTTTGACAACAGCCCAAGAAAGGCATCCAGAGAAAGCCCACAACTACCAGGAAAGCAGAAAGGAAAACCTTGCTGGTGGGGTGGTGACTCATGTGTAACTCCTGCCTGTGCCAGTTACTGCAAAGCTACAGGTAAGTGGCTTTTTCATGAATTCATGCCCTAATGCTGAATGCCAGATGGAGCATGAATTCTAATTGGTCTTAATAATAAAAGCCCGGATGCAGATACTGGGGGTTGAAAGCTGAAAGATCAGAGAAGCAGAGCAGCCAGTCACTAGTTCTTTCCTCTACAAAAATCCTCAAACCAAATGGGGTATCCTATCTCGACAAGTCCTCAGACTGAATTCTTTGAGCTCCTGTCTCCTTACCTCTGTCTCCTCCCACCTTATATTTCTCTCTCTCCCAACCATATCCCTTCATGTCTCCACTTCCCTGGTGTTGGGATTAAAGGCATGTAACTCCTAAGTACTGGGATTAAAGGTGTGAGCCACCACCACTTGCCTCTGTTTCTCTTTTAGACTGGATCAATTTTGTGTAGCCCAGGTTGGCCTTGAACTAACAGAGATCTGTCTGCCCCTTTCTCACAAGTGCTGAGATTAAAGGATTGTGTCACCACTGCCTGGCCACTATGGCTGACTGGGGTGGCTAGCTCTGCACTCTGATCTTCAGGCAAGCTTTATTTGTTACAGCACAAACAAATATCACAACATATCAAAACCTATAGAATACAATGAAAGCTCTAAGTGCCTACGTTAAGACAACAGAGAGAACTCAAATAAACTTAATGATATACCTTAAGGCCATGAAAGAAGACAAGCAAACCAAATCGCAAATCAGTAGATGGGAAGGAATAATAAAGACAGGGCAGACATACAAATGTTCATGTCTGGGCTTCCACTTGTGACCACATTGATAGCCAAGGGTCATGCTGCCACTGGGGCCATACTGATCTGAGTGCCCTGTACTGCCACCTGAGGCCATGGTGACATCTGAACCCATGTTGCAGCTGAAGCCATGTTTGGGTTCATGGCTCTACTGTAGCCATGATCTATGTTGATGTCTGTGGCCTGTGTTACCACCAAAGACCATGTGGTTGTTGTCTGGACAGTTACCTGAGGCCATGTTGATGTCTGAGGGCCATACTGAGCTGACATCACACCTTGCTGGCTCTAGGAGAGTTGGCTCAGTCCTTCAATGGCTGCCACAGCAGGAAAGCTGGCCCCAGTGGTGTGGGTCCAGGAGAGCTGGTCCAGCCCCTCAAAGGCTGCCATAGTGGGAGAGAAGCACCCCACATCTCACCCCTTTCCTGAACCCTCCCCCTCCTCTGCTGCTTCACAGAAGAGTGCCCCTGGGGGCATGGTCCCAAGAGAACTGGTCCTACCCCTGGCATGTGGTTGTGGGGAGGTGTCCCAGTGGAAGTCTGGGCTTACCAACCCAGCTACTACCCAAGCCCACATCCAGTGTTTTGAGTTGGACCACCCCAACATCTATCGATGGCCTGCTAGAGCATGTAAAGTGAAGGGACAGGTTCTGGAAAGCCACAGCTGCAGGATCTCCATGACTTGGAGCAACAGCAGGATACCCAAGAGGAGCCTTGGTGAGGGTCCAGTATTGATGGTGTAGCAGACCAATGACACACTGGTCTTGAATCAGACCAATAACACATTGCAATGAACATCCATAAGTAAAGCTACCTGGGCCAAAGGATACGCTGTGTGATGCACTGCAGCTCCCAGTGCACCTATGATGAACAATAATAAGTGATAAAGATGCAGGAAGGATGATTTTTTTTAATTTCCTTCTTGGGGGAAGGCTACAAGGGTGGAGGGCAGATGTGGAAGGACTGGGAAATGAGTGGTGTTGGGGTGCATGATGTGAATTTCCCAAAGAATCAATAAAGAATTATTTAAAAAGAAAAAGAGCGGGGCAGAAATTAGCCAAGTGTAAACTGTAGAAGGCCGCAGCCACATTCTCCACCATAGATGGCGCTGCACTGCCAGGTGAGCTAGAAAGCTCACACGTGTTGGTATTTTTCCACTACTGTCCCCGCCTACTCCCGAGGCATTCATCTGGGATTATGGACAATTGACCAATCCAAGAGTGACACGTCCAAAGCAGGGTCTGTTTCCTATATAAGGGATGGGTTCCATCTTATCTGGGTCTCCGCCATGTGGCTGATGCTCGCTCTCCCAAGGGGCATTAAAGCTATTTCTGCAGTAGGATCCTGTGTCCCGCGTGGTTCTTGCAGGCGAGAGGAAGCGTGGGACAGTAAACAATCAAAAATTACAAAGAATCAATAAAATAAAGTGTTGGTTCTTTTAAAAGACAAGATTGACAATTTCTTTGCCACACTAGCCAAAGAAAAGAGAAGATCCAAATTAATAAAACTAGGAATAAAAGGAGACTATTACAGCAGATGCCAACAAAGCCCAGAAAATTATGAGGAAATATCTTAAAAATTTAAATTTCACTAAACTGAAAAATCTAAAAGAAATGGATGAATTTCTAGATTCATATGACATAACAAAATGAAACCAAGATTAAATAAACAATTTAAGTTGGTATGTAACAAACAGTGAGATTAAAGTAGTAATTTAAAATCTAAACAAAGTCCAACAGCGTTGTTTTTTAGCTATTCCACAGCACAGAAGAGGCAGCATTACCCACTCTTTATGAAGCTAACATTTTCTTTATATACTAAAGGCAGATAAAGACCCCACAATAATACATAATGAAATCATAAATAATAATGAAATTATAGATCGATTTATCTGATAAACTTGAAATAAAAATTTCTCAACAAAATACTGGCAAACTGAATACAGGAATGCATCAAACATCATTCATCGTGATAAAGTTTGTTTATTACAAAAATTCAGAGCAGACTCAATATGCATAAATCAATAATCATCATAAATTATACAAATTCATTCAATGACAGAAATTGCATGGTTGATTTAAAGGATACTAAAAGGGTTTTAACAAAATACAACATCCTTTTATGTTAAAAAGTCCTAAAGAAACTCAGAATAGAAGGGACATATCTCAACATAATACAGGTCATGTGTGACAAATATACTAACATTAAGTTAAATAGGGGGAAATGCAAAGCATCACCCCTAAAATACGGACTGAGAGAAGGGTGTTCATTTTCTCTAACTGTAGTATAGTTCCATAAGTCGGAGCTAGAGCAGAAGATAAGATGAGCAGGAAACAAAAGGGAAACAAAGAGGAAAGAAAGAAGTCAACTAGTCTCTTTCTACAGGTTTTACATGTGGGAAATCCTAAAAGCATCAACAGAAAACTCTTAGAGATGAAAAATAAATTAGAAATAATTTAAGGGAAGCATTAGAAGATGGAAAGATTTCCCATACTCACTGATTGGAAGAATCAATTGTTGTGAAAATATTTTTGTATCAAAAATAATCCATAGATTCAATTTAATCCCATTAAAAATCCTAGTGGCGTTCTACACAGAAATATAAAAAACAATCTTGGAAGTCATCTGTAAGTTAAACAGACTCTGGATATGGTGCGGGAGAATTGTCTGTAATCTGTCAATCATATTTTAAAGAAATGCTGATTGGCCAGGCAGGAAGTATAGGCTGGAAAACCAGACAGGAAGTAGAGGTGATGCAATGACAACAGGAGAATTCTGGGACAAGAAGCTCCCTCCGCCATTCCTGCCCAGATCACCAGAGAAGCAACATGTGAGCTGACAGCTGAAAAAGGTACCAAGCCATATGGCTAACATAGATAAGGATAATGGGGTAATATATGTTATAAGAGCTAATAAGTAGCCAGAGGTAAGGGCCAATCAGTTTATAACCTAATGTAGGATCTGTGTGATTTTCTTTGGAACTTGCTGGTTGTGGGGTACTGGGCAGGACAAAAACCCCAACAAGCCAGCCTGTCATGTTACATGGATAGACAAAGCAATCCTCAGCAAAAAGAAAACTGCTACAGATATCACAATAGTTGATACCAAGTTATAATATAGACCCATTCCATTAAAATATAGCATGGTACTAGCACAGAAGCCTAACACAAAAATTAAATGAACCAGAATAGAGGACCAAGTTACACAACTGTGAAACTATGGCCACCTGACTTTTTAAACATTGAATAAAAAAATTATCTTCAACAAATGGTATGAGTAAGACTGTATGTCTCTGTGTAGAAGAATAAAATTAAATCTCACTTCTTGTCCTGCAGAAAAACCAACTCCAAATGCAGTCATGACCTCAACATAAGACCTGAAATCTGAGGGAAAATTAAGATTATATTTCAAGATATGTGCTTCCTGAACAGAAGTCCGATGAGTCAAACTAGAAGACCAATAATCAATGAGTGGGGTCTTGTGAATCAATGAGCTTCTGAACAGCACAGGAAAATGCTAATCAAGTAGAGAGATAGCTACAGGACAGGAGAAAATACTTTCCCGCTACACACCCAACAAAGGATTGGTGTATAAAGTTCCCAATGCTTAGAGAAATGGAATTAAAGCACGCACACACACATACACGCACACACACACACATGGTATCTACTTTTTCCACTTTTGTTCAATATAGTGCTTGAAGTCTTAGCTAGAACAATAAAACAAGGCCCTAATAACTCCACCAGGAAGTTTTGGGAGCTGATCCACACTCTTAGAAAATGGAGGTAGTACACAAGCTTAGCATGCAAAACCAATATCTTTATTATATAAAAGTGGCAAATATACTAAAACAGAGACTAGGAAAATAATTCCGTCCACAATTGCCTAAAACAAACATTTAAAGAGCCTTACACTGCACCCAACCAAGGAAGTAAGAGATCTCTACACTGAAACTAAAACGCTGAAGACAGTAAACGAAGAAGTAGCCAGAAGATGTAGTAGCCAAAGAAGTAGCCTCCTAAGGTCATAGATTGGCAGAATTAACATGTAAAAGTGGCCATACTACCAAAAGAAATCAACAAATTTGGAGAAGTTCCCATCAAACTTCCAATGACGTTCTTCACAGAAACAGAAAAAAAATAGAAGAACAAAAGACCCTGCAGAAAATAAGTCACATACACTAGGAAGAACGCAGAAGAGGAAACTATAAAACAACAGGCAGGAACTGAACCTGTCTAAGCGCTACGGATGTCTGTATGGTGTTTTCTGAAAATAGAGAATAGATCAACCATGTCCAACTTCCCCAAGAGGTTCCTAGTCAGCACAACACAATGGCCATGTTATGGCCACATCCTAGGTGTCCGTGAGCAAAGAAATGCATACAGAAATGTGGCACAAATACACGGGAACGGTTTTCAGCCCAAAGAAACAGGAAAGATGTCATCTCCAGGAAAATGAAAAAAGGACTCCGAAAAATAAGTATCAGGTGTTTTCTCTCATTGATGGTGCCTAGATTTTATATCAATACATAAAATCAGATATGAACACAATGTGAAGATTGGAAACTATGTAGGGGAAGACATGGAAGCTAGTGGGAGAGTAGGAAGGAGGGAAAGAGGGTGCCTCTGAATCACCCAGACTTAATAAGAACCTATATATCTCAAATCTCAGCTGTGAGCCAATGAACATGGGCATGCCACCTGAGCAGTGATGCTTTAGGGACACAAAGCACGAAAAGGAAAGATAAAGGCACCCACAGATAGTCAGTCTGCCACTGCTGTAGAACGTTAAAGATTCTCCAGAGCGCCTCAGAGCACCCGGATCAGGAACTCCGCCCTGACCCTGAGAAGGCAGAGCTTCCTTTTGTAGAAATCGGAAGTCCCCACATCCCTCTAAGCACCTACTGTGAGCTCTGTGGGTGAGACTCACAGCTGTATCTCACTGGAGTATTTGCCACGTGGACCCACACCCACCTAGGACACTGCCAAAACCCCAAGAGAGAACCGTGACTAAGATCTGTACCTTCCTTGGGGGTATCCGTGAGAAACTTCTTATGTCTCTTCCCTGACATTTTGGAAAACAGTTACGTTTTTTTAAAAAAAAAAAAAAAAGGAGACAAATACCCTTGAGCAAAGGCCTAGTGTAAAGAAGAATGTGATTCTGGCACACTCTTAAGTGTGATTCTGGCACACTCTTCCTCACCCCATGTGAGGTTTATTGTTGATCCAGCACCACAAAGGCAGCTGTGGGGGAAAAGCACAAAGTCAGGGGGTAAATGACCTTACAAGCTAACACTGTATTGCCCAAAGTGACGCCAAGAGTTCTGCACATATTGTAACAGACCACAGACCGTATGGGGTTTTCTTCTCAAGAGGATAGAGATGAGAAAGCAGAGAGGCAGACAGGTGAGGCAGTCTGTCCAGGACCAACCAAAGGAGAGCGTGCAAAGGACTGAAACAATGGCTCAGAAGGTAAGGGTGTTTGCCACCACGCTTGATGACCTGAGCTCAGTCCCCAGGATGGGAGAGCAGTGAAGGACGAGAACCTAACCCTGACCTCGCCATGCAAACTGTGATACACGTGTGCGTGCACATGTGTGTGCAAATACAGCAATACGGAGGCAAAAACTGTGAGCACTGACGATCGGGTTTAATCCCAGCAGCCTGAAATGAAGGCAGCACATTTATGTGTTCCCCTCACTGACTCTTACAGGAAAAACTGGAAATAACACCACTCTTTAGATAAACCTCCCCAGAAAATGAAAATGGAGAACACTTTGAAACTAACAGCATCCCTTGTCTGATGTTTTAAAAATGGAAAATGACACATAAATCTCTCTTGAAAAAACAGAAGCAAAAAAATAAAAAGTACAAATATTAGCAAATTGATTTCTAATAATTCTTATAAAAAATAAAAGATAACCCAACAGAGAAGTGGGATTTTGCGAAGAGGATATCCAAAGGATTAAGGGGAAAATGGAGCATATCACTATTTTTAATCACTAAGAAAATGAAAACTAAAGCCACAACATATCCATTAGAACGCATCCAAGTCAAAAGATTCGTTCCTATCAGGAGCTAAAGAGAGGGTCAGGAGGAAGTGTGGGTACACTCACGGTGAGCGCGGGTCTTCAAACGCCACCAAAAGTAAACACAGAGATGCTCTACTTTCGCCAAATTCCCGTTCTAGGTTGATGCTTCAAGAAGATTCCCCAAAAGAAATGGTGTTCCTGCTATCTTCATAAGATCTTAACATTGGAAACAACCTAAACAAAATATCAGAATGGATAAACCACGGAGTGCCACACAGTCATTAAAATGAGCCATAATTGCAATAATTCCTACAGATCGAGTGTTAAACAAAAAGAGGTCAGACAGAAAGTGGATGTGCTTATGAATGTATTCACTTAGAAGAACACATGTGGAAATGGCCAGAACAAAGCTTATCTCAGGGAATGGCTATGTGAGAGGAAGTGGGGGAGGCGTGAGACAGAGCTTTCTTCTTTACCCCCACTGCGGTCTGTCCCAGGGTGTTTTCACCTGATAGTTAAAAAATGTTCCAGATACTGATAAGGGACAGGAAACAATGCAGATGCATTCATATCTTAAATGAAAATGGCTCAAGCAGAGAGACAGAAATGATGTGCGTGTTCAAGATCAGCAGCAGGGCTGTGGGTGGCCCCCGTGCCTGTGGCCTTGCAAAGACCCCCAGAGCAACAAGTGCTCACCTGTCTGACACCTCTGGAAGTGTGTGCTACAATAGCTCTTTTCTTTGTTCTCTCCCAAGCAATCAAAAGGCATTTTTATGTTACAATTGTGAAAACACCAATAAAAACTGTATTTTCTTTACTGAGTAATGAAGAAAGGCCCCAGAAGACAGCTCAGTCAGTGAGGGAACCGCCATGCAGGCCTGGCTTCCTGGGTTCTGATCCCTACCACCAAGGTTGGTAAAAAAGATGAAAAGAAAAAAGAAAGTGAGGCAGAGCTCACTTGTAAGCTCCAACCTGGGACCAGGAAGACAGACAGATCCCTGGAACTCACAGGCCCCTAGCCTTGTCCAGTCAGGAAACCCCAGATTAAGTGAGAGACTGCTCAAAGAATAAGGAGGAGACTGGTCAGATGCTGAGCACCTGCATAGGCACACATGCACATGCTTGTGCCCCCACACACTGACAGGAACACATACACACATGTGCACATACCAAGAGACACACATAGGTACATACAAACCCAGAAACACATATGCACACATACAAAACACATACTTGTATAGTCTGTACATCTGGACTTTGTATATCTATCTGGGTTTCTATAACAAGAATGGAAGTGTCGAGTTCGGATTTATCCCACTGTGTGCTGGAGGCAAGATTAGGAGGCAGGGATCTCTGTCTTTCAGACTCAAGTTCTGAGACCAACAGACACGCCTAACGGCCACTTGATCCCACTCACACAGGAGTGAAAGATACAGTCAGAGAAGCTAAAATTAAAGTGACTGTCTTTTAAACCTTTTGGCTCCTCTTTATAAAGGTAGGCCCTGAAAAACCTTATTTTGTGAGGTATTCATGGGGGACCTAGAAAACTGCTCTTAACATTTTACCATAAATTAAAAACCATGTAAGCAGGACTGCTAGTCAGCTCCTGCCAACTACACATTTTTTTTTCCTGGTCAAGGAGGCTTTGCTATTGCAAACGAAGGGGAAATGAAGACATTAGAACTTGGGCATATCGACTGAAGAAAAGAAACAGGAGTGAAGGTGGGTGTTGGATTAAGTTGGTCTCCCGGCCACAGTTTCATTTTTCTAGGCAAGGAACTGGCCCTCTCTCCCTTCCTGGTGGCGAGGCTCTTTCAGCAGTGTGGCACTTAGGTGGTAGGAATCTGGAAGGGGTGCAGGTGTGAAAATAAAACGCTAGCCCTAATGAGAGCTCCGTGGGTGAGAGGCACAGCTGCCCGGGAGCTGGGTGAGGAGGGAGCTGCTCCCACCTGGATGTAGGGATGGGGACTCGCCTTTGAATAAACAACGCTGAAAGAGTGGGGGATGGGAAATTGGGAAATGGAGGTTCAAACATTACTTGCTAATTCTAAACATGTGCAGCCTGCACATATGGCCAGTTGAGGTTGGCAGAGGGTGAAACAGAACCTCACCGACCTGCTCTCCTCGGTGACAGCTATATTGACTTTTCCTCTGGCCCCTGCTTTGGAGTCTCCATTTCCTAATTCCAAAACAACAGAGAGGGTAGTCATCTCTCGTGTCTGAATATACTCGACATCCGTGTTTTCACTGAGAGACGCTCATCCTCTGTGGGCCTGCAAACCATCAGCGTCACTCGGGCCCACAGACTAGGGACATTTATAGATCGGCAATCTAGTGCAGTCGAAGACCACAGGCCACTCCTCTTCCTTTCCTTCTTGGCTCCCTCCCCTTCCTGAAGCACATCCTGCATAGAATGTGGCACAAGCAAGTCTACTCCACCCATCTTCTCCTATTAATAGAACACGGCAGGGCAGAGAAAAGCCTTTGAATGTTGAGTCAGTAGCTAACGCAACTGTAGATGGCCCACCTGGAGTCCAAGTCAACTAGGAGCCCCTCTCTCTCTCTCTCAGAAGAAGCAGCTGGAAAGAATGTCTCCAAGGGTGGACCAGAAGAATAGCATGGCCAGGGAAGCTGCACGGGGACCGAGGAAGGTATGTGCATGCTAACAACATCAGCCAGATGATTTTTTTCACTGTGCATAAACAACTGGCTAGGATATAATGCAAGCATGGAGCTGTTCTATTAATTCAAGTATTGCCCATAGCAAAAAAAATTTCAATTAAATATGAGCACTAAAGGAAAAGTTTCCTTGCTTCCCATAGTGAACCTTGTTCTAGTGGGTTGTCAGAGAACCCAACTCACTAATTCCAGCCCGATTTTAAGTAGCATATGGGCTGGGCATATAACAGCGAGAGACTACTTACCCAGCATGTACAAGGTCCTGGGTTTGACCTCACATCATCATCAGATGATTATTACATAATCCTTGAGGTACAAGATCTAGCTCTTGCCCACTTTAAGCAGTCTCTAAGTTCCTTGAGGTGGGTATTTAGTTGAGGGCTTCACTCCAACCCCCTGGCATCCATATTGAAATGTTAGGCAGAAAACTCCATTCCAAGCCCCTCCTCTGGGAGTGGCTGCAGTCCAGACTCCACCTCCAAGAAAGCCACCAAAAGGTGACCCCTCCCAGGGAGAGTCAAGGCCACTCCAACAGGTTATTTAAACTGCCCCCAGAGAATGAACACGTGGTCTCCTGATTTTCCATGGTCTTTCGGTTCTCTGTTCCCCTCTCTGTGTTTTCCCTGGGGGCCACCCAGGAGTGTTGGCATCCATTAAATCTGGGCATCTTTTAATTTGGTCTGATTTGTTCTGATTGAGATTATTGCATCAATGGAGAGGTTTGTTGGCCAAGAAAAAAATACTTAACAGTAAGTATAATGCATATTCATATTAGTATTTGCCATAATACCTCCTAATATCTGGGAATGTATATAACTGTATGTGTATGTGGGTATAGATAGATAGATAGATAGATATACATATCTCTATATACATATATATATATATCTGTGTGTATATATATACTATATATATATATATATATATATATATATAGAGAGAGAGAGAGAGAGAGAGAGAGAGAGAGAGAGAGAGAATATCCAAAATGCTTTATTCGCTTCACATGGGACATAAAGGTGATTAATAAATTAACCCTATGCACAAGGCCTATAGTGGTCTTTTACACTAGAGATGTATAAATAAATGTGTAGATAATGCCAGATATTTTGAGGAAAGTAACAATGTTTTAAAAACAGCAGCAACAAGAGGGGACTCCTCTGTCTGGGTGCAAAGCTAGTTGGGGGAATGAAGCTTGAGTTTGCCCTAGCAGATCAGCAGTTTCAGCAGGTAGAGCTAAAGGAAGTAACTTACCTGAAGAACAGACACAGAAAGGTGACCGCCTCAGCAGTCTTCCGCTCAAGCTGCGGAAGGTGCTCTCTGAAGGAAAGTAGGTGCAAGGCTAGAATAGCAGGTTAGCCCGGCAGCGCTCCCCAGCGGAGGGCTGTGGATGACAGATGTTACCTGCTAGTACTTGGTGTCTGCTCAGAGCCAGTTCAAACCCGTAGCTGTTCCACTGTCAACATCTGAAAATGTAAGTGCCACATTGTTAGGATTCTTGGAGGTCAAGGTTCCCCATATGCCTTGGATTCTGGTAATATGTCATCTCATGGAGTTCAGGAGGCACAGGGAGGCAGAAGCCAGCTACACACACCAGTGACAGCAGAGAAACCTTCAGAATCCAGTCTCTATGGTCACATAGGGTACCGGTGACAGTGACCCTTCCATGAACCCCGACAGCTGTGAAGGCAGTGCCTCTGATACCGCGTGTCTGCGGACTGGCCCTGCTCTCTTACCAAGTGCACCAGCTGTCTAGCCACGCTATAAGGGTTTAAATGAACCAACTCTCAGATTAAGTGGCTTCATACAAAAGCCATTTGTTATTTTTGATGATTGAATGGGGGTCTGGCTTGTCTGGGGTAGCCTCAGCTCAGAAAATGTAGCTGTTGACCAGTGGGGGCGGGTGTATCTTTCAGCACAATACAGGATTGGCAAGAGAAAACAGAAACATACAAGCATCTTTTCAGACCAGTTCTGTCAGAATTACATACCACTGTTCAGGAGGTGTGGGAGGGAGTGACCAGCATCTCAACTGGGAGTCTAACCCCAGTTAGACTCACCCCCTCCCTCAATGAGGGAACCTCAAAGTCCTCAGTCCCAACCCGGAGACTCTCTGACAGTGGCCACAGCGGCTCTGAGGAATACAAAGGTATACAGAAGTGGGCCAAAGGCTCTGGCCTGATGGTTCAGTGTACTTAGTAACTTGTCAAGAGGTTGTTTCCAGTGTAAGTACTGTGAGAGCTCACCCATCAGGTCTCATAGGAAAAGCATAAATTTTCAGAATAAACTTTATCTTCTTCAATAAACATGGACTAGCAAATACTTCTGCCGTATTTCCATCTCTCCTGAAAGTTTATAAAGCACAAGGCCTCAGGGGGAGAACCTCTTAACCACTAGGCTAAAAAGAAAAAGTCCGTCGAGTACAAACTCAAACTGATCCACAGCATGTGACAATCTCAATACAAGGACTATCAAAAGGATAATTTGTTTTAGCTACTTTCCTTGTCCACTGGCAGAAAGAAACTTATGGGAGAAGAGGTTGGTTTGGGCGCAAAGTTTCAGTTCATCCTGGTAAGGATGGTAAAGATGATGGGGGGCTAATCAGAGCAGCTCTGCCCATGGGAGAGGAAGCATGCAGCCATTGCTGTGGAGGCGGGAGTGACAGAACCAGAATTGGGCATACCTTTCAAAGATTCTTCCTTCGAGACTACTTCTGCCAGCCGGGTCCCACTCCCAAGCAGACAAGGAATGTTGAAAATGTGTCTCAGGGGCAGGAGAGACTTCAGGTTTCAGCCATAACAGTCAGAATATCCGTCTGTTCTTTTGGAGAGATGGAGAAGGGTAAATAGCAATTCACAGGCAAGAATTAATCATCGTATCAAACTGCCGTGGTTAGAAAGGGGTGAGATTGGAGCCAAGTGGTGGTGGCACATGCCATAAATATCAATACTCGGGAGGCAGAGGCAGGTGGATCTCTGAGTTTGAGGCTAACCTGGTCTATAGAGCAAATTCCAGGACAGCCAGAGCTACACAGAAAAAAAAAAAAAAAACGTGTCTTGAAGAAAAAAGCTAAATAAAAGGGGGAATTGGAGAACAGTTTTGAGGCCTTGTAGAAGGACTATCGGTAGTCTCTTCAAATGGCAGGAAACAGGGAAATTAGTCACCGAATGCTCACTGGAAGATACTGATAAGCCACGCCAATGAATATAAACAGCAAGAGGATTCTTTATTGTTGAAGGCGCCAACGGGAGACTCAGTACTCCAGTGAGACTGAGCCCCCCTTGTATTTTTCCAGCCAGTATTTGTAGGGTCTCAGGGTTACATAATGGGGAAGCATAGCAACAGCAACATCATTGGTCAACTGAAATTAAATTAACATATGGGATGGATCAACATCAGGACAAAAACAAGTCTACAAAAACAAACCTACAAAAACAAGTCTGAATTAAGCTAGTTTCAGCCAGTTTCCGCCCCCTTGGGTTTCGATACACAAAGGACTGGGTGTTTTTCTCAAGACTGCTTCTGCTGCCCACAGATATCGTGTTTTCATCCTCTAGGCAGGTACAGCCGGTCTTAAGACTGCTTCTGCCGCCCACAGATATCCTGTTTTGCCCTGGCCTAGTTAATCAAAACATCTTAAGATGGAGACTAGGGTTGGGGTCTTTCAATACCCATTGTCAACAATCCTACAAAATTACAAGAGCTGTTCTGCTGATTTCTTTTTGACACTTTCTCTGGTTTCTCTGGTAGACAGAAAAATATACTATCCATCACAGCAAAGATGGAAGCAACATTTTCCAGCAAGTTGAGCTTACTCTCATTGGGGAAGATGACAAAAATACTGTTGATAGATTGTCCACCTCAAAGAAAGAACAAAACATTTACACATATCAGAGATATTTGAAGATGCTGCATTCATGACTGAGAACAGATTGACATGGAGAATAATATGAAATAGTTTTATAAATAATTAGAAATTTAAAAAATAAACATCTATATATATCCATCTGTCTACAGGCAGAATGGGAGAATGGGTATCGATGAATATCAAGTAATTTAGCTAGAAAAAGGAGATGAGCTATTATCCTACAGATCATCAGCTCTGTAGCACAAATAGATGTGAGGATAGAACCAGACACAGGAAGAATGTGTGTAGGAATCCTAACAACGGATGGGAGGTGTTCCCAAAGAAGTGAACTTCCTCAACGAATTGAATTCATAGGTTAAAAGTTTAGGCACGAATGGAGATAGTGAGACCTGAGCTCTTCCTACGAAATGTTCAGAACATCGAGTCTAAAGAACACAAGCTGAGAGTCTGTGGAATGAAGAGTTGCTCATAGGAAAACAAGAATCAGCTAGAATCCATATTCATCACCAACACTGGTTGCAGAAGACAACAGAGGAAAACAGGAACACAAAGGAGAGAAGTGAAGGGAAGTAGGAAAGAAGACACGAACCCGAGCCTGTCATCCCACAGCACTGAGAGCAGAGTTCAGACTGCAGAAATGAGAGCCATGTGCCCCCAAATGACTATCACATAAGAGCCATGCGCTCGCTACATGACAATCACATAAGAGCCATGTGCTCGCTACATGACGATCACAAGAAACGTTTGCGAGTGCTGACATGAAAAAGCTCACTATAGATAGCTAGAAAGACAAAATAAGAGCGATATTTCTGTCGATGCCGATATAAACTATATTTAAAGAATTTAGGAGCGCGGCGCGGTCGACGGCCGGTGCAGGCCGCGGAGCAGCGTCACCTTGCCCTCGGCCCTGCTTCCCGCCAAAACGCGCCTCTCTAGGGGCTTCGCTCCGGCAGAAAGCGCTTGCCCCTGGTCATTTAAACTTCCATTTCAGGTTGAGAACAAAAAGAAGATGCACCTGGACTTTCCCCGGACCTCTCTGCGTTTTTAAAGCGTCGGGTGGAGTTGGGGTTCGTAAGCCGCGTTGCTTATCGAAAGTAGAAGTCACTTCTGCCTTCCGCCGTGGAAAACTTGTACCTTCCGTAAGTGTTTCCTACAGAAGGCACCTGTGGTGGTTCTTTAAGCTACCAAAAATTGCCCAAGCTTGTGTGACATCAACCCTGTCAAGTGTTCATGATGCTGGGCCCTGAGGGAGGTGAAGGCTATGTGGTCAAACTCCGTGGCCTACCCTGGTCCTGCTCAATTGAGGACGTACAAAACTTCCTCTCCGACTGCACAATTCATGATGGGGTCGCAGGTGTTCATTTCATTTATACTAGAGAAGGCAGGCAGAGTGGTGAGGCTTTTGTTGAACTTGAGACAGAAGATGATGTAAAATTGGCTCTGAAAAAAGACAGGGAAAGCATGGGACACCGATACATTGAGGTGTTCAAGTCACACAGAACCGAGATGGATTGGGTGTTGAAGCACAGTGGTCCAAACAGCGCCGACAGTGCCAATGATGGCTTTGTGAGGCTTCGGGGACTCCCGTTTGGATGCACAAAGGAAGAAATTGTTCAGTTCTTCTCAGGGTTGGAAATCGTGCCAAACGGGATCACATTACCTGTGGACCCGGAGGGCAAGATTACAGGGGAGGCCTTCGTTCAGTTTGCCTCACAAGAGTTAGCTGAGAAAGCTCTAGGGAAGCACAAGGAGAGAATAGGGCACAGGTATATCGAAGTGTTCAAGAGCAGTCAGGAGGAAGTTAGGTCATACTCAGATCCACCTCTGAAGTTCATGTCTGTGCAGAGGCCTGGGCCCTATGACCGGCCTGGCACAGCCCGGAGGTACATTGGCATTGTAAAACAGGCAGGCTTGGATAGGATGAGGTCTGGTGCCTATAGTGCAGGCTATGGGGGCTATGAAGAATACAGTGGCCTCAGTGATGGCTATGGCTTCACCACTGACCTGTTTGGGAGAGACCTCAGCTACTGTCTCTCAGGAATGTATGACCACAGATATGGAGACAGCGAGTTCACAGTGCAGAGCACCACTGGCCACTGCGTCCACATGAGAGGGCTGCCCTACAAAGCAACGGAGAACGACATTTACAACTTCTTCTCTCCACTCAACCCTGTGAGAGTTCATATTGAGATTGGTCCTGATGGAAGAGTGACGGGAGAAGCTGATGTGGAGTTCGCCACCCATGAAGAAGCAGTTGCAGCTATGTCGAAGGACAGGGCCAACATGCAGCACAGATACATAGAACTCTTCCTGAATTCAACAACAGGGGCTAGCAACGGGGCTTATAGCAGTCAGGTGATGCAGGGCATGGGAGTGTCAGCTGCCCAGGCCACTTACAGTGGCCTGGAGAGCCAGTCAGTGAGTGGCTGTTACGGGGCCGGCTACAGCGGTCAAAATAGCATGGGTGGATATGATTAGTGTTGTAGAAGCGTTTGAGTTATTTCAATCAAAAATTTCACAGGCAGCCAATAAGCAGTCAAGAGCAGTTTATAACTCTAGAGGAAGCTGGGGGACCCACTTTGCACCATGAGTTTGTGAAAATCTGGATTAAAAAATTACCTCTTCAGTGTTTCTCATGCAAACTTTTCTTCTAGCATGTAATATTGAGTAAACTAAAACTATTTTCTTCCGCTTTTCTCAATTAACATTTTTGGTAGTATACTTAAGAGTGATGTTATCTGAGTTAAGTAGTTTTAAGTATGTTGAGTGGATCTTCAAGCACACCACAGTGAACACACTGGGGGACATGTACTTTTCTGGTGAACTCAAAGGTGCTAGATCCCTGATGCAAAGAGAAGCATTTCTCATGTTCATTCTAGTTTTATTTTCATTTAAATCTTTAGGTTAAGTTTAAGCTTTTTAAAAGTTAGTTTTGAGAATTGAGACACAATACTAATACTGTAGGAATTGGTGAGGCCTTGACTTAAAGCTTTCTTTGTACTGTGATTTCCTTTTGGGTGTATTTTGCTAAGTGAAACTTGTTAAATTTTTTTGTTAACTAAATTTTTTTCTTAAAATAAAGACTTTTTCACAATGAAAAAAAAAAGAATTTAATTGTGACTCAACTACAAAGCAAAATCTATATTTAGAAAGGAGTCTACATAAGTACATAGACTAAGTTTCAACTCGAGGATATCGAAAATAATTGAATAAGTCTAAATAAGTTTATTAAAGTAAAACATAGAAAATAAACATGAGAGAATTTTTTTAAATTGCCCTTTCATTAAGACTTCTTATCAAAGTGAATGGAACAAACATGCTTTGTTGTGTGCTTCCGATCAAAGAGAGACAACTTAACCAATGCCACAGCTGAAGGAAATCCTAGGAATATTTTAAAATTATGAGAACAAATATAAGATTATACCAAACAAATCTGAAAATTAGTTGAAGTTGAGGATTTAGTAGGAAAAGTTGAACAGTTAAAATCCTGAAGAAGTCATCATGCCCAGCCGTCTGAGTATATCGAATTAAAACTACAAAGCACAAAGAATTCCTGTAATGTTTACACTGGTGTAGAACATAGAAAAGGATGGAAAGTTTCAGTTTGTTCTACAAATATCACATGGAATCATAATCAGACAAAAATAGAAAGAAACATACACACACCAACAAACTCCAAATTAAACAGAGGCAAAATAATTCCTTTCGAGAAACTGTGGGAAATGTGATCCAGTCGTTCAGTCAGAAAATTCTAGACTAAAGCAGAATTGGTTTTCACCAAAGAGCTAAGGTAGGCGAAGTCCGTTTTGGTGTAAATGACTGCAGTGAGAGTGTAGGTGAGAAAAATATTTTAATACAACAGTGCTTGGGGACAGGCACTTGTTCAAACTGTAATGATCATTCCTGGCAATTTTTACTTGTGTGACTTGACAGAAGACACAAGCAGAAACCTAAATGATGCTTCCAAGGAATCACAAGAACTGTTCCTATGCAATCAGATGAAGAATCCACTACTCCTTGATCCCTACAGTACAAACCAAGACAGTCAAATAAAAGACAGAGAGGACGGGGCATGGTGTCCACCTGGAACCTCCAGCACTCAGGAAATGGATCACACATGGAACCCCCAGCACTCAGGAGATGGATCACACCTGGAACCCCAGCACTCAGGAGATGGATCACACCTGGAACCCCAGCACTCAGGAGATGGATCACACCAGGAACCCCAGCACTCAGGAGATGGATCACACCTGGAACCCACAGCACTCAGGAGATGGATCACATCTGGAATCCCTAGCACTCAGGAGATGGTTTACACCTGGAACCCCCAGCACTCAGGAGATGGTGACAGGAAGATCACAAGCTCAAGGCTATCTCTGGCTACACAGCCAGATCCTGCCTCAAAAATAAAAAGTAAATAAAACAGAAAGAGACAGGATCCAGGAAAGAGAAGAGCAAACATAGGAGAGAGGCTGACCACAGAGAAGGTAAATCCAGCTGGCCATATAGGCTGCAGATCTAGAGAGAAAAGAGCAGACAGGGGAATAGATACAGAGTAGAGGTGGGGGCTGAGCTATAACTCCACGTGGACTGACAGAACAGGACTAGAGTGCATGAAGCAAATGGACCTCAGGAAGTTCCATGGGAACTAGAAATAGGGACATAGAAAAGTCAGTCAAAAAAAAACAAATAAGCTAAATATTAACCCTAAAAAAAGAATTGAGTCAGTACATTACACAAAGCAGTTACAAATACTATTGATAGACAATATACTTGCTGATTTGACCAGAATTAGGTGTAACCTGTTTGAGATAATGGGGAAGTCAAATTTGTCAGATGGGAAGTCAAAAGATATTGTCTATGAACTAAAAATGTGCAAAGTAGCATAAACACACCATCTAGAAATGCAACTAAAATCTGTGGATTTGTCTAATGGTTTGGGTTATAAATGCTGTGAAACTAGTGCATGTTTTTAAGTTTTTTCACTGGCTGACAAGATGGTAAAGTGGGTTAAAGCACTTGCCACCCAACAAGAACACCTGAGTTTGATCCTGGGACCCATATGGGAGGAGGGGCCAAGAAGATGTCTCAGTGGCTTAAAGTACTTGCCACCAAGCCAGTAACCTGACCTGGATTCCTGAGACCCACATGGAGGAAGGAGAAAACTTCCACGTGGTGGAAAGAGTTGTCCTTTGACATCCTCATGTGGGTATGTCATGCAAGCACATGAGCACACACTGTAAATGAAGAAATTTAAATGTGATTAAAATCTTAAACCAAATGCTTTCATGTATTTCGTTGACAATTAAAATTAAGGGTGGATATAGCAGTATACTGTGCTCAGCCCAGTGCTCCAGTGCAGGTCTCTTGCCTCTGTTTCTGTCAGTTGCTGGATGAAGGTTCTAGTCCAGACTACTATATCCGTAGTACACACCTTTAATCCCAGCACTCAGAAGACAGAGGCAAGAGACTTTCCTGTGAGTTTCAGTCTAGCCTTGTCTACACAGCAAGACAGCCAGAGCTACCCAGTTAACCCCGTCTCAAAAAAAAAGTTAAATTCAAATTTTTAGAAGATACAGTGATGATTACAAGTAAAATTATGAGAAAACATATTTTGGACACCAAGATGAGAGAGTAAACCGATAGCAACTGTCCAGAGAGCCAACAATGGATACCAAGCTCTTAAGGTATTCTATCACTTAGTCCAACAATTTCTTTCTGGAAAATTATTTTAATGAAACCATTATAGCATAACACATTACTCCCCATTCGTGAGATTGTGAAGAGGCTGGTACAAACACACATATTGTGCTGTCTGTCATGCAAAAGGATAACTTGGACCTAGTTAAAGATGGCAAATGTCCTTTGTTGCTTCTTGTATTTCCTGTGTCTTCTTTTTGTCATTAGTTTGGAGTGTATCTTTTCTGCTGATATGTTTTTCAAGTCTACTCTTAGATAGTATGCTGAGATATTCCAATAGTGACTTCATATACATTGTGTATACTGTGTTTCAGATCACAGTGATCAAGAGACCACATCAAGTGATGTTGATACCATCTGGATTTATAAAGGTAAACTCTAGGTTACACATATAATGGCAAACCCAACTGATGGCCTATTTCTCAGAATAGAGCCACATCACCATGTGAGACTTGACTGCACTGATATACATTTATATATAAATTGATAGCGGGTACGGGTGAAATGTTCACAGTGTAAACAAGGCTGTGGTTTTGCAAGCATCTATACTATTTTTCATACTTTTTCATCTTGTCTCTTTTGCAGTATGTGTCCTAGTTTCATTTCTAGGTCTGTAATTCTTTAAATAAATAAATCTGTTTATTTAATATCCTGGCTGTAGTTTCCCCTCCCTCTTCTTCTCCCAGTCCCTCTTCCCCTCTCCCTGCCCCGCCCCAATCCACTCCTCCTCCATTTCTGGTTAAGAAAGAGCAGGTCTCCCAAGAGACCAAAACATGGCATATCAAGTTGCAGTAAGACTAAGCACCTTCCCATGTATTAAGGCTGGGTAAAGAACCTAGTATGAGGAGTGGGGTCCCATAGTCCTGTAAAAAGGTCAGAGACTGTCCCTGTCCCCACTGTTAGGAATCCCACACGAGGACCAAGCTATACAACTGTCACATATATGCGGAGGGTCTAGGTCAGTCTCATGCAGGTTCCCTGGTTGTCGGTTCAGTCTCTGTGAACCCCTATAAACCCAGGTTAATTGATTCAGTGGGTTTTCTTGTGATGTCATTGATCCCTCTGCTTCCCACAATCCTTCCTCCCTCTCTTCAGCAGGATTCCCTGAACTTCATCCAATGTTTGGCTGAGGGTCTGCATCTGCTTCCATCAGTTGCTAGGTGACGCCTCTCTGATGATACCTGGGCTGGGTGTAAGTCTGGTCACAAGGGATGGCCAGTTCACGCTATGTGTCCCTTTTGCTAGGAGTCCTTGTTGCTGTGACTTTTAAAGGTCATCTTTTTCCTTTATAGAGGAAGCACAAGTCTGCTATTCCCCCCCCCCTTGACCACACACACACCTCTCCCAACCCACCAGTCTCCTCTGTCTGTACCACAGAAGATTGGACGAGATAATCAGGAAAACCACCCAGAAGAAGAAAAAGGCGAGACTCGTTTACATGTTCTAGAAGCCAGGGGAAAAAAAAAAAAACTGAAGTCTGTTCCCGTTCTCGAGTTTCACCTTTTAAAGGCAAACAGCCATGGATGCTCCAGAAGAGTCCTTCAGAGCCTCAGTCCGCAGGCGCTCTGGACGCGACTGGCATTGAAAAAAACAACCACTACCACAGAAGATCGCCTTTGTTCTCACTCTCTGAAGCCCTTCACAGCCCTTCAGGAAACGCACGATAATGTGCAATGTTATTACTGCAAATGTTGGCCCTGGCAAGCTTACTCTAGAGTCTATCACTGGCTGTTCACAAAGTAAAATCATTTTTAAAGCCTATGGGGACAGCCAAGTGCAAACCACAAATCAGAAAACCACCAAGGCGGGCTGGCCTGGCTGCCAGCCTTTAATGTGAGCTAATGGGCAGACAGCGAGACGTGAGAATTGGACTTTACGATGCTCCGTGTACCATGGCAATTTAGAGGGCTGGGTCCGGCTGCCCATCCTTAAGCAAACACTCGAAGTGACGCATCACTGTCTCATGTGTTTTAAGTCTGTCACCAATGGGGAGAGAGACAGTCTGTCTGTCCTCCTTGTTTTGAATGTGTCGCCTGCTTTGGATAGTTATAGATTTGTTTAATGCTGATTCCTATAAAATGAAGATGGGCAGGTGGGGAAGGGGCCAGGAAAATAGGATGAAGTTGTTTAGTGGCAGCCGACCAGCTGCCCTGGAGTTCTCTTCACATTGGGGATTTATTTCCCAGGCAGTGAGTAGGGCTAGCTGAAGCAGCGCTTTTCACAAGTAAAACTAAGCCTGGTGAGAGAGGTGGTCAGAGATGAGCTGGGTCCGGTTCCTACTCTTACACAGATGGAAGTGAACTCAGGCAGAGGTCTTTCCCATCATTTGCTTGAAGAAGAAAAAAAAAAAAAGCTGGGGAGGGAGAGGAAGTGAGACATTGAATCTTTACAAGTAAAAAGGTAAACTGAGAGCCCTATGGACTGGGAAAGTGAGAAAAGCCTGCTATAAAGACTGTGAGCAATGATGTGGAAATGTAAGCTGTGTTCCACAGAGCTCTTGTTTCTGTTGCCAGGACAAAGAGCTGAGGATCAGCTCCCTCTCCCTCTGCATTCCGTACAATTCCAAACTCATACAAAGTCAAGCCAATGAAGAAATGCAAACCCCACAGAGTCAAGTTTCCTAAAGCAATAGTTGTCTCAGTGAAGTGCAACGCATCGCAGGGTGTAGGCAGAGATTGCTAGGACTTCTGTTTCTAGTGACTCTGGAGCTCCACACTAAGAAAGCAGGCCTCACTGAGAGTTAAGATGTGCAAACACCAGTTGTCTCCCTTGTTATCAATGCAGACTGTGAGTGAAGGTAGGCTCAGTACCACCTATGCTGAGGGGTGGTAGCTGTTATAAAAACAATAATAGAAATTGCATTTTAGAAGTCTTGATGGTAAAGAATTGAACATTTACTAGCTTGGGAAAAAGTCAGAAAATAATGAGTGTCCAAAAAGGGAGAGGTTAGACAGAACTATAAATGATTAGGCACAAAGATATTAAAACAAGATGATGGTGATGAGTGGTTGTGTGGATGATGATGTGTGCACACAAACCGTATGTACTTCTGAATGTAGAGGTTAGAAGTTGGCATTGGAAATCTTCCTCAATTTCTCAGCACCTTGGTTTTGGAGGCTCATCTATTTAACTAGGCTGGTTGGCCAAGGAGCTCCAGGGATACATTTGCCTCAGTCTCCTGGGACCCAACAGCTCTGGGGTTGTAGATATATTCTGCCACACCTGTTTTATTATGTGCTTTCTGGAATCATGACTTAGGTCCTCTTGCTCATGTGGCTGTCATTGTAACAACTGACCCATCTCTTCTCTCTCTAAAAGATGATATCTACTGTACAAACAGGAAAGGACAAAACTCACTTTGGAAAGAACACCAAGGAATATACTGAGATGATATTTTTAAAACACTATTTAGGGACTGTCTTAGTTAGGGTTTCTATTGCTATGAAGAGACACCGTGACCATAGCAACTCTTATAAAGGAAAACATTTAACTGTGGGTGGGGGGGGGTCTCACAGTTTCAGAGATTATCATCTCTGCCAGCAGGGAGCCTGGGGGTGTGCAGACAGACACATCCCCACATCTGACTTCCAATTCTTTGTTGGTAAATAGAATGACAGAGACTTAGTTTGCTCCTGCTACAGAGCTGGTGAAGAGACTGGTGTTGGGGACTGGATCTGGAGAGGCAGAAGTGTCAATCAGCCTTTAGCCAACTTGTTTCTGTGGCAGGAGCAGCCCTTGGGTTAACAAGGTCTGCATGCTGGTGTTAGTGGCTGGGATAAAGCAAGTTGGGGGAAGGAGCTTAGAAGGGGAAGATCTGTGGGATCCATAGGAGACAGGAACTGGGGGGTGGGGGGAGCAAGGAAGGCTGCTACAGGTTTTCTATTGCAGAGCTGGGTATGAGACTGGGGGCTGAGATCTGGGAGAACAGAGGGAGAAGATCTGCAGGCAGCCTACCTGGCCATTATCATGGCTCTTAAAAACATTGTGCAGTAGTTACCTGCATGTGATCAGCCCAGTTTACAGTACACTGTGAAGGAAGGAGGAGAGTGTGAGCCCCTACCTTCAGCTAAGGAGTTTTCAGCAGTTCCTGCTTCTGGAAAAGGGAGACTCTGTTTTCTTTAAGGGTTTGACTCTGGTAGGTCCAACATGCTCTGCTGGATGACCTCACATCAATAAGTATACGGGAAGTGCAGAATGGACTCCTGGATTTAAAAAGGAAGAAAAGAAGACAAGAAGTTGGGCAGAGTAAGGACGTGTCTGAGAGAGTTTGGAGGGAAGATTGAGACATGCATGTTTGAAACACATTGTATACATTATGGAATTCTCAAAGAACTAATTAAAATGTTTGATTACAAACACCATGTAGACCAACTCAATCTCTTTCTTTGGCTCAGCCAAAAGTAGGCTGCCATTTTGATCTTTGATCTCCCCCTTGCATCTGACTGGCCTCACCCTTTTCCCCAGGTGTTTTTCCTATGATGTCTGTGTGGACTCCTGTGTGTAGGTGCTTGTGTGTGTGAATCATGCACGTGTGGATGAGATCAAACAATAACCTGAGATGTCATTCCTCAGATGCCATCCACCTTGGTTTTTGAGACAGGGTCTCTCATTGGCCTGCTCATCAAGTAGGATCGGCTGTCTGACTCGTGAGCTGTAGCCATCCAATGTTTCTGCTTTAAAGCCCTGGAATTATGATCAAGAACTTCCATGCCCGTTTTCTAAAATGTGGGGTCCGGGGATAGTATTCTGGTCCTTGTGCTTGCAAGGCAATCACTTTAACAGCTGAGCTACAACTCCAATGCTATTATTCCTATAATTGAGCAATTCAGTCTATCTCAATGGACACTGGTGGCAGCCAGAATTCATCTGTGGCTTCTGAGTTTGTCTCTTGGCTTCTTCAGAGGTATCAGCCCTCTTCTCAACTGGCGTTTATTGTGGGGCAACGGTTTCACCCTGTAAACATTTGTTTCTTGTACTTGTTTAATAAAATGTTGATTGGTCAGTAGCTAGACAGGAAGTATAGGTAGGGCGACCACACAGGAAATAGAGTTGGGGCAATGAGAACAGGAGAATTCTGGGAAGAGAATTCTGCAGTCTGCAGCTGTGACCCAGCCACAGAAGAAGCAAGATGTGACTGCATCACCGAATAAGGTACCGAGCCACGTGGCTAACATAGACAAGAATAATGGGCTAATATAAGTTATAAGAGTTAATAAGAAGCCTGAGCAAATGGGCCAATCAGTTTATAATTGATGTAGACCTCTGTGTGATTCTTTGGGACTTAAGGGCTGCAGGACTGAGCAGGACTGAAAACCTCAGACAACAGTTGTTGGTTCAAGTGACAGTGAACTGTGCAGAGCCCGGATGCAGGAAGTGCAGAGAGAACAGAGATAGCAGGGACTAGAATTGGGCCTGGCAATAGAGCGTGGCTTCCACTTTAGCTTCTGCCCAACAGGTTTAGGTTTCCAGGTCTACATTGTCACTCTGCACACCTAAGAAAGGTTTGATGTTTTTCTGTTGGCTTATTGACTGTACATGAAGCTACTGATATTTTAATTACTGTCTGGGGCTCCAGGGCCCCGCAATCAGCTCCCTGCTGGACACTCAACTGAAGGCTGCTCCACACCTCTCCTTCTGCTCCTCCAGATCCAATCCCCAACCCCAGTCTCATCCCCAGCTCTGTAGCAGGAAACTGGCTGTGGTCTCCCTTTACTCTGACCTCATCCCCAGCAGATCACAAAGACCTTTTCTTCCAACCTTCCTTCCTGCAACTCATCCCAGTATCCCAGCCTCCAACAGCAGCAGACACTCCCTAGGAACACACCACTGGTCAGACCTGGGAAGCGGGTAAGCCTACTGAAGACCTTCACCCCTCCCCTCTTCCCAGCAAACCCGACCCCCAGTCTCACCCCTATCTCTGCAACAGAGCACCAGCTAAAGCCTCCTTCCCCTTCTGCCCACATCTGTGGGTCCCACAGACTTCGGCTCCCACCTCCTCCACACTGTTGTGTCATCCCAGGCCTAAGCTCCAGCCAGCATTCCCTGCTGACCCCCAGCTCACTCCTGCCAGGGGAGCAGGCAGCTGTCTGTAGATCTCCCCCTTCCCTCTGCTCCTCTAGCTCCACCCGCAGTCCCATCCCTGGTGCTGTAGAAGACGCTCTGGAGCGACTTCTCTTCAAGGTCTCCTCCCATGCCTAGGGCACAAAACAAGCAGATCCTGGTTGAACACTCTGCTCTCCTTTCCCCCGTGAACCCTTTTAGGCCCCTAGCCCAAGAAAAAGACCTAAGACCACCTGTATGAAGGTTTTAGAGGTCCTTTAATAGTAAATGAATAAATTTATTAACGAAATGCCAGGAAACACAAACAAAACAATTGGAAGAAATGTGTAAATCCCTCTAATAAAGCCAGGAAAACACAAACAGTGAAAGGAAGCGAATAAAACTGTCAAGACTGTGGCCCTGCTTCTCCCTCAGGAACGTCGGCCACATTGTTCCACAGGGGTAGAGGGGGAAGAAGCGGGGAATGGGGTTCGGACAGCTGTGAGTTCAACAGAGACAACTCTCCTGGAGACAGACTTCGGTGAATCAGCTCAGCCTCTATTCCAGCGTAAAAGGAATATCTAGGACTGGGGACCTGGGAACAAACCCTAATTTGTATTAAGTGGCCTGTTCCTATCACAAGGCTTTGCATGTGGCAGTAGGCTCCTATAGCAGAGTTCCTAACACAAACCTTCCAGCAGGAATCTGTACCAAGGATCAACATGCTGAAGATAAATCAGGCATCCGGCTTAGAGACATTTTCAAATAAGGTCAGTCCTCCAGGCCCAGGAGCATTGTTCAGATAAGGACAGGTAGAGAGCAGGAAATTTTACTGGGGAGGGAGAGAAGGAGGGAGGGAGGAAGTCTCCAAGTTTCAAAGCTTTTGAAAAAAAGCTGCCAGGTCATGACAGACTACAACCTCTGACCAGCCAGGCAGGCCTTCCAACACATGACCTGAAAACGGAAATAGAATCAAAAAAAGAAAACACAAAGTGGAAGAATTATGGAAATGAAAAATTTAGGAATTTGAACAGGAACTTTAGAGGAAAACTTCTCCAACAGAATACAAGAGACAGGAGAGAGAATATCAGATATCAGATGATGATATACTGGAAGAAAGGGATACATCAATCAAAGGGGAAAAAACCTCATGATACAAAACATCCAGGAAACCCAGGACACTGTGAAAAGACAAAACCTAAGATTAAGAGGAATGGAAGAAGGAGGAAAAAGTCCTGTTCAAAGGAACAGAAAATAATATCAACAATATCATTGAAGAAAATTTTCCTAGCCTAAAGAAGGAAATATCTAAATGGCATAAAAAGCTCATAAAACTTCTAATAGATTGGACCAGAAAAAAAGTTCCCTCACCACATAATAATCAAAACATTAAATATACAGAATAAAGAATATTAAAAGCTGCAAGGGAGAAGGACAAAGTAAGATATAAAGGCAGACCTATTAGAATTATTCCTGACTTCTCAACGGAGACTCTAAAAACCAAAAAAGCCTGGACAGATGTGCTGGAGACTAAGAGACCATGGATGCCAACCCAGACTACTGTAACCAACAAAATTTTCAATCACCATAGATGAAGAAAATAGATATTTCTTGACAGTCAGATTTAAACAATATCTATCTGCAAATCCAGTGCTATAAAAGGTGCCAGAAGGAAAACTTCAACCTGAAGAGGTTAATACACACATGAAAACACAGGGAATCAATAATCTCAGACCAGCACAAAAAAGTTAAAAGAAGAGAAGGCCAAACGTTTTGCAGCTGTATCAGTGTCTGTGTTTCTCCTTTGGTAACCTGCAAAGTACCTCCCTGCACAAGGACACGAGGATGTTAGGGGTGAAGGCTCCATACAGACACCACCTATACTTCTTTGCATTCAGTGAGTCGTGTGGGTGCTGTCTTGACAATGAGGCCCTACTGTCAATTTGTGGAGAGGAGCCTTAGCAAGAGCCTGGATTGCTTGGTGACTTCCATGGGACCCCTTGGCCAACAACTCAACTGAATGCAACTTAGTCCTGCTCCTGTGAGCCTCATTTGGTGACAGGAGATGGCAACTTCAGACTCCATATCCCCCATTATTAGGAGACCTCGTTAGGATTGCCTTCATATATTTTAGGAAGTTTCCACTGCACTGAGTTTCCACACCATCCCTCAAATGCCCCTCAGTTTCAGCTGTCTCCCCCACATTCCCTAACTCAACCTTACTCCCCTCCTTCTCCCCACCTGATCCTATTGTTCCTACCCTCGCTTTCCCCTAGTTCACCCTCAAAATCTTTTCTATTTCTTCCCACCCAAAGAGAACCGTGTGTCTCCCCCTCATTCCCTTCCTCTATACCTAACATATCTTGGTCTATGAATTGTACATTGGTTATTATTTTCTTAACGGGTAATATCCACATACAAGTGAAAGCATGCCTTCTCTTCTTTCTGGGTCTGTGTTACCTCAGTCCGGATGATTTATTCTAGTTTCATCTATTTGCCTGAAAGTTTCATGATATTATTTTTAGACAACTGAGTAATATTCCATTGTATACATATGTACCATATTTTCTTTATCAGTTCTTCTGTTGAAGGACATCTAGATTGTTTCCAGTTTCTGATTATTATGAATAGAGCAGCAGTAAACACGGTTGAGCAAGTATCTGTGTGGTAGAATGAAGCATGCCCAAGAGTGGTAGACATGAGTCTTGAGAAGACTGATTCACAACTTCCTAAAGAACTGCTATATTGGCTTCTATAGTGGCTGTGCAGGCATACACACTCCCACCAGCAATGAAGGAGCATTCCCCTTGCTTCACAGCCTCACGAGCATGAGCTGTCCCTTGTGTCATTCATCAGAGCCATTCTAACAGGTGTTTGATGGAATCTCAAAGTAGTTTTGATTTGCATTTTCCTAATGGATAAGGATGTTGAACATTTCTTTAAGTGTATCTTGGTCATTTGAGATTACTTTATTGTGAATTCTTTGTTTAGATCTGTACCCCATTTTTTCTTTTTATCAATTAAATTTTTTTGTTTTATATTCCTACTGCAGTTTCCCCCTTCCTCCTCCCCTCCTGTTCCCTCCCTCTTGCCTCCCCTCCTCCTCTTTTTCTTTCAGGAAGTTCAGAACTCCCATGGATGTCTACAATGCAAGCATATCAAGTTGAAGTAGGACTAAGCTCCTCCCTTTGTATTAAATCTGAGCAAGGCAGTCTAGTATGAGGAATAGGTTTCCCCAAAAGACAGACCCTGATCCCACTGCTATCAGTACCACAAATAAACCAAGCTATACAACTGTCACACATATGTAGAAGACCTCAGTCTGTCCTATGTAGGCCCTTAGCTGTCAATTCAGAGTCTGAGTTCCTATGAACCAAGGTTACTTGTTTTTGTGGGTTCCCTTGTGATGACCTTGATACCCTACCTTTCTCAATTGTAAAATCCTTTTTCCCTCTCTCTAACATGATTCCCAGAGCTCATTAGGCAGATTACCAAAAGCAATCTACAGATTCTGTGTAATCCCCTATCAAAATTCCAACACAATTCTTTACAGACCCAGAAATATAATACACAACTTCATATGGAAAAGTAAAGAAATGCAGGATAGCCAAAACAATCCTGCACAATAAAGGAATTTTTGGAGGCATCACAATCCCTGATTTCAAACTCTACTATAGAGCTATAGTAATAAAAATAGTATGTTATTGGCATAAAAACAGACACATGGATCAATGTAATCAAACTGAAGATCCTGACACAAATCCACACACCTATGAACACCTGATTTTTTTCTTTTTCTTTTTATCAATTAAATTTTTTAAGCCAAAACTATACAATGAAAAAAAGAAAGCATCTTCAATAAATGGTGCTGGCATGACTGGATGTCAATATGTAAAATAATGCAAGCAGTTCCATATCTATTGCCCTGCACAAAACTCAAACCCAAGTGGATCAAAGACCTCAACATAAATCCAGCAACACTGAATCTAACAGAAGAGAAAGTGGGAAATGGCCTTGAACACATTGGCACAGGAGACCACTTCCTGAATAGAACCCCAGTAGCACAGACACTGAGAGCTACAATGAATAAATGGGACCTCCTGAAAATGAAAAGCTTCTGTAAGGCAAAGGACACTGTCAATAAGTCAAAACAGCAACCTACAGAATTGGAGAAGAGCTTCACCAACCCCACATCTGACAGAGGGAAGATCTCTGAAATATAAAGAACTCAAGAAACTGGACATCAAAATATCAAATAACCCAACCCAAAATGGGGTATGATCTAAGCAGAGAATTCTCAAGAGAAGAATCTCAAATGGTCAAGACACACTTGAATTGTAACCCACTTTTAAATTGGATTATTTGTTTTGGTTTGGTTTTGATATCTAGTTTCCTGTTATATATGTTGGGTATTAGTCTTCTATCAGAAGTGGAGTTGGTAAAAAAATCTCTTCCCATACTATAGAATGCTGCTTTCTCCGAATGACAGTGTTCTTTGCCTTACAGAATCTTTTCAGTTTCAGGAGGTCCTGTTTATTAACTGTCGATCTTAGTGCCTGGGCTACTGATGTTTTGTTCAGAAAGTTGTCTCCTGTGACAATGTGTTCAAGACTGTTCCCTACTTTCTCTCGTATCAGGTTTAATGTACATGAGCTCAGTTCTCAACACCCAAATCAGGGGAATCCCAACTGCCTGTAACTCCAGTTTCAGGAATCTGGCCCTCTTCTGCACTTCAAGGGCACCTGCATCTGTGTGTGTGTCCACCAATACACCTATGCACATACACATGTCATTTTTCAAAAGTATATGAAATCCTAAACATTTTATTTTTAAAAGTTGGGTCTTAAACATCTTTTTAAAAATCTTTTTGTGATCATACTTTGTATTACTCATGTCTTCATTCCCACAGTACTCTATCCTGGACTCTGGGCCTAATAGGTATCTTAAGAGCGTATTTTTGAAGTTGTTATTCAATTTGTTTGGGTTTGAGATGAGTATTTGTTTATATACTAAATTTTTTAAATTAAAATGGAATGTCACTTAACCCAAAAGCATGTGTATGGTTCATGACCCTACTTACTGTCATTACCCTAAACATTTGCTGCAATCATAGCATTAAGACAGCAACAGACAGTTACGGCTACTTCATGTAAGACCCTAGGACACTATGGCAACTCAGCTATCTCCTGTTGGGTGGAGCGTCTGCACAACCAGACTTCTACATTGCACAATGAACACAATAAAACTTTATAAATATTTAAAGAATTGTCCTTTTCAGCTAAACTGCTAGTGTTATGATTTACGGAGCTAGTGACCCTGGCAGGACCTGCTGCGGGTGTGGGACCTCGGCCGGTAAGGGACAGAAGGATACACCATCCAGAGAGAACTTGGGTATGTAGAGTTTATTTAGTGGGTGTTGGAAGGGTAGGAGGTATGGGAGGAAGAAGAGATAAAGAGAGAAAAACAGAGGGACAGAGAAAGAGTGAAGAGGAGAGAGAAGAAGGGAAGGGGGAGACAGACAGAAAGTTGCCTTTTTAGAAGGTCAGCATGCAGAGAAAAGGGCAGAGGCAGGCTCACCTCAGTGGGCAAAGAAAGACTGGGAGTGGGTGGAGCTTGTCTCTTAAAGGGGCAGGGTAACCAGGTGACAGGGCAGGCCAGCAAGATCATAACAGCTAGTCTTTCATTTTTTGACCATTCTTACTTGGAAACATTAACAGAGAAGGACTTGAGATTACATACTTTGATGCTGGCAACAAAAAGAGTGGGAAAAAGTAAAACAGTAAAAGAATAGATATTTCCATTCAAAGATAAGGAAAATATAACCTCATAGTTAGAATCGTTGTATCAGAATTGGAGAAAGTTCCCTTGAGCTTTGTTAATAGGACCTTAATGTAATTATATCAAGAATGTTGGTTGTAGATAGAAGTTTTTGTCCCATAGCCATTCAGTCCCGAATAAATAAACAGAGTCTTATATTACCTATAAACTGTTTGGTCTATTGCTCAGGCTTGTTACTAACTGGCACTTATGACTTAAATTTACCCATAATTCCTGTCTATGTTTAGTCATGGGGCTTGGCACTTTTCTCAGTAAAGTGTTCTCATCTGGCTTCCTCTACATCTGGCTAGTGACTGCATCTCTGCCTTTTCTCTTGCCGAAATTCTCCTAGTCTGGTTGCTCTGCCTATACTTCCTGCTTGGCTACTGGCCAATTAGCATTTCATTAAACCTAAATGAGTGACAAATCTTTACAGTGCACAGGAGCATTATTCCACAGCAGTGGGTGGCATTGGAACACCACAGGCATCTGCCTGTATCCCCACTCCCAGTGAATCCCATCACTAAATAAATCAAGAAACACACTCAACCAGCATGCAGGGCTTGTGTGAGTGCTGCAAAGTTAGGCCAGCAAAGGTGAGATGTACAGGGAAGGCTCCCTCCTGACCTCAACTGGCCCTGTTGTAGGAGGCTGCTTGTTTGTTCCCAGCTGCTCAGCCCCAAAATAACCACACAGAAACTGGTATTAATTAAATCACTGTTTGGCCCATTAGTTCTAGCTTCATGTTGGCTAGCTCTTACATTTGAATTTAACTCATTTCTATTAATCTGTATGTTGCCATGTGGCAAGTTTCTGGCATGTCTGTTTCCAGCAGCAACTACATGGCATCTCCTGACTCCACCTTCTTTCTCCCAGCATTCAGTTTAGTTTTCCCCTCCTACCTCTATTCTGCCCTGCCAGGCCCAACACAGATTATTTATTAACCAATGGTATTCACAGCATACAGAGGGGAATCTGACATCACCTTCCCCTTTCTGTTTAAATAAAAAGGAAGGTTTTAACTTTCACAAAACAGATATAAAGCAAGAATTACAGTTGCAATATTTATATCTACTTTATATTTTATCATAACAAACAAAACTATAACTCTCTGTTCTTCAACTCCATCAAAGACTCCAGAAGGATATGATATTACCTAAGTAAACAGGAAGTACATTGTAAGCAACTTCCAAAACTCTAGAATTGACAGAGACATCTCGCTGTCTGTACAGTCATCCAAAGTTCTTCTGTATCGTTGGGGCATCCATCTTCAGCCCACAGGACCATAGTATCCAGCAGACTTATCCACGAAGCAAGAAATTTCAAAGACAAATCCACTTACATTGGCAGTTTGTCAGTCACTTTTTACTATGTCCTGCAGAATGTCTAGCAGACTCTTTCATGAAGCAAGAACCCCAAAGGATCGTCTCACCTTTAGGCAAAGTTAGCAGTCATTTTTCTTTGGGTTCTGCATGTCCAGTTTATACAGCATAACATTAAACAGTCCAGTCAAGAGCATTTCTTGCCCAAATGGCTAGCAAACTCCATAAGGAGCGTCTTCAATGCCTATCTTCCTCTTGAAGTAACTGGTACTGCCAGGAGCAGATGTGTCTCACTGTCATGAAAAGTCCTAAGTTCTTAAACATTTTAAATGCCATATTCTGAAGATCTCTGAATGATTTGAAGAATACCTATCTAACTGAAATATATCTCTATATATCTAGAAAACCTAACTAACATGACTACAAGCTTGACTATTATAGATGATTATCTGTTAACCTATATTTTTTAATTATACATTACATTTTTAAATGAGCTGCACAAACACAATGCCTTAATAAAGAGAAGAAGTACATATAGAAAGCAAGAAACACGCTCAACCAGCATGCAGGGCATGTGTGAGTGCTGTGAAGTTAGGACAGCAGAGGTAGGGTGTGCAGGGAAGGCTCCTTCCTGACCTCAACTGGACCCAAATGGGAGAAAAATTAATTTTACATAATAGCATGAGCTCATTGATCACATAAGTTTACCTTTTCCTTTCCTAGTAGGGCAAATGTCAGTAAACTGTAACATGAAATTTCTTCTCCATAGAACTTAAAGAGTGGAGATAAAAGCCAAACCTCTTTAATGATTAAGAATGATGGACACCTAAGTTTTCTGGCCATTTTCTAAAATATTAATCTAGAATCAACAATAGCAATTATACCAAAACCAAGAGGAGACTTTTTGCAATTTCCGCTTAAAGAGGGAGAAAGTGAGAGAACAGATTTAATAAACTTCCCTGTTAACCATGATTAAATCAGAGTTTGAGACCAGGTGGCCCAAGTAGAACTTCAGAATGCGAAGTTCAAGTTTAACTAATGAAGGGACTAAGACTTTAATTTTAGCTGCATGGCCCTCCCATTCTGTGTCCGTTTCACACTGATTAGAGCTTCTGAAACAAAGGACTCAGACCGCCCACTGCGAATCCTTCACTGGAGTCCTGGGTCCCATTGTTGATCTTATCCTAAAGGGCTTGGGAACACATTTTATAAACACCAAAATAGAGAGCAGATAAGTGTGAGAAACACCCAGTGACAGAGGTCAGAGGCAGCAATGCAGGCACACACCGTTGCAGCCCCTCTGGATTCCTTTCCAGACGATATGGGTGGATGCTTTTCTGGTTGGCGAGTTAGCTGTGAAAACGACACTCATTCATCCTTGTCTGCGCTGTGAAAATAGCTGCCATTTCTCAGGACTGTCTTTTGCTAGGTTACATAACCATTCTGCTCTTCCTCTCACACAACCAGGATCTTGTTCCCAGCTTGAGCACAGGATGCTTTCTTAGAACAAACCAGCATTGGCTTTGCCCACAGAAATTTTCCTTCCAGGGATACTTCCTGCAAGCGAAAAGCTGGAATTCCATGGCCCTTGCAGACTAAGTCTGGTTTCTCACTGGATTCAGCACAGTTGACTCTGGCATCAGAAACAGATCTCCAGCGAACTATCAGCCAAATGGATACCATTTCAGGGCATCTCTGATGCTGTTATTTTCTCTCTAAATAAAAATGAAATAATGAATAATATGATATCATCATGATGAATTTTGCACCTGGCTAAAATCTAAAACACAGAACATTACCTCTTGACCTCCCAGTATATGTGAAACACATTTTGTACTGAGATAAACAACAACAACAAAAAAAAATGTACTGTCTTCACAAAGGGCGAATGAATACAGCAGTTGCTTGTCAGATGGGAAGGAAGAAAACTTCCATTCATTCACAGAATGCTGCCAAAGATAAGTACTAAGATCCAACATCTTTCTCACTTCAAATCAAGGAAAATAATGTGCCATTCAATCCTTCCTTTACATCAAAAAATGAAAATCATTATGCTTTAGTGCAAGAACTGTCTAACTACCCAGATAAATAATTCAGCCTAAGATACTCTGTGTTGTCCAAGATGCAATAGAGAGGTGGACAAGGCGATTGTTTCCTGAGGTTCTTACCGTCGTTCTGAGGTTGACTTTCCCATGAGAAATGATAGCTATGATCAATCAAAGTTTTACCATGAACTATAAAGTTAATAGTGGACTTGCAGTTGATTCTGTTAGTAAGCAACACTCAACCAGCTGGAGATGACACCCTTATCACAAACCTGGACAGATTCCGCCCCTACTCAGTGCATCTTTATTGATGGCCACCCACATGATAAGCAGCATGGTGAGAACTAAGAAGTGGGCAAGGCAGGCTTGGCATTCTTGTAGAGGGGAGCAGAGGCTTACTAAGCCATAAGTGACTGTGACCCCTCAGTCTGACAGGATACCACCACCACTGGCATCAGCATGACCAAATTCTTAGATTCATTTCTCTCAAAGCAAAGCAATAAAATTGGTTGCAAAAGAAAGCAATGATCCAAGATTTCTTATGACTGGAAATAACGTGTATAGACCATGTGTGAACTGTTTTTGCTTTGTTTGCGTTTTGTTGCTATTATTGTTCTCCATCTGTCTTCTCTCTTCACAGATCAAATTATTCATGGATTGGAGCAGATTTAGTGTTATGAACCACAGAAGGCTAATTCTCCTTTTGAGTCTTTGGCACCAAGTAGATCCAGGCAGACAGACACCATCATCATCATCAACACTACTGTCATCATCATCAGGAGATCTGTGGTGTTTGCTTTCTCAACTCTATTATATCCATCAAACGTGTTTGCAGCAGCAAAATGGCAGCAGAGACTTGCACAGAGAACATATCTCAATACATAGCTGCATATATTGAATAGCTAATGGAACAGGAATGTTAGAACTTGCAAACATGCTGACAAATATAGAGGGGATGGGCTCTATGAAAATGTCATAAACTTCTAATAAAATCATTGAGCAAACTCACACATCTGTGAACAGATGGAATGCATTATGAAACACGGGTCATTGCTACAGCAACCTCTGACCCCTAGCTGTTGCTTCTGGGCCAAGGTTGAGTGTAAAGGGCCTCTGTGAGTTTATATTCTCTGTCAGCATTCAGGGAAATTGTTTTCAATCTCCTTAAGATGAGCTATTGGCATAGACAGTCTTTGACCCACACCCATAAAAATGATGCACAAAACACCCCAAATCCTTGACCCAGGAAACAAGGTCTCAATGGTTGTATTTGTTTGCTTGTTGAAAACATAATATTTCCATGAATGTATTTTCTTTGGGCCAGAATGTTCTGTCTCTGACAACTCTGATAGGCGATAATGTCTGAAGTGGACTCCACTGCAATGTCACTTTGGGGAGTCATTTCAGGAGTGGTGAAGCAGCTCCAGGAACCACAAGTCAGAATGAGAGAAGGGCTTGGAACTTTCAAGAAGCTACTTCACCAGATTCCGCAATAATATGAAACCAATATATGGAGAGCCCATTTGAAGGAGGATGCAGACACGCCTGTGGCTCTGGGTGTGTGCACTTTTTAGTAAATTCCAGAATGACAGTAGAACTCCCTCTTTGCACCTACTCACTCCTCAAGCTGAAAGCCTAAAACTTCTCCTCAAATGGATTCTCTCTCTGGAAGTGGTCAACATTTAATATGGGCAATTTAGAGGGACAAGCAGGAGAGAGGCAATACTCTGCAGCCTGTAGGAGCAGCCTCCAGAGAGCATGGGTGTGTGTTTAGAGACAGAGACCTATCACACAAGCCTTGGTGCTGGCTAAACCTGGACTCAACCCTCGCGTCTGTTTGTTTACACCTCCTAGGACATGTTCTGTATTAGTTAGATAATGAAAGGCCCATCTGTAAGGTAGAGATAAAAAGCAATTCCTGACTCGTGAAGTTGTTGCATAATCTGTATAAATGATGTTTGGTATAAAAAACACATGCACCAGTGGCCACCCATAGTAAGTACTCAAGACCTTGGGAGTCTCAGGAGTATGGGTGAACCTCACCAGGTCTACAGACAGGGGAGCTAAGCAGGGCCAGCAGAGACTCCTTAGAGTTAAGGAACAGAAGCTCTCAAACAAACAGGAGATCTAGGACACTTCCCTGGGCCAGCCTTAGCACCAGCCTAAATGACAGGAAAGATAATAGTAGCCATTTTAACCGACCTTCCTGCCACCTAGCAGATTCTAATCTTAGAACTCAAGAAGTCGTTGAAAAAGCTTTTTGCTGCTTTTACTCCACTCCCCCATTTACTAGAGCTATTTTAATTTTACATTATTTCTTATCTTTTTCTTTATTCCTCTCTCATACAATACATCCCCACCAGAGTCTCCTCTCCTTCCAGTGCTCCCCCACCTCCCCTCTCCCCCAGATCCACTGTTCTCCGTTTTCCTTCAGAAAAGAGCAGGGCTTCCGGTGGTATCAAATAAATACTGCATCACTAGATGTAACAAGACAAGGCACAAACCCTCGCTTCAAGGCTGGATGAGGAAACCCAATAGCAGGAAAAGGGTTCCAATAGCAGGCAAGAGTCAGAGACACCCCCACTCCCACTGTCAGGAGTCCAACAAAATTCCCAAGCTATAAAACCACAGCATGAATGCAGAGGGCCTAGTGCAGACTCATGCGGGCAGGGCTCCATGGTTGCTGCTTCCATCTCTGTGAGTCCCTATGAGCCCCATTTAGTTGATTCTGTGTTCTCCTGCTGTCTTCCACTCCTCTCGCTCCTATATTCCTTCTTCCCCCTCTTCTATGGAGTGCCCTGAGCTCCACCTAATGTTTGATTTTAGTTCTCTGCATCTGCTCCCCTCAATTGCTGGAGGAAGCTTCTATGGTGATGGGGCTAGGCACCCATCCATGAGTTTAGCAAAGTATCATTAGGATGAGGAATCATTACATTGACTTTTTTCAGCCTGTTTGGTTCTACCTTAGGTCTCTGAGCCATCAGCTTCCAGATCCTGGCCATCCAGGCAGTGTCAGGCATGGGCTCTCCCTCATGGCTTGGGCCTCAGGTTAGAGCAGTCATTGGTTGGCCTCTCTCACAGCTCTGAGGCACCACTCCCCCAGAATATCTTACAGGCAGGTCATAGGTTTCGTGGTTGAATTGGTTTCCCAGTCCAACCAATGGGAGCTCAGTCTGGTCACATAAGAAGACCAGTTCAGACTCAATATCCTACATTGCTAGGAATCTTCACTAGAATGACCTTCATAGGTTCCAGAAGTTTTCACTGAACTAGATTTCCACATCACCCCTAAGAAACCCACATATTCCAGTCATTTCTCCCCATATTCTTTTCCTCCATCCCTCCCTCCCCAACCTGCTCCCTTCTGTTCCTATTTCTGGTGCTTATATTATTGATCTTAGCCATTCTGACAAGTGTAAGATAGAATCTCATCAAAGTAGTTTTGATTTGCATTTCCTTGATGGGTAAGGATGTTGAAGATTTAAGTGTTTCTCAGCCATTTGAGATTTCTCTATTGAGAATTCTCTGTTTAGATCTGAATGCCATTTTTTAATTGGATTGCTTGGCTTGTTGATGTCTAGTTTCTTGAATTCTTTATATATTTTGGATATTAACCTTCTGTCAGATGTAGAGTTGGTGAAAATCTTTTCCCTGCCACTGCCCCAATGACGGTGTTCTTTGCCTTATGGAAACATTTCAGTTTCATGAGATCTCATTTATTACTTGTTGATCTTAGCCTCACTATCAGTGCTCTGCTCAGGAAGTTGTTTCCTGTGCCAATGTGTTCAAGGTTATTCTCTGCTTTCTCTTCTGTCAGGTTTAGTGTGTCTAGTTTTATGTTGATGTCTTCGATCCACCTGAGTTTCGTGCAGGGTGATAAATATGGATCTATTTGCATTCTTCTACCTGCAGACACCCAGTTAGACTAGCACCATTGGTTAAATATGTTATTATTTCTCATTGTGCTTTTCTGGTTCCTTTATCAAAAATCAGGTATCCATAAGTGTATAGATTTATGTCCAGATGTTCAATTCTATTTCCTTGGTCAACATATCTGTTTTTTATGCCAGTATCATGGGGGTTTTATTACTATAATTCCATAGTGCAGGTTGAAATTAGAGGTGGTGATACCTCCAGAAGTTCAGGATTGTTTAAGCTATCTTGGGTTTTTGTTTTTTCATATGGAGCAGAGTATTTCTCTTTCAAGGTCTGTAGAGAATTGTGTTGGAATTTTTAGGATTATTTTGATGAATTTCTGGATTGCTTTAGGTAGGATGGCCATTTTTACTATGTTAATCCTATAATTCATGAGCATGGGAGATCTTTCTATCTTTTGAAATCTTCTTCGATTTCCTTTTTTAAAGACTTTAAGTTTTGTGATATGATTGGGCATCGTTTGGATATGTGCCCAAGAGTAGTATAACTGGGTCTTGAGGTAGATTAATTTGCAATTTTCTGACAAACTGCCACACTGACTACCAAAGTGGCTGCACGAGTTTGCACTGCCGTCTGCAGTGGAGGAGGGTTTCCCCTTGGTCCACATCCTCACCGGCATGAGCTGCAACTAAGTTCATAGCAGCTTTATTTGTAATATCCAGAACTTGAAAACAACATAGATGTCCCTCAACTGAGGAATGGATAAAGAAAATGTGGTATATCTACAAGGGAGTATTACTCAGCTGTTAAAAATAAGGACACCAGGAAATTTGATGGGAAATAGATAGAACTAGGAAAAAAAATCATCCTGAGTGAAGTAACCCAGAGAAAGACAAAGATGGCATATACTCACTCATAAGTAGATATTGGTTGTAAAATAAAGGATAACTATGCTACAGTCCATAGACCCAGGGAGACTAGGTAACAAGGAGGGTTTTTGAGGGGACACCCAGATCTCCCTGGGAATGGGCAATAGAAGAGATTTTGTGCGTGGACTGAGGGCGGGTGGGGATGGGAACATGAGCAATTAGGTTGGTGAGGGGCTAGAGGAGAGTACTGAAATAGACTACTGGAAAGGGGAGGCATTTCAGGGTCAGGTAAAAACCTGCTGTAAGGGAATCTCCCAGGAGTCTGCAAGGATGACCCCAATAAGACTCCTAGCAATGGTGGATAAGCAGCCTGAACTGCCTACCTCCTGTGACCAGACTGGTGCCTAGCCCAATGGTCATCGAGAGACTTCATCCAGCAACTGATAGAAACAGATGCACAGACCCACAGCTAAACACTGTGGAATCCTCCTGAAGAGAGAGAGAAAGGATTGTTGGAGCCAGAAGGGTCAAGGACACAAGAAAACCCACAGAATCCACTAACCTGGGCTCATAGGGGCTCACAGAGACTGAACAGACAACAGAAAGCCTGTATGGATCTGACCCAGGCCCTCTGCATATATACAATTGTGTGGTTTGATCCTCTTGTGGGGCTCCTAACAGTGGAGCAGGAGCTGTCTCCAACTCTTTTACTGACTTTTGGGACCCTACTCCTCACACTGGTTGCCTTGCCCAGCATTAATACACGGGAGGGAGGAGTGCTTAGTCTTACCACAACTTGATATGCCATGTTTTGTTGATACTCATGGGAGATCTGCCATTTTCTAAACAGAAATGGAGGAGGAGTGGATTGGAACGTAGGAAAGGAGGGGGCATGGGAGGAGGGATTGGGAGGAGAGGAGAAGGGAAAACTGTGGCCATAATGTAATAAATAAATAAATAAATGCATTTTTAAAAAAAGACTTGAAGTTTTTATCATACAAGTCATTCACTTGCATGGTTAGGGTTACCCCAAAATATTTTATGTTGTTTTGCTTATAATGAAGAATGTTATTTTCCTGATTTCTTTTTCAGTCTGTTTGTTATTTGTATATTGTAGGGCTACTGATTTTTTTTGAGTTAATCTTTCATTCAGCCACCTTGTTTTTAATCATTGTATTTTATCGTAGCAATAGAAAACCTAACTCGGACATACATATAGTTCATATAACTCACTTTTAACACAAATAACCAATTATTTTGCTACTATTTGCTAAGTCACTTGCACTTAACCCATTTTTAATTTTGATTGTATATATTTCAGCATGTGTATACATATATATATATATGAATATATGGCTGAAAATGATTATGATTATTGTATCTTCCATAGTTATTCCTTTTTTCCTTTTTGTGACTGAAGCACCTAAAATCTCCTAAGAACCTCTTCAATATACAACAGGGTGATGATGTTCTGCATGGCATATATTTTATTTCTAGAGTATTCACACCTGAAAACTTGTGCCCTTTGACCTACAGTCCCCTCTTTTCCCCACCTCCTCATTTTTGGTAACTACTTTGCTATCTAAGGTTTATATGTACTTGGTTTTATTAGTGTTTGTTTGGTTGTTTTTGATATTCCAAATATAATCCAAAAAGTGATGATGCATCCCTGTAATTCCAACACTTGAAAGACTGAGGCAGGAAAGTTTTTAGGAGTTTGAGGTAGTCTGGGCTACCTATTGAATACCAGACCAGCCAGGGCTAGAGAGTGAGACCCTGTCTCATAAAACAAAACAAAGCAAAAGTAGATTTTTAAATACATGTAAACTCATGCATGAATGACTTTCTGCGTCTTTCTCACTTTTAGCATAGTGCTAATTTCATTCATATTTTATTTTGTATGCATGACACATCCCTTTACTAATTTCTCTGCTGATAAATACAGGCTGTTTATACATCTTAGTCATTTGTGACATGGGTTTTAATATCAGTACATCTTATTTATGGCTTTTCTATATTCAGTAGTGTTTTCTGAGTCTTCTAGTCTAGTCTAGTCCATTATTCTATGTCTTAGCAATACTTCAGTGTCTTCATTTCTTTGAACTATGACATCGAGTAAAGTAAATTCCTCAGTGCTCCTAAAAATTTGTTTTGACTCTTCTGGACAGGCAAAGGCTTAATTGTGAGCATCATGGGATATAGTTCGAACAAACAGACATATTAGGAGGTGTCACAAGTTTAACAGTATTAAATAAATATTGCATTTGGATTCTGGCTTGCCTTGATAAAAATTTGTTTTATTGTTTAAAAACCCTCTGGCTTAAACTGGTTAATAAGTAATGGTTACACATAATTCAAAAAGTAAATGAGTAGATTTTCATCCTCACCTTGGGGGAAGGTGCTGATTTCAAACCAGGGCTTGCACATCTAGGCATGTACTCTTCCACTGAGCCACAACCCTAGCACTTGAAACCCTCTCTTACTGTGTGTGGAAAAGATGGGCTTCTTCATTTGCTTGCAACATGAATGCAAAATGAGATGCCCTTTGGGGCTTCCTAAGAGCACCATTGAAATTATATATGAGTGCATGCTACGATACAGCAATATATACCCAAAAATATCCCCACGTAAGGCTACAAGAGATTATATTAAAGAGCAGAAGGCATTTTTAAAATTCTTCTCTAATGACCATTCTCTTCAGGCTTAAAGAATAAATTATACTTTTAGTAATTTCCCTCTGTACTAATGGTCTACATGTATTTGGTTGTACATAACCAGTTGGTTCTACAATCGTATGCTCCTTCTAACCTGTTTGTTTACTGTGTAAATATAGGCTAGAATAACAGAAAAGAAAGAATATAACCTTTAGAAAAAGTGAGGTTAGAAATTCACCCCAGTTCTTCAGACTGGAGAAACAGCTAAGCCAGTAACATGTTTGCTGTTTAGAATCCACATTTAAAAGTCAAGCATGCCTATAAATAAAAAAAGAAAAAAAAACATGTGATCATCTCATTTGATGCTAAATAAGCATTCGACAAAATCCAACACCCCTTCATGATAAAGGTCTTGGAGAGATCAGAGATACAAGAAACATATCTAAACATAATAAAAGCAATATACAGTAAGCCAACAGCCAACATAAAATTAAATGGAGAGAAACTCAGAGCGATTTTACTAAAATCAGGGACAAGACAGGGCTGTTCACTTTCTCCATATCTATTCAAAGTTCTAGATAGAGCAATAAAACAACAAAGGAGATCAAGGGGATACAAATTGGAAAGGAAGAAGTCAAACTTTCGCTATTTGCAGGATATGATAGTGACCCCCAAAACTCTACCAGGGAATTTCTAAAGCACCTTTAGTAATGTGGCAGGATACAAGATCAACTAAAAAAAAAATCATTGCCCTCCTATATACAAATGATAAAGAAGCTGAGAAAGAAATAAAAAAATCACCTTTCACAATAGCTGCAAATAATATGAAATATCTTGGGGTAACACTAACCAAAGAAGTGAAAGACCTATTCAACAAAAACTTTAAGTCTTTAAATAAAGAAATTGAATAGGTAGGATCAACATAATAAAATGGCAATCCTATCAAAAGCAATCTATAAATTCAATGCAATCCTCATCAAAATCCAAACACAATTCTTTACAGACCTTGAAATAGTAATACTCAACTTCATATGGAAAAACAAAAACCCCAGGATTGCCAAAACAGTCCTGTACAATAAAGGAACTTCCAGAGGCATCACCATCCCTGGCTTCAAGCTCTATTACAGAGCTACAGTAATGAAAACAGCTTTTTCCATTTCACTTTAAAATCACCTAGGTGTAAATATTACAATATCAATATTGCTGTTCTTATTCACTGATGCATATACATTATTTCTCATTCTATTCATCTTTAATCGCTTGTGGCAAATACTTGATTTAAAAAAAACTTAGAAATTATTTTAATTCAATTCCTCCAAGCAAAGAGCACCAAGGAAGTATTTCATTCATAGTAGCAAAACAGCAAAAAGAAAGTGTCTGGTGCTCAAAGATTTCCTTCTGCTTCCTCTTACTGGGCTCCTAGATACAGAGAGTGTTTTCTGAATTAAGGATGGGTCTCCCCTCAATCAGTCCTCTTGGAAATGTCCTGCCTGACACAACCAGAGGTATACTTTTTTAATCTTCTAGGTCCTTCTCAATCTCATCAAGTTGACAAGATTATGTGATGTGTAGGAAGCTTTATTTGAATCCTTTATAGTTTCTTTAAAGCAGAGACAGAATCTCCCCAACTTGAGTCATAGCATAGCTATAGGAGCTGTCCTTGCTCCATAAAACATGAGCTCAAAGGCTAACAACCTCCAAGCAAAGCTCATGTTGTCACTGGCATTCCATGTGGGTGCTGGGTGACAGCAGGTTTGCCTTTAGAGATGGGTCTTCCCCCTCTGTGCCCAGCTGATGGAGAACCCTTATATGGGACACTCCATTGTCATGGAAACACATAAAGGTTCTCAAATCTTCACTCAGCAATGACATGTAGGGTGTCATCTCATGTCCCAGGAACCAAAGAAGGCCCAATGTAAAGATCAGTGTCAAAAAATAAAAAAAAGAAGGAGGAGGAGGAGGAGGAGGAAGGGTGAGGGGAAGGGAGAGAAGAAGAAAGAGAAGAAGAAGAAGAAGAAGAAGAAGAGGAGGAGGAGGAGGAGGAGGAGGAGGAAGAGGAAGAAGAAGAAGAAGAAGAAGAAGAAGAAGAAGAAGAAGAAGAAGAAGAAGAAGAAGAAGAAGAAGAAGAAGAAGAAGAAGAAGAAGAAGAAGAAGAAGAAAGATGATTGGGTGCACATGTGACTGATGTCTAGATCTGTGAAAAGAGCTCAGATTTACAGCCTATAAAGGAAGCCTGGGAGGCCAGACCACCATGGCCTCTGCATCTATTAGCTCTGAACAGTTAGGATTCCATTAATGACTGCCAGCCTCTGTGTTTTACCCTTGCTTCCAACTCCCTCAACCAGAGAAAGTAAAATGGGTTTTCCAACTCAACCACATAACATGCCCCGTTTCTACTCAGCCTACATTCACTTTCCCCACAATACATCCTCCAGTCCCAAACCTCTAAGAACTTTTTCACTGAAAGTTTTCCCAAGCCCGTGCCTGTCTGAGAATTGCTGACAAGTCCTAGGACTAAATTTCTTCTTCCAGCTGAGAAGTCTGTGGTTTGTTCTCCTTTGGGCGGTCATTGCTGATATACCAAATTACGCCCGTCATGAAGCAGTAAGGTGGGGTGATGAGTAGTCCTGAAAATAATAGCCTTCTCTGAGGAAGGACAGAGAAATGACAGGGGCTGCAAGACCAGCTGCCACCATCCACATCTGAGGTCACAATGATGACTGCTTCTCTCCCATCCACAGGCACAAGTCCATGGAAGAGGAAGAATTAAAGACCAAGGCTTCCTGAGAGTTTGTCTGAGGTCTGAACATGGATTAAGGTATAAATTATATACCCAAGATACAGAGCAGCTCAAAAGCAAAAGAACAGTAATAAACATCCAGGAAGCTGAGGAGCCGAAAGCTGAAACACGCACTTAACAATGGCAGCGCTAATAATTCTAAATTCTCTCTCTCTCTCTCTCTCTCTCTCTCTCTCTCTCTCTCTCTCTCTCTCTCTCTCTCTCTCCCCTTCTCTTCTTTCTCTCTCCCCTCTCATGTTTTTACTACATTTTAACCTAAAATCACACTTCAAATTATTATGCACAGTATTTATGCCAAATATGTATTATAGAATGCCCCTTTTCCAGTTTTTCGCTAAATTTCCCTTATTACACACTAGTCAGAGGCATTGTTGTGCCTTTTAGGACTGTAATTACATATTATTCCCCTCCTAGGATCAACTCCTGTGTTAGTCAGCTTTGCTCTAATAAAAAGGAAGTGTGACCCCACTAGGAAAGCAGTGTGTATAACTGGACACATACAAAGACTTAAAGACAGATGGTCATATGACCATCTCAACTGATACAGAAAAGACCTTCAACAAAGTTCAACACCCCTTTGGGAATAAATGGGAAGAAACTAGGAACCAAAGGAATGCACCTCAATATAATAAAATCTATGTACAACAAGCCTATACCCAATATGAATACATTTCATATAAAATCTGGGAAGAGAAAGGAAACTTCTCTCCCCTCTTGTCCAATACAGTGTGTGATCTTAGCTAGAGCATGCCTGAGAGGTACCAGGGGGCTTTAATTGATGTTGGAAGGCCCATCCTAAATAAATGTGAGCAGCACCGTCCAATGGGCTGGGAACCCAGACTAAATAAAAAGGCTACTGTGAGCTAAACACCGCTTTCTTCTCTCTCTGCTTCCTGACTGTGGATGCCATGTAAACAGCTACCTGACACCCCTGGCACTGTGTCTTCCTTCCGTGGTGGACTGTACCCTCACACTGTGAGCCAGAATAGACCCTTGCTCTTTGTCAGGTATTTTTGTCATAGCAATGAGAAAAACAACAAATAATAAAAAATTGTCAAAGCATAAAGTCACCTGCCCTGCAGATCAATGACTAAATACCTGACATTTTACCCTTTTGCTCTGGCCAGGTGTTGGGAGCAAAATATCATACCTTTAAACTGGCAGATGTTAACTTGTGCTGGTTCTGTGCCAACTACAGAAAAAGTGTATACTGTAGATATACACTTGGATAAAATACGGCCAACATGTGGTGAATTAGTAAAAGTTGCCTCCCTGGTTCACTACTGAGAGACAAGAGACAATGCAAGGTTTAAAAGATAGGATGAATAGATAGATAGATAGATAGATAGATAGATAGATAGATAGATAGACAGACAGACAGATAGACAGATAGATGACAGATAGATAGATGATAGATAGATAGATAGATAGATAGATAGATAGATAGATAGATAGATGATACATAGATGATACATAGATGATACATAGATGATAGATAGATAGATAGATAGATAGATAGATAGATAGATAGATGATAGAGAGAGAGAGAGAGAGAGAGAGAGAGAGAGAGAGAGAGAGAGAGAGAGAGATGAGATGTATATCTCCCCTCACTCCTAACAAGCATAGCATTTAGCCAAGGTTTTGGTTCAGCAAGTGCAGTGTGGCTTTGACTGCAACCCCACCACTTGTCTAGGTGGTGGACAAAAACACAATTTTTATAAACAACAGCTCTACATTTCACATTAAGCATTAGATGCAAAAATAAGAACTCATGTGAAACTTATCCAAGTGTATATTTTCTCCTAATAAATTTCGTTTTCAGCTTCTGCAGAGCAGCGTTGAGTGGCTTAATTAAACTCAGTGATGTGAGCCAGCCACTCACACCCATTTTCTATTAAGAAGGGAGCCTTAGGTAAGGCAGCAGTTTGAGCACAATGAGACCTTTCTCTGGTCTGTAGGCAATACATCAGGCTTAGTGCCCCCCAGTGGAGTCATGCACTTCCTTAACACAGAACCAGACCAGTGGGCTATAGTTTGGGTATGTTTTATTTCTGTCATTTGCGTTTTATTTCTCTTGCTGGGTCAATCCTCCATGCTCAGATCTTTACCCTTTCCCGACAATTGCCACTAACAGCATACTTAAAGAGATTTGTGCGGGTTTCCTCCAGACAGCTGTCATCAGCTACCCCACGCTGGAGGCTTTAGAGTAAATCGCTCTCATTAGAGAGCTTTGCTCGTGCCGTGACAAAGGAGACATTTCTCGGCCTTGGGCTTCGCACAGCCTCTAGCTTAACATACAGACTGTGCAGTGCTTCATGCCAGTCACAGACAGAACTTTAACAGAGTGGGGAACAAACTAAAGCTGTTAACCTTTGTGAGACTCCAATGTCAAAAACATCTCAGCATCCTAAAGTATAGTGTAGGGTTGAGTTTTTCAAATTTCTAGACTCTCTGCTTTGGTGGTAGTGTGTGTGTGTGTGTGTGTGTGTGTGTGTGTGTGTGTGTGTGTGTGTAATGTCCAAAAAAAGTGGTTGGTAATTTGTTCATTAAAATAACTAGTCATGGGGCCTGGAAAGATGACTCAGCAGTTAGGAGAACGTGTTGCTCTTCCAGAGGACCTGAGTTCAGCTCCCCGCACTATCTGTAACTCCAGCTCTAAGGGATCCAACACATTCTAGAGTTCACAGACATCAGCATACATGGCACACATGTACACATTTATGTGATTGCACACATAGGCATAAATAAAATAAATAATACAGACACATACATAAATAAAATTTTAAATCTGGCGAGTCACAGTAGAAGTAGGTTTAAATAATGTTCAATCACTGATCAGAAGCCATGCAAACCTCCAAAAACAGAAATTAACAATTAACTAATTAATAGTTTGTTTGGTTTTCTTTGTGTAGATCTGGCTGTCCTGGATCTTACTCTGTAGACCAGGCTGGCCTTAATCTCACAGAGATTCTCCTGCCTCTGCCTCTTGAGTTCTGGGATTAAAGGTGTCACAACCACCCAGCCTTATTAATGTTTTTAAAACACTTGCTAAGTTCTAGAACTTACCAGTATAATTTGAAAGCCAACCTCTTAAACATTAGCTTTTAAATTTGTTTACAAAAAGCCCATGACTTTGTTTACCTCAGGTGAATCTATGCAGCTGGTCATACAAGGCAAGCAGCTGAGTTTGGGTGGCTTATGTATTTTCAGTGCTTTGTGAGTCTCCTGAGGTCTTGTCCTTTCCATTTTATTTTGTGTGAAGACAGAAGAAATATGTATTCAGTTGCAGGTAATGGGAACTCAAATGAACCATGTATTGCACTTGATTTAGAGTAAAGTGTGGGTAACAACAGGAAGGTAGAAAGTGGAACATGACGGGAAGAAAGAGACTTCAGGGGGCCTGGGGAGGGCACAGAGTACGTGTGATGTAAAGGGCAAGCAGAATACTGGGGTGGGAGGGTGCAGTGGGGACAGGACTGGGGGCATAATAAGGTATGGGGGGAACAGAGGAGAGCAACCAAAACTGGTATGTAAAAATTAAAAACATAATAATAACAAAACAAGAAATAGCTATACAGAAGATAAATTATTTCTGGACAGACGAAGATAATCACCAAGGGAGAAAAAAACGTGTGAAGTAACTGATAATTCAACAGGTAAGATGGGAGCCAAAAAGGGGAGATAGAAAAGTAAGGTCAGATAATTTTGCTTTTCACTTAAAATGTTCTCCAGTTAAAATTAAACCATTGTCATTTGTTAATTTGAAAAACAAAATTAAAGTAGGGTTGGAGAGATGGGTGGAAAGAGCACTGGCAACTCTTCCAGAGGACCCAGGTTCGAATCCTAGCACCCACTTGGCAGCTCACAACCAGATATTTAACTCCAGTCCAGGGGATCTGACACCCTTTGTTGGCTTACGTAGGCACCAAGCACACGTGTGTACCCAGGCATGCAAACAAGCAAAACATTAGATAAATAGGTAATAAATAATCATTTAAAACGAATACTTAACAGAAATCCTTGCACATAATAAAAGACTCAAAAGTAACTGGTAGTGGTGGCGCATGCCTTTAATCCCAGCACTTGGGAGACAGAGGCGGGAGGAGCTCTGTGAGTTCAAGGTCAGCCTGGTCTACAAGAACTAGTTCCAGGACAGCTAGGATTGTTACACAAAGAAACCCTGTCTCGAAAAACCAAAAGAATAAAAAACGAAAAGACTTAAAAGTATGGAAGGTCACAGGACTTGTAAATTGGGAGCTAATGGGGTCACTCACTCACTCTACCCTCTCTCACTGTTTGGGCTGTCGTCTCTGGCTACTTACAGGCTGACTTGAGAGGCTGAATTTACCTTCTGTAAATTCAGAACAGAGATCATAGAACCTCCCCCCAGAAGCTCCCCACCTCCCTCCTGAGCTAGCTCTGGCCGAGGAACGGTCTTATCTGTAGTAGCTCAGTCCCACCACTAAAACTGGGCAAAGATGACCTACACCTGGGGGCTCCTGGTGGGACAGTTCTGTGGCACCAAAATCGGGTGTCTGGTTTTAGAAGGAGGAAAGAGTGGTGTACATCATCTTCTCAGACAGCTAAATTCACAAGTGCTTTAAGAAATTTCAGTAAAATTGCCACCAAAATCACCAGTGAGATTTCATTTAAAACCTAAAGGTTTTCCCTTCCCAAGAGACTCTCCGATTTCTTCATAAGGAAAGTTCTTTTTAATGTCTGGTCATAGAGGTGCATGTCTTTAATCTCAACACACAGGGGACAGAGGTGGGCAGATCTCTAGAGTTTGAGTCTACACAGTGAGTTCCAGGACAGCAAGGGCTGTATACTGAGACTTTATCTGTAAAAACAAACAAACAAAAAAAAATCAGAACCAACTGTTTCTAAAAGAAAACAAACTCCCATACATTCTCAGGGAATCCTTTATACATACAGTCCAGTCAACCTCAAAACAAATATCTCACTGCTTTTACGGGTAGCTACTTAAGCTCCTAATTGCTGTGAACTCACTACAGAGAAAACTGAGTGGGTTGGTCTCAATATGAAGACTTAGGGAGAGGCTTAAAAACCAAAAGTCATCTCAGAAGAAAGGGGAAACACTGCCAGCTTTCTGCTGTCTGCCGCTTTTCTCTGATGTTACAGTTACTGAGTCACATAATTTTGAATTTTCTGCAAGCAATCCATGCAACTTCTAAATAGTCTAGTACCTTGCTACTCAAAGTGCCATTCATGTTAGCTTCATCTTGGAGTTTGTTAGAAATATGAACTCCTAGGACAGGGTCTGATGGGGAGATGATTCAGTGGGTAAGAGAATTTGCTGTGCAAACATCAGGACCTGAGTGTGAATCCCTAACACTCATGTAAAATGCCAGGTGTGACCGCATACATGCCTTCAATAACAAGCACTTTGAGGGCAGATAGAAACAGGAAGTTCAATGCGGCTTGCTGCCTGACGGTTTTGCTCCAGGCTCAGTGAACAACCATGACTTGAAGAAGTCAGACTAAAAGTGATAATAAAGCTGAGTTTCTGAAGTCCTCCCCTGGTCTCTGTGCTTGTGCATAGGTGTGCATGGCCACACACACACACACACACACACACACACACACACACACACACTGAAAAACAAATATTCCCAAGAGTTGCAACAGCACACTAAAGTTGCCATAGTGGTACTATAAAAAACATGAGATCATCCCCTGGGTTCTAGTGTCTGAAATTCAGCAACTCCACACTCCAAACATGTCCCTTTAGCTCAGAATTTGGAGAACTGAGCAAATAATATGGATTCAGAGAGCAAAATATCTATTCACCCTACTTTCTGTTCCATGAATGCAGTATTAGTACTCCAGAGACCCATGGCTTACACATGTGAAGGATATCAGAACACGCCTGATTTCTCCTTTTGCCACGTTACAACACTCCTGACATCTGTATGTAACTCTGGTAGTGCATAGTGAGAAAAATAGGATCACTCTTTGCTTGGAGTCACTTCCCTAAGTGCTGGTTTTATTTCTACCAAATGTGAACGCTGGAGGTATGGAGGCCAGCATGTGGCTGCTGCCAAAGAAATATGCCAGGTTAATTTTTTAAAGTGATAATAAGACTCCAGTTGCACACTGAAGTCTACTCCTATGGTTTGATCGTTTAGACAGGCACTCCATACTCAGAGGTTTATCTGCCCCACAAGTAGCATACACCCCTGCTTGGCATTTTTCTCATTTCCTCGAAAAGCCTTCTCTGAACAGACTTCAGATCAGAAGCCAAAGGAAACTCAGCTCAATTTGCCCTGCTCCCCATGGAGCTCCCAGTGACTGAGGGCTTTCATTCCCTCCTCTCCCACATTAATTCTGCTGTGCATTAGTCTACATCCAAGTTCCCCCAGGTTCCAAGAAGGAAAGTGCTGGCTGAGCCTAGACTGAGATAGCACGCTGCTGCTTCATCTTGGGGGACAGCTGTACTTGTGCTCCACTTCATTGCATAAGGAACTATGACCAGACGTATTTCAAAGATTGGTAAAGTCTTTGAAGGTAACCTCTACAGTGTAGCATGCACAACCCCTCTGCTCCTCCCCCACCACCACTGCTTACCTGTGTCAGTGACCTTTCTGATTGTTGGGACACAAAATCTACCCACGTGAGGACAGTAAGGACAGGCAGGTTTGTTTGACTCGAAGTCACTGGGAGTGCAGGAGGGTTAATGGCTATTACATTGCACCCAGTCAAGAAGCAGAGAGGTGAATGCCGCTTCTTCTTTTTGCCTTTTTCTCAGTCTGGAAGGTCAGGCGTTGCATGGTACCACCTACATTCGAGGTGGACCGTTCCTCTTCAGTTAAAGCTCTCTGTAAACACCCTCATAAACACACCAACGGGTCTCTCAGAGCCCTCTTACAAGGAGCCCAAACCTGCCACACATTGCCTGGCCTCTGTAACTTTCTGGAATCTTAGTACAAGCTTCCATCACCCCCTAACCCTTGTATTTCATATACCTACAACATGACCACCATGTGGGCAATGCCACTAAGTTCTGCGGCTGGCTAGTGTCATTTAGTCTTATGGTTCCACAGCTATAGTGTCCTCTGTAAGTCTTGGTGCGTGGCCTTGGGAAAACACTTCCCTAGACAGTTACTTATGAGTTGGGAAACCATTCGTTTGGCCTTCTTCATTCATGCTCTGTTTGAGGAATCTGGGAACCCATTCAGTTCCCCATCTTAAGTCACACTCTGTTCTGAGGGGACTCTTCATTTCACAAGTGAGAGCCTTGGAAGACTGAGTCTTGCTCACACATTCCCAGGGTCCCCTTCTTGAAGAGCATGGGTTTTCTTTTTAATGGTTCCAATGTTTTCAACAATATCTACTTTTGCTGCATGGTCTTTCTACATGTTATACTTGCTCGGACTCCTTTCATTACAAAACCACCCATTTTCCATTTCTCCCTGCTCCTCTAATATAGAGCTGACTAAGTGCAGTGAGAGGTAACCATGCTGTCTTGAAATTTTCTTTGTCAAAGAACTTGGTCATGACTTTATAATTTAGTCTCATTCAGATTTTCAGGATATGAGCAGAAAGCAGCCCAGTTCTTTGGTGGGATGTAACATGAATGGACTCAGTAGAATCCTTGGTCCTTTCTGAAAGCTCATGAGTCGAACATCTGCAGTTCTATCTGTATTCTGGCTCCCAAAACTCTCCTGGGGCTGTCCTTTCAGCTTGCCCCAGGTTACCAAACTATTCCTGATATTCACCTGCCTCGGTTCTATTAGTCTATTAATTTTTCTTTTGCCTGCATCTTCAACTTCTCTAACACTCATTTGCCTTTAACCATAGTACTCAACTTTGTTCTACCATAAAGAAGGTTTTCATTGGGAATCTCTAAATGGGGAGTCTCCATCAAATCCTCAGAGCTCAGGGAACCCTGAGAAGAGGAGTCAGAAAGTGTGTAAGAGCCAGAGGGGACAGAGGACACCAGGAGCACCAGGGCCTCTGAGTCAACATTAGCAGAGTTGATATGAATTCAGAGGCTGAAGCAGCATGCACAGAGCCCACATGGGTCTGCACCAGGCCCACTACGTAGATCTTATGGCTTCTAGTTGTTTATATAGGACTCCCGAGTGTGCAAATGAGTGGGGCTCTGATTTCTGTGCCTTCTCTTGGGCTCCTTTCCATCTGTTTGTTTATCTTGTCTGATGACGGAAGTTACAAAATAATCCCATACTAGTTCAGAACTACGTATAATAAAGGGTTATTTATTTAGGGGTAGACTCACAAATCACAGTCCTAGATCCCAGTCCTCTGCACAAATGGGGAACTGGAACAGAGAGCAGGACGCAAGAGAGCTGGCACACGCTTTACAGCTGCATTTATAGTATAAAAGGCCACGCCCACGTGGGCTGGTATCTTAAAGGTTATTAACCAAAGGAGCTCCCACAGCACTTGTCTGTAGCATGTGGGCCGGCGTGTTGGGGTTTCTGTCCCGCCCGGTACCCCACAACCAGCAACTCCCAAGGAAAATCAATCACACAGAGATCTCTATAAGTTATAAAGCTGATTGGCCCATTAGGTCAGGCTACTTATTAGTTCTTATAACTTATGTTACCCCATTATCCTTATCTACATTAGCACATGGCTCAGTACCTTTTCCAGTGGGGCAGCTTACATCTTTCCTCTCCAGTGGTCTGGGCAGAACTGCTGAGGGAGCTTCCTGCTTTCCAGAATACTCCCAGTCTCTTTGCTCCACCTCTACTTCCTGTCTGGCTTTCCCGCCTAAACTGCCTGTCTGGCCAATCAGCGTTTTATTAAAATATGATTGACAGAATACAGAAAATTCTCCCACACCACTTGTTCAACTCCAAAGTGATAGTTTTCATTTTATCTTATTATGTTTTATTTTGTTGTATTCTATTATTATCCCCTAGAAGTCTGTTTTCTAGTGAGAGACAGAAAGGGAGTGGGTGTAGATGAGAGGGGAGGAAGGGAAGAACTGGGAGGAGTAAAGGGAGAGATAACCATAATCATCATATATTATGTGAGAAAATAATCTGTTTTCAATAAAAGGAGAAAATGTTTAAAGAATTAAGAATAAATTGTAGTATTTTTGTAATGATGCAACTCTGCCTTTATGAACTGTGCCCTGCTTCTCAGCATAGTTGATGCCCTTGGGTTCTTCTTCATCTCCCTGACCTCTGAGAACAGCAGATGTAAAGGAGAAGGAAGCTCTTGTCTTGTGTTCGTTTATTACGCTTAAATCAGTGACTATGCCGTTCTCTCTTTTCCATCAAGGGAAACTATTCAAACTTGTCTATATGCCTTGTTCTTCCCCTGTCGGCCTCCTCTCAACACTTCACACCAGCACACTCAACCTGTACACACCACCCACTGACGCATCCTTGCAAAGCTCGCCCGTGGCCCATATTCTCGTAACTGCGAAAGCCAGCAGCCTAACTCGTCTACTTTCACCTCATTACTACACTTGAAAATGCTCCTAATGCCTTTCTTGAGATGTTCCTTTCTCTTGAATTCTAAGGCATAGCTTCTAATTCTATCTGACCGATCCTTCTTAGAATCCTTTAGCTGTCTTTGTTTCCGAGTCATGTAAAAATTACTAGTTCACATGGTTCCTTTTATGCATAATTATTCCTCTCTTTCACATGCTGTCTGAGGAACTCCATCATCTCCTATGGCTAAATGCCACTCATACAGACAAAAGTCTAGTAAATTTCATGATCCATTCATTTCTCTGGAGCTTTAATAATCTACAGTCATCACTTATTGAATGTAGCTACTAATACCTCAGATTTCACATTCTAAATTAAATATTAATTTATTTTACTACTAAAAATTGATAGATACCAGTTGGAAGTGATGGTGCATGCCTAAAATCTTGGCATTCATAAGGTTGAGGAAAGAAGATGGCATGTTCAGGACCAACCTGAAATATAGAGTAAGTTTGATTTCCAGTCTTGGTTATATAGTGAGAAATTTTCAAAGGCGGTGGGGGGCGCAGGAAGAAAGAAAGAAGGGTGGGAGGGAGGGAGCGAAGGAGGAAACTGGCAAATACCAGTTTGCAGTTAGCAATTAGAGATAGGAAGAAGATTCTCCCCAGTGTTTCTGTTATCTTGTAAAAAGTGGCAATATGTAAATCCAGGCATAGTGGTGTATACCTTTAATCCTAGCACTCTAGAGGCAGAGGCAAGAGCCCCTCTGTGAGTTCAAGGCCAGGCCAATCTTCATAGTTAACATCCGGACTGCCAAAACTACATAGAGAGACACTGTCTCAAAATTAATAAATAAAAATACAAAAGATGGCAATGTAGCAATAGTCTTCAGATAGAGATGACAAAGTGAGCTATGTAGCTGTGCTCCTCAAAGATCAGATGTGGCTCTTGAAGGCTGATGAGTCATGGGGGTGGAGCTTTTCTGATCAGGATCCATGCCTTTCAATAGATGGCCCCTCCCTATCCTGCACGAATACAACCAGCCCCCACCACATAAATAGAGCGCAATGGCAGATACCTGAATGCAGTAACTTGGAGGAAGACCCTTGCCTGAACCCAAACACACTGACAGCTTGATGTTAGATTATTGTTCTCCAAAACTGTGGAGTATCAATTTCTGTCGCTAATAAGCCACACAAGGCTACAGACATTGTTAGAGCTGCTGGCCAGTTTAAGAAGTGGCAGAGCTTCCCCATGGGTCCAAGGGCAGATATGTTGTTTGGTCTTGATTATAAATATGATTTCATCCTCCTATTTTTCAGTAGACCTTTTAAAAGGTTGAGTTTTTTTAATACAGTTTCAGCTCTGATAGTCCACTGTATGCTTAGTACTCTCGGGATCTGCCTCACATTGACCACAGGACTAGAAAAACAAAGAGAATTGGTACCAAGGTGAAGTTCATACTGCCTCCTATGCCAAGAATCCAACTATCTAGATCTAATTATGGCTCACTGTTTCTTATTCATTGAGTCTTTGGAAGTTTGGCCATCCTCCCTAGCAACTGCAGAAATCACTGCTGCTCAGAGACTGCTGGACCACTTGACATCTGTGTGCTGCCACAGAGACAGTGAGAGCAACAGAGCCAAGATGCTACATGACAATTTGGCACCAATTTGATAGATGATAGAAATTGTTAAGTAGATTAAAGGTCAGAGGGCTGCAATGGGCTGGTGGCCAAGAGCAGAGACAAGCAGCCCTACGAGACCCCTGCTGCTTCAGTCTCTGGGGAAGGCACAGATCTCCCTTGCAAACTGCAGAAATCATATGCAGTGTGGGAGCCACAGAGGTATGACTCACACCCGTGAGCTTCCTGTTGCTCACTGTGGAGACTCTCATTGATTCGCTACTTGTGTTGGACATACAGAGTATGCAGAAGATCAATAAAAATAAGGAAAAATTATCTTTCCCTTGTATTCTGCATTTTAGGTAAAAATACAGTTTGTCATCATCAAGTCAAAACCCTTAATTTCTTCTGTCCTACTACATCAAATTGAAAATTCTACCTCTACAACATCCCTAGATTAAGTCCCTGTGTCCCCATCATCTGTGTGGCCTTATTTCAAGTTGTAGTCACTTTGTACCTGGATCCTTCCTGTGGACCCAATACATCTCTTTCTTCTTTCTTAAAGTCATCATCTACCTTGGTGGTCACCCCAGAACTCTTTTGGGGTTCCAGGCTGCCTACAAGATAAAACCTGTGTTGAAAAATGCAATGTAAAGCCCAAACCACTCTGCCCTGTACCTAGATCTCCAGCTTCATCTCCCCTCCCTGCACTACCACCCCAGATGTGGAAACATCTGCAATTCTCCAAAACTCTTCTGCCTTGCTTATGCAACTGTCTTTGTCTAGAATGCTCTTTCTTCTCCTGGTGAATATGGCACTTGGTTTTTCAGCTATTTATCATAGATGCAGCTACCTCCGTGGCAATGCTTCTCACCTTCCTAATGCTGTGACCCGTTAATACAGTTCCTTATGATGTGGTGACCCCCAATCATAAAGTTTTCTTGTGGCTACGTCATAACTATAATTTTACTACTGTTATAAATCATCTTATACTCAGGCTATCTGACATGCCATCCCTGTGAGGGGGGCATCCGAGCCCTCAAAGGCCCACAGGTTGAGAGCTACTGTTCTCTGACTCACTTCAACACTCTTTGCCACTGTGTATTGGAGCCTTCGTGGGGTTTTGTCCACAGTTCAGATGAGGCACACCCATCATAGTTCTGTGTCTACGTGCTCACTCTCTCCACACCAGATTATCTGACCATTGAGAAGCAATGTGCCCCACACCTTCTTGATGCCCCACACCTTCCATGAAGCTGGTCTAAGTAATCAGTCAAGACTTCTTGCCAAATACAATAGATAAAGAAAATAAAGTTTGCTTCCTTACCTAGAGCCTTGTCGGGTTCACTAGACGGAGATAAAAGATTTTAAATTAGAACAAGCAATTATTTATGACATAATGAAAATATTGCATCTGTCTTCAAGGTAAAGCACTTAAAGTTTAAATGTTTATTTGGTCTGCTTTTGGCTAAGCACAGATGGCCTTCGGGTGAACAAAGTGTTCGTGTTCTCTGGTACTGTAGGTAACCCTGTGAAAAGTCTTAGTGATAATGTTGTAGCTTTGTATTTACTGCTAAGAATCACATGGAGCTCAGGATACTGATACTTCTAGCTAGGAGTCTGGTAGTCTTCAGGGAAATATGTATGGCTGGGGTTGAAGAGATGGCTCAGCAGTAAAAAGTGTTTGCTGTTCTTTCAGAGAACATGAGTTCTGCTCCAAGGATGGAAGTTGGGCAAGGTCACAACTACCTGTAACACCCTCTCCTGACGTTGGTGGATACACACACACATACACACATATTAAGTTAAAAGTTTTTTTTTAATGTTTATGGCTGCTACATTCTCAGGCTGGTGTCCCTAGTCACTGACAGAATTCATATCTTAGAATCTAATAGCCAACATGCTGGTATTGAGTATGAATCTTTTGGGAAGGAATTAAATCCTGAGGACCCCAGCTTCATGGGTGGGATTATTACCATTTTAGAAGAGGCTCAGGCAAACCTTCTCATGTCTGTCTCCCATGTGACACTGCGACATGAAGGAACAGAACAGGCAGGAAGCAGACCTTCACGAGAAACTGTACCTTGCTGAAACCTTCACTGGTCAGTCTCAGAACTGTAAGGGGTTAACAGTGGGCTGTTTGTGAACTGCAGTCTAAGCATTTCTGTATTCCTAACTAGAGGGAGATGGAGAGTATGCCAACTCAAAATGAAGTCCAAGGCAATTCTTTACAAGGTGGGTGAGGTTCATCACAAAAGATGTGCAAATACAAACTTCTCCAAATGCAATTATAGTTACCATTACAAATATATGGCAGGAATAATAAACTCAACAGGTTGAATGTATAGATTTTGCATAATAAAAGAAAAACTGTTCTCAGTTTGAGGGTAGGGGAGGTGACATGGAAGGAGCTGAAGGGAGAAGACTTGGGATGACCTGGAGGGAGGAAAAGAAAGGGAGAAAGAAAGGTCATTTTATTTTAATTCAAAATGTACATAAAATATGCTGTGACATTTTTGCATCCCTAAATTTTAGATCAAGTTCAAAGGTCATTGATAATGAATCAGAGGCCAGACCTAGTCTGTGTGGTTGCCTCCAGCTGTGGTCCTAGCGCCCAGCTCTGACCAGTAGATAATTATCATTGAAACCAGGAAAGAAGTTGAATCCTGTGTTTCTGTAAAAACCTGAGCTGAAATAAAGATCTGGAACATTTTAGAAATAGTTGATAAAATTTTTACAGCAGAGAGTGCTATTAAGAAAGATTATCAGGTTTCATCTATTGCAGGTTTCTTTAAAAGTTCTTCTTGCTAAATGAAAAAACTGCCAAAACAAATTTATCCATACTCGACCACCTGCAGATTCTCTCCCAGCCACTGAGAATCCGTCTGGAGACAAACCACGCGAATGCATGCGAGTGTGGTAAAGAGTATGTGAGCTGTTTAAATTCGCTGCTGCTGACACTTCTTGAATCATCTATAAAAACCTAGGGGGCTGTAAGACTTAGAAAACCAATGTAATCCAAACAGTAGAGGAGAGGGTGGAGGCAACTGAAAAATTATAAGTTGTTCAGAAAAACTATCTTGGATCAATGTGAGAGGAAAATCTGAGAACATTTTCTTTAAAAGAAATAAATAAAAGGAAACCGAGCATGGCAGCTTCAGAGCTCAATTTGTGCCTAACTCTTTGTGTGGGATTTTTTCATTCCAACTTGTACCTCCCAGGACCAGCAAAATAGCAATCTCTAAATCATGTTCATCTTCTGAGAATAATACGTAATAAACAACCCTCCTTAAGGAGATATGCAAGCCAGGGCAAAACACACTGTGTATCTCTCTTCCTTCAAATCCAAAATGTTTATACAGATACTATCTAATGAAAACAAACACGAGCTGGCCACCTTGCTAGGGGAAAGAGGATGTGGACGAGGAGTGTGTGGCTTAGGAACGAGAACCAGTCCAGAGACGTTTATAACCGCTGCTCACTGCAAGCATTTTAAGTACGGTTCTTCTTCCTGCTATAGCTTTGGCTGATCGGTACCATTTCTTCAGGACACTGTCACACATGGAGTAAGTCTGTGTATGAGTTTCCCACAGCTGAGATATTAGCCAAGAAAATGGCCATGCCCCTGCTTTAGCAAGTTCATGATTTTCATGGCTAATATGGCACCTGAGAGACACTTCATTATATTTCTTTTCCAGATCGCTCTACATCTTTAGGTGCCCAGCTAGACTGAGATCTGATAGATTCCTCCAGACAAGTCTTAGAAAAATGCCCGTCTTTAGATCATCAGTCTTGCATAGCTTACCACCTTCTTGTCTTTTTCTAAGCATTCTCTGTAATTTCAGGGCAGTTGGGAGATGTTATCATTGCTTTGCTATGTCTTGAAGAAAAGACAGGGAACAACAGATCGATCGGAAGCTCCACTTTGGAGCCCTGGGTGTTCACAGCAGGGGCTCTGCGGTTCTCTGGAGACTGCCAGAGCTGTGAGGTCGGCGCAAGAGAAAACAGCGAGATGGTTGGCTATTCGCTGAACAGAAAGGGGGTGTTTCGGCAGGGCCACCACTACACCTGCTGTGCTGCACTGAAATTCAGCCCTCACCACTCAGCTACCCACACATGGGATCCGGCTAGCAAAAACACAGGCAAACTGAGGGTGCAAAGCACGAACGATCTGTCGGTTCCTACATTAGTAATTCTTGCAAATCTCTTAGGTTTTCTGTGTATAACTGAGCTGTGTCTCGTTGTGTTGGAAGTATCCAAACACTTTTGCTTCTCTCTCTCTCTCTCTCTCTCTCTCTCTCTCTCTCTCTCTCTCTCTCTCTCTCTCTCACACACACACACACACACACACACACACCACACACACCACACACACACACATGCACACGCACACACACTTTGAGAAGCTATTTGGCAAGGCATTTTGCTTTTCACATTTGTGAAGAGCAGCCTAACAGTGTTCTTACTGTAAGGCGGCCTGAAAGTGATCGTTCTCCTGTACTTTTCTAGGACAAATTTATTTTCCCTATATGCTTTTGTTGGCTAGCAGCTCTGGCATGACCTGACTGACAATGAGCCAGAAGATCTGAGTTTGGGAAAAATGCATGGTTCTCCAGCCTTGGCACAGGAGCAGGTAAGAGCAGACCAACACCATGCATTCAAGCGGAAACCTGTGTGTCAGATCTGCTCAACTCACCAAAGGGCCTCACTGACATCAGAGAAAGAAGCCAGCAAAACGGGGGGAGGGGGGGAGACAAACATCCAAGGTCTTCAATGTTAAGACAATGAAATAGTTGCCCCAAGTATTTCTTAGCATACTTAGCTGATAAACAGATGATGTGGTGTAGGCTCTGCTGTTCTCACGATGGCTGTTCCAAACACAATTCCAGAAAGGTCCCTTTTGATGCTTCCCTCTGCACTGCGAAGAGGGGGAGCTGTGTGTGGTCTGTCATAGAAATCTGATTTGGGTATCAGCATTTGGAATTGATCTTTGAATCTTATACTGCCAAGTTCACTCACAGGCAATGCATAAAAGAATTTAAAATATTACATCCTGGGTCAGGGATTCCTAGGCTTTTTCCACTCAACCCTTTTCTCCCAAAAACTGTTTAAGTATCTGGGCAGCTAAGTCTATAAAATAGGTATACAAATCAAACACTGAATGACTAAAGACTTACAGAAATTTCTTTAAAAAGAATTCCTCTGAGGATGGGAAGATATGCAGCAAAAGACATTCTGGACATGACAGGGTCATCACAGTCACAAGCTCATGGAAGCTGTCATTTTCTGCACAAGATGGGGCCCATCCACATCCCCCATGGATGGGAGTCCCTGAGGCCTCCCTTCACACAGGCCCATGGGCAGTTAATAGTTGCTGGGAGGCTTGTTTTCTTTACTGATGTAATCAACTGCCCACATTCCAGCAAACCACCTCCCAACCTTGCTCCTGCAACTCCGCAGGTCAAACAACAGAAAAGGCAGGGAAGTAGGAGGGCCCTTTGCTGGAGACAATAGAGGTTCCGCCAGCGGAGAGGAGGGAGGGCAAGAAAGGGTGTGAAAACAATGGCAACTCATCCTTTGTACGAAACTGCCAAGTAATTAAAAATCCTTAGTTTGGCATACTAATGGGATAGATATGCTTAATTATTTTTATATAAATGATTAAATGTTAGCTGGATATTTGGTACTGCAGGATGTAGAACATCTTCAACATTTTTCAAAGTTAAGTAATATTTTGACTTTAGCATCATCAATGCTGGGAACAATGCTTTGTATAAATATATAGTACAAAATGGCAGAATTATATTTAAAGGACATTTAAAATTTTGTTGGAAATTCTGTCCTAATACTAACCTGAGATTCATTAAATGATGTTTTATGAAACTCAAATCAGCCATTCAAACAGCAATATTTTCAATCAAACATTCTAACTCAACACAACCCAAAGATATGATTTGATACACAAGAATGACAGTAGGAAAATGTTTTTTAAAATTGTCTTTTCTATAATTAAATTATTAAGTGTCTATAAGAACAAAAGACTCTTGCATGTACATTATAAATACTGCAGTTAATAATATAAAATAGTGTTTAAAGCCGTGTTCTCCACTCTCTAACAGAGAGTGAAGGCAGCAAGATATGGAAGAATGAGAGCAGTTGTTCTAAAGCCAAAGGAAATGAAATACCAAATACAAAAACAAGAAATGAGACCATAAAACCGATTGGGATGAAGAAGGCAGCAATTCTTGTTTTTGGAGAAAATGTCAATCCCCTTGGGAAACAATGGTTGAATGCTGGCTGCCTCATTTTTACTGGAGACAACTATTTTAAAATATTGGCATCAAATAGCACAGTGTTGCATTTGAAAGCATGGGAGATTTGAAATTTGAAAATGGATCAACGCTAACTGGGAGGTAGGCTCATCGCATAGGACACCAGTTCTTTTGCTATGGCCCATTAGCACCAATTACCTATGGCTCCACTAAAATGATGTTGCAATACGTAGATGTTTCCATTACCAGGAAAATACTTAGGAGGAAGAAGTAAGTAGTCATGAGTTTTTATTTGCTTAGCATTTCTTTAGTTTGTGAACATCATAGTAAATGTGAAGCATATTTACGTGAGTCATGAGTAATCTTCTAGAATGTCTAAAGTAGCTCCTGCTGACCTCTGTTTGGAAAGGAGATCACACTGACACCATGCAGGGAAATACTGTAGCTACACTTCCCTGTTCACCAGAGACCCTGTGCACTGTGCTTGACTCAGGAAGCAAGGAATTACAATGCTGGATCCATCTCGAGCTAGTTTGATCAAGGAGCGATGCTTCTCTGAGAATGATTCGTTTGAGTTCTGCAATCATACCATGCTCTATTCACCGGCTATCACACACCCTCCTGCAGAACAATTCCCCTGCTGCACGTTCCATTCTAACGTTAGGCCCTCATCAGAAGAGAGGCAGCCCTCCTGCCGACTCCTGAAGGGTGGCATGCTCCTTTCCGTCACCACACTTGACATTACAAGTGTCATCTCCTCACTTGTCCTCCACCACGAACCTGAAAGAGTCTCCCTGACATCTGAAGCCAGAGTCTCTCTTTGATAAATTGTGTTCTCACTGTCAGACCCACAGTGGCGATCAATAACTTTTGTTGAATGAGATCAATGAACAATGAATGTAGGAAGAATGGTATGGATGGAGTGTGGAAGAAAAGACTAACAACATTGTTCACAGCCAACCACAAGTATTTTATTTCATCAAAGAAATATCACTTCTCACCTTCTAGAGTTATCAAAAGAGTGTTACGAATAGAGACAGCAAACACCACGGGACCTTCCTGTATCATTCAAGAATGGCTCTGTCATCACCGGAAGCCACCAGGGTACCTGTATAAAGAAAGGCCATTAAGAAGGCTAATTATTTTGCCTCTACAAAGATATGAGTAGGCACTCGGATGATCTCTCCTGATAATTATTGGGATTTTTTTTATTGTCTCTGAAAACAATGCTTAAGGCATTTAGAAAACACATTCGAGGCTACATAAATATCAAAGAGCTGAATGACTGACACAGGTGTTATATTGAAAAGGCAGTTATCAATGATATACTGTGAAGTTAGAGAAATGTCACAAGCCCTGTCACATACCACGTTTCTTACATCTCCTCCTGTTCAAAATAAAGCATTGAAAATACAGCTCCCTCTGTGTGAGTATTGTGGTTGTTTGAGTTCTGTTAAGACAGAATAACTTTGGTAAAACTGATAAATGTCCTACAAAGTGAGACAAAGCATGTGGCCAGGTACAAAAGCTGCGGTTGCAGTGTGGTTTGGCCTCCCTGAAGTGCACCTTGCAACTGAATCACTGCTATAAGATATAAAAGGGTAGGAGCATCTTCAGATGTTAGTCAATTCACTCATCCAATTAATAAACTAAAAGGTAGGCAGGTCGTCACCAGGGTGGATCATTTCTAAAGGTCAGTTTGCCTGTGACCCCCATCTCCTGTAACTCTCCTCACCTCCTCCTATCATCTGGACTGCCATCAAGAAAGCCATCTCCAGAGGTGACCCTTCCAAACTTCAGCAGAACCATGACCAAAAACAAAGCCCTTTCTTTGTAACTTACCTAATCTGTGGCACTGTTGTTAGCAACCAAAAATGGATTGAGACAGAAACCATAATAAATAATTCAGGTGCAGAGTCAAGAACAATTGTGCAATAAACACGGACTAAAAAGAAAACATCTGGGCTCTGAGGAAGGAGACTCAACTTGACCATGAGGGAGATGGTTTAGCAATTTAATGTGCTAAACCAGTGGTTCTTAATCAGAGATGATTCTGTCCCATAGGGCACATTTGGCAACACTGGAGACATTTTTAATTGCCACAGTTGACAACTAGGGGTCAGAAGGCAGGGCTGCTGCTCAGCAGTCTACACACAACAGAGACTCCCCAGAACAAAGAATTATCTGGCTCAGATTTTCAATACTGTCAATGCTGAAAAACAAACCCATCCAAAAATTGTGTGATATCGAAATTTAATAAAAGATGATTTTTAAAACAGCATTTAAAGCTTCCCCTCAACCACACATGGATCGAGAGTTTATTAGAATGTTGTGTTCTATTTGGAACAACAGTCTTACTATGACTTATGACATAGTCATAGCATTCATGACTATGTCTTTATGATCCGCCTGGTCTCAAGATTCCATTTCCGCAAGAAGCATTTTGCTCTTCACTTGTCTTTCCCTATGAATATATCTGGACACAAGTCATGGCGTGTCCTGAAGCTGAATTCCATGTCTTGGGATAATGTCAAGATCGTCTTAAATTCCTGTATTTTTAAAAAATGTTTCCAAGATGCATTGTCTGATAAACAGATAAGTAAAAAAACTGAATAACATTAAGTGGAATGTTCTGAATGATTAAGTCAATTCCCAATTATGCACTAAAAGAAAATCTCTGGAAGTCAAAATATATAGATGAATATCAAATACACTTAAGAAACACAGATGCCACAAAACTCTCAATGAATGAGCCAAGACTCTTACATTACCAACATTAAATTATCCCAAAGGTTCAACATGTTTTAAAAATATGCATTTCATAGTTAGAAAAGTGGTGAGACGTGAGGAGTGGAGGATTCCAAAACAAACAAACAAGCTCCAGGTCACTTTAGAGTTGCCGACGTTCAGAAAGTGAATATGGCTCTGTGTGAAGCTAGAAGTGACCGTCTAGAGAGAGACTGACAAGCGGGCCTCTGTGGTAAGGAGAGCTTGTTTCCCGAGGCTGCACAGAGTGAAATGACACGCTGGGACCATTTTGTGTGGTCCTGTTCATATTTCCACTCAAGAGGCAAGGTTGTGATCCACATACACTTTACTGCCAAATATGACAAACTGTGACTTTAAGCATATATATATATATATTGTTTATTATTTAAATTTCAAAACAAGCATTACATTCAGAATTAAAAAACCACATACTGGTAAAGTATGTACAGTCTGTGTGTGCAGACATAGTTTCAGTCTAAGTGTCCTCTAAATGCTCTTTGATGAAAAGATTTAGTTGAAAGTATTTTAACTTGTTAACCAACCTGTGCATTCACAAATGCATGGAATTCCACTTTGGTAGTGTGTAGGCAGATAGCTAAAAGGGCATAATGTGTGTTATTGTCATGGAATAGAACCTGGAGATGGAGAACAGTTAGGGAAATCTAAGGAAAAGCTTTTCAGTTTCTCAGTCAATTTATTTCAGTCTCTTAACCAATGAAATCATTTCCCAGAAATATCAATGTAAAATTAAGGATCTTTTCAGAACTTCCTTCCCTGGACCCTAGAGAGAAGCGAGATGTGACCCAGCCTCTGGGTCACTGGGAACTGCTTGTGTTCGGCATGTGGCCAATACTACTGTCCTCTGTTCTGGGAAACTGTTTGTGTCCCCGTGCCACCAAACATGGCAGTCATCATTCCTGTCTACATGTCCCATCTCCTCATGTGGCACGCCCCATGAGGCAAATGTCAGACTCCATCATTTTGTCCTTTCTGTCTTTAAAGTTCAAATTTTTTCCCACCTTTCTCCACATGCTACATTCTCACTACCTCTCCAGACAGATCTTTTTACTCGTGAATTCTTTCTTCCAAAGATGGGCATCCCACAGTCTACTGGAGTCTACTGCTCGCAAGCTGGAGGACTAAAAAGTTGGTGTTACAATTTAATCTAAGTCCAAAAGCTTGAGAAACAACATGCAGGCTTACAGTGTAAGTACCAATGTGCCTCCAAAGGCACAAAGCCAGGCGTGCTAGTGTCCAGGTGGAAGGGGAGAAGACGTTCCATTACCCCACCTTAAGAAAAGCTCTCATTTACACTTCCCTTTGCTTTTTGTCTATGTAATCCCTCAGTGGACTAGATGACACCCATCTCTATTTAGGAAGGTAGAGTCCATTCCTAGTCTACTATTTCAAATGTTACTCTCTTCTGGACAGACTCTCAGAGACACACCTACAAATAACTTAGCTGTAGTTTGAATCTGAGATGTTTCCTCCACAGGTTCATGTATAGAATATTTGATCCCCAGTTACTGGTGCCATTTTGAGAGCTAGCTGAAACTTTGGGGACATGGAGTCTAGCTGGAGGCTGTGGGTCACTGGGCATATGACTTGGAAGAAATATGAGGCTTCCACTTCCCCCTTGCTTTGTGTTTCCTGTACACAAGGTGAAGAAGCTCTTCCACTGCACACTCCTTTATGCTTTGATTTCTCTCCCACACAAGTTCACAGATGTAATGCTTCAGCCACATAACATGGCTGACACTTCCGGGTTCCAGGGCCACACATGTGCGGACATAGGCACATAGGCAGAAGTGCCTAATGGCCCTGGGAATCTTAAAGGACCCTGCATGAACCACATGCAGCATGGTTGCGTCATATGTAGATGATGCAACATGAGCCCTTGCGCACTGCGTGAGCTCTGTCATCTGAATATGATGTAACCACGCCATCCTTCTGTGTGCATGCATTAGGCAGCCCTTAAAAGCTGGAGGCACCATCTTCAGCCCCCGCCCCTGCACACTGACCTTCACCAGGCCTGTACACCCCTAAGGAACTCCTAAGTTCCTTGTTTCCTTCTCACTCATACCAGGGAATTTCATTGGCGCCGTGAGATTCAGGAGGCTCTCCTGCCCAGAGCCCCTCTCCCAGGGTTGGAATCCGGAACCGGGTAATTTTTCCACAACAACCACATGTTCCATCTGCCTGGGCACGACCTCTACATACACCACCGTCTTCAATTGGTGAGTTTCCCTCATTCTGGTCAGCTTAACCATTTCTCCAAACCCAAGGAATTGACCATTGAGATCCCAGAAATCTTCTGGTGTTCCTAGAAATGGGAAACAGCCCCCAACTACGGCTACAGCTGAGCCCTTTATGGATATTCATCTCTGGATTACTTCCCTTAGCTAAAGTCATGTTTGGACAACCCGGGGTCAGTCTTTCCATGACTGGGGACCCAGGGTCCCTCAGATTTTTCTTTCTTTTTTTTCTTTTCCTTTTCTTTTCTTTTGGACCACTTGTCAGTGGTCCCTGCTGTGGCCTCTTTGGTTTCTGCGTCTCCCACACCAGAGCCAGTCAGGTAGCCATCCTCTACCTGTAGGTAGAAGATGCTCTCCTACAAGCCCTGTGGTGTTCACCACCATCACACCCCGCCTATAGAGGGGAGACGTCCCCCTATAAGCCTTGTGGTATTGCCATTTTTGTGGGGTTTCCTGGTTTCAGGTATGGGTAGCAAGCCATCCAAGATCATCAACACATTCTCCCTGTGGGATGCTTTTTAGAGGCCCTGAAACCCCAGGCCTTAATGCCCTACTTATAGATTCCCACACTTGTTCATCTTTGTTCAAAAAAAATGTCCTCGTTACAATTTAGATAACAATTTAAAGTGGCCTCCTAATGGCACCTTTGATCCCGATATTCTACAGGAGATTTCTAGCTCCTGTCAGCGCACAGGCAAACGAAAGGATTTCCTTACATACAAGCCTTCTACTATCTAAGCCTAAGCCCTCTGTCCTTGCAAGTTGTTCGCCTGCTCACATGTCCCTGGCTATGCCATCTTCTGCTCTGGACCCAGCTAACGAATCCCCGCCTTTTCAACCTCAGTGGGCATCTACCCCCCCGCCCCCGTTCCTTTAGCTCCTGCTCTGGACCCGGGTAAGAAATCCACACCTTCCTGACCTCAACAGACAGATACTTCTGCTCCTTTACTTCCCACTGCCTCACCACCTCCCTCAGCTTGCACCTGCACCACGCAGGCTCCACTGCCCTCTTCAGCTTCCCCCGCCCCATCTACTCCATCAGCCCTGCTGGATCATTCTTCCTCTCTGGTGCCTGGCCACAGCAGCCACCAGGCTCTGGCACCCACCTTTACCCCTCCTCCCACATGCTCACGTGCTGCTATGGAACCCAACCCTGACCAAGCCAAGCCCGCTGCAGTTCTTCTGTTGTGAGAGGTGGTCGGCATAGATGGGTTGGTTAGGGTACCTGTCCCTTTCTCCCTCTCAGCACTCTCCCATAAAGAACAAAAACTGGGGTACTATATACCTAATTTTACCTCTTTAATAAAGCAATTCCAATATATTAGCCAGTCTTATAATCTCACCTTTCATGGTATCTATAAGATCCTATCTAATAACCTACTTCCTGAAGAGCACAGACAAGTTTGGGAGCAAACCAGACTACACGCAGACGAGATTCACCAAACTCATGCAACACACCCTCCGGGGGCAGAGGCATCCCTGAGCAAGAGCCACACTGGGACTAAAACACTCCAGGTAGGATTTTAGCTAGGGACCGGTTTTTACTTGCCTCCTGGCAGGTCTCCACAAGGCTGCCCTCAAGCCAGTAAACTATAATAAGCTCTCAAAGGTCATTCAAGATTATGAAGGAAAATCCTTCTGCAGTTTCGATACACCTCACTAAAGCCCTGTTACAGTATACTAACTTAGATCCAGAAACCATGGAAGGCAGACAGTTACTCATGACTCATTTTTTTTCTCAGTACTACCCCAACATTACGGTTAAACTTAGATGTTTGGAGAAAGGCCCCTTGACCCCACAGGCGGAAGTCTTAGAGTTGGCTTTTAAGGTGTACCATGCGAGGAATGACAAAGCCCGCAATCATCACTGTCACATGCTAGCCGCGGCCCTCCTACCAGCCAAGGTGACAGACCTCCCGACCCGTGCTGTCTGTGCTGCTTCCTTGCCCCCTAGGGCTCGAGAAGCACCAGGCCCATGTTTCAAATGTGGTAGAAGTGGTCACTGGGCCCGAGCATGCCCTAATCCTTATTTTGGTCCCATGAGACCTTGTCCAAGATGCCCTAGGGAAGGACATTGGGCAATGGATTGTCCTCATGCACATCGTGGCATGGAGACATCAAACCCAGAAAATTCCCAAGATGACCTAGGTCTGGCCATGGACGAGTGAGGCTTCCCCGGGCTCCTTTGACCTGACCACAACCATCATCTGTAATAGAGAACCATGAGTAAATATCACAGTATCAGGACTGCCCATCTCCTTTCTCTTGGACACCGGAGTCACATACTCAGTACTGAGGGAGTTTTGGGGGCCTTCCTCTGCTTCTAGTTTCCCTATTGTCAGGGTAGGGGGACAGCCTTATCTACCTCAGCAGACCCTACCACTTAACTGTGTTTTTTGCAGTATTTATCTAACTCATTCACTTTTAGCCATGCTGACCTGTCCAGTACCTCTTATGGAAAGAGATTTTTTTTTAGCAGAAGTAGAAACTTCTCCTCCATTTGGTCCTTCCATTTGCCTCACCCCAGACTAACCAACAGCTCCCCTCCTCCTCTTTCTAGCCTCCCAACCTCCCAGCTCCAGTGCATCTTTTCCTCTACCAGCCTCTCAGGTAAACCCCCAAGTCCGGGACACTTAAAACCCCTCTGTTGCTAAACATCATTCCCCCATCGTTATCTAATTACAAGGTCCTACTAAGTACATTAGCCCATTATTCTTGTCTATGTTAGCCACATGGCTCGGTACCTTTTTCGGCGAGGCAGTCACATCTTACTTCTTCTGTGGCTCATTACCTCTCTCTCCAGAGCCTTAGGGGACTTAAGCCTATTATCTCTGACCTTCTGAGAAAAAAAAGCTACATCACCCCACCTCTTCTCCCTTTAACACCTATTGCCTGCATTTTCTGTCCCACCAGGTCCCACAGCTGTTTAACCCCAAGGAAATCACACAAAGGTCTACATTAGTTATAAAATGATTGACCCATTAGCTCAGGCTTCTTATTAACTAATTCTTATAACTTACATTAGCCCATTATTCTTGTCTATGTTAGCCACATGGCTCGGTACCTTTTTCGGCGAGGCAGTCACATCTTGCTTCTTCTGTGACTGTGTCGTGACTGTGGACCTTGCTTCCCTCTTCCCAGCATTCTCATTGCCCAGCCTCTACTTCTTGCCTGGCCACCCCACCTATACTTCCTGCCTAGCTACTGGTCAATCAGCATTTATTTAAAATATAAGTGAAAGGGTACAGACCATTGTCCCACAGCAACATCCCTATACTTGTTGTTAAAAGACTTAACGGAACCTATCGCCTGTTCAAGCCTCTAGCACATTAACTCCACAGTGGTCCCTCTTTGTTCTATAGTGCCTAACCCTTAGACACTTCTTTCCACTATCCCTCCAGGAACCTCCCATTCTCAGTTCTAGATCTCAAGGATGTTTTTTTTTTCTCTATTCCTCTCAGATCTCAATCTCAAAATATCTTTGCTTTCACCAGGCTGACCAAGCAGCTAGAACAGCATCATTCCAGAGCCCAAACCTACCTCAGTCACCTCAAGGGGTTCATACAGCACAGCCCACATTCTCACAGACACCCCCTGACACCCAGGCAAATCCTGTCCTACCTACATCAGCTTTTTCATCCTAATAGCAAAGCTCTGTTTCATTTTGTCAAGGCTCACCTCCACCCTACCCCTGAGGACTTAGAGTTCTTAAAAGCTATCACTGCCTCTTGCAAAATCTGTCAAAAGCCAAATCCTAAGACCAAATATCGTGGCTTCCCTTTTCCCAACCAGGCCAGGGGCTTCCTTCCAGGAACTGACTGGCAGCTTGATTTTACTAATATGACCACAGCCAGATAAGCTAAATATCTCCTGGTTTTGGTAGACACCATGTATGGGGACTGAAGCATTTCCCATCACTAACAAGAGGGCCCAGACAGTTTCTGATGTTCTTCTCCAAGAAACTATCCTCCAGTTTGAAATCCCAACCTCTCTTCAGTCAGATAAAGGCCCAGAGTTTACCTCCCAGATCTCTCAAACTTTATCTAAGGCTCTTAACATTCCCAGGCATTTTTATATCCCATACCATCCTCAGTCCTCAGAACGAACTAACCATTCCTTTAAAAATGTTCTTGTTAAAATGTCATGGGAGCTTCACCTTGACTGGGTAAAACTTTTGCTTCTGGCCCTTCTTAGACTTAGGGCTCTCCCCAAAAGTTCCCTTTTCATCCCACCCTTTGAACTCATGTATGGACAAACAGTTTTAAGCCCCGGCCTCTCACCGAAAACCTCTTCCCTTCCTGATCACCTGCTTATTCCACTGTTATCCCATCTTTGCTCCCTATTATGGGATTTTACCAACTACTCATTACCTCAACCATGTGCCAATTCATGCCCACTGCCAATTAAATTAGGAGATCAGGTACTATTCTCTCCCTCAGACCAACACCTTTCACCCTTTTCCCCTAAATGGCAGGACCCCTTTAAAGTAATTCTTGTAACTCCCACAGCTGTCAAGCTCGAGGGATTCTCTCATTGGATCCACCAGTCCCACCTTAAACCTTTTATTCTTCCAACTCAAAATACTCCCTCATATGCGGCAACTCAAACAGGGCCCTGTTCCCTTAAGTTACAGAGGATACAAAGATCAGTCACTTTTTCTCCAGTACCAGAAAATTAAAAGTTTCATCACCATACTCAGCCCTCCTGTGCTAAAACCTCCATATACTCTCCCTCTTCCTCTTCCTCCTATCCGCTTCACCGACTTCTCTATATCACCAATGTCATGCTTAAATTTCCAGTTAACCGCTCAACTGTTATTACAGGGACCATCATTAAACATAGAGCCAAAGGTACAAGGACTGTCAAAAGCCCAGGTGGTAAGAAACAATAACAAGTTTGGGGACATTCATAGCTTCAGACTCCAAAAACTCACAAAACAGACTTTAACATAAGAGATTCATCACTGCCTGCAGCAGTGTCTTCTGGATGTTAGGTAATGCCCTGATGCTAAAGAGAACAAGTGCCTTAAGATTTGCCCCTTTCTAATAATTCCCCCTTCTTTCCCTCCCTCCTCCCCACTGTCTTCTATTCCAACACTATACCATCATAATCATAAGCTTTATGTCTAAAATTTATTTCTTTTCAAACATTTTTCATAAGCTCTAGGGAGCCAATTGGATGTAACTAAATGGACCAGACTCACCCAGAATAAGTATAATTTACTTCTTCCCTCATCACTCCTGGTCTCAGGAACCCCTGAGAAATTCCCTCCTCCACCCCCCCCTCAAAAAAACCCTCTATCTACCATCTTGGGACTCTCCTCCCTTAATCACCAGGATCTAAAATTTTTTCCAGACATAAATTTCTGCCTTTCCAGCATCTTGCAAGGTCCAAGCTGCCAGCCAGTCAATTCCACAGAGACTGGAAAAACACAGAAGTAATCAGTCACCCCAGGACGTGGTGAAGCATCTCAACTCTCCAATGCCCACAAAATCAGCAAAAAAGCAGTCTTGACAGACCTGACGACATTCACAAAATCAGCAGGAAGCAGTTACAAGAGACCTTACAACACCCCATTCTCACCCATTAAAGACCCCAAACTCCCAAATTTTTTTTGAAAGTAATTTTATTAAATTATAAAAGTTTCCATTTACGCCCCTCTTCCCAACACCCTCCCACTCCCCCCACTCCCTCTCCTCCTCCCTCTTCGTCCCTAAGGGCAGTCAGGGTTTCCTGCCCTGTGGGAAGTTCAAATTCCTCCACCCTCCCTCCAGGTCCAGGAAGGTGAGTATCCAAACAGACTGGATCCCCAAAATCCAGTATATGCAGAGGAAACAAGTCCCAGTGTCATTGTCAATGGCTTTTCAGAAAGACTCCGGGCCAGCCACATTCAGAGAATCCGGCCACATTCAGAGAATCTGGTTGGATCACGTCCTTGTTCAGTCCCAGTCCAACTGGCCTTGGTAAACTCTCATTAGATCCGTCCCCTTGTATCAGTGGGTGATAGCATCCCTCGCAGTCCTTATTTCCTTTTTCATTTTCTTCGTCCTTCTGCTCCTCATTTGGACCTTGGGGGGCTCAGTCCGGTGCTCCAATGTGGGTCTCCGTCTGTATCGCCATCCATCGCCAGATGAAGGATCTATGGTGATAAGCAAAATATTCATCAGTATGGTTATGGGCCAAGGCCGGTTAAGGCACCCTCTCCTCTGTCCAGAGAACAATCTGGGGATCTCTCCTTGGACTTGGGATCCCATATATAATCAAGTCTCCTGTAAACCCTAAAATGATTCCCTTAGTTGAAATATATTCTTCCCTGATCCCATATTCATCCTTCCTCCATCCCCCCCATCCCGGTCAACCGAGCTTTCCCCATTCCTCCCCTACTCCCTTCTCTCTAACCCTCTCCCCTTCCAACAACCTTTCCACCTCCCCCCATGCACCAGAGGTTACTTGGGACTCTTGACTATTTCCTGCCTCCTGGCGGATAGCTAAATAATCTTCATCAGGTTCATCTTCTTATTTAGCTTCTTTAGGATCACGAATAATAGGCTCAAAGACCTTTAATTATGGTTAGAATCCACTTATGAGTGAATGCATACCATGTTCCTCTTTTTGGGTCTGGCTTACCTCACTCAGTAAAGCGTTTTCTATTTCCATCCATTTGCATGCAAAATTCAAGACGTCATTGTTTTTTACCGCTGAGTAAAACTCTAATGTGTATATGTTCCACACCTTTTTTAACCATTCTTCTATTGAGGGGCACCTAGACTGTTTCCAGGTTCTGGCTATTACAAATAGTGCTGCTATGAACATAGTTGAACAAATGCTTTTGTAGTATGTTAGGGAATCTCTAGGGTATATTCCCAAGAGTGGAATTGCTGGGTCCTGAGGGAGGTTGACTCCCAGTTTCCTGAGAAACCGCCACACTGATTTCCACAGTGGCTGCACAAGTTTGCATTCCCACCAACAATGGATGAGAGTTCCCCTCTCTCCACATCCTCTCCAGCATAGGCTATCATTGGTGTTTTTGACTTTAGCTATTCTGACAGGTGAAAGATGGTATCTCAAAGTGGTTTTGATTTGCATTTCCCTGATCTCTAAAGAGGTTGAGCACGACCTTAAGTGTCTTCTGGCCATTCGAAGTTCATCTGTTGTGAATTCTCTGTTCAGTTCAGTACCCCATTTTTTAAATTGGGTTAATTAGAGTTTTAGTGTCTAGTTTCTTGAGTTCTTTGTATATTTTGGAGATCAGACCTTTGTCTGATGAGGGGTTGGTAAAGATCTTCTCCCACTCAGAAGGCAGCCTTTTTGTCTTACTGACAGTGTCCTTTGCTTTACAGAAGCTTCTCAGTTTCAGTAGATCCCATTTATTCATTGTTTCTCTTATTGTCTGTGCTACTGGGGTCCTACTTAGGAAGAGGCCTCCTGTGCCTATATCTTGTAGATTACTTCCCACTTTCTCTTCTATCAGGTTCAAAGTGGATGGATTAATGTTGAGGTCTTTAATCCTTTTGGACCTGAGTTTTGTGCATGGTGATAGATATGGATCTACTTTCATCCTTCTACAGGTTGACATCCAGTTATGCCAGCACCATTTGTTAAAGATGCTTTCCTTCTTCCATTGTATACCTTTAGGTCCCTTGTCAAAAATTAGGTGCTCATAGGTTTGTGGGTTAATATCCGGGTCTTCTATTCGATTCCAAAGGTCGATTTCTCTGTTCTTATACCAATACCAAGCTGTTTTCAAAACTGTAGCTCTGTAATAGAATTTGAAGTCAGGGATGGTAATGCCTCCAAAAGTTCCTTTATTGTATAAGATTGTTTTGGCTATCCTGGGCTTTTTGTTTTCCATATAAAGTTGATTATTGTTCTCTCAAGGTCTGTGAAGAAGTTTGATGGGATTTTGATGGGGATTGCATTGAATCTATAGATTGCTTTTGGTAGAATTGCCATTTTAACTATGTTGATTCTCCCAATCCAAGAGCAGGGGAGGTCTTTCCATTTTCTGGTATCCTCCTCAATTTCTTTCTTCAAAGACGTAAAGTTTTTGTCAAATAGGTCTTTCACTTCCTTGGTTAGAGTTACCCCAAGATATTTTATGCTATTTGTGGCTATCGTGAAAGGTGATGTTTCTCTGATTTCCCTCTCTGCTTCTTTATCCTTTGTGTATAGGAGGGCCACTGATTTTTTGGAGTTGATCTTGTATCCTGCCACGTTACTAAAGGTGTTTATCAGCTGTAGGAGTTCTTTGGTAGAGTTTTTGGGGTCACTTATGTATACTATCATATCGTCAGCAAATAACGAAAGTTTAACTTCATCCTTTCCAATTCAAATCCCCTTGATCTCCTTATGTTGTCTTATTGCTATTGCTAGAACTTCAAGCACTATATTGAAGAGGTATGGAGAGAGTGGACAGCCTTGTCGTGTTCCTGATTTTAGTGGAAAGGCTTTGAGTTTCCCTCCATTCAATTTGATGTTAGCTGTTGGCTTGCTGTATATTGCTTTTATTATATTTAGGTATGATCCTTGGATCCCCAGTCTCTCCAACACCTTTATCATAAAGGGGTGTTGAATTTTGTCAAACGCTTGTTCAGCATCCAATGAAATGATCATATGGTTTTTTTCTTTCAGTTTATTTATATGATGGATTACATTGATAGATTTGCGTATGTTGAACCAGCCCTGCATCTCTGGGATGAAGCCTACTTGATCATAATGGATAATTTTTCTAATGTGTTCCTGGATTCGGTTTGCCAGGATTTTATTGAGAATTTTCGCGTTGATGTTCATGTGTGAGATTGGCCTGTAATTCTCTTTCTTGGTTGTGTCTTTGTGTGGTTTTGGTATTAGGGTAACTGTAGCTTCATAAAAGGAGTTTGGCAATGACTCTTCTGTTTCTATATTGTGGAATACATTAAGGAGTATAGGTATTAGCTCTTCCTGGAAGTTCTGGTAGAATTCTGCATTGAAACCATCTGGTCCTGGGCTTTTTTTGGTAGGGAGACTTCTGATAACAGCTTCTAATTCTTCACGACTAACAGGTCTATTTAGATTGTTCACCTGTTCTTGGTTCAACTTTGGTATATGGTACTTATCTAAAAAAATGTCCATTTCTTTTACATTTTCCAACTTTGTGGCATATAAATTTTCGTAGTAAGATCTAATGATTCTCTGAATTTCCTCTGTGTCTGTGGTTATGTCCCCCTTTTCATTTCTGATTCTATTAATTTGCATGTCCTCTCTCTGCCGTTTGATTAATTTGGATAGGGGTTTGTCAATCTTGTTGATTTTCTCCAAGAACCAGCTTTTTGATTCATTGATTCTTTGGATTGTTTTCTGTGTTTCTATTTTGTTGATTTCAGCCCTCAGTTTGATTGTTTCCAGTCTTCTACTCCTCTTGGGTGAATCAGCTTCTTTTTTTTCTAGAGCTTTCAAGTGTGCTGTTAAGTCTCCCATGTGTGCTTTCTCCGTTTTCTTTATTTGGGCACCTATTGCTATGAACTTTCCTCTTAGCACTGCTTTCATAGTGTCCCATAGGTTTGAGTATGTTGTGTCTTTGTTTTCATTAAATTCAAGGAAGACTTTAATTTCTTTCTTAATTTCTTCCTTGACCCAGGGGTGATTTAGTAGTTGACTGTTCAACTTCCATGAGTTTGTTGACTTCCTGGGGGTAGCATTGTTGTTGAATTCTAATTTTAATCCATGGTGATCTGACAAGACACAGGTGGTAACTAATATTTTTTTGTATCTGTGGAAGTTTGCTTTGTTACTGAGTATGTGGTCAATCTTCGAGAAGGTTCCATGAGCTGCAGAGAAGAAGGTATATTCTTTCCTATTTGGGTGGAGTGTTCTATAGATGTCTGTTAAGTCCATTTGATTCAATACCTCCAATAAATCTCTTAATTCTCTGTTTGGTTTCTGTCTGATTGACCTGTCCATTGGTGAGAGAGGAGTGTTGAAGTCTCCTACTATTAGCATGTGTGGTTTGATGACTGCCTTGAGTTCTAGAAGAGTTTCTTTTACATATGTGGGTGCCTTTATATTAGGGGCATAGATATTCAGGATTGAGACTTCTTCCTGATGAGTTGTTCCTGTTATGAGTATGAAATGTCCATCTCCATCTCTTCTGATTGATTTTAGTTTGAAGTCAATTTTGTTAGATATTAGAATGGCCACACCCGCTTGTTTCTTAGGTCCATTTGCTTGGAAAACCTTTTCCCAACCCTTTACTCTGAGTAGGTGTCTGTCTTTGTGGTTGAGGTGTGTTTCTTGTAAACAGCAGAATGTTGGATCCTGTTTTCGTATCCAATCTCTAAGTCTGTGCCTCTTTATAGGTGAATTGAGTCCATTGATATTAAGAGATATTAACGACCAGTGGTTGTTGACTCCGGTCATTTTTTTTTTTTTGGGTAGTAGAGTGTATGCGTTTTCCTTCTTTGGATTGTGCTAGTGAAGGATTGCTAGATGTCTGAGTTATTGTAGGCAGTGTTGGGAATGTTGGATTCCTTGGGTTGTGATTTTCCTTCTAATATTCTCTGTAAGGCTGGATTAGTAGTTACGTATTGTTTAAATTTGTTTTTATCCTGGAATATTTTGTTTTCTCTGTTGATAGTGAATGAAAGCTTGGCTGGGTATAGTAGTCTGGGCTTGCATCCATGGTCCCTTAGTTTCTGCAGTACCTCTATCCAGAACCTTCTTGCTTTCATGGTTTCCACAGAGAAGTCCGGTGTAAGTCTGATAGGTTTACCTTTATAGGTTACTTGACCTTTTTCCTTTACAGCTCTTAATATCCTTTCTTTAATCTGAATGCTTTGTGTTTTGATTATTATATGGCGAGGGGATGTTTTTTTCTGATCCAGTCTATTCAGTGTCCTGTATGCTTCTTGCACCTTCATAGGAATATCACTCTTTAGAATGGGAAAGTTTTCTTCTATAATTTTGTTGAATATATTTTCTGGACCTTTGATCAGCAATTCTTCCCCTTCTTCTACTCCCAAACTCCCAAATTTTATAATAAACAAAAGGGTGGAATGTAATGATTCTGCCACACAACATGGCGGACACTTCTGGCTCAGCTGCATGAGCCCTGCGTGCATGTGTGAGCTCTGTCATCTGCGTAGATGTAACCATGCCATCCCCCTGTGCACATGTGTTAGGCAGCCCTTAAAAGCTGGAGGTACCATCTTTAGTCCCTTCCCCTCTGTACACCAACCTTCACCAGGCCTGTACACATACACCCAATAAACTCCTAAAAGGGTTTGTTGCATGTTCTGTGTTTTTTTTCTCACTCACGCTGAGTCATTTCAACAGGGCCAAGCAAGCAGAGTCTCTCCTGCCTGAAGGGGCTCTAGTCTGCCTGGTCCTGGCACACACAACCCTGGCTGACCTTCTCTTCCATTCCCTCTGCCTTGCTAAAGCCATTAGATTATATTCCGACATTTTTTTAGATAAGTACAATATACCAAAGTTGAACCAAGAACAGGTGAACAATCTAAATAGACCTGTTAGTCGTGAAGAATTAGAAGCTGTTATCAAAAACCTCCCTACCAAAAAAAGCCCAGGACCAGATGATTTCAATGCAGAATTCTTCCAGAACTTCCAGGAAGAGCTAATACCTATACTCCTTAATGTATTTCACAATATAGAAACAGAAGAGTCATTGCCAAACTCCTTTTATGAAGCTACAGTTACCCTAATACCAAAACCACACAAAGACACAACCAAGAAAGAGAATTACAGGCCAATCTCACGCATGAACATCGACGCAAAAATTCTCAATAAAATACTGGCAAACCGAATCCAAGAACACATTAGAAAAATTATCCATTATGATCAAGTAGGCTTCATCCCAGAGATGCAGAGCTGGTTCAACATATGCAAATCTATCAATGTAATCCATCATATAAATAAACTGAAAGAAAAAAACATATGATCATTTCATTAGATGCTGAAAAAGCGTTTGACAAAATTCAACACCCCTTTATGATAAAAGTGTTGGAGAGATAAGGGATACAAGGTTCATACCTAAATATAATAAAAGCAATATACAGCAAGCCAACAGCTAACATCAAATTGAATGGAGAGAAACTCAAAGCCTTTCCACTAAAATCAGGAACACGACAAGGCTGTCCACTCTCTCCATACCTCTTCAATATAGTGCTTGAAGTTCTAGCAATAGCAATAAGACAACATAAGGGGATCAAAGGGATTCAAATTGAAAAGGAAGAAGTTAAACTTTCGTTATTTGCAGATGATATAATAGCGTACATAAGCGACCCCAAAAACTCTACCAAAGCACTCCTACAGCTGATAAACACCTTTAGAAATGTGGCAGAATACAAGATCAACTCCAAAAAATTGGTTGCCCTCCTAAACACAAAGGACAAAGAAGCTGAGAGGGAAATCAGAGAAACATCACCTTTCACGATAGCCACAAATAGCATAAAATATCTTGGGGTAACTCTAACCAAGGAAGTGAAAGACTTATTAGACAAGAATTTTAAGTCTTTGAAGAAAGAAATTGAGGAGGATACCAGAAAATGGAAAGACCTCCTCTGCTCTTAGATTGGGAGAATCAACATAGTAAAAATGGCAATTCTACCAAAAGCAATCTATAGATTCAATGCAATCCCCATCAAAATCCCATCAAACTTCTTCACAGACCTTGAGAGAACAATAATCAACTTTATATGGAAAACAAAAAGCCCAGGATAGCCAAAACAATCTTATACAATAAAGGAACTTTTGGAGGCATTACCATCCCTGACTTCAAACTCTATTACAGAGCTACAGTTTGGTATTGGCATCAAAACAGAGAAGTCGACCTATGGAATCGAATAGAAGAGCCAGATATTGGTGTGGGAGAATTGTCTGTATTCTGTTAATCATATTTTAATAAAACGCTGATTGGCCAGGCAGGCAGTATAGGCAGGAAAGCCAGACAGGAAGTAGAGGTGGAGCAAAGAGACTGGGAGTATTCTGGAAAGCAGGAAGCTCCCTCAGCAGTTCTGCCCAGACCACCGGAGAGGAAAGATGTAAGCTGCTCCACCGGAAAAGGTACTGAGCCATGTGCTAATGTAGAAAAGAATAATGGGGTTATAAGAGCTAAAGCTCCCTCCGCACTCCTGCGCAGACCACCAAAGAGGCAGCATGTAACCTGACCAGCTGAGAAAGGTACTGAGCCGTGTGGCTAACATAGATAATGATAATGAATTAATATAAGTTACAAGGACTAATAAGAAGCATGACCTAATGGGCCAATCAGCTTTATAACTTATAGAGATCTCTGTGTGATTGATTTTCTCTGGGACTTGCCGGCTGTGGGGTACTGGGCGGGAACAGATACCCCAACAAGTCGGCCCTCATGTTACAGGATATTAACCCACAAACCTATGAATACCTGATTTTCGACATGGGAGCTAAAAGTATACAATGGAAGAAAGAAAGCATCTTTAACAAATGGTGCTGGCATAACTGGATGTCAACCTGTAGAAGGATGAAAGTAGATCCATATCTATCACCATGCACAAAACTCAAGTCCAAATGGATTAAAGACCTCAATATTAATCTGACCACATTGAACCTGATAGAAGAGAAAGTGGGAAGTAGTCTACAAGACACGGGCACAGGAGATCACTTCCTAGGTAGAACCCTAGTAGCACAGACAATAAGAACAACAATGAATAAATAGGACCTCCTGAAACTGAGAAGCTTCTGTAAAGCAAAGGACACTGTCATTAAGACAAAAAGGCTGCCTTCTGAGTGGGAGAAGATCTTCACCAACCCCTCATCAGACAAAGGTCTGATCTCCAAAATATACAAAGAACTCAAGAAACTAGACACTAAAACTCTAATTAACCCAATTTAAAAATGGGGTACTGAACTGAACAGAGAATTCTCAACAGATGAACTTCGAATGGCCAAAAGACACTTAAGGTCATGCTCAACCTCCTTAGCGATCAGGGAAATGCAAATCAAAACAACTTTGAGATACCATCTTACACCTGTCAGAATAGCTAAAATCAAAAACACCAGTGAGAGCCTATGCTGGAGAGGATGTGGAGTAAGGGGAACTCTCATCCATTGTTGGTGGGAATGCAAACTTGTACAACCACTTTGGAAATCAGTGTGGCGGTTTCTCAAGAAACTGGGAGTCAACCTACCTCAGGACCCAGCAATTCCACTCTTGAGAATATACCCAAGAGATGCCCTATCATACTACAAAAGCATTTGTTCAACTATGTTCATAGCAGCACTATTTGTAATAGCCAGAATCTGGAAACAACCTAGGTGCCCCTCAATAGAAGAATGGTTAAAGAAGGTGTGGAACATATACACATTGGAGTTTTACTCAGTGGTAAAAAACAATGACATCTTGAATTTTGCATGCAAATGGATGGAAATAGAAAACAGTTTACTGAGTGAGGTAACCCAGACCCAAAAAGAGGAATATGGTATGTACTCACTCATAAGTGGATCCTAGCCATAATTAAAGGACTTTGAGCCTATAATTCGTGATCCTAAAGAAGCTAAATAAGAAGGTGAACCTAAAGAAAATCATATAGTTATCTTCCGGGATATTGGAAGTAGACAAGATTTCCAGGCAAAACTTGGGTGCATGGGGGTGGGGTGTGGATGTTAGGGGAGATGGGGATAGAGAAGGGAGAAGGGGAGGATTCGGGAGATCTTGGGGGAATGGGATGGGTGGAATGGAGGAAGGGTGGATATGGGAGCAGGGAAGTAAATATCTTAATTAAGGGAGCCATTTTAGTGCTTGCAAGAGACTCAATTCTAGAGCGGTCCCCAGGTCCAAGGAGAGGTCCTCAGATTGTTCCTTGGGCAGCAGAGAAGAAGGTGCCTGAACTGGCCTTGTCCCATAGCCACATGGATGAATATCTTGCATATCACCATAGAACCTTCATCTGGCGATGGATGGAGATAGAGACAGAGACCCACACTGGAGCACTGGACTGAGCTCCCAAGGTCCAAATGAGGAGCAGAAGGATGGAGAACATGAGCAAGGAAGTCAGGACCACGAGGGGTGCATCCACCCACTGAGACGGTGGGACTAATCTAATGGGAGCTCACCAAGGCCAGCTGGACTGGGAGTGATGGAGCATGTGATCAAACTGGACACTCTGAATGTGACTGGCAATGAAAGCTGACTGAGAAGCCAAGGACAAAGGCACTGGATTTTGATTCTACTGCATGAACTGACTTTGTGGGAGCCTGGTTTGTTCGGATGCTCACCTTTATAGACCTGGATATAGGGGGGAGGACCTTGGACTTCCCACAGGGCTGGGAGCCCTGACTTCTCTTAGGACTAGAGAGGGAGGGGGAGGTGGGAAGGGGGAGGGAAAGGGGAGGTGGGGAGGAGGTGGAAATTTTTAATAAATAAATAAATTGATTTAAAAAAAGTTTGCCTTTCGGCTCCAGACCTCTGTCTCCCAGATCTGTACAAACCTTTCCATCCTTATACTTCCAAAACACTTAAACACTTTCTAGGATAGACTTCTGCCCCTGTTGCCTACCTCTCCGAAGCTCTCAAGACCTCCTACCCATCGCTCTCATACACAAGCAGATCCTCTAGCTATTTCTGCCTACACTTTTTTTTTTTACATGGATGGCCGTTCCTTTCTGTCAGACTGCCACAACACACTGACCCCTCCATTATCAATAATCATCCTCACTCTCTGGTTTCTGTTCCCTCATGATCACCTGTTCCCCACAAGTATCATCTCTCTTCTCACATTCCTACTTTTCCTTCGCCCAAATGACTGCCAAAGATCCATCACCAGCTGACTCCCCTAAATACGTCAACTGTCCAGACTTCTTAGATAGCAAACACTCTTAACAATTCCACACTCCCAATTACAAGACATAGCTAAACCCAAGCCATCTCCTCTCTGACACACACACACACACACACACACACACACACACACACACACTCATAACCAAACCTGAAGTATTTACCTATTACTATTATTCTATTATTAATAAAAGAAAACTCAGACCTGGTGCATGAACTAGCTTTTGGAACCCATTCCCTATGGAGGGATGCCTTGCTCAGTCTTGATGCAGGGGGAGGGGTTTGGTCCTGCCAGGCTTTGTTGAATTCCTATGGTAAGCCTTAGCCTTTCTAAGGAGTGGTTGAGGTGGTCTGGTAGGGGAGGCTAAAAGGAGAGGGAAGAAGCAAGGGAAAAGAATAATGGTTGTTATTTGAATAAATACAAATTTTAAAAATAAAAAATAAAAACTCAGGAGTCAGATAGTGGGGTAAAAAGTGATAGATGCAATGTACAGTGGAGGAAAAATCAGTTGATCCTAACTCCACATTTCCAAGAAAAAGTCTGTGGATCTCTCTAAGCCCCTCCATATATCTTCCTGTGCCTCCCTCCTTTTGAGTCCTCCAAAATCTTTATGGTTAATTCCAGTCAGCCAATTTCTAACTCTGCCCTCTGGTTCAAGGTAAGCTTTACCAGCCATTTTGGAGAGTCAGTGCAAACAAATATCCCACAACATTTTCTCCTTTTTGTCTAAATAAAAAGGAAAATTTCAATGCTAACACAGTTAAACTATATACAATAAGAACAATTATCAAGTAAGAATTACATTGACAATATCCAGTACATTTGTATTTACCAAATTTGGAGACCATATTCTGTTATCTATTCATCTTGATAAGTCCAGAGTTTTGTATCTAACTCACTTTCTATCATAACTTGTATTACTAACCTAGAAATATCTTTTTAGACCTTAAAAGACTTTCTTAGCTAAACAACTTAAGCTTATATGTCTCTCAACATTATACATTTTACATCTTTTTGTGAGTTTCTTTTCTGAATTTGGTAACAAGGAAAGCTGTAATTTTAACTATCTAGTCTTCAATCCCATCAGAGACCCAAGAAGGACAAAATATTACTCAAGCAAACAGGAAGTGCAGAGCAAACAACTTCAAAAACTATAGAAACGACAGAGACATCTGGCTGCCTTAACAGTCACACAAGTTTCCTCTGCAGTATTCTGACATCAATCTTCAACCTACAAGTCAAGAATATCTGACATATTTTTTTGTAAATCAAAAATTTTGAAAGACTGCTCTACCCTGTTTCTACAAAGTTTGGCAGTCACCTTCTTTTGTATTCTGCTCATCCAATTTGGACAACATTCTGTCAGCAGTGGAGACAAAGGTAGTTTTTTGCCCAGTGACTAGCTTTGACACAAAGAAAGCAAACTCCATAAAGAGGGTCTTTGATACCATCATCTTCTGAAGTAGATTGGTGGTGCCTGGAGCAGTTATGCCTCACTATCATGAAAAATCTTTTGTTATTTGAATGTCATAGTCTGTTGGTCTCTGAAGTGTTTGAGGACCATCTATCTATTTAAAATATATTTCTGTTTACCTTGAAAACATGCTACCAACCTAAATTGCTTAAATATCCTCAACAGTAAGTAATAATAGCTTATAAGTACAATACCCTAAAAATAGTAGAAACATATATATATATATATATATATATATATATATATATATATATTAAAACTAACCTTTCTGCATATTGAGAGTCAGTAACTATATTAAGAGGTTCTGGAAAATCTAATAATACCATGAGAATAGCTTGCAATTCTCACTTTTAAATGGAATCATGAGGGCTTTGAACCACTTTATTTATCTTTCCTGACTCATAATCTGCTGTTTCTGATTTATTTGCATTATTATAGAATATAGGGGCTCCAGAAATTGGAATCCCTCATATAATGTGAGGAAGAATTAAAGTGGTTCTCTTTATAAATTGAAGTCTCTGACTTTTGAGATATTTATTGCTAATCTGCTTTTGGGATATTTATTGCTAATTTGTTTCTAATCTCCTCAAAAAGTTACTGCAAGCTCTTTGACAATGTTCATTTTTTTGTCCATAATGAGGCAATTTCAGCATTAATAAAAAGGTACCACAATTTCTGCTGTGTCTATTCCTGTTAATTGACAAAGTCTCAATTTTCTTTTCAGAATTAGTTCAGAAATCTTTTCTACATAAGTCTTTAATTTTTTACTCAGTGTGGTAAAAATATCCTTTCTAATATATGATCATCTCTCTACATAAGAATTCCTGTAAGAGAATACATAGAAGGTAGTATGATCTGGATACAATCAAGCTCTGGATCCAAATGATCCATATATGCATCCTGTAATTTCTCTTCTACCATAGCCAATTCTCTCTCAGCCTTAGCTGACAATTTTCTTGGACTATTTAAATCCTTATCACCTTATAAGTTTTGAAATAAATTGCTTAATTCTTGAGTTTTTAACCCAATTGTGAGCTGTAGCCACTTAATATCTCCCAGTAAATTTTGAAAATCGTTAAGAGTTCATAATTGATCTATCTTGATTTGTACTTTCTGTGGTTGAACTTTCTGTATACATATGTTATATCTTGAGTAATTAATAGAATCACCTTTTTGTGTTTTTAAGAGCAATTTGTAATCCCTAACAAGGCAAATTTTTCTTAATTTCTTCAAATGTTTTTTCCCAGAGATATCTGCATCTGAATCATCTAGTAAGATATTATCTATATAATAGTATTATAGAGTAAGGAAACTGTTCATGAATTATTTGTACAACAATGGCTATTGTACAAATTATTGGCACAAGGTAGGGCTGTTTAATATCCCTTGTGGAAAAAAATTTCCACTGATACCTTTTAACAGAAATTGTAAGTAGGCACTGTGAAGGCAAAATTTTCTCTATCCTGTTCTTGTAAAGGTATAGTAAAGAGATGCAGTCTTTTAAATCTTTCACTGTAATAGACCATCCTTTAGTTAATGAAAAAGCCAAGGGAATTTCAGGTTGTAAAGTATAGACAGAAGTTTCTGGCCTGCCAGCAGCTCCTAAATAAACACACTGAGGTTTATATTAATTATAAATGTTCAGTCAATAGCTCAGACTTTTTACTAACTAGCTCTTTCATTTTAAATTTATAATATTTCTTAATTATGCTCTTTCATATAGCAGTACTTTTATTTACAGGACACACTTATATCCTGTTCCCTCTGCATCTGTCTGTCAACTTCAGACTCTGCCATTCTTCTCAGCATTTTCCTAGTCTGGCTCTCCTGCCTAACCTTATTCTGTTCAGCTTTTGGTCAGTCAGCTTCTTTATTAAACCAATCACAATGACATATATTCACATGGTGTAATGTAATGGAATATTCCACAGAAGTAAAAAGCCCATTGGCTGGATCACCTTATTAATAGCTTTTAGATCTGTTACCATTCTCCATTTTCCAGATTTATTTTTAATGACAAATATGTGAGAATTCCAAGAACTGGTTAAGTCTTCAATATTTTGAAGATTTAGCTGCTCCTGTACCAGTTGTTCTAGTTCCTGCAATTTTTCTAATGCTAAAGGCCATTGTTCCATCCAGATAGGCTTGTCTGTTAATTATTTTAAAGGTAGGGTTGTTGGTATCTTTGAAAGAGTGGCAGCTGTTGTGCCCTGCTTACATACAACCTGAATAGTCAGTGATTATTCTTGATTATACCTTTTAATATTTTTCTCAGAAGCAGTCTTTATTTTACAGTTTCTTTCTGAGAAAGGAAGAACTTTAATCTGTTTTTTTCATTGTTGTAACAAATAACATCCCCATAAATTAATTAAATTAACTCTAACACTTTAATTTCCCTACCTGTCATTCTGGTTCTATATTCTTGATCACCTTGTATTTTGTTTTACCTGAGATTAAGTTCCAGTTCCTAGAACCTACTTTCCTCCTGAAGAGGTCAATATGATTCTAAAATTTTGGTGAAATTATTATTACATCCATGTCTGAGTCAACCAAACCTTGAATTACAATGCCATTTACTTGTATTTTTGGCTTTGGGTTTTGATCATTTATAGAAGTTTTCAAAAAACACTTGTTTTATGTTCTTTCCTGAAAATTTTGTTTTGTCTATTGAAGCTGTTCTGTCATCCAGAGCAGTATGGTTTTTAGCAAAAAGCATTAAGTCTTTTAATTGCTCTGTGGGTGAGTTTCTCCAATGCTGACAGAGAACAACTGAATCAAATTTGATGTTGGAGCCTGTAAGAGGCCCCCGTAAGGGATTTCCCAATGCAAAGGGTTACCTTGTCTGTCCCTTGTTGATATGCATCCATTAATCTAATGCCAGTCTTTACCACACCTTCGACATACTCCAGAAGACTGAGGCCTTCTGTTTGGATTATTTCTAGAAAAAAAAATTTCTAGGAAAGTCTTGCCTACAATCCCTTTTCATCTCACTTTGTTTACCACAATTAAAACATCTGATTTTTTGATTGTTCTTAAAATTTTTAGAAATCGCTTCTCCTATTAAAGTAGCATCGTAAGTATGAGATCCAGGAACAGCTGTGTTTCCAGTCCATTCATCTCTGGGTGCTGATCTTGCCTTTAAAGAACTTTTCTCATTTTGATATAGCATTTTTAAAAGTCAAAGATTCAATTTATACTTGAAGTTACGTGGCACAAGTGAGAAGGAACCACGGAACATGCAACAAACCTGCTCAGAAGTTCATTGTGTGTGGGGGGGGGAGGTGTGTACAGGCCTGTGGTCAGTGTGCAGAGAAAAAGAGAAAGGGCTGAAGATGGTGCCTTCAGCTTTTCAAGACTGTCTAGTGCATCACACAGGGGGATGGCGTGGTTACATCATACGCAGGTGACGGAGCTCATTCATGTGCATAGGGGCTCATGCAGCTGCGTCATATGTAGGTGATGCAACCATGCTGCACGTGGGTCACGTGGGGTCCTTTAAGATTCCCGGGGCCATTAGGCACTTCTGCCTGAGGGCTTACCTGCACATGTGTGGCCCTGGAACCCGGAAGTGTCAGCCATGCTATATGGCTGAAGCATTACAATACTTGTCTAACTTCTGGGTCTAATATTATTCTATTTACAGCTGAAGTAAACCTTCGTAAAAATTCAGTGAAGTCACCTTTAGGCCTTGTGTAATTTTTGTAAATGATTCATTCCTCTTTCTTGACTCTTCAACCTTATCCCAAGCACTCAAAACTGATATAAGATATAGGGCCAAGGTGTGATGATCAAATCCAAGCTGTCTTTGCAAATCAGCATACTGGCCTTCACCAAGAATCTGGTCTTGAGAAATACCAATACCTCTAGCCCTATTTTGTTGTTCTATGGCCCTAGCTTCCTCTTCCCACCATGTATTTCATTGTAAGTGAGGACCAGCTTCCAATATTGCTGTAGCCAAATCTTTCCAGTCTTGGGGGACAATTATATTTCAAGTTTCCCATGAATTTAACATTGACTTCACATAAAGTAAATGTATATCATTTAAAATGACTGCTTCCTTAAATCTCTTCAAATCTAACATTTCTGCAGTTAACTTCTGCATAGCCTTGGGGGTATGCATCTGGCGGTCATTCTTGTAAGATAACTGATAAACTCGGGCTGGTTTTTGAGTAACCGTGGGCCACTTCTCTTCAGTTTTGTCATGCAATGGTGAGGTAGGCTCTGCTCTAATTTCCTCTGTCTCTTTGTGAATACTTTTTCTTAGTTTCCTTAGTAGATCTCTCTAAGTATCGTATCATATCAAGTTTTCATATTTAGCACAGATATCAAATCACTTTTTAAGGATAAAACATGAATTGCCAAACTGAAAATGAGTATGTAATGACATTATGTCAATCACAGCGGAGTATCCCTTCATTTAATTTTTCCATTTTCAAATGTGTGTGTGTGTGTGTGTGACAGAGAGGGAGGGGGGAGGGAGAGAGAGGGAGAGAGAGTATTTTTTAAATAAAACTGAATTTCCCACGTAAGAATTCCTTGGTGTCTCACCATAGCTTCTTACTTTTCAGTTTTCCACAGCAGCAGCAGTGGAGCTGTCGGGGGTGGGTAGCCTGCTGCAGAGGCATTGCTCAGGTGTGTGGGTGGGGCAGCACCTGGGCTAACTCCAGTCATCTGCGGCACTTGTGCTGCCAAAAAGTGAGGAGCCTCACAGGGCAGAACCGTTAGGCAAGCAGCTGCAATAGGGTGTCCAAACAACCAGGCTAGGTGTTGTGTTGCACGGGCCATGCCCAAGGCACATACAGCTGTCCTCAAGCAGCCTAGGGCCGAGAGCACCTAACCCCACAATGGCACTGAGCAGGGGCAGCTTCAAAAGAAACCACGTGATTTCACCAAGCATTGACCTATTATTAATAAAAACTCAAGAGTCCGATATTGGGGTTAAAAACTAGATAGGTGGAGGAATGATCAACTACCCCTAACTCTCCATGTTGCCAAGATGAAAAAAGACCATGAGCCTATCTAAGACCCTCTGTATATCTTCCTGTGCCCCCCCATACAGGTCCTCCAAAATCTCTACAGCTATTTCCCTGATTCTGCCCTCTGATTCAAGGCAAACTTTAATATCAGTCTTGGTGTATCAATATGAACAAATATTCCACAACACAAATTCTCACTTAGGTCAAGGTCATCCAACAAGCTCTGACCTCAACTTCACTGACACATTCTTCAATGCCTCTCATTGCTTTCATTGTGTCTCTCTTCAGAGACCTCCGTCTGTCACAGGCCCTCTTGCCACCAATACCCCAGTTGCCAATGCCCCACTCCCACTACTGACTGCTTGTCCCCTTGACCACCCAAGTTCCGCTTTGGGAACCAAAGCCAGGCTCTCTCAAACTTTTCACAGCAAGCCCAGAACCTGTTTTGGACCATCCCCAACCATTTATGTTCCTATAATACCTCAATTCCCAAACAAACACACACACACACCATAAAAGACTATTCTGATATAATGGGAGCCTCTCAAATTGTATTCTTACCAACACATCCAGGCCCTACTTTCGGATAACAACTGTTCCCCAATTCTGTTCCCCAATTAACTTTATATAACAATCTAAATTTCCATAGCTCCTCTCAAAATCTCTCAACAAACTCGAAGTAAGTACTCCTGCCAACCAACAGCCTGAGTTCTCCCTCCTACTGCCTAATCCTAAGGGTGGAATCTTTCCCCTTTCACTGGAATGACTCCCGGTTTCCCTGGTCTTGAAACTCCTCTTCTCAACCACCAGGACCATATCTAACAGTTTCAAATGTTCATCCAAAAGAAAAAATAATTTTCTAAACTCCTTACCTTCACCTCTGTCCTTGGTCTATTTGTTCCAACAGATTTGAAATCAACTTCAAGTTACTCCAGCAAACTCCAGAGCCTGCCCCCTGTTTCCTCAGAATCTAGATCTTTGACCAGCTTCACAGACTACACTTTCCTCACCTCAGATGGTTCCACAGACCCTGGACATCAACGGACATAACCTGTTCTTCCCAAATTTGTCCAGCAATCCAGCCTCCTAGGGTCCCATAACAACAACATCCCAGTGTCAGCAGGAAGTCACCAGAAAGAATGGTGCCCACTTACCCAATACCCAGCCACCTATTAATAAAACAAAAAGGTGGGGATGAGGGGACTCTAACCAGTCCTGGCCTGGCAGACATGGCTTTGGCAGGCCTTGTCCTTCTCTCCCATTCCCTCTGCCTTGGTAAAAACTATAAGATCATGTTCCTAAAGCTAGCCCTCAAGGTCTATTCCCACATTTAGTCCCTTCATCCTCCTGGGGCTGACTATCAAGGACTAGCTATGAAAGGATTAAAGTCCAGCAATCAAAAGCTCACTTTGGTTCACCTAATTAAGCCCAATTAAAATATGCCACCTCATCCTAGCCCATTCTAACACAGACCTCCCCTTCTCCTCTTAAAAATTGCACCTGCAAGGTTATTTGCTGCTGCTTTTCTGCCTGAATCAGAAATCAGACACTTCAACTTTTCTTCCCCACTTAACAGAGGATCTCTCTGTGAAAATAGGTATTTGGGTGTGGTTTGTGCCTAATCCAGGATTTGAAGGGAGACCCCTACCCTACCTTGGTTTTCTTCATTGTCCAAGTGCACGGCTCCAAGCAAGCGTGGTCTGTCCTCCGAAGTGCATGGGACCAAGTGTGGTAGTTTGAATGTAATTGACCACCATAAGCTTATAGAAAGTGGTACTATTAGGAGGTGTGGCCTTTTTGACATATGTGCGGCCATGTTGGAGGAAGTGTGTCACTGTGGGAGCAGGCTTTGAAGTTTCCTACGCTCAAGATACTGCTCAATATCTCAGTTAACTTCCTATTGCCTGAAAGAGCAAGATATAGCTCCTTCTCCAGCACCAGGTTTGCCTGCATGCCATCATGTTTTATCATGATGATAATGGACTAAACTTCTGAAAATGTAAGTTACCCCAATTAAACGTTTTTTTTCTTTATAAGAGTTGTTGAAGCCATAGTGTTTCTTCACAGCAATAGAAATTCTAACCAAGATTGCAAGAAAGCATGGTCTGTCCTCCCAAGAGCACAGGGCCAAGTAAACATGGGCCCTGCTTTCAGGACCATTGACAAAAATAATTTTTTCTTCTAATTGTTCTCATTGGCGTTTTGTTCACAGCTATTCACAAGTAACTGCTATACATATTTTAACAGTTGCTTGAGTATCCACCAGCCTAGTCAAACTTAAACATAAAATTAACTGCAGCACTCATTCACTGAGTGTTGTATTTCAAGTAATAGTAGCTTTCATCTCTAGAATTTCTCTGCAGCTTTTTTCAAATTTACTTTTTTTTTTACTGATGGTATCTTCTTTTTATCTTTATTCCTTATTTTGTGTTTTTAATATGCTAATATCACTTCACTTAATGTGTTGATGACTCTCAACAACAAGTAATGACCTTTTTTCCAATTTTATTAAAAATAGATTATTTTCTTATATAATACATCCTGATTATGGTTACCCTCCACTACTCCTCCCAGTCATCATGGCCCTGCTCCCATCTAGATTCAGCCTTATTTAGAGTTCTTATTTCTTTTACTTTAAAGTGCTCATTGGTAGTTTTGTTTGCTTACCTAAATTATTGAAAAAAACAGACTCCAACTAGGACTGGATTGAGATGCCACAGGACATTGTCCTTTCACTTCAGTATGTATCCAGACAAGATATTGACACCAAATGAAAGCAAATAATTAGTTGAGAATAATAAATCTGGAGGTCTGAGAGAGAAAGTAAAAACTCAAAGTCTGTGATTATAAGTCTAATTATAAGTCACTCCCAATCATGTATCTTATCAAAGTCCTAGCCCTGAGTGTTTCAGATTATGACCTTACTTGGAGACAGATTTGTTGCTCATTTGATTAGTAAGTTAGAAGCAAAGTCACTCTAAGACAGAGTAACACCTCCATGTACATTTAAATTAATAAATAACCCAATGCACTCTGGGTTTCTCTTGCTTTACTTGGGGCTTCATGTTTGGTTTCCTGTTTTGCAGTGCGTGTGTGCTAGCCATGTGCCAAGATTTTTTTTTTTATTTCACTTTATGTGAATGGGTGTTTTGCCTGGGTACATGTCTGAGCAGCACTTGTATGCGTAGTACCCAAAGAGGTCTGATCTCAAAAACAAAACTGTCTATGTTTGCTCTGGGTATTTCCTGCATGACTTTTACTATGCTGAAGTTTGTTTTCTTCTATAATGAGTGTGGGTGCTTTATCGTGAAAGTATGTTTAGTTTTGTTAAATGGTTATCCTGAGTCACTTAAGATAATTGTGAGTGTTTTCCTTTCATTTATTAATGTGGTATACTACAATAAATGATTTTTTTATATGTTGAATCATCTCTGTATTCTAGAAAAACATTTCATTTGATTATGGCATATGATCCTTCTAACACGGTTTTGAATTTAGTATTTTGTTGGTTTTAATACCAGTATCCATAAGGAACACTAATTTTTGTTTTCTTCAGTTATTTGTTATCAGGGTAATGCTGGCTTCCAAGAGTGATTTAGAATCTGAAGTGTTGAATCAGCAATTAAGAGTGCTTGCTGCTCTTCCAGAGAACCCACATTTGGGTTCTAGTTCCCAGAACCTACATCAGGCAACTCACAACCACCTGTAACCCCACCTCCTGGGAATACAGCAACCTCTCTGTCCATTGTAGGCACCTGAATATGTACTATACACAGACACATAGACACACACAAAACTAAAATTAAAAATATTTAAAGGAACTAAGCAATGTTCCTTCTTCAATAATTTTTAAATTTGAGGGTACCAGTTCAATTCAAATACTTAGCAGATTTCATTAGTGAAACTATTGGATCCAGAATTTTTCTCTGTGTGGATTTTTTATTGATTCAATCTCCTTGTTGTTTCTAAATCTACTCGTATTCTGTTTTTATGATGTAGTCTCCATAGCTTTTATTTCTAAGAATCTGTCCATTTCATCTAGATTATTTTATCTGTTGGTAAAATGTCATTCAGAAAACCGTCCAATAATCCCATGTATTTCTATAAAACCCATAGTAATATTTCTGCTTTTATTTCCGAGAATAATTTGAGTCTCTATTTTCCTTAGTAAATCTGACTAAAGATTAATCAATTTTAGTGAACATTGAGGAGAATTGGTTTTAGTGTTGCTTAATATTTCCTAAAACAAACTGCAATTTACTATTTATGTGTCCCCTCCAACTTTCAACCCTTCGATAGAATTGAGTTTCAAGGTATTCTCATCACATAGAACTTCCAGCAAGACCGCTATGTGGATGGAAGATGGATGCCTGGTGCTTCCTACTCACCAATAGTCCCCAAATCTTTCTTTATGGATAGACGATTCTGAAGAATACATAGTTTATAAACAACAACATTTCTGTGCAATGAGGTGTGTTCTTTCTTTTAAAGAAGGGAGAGTAGACTAACATAGCCACCTGTTCCTATATGGAAGAAATCGCAGCTTACAGTGTCTTGTATGGAATACCACTCCACTACTACATCATAGAAACAATTTGTATGGGACACCACTCCATGAGGTCACCAGAGACACATGGCTAAGATAACATCACTACTATATTATAGAAATATTATTTCTAGGGTTTCCAAGATTTTGTGATTCAACATGTAGAGGAAAAGGAGAAAGAATGAAATTCCTGAGTAAAAAAGTTAGATGTATGTAAGCTCTGGACTCACTGGACTGAAAGTTCACACTGCATCATGGAATAGAATGATAAAATGTCCATGACTCCTCTACTCATCCAATAAATACTAATTGTCTACCATTATTCCCCTAGTGCTGCCCTAGACACAGAATACACAAAATGAAGAGAAAGGGTAAGTCAAGGGCTGGCAGGAGGGCCAAGAATAGAAGCACTTCAAGACAAACAACCTGAGTTCTCTCCCCAGAACCACAACGGAAGAGGTCCTCTGATGGCCACACACATGGAGGCCTACAGGTCACTGGACTCACATACACACAATAACAATAACGATGTATTATTATAATAAATAAGTGACTAAAACATTTTAAAAGCCTCTTTCTCATGAAGGTTGCATAGAGATAGGTCAAAAAGTAGCCACAACAAGTAAGTCATATGGTCTGTACAGAGGTGTAAAGACTATGAAGAAACCATAAAGGGTGGAAGGGAATAAGGACAGATAAAGTTGGAAACAAGACACTGATTCTCTTGAAATCCAGCCTCACTGCAGCAAGCAACTCATCATTCCATATAAAACATTGGATCAGTGGCTAATACTACCTTGAACATACACCTGCTCTCATATACAATATGGAAATTGGTCTTTCACCACCTGAAGATTCTTTTGATCTTTTTCCTCACTAAATGAAAATATACCAAAATTCTGTGCCCGTCACTTACTGTATTGAGCCCCTTAATATTTTTTTTTAAAAAAAGGAGGAAAGAGAAAACCTGAATAAATATCCCTAGCCTTCCCTTAAAGCTGGTGCAATTATTGAACTGATTTTATAAAGGACTTGTTAAAATGCCAAGAGTGCCACAGAAAACACGTCAAATAAAGATTTAAGTTTTCTTTATGAAAAAAAAGTGTTTAACGAGGGTTTATGGGGTCTTATAAAAACACCTTAACACCTTATAGACCGATGGGAGAAAGAGCTCTATTTAAGTATCATACCAGACCACCCAATGCTGGTGTCTAGAAGCCTCAAACAGACCCATCCTTGGGAGCCTATGTGGAGACCCTTAATTTTATGATCATTTTAATTGTATTTGGGTTATTACCTCATCCTCCAGAAAACACCTACACCATTTAATAAAAATGAGTGGAGAACACTGTTCTAGTTAAAGTATGTATTAACCAAAAACATAAACTAAGTATGTTTCACCATAAATTAACTGGGTGTTTAGTGTTTTACCTTCAAGTTATATTTATTTTCTTATAACACGGTATGTTTCAGTATGTACCAAATCAATGTTCATTGACTTAGCGTTTAGGCAGCCTGTGCTATCTCTACCTCATATACCCCACACACCTGCCCTATGTTATAAGGTAGTAAGTACAGCTGGTTAATTTTGCATATACTCTGAATAATAACTACAAAAATTACAAATCTTAAAAACAAAAACAAATAAAAAATAATCCATGTGTTTTTGCAATCTTTGGCAGTGTGACTGCACTAGAATTACTTACATTAATGAATGGTTCCAATACATAATGTTGTCATCTTCTACCATAAACAAAGAATACTGAAAAAAAAATCCTCCTTCCCTTTGTATTGGTGTAGAATCTAGACAACAGATTTAGAATTCTTACCTTTAGAGCTCTGATTCTCTCTCTCTCTCTCTCTCTCTCTCTCTCTCTCTCTCTCTCTCTCTCTCTTTTCTTAAAAAAAGAGAGTCCTGCAAGAATATTAAGCTATACAAAGGCCTAGGTTAGACCCATGCAGGCTCCCTGATTGTTGGTCTAGTCTAGTCTCTGTGAGCTCTTTCAGTTCATGTTTATTGATTCTGTGGGTTTTCTTGCGATGATCTTGACCCTCCTGGCTCCTACAATCCTTTTTTCCCATCTTCTACAGGATTCGTTGAGCTCTGCCTAAAGGCTGACTATAGTCTGCATCTGTTTCCATCAGTGCTAAATGGAGGTTCTCTGACAGTAATTATTCCAGGCTCTTGTCTATGAGCATAGCAGAATATTATTAGGAATCATTTTATTTGCTTCATTTTTTATTTTTATTTTTGATGGTCATATTTGGTTCTATCCTAAGTCTCTGAGACAAACAGCCTTTGTTTTCTGGTGCTCCAGACTAAGTCTTGGAGTGGGCTCCCTCTTGTGGCATGGGTGTCAAGATGGGCCAGTCATTGTTTGACCACTCCCACAATTTCTACGCCACCTTTACCCCATCTTTACATCTTTACATTTTCCTGGCAGGAAAAATCAGAGGTCAAAGGTTTTGTGGCTGGATTGGTGTCCCAATTCCCTCACTGAAAGTCTTGCTTGCTTAGAGGAGATGGCAAGTTCAGGATCCATCTCCCCCATTACTTGAAGTCTCAGCTAGGGTCACCCTAATAGATTCCTAGGAATTTCCATTGCACTAGGTTTCCATCTTTCACCATAATCGCCCCCAGTTCCAGCTGTCTATCTCAGAACTCTCTCCCTCCACTCTCTCCCGGCACCTGATCCTTCCTGTTCCCATCCCCACCTTACAGAAGGAACAGGGGCTGTTTCTAATGCTTTTGCCTGCTTTTGGGACCCCTTTCCTCCTACTGGGTTGCCTCATCCAGCCTTAATATAAGGGGATGTGTCTAGTCTTATTACAACTTGATATGCCATGTTTGGTTGATATCCCTGAGTGGCCTTTTCTGAAGGGAAATGGAGGAGGAGACGATGGGGAGGGGCAAGGTGTTGGGATGAGAGGAGAGAGAGGAAACTGTGGTTGGGATGTAATACATAAATAATTAATAATTAAATTAATAAATTATAATTAAATATTAATAAGTAAATGATAAATTAATGAAGAGTAAATTAATAGACAAAGAGATAAAGGATACTGGTGGGGATAAAAGACCACTAAAAGGGATTGAAAAGAGAGAGATGAGAGAATCTTGAGGGATAGAGTAAATAGAATATACTACAGGTTGTCTTAGGGTTTCTATTGTTGTGAAGAGACACCACAACCATGGCAACTGCTACAGAGGAAAACATTTAATTGGGGTGGTTTACAGTTTCAGAGATTTAGTCCATTATCATCATGATGATATATAACATAGAGGCAAGTAGGCAGACATGGTGCTGGAGACGGAGTTGCAAGTTTTATACCTTGATCCAAAGGCAACAGGAAGTGAACGGGGTGTGACTTAAGCATATATGAGACCTCAAAGCCCACCCTCACAGTGACACACTTCCTTCAACAAAGTCACACCTACTCCAACAAAGTTACACCTAATACTGCCACTCCCTATGGTCAAGCATTGAAATGTGAGTCTATGGGGACTATTCCCATTCAAATCACCTTGAAACTGTCAAGGAACAAACCCAACCAATTAAAAAATTTTAAATGCCCCACCCCAAATAAAAGGATAGGCAAATAGAACTTAGAATTAGTAACTCTGACTCCAACTACTGTTTGCATCGGTTTCCTAGCAACTCCTTCAACTACCAAGTTTGTAGTTGTCCCTGTTTCTGTCTTTCTATAACCATTAACCCTGGCGCCTGACCACCCTCCTCCCACAAGCACACTGCACTTAAAGAGCTCTTGCTGCAGACCTAAGTCTCAGAACTGCTAATGTCTTCTCAGCCTTCAGTTACTGCAGTCCTGAGGGCCACTTGCTCAGCTCTTCTGTGCCATCACTCCTTCATGAAATACCATCTTCTGTCATCATGATCCTGATGCTCTTCCTATTCTGTTACAGAGCCTTCTTAGTCTTCCACACTGGCCTTTCTCCCTCCCACCCAAGTCTCTCAGAATTGTTGATGGCCCATGTCATTCCTGAATAATCTTCTCTTCACTCTCTAGATGATTCTGTCAATCTTCATCTATCAAATATGCGAGCACAATCAAACTCATGTCATGATGTTCCTTTCTCCCTCAAAAAAAGTCACCTACTCTTCCATGGTTTCCCACCTTGGTCTTTACTGCTATCCACCAAGGGCTAGTGCTAGAGGTCCAGAGGCCACCAATGATGCTCACTTTCCTTTGCTTCCCCCCATGTGACTGGCAAGCAAGCTAGCACTGTATTAAAAAAGAAAAGAAAAGAAAGACATACAAGAGAACATAGGAAAAAATTAATTTTGTTAGATGACTAGATAGTCATAGGAGAGCTGGAAAGGATGCCTTTGTGTCCATCAGTAAACAGCTAATACTGACAGGACAGGGATAGCCAAGTAATAACCCAAACTCCTGCCAAAGCCATGGGAAACAGCAATAGCTTTCAATGATAATATAAACACAGAGAGCCTCGATTCACCAACTGAAAGATGTGAACTAAATGACAGAAATTTAAAAATGAGAATGAGTTCCCTGCTGTCTCTGATAAATTTGCCTTAATGGCAAATACATCCATGGTTCCATTTATTGAGAGTCAAAGGATGGAAATCCATCCATCAAGCAAATTAAAGCCTATATGAGCTGTGATAGCTATTCTCACAACTAATTAAGTAGACACAAATACAGAAGACCACTGCATATTTAAAAGTGAGCACTGTCATTTAAAAGATATAACAATTGAAATACATATTTCACATGTACATAAGTATGTATGTCTCAAATGTTGGGGTTCCCAAGCCTAAATGACATGAAAGTCAGGTAGGTCCTGTTCCAACAGTACTGGGAGATTTAACACCCAGTTCTTTCCTTTAGGTATGCCTTCTAAACTAGGAATCATCACAGAAACTTCAGAGTCAATTCATATCATAGATCATCCTATTTAATATACACATGCAGAATATTCCATCCAACAGATAACAAATACATATTTGTCTCAGTGTCCCATGACACATCTTTAACACTCAACAACATTATAGGACATAAAGCAAGTCTTAATAAGTTAAAAATTAAAATAAAAATTAATTTGCTTGTACCTTGGCAGAAATAAACAGCAAAAGAAAACACAGAAGCCACATGAATACTCAGATACAAAAAATACACTTTCGAATGAATAGGAGGAAACTTTAAAAGTCCTAGGATCAAATAAAAATGGTGGCCCAATGTACCAGAATTTTAGATACAGCTAATAAAGATATAAGAAGAAAAATACAGCTATAATTTCTTATATTATAAACTTAGAAAAAGCCAGGCACGTTAGCACATGCCTTTACTCCCAGCACTCAGCAGGCAGAGGCAGGCTGATCTCTATGAGTCAGAAGGGAGTCTGGTCTGCATAGCAAGTTCCAGCCTAGATGGGGCTATAGTGAGACCCTGCTTCAAAAAAGACAATGAAACCCAAGAGAGGGGCAGGTGAGCTAGTTAAGTGGGTAAAAATGCCTTCCCCAAGCCTAACAATGTGAGTTTGAACCCTGAGACCCATGTACACACTGTGGCATTCTCTCTCTCTCTCTCTCTCTCTCTCTCTCTCTCTCTCTCTCTCTCACACACACACACACACACACACACACAGATAGAGAGAGAAAGAGAGAGAGAGAGAGAGAGAGAGAGAGAGAGAGAGAGAGAGAGAGGAGGGAGGAAGGGAGAGAGCTGTGGGATAACCCCTCTGTATGCTGTGAATACGTATTATTGCCATTGGCTAATAAAGAAGCTGATTTGGCTTATAGCAGAGAAGAATAGATCAAGGTGAGAAGTCCAACCAGAGAAACAGGGCAAGAAGGTGGAATAGGAGAGACGCCAGGAGTCACAGGAGAAGCAAGATGTGAGGTAACAAGCCACGAGCTTCACGGTAAAATATAAACTAATAGAAATGGATTGATTTAGTTGTAAAAGCCACTTAATCATAATCCTGAGTTAATAGATCAAACCATTTGTAAGTAATACTAAGCCTCTGAATGAGTATTTTAAAAGTGATTGCAGGACCAGGCAGGAGGAAAAAAGCCTCTGTTTACATATGTTGCTTCAACGTGGGGCCAGAATTTCCACATAAGACCTAACAAGCTTAAAAAGTGGTTCTAAATACACAAAAAGAAAAAGGCAAGAGCAGCTTCATAGTTCATGTCTCTCACTACAGGTGACGGTACAGAATTGCATCCCCTGACCACAGAGGGCCTTAGCCACCGGCAGTTCCTCAGCCTCTTACCTGGGTCATGGTGAAGCGGTTTCTCCCAGATGCTGCCTGCAGGCCTGAGAGCACAGCTACAGGCTTAAAAACACAGCTGGATGCTACATAGTACTCCTTCCCAGGGTTGGGGAGGTAAACGTGACTCACACTGGTACCCCTAACATGTTCAAAAGCTGAGTGGGGTGGGACCAGCTGCCAAAGCCACTGCTTGGGTCCTAGTCATGCCTGCTTACCAGTTTAAAAACTCTCCTGGTCAAAAAAGAATTACGGTGATGTGGGATTCTCCTCTGTATAGTGTGAATATGTTTTATTACCATTGGTTAATAAAGAAGCTGCTTTGACCTATGGTAGGGCAGAATAAAGACAGGTGGAAAATCTGAACAGAGATATCGACAGTAGGTGGAGTCAAGGAGACACCGTGTAACTACCAAAGGAAAAGGATGCTAGAACCTTACTGCTAAGCCACAGCCTCATGGTGATACACAGATTAATAGAAATGGAATAACTTATGATGTAAGAACTAGCTGGAATATGGCTAGGCTATTGGTCAAACAATGTTGTAATTACTATAGTTTCTGTGTTGATTATTTGGGTCTGGGAAGCCAGGAAACAAACAAGCAGTCTTAATTTACATTATAGAGGTACAATAAGGACTAACTCAGACCAAAAATAAAAAAGACCTCTGAAGGGGTCACAGTGTGTTTAATAAATATACATAGGCTTGGGAGAGAGGATAAAGGATAGACAGAATCATAAATTTAAAAAATAATATAACGATAATAAACTGAGGTTTTAAAAAGAGTGCAAAATTATAATAAGCCATAATAATCCACATAAATATGGGAAATACTCAGAGATTGTGGATTATGCATATTATTATGCTTTCTTTAAGTTTTTTGATGGTTAATAAGCAAACTGCTAAGAGACATTTGATTGTGGGAGCTGCTAATTTAAACCAACATGTATATTTTTAAAGGTATCTTAACTTCAAATTTTGGGTCTAAGAAATGTTGCTTTGGAAAAGAAGTTCTGCTTTTGTTTCCATAGAAGATGAGAAGCTGTGGATCCCTTCCAGATTAATGTAGTTTGATCCAAGAAGACCACCTGAGAGGTCTCCAAAGGGAACAATTGTCCAGGTGATCCAACATCCAGAACAGCTTCAAAACATCTGGCTGAGATAATACAGCCTCACAGACTACTATAGCCAAGATTTAACCATAATTCTAAGTTTTTTCAGGATCCCTCAAAGATTACTGTGCCCAACAATCAGCATGAAGTAGGCTAGAAAACTATATCCAAATTCCCCAAATATTGTTTACAAATGTTTGTTTGCAATTAAAGGGGGTTGTTTACAAATTATTATTGGTCATAGTCAAACTCTTTCTAAAAGAAGAAAATAGAATATGATATACAAATGATCTACTCTTTTGTAGATTATTGAATCTAAATCCTTAATCTAGAAGACATCTGTTAATCTCAAAATATTTTACATTGGTATGAATTTTAGTTTATTGATATAAGCTTAGGGTTGATTTCATTATACTCTATGCATATTTTTCCTCTTGTTTAAGGTATGTGTTTCTATAGCTCACTTAAAAATATAATGTATAAATTAAGAAATACAGATCAAAGTTATCTATAATGATTAAACATAAGGTCATGTTAATTATGTTTTCTAGATATGCAGAGATATATTTCAGATAGATAGGCAATCTTCAAACACTTCAAAAACCTATATAATATGGCATTTACATGTTTTAATAACTTAAAATTCTTTAAAATTTAACAACTTAAACTTAAAATGTGAGATACATCTGCTACTGGCAGCACCAATTTACTTCCTTAAAAGAAAATGGGAACTGAAGACATTCCATATGGAGTTTGTTTTCTTCTTGGCAAAACTGGCCTATTGGGAAAAAAACTGCCCTTGCCTTGACTGCTGAGAGTAAGTAAACTGTCCAATATGAACAAGCAGGACACAAGGATAAATGACTGCTGAGCCTTGCCAAGACAGAATAGAACAGTCTTTCTAATTTCCCTGCTTCTGAAAATGGTCTGTCAGGTATTCTAGGCCTAGAGCCAAAGTTGGATGCCTCAGTGTTTCAGAGAAAACTTGGGCGACTGTCTAGGCCGCCAGCTGTTTCTGTCATTTCTTGCAGTTTTCAGAAGTCACTTGTTTGCACCTGCTGCTTACTCAGGCAATACTATTTCCTTTTCAGGTCTTTGATGGACTTGAAGACCAGACAGTTATAATCATCATTTTGTCTTAGTTATGATAAAAATGTAAAATAGATATAAAACTTTAGACTCACCAAGGTAGGACAGATAATTAAATATTTACTATAAATTTGTCAAATATAAGTAAACTAAATATTGTAATTGTAATTCTTACTTATAGCTGTTTTATTGTATGCAATGTTACTGTGTTAAAATTAAAACCTTCCTTTTTGATTAGACAGAAAGAGTGAAATGCTGTGGGATAGATAACCCCTCTGTATGCTACGAATATGTTTTATTACCATTGGTTAATAAAAAATGATTTACTCTATAGTCAGGCGGAATAGAGCCAAGTGGGAAATTCAAGAAGAGATACAGGGAGAAGAATGGTGGAGTCAGAGAAAAACCAACAGCCTCTGGGCAATTAACAAATGGGGTAATAAGCCACAAACCTCAAGGTAAAATATAGAATATTTCAAATGGGTTAATATAGAAAATCCTTCTATATATGTATTGCATTTATTGGTTAATGAATAAAGAAATTGGCTTAAGCTGATAGAGCAGAGTAGAGCTAGGCAGTGAAAACTAAACTGAAAGGTAGGAGAAAGAAGGCAGAATCAGAGAGAAGCCATGGAGCTGTTGCCAGAGACAGACATGCCAAAATGTTGCTGGTAGGCCACAACCTCATGGTGATGCATAGATTAATGAAGATGGGTTAGTTTAGAATATAAGAACGAGCTAGCAATATGCTAGTAATAAGCCTGAGCAATAGGCCTAACTATTTGTAATTAATATTGAGCCTCTGAGTGATGATTTTAAAAGGGCCTTGGGACCGAGAAGGACAGAAAAAGGCCTCCATTTACATTACACACAGGTGCACACACAAAAAGAGAGAAAAGGAGGAGAGGGAGGAAGGGAGAGAGTATATAAGCAAATAAAGTGTACTGTAGTAAGAAAGTTTAGTAAGAAAGAAAACCAAGGAATTGTCCATCTGCACTTTCAGGTTCCAGATTTGCAAAAGAAAAGCTCAAAGAGAACTCAAAGCTACAACCTAATAAAGTACCTCAAGTTTCTAGAAAAGTAAAAAGCCAAACTCAAGTGCAGAAGGAAGCTAACAATAAAGAATACTTCAGAGCAGGGCCTACACACATCTAAGCAAGGTAGAGTCCCACTGCTGAAAGGAGAAGACACAAGCCCCATCCCAAAGCAGAAGCAATCTCCAAATGATAGTCACTCACAATGGGAAAATTAGTTTCCTCCAATAGAACCTCACTGGGTATACAACCCACATGTAAGGGTGGGCCTTATGCCCAGCAGTACATGGCCAATCAACAATGGTATTTTTGGAGGGTTGCTGTCTTACAATGCTTTGGACATTTTTAATCTTACAGATCTTTTGTTCATATATTATAGTTTTCCAGGTTTTTGTTTTTATGAGTTTTCTGTGAGAATGTGGGTATCCTAGCATTTATATGTGCTTCTTGTATTTTCTTTGGCTCTTTTTTCTGTTTATTTTTATTTTATTTTAGATGTTTGTATTCTAATGAGAGGAAAAGAAAGGGTGTGGGTTCTGGTAGGTGGGGAGGATCTGGAAGAGCTGGGGGGACTGTAATCAGAATATATTGTATGAAAAAAATCTATATTCAATTATAAAAAGGATTGTTGAAGAGAATAACAGGACAGAGACGGAAAACATATTTGCAATCAAGCAAATATTTGGTTCTTTGAAGTGATAAATGAGCTGGACAACCCAAAGCTAATTAAAATAAAGAGAGGGAAGAGTAAATTTAATAAAACTAGAGATGAAAAGGCAGTTGTTAGAAGAGATTTCAGTGTAATGCCCAAGGCTCATTAGAGAACACTGTCAGCACATCATCTAAAGAGTGGGAGAATCTAGAGGAAACGGATTAACTCCTGAACACATATGCCCTACTGAAACTAAACCAAGATGATATAAACAACTTAGACCACAGCAAGCAATAAGATGAAACAGCAATTTAAAACGAAAACAAAGAGAAACCCAGAAAGAGGGGTTCACTACGGAAATCTAGAAATCTTTAGGGAAGAACTAACACCAACACTTCTTAAATTGTTCGGCAAAATAAAATGGAAGGAATGCTATTAATTGCATTATACAAAGCTCCTCGTATCTTTTTTGTTTTGTTTTTTGTATTTATTTTGAGACAGGGTTTCTCTGTAGCTTTGGAGCCTGTCCTGGAACTAGCTCTAGTAGACCAGGCTGGTCTTGAACTCACAGAGATCTGCCTGCCTCTGCCTCCCGAGTGCTGGGATTAAAGGCGTGAGCCACCACCACCTGGCTAAGCTACTAGTATCTTGATATCAAAACCAAATAAAGACACTTAAAAGAAAAAAAATATAAACGAATTTCCCTGATTAATATATATGCAAAAATTCTCAACAAAGACAATGAATAAAGAAAAGACACATGGCACTGTTCTTTTTCCTCATAATAGAGACTAATAGAAAAAAATAACCAAATAAAACAATTGAATTATATACTAATTAATAGAAAATATAGAAATAATAAACAACCAAGTAGTTTTGTACAACTTAAGGCCAATACTGTGATGGAATTCAGATTAAAGATAACAGACACCTTTAAACCTAGCACTTGGGAAGAAAAGTCAGGGAAGCTAAGTGTCTTTGATTTAAAGTCCACCCTTGTCTATTTAGCAAATATTTTTTGTTTGTTTGTTCTATATATAGTTTCTTTGCATAACAGCTCTGGATGTCCTGGAACTTGCTCTGAAGACTAGGCTTGTCTTGGTCATACAGAGATCCCCCTGCCTCTGACTCCTGAGTGCTGGCATTAAACACATGCACCACCATGTCTGTCACTAAAAATTATTTTTAACTAAAAAAATTGAAAAAATTAAACTAAGATAAATGTGGTGACACATTTCTTGAATTTTGGCACTCTGGAGGCAGACACAAAAGGATCTCTTCATATTTGTGGCCAGCATGGTCTACATAGAGAGTTCCAGGACAGCAAGGACTATATAATGAAACCCTGTCCCAAAAATAAAGAAGCATAAAGAATGCAACAACTCAGTAAGTTAATGGTTACACTCAGATATGATTCTTTATATCAATACAATGGTATTCATCACTAAAACATTGGCTATCTATATTGTAGAATGTATCCAGGAAAAATTGTAAAGAGCTTTTAGGTAGAACACTGGCAGTGACAAGCTCTGAATTACTGGAGCATGTTGTAGTAACAGCAAACCTCTACATACAATAGAATGTTTTGAAATAGCATAGAATATTTCTGAGGTGTGCCATGGGATGATACAAATGGACTCTAAGGGACATCCACATGGCAGTGATGTTAGGAAGATTGAGAAGAAGGGACCAAGATAAAAGAATAGGTCACTGATGGCTAAATAGAGGGCATTGGGTTTAAACTCTGATAGGTAGGTGGGAGAGGAGAAATGTGCGAAAGAAACTTTTATTTTGAGCTGTATGACTTGGTAGATGCATTTAAAAAATAAGAATGAAGCCACAGATGCCTAGCTATCTTCAAAGACAGTAGCATCTTGATAGAAATAAGGAAGTTGGGAGGGACAGATGATGAGCCCAATTTTGGCCATGTTGAACTTTAAGTAATGATGAAACAGTTGGAGATATGAAGATGGAACTCAGAATTAGAGATCCAAGCTGGAAGTACATTTGTGTCACCAGCAAAATGTCAACTACTGAAATCATTAGCATCTCTGAACTCTTGGGTAGAGAAATAGCAACAAGGAAAATCACAGAGCAGGGCGCAGAGGGGGAAAGACTGAAAATACGCACATGTGTGGCTGTGTCACTTATTAGCAGAAGATATGTCAAGTTATTCTGACAGCTATAATAGGCAGCTTTGGGGATGGTACCTCCTCATGTAGATGTGCAGTCTCTGGGAATGGGCATGCCTATGTGTAGCACTGCAGTGCTCATGTCTTTTATATGAGGTCATTAGTTAAGGGGTGTAAGTCTGACCCAAACACACCTAGTGACAGCCCCTGTAGGAGGTTCTTCTGTCTATGTGTTGCTTTCATTAGTTGAATAAAGAAACTGCCTTGGCCTTTTGACAGGGCAGAACTTAGATAGGTGGAGTAGACCAAACTGAATGCTGGGAAGAAGGGCAGTGTGGCAGATGCTATGATTCTCCTGCCCGAGATGGACGCTGGTTAGACTCATGCCAGTAAGCCACAGTCAAGTGGCGATACTCATTAATGGATATGGGTTAAACTAATATGTGAGAGTTAGCCAATAAGAGGCTCGAGATAATGGATCAGGCAGTAATTTAATTAATATAGTTTCTGGTTATATAGTTATATATATTATATAGTTATATAGTTATATATTAATCACACAATAATATAGTGTGATTATTTTGGGTGTAAGCTAGCCGGGCGGGATGAAAAGCAGATCCTCCCTCCATCAACAATCCCCTACCTCTTTTTTCCATATTTACTACTTACAATGAAAAGACATCAACAGCTGCCCCATGAAAAAGTCAACCAAATCTCTTTTCTAGTATTACTGGCACTTCATTTTAAAGGCTTAAGGTACTTGGGATCAGTATTTTAATGCTACAAACAAACAAATATATATATATATATATATATATATATATATATATATATATATATATATATCACAAATATTGAAGCTGATAGTGATTCCCAAACATTGATGCAAACATTAATCACATAGGAATTTTGTCAAATGTGTGTTGAATAGTTTTATGTTGACTTGACACAGGCTGAGATCTTCAGAGAGGAGGGAACCTCAACTGAGGTTCCATAAGGTCTGACAGCAGACAAGCCTGAAGGAAATTTTCTTAATTAGAGTTTAATAGGGGGGCTCAGCTATTGTAGGTGAGGTCGTCTTTGGGTTGGTGGTCCTAGACTCTATAAGAAAGACTGAGGAAGCTGTTGGAAGCAAGTCAATAAGCAGCATCCCTCCATGGCCTCTGCATGGCCTCAGCTTCCACTCCAGCTTCAAGCTCCTGCCCTGCTTGAGTTCCTGTCCTGATTTCCTTCGGTGATGGACTACTACAATGCAGAAGTATTAGCTGAATGAGCTCTTTCCTCCCCAGCTTGCTTTGGTCATGGCATTTCATCACAGTAACAGAAACTCTAAGAAAAATGTAGATTCTGATTCATTGAGTACTGGCTGGAGATGGAGTCTATGTATATGAGCTCTCAGATGATGTCCCCACGGCTGGCTGGAGGACCGAGACATGTTACCTTCATCCCAGAAGGGCATGTGATTATAGCTACAGAAGAGTCTAAAGAAAGCAAGGCAATTGAACTTACAAGCTCAAGTTGGCCTGGTGGCACTGAAGTATGTAGCTGGAGGTTTCTTTCCCACTTGCTAGGTCCTGAATAACCTCTCAAAGGCTTAATATTAGTTACAAACTGTTTGGCCTATTAGCTCAGGCTTATTATTATCTAGCTCTTACATTTAAGTTAACCCATTTCTATAAATCTGTGTATTGACACATGTCCCATGGCTTACTGGTGATACTCGGACATCTTTCTCCTTTGGCAGTTGGGTAGCATCTCTTTGACCCCACCCTTCTTCTCCCTGTATCTCTGCTTAGATTTCCTGCCTGATTCTATTCTGCCTGGCTATTGGCCAAATCAGCTTCTTCATTAACCAATGGTAAAAAAGAAATATTCACAGCATACAGAGAGATATCCCGTATTAGCAGGACTCTAGCTCAGAAACCAAACAACAGTGGTGAGGTAAGGCTGTGGAACAGAAGTTCCCTGTGTAACTTCATGAACAAAAGGGATCAGGGTAAAATCAACAGACTAAAGGAAGAGTCCTAAGACTCAAGAGAGAGGTGACAGTAAGCTAAAAAGGCATGGAGACACAGAAAGGTAATTCAAAGGAAAGAAGTCTAACTCCACATGCAGCTTTGCAGGAAGCATGAGGAGAGAAGCAGGAAAGCCAGACATCCCTGGAGACAACAGATGGTGGGCAGTCCTTGCATCCCAAGCAGCTTGGTCTCTTCCTACTGGCAAAGTGTGTTATCTCAGAGACCAGAAGAGATCAGGCAGGTTCCTTTGGGCCTCCCACTCTGGTGCAGAATTCAGTATTCTCTTTGCTTCTCCACTCCCTGACTCACTCAGGTGATGCCTTGAAGCTTAGACATTTGTTGTACCTTGGGGTATAGACTGGGGAACTTCTGGGGCAGGGGAGCTTTCTGTGTCTACAGGCTATGGTGCCCTTAGGGAACAGAAGAAAGTTTCAGGCATGTAAAAACATGACCCTTCTAAAGCAAATGCAGCCTTCAAATTGACAACTTTCCCTTTATCAGCCCAACCTGCAGCTTGTGCACAGGGCAAGTTGTTATAGTCCAGAAACATAACTGTGACACACAGCCAACCCCAGCTCCAGGGAATGCAGCCTTTCCTTATGACTTTGTTCGGCATTGCATCATGTGCTGCCCAGACACGCATGCAGTCAAAAACACCCAAACAAACACAATAAAAAAATATATTTTAACATACTTTCTCTTTAAATTTTATGAATAAATGTTTCCCCTGTATGTATTGTACCATATGTGTGCAGGGCCTGCATAGGCCAGAAGAGGATGCCAGGTTCCCTGAGACTGGAGTAATAAGCAGGGAACCATGTGTGGGTGCTAAGAACTGAACCTAGTTTTGTTTTTTTTTTTTTGCAAGATAACAAGTGCTCTTAACCACTGAGCCATCTCTCAATTCCCCAGTTTTTCTTTTACTGTATGCTGATGTCATTTTCACTGTACTTCAACTTTTAAAATTATATTGGCCTGTTTTTGTTCTTCTTCTTACTATTATCTACTTGATGTACATAATTATGCTTGTTCCATGATGGGATGTTTTGTCACGTGACATTTTACACTTCTTCACATTCCTTTTCTCTCTTCTTCCTTCCCCCTTTTCGTTTGTATTATTATTAATCTTACCTTTATTAATTCTGAAATTTTTAGCTTAGTAGTGTTTTATATTACATTCTTTTCTGATTGTTGTTATAGCAGTGTTTAATCAGGTTTTTATATTGCTATGTTTGGTTTGTTTTGGTGTCATTGCAGTTGGAGTGATTTGTCTTGCAATCTTTGCAATCTCTTGTGGGCTTAAGAGAAGATTGCCCTTTCCACAAAAGAGATCCTGAGATAGCTGAGATATGAGGAAACGGCAAAAGCACCAACATATTTTGTGTATTGATTTGTGGTTCCATCAAGATATCTGCACATGAGAACTTATAAATGCTACTTTGGGGCTTTCGAACCAATCATGGATAAATTGCCTTCCCTAGTAACTCTGTCCATATTCTCCCAGAATGCTTATTATAGCTAAAGACAGCAAAGACCTCACATGTCTTAGTCACTTATCCACCTGTTTTCCTCCTGTGGGTTCCTGGAAGAGATGATGTTGTTTGTCTTGCTCTTTCCCAGAGTGTTTAACTCAGAGGTGATCAAACAGAAGGTTGTGGGAGGGAGGCTGCCCAGCTACCTTAGACCTGAAATAATCACACAGAAACTGTATATTAAATTACTGCTTGGCCCATTAGCTCTAGTTTCTTATTGGCTAACTCTTACATATTAATTTAACCCATTTCTATTAATCTGTGTATGGCCACGTGGCTGTGGTTTACCAGCTAAAGTTCTCAGCATCTGTCTCAGGCAGAGAATCCATGGCTTCTCTCTGACTCTGCCCTTCTTTCTCCCAGCACACAGCCTAGCTTTCCCCACCTAGTTCTGTTCTTCCCTGCCATAGGCTCAAAGCAGTTCTTTATTCATTAACCAATAAAAGCAACACATACACAGAAGGCTCTCCCACACCAGAAAGTGTCTATAACCTTGGACTAAACTACAGACATTTCCAAAGTTAGTTTCAACATGACACCTTGATTCTTCAGCATTGCCTTAAGAGTGCTTTGTGGTTCCTGGAAAGGTCATTTTGGTGTACAAAGTCAGCATGGTGAACATCATTAAGGGTAACCTTGAGCTCTTCTGAATATATACCAGGAAAGTGCAGAAAAGGCAGTCATTTCACGGGTGGATACAGTCTAATCTCTCACGAGCAGTCTCACAAGCTCCCTGAGGATGCACGTTGTCAAACTCCATCTTGGTGACTCTCAGGAGCCCTGGAGATACTCTGACCCGGAGCAAGAGCAGCGGTTATGAGAGTGTGGACAACCAGAAACAACAGAAGCACCAGAGAAAACACTAGAACCTCAAGGCAAATAATAAAGGCATCATTCAGGCTTACGGTAAAGTATAAACTGAGTTAGAATAGTGTCCCTCACCCCTGAAAACTTTGTCTGAGAGGCCCCATGGGTGTTTTGAAGAATACATTGTAACATGTAAACCATAGTGTAAACAGAGAAAGAGTGTTAGTGTCCTGACCACATGGTCCCAAATAATCACACAGAAACGTATATTAATAGCAAACTGTTTGGTCTATAGTTCAGGCTTATTACTAACTAACTCTGATATTTAAATTAACCCATTTCTGTTGCTCTACATATTGCCACATGGCCATGGCTTTTACCAGTCTGCTGGTATATTGTTTCTTGGGCAGCTGCGTGAATCTCTCTCGACTCTGTCCCTCCTCATCCAAGTCCTCAGTTTGATGGGTCTGCCTAATCCTGTCCTACCTGGCTATTTGTCGAACAGATTTTATTATTAACCAATGAGAGTAACACACACACATATCCACAGCAGACAGAAGGGTTATCCCATAACACAACGGTCTCTCCTGCTGCATAGAATATATTCCATAGATAAAAAACAAAAGAGGGTTGTTAAAAAAAAAAACCTACAGCAAAGGGTAGAGTTCCTGCATAGATACAAAACTGTCTTCATACAGATGATATAAGAAGGCCAAGAAAATATCCTAAGTAGTCCAAAGAAAAGTACAACTGTTCGGATTCATAATGAGTGAAGAAATGATGGGATAAATTTCATGCAGGGATAAAACCAAATTTCCCACATTGGAGAAAAAAAAAAGCTAAAATCACCACTAGGCCAGGCATGTACACTCAGCTGCCAATTACTTCCAGTTTATAAAGAGTTAATTGCTCAAAATGATGCAAAATGATCTGATCGCTGCAAGCGTGTGCTCTCCATGGCTCCGTTTCCTACTGAGACACACAGCTTGTTCCTGGTGTTTACCTGACCCTTGGTAAGAACCCATCAGCTGTGCATTGGCCATGACCGTTGCAGCCGCGTTTTGACAAGTAAATTGCTGTGATTCTGTAGCTGGGTGTTGTTATCTGAGATGCCAGGGTCCCACATTGCTCATTAAAAAGCAGCTACGTTTTTATATTAGCCATCTACGGGTAGCAGAGCTGATTTAACATTTTGAGAATGCCTAGGCACCTGGCATTCTTTACCCCTGGGCAGAAACAGGACACAGGTTTTTCTATAAACCAAAACCAAATTATTTTACCCCAAAGAAATATGGATTTTGCTCAAAAAGCCAGGGGAGTATTGAATTGAGACTCCTGGGTTCTGTTCCCTGAAGTGGGAACATGCTCTCAGGCCTGGGAAGTCCGGAAACCTGGTGTTTCTTCGGGAGCAGCACCTCTCTGGTGAGCACCGTTTCTACCTCCTCCAACGGCTCCCAGTGGCCCTGTGCTCATTTCTTCACTTGCCCAGGCAACAGATGCGAAGCGTTGTGCTTGTGAATGAATCTGCGCAGAGGCAGAGGCAGCCACTCTTGCCTGACATGGGGTGGCCTCACCCCCTGGCGATTCTCCTCAGGCACCACTGTGGTGGTCCTGTGTCAGCGGACTGGAGAGGGCTTTGTTCACTCTTCTGAATTTGTTCTGAGCAAGTTATCTATTCTTTCCCTCCACACTCTACTATCCAGGCCACGCCTCTTCTCCGGAATGTTTCTGTTGTCACTTTTCTGCTTTCTGTAGCTGACAGCTTTATTCAGAATCTAAAGAATCATGTAATCCTAAGCAAGCAGGCTGGGAGAGGGATTAGGATCCCTCCTGTACCAGAAGAAGAGGCAGATCCTAGGCTCTCTAAATGCTACCTGTATGTTTAGCTTAGCTCATAAAAACTAAGTGTGTCATCAGGCCCTTGGAGAACTTGCAAATATGTTTTAAGTAGAATTGGTCCCCAATGGAGACATTAGATACAAAATATATATTCACACAGCTGAATGAGCTGGTCTGTTGTGTGGAGTTACTTATTGTTCATTGAAATACTGAAGAATGCCTGTCAATGGCTCCACCATGGCTTTGTTGATGGTAAACTGTTGTGACAGTAAGCAGCTGCCAGGTTCAGCAGCTCTGAGAGGCAAAGCCTGGCGTGTCTTAACACAAGCAGTCGTCAGCCCCAGAGAAAGGCACACACTCTACTCTTTACCAAGCCTTGAAGCATTCTTCCCATTTTTCTAAATAGTAGTATCAAGTTACGTCTACATTCCCTATGATATCAACTTGGAGTGCTCCTTTTCTTACATTTACAACTAGAATATTGTCCTACCCATGAGAAATTTATAAAAAAAAAATACCAGGATTATAGAGTTAGATTTATAGATTAATTCAAAAAGCATTGACCAAGTAGCCCATCTACAACATGGACATATAAAGATGAATGCCATGGTCTTCCATCACTTAAAGTTGACTGAAATTAGCACTGACTGAAGGCATGCATGCATATTACAGCCTCTTGCCATGCTAGCCTGAGGCTGGTGTTGTATTTCTAATGTTGAGAGTTCTTGGATTTTTACTAATTTGAGTGGAAATGAAATTCTGATGGTAGTGTAATGGCTCACAGCTATATGAGAGCACTGGCAATTGATCTGCCAGAAAATCAAGCTGGGACCAGAGAAGTGGCTTTGCCGCTAATAGCACATACTACTCTTGCAGAAAACCTGAGTTTAGTTCCCAGTACCCATGTTGAGCAGCTCACAAGAGCCTGTAACTCTAGCTCCAGGGGACCAGATGCCTTTGGCTTCTTCCAGAACCTGTACTCAGGTGCACATGGACATGTGCACACACACTGGTGCACACCACACACACACACACACACACACACACACACACACACATTCCTGCACACATGGACACACTTAATAAAATTAATTCTTTTCAAAGAGAAAATAATGTCATTTTTTGCTATCCATCTGTGTTAGCTGAAAATAGTAATTCATGCTTTTTTGTAAATTATTCATATCCCATCACATCTTTGTTCTAAACGAAGAAAATGATGGTTGGACTACGTCAGCTCATTCTCATTCTTCATCTGGATATTATAGTTCTTTGTTTGTTTTGGTTTTTTGAGACAGGGTTTCTTTTTTAAATTTATGTATTTGTGTTTTTTATGTACACTGGTGGTTTGTCTGCTTGTATGTCTGTGTAAGGGTGTCAGATCCCCTGGAACTGGAGTCCCAGACAGTTGTGAGCTGTCATGTAGGTGCTGGAAATTGAACCCAGGTCCTCAGGGGAAAGCAACCCATGCTCCTAACCACTGATCCATCTCTCCAGCCCGAGACAGGGCTTCTCTGTGTAGCCCTGGCTGTCCTGAAACTCACTCTGTAGAACAGACTAACCTTGAACTCCCTGAGATCTGCCGACTGAGTGCTCGTATTAGAGGTATGTGCCACTGACCGCCTCCTGGCACAGATGTGTCTTTAATGCTATCAAGAAGAGGAGTTTCCTGTAGAGTGGTTAATTAAAACACAAATTGTGGTGTACAAAAAGGCTCATGCTTACAAAGCATACAATCAGTTTCTTGGTTTTGTTTTTCTTTTTTTAATTATACTGTTTTAAGTAAATTTGTAATTTGTGTTAGGCCATGTTCACATGTTACCATGTGTGGTCCACAGACCACAGGTTGGATATGTATGCACGTAATTTGTGTTAGGCCATGTTCACACCCACAGACCACAGGTTGGATAATGTATGCAAGCAAAAATGAAGAGGTTGCTGCATCCCCTTTTATCTGAAGTCAAGTACATTCAGCGTGGCTTGGCCATAGACGAGGTCCCATTTTAGTAAGAGATGTGAACTTTCATAACACAAAGTGAACTGTGTGAGTCTAGATCTCAGCAAACAACTTCTGGTACCGTTGATGTGACTGGAATCTAAGGTTCACTACTAATTCACTCTACTGTAAAGCCATGGCTAGGGGCTTATGATAGGAAATAGATTTAATCACAGTTGTGCCTAAAACTAGAGAGAGATTCTCGGGGTCACTCTCCCTTGCCACAGCAGTGCTACACGTTGTAGAAAGAAAGAAGAAAGCAGAAACAGAAGAAGTCAGGAAGTCACATGCAGTTGTCTGAACTGGGAGGTAAATCATTCTTCCTGAGCTCGGGTTCCCAGCATAGAACTCCCTTGAGAACGTACTATAAGGCCCCCATTACATTGGGGGTTAGGACCAGTGCGGTCATCCTAGAGAAGCCTCCCACAGCAACTCACCCCACAGCTGTGTTCATTATCTGTCCTTACTTTCAGTTCCCAGTCTTTCACTGAACTCAGTTATAGCCACCACTCAATGTTCTCAAAGATAAGTAAGTTATGAAGGGTCCTAGCTTTGCCTAAGGCACCTGTGTAATTTGTACTGCCTGTGATTTTGACAGGATTCATGACCACAGTGCCTAAGAGCGAAAATCTTCATGGGGTTAGATATTTGAGAAGCACTCATCTATCAAAGGCCAGTTTGTGGAAGTGCCAACTCAGTTGGAAGAGAAGAGCCCAGACTGAGAACATATCTGAAGGAATTCCCTGCTCTTTGAAAGCGACTAACCAGGAAACAACACAGAAACTGATACAGCTATTGCCCAAGGGGGACAGCTACACCTTGAACTGACAGCTGAACTTGGCAACCTTTGTCCACATGCACTAGTTTTGTAGGAATGAAAGATGCAAAATCGACGTTGTCAATGGAGTATTGCCCCAATGCTTTTACATGCCCGATCCCGCAGTCATTCAGCCCCAAAGAAACACACAGAGGTCTACATTAATTATAAACTGGTTGGCCTCTTAGCTCAGGCTTCTTATTAATTCATTCTTACATCTTAAATTATTCTTGTCTATGTTAGCCTTGTGGCTTAGTACCTTTTATCAGTGAGGTCTTCTCATCTTGCTTCCTCTTTGTCTGGGCAACGACTGCAAACTGACCTTTTCCTCTTTCCAGAATTCTTCTGTTCTCATCATCCCGCCTCTACTTCCTGCCTGGTTTCCCCACCTACACTTTCTCTCTGGCTACTGGCAATCAGCGTTTAATTAAAAAATACAAGACCATTGTCCCACAGCATCTATAGGCAGACTATTTGTGGTAGAGTCAGTGTAGGATAAAAAGGGCTAATGAAAGAGTCAAGGAAACAGACCCTGCCCATAACCAACTCAGAAACTGAAATCCAACCAATCCCTGAGCACAAAAACCAGCCAATCCCAACCACAAGATCCAACCAATCTCTGAGTTTGTTCCAAACTCAAGACTAGAGATCCTACCAATCCCCACCCTGATAATCTTTACCCTGGAAAGCTCCACCCCTAAGAAACCCTGTACCTGTTCAGTTTGGAGCTGCCTTTTTCCACCCTGGCAGAGGCAGCCACTCTCCTGGATTCCTCCCTCCCAAGAGTGAGGTTTGTTGTGATGATTTTCTAGTGAAGTAGAACTGTAACAACTTCCACTGGAGTCGAGCAGAGCTGTAACACTTTGGCTGGGGAAACTTTGCCCTGCTGGAGCAAAGTTGTTACACTCTGGGGGACATGAGCTCCGCTGTAGCACTTCTCTGGAGCAGGGCGGAGCAGAACTGTAACAAACTTGTCAGGGAAACCCTCCCCTGCTGGAGCAGAGTTGTCCCGCTTGCCTTAGGGAAACCGGAAACCGTTCCTGGGGTAAAGACTGTAACACTTTGCTGGGAAAACCACCTCTGTCTGTGGGAACAGAGCTTTAACACATATGCTGAAATGCCTTCCCATCAGAGCTGTAGGCAATCCTTGGCATCCACCGCCAGGATCCCTTCCTGTTCTGAGATGTAGGTATCCCTTAGCTTCTGACTGCCAAGGCACCTTCCTGTCAGAGCTGTAACACTTGGCTGAAGAGAGACCATTAGTGTGTGATTCTGTGAAATCTAAGTTGCAATGGAGACCCCAGGCTGCTAGAGATTCCAGATCCACAAGACATCTGTCAAGGAAAACTGCAGGCAAGGAGTGAACTGGCCCAAGAAAAAAGCTATGTGTTGTGAAGCAAAGTCACCAGGGAGAGTCATCCAAGACCTTTGGGACCAGATGGTTCTATAACAAGTCCAGGAGCAGGACATGAAGCTGCAGGATTTGCTTGTCTTCGCTTGGTCAGATCATCCTCACTGTGCTCTGCTCTGCGATTTGCTACCCTTTCAGAATATTTAGTTTGTGTCACTGCGTATTAAAAGTGGGCAATTTGTCTTACGATGTTAAAAGGGATTGTAGTTATTTTTTAAAGCAGTTAAATCCCTGAAGAGCCTTTGGAATTTAAAACAATGTTGGAATTATTAAGGACTTGGGGATTTTTTTTTTTTTTTGGTGTTTAACTGAATGCATTTTGCATTATGAGAGGCCATGAGACTTTCAGAACTAAGGGTCATAAGTCATGGCTTAAAAGTGACATGTTTGGGTGTCAAGCCAATAAGGTTTGTCTTGTCATTCTGACAGGTTCCAGAACCACCCAGGAGATGAGCCTGTAAGCACACCCTAGGAAAACTACATTAGACCTACCTGTTAGAGATTATCTTTATTAATTTAAATAAAGCTGGAAAATTCACCCTGCATGTGGACAGCACCCTCCCTCTGGGCTGGGGTCCTAAACAAAATCAAAGAAAAAGGAGAAAGTCAGCCTGCACAAGCACCCATTGCACTTGGCTTCCTAACTGTGGTGTAATGTGGCGGCTGCAAGCACCTGCCGCCATGACTTCCCACAAAGCCTGTATCCTCAAACTATGAGCCAAACCATGACCCTTGAGTCATTTTGGTCATAGTATTTTGTCACAGCAGAAGGACTGACAAAGTGGCATCACAGCTAAGCCATCTAAATGCTGTTTGACAAAATCTGCACACTGTATTGTGCTTCTCAGAAGTCTTTCTTGAACAAGATGAAATGTAAAATACCGATGTGAGAAATTCAGATTTAAAAAGAAAACAGTACAGTTTCTTTACAAAAGAGCTTCTCAAACTAATACACTGATATTCGGCATTACAAACACAGTGGGGTGTCCTGTTAACCCCAGCAGCTGAAGGGCAGAGGCACAGGGATCTCTAGGAGTTCAAGGCCAGCCTGTTCTACTTACTGAGCTCCAGGCCAACAAAGGCTATATAGTGAAAACCTGTCTCAAAACAAACAAACGCATAAATAAAATTCAGCATTGTGTTTGCCTCATTTTACCTCAGTCTCTGACATTGGCCTATTTGTTTCTTTGCGCCTATGTTTTCTCATACAAAGTATCGTATTCATCACTAGAAGGTGATGAAAACTAAGTCCTTATTAGGTATTTATGAGACTAGCTGTTCATGAAGGCCCTTTTCTATGTATGATAAAGTCAATGCTTTATCAAAGTTACTTCACATTTTTGAACAAGAATTTCTTCACTTCTAAAACGAAGTTTAGATTAAATGATCTTCTGGGGTTGGCGTGATGTCAAAATTCTAGTACCATGTTATCCTGCTCCAATGGGAATTATGTTCAGAAAGGTAATCAAGAGACCAAACAACACACTGGAGTCATGCAACTAACATTGCTAAGACACTTCTGATTCAACTTCTTCAATAAGACACCAAAACACCAGAGACGCTTGCTTGCGGTGAAAGCATTCTCCATCACCTCTAGTCAGCTCAGAAGCAAGGGCAGGAGTTAATATAATCAGAACCACAACAAAGCAGGCAAGGTGGCAGAGGGAATGGAGTGCATTGTAGAGGAATTGCTGGTTTTCCTCTGTTCTCTTTATTCAAATCAACAACAACAAACTCCCTAAGAAACGTTTAAGTTGCATTTAATAATAAAATGTTAAAGTAGAAACATCATTGGGCATTTCCATAGACCACTTGTCATTCCTAGGGCAGTCACAAGCCTTCGGCTCTGGCATACTTGAAGAATGTATGAATCATCTTAATGGCATATTTACTGAAGCTCTTAATCGCGTGCTTTGGGGTAAGTAGATCAACTGTATCCCTGCAGAAGCAGAGAGGTCCAGGTGAAAATGCTGTCATTTCTCCCACAGCCTGGGGTTCATGGCTACTGGAGCCTTTGTTAATGATCTCAACTTGTTAAATTCTAATTTGTCACCAAGCAGTCTTAATCTGAACCTCAGGCATGTCATCCATACCTGTCAATCCTCGCCTCAGCAGCTGATTTACTTAGTAAGTTGGCCATAGCCCTACAATGGGTTGTTTACAATGAGCATTCTTTCTTTGACCAGTTCCCAATCCAATCCAACCATATCAGAGGGACCAACAGAGTCACTCTAAGTTGAGACCAAATTTCATCACTGTTCCATCAGCTCCTCCATCCACATAAGCACCAGGTATGCCTGACAAATAGGTTCTCAGGTTATTGGTTTATTGTCAGTTAAAGAAAGAGATTAAAGCCCATCTCCAGGGATAGTGGCAGAGTTCACTGTGTAACCCGCATCCTCCCCAGCAGGTCGTCATCTATAAGATGGAGGATGGGAACATCAAAATTCTCCAGACACTCAGTGGAGAGCAGGTAAACTTAATTGTTCTGTGGTCATCGGTACGTACTCTGTGACTTTTGACCTAGAATTTAAAGGCCCGGTTATTCAACATCCATCATGAAGAAAGCCTGCTATTTGATTTTTTGGAGGGGTATGAAGTAGCCATAACTTTGATGTCATAAGCACGTCAGCTGGAACGAGGCAGAGGTAGATATGCACATATATAAGATGTTGCATGCAGTTTTATTCAATCTATACAAGAAATACTAAGATCTAAAACATAAGAATTATTGAAGGGCAGCTGCGTGGAGCATTCACAAGATAGAAAGGTGACTTTAAGTTATGATTGGTACAGGAAACTTACAAGAGATAAACTTTGTGCTGGCTCTGAAAGAAAAAATGGGATATAGACAAAAAGAACAAGGTGAAAGACTTAAAATTGTGTCAAAATTTAGGTGTCCAATTCAATGCATTGGATCATGCTATAGTGTTGACTGAGTGCCATTCTGTTGGCAGAGGTTTCTGTCCCACCCAGTCCTGTAGTTATTCAGTCCCAAAGAAACACACAGAAGTCTACATTAATTATAAACTGGTTGGCCTAGTAGCTCAGGCTTCTTATTAACTCTTATAACTTATATTAGCCCATAATTCTTGTCTGTGTTAGCCATGTGGCTTGGTACTTTTTTTGGTGAAGCAGTCACATTTTGCTTCCTCTGCAATTGGGTCACGACTGTAGATTGAAACTTTCCTCTTCCCATAATTCTCATTGCTCCACCTCTACTTCCTGCCTGGTTATTTTGCCTCTACTTCCTGCCTGGTCACCCCGCCTATACTTCCTGCCTGGCTACTGGCCAATCAGCATTTATTAAACAAGTACAAGAAACAAATCTTTATAGGGTAAAACCATTGTCCCACAGCACTGTAGGTAATAGGAAATTACATGCAACATGTAAAATTGGGAAATTATTTAAAATATCCTTAAATATTAAAAAATGTTTAGGAAACTATAAAAAATAGAGATTAAACAAATGGTTGTGGAGCTGAATTTCTATTGCCCTGCCTGTTTTGTGGAAGAAGAGAAGAAATTACAAGTTTGAAGGACTCTAGATTAAGCCAAATTTTCAAGTGTCCTTCAAGGTAATTTTAGCTTAAATGCCTCTCCACCCCACCACCACCACCACAAAAAGGAAGATCCTCTACGGTATAATAAAAACTGAAGGCACCTGTTGTAGCCTAACTTCTTCAGGATGGTACTTAAAGAATGAAAGCACAAAATGGCTCTAACAACAAAAAAGCCATAAACAAAAGAAGATGAGAAGAATCTAAAACACAGATTTTTAATGAAACAATGCCACATGTGAGTGAATGTTGTTTGACCTATCTTTGCAAGTGTAAATATTATTTCTGGTATTGCAACCTAGCTCACAGCCTCAGTTGGGGAGATCAGCACATCTGAGATAGCTGAAGAGGACCAGGACAAGGGAGAGGAGGGAACATCCTTTTCTGCCACGCAGCAGGTGCCACTGCGAGCACAGTAGCCATCTATGCGGGGGCGGGGGGGGGAACAGCACCCTTCTCCACTGAGGTAATCAACATCCACAGATGCTTCATCTAGAGATGAAGATGTTGATATGAATTCTGTTGTAACGCAGAAATGTAGCCCAGCTGATACCACCCAAACCTAAATACACCCTTGAAACCTGAGCTTCAGACATCTCTGCACACTTGCATTTGAGAGTCCGACTCTGTGGCCATATCCTGTGTATTAAGAGCTATCACTGCTCCAGCCTCTGCCCACCACGACCTTGGAGATTGCTTTGTTTTGTGTATGTCTGCTTGCACTGTAGATGTCCACTCCACAACTGTTCTATAAACATCCAACTCTCTAACATCTGAGCCATTTTTCCCCAGTAGATAAGCTCACCATCTAAACTCTCAGAACTGATGAAGCTTCATTCATACCTGAACTCCACGTGCTGACCCCAATTGCTCCACAAGAAGCCATGTTTTATATTACATAACCAACTAAGAGCAGGGGTGCCTATGACCAGGTTCAAGGTTACTACCTTGTACCCTGGAACCTTATTGTCACCACAGAGGCTCAGACTTCTGCCTCTGTCTCTGTAGTCACTCCACAGACATAATTCACTGCCACCCTAAGCATGTGCTCAAAGTCAGACCCAGCACCAAAATGAATTCTCTCAACTAGAACTTCCTCAATGGGCAAATAAGAGGTCAGAAGAAACCGACCCCAAATACGTCAACACCCTTTACCACTGAGACAGTCACTCACACCCTCAAACACTAAGGATACCTGCTTCCTTGGTCAACTCTAAGGTCAGCTACCAGAGATTCATAAAGCTAGAATGCTTCTCCATCCATGAAGCCAGAACTGCCACGGTTCCCCGAGATCAGCTGTATGGAAAGTTGTTTTCCCTTCAAACCCAGCTCACAACTCTGGAAGAGGTGATTGTTTCAAAAAGTTTGCAAACATCCACACAAATAACTAAGAAATTGGAGCAGGCTTTCTTCTGGGTCACCAACCAGCTCCCAAAAATGATACCAATACTTGTTAGTTATGAATGCTCAGCCATATCATATGCTTTACCCACTAGCTCTTATAACTTAGATTAACTTGTTTTCTTCATCTGCATTTTGCCTTAAGGCTTTTTACCTTTCTTTCATTCTGTATCTGGCTGGTTGGTGGCTGCCTAGCTGACTGGCCCAGGCGTCTTTCTCTTTCTCCTTCATTCTGTCCTCTCAAGCCTAGATTCCTCCTGCTTCTTCTCTCTGCCACCGCTCCACCTGTCCCTCTACTGTCTACCTAGTGGCCATTCAGCTTTTTATTAGACCAACCAGGCGCCTCAGGCAGGCAAAGCATCTTTACATCTTTAAACAAATGCAGCGGGCTGGAGAAATGGCTCAGCGGTTAAGAGCACTGACTGCTCTTCCAGAGGACCCGGGTTCAATTCCCAGCACCCACATGGCAGCTCACAACTGTCTGAAAATCCAGTTCCAGGGGATCTGACACTTTCACACCAATGCACATAAAATGAAAGATAAATAAATCACAAAAATTTTAAAAAATAAAGTTTAAAAAAAAACAAATGCAACCTAAACAGCTATAGCATAGCTTTGCCTGGCTAAAGTCATACTCCACATCAAGAACTATGAGAGAGCAAGGATGGCAGTAGCAAGGCACACAGTTTCTAGCTCCTGCAAAGAGGAGATTCTGAACTGACGAGAGAAGCACAGCAAGCTACAAGAGAACAGAGAGGCAGTCCGATGAAATCAGGAAAACAATGCACAAACAAAATGAACTTTTAACAAATACTTTGAAATGATAAAAAAGAACCAGTCCAGGGCTGGAGAGATGGCTCAGCGGTTAAGAGCATTGCCTGCTCTTCCAGAGGTCCTGAGTTCAATTCCCAGCAACCACATGGTGGCTCACAACCATCTGAAATGAGATCTGATGCCCTCTTCTGGCCTGCAGGCAGACACACAGACAGAATATGGTATAAATAATTAATTAATAAATAAATGTTTTTAAAAAAAAAGAACCAGTCCAAAGCTGAGAAGGATAGGGTACAACGAATGAACTGGCAAATGCAGTAGAGAATGGCAACAGCGGAAATGACCCAACAACAGAAAAAAAATATGTGGATTCAAAGAAACGCTATTTGTAAATAAACTCAGGAGGAAAAAAGAAAAAAACATGAATAGGAATGAAGAAAAACCTTGGAGTAATGGAATTCTATCATTCACATGATAGGAGTTTAGGGAAGGCAAGGGGGAAAAGGGAGATGGCTGCCTGGGGAAAGGAGAGTGCCTGAGTTTGGATCCCAAGAACCCACAGAAAGACTTGTGCCTGTGATCCCAAGCAGTGGGAGGAGGAGGCAGGAGGGTGGGGTGGGCTTTCTGGCTAGACAGTCTAGTTAAGTGGTCAGCTCCCTCAGGAACCAGGTGGAGAGCAATGGAGCAAAACACTGGCTATCTCTGGCCTCCACGTGTACGTTTACAGACGTGTGGGCATATGCACACACATGCATACAACACAGAGAATAGCTGAATACTTTCTAAATCTAGGCAAAGACAGACCCATGTACAGACAGCTCAGAGTTCTCCAGTAACAAGACGACGCAGACATATTGTAACCAATCTGTTGAAAATCAAAGACAATGATAGACTCTTGAAAGGAACATGAGGGGAAACATCTTTACATACAAGGAAACCTCCATCACGCTATCAGCAGACTTCTCAACAGACACTTTCAGACAAGGAGAGGACGGGCGATATGTTCAAAGCATTACAAGAGAAAAACAACCGCAAAATTCTTCCTCAAAAATGAGATAAATTGAAACTTAACCAGACCACTGCGAGCGGGGAGTTAATCACCACCAGAACTGACTTATAAGATAGTAGAAGAAAGCTCTTCAAGCTAAAATGAAAGGAAGCCAACTAACGGTAAGAACTATGTGAAAATGTAATCACAACACCAGCATGGGACACCACCAAACGAGACTAGATTACACTTCGATGGTAGAGAAAACATCACGTCTGTGAAGAGTCACCCTCAGAAACAGCAAAGACTACACGGCAAGACTAGCAGAGGAAACTTCAGCTGCATTAATTTGCTAAAGCGTGTACATGTGGAAAAGTTGTAAGTTGTGAACTAAAGACAGAACATAGAAGGAAAGAGGACAGACTAGGAATGAACGCAAGAACACAAAACTCAATGTGACTCAAACTTGATCTGAGCTCGTGAGGCCTCAGCCCTCCACAAGGAGCTGCAGGCAACAGCAACTCCAGAATCCTAAGCACAGGAGAAATGTCTTCCCCAGGAAGAAGCGCACCAACTGGTTGTCCAATAGTAAACATATACATACATGCAACATTATACAGACTGAGCAGGTTGTACACACATACACATGTACATTTACATAAATGCATACAACAACGGTTAATGCAAATAAGAGGTCATGAATTTGGAAGTGAGCTTGGAAGGATTTGGAGGGAGAAAGGGGAAGAGAGAAATGGCATGATTATCTTATAATCTCAAAAGGTAAATTAACAATTAAAAATTGGACCTGAGTAAAAATTTCCCAAAGTTAGACTTACAAATATTATCAAGAATATAATCAATTCTAGCTATTAATCAGAGAGTAATGAAAATTAAAGCCGTAGTGAACTGAGGCACTGGGAGTGGCTTGGACATATATGTTTAAATATATTACACTTGTTTATAATTATTAAAATAAAAGATACATTGATGCCAACATCGCACTCTTTCTGTTTGCCATTAATTTAGCCACTTGGGGTCTCTTGAGCTTCCATGTAAATTTTAGGATCTTTTTTCTATTTCTGTAAAGTGTCTAGAATGTTGATGAGGAGAACACCGAGACCGTGTACTGTTTGGTAAGGTGGGTATTTTACCCTTGGTTCTGCTCACCTGGGAGCACAGAGGAGCATCCGTCCTTCGGCTTCTTACATCATCTCTCCCCTCAGCGGCTTAAAGTTTCCCCAGCAGGGGCTTCCATTGCGCTGTATTCTCTCCTAGATTAATGCTTCTTTTGAAGCGATTATAAATGGGATTCCCCTCCCCCCGGTTTCATTCTCAGCAACTTTGCCGTTTGTGTACCGAAAAGCTACTGAGCTTTGTGTGTTGGTTTTGTAGTCTGCTCCTTTCTAAATGTGTTTTTTTTCTAATCTTTTTTTTTCAAAGTTTATTAAATTATAAAAGTTTCCATTTCCGACCCCCCTCCCAACACCCTCCCACTCCCCCCACTCCCTCTCCTCCTCCCCCTCCATCCCTAAGAGCAGTCAGGGTTTCCTGCCCTGTGGGAAGTTCAAGTTCCTCCCCCCTCCCTCCAGGTCCAGGAAGGTGAGTATCCAAACAGGCTGGATCCCAAAAAATCCAGTATATGCAGAGGAAACAAGTCCCAGTGTCATTGTCAATGGCTTTTCAGAAAGACTCCGGGCCAGCCACATTCAGAGAATCCGGCCACATTCAGAGAATCTGGTTGGATCACGTGCTCGTTCAGTCCCAGTCCAACTGGCCTTGGTAAACTCTCATTAGATCCGTCCCCTTGTATCAGTGGGTGATCGCACCCCTCGCGGTCCTGATTTCCTTTTTCATGTTCTTCCTCCTTCTGCTCCTCAGTGTTTTTAAACCCCACGAGTTTGCTGGCACTGTCTTCAGAATCTTCCAAGTTTCAGATCATGTCATCTGTGAATGGGAATATGTTGATTTTTTTTTAAATTTTCCCACATTCTTTTATTTCTTGCTCTGTTACTTCTTGCTTGAGTTCTGAGCATTATATTGAATAGGGTTGCCCTTGTTTAATTACTGATTTTAAAGTAAATGCTTCCTTTAGTATAGAATTTAGTATAGAATATCGTATAGTAAATTTACTATTTAGTATAGAATATCGCCTATAGGCTTGTCATATATAACCTATATTATTTTGAGGTGTGTCTCTCCTACTCCCAGTTTCTTTAATGCTGTTATCATCTTTTATACTCCTCCCTGAAGAACCACAGATGGTCCTCTGGCAGGAGATCGACACAGTCCAACCCCAGTGAACTGTGGGCCTCAACACCCTGGCCTTCCCCACCGAGAGTGGGAAGAAGGTGGAAAAAGAGAAGCAGCCCTGGGCATACCTGAGCTGTGGCCATGTGTAGGCTACCACAGCTGGGTCCATCAGAGCAACATGGAAACCAGTAAGAGGGAATGTCCCGTGTAGAGAACTCTGGGTCCCTAGGCTGCTCTCAGGGTGGGCTGTGAGGTGTTGGGAAGTATTTTATGTCTATGCAGGACCCTCAGTTCACACTGTCATTCTTTATGAACACATGTGTTCAGGGAAGTCTGTAAAGTGCTGCTCAGAGCCCATCACCTCACAGAACCCACACGTTTCATGCAGTCTGTCTTGTAGCCCACACAGTTGGCAGGTGAACAGGACTGCGTCAAGCTGATTTTCCTTCCAATGCCAGTGGACTGACACCCTGGACAGCCATCCAATGCCAGTGGACTGGCACCCTGGACAGACAGCCATCCAATGCCAGTGAACTGACACCATGGACAGACAGCCATCCAATGTCAGTGGACAGACACCCTGGACAACCATCTATATGCTATTAGCAAGTGACTATCTAACTAACTCTAGATTCTGTCTATTTGTAGAAAAAAGAAAAAAGGTGAGTTCAGGGCAAGGCAGACAGGATTGGGGAAAAAAGAAGGGGTCTGGTGATGAAATGCCAGAGACCACCATGCCTTTTATGCTTCAACAACAATATTGTCATTAAAGTCTGCTTGACTAAACTTTAATACCTGTGGGGGGCAGAGGTAGCTGTTTAACTTGGCCAAAGATCTTTTCTGCAAATATTGAGCTGATCGAGTGATTTTTGCTCTTGCACGTATTGACTGTATTACATTTATTGGTAATATTACATTTATTGACTTTTTATGTTGTAGTGGTTTGAAAGAAAAGGGCTGCCCTAGGAAGTGGCACTATTAGGAGGTGTGGCTTTGTCACGACAGGAGTTAGCTTTGAGGTCTCCTGTGCTCAAGCTATACCCAGTCACTCAGTTCATTTCCTACTGCCTGCAGAGAAAGATGTAGAATTCTCAGCTCCTGCTCCAGCACTGTGCCTGCCTGCATGCCACCATATTTCCCGCCATGGTGATAATGGACTAAACCTCTGAAACTGTCAGCCACTTAATTTTTTTTTTCTTTTATGAAAGTTGCTGTGGCCAGGTGGTGGTGGTGCACACCTTTAATCCCAGCACTCAGGAGGCAGAGGCAGGCAGATCTCTGTGAATTAGAGGTCAGTCTGATCTACAAGAGATAGTTCTAGGACAGAGCTACACAGAGAAACCCTATCTCAAAAAACAAACAAACAAAAAAGTTGTTGTTGTCCCACAGGGGCTCATGTGAATCATGTGTTGAATCATGACTGTGCTGAGCTGGCCCCACTCCTCACTGGCCTGGGGAGAGTCATCCCCTTCCACCAAAGAGCTGACATTGCTGTTTGTTGGCCTTACCCCTGGTTGGCACTGCACTTGGGAAAGCTGGCCCCACTTCTCACCATGGTGTGGGGCAACTGGCTTTGGCGGGACGGTCCCAGCAGCCCAGACTGGCTAACTCAACTGCCACCCAGACACATATCCAGGGCTTTGTGTTGGCACTCCCCAACATCTCCCCATCTATGACCTGCTGGAGCACATGAAGGGACTGATTCTAGGAACCATAGCCACAGGATCCCAATGACACTGGACAACTCCTGGCAGGGTATCTAAAAGAAGATTCAGTGAGGGTCTAGCATTGATGGTGTACCAGAAGCCCGAGGTTTTGAACCTGAATAACAACATATCACACAACGAACATTTGCAAATAAAGGTGTTGGACAAAAGAGTCTACTACATGATACACGACAGCTCCCAGTTCCAATAAGACAGAGGGAGAGGCAATGAATGGAGAGGCAAGAGAGACAGAGGAGCAAAGTGGATTGCTTTTTTGTTTGTTAGCTTCTTTTGGGTTGTTTTAATATTCTTATTTGTATTTTTACTTTATTTTTATTTGTTTTTTATTTTTGTTAAGTTTTCTTTTCAGAGGGATACTACAAAGTTGAAGGGTGGATATGGAGAGACTGGGAAATGGGTGATATTGGGGTGCATGATGTGAAATTCTCAAAGAATCAATAAAAATTATGTCAAAAAAAAGTTCTTGTGGTCATGGTGTCTCTTCACAGTAATTGAAACCCTAACTAAGATAGAAGTTGAAACATCCTTGAATCCCAGGAATAAAATCAAAATATTTCATCACCCTAATGTGTTCATGAATTTTCTGTAAGAATTTTATCAAGAATTTGTACATTTTTGTTCGTGATAGTTTAAATGTAATTAGGCCCCATAAGTTCATAGAGAGTGGCAGTATGAGGAGGTGTGGCTTTGTTGGAGTAGGTATGGCCTTGTTAGAGGAAGTGTGTCACTTTGGAGGTGGACATTGAGGTCTCATATGGGTCCTAGACATGCCCAGTGTCTTAGTTTACTTCCTGTTCCCTACCGATCAAGATTTAGAAGTATTAGCTCCAGCACCATGTCTGCCTATCCACCGCCATGCCCTATCATGATGATAATGGACTAGACTAAACCACTGAACTGTAAGACACCCATTTAATATTTTCCATTATAGGAGTTGCCATGGTCATGGTGTCTCCTCACAGCAATAGAAACCCTAAGACAATGTTCATCAGGATAACATCTATACTTTCCTTTTCTTTTGTTATATCCTTTTCCAGTTTAGATATCCAATAATGACTGGTTTGTAAGACTTTGTAGATACAAATATTCTCCAGCCTGCTGGTTCCCCTGGACTGGGGTTTTTCCACCCATCTGTTCCTGAAACTGCTTATAAAATAACTACTCTGAGGCTTAATTACATATTCTTTGACCTATTATCTCCGGATTCTTTTTAACTAACTCTTACATCTTAAATTAACCCATTTCTATTATTTTATATTTTACCACAAGGTTTGTGGTTTGTTACCTCACATCTCACTTCTTGGACGGCTACATGGTATCTGCCTGACTCTGCCTTCTTTCTCCCTGCATTCAGTTTAGTTTTCCCTTCTAGCTATATTCTGATGTGGAAAATCCTTCAGCCAATAGACTTTAAGATACTGGTCCAGTTTGGGTGTGCTATAAATGCAGATACTATTAATGCAGATGTAGGGGTGTGCATGGACCCCTAGGCTGCTGGATTTGGTTCCAGTTCCCAGAGGAAGCAGAGGACTGTGGATCATTCTTCTTTCTGTGAGTTTACCCCCAATAAATAAGCCTTTATTATACTCCATTCTAGGTAGTGTGAAAATCTTTCATACTGCAACAGTTTGGCACCCAACATGGGGAGCTGGACAGTGGCTATCCTTCTCTAAATCCAAACATGCTGTTAAAAGAAAAATTCAGAGTTTCTAGCTCTTATCAGGAGCCAACTGGTGTGAGACAGAAGGGAAAAAAAATAGAAAAAATTTTACTTCTCCTCATACATATTTTTGTCTCTAAGATACCTTTCATTAAATTTATGTCTATAGGAATAATGTTTAAGTTTTCCACAATGAACAATGAATTTTTCTGCTGTAATCTTTGAAGTTTCCAGGAAGAAGATGGGACCCCACAACAATGATTCTACCTGGTTGATATGATGTCATTACACTGATAACACCACCTTAAGATCGGTTTTGAGTTACAAACTGCTCAAGATGATTCCAACTTGGCTAGCTGAGATGGTGTACCTTCTTACAATGTTCTGGCCATCACTTCAAATTAAAACTTCAAAAAAACCCAACTGACTACTCAAAGACTATATGCAATTGTACCAGACAGTAATCTTGAAACTTAACCATCGTTTTTAGTTTATACAGGATCCCATAGAAATAACATCACCCCATGACAGTTGGAAGTAATTCTAGAAGACAATGTCCCCTCTCCCAACAAAGTTTGTCCTCAGGGTTAGGGACATCTATTAGAGATTGGTTATAAGTGGTATAGGGTTGGGGTGAAAGTTAAGTAGGCTAGGGATCTCTTTGGGGAAAAAAAAGGATTGGAGCTGGGCAGTGGTGGTACACGCCTTTAATCCCAACACTTGGGAGGTAGAGGCAGGAGGATCTCTGTGTGTTTGAGGCCAGCCTGGTCTACAAGAGCTAGTTCCAGGGCAGGCAACAAAGCTACAGAGAAACCCTGTCTTGAAAAAAACAAAAAAAAAGGGGGGATTGGCTAGGATAATAGGTAGATGAGTGTGAGCTTACTCACACTTATAATAATAGTGAGTAATAGTGAGAATACTTGTGAGCTATTATTTATAGACAATTTAAATTGGTATAAATTCTTGTATACTGATACAAATTCAGTTATATTTGTTATACTGAATATACTCATAATTCTGTGTACAATATTTGTGAAGCTATGCAAAGTTATTTTGTCATGTTGTATGCATGTATGTTTCCACCTCTGCTTAAGATATTTTGTATATTGATGAAATTTTAGTATATATTTATCATATTACACTATACATTTCTACTACTGATCAAGATACTTATATATTGTTTACATTTTGAGGTCATTGTCTTCATTTGCTGTGCATTTGTTTAAGGATTGTTTAATTTTTTAATATGAAGCCTTAGTTTTTAAGCTATATAGGTATTAAGAATTATAGGTCAATAATCATCCATGTTTGTTATACTTATAGTTAGACTAATCCGGTTATTTAGATACATAGAGATTGTATTCTGTATAGATAGGTAATCTTTAACCACTTCAAAGAACTGTAGAATATGGCATTTAAATAACTTAGGATTCTGTTGATGTGAGACACATTTGCTCCTGGCAGCATCGATCTATTCCCAAGAGAATATTGGGCTCTGAACACTCCACTTAAAGCTTGTTTTCTTCTTGGTAAAGCTGGCCTTTGGGCAAAGAACTACTCTTGCCTCAACCACTAACAAAATGCACAGTGTCCAGACTGGACAAGCAGGATACAACAAAATTACTGCCAAGCCTTGCCAAGCCAGGGTAAAATGGTTTTTATATTTTTTCTGCCTCTGAAAATGGCCTGTTAGTTACTCTAGGCTTTAGCCAAAGTTGGTTGCCACACATTGTGAATGAGACTTTGGGTGATTGCCCAGGTAGCTAGTTGTCTCTGTCATTTCTTGCACCTTTTGGAAGTTGCTTGATCACACTTTCTGTTTACTCAAGTAATATTATTTCCCTTCTCATGTTTTTGATGGGGTTGAAGACTAAATAGTCATAGTTAATTTCCTCTCATAACTTAGACAAGCCATTTCTAATATAAGACTTAGACTCCTCAGAAGAGGATAACTATTGAAACAGTTAGCATGTTTCTTGCTTGATGCTGCTCATGTTGGTTGTAATTCTAATTTTTATACTTGATATTTCTTCTTATTGTATATAGTTTTGTATTAGGCTTAGAAATCTCTTATTTAGACAAAAGGGGGAGGTGCTGTGGGAACTCCTTCAGTCAGTAGCCTTTAAGATACTGGTCCACTTTGGGAGTGGTCATATGTATCATAAATGCAGATGTAGGGGAGAGCATGGGCCCTTGGCTGCTGAATTTGGTTCCAGTTCCCAGTGCATGCAGGGGACTGTGGATCACTCCTCTTTCTGTGAGTTCACCCCCTAATAAATAAACCTTTATTATACTCCATTCTGAGTTAGCATGGACATCTTTCATACTTCAACAATAATCTGCCCTGCCATAGGCCAAATCAGCTTTTTTATTAACCAATTATAATAAAATATATTCATAACATACAGAGGAGAATCCCACATCAAGACTTGAAACTATAAAACTGCAAGAAGAAAACAGACAACGTATTTAAAGATGTAAGTATAGGTAATGACTTTCTACAAAGGACTCCACGTGAGCTGGAGAAATGGCCCAGGATTTAGAAGAAAGGGGAAGCATTTACACGACACCCATTTTATCCCCGTAAATGAGCACATAGTCCAATTATGTTAAGTCTGGGTAGGCGTGCTGGCATAATTTAAATTAGAATTGTCTTCCTCCATCTCAGGTCAGACACTCAGTCCCAAGCTGGTGGTGCTGTTTTATTTTAGTTATTTGTTTATTTTCCAAGACAGGGTATCTCTGTGTAGCCCTGGTAGTCCTGGAACTCACTCTGTAGACTAGGCTAGCCTTCAACCCATAAAGATCTGCCTGCCTTTGCCCACCCCCTGGAATAAAAGATGTGTGTGACTCTGCCAGGCTTCGTGGTGCTATTTTAAAGGCTATGAAGCCTTTTGGGGGTGAGGCCTGGTTGGAAGAAGTAGGTTTGATGTGGGAGAATTGTCTGTATTCTGTCAATCATATTTTAATAAAACGCTGATTGGCCAGGCAGGCAGTATAGGCAGGAAAACCAGACAGGAAGTAGAGGTGATGCAATGAGAACAGGAGAATTCTGGGAAGCAGGAAAGCTCCCTCTGCCACTCCTGCCCAGATCACCCAAGAGGCAACATGTGAGCTGCCACGCTGAGAAAGGTACTGAGCCGTGTGGCTAACATAGATAATGATAATGGATTAATATAAGTTACAAGGACTAATAAGTAGCCAGAGCTAAGGGCCAATCAGTTTATAACCTAATGTAGACTCTGTGTTATTTTCTTTGGGATATGCCGGCTGTAGGGTACCGGGTGGGACAGAAACCCCAACAAGCCGGACCCTCGTGTTACATAGGTTCTTGCAGGTCACAGTCGTTCTGCTTCCAGTCTGTTCTGGCTGCTCCACCACCTGGATTTGTACCCTCTGCCACATGTTCCCACCGTACATGACCTTGTCGGACATTATGGTGAGAGAATTAAGCCAGGCACAGAAAGAAGACATCTGTCTGATCTCACTTACTTGTAGGATTTAAAACAACCTTTCCCATTGAGACAGTGAATGCTTAACAGGGATGGACAGTGAGTGGAGACCGGGCAGATGTTAATCCAAGAATACAAAGTTTTGGTCAAACTGGAAGGGTAATCTCTAGAGTTCTATTGTCTGTGTAAGGATATTAGCAATAACATTATTTAATACTTAAGTATCTAAAAGAGTAGATTTTTTAAATGTTATCACTACAAAAATATCATAGCCATGTGAAGACAGATATGCTAATGAGACTCCATCATTTCAAAATACAAATATAGAAAAGCATTACACTATAAGCGACTATAAAACTAAGGATTGCAAATTATAAAAAATTAAAATATAATGTTTATTAGTCAATTTAATTTGGTAAAGATAAAAATACTAAAACTTATTTAGCTTAATTACTGGGCATAGCATATAAATGTAATTATCATTATTTTGGCAAAAAAACCAGAAAGATTAACTTTCTGGGGTTATATTTACAAACATTAAGTTTCCTAACTGTTGGCATATGAAAATAAAATATAAAATAAAAATCAACTTCTCATTTTGGCTTGTCCCATGATCAAGGAACGATGCAGAGACAGGTCTAGTCTGTAACTGCCAAATCAGGCAAAGAAGAGGCAGTACTAGCAAGATTCAGTTTCACACTAGAAGTCCAAGTTAAGCCACAGAGACCAGCTAGTGTTAGTAAAGTCATGTAGACAAGAGAACATCTCCATCAAGCAACTCATTCTTGCTGTAGTACAGGGTTAAACCAGCAATTTCTAAGTGCCACCTAGAGTGTTATTTTTTTTAAAATTGGTATCTTCAAGGATTAATCCAAATGAAACACAGTTTGATCACAGAGCCAGTCCTGAAAGAGCCTCTGTTCACATCCAGTCCAAACCAGACTCAGCCAGCTTATTCAAGGGTCCTTTCTCCTCTGGATTCTGAGACCAAATTTTTACTTCAAATACTTCCCCTTTAAAACTTCTAATGGGCGATTAAAGATCAACAAAGAGCCAAAGAGGTGCTCCATAGAGAGCATTTTATTGTTGTTAGAAAAATTCCTAGGTTATTTTTCACTACTATATTTTCAGCCCATTTTGGAAGGGCAGTTAGTGCTGGAATTTTTTTTATTTAGCTTTTCTCAAGACTACCTGCCAGTCATTAAAAATGTATCCCCAGCTGGGCCCATAGTTAATTAACTGCTCTTTGTAAAATCCACCTGTTAAGGTTCAATGTAAAACACCTTTCATTTCCCATTTTGCTTGTGACCTAAGTTATTTGGTGTCTCTGCGAAGGTTAATCTTGCTCTAAGTCTCATAAAAATAAACATATTGGTGTGAGAGTTCACAGTGTTCAGAAATTACCATTGCCTCTTTGGGGCTGCAGTACTTCTTGAATCACAGAGTACAGCGTGCACCAAAGTCCTGAGAGGACGTGGTTGGAAGTAGGCACAGCCCAAGGAGTATCTATTAATGACGATGGTATTTAATTAAGTTTTATAATTAAGAATCTGACTCCACGTCACATAAAATACTCTCTGCCCCAGAATACTAAGTGTTGTCTTATCGGGGAGGACTTTCCCTTCTTCCTCTACACTTTGTTCTTCCACTTCTCACGACCCAACACATCCACATGGAGAGAAAGTGAAATCAGTGGATAGAAGCTCTTTATAAGGATCAATCGCCACAGATTATTATAGCTCTGATAATCCTATAAAGTTTCCAAGAGGCCCAAAGCATATATAAAAATGCAAATAATTCATATGCCAATTGAACCTTTTGTTGCCGTTTAGTTACAGAATATGGTAAAATGTGTGAAGAATTACTCAGAGCAAAAGTTGTGAGCTGATTTACACCTGCACCTTCAGCCTCGTCTTTACCACAAAGGTGATATTGGCTCCTCTGCCGGATGGGCCTGCTTTTGTTACCTAAGAGGCAAGATCCATGAGTATTCTCCAGAAAGCACTTTACAAAGTACATGTCTAGAAAACGGAATGTATCTTCAAAGAAATTTATATTAAATGTTTTCAGAATGACTTCTGCAAGATTTCTAGCTCATACCATAAACATAAGATAAAAGGCATCTGACAGCAGAATAAAGCAATAACAGCAACAAGACAGAAAGCTCCAAATGTGGCATCAGGCAAAACAAGAGGAAAACATCAATATCTCTAAAGCAGTTTGGAAAAAAAAAGAGATTCATCATTTCCATAAGATCCTACTTAAATTCAATTACTAATTTTAAAACTATACAGTAGATAAATATTCATGCAGCAGGGCTATTTACTGGGCACTTGTCCCCAGATCGGCTGCTTCTTGCATCTTTACAATGGTTTTGAACACCTGTGAAACTCCAGAGGTGGACAAAGAAAACATCTGTTCACACACGTGCCTGTGGTGCTTAAGTCTCAGCTTTATTTCTAAGGATGGGGGTTGTGGTGGGGATCAGGAGGTGCCTAGACAATGGGACACTAGATAGATGAAGATCAATTCTGTTGATGTATTATTGACTCATTGATAATTTATTGGTTCAGTATCAGAATGCCTCTACATACCCAAGTGCTGCTTTGGCCCCAGATTGCTTAAACAAGGCTGAAATAATTAAACACCAGCAGCAGTATGAAGTAGAAACTCTTCTTCAAGAAGAAGTTTGGAAAGAATTGGAATTTCTCTAACAAATACTGGGGAAGCTGATCGCTAGCACGTTAGCAGTTATGTTAAAACACATTGACTTGATTTAAATAAAATTTCTATTGAGTTGTAAAGTTATAAAGTAGCTGTGCTTCTTGTGTGCTGTGAAGTCACGGGGAAAGGTGAAACGGAAGACTTTTCTCCACAGTGCAGTGATCTTTGCTTCCTGCTGTCTTCTCATTTCTGTCTCTCCCTCATCCTTCCCTCGTCTCCTCTCTCTCCTCTCTCTCTCTCTGAAAAGCAACCAGATTTGGCTAAGCAGAAAAGAATGTGACCTGGCTAACTTTTCACAGTTCTTTATTTTCATGTCCCCATCTTGCACCCCCTCCCCTAACAGTTGTGATGGAGAATGAAGGTTTTATTTAATTGGGTCGGGACAAAGTTGTTCTTTTAATAGCCTTTGGTAGGACAGGAATATAAAATCACATGCCTACCTTATCCACACATGCATCAGCCTCAACAGGTATTCTGTGCAGTACCCTCAGGCAGCTGACTCCAGATTCTGTCTTTAAACCATTCCTCTACCGTAATGATCCAGCTTGTTTTTTTTTTGAATACTCATCTATTCTTTATGCTTTTGACATATCTACCTTTTGTAAACAGGCTCATCTAAATCATGTCTTGACATAGATAATTAAATCTTTGATGCCCAAGTAATATTATTATATGATGTTCAATACTGCGCTAATGAGATAGAGACAGAGAGAAAGAATGAGAATAGATAAAAAATAAAAGTTGGACACGATAGCACCCAGGTGTAACCCTAACCCTCAGAAAGCCCAGGATTCTTCTGGGGCATGTGTTCAAGGTCAGCCTGGGCTACACAGCAAAAAGTCTCAGACAATGTGATAAATGGACTTGCCAGAGAGAGTGAGGGCAAGCAGGCAACAAGCAATGATGTGAGACAATGGTCTGTATTCTGTCAGTTATATTTTAAGTAAACGCTGATTGGCCAGTAGCCAGGCAAAAAGTTTAGGTAGGACAATCAGACAAGAAGTAGAGGCAGGTCAATGAGAATAGGAGAATTCTGGGAGGAAGGAAGTCCTAGCTGCAGTCGTGACCCAGCCACAGAAGCCATTGTGACTGCCTCGCCGAATAAGGTACCTAGCAACGTGGCTAACATAGACAAGAATAATGGGCTAATATAAGGTATAAGAGTTAATAAGAAGTCTGAGCTACCAGACCAATCAGTTTCTAACTAATGTAGACCTCTGTGTGATTTCTTTTGGACTTAATGACTGTGGGACCTGGGCAGGACAGAAACCTCAGTCAACAATCAAAGCTTTCTTCTGTGTCCTCTATCTGGGCTGCCCATATTTAGGGTGGGTCTCCCTGCTTTCAGTCACCTGTTATGAAAATCCCTCCCAGGAGTGCCCAACAATTTGTGTTCTCACTGATTCCAAATGTGGTTAACAATCCAAATTAGTTATTGCACTGGGTGAATGGCCTGCCTCTATTTTCTCATCTGAAAAAGAAGATACTGATAGAACCTACATTATAGGAACATTATAAGGATGAAGTCAGCTATTGTCCTTACAATGATAGTGCAGAGGAAGCAGCCAACAGCTATGAGCCAGCTTTAACACTTGAAACCCTAAAGACAGTCCATACTGGGAGTCAAGATGAGTACCAGCTATTAGGACCCAGGTCCTCTAAATGACCATCTGTCCTACACCGCTACCTTCCAATGTTAAAAAATACAAGTGGACAAAAATTTCTGGACAGCATCCTGTATTTACACATACAAAGAAAATTGGCAGAGGACTTCCTTGTAGAAAAGCTGAAAAAAACATTTTTCCAAACAGAGGATAGATCAAATCCAATCTTCACTGTACATGATGTGGGGTCTCTGTAACATGACAGCATACTCACTGGCGTGGACTCTCTGTAACATAATGTCATACTCACCGGTGTGCTCACTGGTGTGGGGTCTCTGTAACATGACATGTGCATTGGAGTGGGGTCTCTGTAACATGATGTGTGCTTACTGGTGTGGGGGTCTCTGTAACATGACAACGTACTCACTGGTGTGGGGTCTGTGTAACATGATGTGTGCTCACTAGTGTGGGGTCTCTGGAACATGACAATGTACTCACTGGTGTGTGGTCTCTGTAACATGACAGCGTACTCACTGGTGTGGGGTCTGTGTAACATGATGTGTGCTCACTAGTGTGGGGTCTCTGGAACATGACAATGTACTCACTGGTGTGGGGTCTCTGGAACATGACAGCGTACTCACTGGTATGGGGTCTCTGTAACATGACAGTGTACTCACTGACCATGCTTGAGCATGTGGATTTTATGATGTCGCCAATAAGCACAGGAAATCAGACTCTCATACAGCGGCAGTAAAGCAGATGCTGCGCAAGCATGAAAACCTGGGTTCAGGCAATGGCTGTGCACATCTTCAGTCCCAGAAATGGGGAGGTCTCAAGCAGTAAGCAGGAAGTGCACACCCATGTGCTCATACAAACACAGCAAACAAATGAAGATACACAACACAAGTATTTTTATCTCACAAACACAAGTGACACAAGACATGCTCCATGCACACATCCACATCCACAAACAAAAGAGACAGTCTGGACAAATGGTTCAGCAGTTAAGATCACTGATTGTTCTCATAGCAGACCTCGGTTGGGTTTCCAGCCCCCTCACGGTGCCTCAGTCACTTGTAACTCCAGGTCTAGGGAGTCTGACGCCCTCTTCTGGACTCCTTGGGCATTCGGTGCAAGTGGTTTATATACACACATGCAGGCAGACACATAGAAATAAATATTTCTTTTTAAAGAAAATTGTTAGGTCAGGTATGGGAGCACAGTCCTTTAACCCCAGTACTTGGGACTGAGGGACAAGTGGAGCTTTGTGTCTTGAGCCCAACCTGGTTGACATAATGAATTCCAAACCAGTGATGATGAGACCCTGCCTAAAAGAAAAACAGAATCATTTCACTTGACAAATGATACTTGAGAAATACCTATGCATTAAGGATGCGTCACTGCATGCTTGATGGTTGTGATTTCTTTAACAATGATTTGGACGATAAAGCATTTGGGGCATTTTTTAAATGTGGAGCACACAATGAACCCATGGGTATACAATACTCAGCTTAGAAAGTAAAACATTATGAACGTAACTAGAGCTTCCCTAATGAGCTCATTTCCCCACTCCCTCACCCCGACCCCCAGATAATCACTACACTGAATTTCACGTTATTTATTCACGTGGGATGCATTCTTCAAGGTTATTTTCTCAAGTTAAAAGGGCCAGGCTTCTATCAATCTTCAGAGTTAATTATTCCCTTTGTGCCTCTGAGTAGAATTTATGATGTGGTGAGGTTTAATGGTATCAGAACTAAGTATATGGTTTTTATTAAATCAAAAGAAGGGGAAAAATACTATTTTAAGGCCATAGCAACTATAAAAATCTAATGTTCTTTTAAAAAGTTAAGAGAGGATATTTAAAAACATGTTAAGAAAAGCCTTTATAGATGTAGGAAGAATTCAAGATTTGGCTTTCAACAATATGAAAAGTCATTAAAACTCTCCAGGTCATCGGAATGCTGAGGGGAAATTGCACAAATGTTAAAAATGCATAGCTGAGGTCCTGTAAAAATTATGTAGATGCCAGGACTAATGAAGGACCTGAATCTAGGGGTAGTAAGTGAGGCTGCCCCTGGGTTTGCTTCGTGGTGGGCACAAACAGAAGTTACAAAATTACTTTGATTTCAAAGGGAATACATGGGCTCCTGCAAGGTGGTAAATCAAATCTAAGACCTCAGCACAAAACTAGAAGGGTGAATTCTCAATTAGGGACAAAACTCTCAGTAGCATAAGGAAATAACGGACAGTAGAGACTCTTGGTTGTCTATGCTTGCATGCTAAAAAAAAATTGCTTGAGAATTCAGAGATGGGCCTGTACAGCATCCTGAACTGAGTTTGAGTGACTGTGGTATAAGACACACTAAAGAAACTTAAAGGAACCCAGAGAGCACCATAGAGCGCACACAGAAGTAAATTCAGCACTACTCTGGAGGAACACATTCTAATTTCAACTCTATTTGTATGCTTGTGTATATTCATGCATGTGGTATGTGTGTTGGCATTCATGCATGTGGAGGTCAGAGCAAACCGTGTGGAGTCGATTCTTTCCTTCCACCTTTACATGAGTATTGGATTCAGGACTTCAGGTTCTGTAATCTTTGTAAAGGCAAGTCCCTTTACCTGCGGAGCCATCTTGTCAACCTCAGAAGGGCATTCTCAGCCCAGGCTGCTAGAAGTTTTACAGACAGCCTTGTTGAATGCAAGCCTACAATGCATATTAAAGGGACGCAGCAGCCAAAACCAGCAGATTGAAACACACATAATAAAAATGTCTGATGAATACTACCTATAATTATGACAGAGCATTATCACACATTTAACTAATTAGAGTAAAATCCTCCAAAGATTTTAATAACTACTGCAAATTCTGTGTTCCTTAATATACATAAAAAGAGCAAACAAGTGTTAGGGAAAGACAAATATCATCACACCGGGGAAAGGTGGGGAATAGGAAACACTGGATCACTTGCAGCGGCTCCCATCAGAGCCGTGTAATCATATAAAGCCATGAGCATAGTTCACAGCTATTACATGAAAATGTCTCTGCTGGAAATCATGTAAAATGGGGATCATTCCTCAATAACACGCATGAAAACAGTAACATACACCAGTACGTTAGGAACATACAGTAACATAGGAACTAGAGCACTGGCAATCCCTTTAGCAAACCTCATCTCCAAAAATATCTACATTGTGGTCATAACGGTAGCAAAATTAGTTATGAAGTAGCAACGAAGTAATTTTTATGATTGGGGTCACAACATGAGGAAAAATGTTAAAGGGTCACAGCATTAGGAAGGTTGAGAACCACTGCTCTAAAGGGTGCTTTCTACACATTAAAGATAACATCAGAATCAGAAAGCTAGGGGTTGTGAGTAGTGAAGAAAGATGCTATTCTACCTTTACAATTCCCTGTATTTACTCACACTGTGTTGCAGATTAATGATCAATAGATTCACCATGGCTGATTACTTGATCAGTCCAAAGGCTTTTCTATGGCCCCTTATACCTCCGTGGCAATGTCAGCACGTAACTCTTACAATTCTCTTTTATTTGCTTTGTTGAAAGAAGGTTCTGCTATGTAGCTAAGACTGGCCTCAAACTCATCCTCCTGCCTCAGCATGCATCAGGCTGTCTGGTTTGTTTGCTAATTATCTTTACCCTAAACTTAAACTTTATGCCCAGCCCCATGGAAACCGTCAGTGAGTTCTTTCTCTCCTCTACAGAGCCATTCCTTGCTGCTTCAATGGCATGTTCCTGTCCACCCCCTGATCAAGCATCTAGGGGTTTCAAACAGTCAGCAAGGCTTTCTCTGGAGCTAGTTGTGCATCTGCTCCTGTGTCATAGGTCACAGCACTTTCAGGAGCTGCCTTTATTGCCTTTATTATGACTCTCTAGACACATCCTGATGGGGTGACAAGATAGTACATGGATCATCCACCTTTTCAAAATCTTCACTGGTTACCCAAAACTCACCTGACACAGATCAAACTTTGCCCTGATATTAAAAGTTCTACAGAATTGGTCCTACCTCATGTCTCTCCCACATGCTTAACTGGTTGACAATGATCTGGAAAGTGTTATCTCCCAAATAAACCATGCAAATTTCTATTCCCCTGGGAGTTAGACTGAGTAAGAACCACAAGTCAACTGTATTTTATTTAGAGAAAACAAAAAATATAAAAGCACTCAAAAAAGGATGAGAAAAACTTAACATTCAAACACTAGCCAAAAATTAAGATAGCTCTGTTAAGTTAGACAACATTGATTTTTGCGACAGAAAACACTATTAAACACAAATAAATACACCTCAAGAGATGTCATTTCATAAATAAAGACTTCTTAATTTCTAGTGTGGTCCACCAGAAAGACAGAACAAGCCCAAATATGTATGTGTTTGTTACAAGAGCCTCACATATATGAGAAATGACATAAGTGTAAGGAAAACCAGACAAGTTCACAACTGTGTACAAGATTTTAACACAACTTGCTTATTAACTGACAAAACAAGCAGACAAAAAATAACAATTATAAACCTGACCTAATTAACATATATTGAATATTGCCCAAACTGACAAGTACTACAATAGGTTGGTTGAGACAGTCTCCAAAACAGGACTGAGGGGATGTGTCGGTGGGTAAGAACACAGGCAGCTGGGTGTGGCCATCTACTCCTGTAATCCCGTCACTATGGGGAATGGCAACAGCAGGCTGTCTGGAGTTTGCAAGCCAGCAGCAGTCAATCTGGAGATTCAGCAGTAGACCGTGCCTCAAACAACAATGTGGAGGTGATGGAGCAAGATGAGTGATGTCCCTGCCTGGCCTTGAAATTCACGTACCCATTACCCACACAAGCATACACACACAAATACATATACACACACATGATTAGCTAGACAGATTTTAAGTTGCTGTAAATAATAAGTGAACCATTTACATTTAGGGGAGGGAATATGGGTTAGTGGGTAATATGATTGCTCTACAAGCATGAGGCTCTGAGTTCAAATTCCCAGCATCCTTATAAAAAGCTAGGCATGGCTACACATACCTATAATCCTGGTCCTGGAGGACAGAGACAGGCAGGTCTGAGAGCTTGGCAAATAGGCGGCCTCGCCAAAACTTTGCACCTCCAGGCCATAGAGAGATCCCATTGAGGCAAAAAGGTGGAAAGGGACAGAAGAGGACACCTGATGTCTTTCTCTGGCTTTTTCATGTACACACACAAGCACACACTCACATGCATATGACACACACAGGACACACAAGATTTACACAAAAACATTGACACTTAGGTTAAAATATTTATATTATATTCACTAGAAATACAAGTGCACACAAAAGTTGTTATTATTACTTAAGACCTAAAACTGTGCCACACTAAAGCTTTGTCCATGCTTCAGTTAACATTCTATGTAAAGGGTTGTTGGAGGAAAGTCACACTTTTCCAGATCCTTTTGTCTTAAAAGAAAGCATTCGTATTATGCACCCAAAAAGAAAGAGACATAAATTGGACCCAAAGGAGTGAAGTTGTGTTCCCACTCAAGATGATTTTGTTGTATTAGCCAACATGAGGACTTCCAAAACCAAATATTTTTGTGATAACCTCTTGCAAGTCTTCTTTGGAGCTGCATGCATTTTCTAACCATCCTGCTGTTGACTGGATATTTCCTAAGGATTCCACTGTCATCCAATCCTCTGGAATGGGGAAGGGATCTGGAACCATGAATGAGAACTGAGTAGATATTTCCATGAGTCCACAGCCATCACCCTCTGGGAACGCCCTTTGGAAGAGCACAGGTTCCCATCTGCTCTTTACCCCTGGCAGGCTTTTGATGTTCTCCTTCGTTCAGTCATAGATACTATATACACAGAAAACATTAAATACATACTTTGATTTACATTAAGCCATTACCTCCAAAACAAAGTTTTTGGGTTGGGTGGTGGTGGCACTTGCCTTTAATCCCAGCACTTAGGAGTGGGAGGCTGGCAGATCTCTGTGAATTTGAGGCCAGGCTGGTCAACAAAGTAAGTTTCAGGACAGTCAGTATTACACACAGAGAAACCCTGCCTTGAAACATACACACACACACACACACACACACACACACACACACACCAAAGTTTTTGTTTCAGAGTCTCCTTCACAGCTTGTGTTTGGACTATCCAGCTTTATTAACAGAGAAATACGAAACCATGCGTGATATATATGCACACAGGCATGGCTTGTATAAGGATGTGACTATAAAATCACAGCCTCTATTTCCCCCACCATCTTTCTGTCTACTAATTAACACCCTGATATACCACAGTCTGAATATATTCTCCCAGGCAATGTGTGTTCAGTTTTCTTCCCCTAAAACGGTCTCTCATTTCAACTCTCTACCTCTGTTTAAACTCTTTACATTGTTCTAGAATTATAGAGAAAGTTCAAGAAACTTGCTTCCTACTCCTGATGGTTCCCAAGGATGAAAACTCAGTTCCTTTACCTGAGCCACTCTAATTCTCTGTTCCATCGTGGAGAAGGCAAAGTCATCTGATTTGCACATGAAGAAAGAATACTGGTTCAGCCCTTCCCATACAAGGGAATCAGCGATGCCAAGAGTCCAAGAGTCATTATCAAAATCTGAACTTGGCTTAGACTCATAATTCCATGTGCCCACATGCTGTATCAGGAAGATAGGTAATATGTTGGCTTTCACTCCCATCTACATTTTGTTTCATTTTCCAGCTTGCCTACAACCTCCTACTTGAGGACTGGGTATGCTGTAGTTGTGTAGCAGAGCACTTACCTAGCCTGGAACAACAAAACAACTTACCCAGGAAAGGGCCTCTTCAGGGACAGGGACGGTGACTCTGTCAGCACAGAACATACCACATAAGTATGAGGACCTGACTTATGATCCCTAGCATACACAAGAAGTAAGAGGAGGAGGAAAAGAAGAAGAGGAGGTGGAAAAAGAACAGGAGGAAGAACAGAAGAAAGAAGAAAGAGAGAGAGAAGAAGGAGAGAGGAGGAGAAAGAAGGAGGAGGAGGAGAGGAAGAAGAAAACAGCAGTAGCCATTACCATTACCCAGCAATATATATATATGTGTGTATATATATATATATATATATATATATATATTGCTTTATAGCTATGAAGAATTTCCAAAAACCAAAAGATCTCCTTGCATTGGTACAACTTCTAAAATTAATGCTATCTTGGTTTTCTTAGAGCTATCCAGAGTAGAGATATCTGCTAGAAAATGGTTATTTAAGAAAAAGTAGGTACTATTACTGGTGTCACTACCGATGGTCAAAACAAAGAAAACTGCACTGAAGGGGTTGGAAGAAGAGACCAGTTTGGAACAAGGTGATCCTCAGGAAATAGAATAAGTGACTACCATTGGCTACAGGATGGAGACCAGAGTCCAGACTAAGAATGGAGCCAACAGAACTGGTTTCAAACTAAAGATACATGTAGAAGTGCTGGAGCTGCCTTTACTTCTGAAAATGAGCATGCTTCTTTCAAAACTTACCAAATGGGCTGGGATGTGGCTGTAGCTCAGTAAAGAGCTATGGCTTAGTACATAGGAAATCCTTGGTTAGATCTCCAGCATCCCTTGAAGTATATGTGGTGGTGCATACCAAACTCCTAGAACTAAGGATGCTCAGAATATGCAAACAGGAGGATCAGGAGTTCAAGGTCATCCTTGCCTATGTAGTGACTTCAATGTCAGCCTGGGCTACAGGAGACCTTACCTCAAAAACAATCCAAAACAAAACAAAAACAGGAAAGAAGAAACTTGTCAGGTGTTCAGCATCTAGGCCGCCACAGACACTACAGGAGTATAATATTGGCATATGACACATGCATACTTTAAATGACCTCTAACATACATTTACAATGCCTAACAGTGTTAGGGTTTATATTTATTATTTAGTTATATAAATTTTATTTATTATTTAGTTACATATAATAAATTATATTTATTATTTAGTCATATATAATAAATTATATTTACTATTTAGTTATATATAATAAATTACATTTATTATTTAGTTAGGGTTTCTATTGCTGTGATGAAACACCATAACCAATGAGCACGTTAGGGAGAAAAGGGTTTATTAGGCTTACACTTCATTGCTGTTCATCACTGAAGGAATTCAGGATACAAAGTCAAACAGGACGGGAATCTGGAGGCAGGTGCTGAAACAGAGGCCAAGGAGGGGTTCTGCTTACTGGCTTGCTTCCCAGGGGTTGCTCAGTCTGCTTTCTTATAGAACCCAGGACCACCATCCCAGGGATGGCACTACCCACCATAGGCTGAGCCCTCTCCTATTGATCACTAAATGAGAAAATGTCTCACCGCTAGATCTCATGAAGGCATTTCCTCAGCTGAGGCTCCTTCCTCTGATGTCTCCAGCCTGTGTCAAGTTGACACACAAAACTAGCCAGCACAACTGACCCCTTGTCAACTTTACACACAAACACATCATTATTAAGCCACAACCCTTCCTTTCTTATTCATCTCTCAAGATCTTTAATACCTTTAGAAGTCCCACAGTCTTTACAAATTCAAACACATTAAAATTTCAGTTTCTGGGACTGGAGAGATGGCTCAGCAGTTAAGAGCATTTCTAACTGCTCTTCTAAAGGATCCAGGTTCAATTCCCAGCACCCACCTGGCTGCCCACAACTGTCTGTATTTCCAGTTGCAGGGGACCTACTACCAACAACAAAATATCAATGCACATAAAAAAAAAACAGTTCTTTCAAATAGCCAATATTTTCAAAAGTTCAAGTCTTTTAGCTATGGGATCCTTTAAAAATCAAAATTAAATGCTGTAGAACTTTAAGCTGAGGCCTCTCAGCAGTAGTGCCCCCACCACCCTGGGAACCAAGGACCGAACAACTACACATGCATGCACTAAAATGTTGGGAACTTTCCATCTCCCTGAGTCTTTGAGAGTGTTCTCCAAATAGAGCTCCATTCCTAAAATTGGGACAAGATAACCCACAGATGTCCACAATATTTTGACTCAATCCCTGGGATAGGGGCAAAGTAACCCTCAGATGTTTCCTCTTACCTCATCTGATCTGGCAACTGCTCTCCAGCCAATTATTGGTAATAGCCTTTTAAATAAGTCAATCATAATAGTTAAAAAAAAAAACAACCCTAAGACTGCCCCCTCGTTTCTGTGGCTTTTTGCTTTAAAAGTAAGCCTGTACCAACCGTTGGGGTCTTTCTGGCTTCTTGAATGCTGAAAGACCCTGTCATGACAGAATTAATAAAATCCTCATGATTTTACATCAACTGTGGTGTGAGAGAAGTCTTGGGGCAACTCCTCCTGGTAGTTGGACTTGAGGGTCCAACAATACCTTCTTCAAGAGGGAAGAACCAGGGAATTGTTACAATCTCAACCAAGAAAAACTAAAATTCAACAGTATAAATAACTCAGTGTCCAATTATCTGGGATTCACTCATGATCTTCTGGACTCCTCCACGGGGTTTAGATCACTCCTCCGGCTCTGCCCTCTGCAGCACACACAGCTCATCTTCTAGGCTGCAACTGGCTCCACTTAACTGGCATACTGCTGTTCTTGGTGCCATCACATAGTACTGGCATCTCCAAAATGTTGGGTCTTCTGCTGCAGCTGGGCTGTATTTTCACCAGGACCTCCCACAGGCTTTCCTCATGGTGCCAAGTGTGGCCCATACACATGGCTCTGCTCCAACTTGACATAAGGTCAGAAAGCTCAAGCCTGTTATTGCTCCTTCAAGGTCAAACAACAGGATATTTGGCCTGGGATGAAGTTTCTATATGTCTTGCCTAGATAACAGGATGCCTAAGGTGTAGCTACTGTATGTTTTGCTCCAAATAACAGGATGTCTAACTTAGGGCATAGATATTAGATGTTTTGAATAATAAGGAAGTAATCACTCTTGTTTGTTCCTTGTATCATGATTTTTAAAAAAATGCATTTGTCTTCCCTGTTGGTTTGGGGTATAAAAGGGCTATGAAAAATAAATTTGAGGCAGGTTTAGTACTCACTGGAATACCCTCCTAACTCTATCCCCAGTCTCTCATCTATTTTTTTCCTTAATCTACACTCCCCTTTTCAAGAATGTACAAACAAGTCAACTAGACCTAAACAGCCAAGGCTCAAACTCTTTGCATGGCCCCTTCAGTCCTGGGCCTTCAACTGCCACTGAGGCTGCCCCTTCACTAATGACCTGTCCTGGGCTCTCCCAGTGCCGAGCTACTCTCCATGACCTTCATGCCTTCAAAACCAGAACCACCTGGGTGGTGTTTATACATTACCAGGTCCAGCTGCCAACGTGAGGTACAACCTTAGCCGCCTCTGAAACATAGCTTCTCTGTGCTCTCAGGAAACGCTTCCCAGAAGATTTTACCTCAGTGATGCTGGTCTCTTCTTAATCACCACTAATTTCTTAGCCCTCGCCGACCAGCATCAAGTATCACAGCAAAGAAAATGTTTGCTTTAGTTCTGGTATCTTGTTGATCACTGCTGATTCTTCAGCCCTAGCTAACCAGAACCACAGGTTCTTAATTCAAAATAGTAAATGGCCCTGATAGAGTCTTTAATATTCCCTTGGAAATTTCACAAGCCAGGCCTCTTTCTCCTGCATTGCTCTTCACGTTCTTATCTTCCAAGTTCCCACAGATCATCCCATAGAGCTCTTCACACTCAATGGATCTTCTAGACCAAAGTTCCAAAGTCCTTCCCCAGTCCTCCCCAGAACATGGTCAGGTCTGTCACAGCAACACCCCACTATGCTGATACCAAAATGTGTATCTTTAAATGACCTCTAACTTACACTTGCAGTGCCTAACACGGGGTAAATGCTTCAAAAATACCTATATCATATTATTTAAGCAATAATGACAAAAGAAAATTCTAGCTGCCCTGCAAAAGACTTCAACAGCAAAAAGACTATGAAAAAAACTAGGATAAGAACTAGCTGGGAAGAGAGTGGGTTCGCAAGGATGGAGGAGAGAATAGTGGGATGAATATGATCACAACATAGCATACACATCTATGAAATTGTTTTCAAAGTTAATAATAAAGGCCAAAATATTTTAGTCACGAATGCAACCCTTTTCTTTATGACCTATCTTTTTCTGACACAGGCTTTCTCTCTGTAATCCTGAATGTCCTGGAATAACCCTTGTAGACCAGAGTGGCTTCCAATTCAGAGATCCACATGCTTCTGCTTCCCAAGTGCTGGATTACAGGTGTGCACCACCATGCCCGGCTTGCAACACTTTTCTTACAGATGACATATTTTCTTTTTTTTTTATTATGTTTATCCATTTGCATTTGTGCCTGCAGAAGTCAGAAGACAACTTGTTGGAGCTGGCTCTCTCCTTCTGCCATGTGGTTCCAAAGGACTGACCTCAGACACCCTGCTGAACCTCTCAGGAACCTTCAGATGCAGTCTATTTTTTAACATGGAGATGTGCGAGCGCTGTTCATGTTCATCAGACACATGGCAAATGGTGTGGCAGCCGCTCACAGCTGGTAGCACTCCTGTCTCTGCAGACCAGATACTCCTTGGAGCACCACTGGAAGGCACGAATTCATGCTGGTGACAGGATTGCTTCCCTGCTGTCTCTCCGGTACCTGTGAGGATGTGAGAGGATACAGTCCGTCTGTTGGGATGTCCCCAGCTTCTCCTTGCTAGTACGTAAGCTCTGAAGGCAGGTAGGTCACTTGTTGTGACTGGAGAACAAGCTGATCCTGTCCTGGCTGGGAGAACTGTGTGTCCCCAGAGTCCTCTGTCCTGGGCCTACCTTTCACTGTGTTCCTGGGCTAAGTGGACTGTTGTTTGCCGAATCAAGACTATCTAGGGTCCATTCGTACACAGGATGCTTGTGTGACATTAATCCTAAAAATCTAGGAAGATGTTAGGATTGACATCTGGTTGAGAATGGTGACCCCTTTGGGCTTTTAGTCTACCCTAGCTTCCAGCCAAATTAGCCTTTTGGAACTAGGTCCAGCTCTTGTGTAGCTACATAGATTAGTTATCAGCATTGCAACTATTCATAACAACAGCAGATAACATTGATTTAGTGCATTCTGTCCTCCCTGGAGGTGCCAATTCTTTATTGTTTTTATTGAGCTATACATATTTCTCTGTTCCTCTCCCTATCTCCCCATCTCCTTCTACCCTCTCTCATGCCCCCCATGTTCCCAATTTATTCAAGAGATCTTGTCTTTTTCTCCTTCCTATGTATATCCATGTATGTCTTTCTTAGGGTCCTCTTTGATGTCTAGGTTCTCTGGAGTTGTGGACTGTAGGCTGGTTTTTCTTTGCTTTATGTCTAAAAGTCACTTATGAGTGAGTACATATTATATTTGTCTTTCTGGGTCTATGTTACCTCCCTCAGTATGGTTTTCTCTAGATCCATCATTTATCTGCAAATTTCAAGATATCATTATTTTTTTACAGCTGAGTAGTACTCCATTGTATAAATGTATCACATTTTCTTTATCCATTCTTTGGTTGAGAGGCATCTAGGTTGTTTCCAACTTCTGGCTATTATGAATAATGCTGCCATGTTCATAGCTGAGCACATGTCTTTGCGGTATGACTGAGCTTCCTTTAGGTATATACCCAACAGCAGTATTGCTGGGTTTTGAGGTAGATTGTTTCCTAATTTTCTGAGAAATAGTCATACTGATTTCCAAAGCGACTGTAGAATTTTGTACTCCCATTAGCAATGAAGGAGTATTCCCCTTACCATACATCCTCTCCAGCATAAGCTGTCATCAGTGTTTTTGATCTTGGCCATTCTGACAGGTGTAAGATGGAATCTCAGAGTTGTTTTGACTTGCATTTCTCTGATGACTAAGAATGTTGAGCATTTCCTTGGGTGTCTTTCAGCCATTTGAGATTCCTCTGTTGAGAGTTCTCTGTTTAGGTCTGTACCCCATTTTTAAAATTGGATTATTTGTGGGGTTTTTTTTTTGGTGTCAAGTTTCTTGAGTTCTTTGTATATTTTGTAGATCAGCCCTCTGTCTGATGTAGGGTTGGTGAAGATCTTTTCTCATTCTGTAGGCTGACATTTTGTGTTGTTGACCATGTTCTTTACTTTACAGAAGCTTCTCTGTTTCAGGAGGTCCATTTATTAACTGTTGCTCTCAGTGTTTGTGCTACTGAGGTTATATTTAGGAAGTAGTCTCCTAAGCCAATGTGTTTAAGTGTACTTCCCACTTTCTCTTCTATATGAGGTTCAGTGTGGTTTTTTTTATGTTGAGGTCTTTGATTCATTTGTACTTGAGTTTTGTGCATGGCCATAGATATGGATCTATTCAACAAAATTCAAGATAAAAATCTTGGAGAGAGCAAGGACACAAGGAACATACCTAAACATAATAAAGGCAATATACAGCAAGCCAAGAGTCAACATCAAAGTAAATGGAGAGAAACTCACAGTGATCCCACTGAAATAAGGAACAAGACAAGTTGTCCATTCTCTCTATATCCATTCAATATAGTACTTGAAGTTCTAGCTAGAGCAATAAAAGCCACAAAAGGGGACATAGGGGGTACAAATTGGAAAAAGAAGTCAAAGTTTCACTATTTGCTGATGATATGATAGTATACATAAATGACCCCAGAAATTCTATCAGGAAATTCCTACAACTCATAAACACCTTCAGTAATGTAGCAGGATACAAGATTAACTCAAAATAATCAGTAGTCCTCCTTTATACAGATGATAAACGGGCTGAGAAAGAAATCAGAGAAACATCACCTTTCACAATAGCCATAAACAACATAAAATATCTTGGGGGTAATTCTAACCAAACAAATGAAAGACCTGTATGACAAGAACTTTAAAACTTTGAAGAAAGAAACTGAAGAAGACACCAGAAAATGGAGAGGTCTCCCATGCTCTTGGGTAGGTAGAATTAACATAGTAAAAATGGCAATCTTACCAAAAGCAATCTACAGATTCAATGCAATGCCCAGCAAAATCCCAACAAAATCCTTCACGTACCTCAAAAGAATAATACTCAACTTTATTTGGAAAAACAAAAAACTCAGGATAGCCACAACAATCCTGTACCATAAAGGAACTTCTGGAGGCATCACAATCCCTGACTTTAAACTCTACTGCAGAGCTACAGTACTGAAAACAGCCTGGTATTGGCATAAGAACAGACAGGAAGACCAATAGAACCAAATCAAAGACCTGCATATTAATCCACACTCCTACAAACACCTGATTTTTGACAAATGCAGTATTTTTATCTGCAGCTGGTTGAGTGTGCTGATGTGGAAGCTAAGAAAATACAGGCTGACTGCATAAAAGACAGCAGAATCCAGATACCCAAAGGGGTCCTAAGGCCACATTCTCCCACATTATGGAATTAGCACGTCTTTGCCACATCCCACAGAACCAAGGAGAGGGGAGGGGAAACAGCCCTTTCTCCTCCATAGATCCTAAGATCTGACAACGAAAGCAGCAGGCAGCACCGACCAACATGAACAGTTAGCCTCTGCCAGGCTTAACAGCATGTGTTCTCACCTAGTCCTGAGGTGTGCTGCCATGGAAGCCAGTCTACAGATGAGGATGCCAGGCCTGGAGGGTTTGTGTGTGAAGGACATTTCATTTTCTTTATTTAAAAATCTCTTCTTTAGCCATTACACTTAAATTGCTTGTTTTAAAATCTTTTCAAAAACATTTTTAATTAAAATTACATTGTTTCTTCTTCCCTTCCTTCCTTCCAACCCTTCTCATCCACCCCTTGCTCTCTCAAATTCATGTATGTATGTATGTATGGATGGATGGATGTATGGATGGATGTATATCCACCTGCAGAAGCATGTGGCTCTTTGTCTACAATCGAGGCCCCATGGATTTCTCCCCTCAATGTTAGCATGTCTGTTGGTGTCATCCATGTTCGGGTCTTGTGTAGGCATCTGCGTTGATGAGACATTATGGGTGTAGCTTCTCTGGCATTTCTAGGAAATAAAATCTGACAGTACACTTCCAGTTATTCTCTTTCTGCCTCCTCTTCTCCCACGCCACCGAGTTTTATGTGCAGCTGTATTGCAGATGGAGTGGTTGGGGCTGAGTCACTGTTACTTGTTCTCTACGTTTTGACTGTACTTTTCTGTCACGGTCTCCCTGTTGCAAGGAGACATTTCTCGGATGAGGAGACCTATACTCACTTGTGGGTACAGACGTAACTATTTAGAATGTAGTTAGGAATTATGCTGGCTCTGTAAAGTGACGGTAGTAGGTCCTCCTCCTAGAGAGTTAACTTTAGTTCATGTACCTGGTATGATACCCCGGTTGGTGAGAGGACCTTAAGTCCAGTTAGAGAGATGCTGGTTACCACCAAGATATATGGGCCACTTTTGTGCTGTTAGAGATACCATGCCATGCAATCACGGTTTTAGTTCATAGCATCATAGCTGGGTAGGACTAGGAGTTACTTCCCTCACTTGAAAGCCTGCATGATGCCTTGTGGTCACGAAAGCTATTCCTCAGGGAGGAGGGCTTCAGGTCAGAACCATTGTGAATCCTCCAGGTCCTGTGTCCAGAGTGTATAGTGGCATCAGTGGTAAGTATATACCTTCAACCTCAGAGCAGAAACCAAGGGCAACAGCACTGAGCTTGTGTTGAGTCTCTTGTACATGCCTGACTAACAATTCAAAGGAAGACCTCATGCCTGGTGTCGGGAGTTTTGTTAGTCTATGCCTCTTGGGGGGAGCACTGTCAGTCTAGATGAAAAAAATTTTCATTTAAAAACAACACACATACACATTATAGTTACACACACACACACACACACACAGTGTAATTTAGGTAGATATATGATTCCTAATGACCTTTTCAGACACCTTTTATTTTACCCTCCTCCCTCTCCTTAATTAAAGCTCCCTTCTCTCTTCCCCCTCTTCAAAGCACTTGAGTCCTGCAAGTTCCCTTAGTACTGTCCCTCTGCCCTGACCCCAGTGATACATTTTTACTTTTCTGGTTTCTGCACTTCTCCAGTTACATACTCACATCTGAGGATTCAGGCCTAGAAACTGAAGGGAAGCAATGTTCGTCTCTTTGGGTCCAGGTTACCCCATTCAACAGAGAATTTTTTGAGTTCCGTCCATTTACCTGAAATTTCAGTCTTTACAGCAGAATAGTATTCCATAGTATATGTACACTACATTGTCATTATCATTATCCTGGCAGCTGAAGGACATTCAGTGTTTCCACGTCCTAACCATTGTGAACAGGGTGGCAGTGAACACGGCTGGGCAGGTATCTGTGGAGCAGGATAACAAGTCTTTGGACATATGCCAAGGGGTAGTTTAGCTGGGGCAGAAAGTAGTTGGTTTTATTTTTTAGCTTTTGGGGTTCCCCATATGATTTCCAAAGTGGCTGGCAATCCCACCAACAGCTCAGCAGTTGAGAGAACTGGCTGCTCTTCCAGAGGCTCCGGGTTCAATTCCCAGCACCCACATGGCAGCTCACGATTGTCTTTAACTCCAGTTCCAGGGCATCCAACACTCCTACAGAGACATACATGCAGGAAATACACATACAATGCACATAAAAATACAAATAAATAAATTATTTAAAAAACAAATGTATTTATATGCGTAAATTTAAAAAAAGGTCTGAGAATAATGAAAAGTTGATGACATAAGAGGCAAAGAAAAATGCATGGCTTTAAAGGGACATGAGAAGAAACTCTTGGCTAATATGGAATTAGCATAGATATTTCTAGATGGTTATATAAATACCATCTGAATAACTTCAATCTTATCATAAACTAAAGCCAGTGGCCAATCTTTCTACATCTGATTTGAAGAATGGAAGAGGGAGGAATGAAAGGCTATAACTAATGTGAAAAAGAGATAAAAGACAGGATCACAACTACACTTGATTATCCGGCTAACAGCTGAGAATTTCAATAAAAGAAACCATAAATGTACTCAGTTGCCTGGATGGATATTTTGTTAAAGTAATGAAAGAAACCTTTTGTTGTTGTTGTTGTTGTTGAGATCGGGTCAACAACGCTGTTGTTGTTGTTGTGCAACGCTGGATGGTGTGGAACTTGCTGAGATTTGCCTACCTCTGCTCCTGCAGGGCTGGGACGACAGGAGTGCACCACCATGACAGTCAACTTAATTTTTAAATCAACAGTAAAATCTCTTTCCTTTATAGAGATTAGTAAATGTAGTGATATTCCATTTGTACTTTAATAAATAAAACTTGCCTTAAGATTAAAGAGTAAAACTGTCCCACTGGTCAGCCTTACAGACCAGGCAGTGGTGACACACACCTTTAATCCCAGTAGGCACACTAGTTTACCACAGAAATCAGATGGTGCACGCCTTTAATCTCAGTCCTAGAGAGGACTATAAAACGGAGGGGACAGCTCTCACACACAGTCTCATTGAGATTCCTGGAGGCAGGACCGCCATTTCAGACTGAGGTAGAGGTAAGAGCCAGTGGCTCTGACCTGCAGGTTGAACCCCAATTTCCATCTCTGAGATTTTATTAATTGTGATACAAGTAAAGACCTGTGCAGTTATTAATACCTGAATGGCTTGTCATCTATTTACCAAAGCTACTTTCTCATTTCATCTTTATATCCATGTAACATGTGATTCTTATGTGTTCTTTTTTGGGTGTGAGGGGGTTGAGACAGGATTTCTCTGTGTAGACCAGGCTGGCCTTGAACTCACAAAGATCCACCTGCGTCTGCTTTCTGACTGGGATTAAAGGTGTGCACCACCACTGCCCGGCAGTTAACGTGCAATTCTTAACATGTTAACAGCTGAGAAAGACAGCTGGCTGAACTCTACTTCAGCCTTCTGGATCCTTCACTTCTTGGTAAGCAGTCAGGACTTTGACACTGCTGTAGAAATACCAGGAAATGATCTGTTAAAAATCTGGATGTCCCGCTACAGATGAGTGCCAGGGTAAGAAAAAGAACTAGTCTTGGGATAAAGTCTACAAAACAGTCTGCAGAATTAGTTCAAAGACCACAGGGAGAGAACATCAATTTGCACTCAACATTGGCAATGTGAATGCACAGCAGAGCATTTTATGGTAACTGTGGCCCACCTCGGTGGAAAGCTGAGGCTATAATCATGGTCATTCTGACTAAGATGGTAAATGCTACAGCTTGAATGAGAATCACATTAAATAAGCTTTTCCATAAATAAAAATTTCCTCACAAAGTTTCACAAGTTTGAATACTTAAAAAATAGTAAGTTGGGTCTATTCAGCAGAGAAGAAAAATAGTAGCGGTGGGAGTTGCCACGGGCTACAGTCAGGGTGCGCACAAGTGAGCTGGAAACTTAACTGCTGAACAGCATGGAAATGAACCTTTCCATTTCCAACACGAAAGCTGTGATAGGTTATAAACATGTTTGTTCAATACTATAATTTCCCAGTTAACGAGACTTTAGATTAGAGTATATTCTTATACACAACTAATACACTAATATTTGAGGCTCTTGCCCTTACTCTCGCTACCCTCCTCCCTCAAGGCTTTCTGGGCACAGTGAGTGACTAACCGGAAGCAATGAATGGCAGAGCGGGTTCAGAGAGCCTGGAGGTGTGAAACTGTCTACATAGAAAATACCCCAGCACTGGCTTCGGTGCGTCTCAGGGTCACCAGGAAGGCCGGAACAATGTGAAAAAAGAAAGATAATCCTGACCTTAAAGACTGACAAAACAAAAAGTGTCTGCATACAACTAAGCCGTGTAAATGATATTCCCTCATATTTCAGTTAATATATTTTGAGATTTGTATTTTTAAAAAATAAATGATAAATCCCAGCACTCGAGAAGCAGAGGCAGGCAAATTTCTGAGTTTGAGGCCAGCCTGGTCTACAAAGAGCAAGTTCTAGGACAGCCAGGGGTACACAGAGAAATCCTGTCTCAAAAAAAAAAAAAAAGGAAGAAAGAAATGATAAATATGATAAATTTAAAATTAACAAAGCAGAACTCAGAAGTAATAAATCAATTGTTCTACTTAAGTTTAAAGTGGTTACAATCTTCATAGATGTTATTAAATAGGATACACACATATATTTGTAACCATTTGATTAAAAGAACAGGAGACATGGGATCTAGAATTACTTTTAAAGATCTGTTTCATTGTTGAATGCTTTTTTTGTTTGTTTGGTTGGTTGGTTTTTCGAGATAGGGTTTATCAGTAACTTTGGCGCCTGTCCTAGAAACTAGCTCTTGTAGACCAGACTGGCCTCAAACTCACTTAAATCCGCCTGCCTCTGCCCAGCCTGTTGAATGTTTTAAAACAAAAATAAATGTATCAAAATGTCTCTTGGTTCAGAATACACAAATCACGTTTCAATTTAATTACTCATATAAAAAGCAATGCCAGTCTAAATTTAAGAACAAATTTGTAAAGTAAAATACTAGCCCATATCTCAGAAAGTACTTATGAGTTCTCTGTCCTCTCCAATAGCTTCCTTGGCTTCAGCTCTATCTTCCAGGCTAAGAAGTAAACTTTACCTCCAGTCTTTTTCAGAGATCCCCCATTTTCTGGCTTCTGGTTTTCTTGGTTAGATCCTGATACTGCTCCTAGTAGACTGTAAGCAACTAGAGAACAAGGTGTGTGGCGGCTTCACTTTGGTTTCTTGTATGCCAAATCTAAGCAAACAATGAGTGACTAGTGACATCAGCTTCCTTTCAGAGCTGTGCATATGTCCTGTAATAAAGAGAAACTCAAAATTCCATATCTTTAAAAGTTCCTGTGACATTTCTTTCATCCAACTGATTTTCCAAGTGTTACACTACAGATTACATGGAAATTAAATTTTAACCCTATAGCCATAAACCGAAATTGCAAACAAACCAGTGCCTTTTCTGTCCTTGTTCTAACTGTTCAATGACTTTTCTACTCTTAGATTTCTACTGAGGCCCTATACAAAAAAGGTATTATTACTCTACTTTTAGGTAGTTCCTAAAGTGTAAACGAGCTCTTTCCTTACAACTTTAGTAACATTTAATCTACATACAATAACCTGCAAAAAAGGTACTGTGTGATCTGGTGGAACTGGGCCTATGGGCACACCTGTGAAGACCTTACTGCAATCAGGAGGGATTTCCTCCACGCTCCGAAGCAGTCGGCCCTCTGTCCACCCGTTCCCCACGCTCCGAAGCAGCCCGTCCTCTCTCTGTCCACCGTTCCCTAAGTGTAGTCACTGCTGTACTTTCTACGACTTTAGTTGTATTTTTTGGAATCTTATTATTTTAAAAAGATGGAATCATAAGTGTATACTCTCTTGAACTTCTCTCTTCACATAATTACTTTAAAAAGTGTCCAAAGTGTAGCATAGTCGGCTGATTTCTGCTGCCGAGCAGCTATTTCACACAGCTCCCTGCAGGTTCTTTACACACCTTCCTACTGATGCAAATCTAGGCTGTTTTGAGGCTTTGAAGTTCAGATCCCTAATTCCAACACCCAAAATTTCAGACAATCTAGAACTTTCTGAGTCCTAAATTAACCAGTGAACAACTCCACACCTGACCAGTGTGGCAGGCACATCACCAACACTGCATTAAAGGGCTTTGAAAAGTGCACACAAAACAAGTGTTATGTTGGAAAATCTGGGTTCCTATCCCGTAAAATGTCTCATGTGCAAGTGAATTATCACATTTACCAAACTTATATCAAATATCACATAATATCCAAATTATCCCCTAAAGTCCAAACTTCCAAATCATTTCCGGTCTTAAGCATGAAAAAGGACACAGAAGCTGTACTAGAAATGAAGCTTCAAAGAACAGGCTCACGTGACTCTTCACAACCACACTTTAATTCCCAGGGGAAAGTATTAGTGCGTGGGAACAGAATGGCTGGTACAGCTTTCCTTGGTGAACAACAATGAAATCTTTTGCTCATTTTAAATTGCATTTCTTTCTTCCTGTTGTGTTTTAAGAGCTTTTAAAAGTATGTATTCTAGATATAAATCTTCATTAACTATATAATGTACACTTTTATGCACACAACCCTGTGCATGCCAGGCGTGTTCTACCATTGAGATACATCTTCAGAAAATGTTTAGGCTTTGCTTTTGTTTTTAGACAATGTCTGTTTAGCACAAGGGGGCCTGAAACACCTAACTCTCATCTCAGCTTCCAAAGTAATGAGATTACAAATCTCCATTTTTAAAAGTGTGGACTGGGTGATATAACTCAGAGGCAGAAACTCAGAGGTCCTACCATACATAGGACCCTGTGCTTAATCCCAGAACACACCAAAATGAGTTTTAAAATTATTCTTTTAAAATCTCTCTTTCTCTCCCCCCTTTGATTAGTGTCCCTCTCATTATTTCCCCTTATCTCATTCCCCATCCACCAAACGCTTCTCAAGTCCCCTTTCTTTTGTCACATTTTAGGTGACCCATTGCGTGTAATTAGGACTGCCTGTAGGAGCATGATGAGGGCCTCTCTTGAAGGGTTACTGCAGCCTTCATTGGTCTGTAGTCCCTCTGGGAGAAATGGGCCTTATGTGCCCTTCCCAGGGATGGCATGCTGATGGGTGGAGTCTGTGCAGGTGGCCACTGCTGCCGTGAGTTTGTGACAGCACCCTCAACATCAAGTACAGAAGTCTGCACATTACAGAACTGATTGCCATCTTTCAGCTCTTACCTTCCTTCTGTTCCTCTTCCTTGCTATTCCCTGAACTGGACGGGTGCAGTGAGACAGGTGTTCTATTTAGGGCAGTGCCTTCAGCAGACATTTGGCCCAAGCAGTAACAAGCTATGGATCTCTGCATTGCCCTCTCTACCCACTACTAATAGATGCTTCTCTGAACAAGGCTGAGATCGGGGGAAAGTGCTTTGACAATTAGGCTATGGCAATATAATAATCATTATCTGTATTCCAAACTATTGTTCTGCTATAGGAATCCATTATCTATAATCCACAGCTATCAAATTTCCCATGCTTATTAAGCCTGATAAAATATGACAAATAGGTAAATGGGATTGGCAGAATGTCTGCTTAGTATGCATGAATACCTAGTTTCCCTCCCCAGTACCACATAAAGTTGGGCATGTGTCACAGTCTGTGATCCCAGCAGCTGCAGGTAGAGGCAGAAGGATCAATCAAGGGCATCCTCGGCTACATGGCAAATTTGGGTTGAGCCTTTTTTTTTTAAAAAAGGAAAATAGAATATAGGAGGAAATCACGGACTTTGCTGACATTCTTTTCAGTTCCTCTTCATTAAGGAATGCCTTAGCAAACTACTAGTGGGTAATGCACAGAATTAGTCCTTAGGCAGCCGGTAAGCAGTGACATTATTACTTCTACAGCCTTCTGTGTCTCTGAAGCTCGTATTTTCTGCCCTGGAATTAATCCCTGCAATGTATGTGACTGTGACTGTAACACCCTTGCCTGCTATATACTTCCATTCTCATTTCTTTGGTCCCTTCTCTCCTTCAGTCCTCCATACATTTTCCTGTAGTCTCCAGCATCCCACACCCATATCTTTACTAAACTTGGCCACAGAATTTTACCTACCTTATACTAGATGTCTAGCATGCTTTTTACTTCCAAGGGAATAAAACAACAAACAAAAAACTTTTAGTTCAAAAAGGAAGTGAAGCCATATTTTCAGTAGTAACCTAGTAAACAGTACTTGCTACCAGAATAAAGCAAAGCGAACACACTATTATTTTAAACATTCTGGGTTTAGACTTACATATACCCAACAATGAACAAACAACATTTCTAAAACAAAAGTGAATTGAAGGGCAGTCCTGGGACTAATTCAGATACAGGGCATACCACGTTATGAACCAGTCAACATGCACTGTTTATGCCATGTTCTACAGGAAAAAAAAAAAGCTATTTCTTCTTAAATTCTCGTAGGAAATATCTGTGGGAGATGTTACAATGTCAGACACAACTGGAAGTTTTTCATATAAGTTCTTTACATGGACTGAGATAAACTGCAAATTAAATGGCAATTTCTAACATGATGGAAGAAAGAAAGTAGGACAATTACATCCTCGAAATCACTGGCTTCTCCCCTGCTAAAGCTCTAGTCCCTTTAAGACAGGCTTTCACTGTATAGGCCACGCTAAACTGAAACTCACAATCCCTCTGTCTCAGCCTCCAGAATGCTATATTACAGGCAAGGATCAAAAGACCTCAACAGACTGGTTCATAACAGACATCTAATGCCAGTTTATTGTGATAGTACGCCTAAAAAGGATCACACATTTAAAAAAATTAAATTTCCCCTACAAAAAATTAAATCTTATATTATTAAAAATTACAGGTACACTAGAATAACAGAGTTTTGTTCCTAAATACCCAACAAGCATTATATAAAATAAACATATGCTAGTAAAAAATTATGTACATCTTGAAATTTTCAGTTTAACTAATTTCCTTTTAATGTAAAGAAAAATGTAAAGATTGGCTTCAAATTCACTTTTAGTAATATAAAATATGAACTTTATTGTATAAAACAATAAACAGGCATTACCAAAAATTATTTATCTAAGTTAAAGTGTTTTAAATGTATATAAAATTGTGAAATAACATGCTTTACCACTAAAGATACTTGATACAATATTCAATGACAGGATAAAACAAATGTCTATTTTACTTCTGTCCCATTTTCAAGTCACCGTATTGAACGATACATCATAAAATCGATGGTTGTGCATCGAGGGAACTTTCCAATAGAGCTCTCTTCCACTGGTGTGTATATCTTAATCTGTCTCATGTGGGTGTCTCTTCCGTTTTGGTGATTGGCTAGAACAGCGATCTGTATCATGAACGTGCGAGTTGGCTTCTTATGATTGTCAGTTAAAGGAACGTGAATCCAGCCACTTGGTTCCACCAATTCAAGTTGCTGATAAGAAAAAAAAAATCCAATTATACTTTCACCCTATGAATAAGTTTACAATGAATGCATTCTATAACTACTCTTAAATTTCTGCTCGCTGAAAGAATAACAATATACTAACCACCTCCAAAAACTTCACTTTGCACAAATACATAGTACAAAATTATAGAAGTATATTTAGGGCTATTTTAGAAATTATGGAGATTCTATCATATTCCTGAACCACGTCACTGAAATTCAAGCCAGACTTTGCATTGTTTAATTTGCTGTTCTGTCTTTATCCTGTTCCAAATAAAACTTTTAAAGGGAATTGTCACTTTTGTAGATCAAAACCAGAAGAGGTAAACTTCATTCCTATATGATTCTACTTTCTTAGGAAGAAGCTTATAAGTTAATATAAATTTCATTACTATCAAGTTTATAGGCTCCTTCCTGATTTAAAATTCTTTTTCTTTCAAAGTATTGAATGTGACCTCAAAGCAAAACTCCCTTTCCTCAAAGTACATGTGTACCATACACGCACACTCCACCACCACCAACTTTTAAAAAGAAGAAAAACCATCTCTAGGGATAACCAATTGCTTTCTGACTGGATTCAAGGCCCAGCTCAAAAGAAGGACCTTGTGCCTGTTAGTGTAAACTCGGTCAAAAGCCTACAAGTGGTGAGGTGATGGGACCAATAGGAAACCCACTACTTGTTTCGCTAAACTGACATGTTATCAAGCTGTAAGTTAAATATTAATGTTCATACCCACAGGCCAGTGCTGCTCTCAATCCTGCTCACAGCTTTCTTATTGCAATGGTGATGGTTAACTCAAAGTCTCACAAGTGGTCAGAACGCTGACAATCAATGAAAATGAAGTGATCGCTCATAAATGGAGCATCTATCTCATTCCCTCCAAGGTTCAGAGGGAATCTCGGAAGAGAGGCAGAAAGGATGTAAAAGCTGGAGACACAGAGGTGTGCTGTGAAGTCCTGCGGCTGTGCTGCAGCTATTGTGCTCATGACCTCATGCCACCTACGGTGACTACACGAGACCTGCATAAGACAGCTGTAAACATCCATCCTGAGCGAGAAAGGAACTCATGAGGCCTCACCCCTCCTTGAGGAACTACTGGCAGTTGGGGGAGGGGGAGTATCATCTTCCTTAGTGGTGTAGCACTAAAAATTGTCCTTATTCCAGTAAATAACTTTCCACCCATGCTCATATAAGCAATCATAATTAAACTCAGATATGAAAGTAAGAAGTAAATTTTTTTCCTTTTTTATTTTTTTAAAAAGAAAACAAACTATCTTTTTTTCATTATACATACCAATCCAAGTTCCCACTCCTTCCTCTCCTTCCATTCCCTCCATATACCCTCCCACCCCACCCCGGATTCCACTACTCAGAGAGGGTAAGGCACATTGCTTAGGGGACGGTCCAAGGCCCTCCCTACTATAATCTAGGCTGAGCAAGATATCTATTCAAAGAGAATAGGATCCCAAAAAGCCAGCACAAGCAGTAGGTATAAATCCTGGTGCCACTGCCAGTGGCTCCTCAGTCTGCCCCAGTCATGTAACTGTCAACCACATTCAGAGGGACTAGTTTGGTCCAGCTGGAGTAGGTGAGCTCCCATTAGTGAAGGTAGACTGTAAGAAGTAAATTATAAAAAACAAAGGCAGACATGAGAGTAAGAGATGTGTTGAGAGGAAGAGTTGCAGCAGGAAGGAATGGGGATTGATGATGGTAGATGGAAGTAATAAAAGTTCACTATATATGTATGAAACTGGCAAAGAAGAAGAGTAAGCCTCAGGCTGGGCTGATATACAACACATCTGTCAAAGACTACACAGATAGAGTCCTATTCTAAACAGTTATATATTTGCTGAGTACGATGGTACGTATCTTTAATCCCAGCACTTGGAAGGCAAAGACAGGCACATCTGAATTTGAGGGCACCCAGATCAATAGAGAAAGTTCAATATATTAAAATGCTCATAGAAACATTATATATAATTGTTTGAATACACACTAATGGTCAAAGAAATAAACAGTGCATTTCTAATGTAGAATACCATATGGCAGGAAAGAGGCGCAATCCATGCTAATCTATATTGAGGACTTAGACACAAGACTACACGTAACATATTTCCTCTGTAAGCAAGCAAAATGAAAGGCAGTTTTTTGTTGCTTTGTTTTTGTTTTTTGGTGACAGGAAGCATACTAGGCTTCAGACTTTGGAAAGTGTGTAGAGGATTTCTTTAGGAACTTTATTTAATTGTTCACTATTACAAAGAACATTTTCTGTGAAAATTCAATAAGCTTTTTACTTTAGTGTGTAGATTTTTGTTTGTATCCGTATTAAAAACAAGACTTGTTTCTTTTTTTAAAATGACCCAGGATTTCCTTTCTGCATTGCTGTGCTCCCTGACTGCCCTGTGAAAGACAAGTTCAGTGAGGTCAACAGGTTTTCAGAGGCTACCAAGTTTCCCATTGGCCGTATCTGTATCACACGCCTTTGTAAAAGGGCAGCAAGTTTCGGGCGTTTACTGTGGAAAGTGATCTTTGCTGTCCAGGAAGGACAGAAGGAGGAACATTGCCTAGGTAACAAGCAATGTCCACATCTCAGACTTGTCCATGATCTTTTACCTATTCATGCTGTAGCTACTACTGTCTTTTTCCTCAGGGCTACTTGAAGTCAGTCCCCTGGGTAAAGTATGGACCTGAACATGCTCTCCTAAGCTTCTCAGCATAGTACCTGAACCACATTATCCACAACAGCGATGATAGAAATTCATACTAAACTAGAGGCAGATTCTGAAACCTGCAAAGGTCAAGAATAGACAAGGAGACACTGACTATACATCACTGAAAGTGAGCAAGGGCTGGGGCTGGAGGGATGGTTCGGTGGTGAACAGCACTGGCTACTCCTCCATGGAACCAGGGTCCAATCCCCAGCACCCACATGGAGGCTCATAAGCATTGGTTGTAACATAAGGACCAGCTTGTTGGGATTTCTGTCCCGCCCAGTACCCCACAGCTGGCAAGTCCCAAAGAAAATCACACAGAGGACTCCATAAGACTATAAACTGATTGGCCCTTAGCTCTGGCTACTTATTGGCTCTTATAACACATATTACCCCATTATCCTTATCTACGTTAGCCACATGGCTTGGTACCTTTTTCAGCTGTCAGCTCACATGTTGCTTCTTTAGTAATCTGGGCAGGAATGGTGAGGGAGCTTCCTGCTTCCTAGAATACTCCTGTTCTCTTTGCTCCATCTCTACTTCCTGTCTGGTTTTCCTGCCTATACTTCCTGCCTGGCCAATCAGCATTTATTTAAAATATGATTGACAGAATACAGACAATTCTCCCGCACCAATTGGTTAACTCGAGTTCCAGGGAATCTAACACCCTCTTCTGGTCAATAGAAGCACTGCATGCAAGTTGTACACAGGCATACACACAAACACATAAAAAAAATAAAAATAAAATTTTAAAACAGGTCAAGGGATTCACACACCTTTTGGTGAATTACTTTCATGTTATAAAATAAGAACCACTACAGGGGCTTCTGCTCTGTCACATGAGACCTTTGACCCCTAACCCTAATTTCCTTTAGGGTCATCAGAATGCTGGCTTAATGCATCTTCAGAAATCTAGTTCTCAGAGTCAGTGTAACCATGCTTATCACAGGCACCTTCCAATATCTATGCCCTATTCTGCATATTATCAGGGCTACACCTTTCTGTGACTCTCTTTTGTCATGAGAAAACATAAAAAGATAAAACAACACTCAAAGCGCTCTCACCTAACTCTAACTTGGTAAAATGTGCTACATAAAGATCATAAGGAGCCCGCTTAGATGAAAATTCATTCAGTCAACAACTTCCATGCCTACTATACAGCAGGATGTGGACCGTTCTGGAAGATGCAGTAAGAGAAAGCAATCACCAAGTCACTGTGCTTTGTGCTCTTTATGATCAGGAAGTACATCTCATCACTAGTCTTTATGCAAATAGCATTTGACTATGATCTGCAAGCACTCTGAAAAAGGAGTTCAGCAAATATACAGACTTTTCCTCTTGCTCTTAGATTCAACAGAATTAACAACTGAAGCACTGGGGAAAACATATAAATCCATAAAAGCCAGGAGAAGAACAACTAGACAACAACTGAGAGGTGGTAAACTGAGAGAAGTCTGCTGGACAACTAACGTCCAGTTTCGTTCCATCCATGACGTTCACTGCATGACATGTGGAAAGACAGGGCTGAGAGGGGAGGAGAAAGGACTAGAAACCAACAGAAAGCAAGGTAACTAAACTTCAGTATCTGAACCTGGAGGGAAGGCCCTTTTGAAGGAATGAATAGCAGGTTAGAACAGATATAAACCAATAAGCAAACAAAACTGGCCAGCATTCTCTGCTGCTTTTGGTTGATCGAGTTCCTTCCCCACTCTTACAGAGAGATAAGGCTTTTCTATGTGGACAACCTGGAAAAGGCAAACTTTTAGAGCTAGGCAAAACCAGGAAAAGATGGCAGAATCATATGACCCAATAGCAAGGCCCTTGGTTCTTTCATCTTGCTCAGCTACAAGAACACTGACTTCCCCATAGGTCACTTGTATCTCTCTACAGACTCTTCCGTCTATCCTGCTAGGTACTTGGGTGAGATAAGAAATCATTTCTGGGCAAAATGGGAAGTTTGTAAAGAAAAGACCTACAGATAGTGAAACACAAATATCCTCAATTTAACGAATTTTATTGAATGACTAATCACTTTGTGTTGAGCACCATTCTAATTCGTTTTGATAAAAATAAAAACAAATGTAAGCAGTTTGTATTCTAGCGGGGATGATAAAAAACCCAAATACATATTATTAAGCATATCAAATAATAAAAACAGTGTGGGAGAAAGGGAGAAAAAAAAAAGCCAAGGCAGAAGCATTGAGCATGTATATGCAATTTTAAATAAAGTGAACATTCTAGACTTTATAAAGGGAACGTGAGCAAAAACTTGAAGGACATGTCGGTTCCAGCTTGGTCACACAATCACAAGGCCCACTTCTAATATGAGCAAAAATTGTATCAAATTGAACTCTCTGAATATGAAAAAACACCCAAGAATCTACCAGCATAAGAACAAATAAAATAAAATAGAAAGTGAAGTAAGAAAACAAGTAAAATTTTAAAAAGGGAATTTCAGTGAGAGGCACTGAAAGGAATGCAAGAAATTTCAAAACAAGCAACATATAAATATCTCCAGTGACACATATCCATGGAACAAGAATAGAATGCTGTTCTCTTACAAACCAAAGAACAGAAAAAATCCTAGAAATTAAAAAATAGGCACTAAGATTAAATGTTCTTTAAGAAATAGAAATTAAGGGGCTGAAGAGATGGCTTTATGATTAAGAGCACTGGTTGCTGTTCCAGAGGTCTTGAGTTCAATTCCCAGCACCCACACAGTGGTTCACAAACATCTATAATGAGATTTGGTGCCCTCTTCTGGCATGTAGGCATAGGTGCAGGCAGAACACTATATACATAATAAATAAATAAATCTTTTTAAAAATAGAAGTTAAATTAATTGCTTGGAAAACAAAGGGAGATGGGAATCTATGCACAAAGTATTACAGTTAAAAATGTGAGTCTGACTTCTTGAGAGAGAACAAAGAGAACAAAAGGAAAAGTATCAAAGCAAATGAGCATGTTACAAGGCAAATGTCCCCAAATTGACAGGGATCCAACACAATGACAAGGCACAGCACCAAAGTTCAAAGCATCAAAGATTAAGAAATTATAAAAGCTTCTACAGAGATAACAGGTCACATGTAAAGTATCAGAAATTAAAAGTGGTGTTGTATTTCTCAACATTTACACTGAAAACTATGAGGTGATGGAGAATGTGTTTAAAATAATGAAGGAAAATCATTTCCAAGACAGAACTCCAAACCCAGCCAAATCATCTCTCAGGGGTGAGATTATTAAAGTTTTCAGTCATACAGGATTTCAATAATTTACCTCCCATGTGGAAGATGAATTCCACCCAAAAAGGAAGCAAAACAAGAAAGATGAGGACCTGAGATTCAGAAATAAGGACTCTGCAAACAGAAGAGGTGAGAGAGATGAGAGAGATGAGGAAGTTGAAGGGAAAGAGCTAAGGGGATAGCTATGCGAGCCTGGAGAACAGACACAGGGCTGGGGGTTAACTACAGGAAGAGTCCAAGGAGAAGGATCTAGGAGAGACAAAGAGCTGCCAGAGGATGATGTGGGTCTGGCCCCAGGGACAGGCAGGCTTCAGTGCAATTACAGTAAAAATCCTGCAACAAAAAGCCACCTCTAACACCCCCAGAAAGATGTATCCTCAGAAGAAACAGGGCAATTGATTCTAGATAGCAGTGCTGGGTCTATGGAGCACCTGTAGTGGCCTTGTGATGTGTTAATGTGGTAATCTACAGTTCAACCTTTTCATTAAGTTATACAAGGACATTTTCATGCAAAAAGTAGGGAATGAGTCAGAGTTGGTGGTCTATGCCCAAGGTCCCATCTACCAAACATGCTGGGGTGTGACAACTACTAGACAGGCTTAGGAGTTCTAGACCAGCTAGGGCCAAAAAGGAAGACTTCATTTTATACAAGGAGACAAATAACTGTTGCAAGAGGCCAGGAGTGCAACACAGTGGTGGAAGAAGCTGGAGACCCGTGGGTTTGATTCCAGCATCTCCAAAATGAGGAAAGTAGTAGTGAAGCTGCAGTGGAATGTAGAAATGAGGCTGTGGTCCCTTTCTGTTAATACTCAAGTCTAGCAGGTACACTTCAGGAGATCTACAGAAGCACACCTGCAATCACCTTTTCTTCTGCAGCTTCTTCAAGTCCTGGACATGAAAGTACAAGTCTGAACTCATACCACTTGAGAGCAACAGCATCAGCTGACTCTGTAGGACACCCACATCACGAGGCTCGAGGCTATGAGAGCTAGCACACACAGAAGCGGTAGCTAATGTTACTGGGTTGCAGACTCTTTGCAGAATCACAGTGCCTTATGCCAATCTTCACTTTTAAACTTCTGTCCTCTGTACTTAAACAGTATTGTTTGAATATACAACCTCACAGAAAACTGTATCCTATGTGAGAAGAGCACAAAATCCCTATGATAAATCCCTTGTTACACACCCCTTGTACAAGCACACTGAAGGAGCAACTGAGCAGCCGATCCAGGAAGAGATGAACACAAGGAAAAGACATGAAACTAAGACACTAAGTGTGGCTATTTCAAGGGGTATTTTATTGAGCTGTCAGAAAAGCTAGAGACACATTGATGATAAGTATTTGAAAAATTAGGGCAGAAGAAAGAGAATGCTATTAATTTCAAGAAAAATAAGATAATGCTCCCAAATGAATAAACATAGGGCATATATATAATACACAGATGTCCACAATAATAAAATGTGTATGACTTCAACAAATATCTACATGAAATAACTATACCAAGAAAATGAAGAAATCTATGAGACCAAAACAAGCAAGTAAACTATCAAAAAAAAAAAAAAACTAAAAACAGGTACTGTAGGCCTAAATCCTGATTAAAGACGTCACTAAAGTCTCCTCACTTTATGACTTCCTACTTTTGGGCACTTACTCTATTGAGCATTCTTCTAAAAAATATCTAGATTGACAGTTCAACCTTGTAGCAGCTCTATGAGCTAAGCTATTTAATAATTTTACTATTTAATTAGTATTTAAGAGGAGTATAGGCATTTGCCTGCTTGGATGTCTGTATACACTATGCATGCCTGGTGCCAACAGAAGCCAGATGGTTGTGAGCTGTGATGTAGGTGCTGGGAATGGAATTCAGGTCCTCTGGAAGATCAGCCAGTGTCTCCAGCACCTGTTGTGGCATATTTGTACACTGTGTGGAGATATAAAACTGTGATCGGTTTGATAAAGAGCTAAATGGCCAACAGCTAGGCAGAAGAGATAGGTGGGACTTTTGGGCACAGAAAGAAAACTTGAGATGAATCTAGATGCAAGAGGAGATGCCATCGAGATGGAGAATGAGTCAGACACACAGAATGGGAGAGGTAAAGGTCAAATGGTAAAAATGTAGATTAACAAAAAACATGGTTTAAGTTATAAGAGCTGTGGGGGCCAGTCATGATAAGTATGGGCAGGTCACCCAAAGGAAGTTTTTTACTTCAACCATTATCACCTGCCAGAGTAGAACTCGGTCATCGATAAATTTAATAAGAGGCCTGAGTCTCAGTAGTTTAACTGAGACAATGAGGAACCACAAGTTGAGATAACCTGACCACTGCCCAAGAACCGACAATTCAAAGGAAATGCCTAACATTCTAACCGCTGTAGGTAGGACCACCTGCCAGGGCACATTCACCAGGACACCCCTAGAAAAAATGCCAGCCAATCAGAGGTCCTGAACCTTAGAAACCCCTCACACACACACCCCACCTTTACTACCATAAAAAACCCATTCTAATTGAGCTTGGGGCTCTCCGGTTATTCCAATACGTTGGAAATGTGGAGAGACCGAGTTTGCAAACTTGATTAAAATAGAGGCTCTTTGTTTTTACATACAGGACTTGGTTTCCTTGTTGGCTTTTGTGGGGACTTCGCGGATTTGGGTATAACAAGAGCTAGTGGGACAAGCCTAAACTAATGGCCAAGCTTTCATAATTAATAAGTTTCTGTGTCGTTATTTGTGAGCTGGCAGCCAACGAAAAAGCTTGCTACAAGCCTTGGTATACTACTTTAATCTGCACTATGTGTAAAAAGTCTAAGGCGCCGAGATGTTAGTTTTCCAGTATTAGGGTAAACAGCACTACAGAAATTCAGTGCTAGTAGATGATGCCAAGGCTGTGCTTTCGGATCCTTATAAACCCAAAGAAACACATTTATATATAATATTTACATATTTTTAAAATACTCTCTGTTTCATGAAATTATATGACAAAGTTTATTATAAGATTCTTTTATTAAGTGAAAATAATTTAATCTTATCATGGTTTCTCCTCCCCCAGATTCTCCCTTCTCCACCCACCAAATTCACATTCTTTCTTGCTCTCATTAAAAAACAAACAAACAACTAAAGGAAAACAAACAAACTAGAATAAGGCAAAGACAACAAACAGAAAAAAGGAGCCAAAGAGAAAGCACAATAAACACATACATAGAGACATGCAAATTTACACACACATTCCCTAAAAACACAAAATCAGAAACTATAATATATAAGTAAGGCTTGTAAGGTTAACAAAAACCAAAAATCCCAAACAAAGCATTATAAGACAAAAACAAAAATAACTTCAAAATACCACTGAGCTCATTTTGTGTTGGCACATCCACTACTGGGCATAGAGCCTTCTCTTAAGTGTGGCTTATAGACCCAGTGATACTCCATCAAATCGGAGAAAACTAATTTTCCCTTTGTGAGTGCTTGTCAATTAGAGATAGTTTCTAGGTCAGAGACAGGGACTTGTGTCCACTTTCCCTTTCAGTGTGGGACCCCATCTGGCTGAGACCTGTGTAGGTCCTGTCCTGTGCAGGCTGCCTCACTCAGAAGTGTGTCTGTCTGCGCTATCTAGAAGTCCTTGATTCCTTAGTGTCCTCCATCCCCACTGGCTCTAACACTCTTTTGGCCTCCACTTCAGCAGATTCCCTGAGCCCTGGGGGAGGGATTTGATACAGACATCTCACTCAGGATTGAGTGTAGTCCAGTTGTGAGTTCCTGTATTTGTCCCATCTACCACAGGAAGAAGAGTCTGGTGATGGCTGAGGTGGACACTGATCTGATTTCTAGCTGCTGTGTACAGGATGCTTTAAAACCATTCACTGAACTGTCAGAGAGTGCCACGTACCTCATTTGGTCATTCTATCTACCACATCTCTGATATAGCTGAAAATTTTGTAGTTCAAACAAGTAACACAATTAGTCTCAAGGTCACTGTGGTGGTTTGAATAACAATGGTCCCCTCCACAGACAGAGAGGGAGGGGCAATATTAGGAGGTGTGGCCTTGTTGGAGTACTGCTAGCTTTGATGGAAGTTTGTCACTGGGGGTCAGGCTTTGACATCTCAGATGTGCAAGCCACACCCAGTGCTCCAGTCTCTTCCTGCTGCCTGCGGATCTAGAAGTAGACCTCTCAGCACCACACCTGCCTGCAGGCCACCATCCTTCCTTCCATGATGATAAGGGACTAAACCTTTAAACTGTAAGCCAGCCCAAAATGAATTCTTTCTTTTTTAAGAGTTGTTGAGTTATGGTGTCTTTCACAGCAATAAAACATTAACTAAGACATCTACGTGGTAAAGGCAAGATGGCAGAATTTATTTACTTATTTGTGTGTGTGTGTGTGTGTGTGTGTGTGTAAGTGCATACATGTGGGTGCCAGAAATAGATGTCCACATGCTCTTTTAAATTCATTTTATCTGTGTGAGTGAGAGTTCTGTCTTATGTGTACCACACAGGTAGGTGTCTGGTTGCCCATAAAGGACTGAAGAGAGCGCCGAGTCACCTGAAACAGAAGTTACAAACAGCTGTAAACCACCACATGTGTATGTAGAACTGAATCCAGGCCCTCTGCAAGAGCAGCAGGTATTCTTAACTGCTGAGTCATTTCTCCAGTCCATACCATTTTTTTTTTGGGAGACAGTCTCTTACTGACTGTAATGTCAATTTAGCTAGACCAGCTGGCTGGCCAGTGAGCTCCAGGGATCCGCCTGTCTCCTCTCCAACTCCCCCTGCCACCCAACACTGAGGTTACAGAAATATTCAACTTTTATGGGATGCTGGGGATCCAAACTCAAGACCTCATGCTTTCAAGACAGACAGTTTATCTACAGAGTCATCTCCCTGTCCCAGAAATGAAAATCAGAAAGTACTTTTACCACTAAACTTCTGAATATCACAAAAGAAATAAAGTAACTAAACCATGTCTCTCTGAAAAAAGAAGAGTAAGACAACACATCCAGAAAATGAATAAAAATTAATTCAAAAGGCCCTAATTCTACTCAGTCTTTAAAGAAAAGTAGAACTTTGAAGAAGAGTAGGAGTAATTCACATGAGTCTCACAAGGTACAGTGAGTCTCTGTGTACAGAGACAAGTCAGGACAATGAGGGTAAGAACGTTCTTGTCAGATCCAGGCAGAAGCAAAACCCAGTCCACAGTTCTAAATATCTGAATGTAAGCATCTCTGAGGGGCCTCAGGAACAAGCGAAATAGCCTCCAAACACAATTTGCTTAAAACATTTCTGATTTCCATTGGCCCTATAATTTATATGACCAGTGTCTTTTATAAAAATACAAAAGCATAAAACATCAAACTCATACCTTACTTTCAGAAGGGTTGCAACAAATTCAGGTTATCAGGTTAAGAATAAAGTGACAGTATACAAATTAGTGTTTTGGAGGGAGATGCAACAAATTTTACTTTATATAAGCTTTGAAATGACTGGACTAACTCTACTACTTACAAACAGGCTTAGCTATCATTTGACTTCATCTTCATGTGAACTGCCATCTTTGAGAAAAATGTTAGCCTCTTTCCTAAAACTGCAGCCACTGCCAACTGTGCAGAAAAAGCGAGGCATTCTGCTCTATTCACAGGCACCAACAAACAGCACACTGGGGAAATGGCAGTGTGCCAGGTGCCCTGTGAGCAATTAGGCTTCGTGGCAATCACAAAACTCAGACCCCTGAGGCCCTTAGAAAACTAACATGTTAAGGACTTGTGCTTTTATTTCTTCCCAGAAGCCATGTGTGAGATACAGTTTGCTTAGATGGCATCCTCTAAACTGAAGAAGAAAAGATTAAGACAACCAGTAAGTAAATAATTGCATGTAACACATGGGAGGTTAAAAAGCACCACTGCCTACCAGATCTACTGACTAAAATGTAATAGCCTGTCCTTAAAATACAGTAATCTGGTTCTGATCATCCAAATTAATAATTAAGATACATACAATTACCAGGAAATGCAAAAGGACATTTTTACTGATCAAGAAACAAAGGCAAATGAGCCTAAAATGATCTTTATGAGAAGCAAGTGAAATGTTAACTCAGATTTTCTCTTTTATTAACTTCTACAGTAAAAAGTTTCTAAGAGAAAAACAAATGCTACACCTTATGGGCAACTGCAATCTAGAATTTCCATCTTACCAAACTGAGTTCCCTATCACCTCGTAATGTTCCAAGTCTGCGTGGAGGTCCGACTGTCCATCATCCACTGGATTACATCTGGAAATTCACTGCCTGACTATGACACAAACCTCAGAAATAGCATGGGTGCAGAAACAGATGAAGTGGATAAGCTCACAAATGAAAATTACTCTTTGGGTACATAAATACACTTCCTAACATGCTTCTAGCTTACGAAGTGATTATTTAGAGCAGTGGTTCTCAACCTGTGGGCCACAACCCCTTTGGGAGCCACAAATCAGATATCCTGCAAATCAGATATTTACAATTCACAACAGTAACAAAATTGCAGTTATAAAGTAGCAACAAAATAGTTTTATGGTTGTGGGTCACCATAACATGAGGACATGTATTAAAAGGTTGCAGAGATAGGAAGGTTGAGAACTACCTTCCTGGTCAGCTCAAAATATTGCCAGGAAAAAAAAAATACACTTAAGACTCTGAATTTTAAGTAAAATATAGGATATTTAAGATATTATTATATGTCTCTAGTCAACAGATTTCACTTTATAATAAAATAAATTTTAAATGATGAAAGTTAATATTCACTCTTCATGCATGTCTTCAACAAAGATCATAATTTCTCAGCCCCAATTCTAATTTCATTCAAAATTTTTTTACAGTATAAATACATAAAAGTCTTTATTTGACACTTTCTGATGTGACAACACATAATATATATCTGTGACAAATCACCCTATAAAGCTATAAAGGAAGCCCTCACAAACCGGGAAGACAAGGACCAACAAGTGTTTTCGCTACATCCAGAAAACACAAAGTTTTTATATTCTAAGAGAAATTTTCGGCAGGGTTGGGAGTGGCGGGGGGAGGTGGTGACAAGCAGACACTGATGGCTGCACAAGCATCCTGCAGACACCCTGCAGGCAGCTCTCTAGTTTCCTGGGCTTATGCTGTAGAGGTACTGGCACAATGGGAAGTTCAATACCATAATTGCTTATTTCTCTGTTCCTAGCACAAGAGGTAAAGACAAAAATTAAGCACACATAAATAAATATAAAATGCTTTAGTTATTTTTAAAGGATGTAAATTTACAACCATTACACAAATAAGGAAGAAGCACTGGGGTGGGGGTGGGGAGGGTGGGTTGAAGCAGTGTTCCAAAGGTTCAGTTTACAAGGACCTCACACAAAGTTTTTTTTCTTGCCTCTGCAACTCTTACTAGAAACAGTATTATTTGTTGAAAATGCACTAGCTGCCAAGAGCTACGGTCCATCTAAAGCAAAACTCTTAAGATGGAAATAGAGTGCTAATACAAAAAAAGGATAGGATTCTGTATACAAATTTCTGTAACAATCTCTTTAAAAACAAGGTGAAATTTTAATTTTGATATATCCTTTTGCCTAAAAATGTGTAAGAACAGATAAAATTATAGACCATATACTAATGTATTGAAGCAATCGGAAGTAATGAAATTTCCACTCTCTAATTAACCTTTTCTGTAAGTTATTGGGAATTCAGCACTGCCCTTGGTTCACATGAGGAACAATGGGAAAATTTTCCGAATGGTTGAACACTAACCCTGACAAGTGTGGAGAGCCAACTACAATACATTATATGGTAGCATAACTTGCCACCCACGCTGCTGAGAGAACAGCTTTCAAACACATGCATTGAGCTGGAAAACCACAAAATCCCTTATTACACATTGTCTTTCTTACTCTAGGTGAAATATATCATCAATTCTTTCCATTATAAATTTTTATATATCACTATTTTTGAAACCCATTTATAATGTGTTGTTTTCTGACGATGTAGAAGATGTCCTTTTTAAAGGAGAAAATATACTAGTTTTCATTCTCCTGCAGTGTTACAAATAAAGACTGATACAACAGGACAAAATCTCCTACCATTTTAGGGATCCATATTATCTAAGATGAGCTTCAAGATAAAACTCCATTTCTTTGCTCACCACTGGAAAAGAACTCACTGCAATACTAGCATCAGTAACTCACACGGGTAAGTGCAGAGCAAACACACACACACCTACTCTCTCAGAAATTCAAATACACTATTTCACTACTTTTTTGAGATTCAAGACAGTTAAAATGTTTTCTAATGAGCTTCCTGTAATATTTTTGCCTGATTTATTCCTCTCCCAAATGCATCTCATATCTTTTATATTTCCTTTTCCCAACTCCTGTCCAGCATGATCCATTTCCATGGATAGCCCACTAGCTGAATTACATTTCAAAAGTAAAAGATGTTAATGCTTTTTCTAGGGTTTTCATTTACCACATTGTTGGCAAAGACAATTTTATTTTTAAGTATTTCTATAATGATAGGATCAATTAGATATTCAAATGGGCCTGAAACATAACAATACATAACATAACAATACTGGCCATCTAAGGAAATTTTACCTTAACAACCTATAGCTCTATAATTTGCTCCAAGTCAATAATGCATTTTGACAGAAACTCCAAAGGAGAGCCATACATGCAGCTCCCAACATCCTCATCAAGATTTCTCCCCAAGGAAAGAAAGTGCTACCACTTCTCTGAAGCTTTCTACAAAAACAAGTGTCTGCTCTACTTAAAATAGTAACAAAACCTTTAAGTTATCAAGCACTATTCATATCTTAAAGCACAAAGAGCATGTTTTTTGAATGCTTATTATGGGATAAACAATATGAACAAATGTGTAAGATGATCCTTGATTTTCTGCCACTATCATCAGTGCAAAGTTCTAACACCATTCCAGAAAAGGATTATACTCAATTATTAATGAGAAATACCGTGAAGATTAATGAGTAAGTAAATAAGGGTGTTTTGACATTGATATGGTTAAATCAATATCTAACTTATATTAATGGTGAATAAACATTACCACTTTTTATATCCCTTCCTTCTCAAGTACGCTCATAGATATAAATGTGCACATGATTATTGACACATGCTTGCAGCTACATACATGCCTGTTCTCTCTCTCTCTCTCTCTCTCTCTCTCTCTCTCTCTCTCTCTCTCTCACACACACACACACACACAGAGATACAAACTATCACACATCAGTTTCTAAGGCAAAAAGTACTATTCGTTATTCCAGACCACAAAACACAAAAAGTTTTACTAACGCCCCTGGTGTCGAGACATCAATTTCTTTCCAAGAATGATTTTTCAGAGGTCATAACTCTTCTCTAGGTGTTTGTCTTTGGTTTCATTAAACGATGTTAAGGAGGCATGCCCTGAGTCAGGCAGTGGTAGTGTACACCTTTAATCCCAGTACTTAGGGGCAGAGGAAGGCAGATCTCTGTGAGTTTGAGGTCAGCTTGGTCTACAAAGTGAGTTCCAGGACAGCCAGGGCTGTTACACAGAAAAATCCTAGCTTTAAAAACAAGAATAAAAACAAAAAGAAAAAGAACAAAGTGGCATGCCTTGAACACTTCGAAAACTCAGTAACTTCTGCCAGCTTTCCCACCTTTAGGATGCTATGATGACTCTCACAGCTTCATTCACTGTTTAGCAAAAAAGTTTAGGAAAATAAATATGCAATTAGGAAAAGCAGAGCTTTTCTGAAACTTTTAGCTTGGTTTACATCTTGACAGTTAAGATGCACATAAATTACTTCTTTTTTAAAAAGAAAAATTCTATTTATATTCTCTACTGCATCAATTTATTGCTGTAAATTTTTCATTACCAACTAAAAATAGTACATTCTTCAAGACAAGGAAAAGTATAAGTGCTCAGAAGTAAAACCCAAAGTTATTCATACTACTAAATCAGCTTTATTTTTAAAATGATGCCAATAAAAATGAATCTTAAAACATAAAACACTTGGAGAACAAAGTGCAAAATTCAAAGGCAAAAGTTACCCTACCAGAAGATCAATGTTTCAACATAACATTAGATTAGATTTCGTTATGTCAACATAACATAACTATTAGATTTTGTGTTAGTAGACAACATGAAATGGATTTAAATTGCTTAACTGTTCCTTTACACACAACAGTAATCCACTGATAGTGTAATTTCAATGAATTAAATGTGTACTATATAAAACCAATAGAACCTGTATTTGTATAAAAAGCAGATGAGTTGTTGGGGTGGACACCAAATGCCAAATAGTAATGATTTTTAAAAGTCAACAAGTGACACTTCAAGCAGCAGCCAACATAAAGCCAGAGGGAGAAGCTGGAAAGGGCATTTGCATATGACTGAGACCACCGTCACTAGTGGACAGGACATAAGCATCAGCACCGTGACTAAAGCTAAGTGTCCACTATTGCTCAGTTTATAATGGATGCCTACATAACATATCTCATCTCATCTTTACAGTAATTAAATAGGGTAGGAACTGTGAATCTCAGTTTTTTTTAAATAAATACTAAAAAATAAAAAGGAGAGACCATATTATAAAGTAAGTGATAATGCCAAGACTCCAATCCTGATCTGACAGGCTCTAAACATCAAGCAGCGTGTGGCAAAGACAATCTAGAAGCCTGTTCCTTCTCTGGTTTAGGTCTCATCCTTCTGTCCTACTCTGAAAACAATGTTTAAATCCCAGATTGCAAATGATGAAGCAGACTGCCCCTCCCCATCAGCCAAGGTTGAGAACTTGGAGTTCAATGGCAAGTACACGGTGAACAGACCACCTCAGTTTAAATGGAGTTCAGTGAGTCGTGGGAATTCCATATTCTAATAATCTGGACTTCAATTAACAGAAAACTCTCAAACATGAATTCCAAATTTATCTTAAGCAAGTCCCTCCCAACACAAGGCAGCTCTTAATGCAAAAGAAATATTCCAAAGGCAGGAGCACCCCTCAAAATCTCATTGACAAGTCTCAGAGAAACAGTAAAATGACTTTTTAAAAATAATTAATGAGACTAACATTTCCCAACAAAATCTTATCAACTAGCTGAGCATAATTTTTTTCTGATCTTACCCTCTGCATCAGCTCCTGCCTCCGAGTTCCTGCCCTGCCTGAGTTCCTGTCCTGACTTCCTTCAGGGATGAACAGTGATATGGAAGTGCAAGATAAACAAACCCTTTCCTTCCCAACTTGCTTTTTAATCACAGCAATAGTAACCCTAACTAAGACAGTGAAATAATCCAGAACTGATAAGAACTGTCTGCCTTCTCTCACATGTGGAACCTGTGTCTTATGAAACTTAATACTTTGTATGCTAATTAAAATTCAAAGCAATAAATGTAAGCATACATATATAAAACTGGAGAATAGAAAGGTGGATGCCAGAGGTTAGAGGTGTAGGGCTGTCAAGATGCTATTAAAGGATACAAACTTTCAGTCTAATAGGAGGAATCAGTTCAAGAGATCTATTTACATCATGGTAACTATGGACAGTAATATATGGTGTGGGAAGTCCTTCTGTATATGTGTTGTTTTTATTGGTTAATGAATAAAGAGGCTGCTTTTGACCAATGGCTTAACAGAACATAGCCAGGCTGGAAGAGATACATATAGAGAGAGTAGGCGGAGTCAGTAAGAAGCCATGAAGCCCCACCAGAGACAGGCGCCGCCGGACAGAACCTTGCCAGTAAGCCATAGCCACGTGGCAATACACAGGTTAATAGAAATGGGTTAAATTAAGAGGTAAGAGCTAGCCAATAAGAAGCTAGAGCTAATAGGCCAAGCAGTGATTTAATTAATTTAATTAAGTTTCTGTGTGGTTATTTTAGGGCTGAGCAGCTAGGAACAAACAAGCAGCCTTCCCCAACAAATATATTCTATACTTGACAATTACTAAGACAGTTTTTTTTTATTATGTATGTCGGGGCAGGGAACAGACAGCTCTTTGCTTCTAACCATATGGGTATCAGGTATTGACCTCAGTTCATCAAGTTTGTCAGCAAGCACCCTTACCCAAGAAGCCATTTGACCGGCCCAATAAATGGTAGATTTTAAGGTGTTCTCAATACAGAAGAAAGAAGAGGAAAAGAACAAGAAGAGAAGGAAGGGGGAAGAGGAGAAGGAAGAAAGGAAGAAGTGTTAGAGTTGGTAGAGTGCTTACTGTGCAAACAGGAGGACTGAGTTGGACCCCAGAACCCACATAAAAAGCTGGTCATACTGACACATGCTTATTGTGATCCTAGCACTGCGGGGTGGAGATAGGTGGATCTTTGGGGCCTTCGAGCCAGCATCATCCTAGCCTATTTGATAATCTCCAGGTCAGTGAGAACCTGTCTTAAAAAAAAAGGGGGGGGGGGCGGAATCTGAGGAGGAACACCTACAGTTGCCCTCTGGCCTTTACATGCATACACATACACAAAAACGTTGTGAAGGAAAGTATATGCTAATATGCTTTATCTAATTCTTCTGCAATGTATGTACATACTAAAACATTTTGTAAACATAGTATTTTTATTGGGTTACATAACCAACTATCTGAACCATTTCCCTAGGAAATTATTTAGTCAAAACCCAGACCTTTTGTTACTAGTTCTTTGAGGGCCGCAGAGACGATTTAGTGAGTGTAGTGCTTCCAGGAACCTGAGTTTACACAGTCAGTCATCAGAGTCTGTGAGTTTGTGATCCTGACTGCTAACGGGGGCAGAGAGGAGAATCACAGCCCGGCATGTGCAGTGGAGAGGAGACTCTGGCTCAAGAACAGTAGAAGAGGAATACCAACACTGCGCTAGCTCCTGTTGTGACCACTGCGGAGAGGAAACCTTAAATGAGATGTCTCCACCAAATTGCCTATAAGCAAGCCTGTGAGTCATTTTCTTAATGATCAGTGTGGGAGGGCCCAGCCGATCAAGGGTGGTACCATCCCTGGGCAGGTGGTCCTGGATGTTAAAAGAAAGCAGACGGAGTAAGCCTGTTCCTCCATGGCCTTTGCTTTTGTTCCTGCTTCTAGGTTCCTGTTTTGAGTTCCTGTCCTGACTTCCCCTAGAGATGGACTATAAACTGTAATGGACTTTAACATGAGCTTTAACATTAAATAAAGCTATTATGAACAAGCGTACTTAACACAAAACAAACCTATTATGAATAAACCTATATAAACTCACCAAGCTGCTTTTTAGCCATGATGTTTATCAGAACAATAGAAAGTAAAGTAAGACAGATCTCAAGGTCATCCATTGACTTTCTCAAGGTCGTCCACTGATCTCTACAGGTGCACCATGGTATGCAGAGTTCTGTGTTTTCTTTCTCTCTCTGTCTCTCTCTCCCTCTGTCTCCACCCCTCAAGTCTTCCCTACCTACTGTCTCTGCCTACTTGACTAAGCACCAACTAAATCAAAACTAGTTGTGATCATTCCTACACTAATTAGAATGTAGAATCTTCATTCTAAAAATACCACCAAAACAGCTGAGTTACTATTTCTGTTCATTAACCTTAACTTTAAGCACAAGAAGATATCCAAAAACATACAAATCCTCGTATGATGACTGTACTTAATTCTTTTATGAAAGAGAAACACTCACTGCCTTTTACATACAGCCTTTCATCCCAAGCCTTACTCCAATGTTTTCATTTCTTCGTTTTGAAAACTGAAGATCCAAAGGTCCTCTGCTTACCTAAACCGGTAAACCGAGCTGAGAGAGAAAGAAAGGTACCTGACTAAACTCCCTTCCTAGGATATTCTGCAAATGCTCTGGTGAGAAGGGGTGCAGAGCAGCTGCTGCAGTCCCTTCACCTCACTCACCAGTACTCAGGGCACCGAGAAGAGAAGTCCATGTTCAAGGCCAGCCTGGGCTACAAAGTAAAGTGGAGGTGAGCCTGGGCTATACAGGAAAACACTATCTCTAATAAAGAAAGAAAGGAAGGAAAAGGAAGCCACTTATGGTAGGATGTTTAAGCAGGAAGACTAAGAGTTCGGAAAAAAAAAAACCTGGACTAGTGAGATCTTGTTTCAATAAAACAAAAACCACAAGTCACCACATTATTAAGGGTAAGAGGGTCATGTACATAGTATAGTCATGTAGTAGAAATTTAGTCCCTAGCTTGGCACTATGGAAACTGTAAGAAGTGGTTTCTTGGAACTAGAGATGGCTCAGTGGTTAAGAAAAATGGCTGTTCTTCCAGAGGACCCATGTTCAGTTCCCAGCACCCATCTGGTAGCTTTACAGCCATTTGTAACTCCAGTACCCACGGATACAAAGCACTATTCTGGCCTCCATGGGCATCAGGGCACACATGTAATGAACATACATACATGAAGGCAAAACACTTGTCTTAGTTAGGGTTTCATTGCTGTGAAGAGACACCATGACCACAGCAACTCTTATAAAGGAAAACATTGAATTGGGATTGGCTTACGGTTCAGAGGTTTAGTCCATTATTAACATGGTGGGACATGGCAGCATGGAGGCAGACATGGTGCTGGAGAAGGAGTTCAGAGTTCTGCATCTAGATCCACTGACAGGAGGAAGAGACTGCTACACTGGGCATGCTACATCTGAGACCTTGAAGTCCTTGTGCCCCTCCTGTGACATACTTCCTCCAACAAGTCACAGCTCCCAATAGTACCTATGAGCCTATGAGGTCAATTTTACTCAAACTACCACAACCCTCATACACATAAAATAAAATAAGTAAATGTTTAAAAAAAAAAAAAGGAAGAATCAGTTCTGGGTCAGTGAGCTAACTCAGTGGTTAAGAGGACATACTGCTCTTGCAGAGGACCTGAGCTTGGTTCCTAGCATGCACACTGGATGGCTCACAACTTCCTCTAATTCAGCTCAGGGAACCTCTTCAGGCAACTGCACTCAAGTGCACACACCCACACACTCATACACATAATCAAAAAAAAATCTTTAAAATTGTATTTAAAAAGTAGGACTCGGAAGATTTTCCAGACATTGGGACATGTCCATGAAGGGCATCCTAGGACCCTCATTACTTCCTCTTCTCTCTTTTACTTCCAACTATGATGTGAACATCTCTACCCTACTGCATACTTTACACCAAGACTCGATGCCTTGCCATAGGTTGCAAAGCAAAAGGACTGATTAATCATGGACTGAAATCTCCCCAACTGTGAGCCAAAATCAACCTTTCTTATTCCTAAGCTGACTGTGTCCAGTACTTTTGTTATAGCAATAAAAAACTGATTAACTCAGGGGTTATGTGAAAATTGTGTATCTATCCATGGAAACAAAAAATAAAAGTGACCAGGTATGAGAGATCAATAAATAAAGCCTATTGTAGGCACAGGTATTTTCCCCATTCCTTGCTATCTATTTCTCCTCTTGCATCTACCCAATTCATTCTATGTGTGCTACAGCTTCCCTTATCTAATAGTTTGCTGTATTCTTTAAAAACACCAGTTTTTACGTGCTCCTTCGCCTTACCACCCAATCCAGCATATATCTCCTTTAACCACCAACCTCTCTTCTTGTTGCTGCAAACTTTGCTTCTATTTCTTGTGAGTCGAATTTATAAGAAAACACACACACACACACACACACACACACACACACACACACACACACACACACCCCTATCACAGGATCCATCAACCCTGCATCTGAGTGTACATCCAAGGAGTTGAAGCTAGGTCTGGAGACATGCACACTTGTGCCCACAGCAGCATCAGTCTTTAAACTGACAACACGTGGGACCAATGCAAGTATCCACTGGACAGAAAGAAGCAAAATGTCAAGTGTGGGAGTATGTAAATGAAATATTCTGAACTTAAAAGGAGGGAAATTCAGGCATAATGCTTTAAGACATCATGCTAAGTGAAGTAAGTCAGTCACAAAACACAAACATTGCATTATTTCACTTGCATAAAGATGTGTAGTATAGTCAAATTCATAAAAACCAGAAAAGAATATACAAATTCATGAGGACTACAGAGAAAAATAAAAAGCTATGATTTAATAAGTACAGAATTTCAGTTTTGAAAGTAAAAAGTTCTGAACATGTGTTGTACTACTGAACTATATATTTTAACTTTAATATATGTTGGTAAATTTTACAACTGAATTTTTTTCAACATCTATGACAGAAAATCCAATTTTCCTGGAAATTTTGAAACAAGCTAGACAAGCATAGGTTACTGGCCAACCTATATACTAAAAGATTTAATGAGTTTTTGTGCTAAGTTTCAGCCACACATCCTCCTCCCTGTTTAGCTGGGCTATCTGATGAACAAGAGGAACTGAGCTAGGTCTGACAGTATACACCTGTAATGCCAGCACCAGAGGGCAGAAACATGTGGACCATGAGCTCTAGGTCAGCCTGGGTTGTACACAGTAAGTTCAAGGCAAATGGGTGGGGGCAAAAGTAATCAGTAATCTGTATCTCTGAAATCATACCATCTTCACTTTTGAAAGTAAAGTATGTATTTCTATCAAAATATATTCCGTCACATACACAAAGTTACAGTTTCTTCCTGCTCTTTAGCTGTCATTGTCACTACTCTGCATGGAAGCAACAGCACAATCTGTAACCACTAAGAAAAAATGGGACCTTAAAAGCCAAGAGGAAGCACACACCTTTAATCCCAGCACTTGGGAGCAGAGGCAGTCAGACCTCTTTGAGTTTGAAGCCAGCCTGGTCTACAGAAGGAGTTCCAGGGCAGCCAAGACTACACAGAGAAACCTGTCTCAAAAAAAGAAAAGATAGGAATAGAGAAGAGAAAACCAATAAATGAGATGAATAAATAAATAAAAAGTAACAGGGGTAGGGTAGTGACCTTAGGGGCTAGCAAGATGGCTCAGCTGTGTCCACTTCTCCAGGAGTCAAAGTCCCCAAATGCAAGTCTGAACACCTGAGTTTAATCCCAGGAACGAATGTAAAGGTAGAAGTAGAGAACCACAGCACAAAGCAGTTCTCTGACCTTCACATGTGTCAACCCTGTCTCTGTCTCAGTGTCTGTCTGTCTCCCTCTCTCTCTGTCTCTGTCTCTGTCTCTGTCTCTCTCTCTCTCTGTCTCTGTCTCTCTCTCTCTCACACACACACACACACACACACACACACACACATGAATGTCCTTCAAAATCATCCTATTTGGTACAAATACAGTTTGAGCATTCCTAATCTAAAAATCTAAAATCCCCAAAACTCCAAGTACTGATTTTTTTTAGGATGACTTTGCATTATTTATAGAAGTTGTGCTTAACTTATTCTCTTCTAGAGTTATCAACATCAAGTATCAAGTAATATTACAAAAGAAATCATAGTGGGCACATTAGACATTGCTGGCATTTAAAAATATTGAACTATGAGTTGGTGGTTTTCATATTCCTTTTTTTAAAATTGATTTATTTATTAAAAATTTCCACCTCCTCCCCACCTCCCCTTTCTCTCCCCGTTCCCCCTCCAAGTGCTGATAAACAAAATATTCCACAGGACAAAATTTTCAAGAACAAAGTGACTAAAACAGTCATAAAATTCCTTTCATACTACATATATATATGAAGAGTAAGTGAATTGCATTTTAGTCCTTATAATTTTTAAATCTTAAGTCCTAAGTACTTTTAGTCTCAAGTACTAAATAACTGAATAACGGCTAATAATCTGTGCTGGCATTTCCATGGACTCAGCCCTAACAAAGTTTTTCCTACTACTATTGTTAGTATTCAGGCATCTGTATTGGCCTGCCCTTGAGGTGCTGACAGGATATGTCTTCTCCTATGCATATTCCCTATGTTCCCTTATAAAAGGTGGGCCTTACCCACCTCCCATCTCTTTCTCTGTGTGTGTCTCTCCCCAAGCCCTAGCTCTGCCTCTCCTGTCCCCAGAAGTTGGTCTCCCCTCCCCTCCTTTCCCATTCACTTTCTCACAATAAAAAAAAACCTCTTCACCTGAGTTCTGCCACATGGCATCTTTTTCTCATATGCTGCTTTTTTAAAAATTACAATTATACTCCCTGTGTGAGCTAACACCACTTCTAAGCTGCTACTTACACACTGATGATCCTCAAATCTACCTGAAGAGAAGCCAGAAACTAGTGACCAAAATTAATCTCATCTATCTAATTCCTCTTCCCACCCTCCCGATACACAATCATTAATCCTGCACTCAGTTTCTAGTAAATGGTAACATTCTCCTTACATAGACCCTATTCATAGTCCCGATATACCCCTGGTGGCCATCAGCCACAATTCCTTCCACATACCTTTAGATGCACTCCTTCCTCTTGAACTGATCTAACCTCAAATAAATCCTAATGTCACCAGGATGTCAGCAGCCAGGTCTGCAGCACCATCAAATCAACATTATTAGCATTTTCTAATCTAAAATTTAAACTCCAAAGTCCAACTATTTGATTTCTGCCTCCTATATATTTTCATTGAAACTCTTAAGTGTCGCTAGACAGAGTGAGGATTTTTTTTATTTCACAGTCTTTGTTTTAATTTCTCTTCAACTCTATCAGTTCATCTGTGTTACCCACCCTTCTTCAGGATTATTGCTGTTCAGGGAGAGCTTTCAAATAAGGGCACTAATGTTGAATTTTTAAATCTTTTTATTTTGTTTTGTTTTTGTTTTTTGAGACAGGGTTTCTCTATGTAGTCCTGGCTGCTCTGAAACTCTTTCTGTAGACCATACTGGCCTGGAACTCACAGAGATCTGCCTGCTTCTGATTCCTGAGTGCTGGGACTGCTGGGACTGTAGACCAAGCTGGCCTCAAACTCAAAGATCAGCCTGTCTCTGCCTTCAGGATTAAAGGTATATGCTACCTACCACCACCCAGCTGCAAGCTGTTTTTTTCCAAGAAGAGTTTAGAAACAACTTTGAGTGCCTTCAAGATATGTGTAAGAAATTACTTCAGCTTGGGCATTGTGGTGCATGCCTTTAATATCAGCACTAGGGAGGCAGAGGCAGAAGGAGCTCTGGGAGTTCAAGGCCAGCCTTGTCTACAAAATGAGTTCCAGACAGCAGGGCTACACAGAGAAAGCCTGTCTTGAAAAAAAAACAAAACAAACAAACAAAAACAGTAAAACCCCAAAACCAAAATGACTTCAGTTCATATTTAAGCACAGAAAGTTCCATAACAATCTTAAAAAGAGCTAGAATTAGCAAATTGTTAAGTTTTTGTTTGATTTTTCTAAAATGTTTAAATAATTACATCAACTCTGTTATTTAGATAAAATTTTCTTTACATATTATTTTCCTTTCACAGATCAAAACACTATTAAGTGAAAACATAATATTAAAATACAAAAGATTTACCAGGAGGGGGTGGCATGCCATCAGTCCCAGCACTCAGGAATCAGAAGCAGGCAGATCTCTGTGAGTTCCAGGCCAGTATGGTCTACAGAAAGAGTTTCAGAGCAGCCAGAACTACATAGAGAAACCCTGTCTCAAAAAACAAAAACAAAACAAAACAAAACAAAAAGATTTAAAAATTCAACATTAGTGCCCTTATTTGAAAGCTCTCCCTGAACAGCAATAACCCTGAAGAAGGGTAACACAGATGAACTGATAGAGTTGAAGAAAAATTAAAACAAAGACTGTGAAATAAAAAAAAATCCTCACTCTGTCTAGAAAATCTCTTCTGTAAATGTAATTTTTGCTTATAAAATCTCATCAATAGCTTATGCAATCCTCTTAAACACCAACTTATAAAATTTAAAAATAAATATGTGGCATATAAATAAAATCAATTTTGGCAAAAAAAAATCAATTTGACCCAAGCCAATTTTTTTTTCTTAAAAAAAAGATTTATTTATTTGCTATATATACAGCATGTTTGCCTGCAAGCCAGAACAGAGCATCAGATCTCATTACAGATGGTTATGAGCCACCATGTAGGAACTGAACTCAGGACCTCTGGAAAAGCAGTCAATGCTCTTAACCACTGAGCCATCTCTCCAGCCTCCAGGCAGTTTTCTATCAATATAAAGTCCATTTTAAGTGCCTCCTCAGCTACACTACAGAACACTGGAGAGCCTCTGTAGAGAGTCTTCAGTAGAGACACAAAGATCCAGCCATGTTCTATAACGGGAATGAAGGGAATGATGGCAGAAAAGAATCATATAAGATACATAAGGTAGTCATTCCTTTTTCTCACCTTCAGTTCTTAAGTTACTACTTCAAATCAGTAAGATTACAAAAAATAAGTATTTAAAATGTTTTAAGTAGCCAGATCCATAATTTCTAGAAAAAAAAAGAACTATTTAAATACTTGAATATATACTAGAGCCACTCATAGGCAAAAATCCATGGAGAAATACAAAAGGATTTATTTAGACTTTCCATTCAGTTAAACCAGTCCTATAACTTATGAAATGATGGCTCCAAGCTCTCATAAAAGTTCCATGATTTAATCACGTCTTTAGCATCTGAATTCAAAGAAATCTCTCTTTAAATGTAATTCATGTAGTGGATAACTGTTAAAAAAAATATGATCTTACTTCATCTCTCCTTAAGACACAAAATACTATTTGACACTTCTTGAGCATATAGAAGGAAAAAAGTAAATGTAAGAAAATACCTAAAAAGATATATAACTAAAAGTATCATTAACTGTAAAGGTGCTATTAAAAGAACATCCAGAACTTGTGGTTCTTTAGTGAGAATTAAACAAAGCATTATTCTATTCATTAAGTTATTCCAGAAAATAGATCGTCACCCGGCACTCCTTAGGATTGCTGGTCTCATGAGGCAGTATCGTCACCACATAGAAAGATACAAGAGAAAACTAAGACACTGCCTGTAAGACTCCCTTCTCTAAACCAGTAATACCTAAGAATTTAAACAGCAGATGCAAAGACTAGATATTAAAGTATACCAAGGTCCAGATATCATTTAAAGTTTCTCCTATTATTAACCTCTCAAGCCCTAATTTTGCATTGTCAAACTCACTACAGAATATAAGAGAGCCTCATAAACACAGAGATCTTGTATGAGAAGTACCCTTCCCCAAATCCATCAGAGTTTTTTTTTTTTTTTTACTATGATTCTATTCTAGGAAAAACTACAACTAAGGCTAGCTGAAGCTCTGAGCTGATGACGACTAGCAAAGTCTAGAAAATAAATGCCACAGTGACATCTAGTGGGCATTTCAAACAGCATCCACCAGACCAGACTATTTCTAGTGCTCACACTAGGACAACTTTTACCTGTAACCCCAAATGAGGAAAAACTGTTGCCATAAAAATCCTCTCATTATGAGCAATCCATTTTGGTAAACATGAACTATGTAACAAATCATACAATTAAATGCCTCAAGTCCTCATAACACAAGGCACTGATTAAGTGTACTAGATCACTAAAAGGCTATCAACTGATCAAATGGGATCTGACTTTAAAAAAAATCAAGATATTTTGAATTAAGAAACATTAAAACAAAGCCATTCAATGGTGGTACATGCCTTTAATTCTGGGTGTTGGAAAGAGAAGGCAGGTGAATCTCTGAGTTTGAGGCCAGCCTGATTCAAAAAGTGAGTTCCAGGACAGCCAGAGCCTCACAGAGAAACCCTGTCTCGGGGGGGGGGGGGGGGGGGGGGGGGGGAGAATTAAATAAATAAAAGAAAACCAGCTGATCTATTTGTGAATCTATTCAAGAACAAGAAGTGCATAATGGTGTCAGAAAACATTTCAAATTAAAAAAGGTATATTATTTATAAAAATTTTTCAAAAACTAAAATTATTTTTCAAGGAAAATTCTTTAAAAGTAAAATAACCCAAGGGTGCTAGCACACACCTGTAATCTCAGCACAGCGTGGGAGGATGCTAGTTCAAGGCTAGCCTCAGCATCATGGTAAGTTCCTGTCTTAAAAAGAAAAGAAAAGTAACAGTATACATATACAGGAGACCAGGTAGCTGTCTTAAAAAACAAACAAGCCCTGACATCAGCAAGATGGAGAAATGGAACTTGGCAATATCTCTCAATTAGACCAACTTTCTACACCTGTACACAAAAACGCCTCTGTAAAAGCTAATAAGAAAGTCAGATGAGACTACAGAACCTGTAGGAGGGTGGGGTCTATCAGGCAGGACAGGAAAAGCAATTCTGTATCTCTCGTGTCCCTCTTCCTACAGTCTCAAGCAGTGCAGTGAGAAGAGATGTCCTCTGCCTGAACTTTGCTCAGACCCCAATGTGGAGTCCAATCCAGGAAGGGCCAGATAGAGCAAGACACCACAGCTCCTAACTAAACCGATACCCATGGATTCTCATCAAGTGTGCACTGTAAAAGGAGAGATCTAGGTTCAGCTCTGCCTGGCATACTCTGGATATGGGCCTACCCCATCACCACTCTAGTCCCCAAAGACTTAGGCCCTAGGTATAATGCAGGACCAAAACAGCCCTGGCATCTTTGAGCTCTGTACTGTCCCAATAACAAGCTGCATCCCATGGGCCAAGGCTTTAGTCCTGTCCCACCATCACACCATCCTTCCCCAAGTCCTATTCATTAGGCTAGCACCTGCTGTGGGTGAGCATCCACAGACAAAGGCACGGTCTTCCACTGTTCCAGGCTGAAGGAATAGGTAGACTAGGTAGACTCCAATACTGATCTGGCCGCCACAAGTCCATGCTACAAGACCACATCTATGGGCTGTTCTGATTTTTAGGGGTTTTGTTTTGGGTTTTGTTTGGTTTTAGATTTTTGTTGTTTTTCTTTCAGATTAGCATTTGAAACAACAGGTCACAAGCAAAACCCTGCAGATTTAGCCTGCAAGTCTGTACCTACAAACCAATCCTACAAAGAATCCTTTAAACTCAGGCTTTAGTGACCCTAAGGATGAGACTTGGTCAATCATACCTAGGATCCAAAAATTGAGATTCTATAAGTATTAGTATAAATCCAGGTTTTAGACATGCCCTTCTGGACTTAGGAATCAGGTCTAACTCAGTGCCCTAGCAGTGGGAAGACTCCTCTGGACTTTGGTTCCAAGTCTATTCCAAAGTGCAACAAGTCCTTCCCAGCGCTCCAGTGGGCCTAGGCAATAGCTCTGTCTCAGCACATGGCAGGCTCCAGTGGGCCTAGGCAATAGCTCTATCTCAGCACATGGCAGGCTCCAGTGGGCCTAGGCAATAGCTCTGTCTCAGCACATAAGCCCTTTACACTCAGGAGCAAGACTAGCACAAAGCTATGCCAGCCCCGCAGACACAGACTTCTAGCTGTGCTGCACTAAAAAACAAGCTCTATTTCTGTTAAGACACCAGACTTACACAGCTCATCTACTGGAAGCAGGCCAGCCCATCAGAGAACTGAGGACTCCAATGTCAAACATACTCATGGATCACATCGGCTGTCCTTCCCAGAATCTCCAGATGGGCTGGCTGGTGGTGGGCTTTCCCAGACAGTCTTCACAGACTGGAATAATTTCCTTCTTCTTCAAGTATACAGACAGTAAGATCATGGCATAAGAATCAAGAACAATCCATAAAATACTACCCAACCGAAAGAACAAAATAAAGCACCACTGACTATCACAGGGGAAATGGAGTGCCCTAAAACTGCCTGAAATCCAAACGAGCTGCTTTAAGAAAACTCAAGATTTAAAAATAGAAATAATTCAAAAAAATAGTACAATAAAAACTCAAAATCAGAAATGTAAGAAGTGGATGTTGTTTATTTAACCAATCAAATCCTAGAGCTGAAAATATAATAAAAAATTTAATGCACAAGAGCAGAAACAATCTAAAGAATCTATGAAATTATACCACAAGAGGAAAACCATGGAAAGTCCTGATGAAAGCTTGCAAAATTTATGACCTAAAAAAAAAATAACCAAGTTATAGGAGCTCCAGTAGGATGACAAGCAGCAAACTCATTTAAATAACTAAAATGGATTAGAGAGATGGCTCAGCAGTTGAAAGCACTTGCTGTTTTTCCAAAGAACCTGAGTTTGGATCCAACACCCAAGTTCAGTGGCTCACAATCCCCTCTAACTCCAATTCCAGGGGACCTCTTCTAGCCTCCAAAAGCTCCCCGAACATGTGTGCATACACTAACACAAATATACACACATACACATATAAAAAATAATTCACATTAAAAGCATATAAATTTAAATTTTTAATATATAAGAGCAAAAATTCTTCCCAAATCTGGGTAAAGACAAAAATCTAGGAACACAAAGGTCAAATATCTCTAACCAGATTCAATCCAAACAAGGTGTCACCAACCCCTGGCTGGGAAGGGCTTTGCAGTGATACAGCTCCTTCTGACTCCCCCATGCTTCTGGATGTAATCCCCAACACTCACTGAGGAACTAAGCTGGACTTGGATGGAATGGCTTCCCCGATGTATTCTACTGTGCTACTGTGCTAGTTAGTTTTGTGCCAGCTTGACACAAGCTATAGTCTTCTGAGAGGAGGGACTTCAACTGAGAAAATGCCTCCATAAAGCAGGGCTGTAGGCAAGCCTATAGGGCATTTTCCCAATTAGCAATTGATGGGGGAGGGCCCAGCCCAGTGCAGCTGGTGCTGTCCCTGGGCTGGTGGTCCTGGTTTCTAAAAGAAAGCAGACAGAGCAAATAATGGGAATAAGACCCTTCCATGGTCTCTGCATCAGCTCCTGAGCTGCATGAGTTACTTCCATCACTGCTATTAATGATGAACTGTTATATACAACTGTGAACAAAATGAAGCCTTTACTCCCCTAAGTTGTTTCTGGTTATGGTATTTCATCACAATAACAGCACCTCTAACTAAGTGCCCTGCCTGGCATGTACGGACACTTGTTTCTCTTGTTTCCCCAAGAAAACATAATGATTCTATATAACAAGGCATACATTTGTTGAAGCAGTCAAGTAAAATTTTGCAAACGTAAGTTGTTATTAATTACAATAAACAGCCATTACAAGTTTAAGATCTTTTATATAAAATTTGTAATCACAAATCTTTATGCAAATGATGAAGACTAAGATCAACAAATACCACCGGGAAAGTTACCTAAGCACAAAATAAGAAAAGAAAGAAGGTGCTAAGGACCTAATGTGATCAGAGGACAATGAACAAATGGCAGCAGCAAGTTCTGGCCTATCAGTCATCATGTGAGTACAGAGACTAAATCCTTCAATCAAACACTCATCAGCTCATGAGTGGACAAGCAATTGAGTACATGCTGCCTACATGTTACTGACCTCATCCTCAGGGACATGCAGACTCAGAGTAAAGGGACAGAAAAAGACATTCCATGAAAGTAGACTCTGAAGAGAAAAATGTTCCACAATTTAAAGGAGCAGAAGCTACATAGATGTATACATTTGTTAAACCACCAAATATTCTACTTAAGATTTGCATAAAATTGTATATGTTTCCCTTAAAAATGAATATTAATCAAATACTGATAACTCTTACTAATATATCATGCTCACATATTTGAAATAAATAAAAATGTTATAGTAAACATGGAATTCAACTCTAGCTGGTCTCTATCCCATCCCTTGACAACTAATTCAGTGGAAGCAGGTTGAGGACCTGGTTAGGGACCACTAGAGGCAGGTGAGTTCCTATTAGATAATGTATATTTCTTCCCTAGTTCAACCCCTAGGAGCTGATGCTTGTCTGGGTCTGCCCACACTTACTACCTTTTCTTCCCCTCTGCCTTTTCTTTCAGACACTGGCTAGAGCCTAAGTATGCATCCCCATATTCTGGGCTCCCTTCCTCTTCCTCTGAAATCCCTCCCTGCCACATAACCCTGCTACACTGTAGCTTAGTAATATGTTAGCTTATCTCAAGCAGCATGGCGTTTTCCCCCTTCTCTTCTCCATTTTCCTCCTCTGGGAAACTGTTAAATTTACAGTTTGCCTGCCCTTGGATTTTTCTTTTAAACTATAATAAATTGTCCATGTGCTTCCATGAGTTCATTCTTAATTTTTTTCCTTTTATTAATGAGATTAAGAACCCCAAAAGGAGGTCCTGATTTCCCAAGTCTCATAAGATAGCACCACCAGTATTTGTCAAGATGTCTGGTAACACTTGCTTCCTGCCTTTTAATTCTTTAGTCAGCAGAGAAAAGTGAGTATGTTTCTGTATCCTAGGGTGGCATCAGGAACCTGTAACTTATTTTGAAGAATTAAAAAATAATTTTAATAAAGCAAATATAGTGAAATATTAACATATTCCAAAGGTGAAGGGATTACTGTACAATTCTTTTTGCCTTTCTTATGCCTGAAAATTCGGTCATTAAAAAAAAAGATGAGAGTTCAAAAAATCACAAATATTATATGCACAGTTTTCAAAATAATTTTCTTGTTTATGACTGTCATATATAGAATGAGTTAAAGAAACACACATTTAAAAATAAAACAACTAAAGAACATACCCGAATTTCTTGAAGGTTGTGAAAATGATTTCCTACTCTGACTGAGATTTTGCTTGGAGTGTAGCTTTCATCAGATTTATAGTCTGCATAAATACACAATGTCTTCACTGTTGTTTTTCTTCTAAAAACAGTAAAATAAAAGTACACAGTTTATCACATCAAAAGGAAACAGTAAAATAAAAGCACGCCCTCTTCTGAGGTTAAATCAACAATCTCCTTTGGTTTCCCTTCATCTTGCAGGTGGAAACATATAAAAATGTAAGTTCATATGTAGTATTTTACATATTCAAACATACCTCATTGAGAACATGGTCAAGAACTAATGTATGGAAAGAAGCATTAGGTGCTTTAACATGCAAACAAATATTAATAATGCCCATCCTTTTTATCTAGACATTATTCAAGGAAAGGGTTCAAGCAAGCCTGGATTTCTTTACTAATTAATTAATTCTTTATACTGATACTTAAAAATACTTAGCTAAGTAAAAAAATCAGGCTCAACAAATAAGTATCATTAAAAAATAAAAAGTGCCGGACGGTGGAGGCTCACGCCTTTAATCACAGCCCTCAGGAGGCAGAGGCAGGCAGATCTCTGTGAGTTCAGTGTAAAGTAGTACTGCTGGGTAACACTGAGACCCTTAAGCAAAAGTAATCTGTGTCAAAAGTCAGCCTACAAAACAATGGGCTCTGGAGCTCTCCTCTGGGAAACCAAATCCACATACCTTAACTATTCATTAGAAAAAAGGGCAAAGATAAAGATTTTTCTTCAGAAAATGCATAAACCCATGTTATTCTGAAAGTGTTGACAGGAGATATTATGATGTTTCTTAAGAGACCAGAGCTGCCAAACTGACATCTTAGGAACACATCAAAGGAAAGCAAAGGATGCAGAGAAATTTTGAAAGGCTATTTGATGAGCCATAAGCAGGAAGTAAAGGTCTCCCTAAGACAGAATGATAAGAGACCACAGAAATTAAAAAGAAAAAACAAAAGTAGAGGTAAAGGATCAAGCTTTTTACATAAAAGTATGACTTCTAAGTTACGAAATTCGGGATAACTTCAACACCAAAACCTACATGAAAACCAGGGTGATTTTAGAAAGGCATAGAATGGTAATATTAATGAACATTAAAAACAACAGCAACATACAGCAAGAGAACACTATGTGGCTGACCCAGAACTAATGCTTCATTTGTATTCTCTCTTTGTCCTATCACCAATTTACTGCTTCTCTGATGAAAGAAATAACACTATGTAGATGATCACAGTAAAGTAGTCCCGCTTGGCAGAAGGAGTTCCCTTAGTAACACTAGGGTAAATGATGTAAGTAAAAAATGTTCATAAGGCCAGGCAGCGGTATCATACGCCTTAATCTCAACAGTCTGGAGGCAGAGGCAGGAGGATCTCTGAGTTCGAGGCCAGCCTAATTCTACAAAGAAAACCATGCTATCTCTGGATAACAGCACACTCAGGAGAGAGGTGGGATGACCAGACCTTCACTCTACTCACTGTCGCTGCACTGAACACCTGCTGCGCCACGACCAGACATGTGCTCTCTTCCTTCCTCCAATCACTTCTAATTTAATTTTAATTAACTGTATGTAGTTTGCTCAATACTCATTGACTGTTATCAGTTTAGAGTGATGAGAAGATATTTATAGTTACTTACATTTGAGCTAAATTATACTTCTTTTCTTGAAGCTTATTAATCTCCAGAAATGACAGATATACATATTTTTCTTGGTTTTTCAAGACAGGGTTTCCCTGTAGCTTTGGGGCCTGTCCTGGAACTAGTTCTTGAGACCAGGTTGGCCTTGAACTCACAGATTCACCTGCCTCTGCTCCCGCATGCAGGGATTAAAGGCGTGCACCCTAGCACCTGGCGATGACAGGTGTAATTTATGCTAAACACACAGTTATAGTACATCTGTAGAAGAGACTGCTACTGTGGCTGAAGTTAAAACTACTACTCTACAAGGCACAGCAAAACCTTTTTTAAACTACTAAATTTTGCCTCATACTGATTCAAAAAGCAACAATACTACAGAAAAACCATGTTGTTTCTGAAACAACAACACACAGGAAGATAAAATTTCCAGACTATATCACAGGGGAAGATGGTGGATACTCAGACCATCACTCTAACTATGGCTGCTGCAATGAGGGAACACCTACTGCACGCCAAATACCTTGTTAAACTTCTAGGAAACACTGGTAGAAGGGAAAGACAGAGAGATGCTTCCCTGTTTCTGACTGACATAAATATCATTCCTGACTTCCTTCTTTCCTCCGACCTATTAGAACACCTTCTCCTAAGAAACAGCTTTGGGCAAGAAGCATTTCCTTTGTTCCTTCAGTCCATACATATAAAACCAAGCATATCTGGTTAGCTACAAATGGATGAGTAAGTCTTTAATTCCAGGGTTCGATGCTACTAAACACACATAACTGAAGGTTTGATGCACTTAGTGTGGTAATGAGCTTCTAGCAAGTGATACTTTGTCCTGTACCTGCTGACTCCTAAATAATTTTTCAACTGGTTAAGAATCCAAGACACGCCATGCAGTTTAATTCCAGCACTCAGGAGGCAGAAGCAGGCAGATCTCTGAGTTTGAGGCCAGCCTGGTCTACAGTTACAGCTACATAAAGAAAACTGTCATGAAAAACAGAAAAACAAACAAAAACAAAACCTAGCAGTCTCACTACACTAATGAGGAAAGAGTTATGAATGGGGGCAGCAGATGAAATCTGCATGGGACCCATTTGAGCAGGCAGGGAGGAGATACAAGTCCACAAAGACATAGGTAAAGAATAACTGTTGGGAGAGCAATAGCAAGAGAACAGCAAGTCAAATGCTCTTAGTCAATGAGAGCTGGGCATGGTTAAAATTCTCAAAAACCAAAAGAAAAGTTCTCTTCCAATATCCAGATTTATTTGAGACCCTAGAGAGACCAAACCTTGTTAAGAATGCTAATTTTACGCAAGAGAAACACCAATGAAGAATGGCTGGGAACTCGTGTGGCCAGAGCAGGAATGTTACAGGTATTCTCTTGTTAATGCTAATGTGTGCTCTACCTTTCTGAGTAGCCTCGTATGGTACACTGTATCCAGAAGGATTCTGAAAAAGCCTTAGTGAAGCAGCAGAAATGAGACCCCAGGTGCCTTAAGGCAGAGAACAAAGAGGTTAGAGGTTCACAAACAAGTAAAATAACACTCTTTACAGTCCGGGAAGAAACAACCATTTTTATAGACCTGTTACGTATACTAATATACAATAAAGTATTCCTGCTAAGTTTTAATGAATGACTAAATTTATTGTAATTCCTAATATGGCAAGTATAAAAATAAACAAAAGATTGTTGGCGTCCTAAATAAAGATTTACTATGGACATAAAGATCAAAATGTTTGAAAACAGCTGTCCCAGAACAGGACTGACAAGCTATAGCTTACAAGTGCAGGTCAAACGTGTGTGCCATTTACTTTTTACTTAAAGAAATATTTGTTTACATATTTTCTATGATTGCTTCTGCCTTAATACAAAAAGACGGAGTATCTGTAACAGAGTATATAAAGAATTTTTATAACTCTACAACAAAAACAATTTAAAAATAGACCAAAAAATTGAAGAGCATTCCTTCAAAGGAGACATACAAATGCCCACTAAGTACACAAGAAGATGCTTAGCATCACAAATCAATCGGTGTTATGGTCTGACTATCAAATGACCCTCACAGGCTCATGTGTGTGAAACACCTGGTTCCCAGCTGGTGGCACCGTTTGGAGGATTATGGAGTATTTAGGACATAGGGCTTGACTGACAGGGATGTGTCTCTGAGGTAAACCTTTGAAGGACAGCCTCGTCTATATTTCTGATCTATAAAAATATGAAGAGCTTTTGCCACCGTGTCTTCCTTACCCGATGGCTTATAACCTCTGAAACTGTGAGCAAAAGTAAGCACTCCTCCTTAAGTCACTTCTGCCAGGTATTCTACCTGGAATAACTAATCCACTTGGGAAGTGAGAATCAAAGCTATGTGATATCACTTCACATGCATTAACAGGATCATTATTTTTAAAAAGAAAACCACGGATGCTGATGTTGTGTAATGGGGGGAGCAAAGCTTATATAAAATGTCCAAGGGAATATAAAGTAGGGCATTTGCTATGGAAAAAAGTATGGAGGTACAAAATATTAAACAGAACTACCATTTGATTCTAATAATGAGAAAAATGATTGAACCTACATCCTAGGAGATTGTATAAGTTACAAAATAGGTATATATATAATCTATTAAATAGTTAAATTCTCAGTGATATAAAAGTGTATGACAATAAAGCTATTCAAGGAATATAATGTGTGAACAATTTTATGATTTTTTCAGTACACGGTAATAGAATGAAGTTTACAAAACAAATTCTAGTATTACAATACAATTAAATTTAGATGTTCAATATTGAACTTTTAAGCTAACAAGTTTGTATTCCTTGACCAGTAATTTAACTCATATTTATAGGATAGGAGTTAAAGGCACAGGATCTGAAATTAGAGAACTTATGTTCAAATTGTAATTCTACCACTTATTATATGACCCTGGTTTTATCTAAATCTCTAATAAATTATAAAGATTTATTGTGTGATGTTTTACTCTTTTGGCTTTTCAAAATCTTTGGGGGGTCCACCACCCAGCTCCTAAATAAATCACACACATGGAGGTTTTTCACTATTTACGAATGCCCGGCCTTATCTTGGCTTGTTGCTAGCCAGCTTTTCTTAAATTATCCCGACTTTCTTTTGCCTCTGGGCTTTTACCTTTCTTTGCTTCTTTCTCTGTGGTGTACTGTATGGCTGGGTGGCTGGGCCCTGAGGTCCTCCTCCCCTTGTTCTCTTATTCTTCATTGTCTTTCTTCTCTAAGATTTCTCCTTCTATCTACACTCTCTGCCTGCTAGCCCTACCTATCCATGCTCCTGCCTTGCTATTGGCTGTTCAGCTCTTTATTAGGACCATCCGCATTTTAGAACACAGCTTCACAGAGTTAAACAAAGGCAGCATAAACAAAAGTCACACACCTAAAAATAATATTCCCCAACAAAGATTAAATGAAATAAATGAGGTATCAGTCATTTTTCTCATTGTTGGGAACTAAACACCTGACAATAAGCAGAGGAAGAAGTATTCTGATTCATGTTTTAAAGGCATAGTCCATCATGGAGGGACCGAATAGCACTAGGAACAGCTCATGGCTATGGCAACACGAGCATGATGTAAGGGAACATGGTACAGAAGTGGTATTGGGATAGCCTGACTTATCGGACTATACTAAGCTAGGGTATACTTAGAGCTCAACAGGACAGATCTGGAGGCTGGAGCTGCAATGGGACAGCTCAGCCCTGGAGGGAAGATGTCCTGACTATCAGGAAGCCAAGCTACCTGAAGCTGGGGTGCGGTGGGGGATGGTCTCCCCACAGGATATAGGGATCCTGCTCCTCTCCTGGACAGCAGCTACAGCTGAGTTCTGTTCTGTTTCCTTATGGGAGTGTCCTAGCAGAGCTGTCTGCTTCTTCTCTAGCCCAAGATGTTTCTTCTTCTAGCACTGTGCTAGGGAAAGCCTGGTGCAGAAATATAGCAATCTCCTCCTGCCCCAGCGAAAAGTTGTTACTTTTCCTCAGCTGGCCTTGCTCATCCCCCTTAAGGAGCATCCTAGCCAGGTTCCTCTGCTCTGTCTTGCTGAGGCCCCCTAGGGAGCGTCTCAGCAAGGTTTTTAAGCTCAGTCCCCTAAGGGACATCCCAGCCAGATTCTTCTACTCTGTGCCAGCGAATGAAAGTCAGACTCTTTTGAGAAAGCAGATTTATTTGGGAAGGAGTCCACTTAACAGCAGCTCTCAATTGAAGTGGTGGAGAGGCTTATATAGGGCTTCTCAGAGGCGGAGTCTCCCCAGGAAGAAAGGGGATTGGTTAATTTTTCCCTGCTCAGGGATTGGTCAGTTTAGCTGGGGCAGAGATGACTCTACCTTCATGGCCAAACTGGTTTCTTTCACTGGTCCTTTTTAGCTTTTTTACTCTAATATTAGGACCAGGGCATATTTCTTTCACTGGCTCTGATTCTAGGGGCAAAGTGTGTTTCTCTGACACTAGTTTCAGAGCCAGGGCACATGTCTTTAGTCCTGGGCTCAGGGATAAAGATGTTTCTCTCCCTGGCCCAGGTCTCAAATCCAGGGTGTGTTTCTTTGACTCTGGGTTCTGAGTCCGGGTGCTCTGCGATTGGTCAGTTTCCTGTCTCAGTTGTCCCTTTAACTGTATACATGAGATTGTTAGTTCACATTCATGTAGAACAAGAAGCAAAGAATAGGAAATGATGGCACTCACTTGGCTTTCTCCTTTCTCTCTTTGCTCAGTTTAGGTCCCTAAGCCATGGGCTCATGCGAACAACATTCAAGGTGAATCTTGCCTCTTCAGGTAAGCTCTTTGGAAATGTCCTCACAGTTACACCCAAAAGTGTGTCTCCTAGGGAACTGTCTTACTGCTGTGATGAATCACTGTGATCAAAGCAACTTGGGGAGGAAAGGGTTTATTTCACTCACAATTCCATATAACAGTTCATCATCAAAAGCAGTGACGCCAGGAACTCAAGCAGGGCAGAAATCTGGAGGCAGTAGCTGATGCAGAGGCCGTGGAGGGGTGCTGCTTACAGGCTTGCTTCACATGGCTTGTTCAGCCTGCTTTCTTATAGAACCCAGGACCACCAGCCCAGGGATAGTACCACCCACAATGCACTGGGCCCTCCAATAACTAACACTAACTAAGAAAATGTCTTCTAGCCAGATCGAATGGAGGCATTTTCTCAATTGAGGTCCCCTCTTTTTAGCTAGCTCTAGTTTGTATCAAACTGACATTAAACTAGCCAGGACAGCAATTCTAAACCCAATCAAGGGGACAATGAAAACTACTCGGTGAAGGAAATGTTACTACACCATAACATTCAAGCTGTGGCCTGTCTACTGCTTACTGCAATTTCCCACATTTGCAGTGAGAAAACAGAGAAAATATGAAGTCTGGAGAGGAAAAAGAATATGAGCCCAGTTGAAGCTGTGGACAGAAGTATATACTTTGGCAGTTGTCTGAGTCACTGTTCTATTGCCATGAAGACACCATAGCCAAAGCAACGGTTAAAAAAGAAAGCATTTAATTGCAATCTTGATTAAAGTTTCAGAGAGATAGTCCATGATCATCATGGCATCATGGGGCTGAGAGCTTACATCATCATCTATAAGCAGGCAAAGAGAAAAAGCCAGCGTGGACTTTTGAAACTTCAAAGCACACATAATAACATACCTTTTCAACAAGTTCTCATCTCCTCTAACAGGGCCACACCTCCTAATTCTTCCCGAACAACTCTACTAACTGGGGACTGAATTCAAGTACATTAGCCTATGGGTGGTCAATATCATTCAAACCACCACAGCAAGGAAAAAAACTTGAACCCAGCGGAAGTAGAAGTTAGAGCAGGTTCAGATAAAGTCGCTGTTACTGTTGAGAGAACAGCACCATTAAGGAGAAACCTTGGATTCTACACTGGGGCATTAGAAAAGGTGGCCTGAGAGTAACATCTCACCCATTAAAAGCTCTAGGACATAGTTGATGAGTGAGCTATGTAAAGCTGTGAAGGACAAAATCTAATCTGCAATGGAAACCAAAGATATTAGAGAAATCAGAAACACAAATATCCACCAAAGAAAGCAGCAGGAATAGCATGGAACAAGCCTAAAAGAGAAGACATGAATGCTGTGCACCCCTAAGTATAAATAGGTGGACCTCTCCAAGCCCACTGGAGCCCAGATGATGGGCATGAAGCTGCAAAATTCAGTGTTTACTCTGCTGAGTTTTGGTCTTGCTTTAAACTGATCTTTCCTGGCTATGCTTCTGTTTGTCTCTTTTCAAATGGGAATGTTCACCTGTACCACGGTATGCTAAAATCGTACACACACACACACACACACACACACACACACACACACTTACATGAGTTTACAGTCTTGCCCTGAGTCTCAGAACAGACTTTGAATGTGGGATTTTGAACAGTGGAGTAACTGTGGGACTACTGAAAATCTGAAGACCGACTGAACGCATTTTACATAATGAGATGGCCATGAGCCTAAGGACCCAGTAGTCAAATGGGAAACGTCCCTTAGAGGCTCATTTCTCTGACTAATGGAATTATTGAAAGGTGGAGCCTCACTAGAGGAAATAGTTAATTAAAGTGAGGGTTGGAGGATCTATTAGCCTTTAAATTTATAACTTGACCTCACTTCCTCCCTGTCTCAGCTTCCTTGTTTTCTCAGCCACAAACCATTTCCACCACTGTGCTGTCTCCACTATAACAGGCTGTACTCTCAAACTGTGAGACGAAGTCTTTCTGTAGCTGAAACCACATGGTTTCACTGGCAAGGGAAGTAAATACGGGTGGAAATCATTTGGTAAAGTAGCAGGATTTGAGGGTGGGTTGGGGGAAGGGTTCATGTCAGGGTTTCTCTTTGTAAACTTGGCTGTCCTGGAATTCACTCTGTATACCACGCTGGCCTCAAACTCACAGACATTCTCCCACCTCTGTCTCCCAAGTGCTGGGATTAAAGATGCGTGCTACCATACCTGGCAGTAGCTACAACCTTAACCCTTAAAAAAGATAATTACTATTGCTGGCACATACATATTACAACCTAGAATAGTGCCCAACCCCTGCCTCACAGCTCTTTTTGCGGGATATAGTTTAACCAGAGGCACTACATTCAGTCATTTATGCATTGGTTTTCGGCTGTTTGGTGCTGTAATACATAATACAGAACTACATAGGATAATTGGAAACCAGAGGGTCTACAAGATTCAAATATTTACTATCTACTCAAAAGAAGTTTCCTGATTTGTACCATACAGCAATAGAAAGAAGCACCTAAAAATGTAACATTTTAGGATGGTAGAGGATACATATACCGCAGTGACGACAAGGAGAGGACACCGCAGTGACGACAAGGAGAGGACACCGCAGTGACGACAGACAGAGCACACACTGCAGTGACGACAGACAGAGCACACACTGCAGTGACAAGGAGAGGACACTGCAGTGACAAGGAGAGGACACTGCAGTGACAAGGAGAGGACACCGCAGTGACAACAAGAGGACACTGCAGTGACGACAGAAAGAGCACACACTGCAGTGATAAGGAGAGGACACTGCAGTGACAACAAGGAGAGCACACACTGCAGTGATGACAAAGAAAGGACACCGCAGTGACAAGGCTGACTAGTTTTCATAGTCAACAATCCCAAAGATCAGACAAACATACAAGTGTTTTCCTATCCCAAAAATAGTAGTCATTTTAAAACTACGCTTACAGATTCTATGTTGAGTACAAATATGAAAAGTTACCTAAATATCATACCTAAGAAACTTACAAGCATCATATATTAAGGCATTACCTGGCTATAAAATAATTTTTCTGACTCTACCTCTTAAAATTGAATCCTATCAGAACCATAAACATAAAGTATCAGCAGAAATGTACAAAGAGGACTAAGGAGATGACTCCATGGGGAAAGCGGCTGCTCACAAGCCTGACGACCTGTACATGTGCACCCCTACACACACACCCACATCACACAACACATGCACATGCATGCATGCATGGAAAAGAGAAATACATAAAGGGTAGGGCAAAATACACTGAAGCTGCTTGCAATCTGGATGGTAATAATAATATTCTCTAAGATTTATAGAGTCTAACAGTAGTTAAGTATATTTCAATCTCTATATTTCCTTAAATTTTATGTAAATGGTTTCCTTATCCACTTATAACCCACAGTATATAAAAAAGTAAAAACTGTATTACCTGAATTGTATGTTCACTAAATGAGGCTGAGAGCCATCAGATTGCCAGTAAGTTTCTAGATTGTCATCTCGTAATTGGTCCACACCAAACCCTAGAAACAATGAAAATGGCAATAAATTTCCATGAAAAAGTTACATATTTAAAACATAAAATTATCATACATATTTGTCCAGAAATTTTGATAAAGACTTTATCAAAATATAAAACTTAACCAAAACTCTTTCACTCTTTCATTCAGATCTCAGCTCAAGAAATACCACTACTGGCTGGTTGTGTCGACCACTGTCAGACCGCTTGTTTCGTGTATGTGAAGCCCTGGATTCAATCCCCTTGACACACAGGACAAACATTTTGGGTGGCTGGTTTTTAAAAGGCATCTCTGGGGATATATAAAGTCTTTATTTGCTCAAATCCAAATTCTTACCCTTTTTATGAACTAATCATAAGAACGATCCATCCTGTGATAGCCTTTAGAACAGGCAGATGTGAGCAGGCTCATTATCTCATCTTTGCTTTTTGCTACTTTTTAAGTTCCCTAGTAAAGATAACTAAATTTCAAGATTCTTAAGAGAGTCCTTGTTAAACAACCTATTGAGTTAAAGGCTTCCTCTACTTATTCCACTTTGGCTAGATTTTTCCCCCCGTTTTACAATTTTATTTCTATCTTAGCTCAAAGAATTTCATAAAGTGGTATTTAGTCTTAAGCAAAACAAGTATTAAACAAAAATCTTTTAACTGAAGACTAATCTGAAATTTGCTTCTAAGACATTGCTTATTAAAGTATAATGGGAAAAACAAATTGGCATAATCTTTTGAGACTGACCATTCTGGGTCTTCGGACACTGAGTATAATTACCAACTTCCATGTCCACATTTTTTCTCACAAGCAGAATGTATAATAAACATAAATTCACATGCTGATGTCACCTCTTTCTTAAGTGTCCAATGTGATTATTGTATCTGAGTTGTCTCAGTCAAAAAAGACTTTAAAACAATGGCAGAACTGTTTTAATGGCTTTGACAGGTATTATGTACCCAGGTAAAGAACATTATTCAGAGGGAAAAAACTTTTATAAGTCCTAACAGGCTTCAGTGGTTCTTTTTTTAAGGTTTTATTGCCTGCAGACACTAGAAGAGGGCACTGGTCCCATGAAGTGGAAGTTAGAGGTGGTTGTGAGCCACACAGTATAAAAAGGAACTGAACTCAGGTCCTCTGGACAGTCGCAGTGGTCCTACAGTGCAGACCCTGCACCTGCAACATCACTCTAGAGCTCCACGTTAGCGATTCTGAGAGCCTGCCTCACTGAAAGTATGTTTGATGAGTCTTCTGGATGATTCTGGTGCAAGCTAAGACGTCACACCTACTTCTCAAAGGTTGCATTTCTTATACTTGTCTTGGCACTATTCACTTCTGGACTCAACAATGCTTTGTTATGAGGTCATTGGCCTGACCTCTACTTAGGTGATGCCCAGAAAACAACTCTCCCTCCTTCCCGTGGTCATGATGGCAGTCAAACAATCTGCAGACACTGCTAAAGGATGGGGCTAGGGTATGAGCAATAAAATCATCCATAAGTAAAAACAACTGTTCCAAGGAAAAGAGAAACAATATTCTTTGTGGTTATGGCTATTGTTTAGTAAATACTTTTTTCTCTTGGTCCTCCATCGGGGGTATATGGTCATATTTGGGTTAAGTTCAGACTGATTTGAGTTCGACACAACGTGGATGAATATGACACAAGCTTCAGTTTTAATGTGTCTGCATGGTCTAGATTAACCTTTGAAAAGTCCCTACCACACTAAGAGAGCATGTCTGGACTCATAGGGCAGACACCACTACATGAAAGCTATATTTTAAGTCTCCAAGCCATTTTCTTCTTAAGCATCTCTAGCAACACAATTACTTTCAGATTGGATAGGGGGTTACTGTAACTCAACCACATGCCCTGACTTTGAAGACCTAACAAGTAACATGTGGTATCAGATGTGGTGTTATACACTCTTAATCCTAGAACTTGGAAGGCACAGGCAGGCAGGTATCATGTGTGTTTGAGGCCAACCTGATCTACTAAAGAATTTCAAGCCAGCTAGCGCTACATAGTAAGACCCTGTCAGAAAGACACAGACAGACAGAAAAAAAAAAATAGACTTCGTAAAAGAATTCATCTATAATTGTTTCCTACAACTGTTTACAGTTCAGCTAAACAAAACCAATGAGCTTTCTCCTTGTACTTAAAATCCAAATTCTTTTTCTTTTTTTTCCTTTGGTTTTCCAAGACAGGGTTTCTCTGTAGCTTTGGAGCCTGTCCTGGAACTAGCTCTTGTAGACCAGGCTGGCCTCGAACTCCTGAGTGCTGGGATTAAACATGTGCACCACCAATGCCCGGTCAAATCCAAATTCTTTGTGTGTGCATGTATGTTTTATGTGTTCATGCATATATGTGTACAGGTACAGACAAGAAGTTGGTACTAGGTATCTTCCTCTATCACTCTCCACTGTATTTTGAATGCATATGTATTTTGGTATGTATGTATACATGGGGTGAAGGGTTACACAAAAATGTAGAAGTCAGGCATCAATGTTAGATGTTTTACCGGGAAGTTTTGTGTGTCAACTTGACAGAAGCTAGAGTCAACAAAGAGAAAGGAGACGCCATGTGATCCAGCTGTAAGGCATTTTCTCATCTAGTCATCAATGAGGGAGGGCCCTGGCTCTGGTGGGTGGTGCTATACCTGGGCTGGTGGTCCTGAGTTCCATAAAAAAGCAAACTGAGCAAGCCCTGGAAAGCAAGCCAGTAATCAGCGTCCCTCCTTGACCTCTGCATCAGCTTCAGCCTCCAGGTTTCTGTCCTAGTTGAGTTCCTGTCCTGCCTTCTTTCATTGATGAACAGTGATGTGGAAGTAAAAGCCAAATAAATGCTTTCCTCTCCAACTAGCCTTTTGGTCAAGGTGTTTCATTGCAGCAATAGAAATCCCAACTAAGACAGATGTCTTACTCAATTATTTTCTTCATTATTTTATAAGACAGTGTTTCTCACTGACCCTGGAGCTCATACAGTCAGCAAGACTATCTGGCCAGCAAGTCCCAGGGATCTTCTTATCTCTGCCTTCCAAGCCCTGGAAGTACAGGCACCCTGGACATACCAGGATTTTTACATAGGTGCCAGGGATCAAAACTCAAAACTCAAGTCCTATAGCTAGAAAGGTGGATCAGCAATTAAGAACACTTGCTGCTCTTGCAGAAGACACAGCTTCAGTTCCCAGCATCCATGTGTCATATTCATTTATAACACCAGTTCCCAGGGATCCAATGTGTCCCAGAGGCATCAGGCACACACACAGGGTATATACATACATGTGGGCAAACAATCATATATATAAAATAAATTTTAAAAAAATACAAAAAGAAAAGCGCACTGGGTAGTGGTGTACACCTTTAGTCCTAGTGCTCAGGAGGGAGAGACAGGTGGATCTCTGTGAGTTCGAGGCCAGCCTGGTCTTCAGTAGCTAGGTCCAGGGCAGGCTCCAAAACTACAGAGAGAAACCCTCTCTTGAAAAAGAAACAATGATAATGATAACGATGACGATAGTGGACTACGATGTAGTAGTGTAAGCCAAATAAATAAACCCTTTCTTCCCCACTTTATTTTTAGTCATAGCATTTCATCATAACAATAGTAACCCTGACTAAGTCAGAAACTATGCCAAGAAAAATGACCAGGTTTCAACAATAGCAGTAACAATCGAAAATCACTGAAGTCATGTCAAGCTGATTTCCCACAGAATCAGTGAACTGACAATAAAAAATAGGAACATCCTACCAGTACCTACAACAGCAAAACTCACAAACATACTACACTATGTAAAAGAAGCCAGACTCAAAAGTTTCCATACTTTATGACTATATTCATAATAGAATTCTTCAGCTGGGTAGTGGTGCCTCAGGCCTTTAATACCAGGACTTGGGTAACAGAGACAGGCAGATCTCTGAGTTTGAGGCCAGCCTGGTCTACAGAGTGAGTTCCAGGCTACCCAGAGAAACCCTGTCTCAGAAAAGGGGGAAAAAATGGAATTTTTCAAAAGTCAAAGACAAAGCCACCCAAAAGAGATGAGGAGTTGTCAGATACTTAGAGGGAGCAGAATGGCATGAGACGACTTTGGGGGACTGTAGAAATATTTTATATTTTATTATAATGACTTTTATATGACTATGTATTAAGATTCATAGAAGTGTACATGTAAAATGGGTTATTATATGGAAATAAATGAATGCTCCAAAAATGTATTCATTGGAAAAAGAGAATATGGTCTGGCAGTGGTGGCACACGCCTTTAATCCCAGCACTCTCAGGACGCTGAGGCAGAGGATCTCTGTGAGTTTAAGGTCAGACTGCTCTACAGAGCTAGTTCCAGGATAGCTAGGGCTGTTACAAAGAGAAACCCTGTCTCAAAAAACCAAAAAGAGACTAAGAGGAGAAACAGAACAGTTCTGGTTGGAAAACTAGATACAAGATTCTAACTGTATAAGTAAGTTCAAAACAAAATGATTATATTACAATTTAAGGTTCCTCATGATAAAGGAATTTCTCTCAACCTGAGTCTTCGGATTGAAAATGCCTATCAAGAATAAAGAGAAATAGTAAATGCTTCCAGAAAGAACAGCAAGCATAAAATGTGAATTAAACAACTAAATAACAGCAGAAATGGCACAGGAGGAGATAATCTTATAAGAAACTTAAATCTAACAAATATTAAAAATATCTACATACACACAAAAAAAATTAAAGGTAGTCCAATGCATAAGAAAATTATTAGTAGGTTGGGTAATGTCTTTATTCCCAGCACCTGGGAAGCAGAGACAGGCAGATCTCTGAGTTCAAGGCAGCCCGGTTTACAGAGCAAGTTCTAGGATAGCCAAGAACACGGAGAAACCCTGTCTCGAAAATTCAAAAAAAAAAAAGCCAAAAGCCACGTATATATAAAATAAAATTATAAGTATTATCACAGCATTCAAGTTTTGTTTTGCTTTACCTGGTTTGCACGATGAGAGTGACCAAACAGCTTGGGACCCAATTTCCCTCACTGTCGCCGTCCTTTCCAACTGTTTAGGATCAGCACCAGGAGGTGTCTTGTTCGGTGTGGTCATTTTAAAATTATTCTGCAGAGAAACAAGCAATATTCATTATTCCAAGACTTGACCATCTTTCTTCAAATGTAAAAACAAAAGCTCAGTGCCGAGCCTTGTGGCCTAAGGCAGAGGCCGAAGCAGAAGGATTGGAGTTCAAGGTCAACTTGTTCTACACAGTTCTAGGACTACATAGGGACCCTGTCTCAAATAAAATAAAATAAGATAAAATAAAATAAATTTCAACGACAAAATAATCACTCATATTCCCTTCATCTTTTATACCTTTTGTTAATCTTAGTAAAGGTATGAAAACATGAGGAAGAAAAACCTTCTTGGAAAGTTAAGAGTATGTTGGACTGCTCCGGTAACCGTTATGGCTACTCTACATTATTGTAAATTCTAATCAGAACCAATAGAACTATAGACCATCTTGACACATTCCTGCCGATTCCAAGCTATCCCTATAACCGCCACATCCAAGAATCATCTAAGTAATCACAGAGACATTATAAATTTTGTTAAACCCTGAATGGCCTGCCACCGGGGGAGGAGGGGAGAGGACCCATCTCGACACTGGAACAGACTGAAACGACCAGTCAGGTGGAGAAACAAAAGGCTAGGAGAGGAATGGGTCCTGAACTTAAAAGAATAACACAGCGGGAGCCGCTGTCCACCCTGACCCCGCTAGTCCACCAGATCCGCTAAGGCTCCACCCCAGGCCCACAAGGCCTGAGGAGACAGAGAGCTCAACGCCACGAAGAACAGGGAAGAACCAGGGCGGATCTCGAACTCGAGGAAGAGCCGCGATCGTACAAACCTGGTCTGCCACGATCAGTTTCCGCGGCGCCTGCAGGTCCACGCCACACCCACCGCAGCTCAGGGATTCCGGGCTCCCTCAGTTGACAAGAGTCGCAGCACAATGACGTCAGAGGCGTCCACACGCCCTCCACGGCGCCGACTCCGCGCGCTGGTGCGCGCGCATTACGCGCTCGTCCCTTGCGCGAGGCGGCGGCTGGGCACCGCCATCTTGGCCGGTGGCTGTAAGAACACGTTGTGCGCCGGAGAGCTGAAGGCTAGCGCCGCTCTGACCGCTGCACGCCCCGTTGTAAGTGGACCGTCGTCTCCAGGTACGTGAGCGGGCGGGAGGGGACGGCGTCCGGTGGCAAACCGCCGCCTTGGGAAGATGTGGGGACGCTCTCGGGTGCCCGTGGCTAGGCCTCTGTGGCGGGACCGTGGCGCGTGGCGCCCGGCGCCGGCTGCGCATCTGGGACAGCGGAGCGCTCCTCGCGTCCGCTCAGCCACCCCGGCTCGAACCTGCAGTCCTCCAAACCCTGACAACTGCCGACGCCGCAGACGTCCGCCCCGCACCGGCGTCCGTCCCGCACCGCCTTCCCTTCCCCCGGCTCCCACCCTGGAGCCGAGCGCCTTCAGGACTCGCCGCGCCCCGCAGGTCCCCCCAGCCTCCTGTCACAGGCAGATGGCTGTGTTGTCACAGCATCGCTGTGGTTTCTCTTGTACCTTTTAATGGTTGTGGAGTGAGTCACGGCATCGTGCCGCCATGAAGCCCGGTACTCCTTCTCCTCCAAGCCTTTATAGAAGTGATGCGCAAGGGTTCGTTTTCTCCCAGAGCGGCTTGTTCTCAGTTGAGGCTCCTGTTGGCCCAAGTGAATTTCCGAATTGAATGCTTTGGAAAGGCACTTTGTAGCACTCCTTACTCTTCCTATTAGTGATTTAATCTGTTTTTTCGTTTATTTACTTCTTAAGCTTCTTGACATCAGGAATGGTGTCTTTAGATACCCTTTTAAGGCGCAGTACATTGTAGGCATTTAGTATTTGTTGCAAATAAATAATAGCCAAAGCTGAATTCCTACACCCATGAGCTACATTAAGTATTTTTTTCTTTTTCGATGGTAAAATTGGTAACTAAAAAATAATTGTCGAAACAGATTTTATTAGTTTACCCTTTTCTTTCCAGAGACTACTAACTAGGGAGTTAGAATAGTAAAGTCTACGTTGTAGTCACCGGGCCTGCGTGCTGAACGTAGTCGACCTGTATCCCCATCAGTTGATAGTTAATGTATTCAGTGTAATCAGAAGCTTTTTATATATAGTTAACCAAAATGTGTTTCAGGTTTTATTTTTTTAATTAATTTATGTAGCTTGGCTCACCTCTACAGACAAAACAACAAACACAGACAGAAATTTGTTTCACAAGAACATTTACCAGTTGCTGAAAGGCAGTCCATTAAAAATCAAAGCTATGTGCCTTTCCCAGCGTAGTGTGCTTTACAAGGCTAATTTAGAAGAAGCATAGGTTATAGTATTTCATGTGACCTCAGACTGTGTTTCCCATGTGTATGCCCCACGTCCATGTTCTCACTGACCTGGAAGGATGCCACTGGAGCCATTGCTCTAAGTCTTCAGGTCTCTATGTAGTCCCAGTTCGCTGCTGTAGTCTTCCTCTTCAGGCTGTTCTGTACCAAGTTCTTCTTATGGGAAAGAAGGGAACTCATTTTCCGTAATTCTTGAAAATACAACAGAAGTTGAAATAGTGTTTACCTGTGTAAGTAACTGTTATACGAAGAATCTGTATTTAGTTTTCTTAAATGTAAAATAATTTATTATGTAAATCAACTTTATTAGCCACCTCTAGTATGTTTCTATTCCACATAAATATTGTATATTATAGACTTAATAATTTGAAAATTAGATAGTCTTAGTAGTTTAACAAAAGTAAAGACTAACATAAACAATTTTGTAGTGAAAGAGTTGTTTAATCTCGGAAAAGGAATTCATTTGCCAGGTAATTTGTTTTAAAAGCATTTTTTTATTTGTGTCAGAATGCATGATGCCCAGTTTAGTAGCAGCTTTGCAAAAATAGTCAATGTCTTAGAAAAATCACATGGTTTGACTTGGGGTTTTAAGTTAACTGTAAGGTAAAGTAAAATCGTTTTAATTTCTTCTTCTAACTTAGGAGACCTGGATCACTTTAAAGAAGTGACCTTGTCTGTCAGTATAGCTCTGTTAAAGTCTTATGTTTTCATTAACATAGCTTAGCTCAACTCTACCAAAACAAAGTAGAGCATTTATTGGTTAGAAAGGAAGTGATCTGATGGTCTGTAAATGATGAAAATATTTAGGCCAGAGAGGAAAACCTGTTTTTAGGGAGGAAGAGGAAATAACCTAGAGCAGCATTGAGTAGCAAGACTGCTTATGTCCCTCCAAGTCTAACCATTTTAGTGGCTATGTTGGTGGGCATTCAGCAAAATACCTTTGCAAATGGATAGTCTTGGCTTTTGGATTCTTCATTATGTATTGAAGTAAACTATATTTCTCCAGAGGGAATTAATTAATATCATTGCACCAAACCCAGTATCAAAAGATTGTTAAATTTGCTTTGACCTAAATTCTGTGTAGATGTTATATGTCAAGACTTAGGAAAGTCTTGAAAGCATGGTATATATGTATAGTGAATTACTACTAATAGGCAAAACCTGGACAGTGGATGATGGCCACAGCTCTATTTATCCCTTGCCATCAGTAGTCAGTGTAGTCAATTGGAAAAGAAAATGAATTGGTGATTGGTTTATAGGAACAAAGAAGAAACATCTTGAGATAGTGTGTTTGTGTTCATTCAAATGTAGTTGATTTTACAAGTTTATGTTTGTACAGTGGTATCAAGTATTGAAGCCATGGATAATTTTTCAGTCTGTCAAGTCTAAGCTTCCACCCTTGCAGTTTAATATTCCTGGTTACTCTTCCCCAAAAGAGCTTTATCTTTCATTTGATTTAATATTTTCTTTTACCCAAGAGATTGGATTGTATAAAAACTGAGATAACATATTTTATTTGGTTAGATCTTTTGAAATTTAGTGCTTTTGAGTATTTTCCTGTGCATGTGTATTAAGTATATTCCTAGATGTTTTTTTGGTTTGGTTTGGGTTTTGTGATAGTTTACATAACACCTATTTTCTAATCTAAATTCATTGTGTAAAGTTTCGATTTTCCACCTGAATAGATTGTTTTGCTGTTTCTAATCATTTTTACACTTTTCAAATTTCTTTTTTGTTGTTGTTGTTTTTTTCGAGACAAGGTTTCTCTGTAGCTTTGGTTCCTGTCCTGGAACTAGCTTTTGTAGACCAGGTTGGCCTCGAACTCATAGAGAGCTGCCTGCCTCTTCCTCTTGAGTGCTGGGATTAAAGGCGTGCGCAGCCATTGCCTGACTACTTTTCAAATTTCTAAGTGCCAAATGATTGTGTCCTTTTATAGCCATTAATTATTTCTCTTTGGGTGATTATAATGAATTTGCTATGACTTTGTTCATTTTTCTTTAATAGGCAAGCCAGATATTTTTTGTTACAATTATGGCAGACAAATTAACAAGGATTGCTATTGTCAACCATGACAAATGTAAACCTAAGAAATGTCGACAGGAGTGCAAAAAGAGTTGCCCTGTGGTTCGAATGGGTAAGCAGTTCTGTTGGCCATCTAAGGGTAGGAAGGGTCTATGGGAAAGCAGATAGTGTGATATCTTCATAGTGATATCTTCATAGGGAAAGCAGATGTGTGATAGCTTCATAGAGGCTTTAGCAAATACTGTGCTAATCACAGATAGTTTCTCTGAACTGCAAAGGTGAGAAATTTAAAATTATTCTAAGCTTTTTGTTTATTTTTATTTTTTTCTAAGTTTGTGACTAAACAGTCTTTTAAAAGAACTTATAGAATATCATTATTAAGACATTTCCTAAGTATACAGTCAAACCGAAAGTTAACTGCAATCCTTGCTATTCTATAAGATTCTGTAATTGAGTCACAGGGAAAGGATTACCAGAATCTTTACATTAAATGTTGTTCTCATCTTGAAACCAATAAATAAATACATTTAAGGTTAATGACAGTCATTTCTTGGGGAATTGCTAGATTTTCAAGACTAAGTAAACCTAGCAGTTCGGAGCTGACAGATTGTTGGTGCCTTTCGGCGTTGGCTACATGGCTACTGCCTTGTACTAGTGTTTCTAGGTGGTATCTGTTAATATCTCCTGTGCTTTTCAGAAATTCAGTTTTTGAGGTCTAGAATGCTGTGCTTAATTTTACTTGTGTAATAGAAAACTGCATAGCTTTTTGGAGTTTTATTTACCTAGCAGAAATGCTTTGTTCCTATCTACAGTATGCCTTTCCATTTCTAATACTTATTTTCTTTTATGAGTTAAAGAGTCATTTATTGTATGCAGGACTGTGGGGTTGCAGCCAAAAATAAATTTAGCCAGTCAGCGTAAACACAATATTTCAAGGTTTACCATTTTTACTAGTATTGGATAAACAGAATATACTGGCCATTTGCTTACTGCCTAGCAAGAATACATAATTAATAAACCCAGTTGTTTAATTTAGGATGTGTTTCATCAAACACCTGATGTAAGAAATTCTTTGTCATTGAAACTTTTGTGTGGGATTTCCAGAAGCAGCATTTTCTGAATAACAATCTTAAAAATGTTCTGATAAAGGAAATTATTTTTTTTTGGCCAGGAAAATTATGCATAGAGGTTACACCCCAGAGCAAAATAGCATGGATTTCTGAGACTCTCTGTATTGGTTGTGGTATTTGTATTAAGGTAAGTGATAATACTTTATTTATCAAGTCAAAAATAAACTCTTAAAATTCTAAATACTTTATTTTTTTTAAAGGCAAAATTAGGTCGGGCAGTGGTGACACACACGTTTAAATCCCATTTGAGAGGCAGAGGCAGGCGGATCTCTGTGAGTTTGAAGCCAGCTTAGTCTACAGAGCGAGTTCTAAGACAGGCTCCAATGCTACATAGAGAAACCCTGTCTTTAAAAAACAAGCAAAAAAAAGTATAGGGTAGATAAATGAAAAAGTTTAAGAACATAATATTTTTATGACAATATTATTGCCTTTTTAAATTAATGAAACCACGCTTTTATTGCTATTTTAAATTTACTTTATGTCTGTGTGTATGTGTGTTCTAACGTACCACTGTGTACATGTGGAGGTTGGAGGACACTATGCAGATGTCAGTTCTTCTACCATATAGGTTCCAGGGGTCAAACTGAGATTACCAGACTTGGTGACAAGCATCTTTACCTACTAAGCTATCTTGCTGGCCCCCAAATCAAACTTAATTACTTAATTTATGTGAGAGTTCCAGTGATCTTTAATGATGGTACTTAAGACAGTAGGCTTCTTTAAGCCCCTCTCTCTCTGGGGCATCTACGATGAAAACTGTGAGGGACGTGCTCTGTGCAGTGCATGCTATGTTGAGGCAGGGACTCCACAGCAACTCCTTTCTTCCTCTCGCTAGGGTGAATAGTTCAGGATTCCCTACTCTTGGAGGTTATATGAACTGTGAGGTCCATCATGCTGTTGCTGTAGCCAAATACATAGTTATTCCTGGAAATGAGCTTTACAAAGTGGTTGCTGAGACCAGTTTTAACCCCACCATCAAAGATAAAAGAGAAAGTATTGCTTTTAAGTTCCCAGGAGACAACCTGGTCCTCAGGATGGATGCCCTTTAGGCATCTCTCCAGTGTTTGTCTCACTACCTTCTTGATGTCCTCCCGTTTGTTAGCTTTCTCCAGGTCAGGTTTACCATGGACACACTGTGAGTAGGAATGTGGAAGGCCATACCATTGAGCATCGTAATCAACTCTGGAATGTCCGCCCACAGTCTCAGTGGAGCTAGTGGGTGTAGAGATGATGTTTTGGGCAGCCCCATGGCTGTCATCACAGTTTCTCAGAGGGTCGGTCTGTAGTCTTCTTGGCACAGAAGTGGCAATGATAGTGTGGACTGTGATCCTGAGTCCCTCAATGATACCAAAGTTGTCATGATTGACCTTGTCCAACAACACTAAACAGTTGGTGGTGATGGAGACATTACTGACAATCTTGAGTATGTTTTTTTTATCCTTACCATGGTTAATGCCCATCCCAAACATGGGGGCCATTGGCAGACGTGGCAGAGATGATAAATGACCTTTTCAGTTCTATTCTTCAAGTTAGCTCTGTCCTCCATAATAGTGAAGATACCACTGGACCCTCAGCACCAGCATCACCATATTTGGTGTTGGTAGAGCACACTCGCGAAAGATAGAAGTAGACTTCCTTTAAATGACAAGTTTCCCAGTCCCAGCTTTGACTGTACTATGGAAATACCATGGTTATAATCTCACTGGAACATGGATACCAGGTTCTAGAACTCCAATGAAGGGATCTTTTATAGCAACAGTATCCACTTTTCCCCAGTTGAAGGCAGCATGCAGTCCAGGCACTCAATGTGGCCAAATCTGTTCACTCTAGCCTTTACTATCACGTTTCAGGGATAAGGCTGATAGTGGCCTAAGAAGGCGCATCTGTCTCTGCACCGCATCTGTCTCTGCACCTGCGAGGAGCAGAAAGGTCAAGGTTAGTCAGTGAGGTGTCCTGGAAGAAAAAGGCACTTTTTAAGCAAGTCTGATGATGTGATTTCAAACTGAGCAACCCACTTAACTGTAAAGAGTAACAACTCCACAGATTTGTCCTCTCAACTCCATACACACTGAATAATAACGTTTTTTTAAGCAAATAATTGTCATATACAGCTTGGTAAAGATATTTCTAAATAAATTATTTCTCTGTATCAACTTTTTATTACACAAAAAATTTGTACCTAGTCTTTGTTAATATTCTGGAAATAAAGTATAGCTGGAATCATATATTCTCAGGTCTGTTTTTTGGTTTTTTGTTTTGTTTTGTGTTTTTGCTTTGAGACTGAGCTCTCTAATTAGTTCCAGATGGCCTGAAACTGCTCTGTAGACCAGGCTAGCCTTCAACTCACAGATATCCTCCTGCCTCAGCCTCCCTAGTACTGCAGTTAAAGACATGCATTTCCACACCTGGCCCAAGTTTATTTAATTTTAAATTTACCATTCTCAAGGAGAAATATCGCAAAAAAAAAAATCTTAAATGCTTTACTATATGTTATATAGGCTTCTGTTGTACTTTGTTACATTGGATAATTGACTTTTGACTTATGAGTGGTAGATTTCCAACTTTAGCTTATAAGAAGAATTTAGCAACTGGTATATAAAGTTCTTAGATATTTTTGATTATAGGTGATATAGACAGGAACTTCACCAGAGTATGGATACTTCTCTATAAATTGTTCATGTAAGCTATAGGTATGTTTTATGTCAGTTTTTGAAACCTTATTTAAATATCAAAAAATGTTTCATGAATTCTGAAAGTGTTTTCCTTATTTTGAAAATACAGACAGGAGATAGTACTCCTGGAAAGCATTTATTGTTCATTTGTCATGTGTGCATGCCATATGGTAACATTAGGGATTTTATGTGGACATCACAGTGTCATCTATTGTCACGCGTACATGCCCGTATGGAGGCGTTAGAAATCTTGTGTGGACATCACGGTGTCATCTGCTCCTTTTTTTCTTCTTGATGCTGCAAGAAAATAATAGTCAACAGTTTTAGATAGATATCTAAATGCCTAAAAACAAGAATTAAATAAACTCTTAGTAATGGAGGAGAAGGTATTGTGTTCACTCTGAACACTGAGTAGTCCACACTGTTTGTGAGCAATGTGGGTCTCTTTTCCATGTCACGGAGTGGTTTAACCACCTGCGGCCTGCTTCTATGCACTTTTTACACGTTGATGAAAAGACTAGAAAACGTGGCTGTAAAATTTTGGCAGTATGGTTAAGGGACAGAGATTTTTAAAAAATAAAATAATTTTGATTTTTTTTCTTTGTTATGTTTTCATAGTTTGAAATGAAAATTCACTGAATTCTCTCTGAGTCAGTTCCCTAAACGTACTGAACATATCTGCTGAGCAGAGCTCTAAGCTGACCTTACCATTTCTGGTTATGTCTCTATCATTGTCTACACTTTAGAGATACATTTAACCACATTATGACTGTTTTTTTTTCCTTTAGCGTGCATGTGTATGGGTGGATAGGTGTGCATATGGGGGCCAAAGGTCAAAAGTCAGTTGTCTTAATTGCATCCCACCTTGCATTTTTTTCTGACTAAGCCTGAACCTCACTAATCTGGCTAGACTGACTGGCCAGCAAGCCCCAGGGATCTTCCTGTTCCTACCTCCAGTTCTGAGATTTTAGGAACACACCTGGCTTTCTACATGAGTGCTGGGGATATGTCTAAACTCAGTGTTAAAACCACCTGAGCCATCTCCCCAGCCCACACATTACCATTGCCCTTAGTGACTTTCTTATACTTGCCATTCTTGATCCATGGACATTTATCTGATAGTCAAATACTATATTGAAGAAGTTAACAGAAAAGCGTTAAGCTTTGATATAATATCTAGGCTATCTATTAGCAAGATAGAAGTAGCCCTCTTCCCCAAGTGATACAATCCAGACATCTTAAAAGACTTTACCTAACGTAAAAGACGCAAACAAGGACAGGAATAGTCCTGTTAATAGATTATGGAAGGCATTGAACAGTAGTGTCAGACATGAAGAATATTAAATGTCAATACAGCTTTAATCTTCAAGGGAATTGGTTTTTATTTTTAAGTAAATAAGATAATTGTTTTTCACTTGTAAAATTCATGCTTGGAAGATTTCAATAAAAATATTAATTGACTTGAGTCACATTTTATAAATTAATATATGATTCTTTATTTTAAATAACAGAAATGCCCCTTTGGCGCTTTATCAATTGTCAATTTGCCAAGCAACTTGGAAAAAGAAACAACACATCGATATTGTGCCAATGCCTTCAAGCTTCACAGGTATATTCCTCTTTACTTCAGTCAGGGGACAAATTTTCAGAGAAATGGAAGAAAATAATTTTGAACATCCAACAAAGATTACTAGAATATTATAAAACACAAGGTTATATTTATATGCCAGCAGTTACCAGGCATGGTGGCATGTCTTTGATCCCAGCACTCAGGAGGAAGAGGCAGAGGCAAGAAGATCTGCACGTTCGAGGCTAGCCAGCCAACTTACTTAGTGAGATCCTGTCTCAAAAAACAAAAAATGTTAGTTCATTCTAACTAATAAATTGAATTAATTCCTGAGGGATTTAAAGCAACTATAAAAGCTTTAGCCCAGTTGAATTATGTCATAAATGGTTATAGAAACTAGATATCTGAAAGATAAAAACATCTCAAATTATTCTATGATCACAATTAACAATGACCATGTTCATAATACCCTTATCCCAAATAACCTTAAAGAAATCTTACGTTTTCACAGGGGAGGGTATAGTACTTGAGCCTTATATTAAATTACGAGGTCCTTAATTCTTATATTTATCTGCTGAATATTAATGTATTAATCTGCAGTATATTGAATCTGAAAGTATATTTTACGAATAAAAGGGTCTTTTCACCCTGCCAACTGTAAGAAGGCAGCAACAACAGAGAGAATGATATATACAGTTGTTGTTGGTGTTTTCCTCCATATAAGTAAGGTGCAGGCTAGAAAGGAAAAAGTGACAGTATGGGGTTGTATTTGCTGTGAAATTTTTACCAAAGCATTTGTGTGTTAAAGCTGAGCCTTACTGAGCACTGGCGTTGCACACTTGGGAATCAGAGAGTAGGCCAGCCTGGTCTACAGAGCAATTTCTAGAACAGGCTCCAAAGCTGCGTGAAGAAACCCTGTCTCAAAAAACCTAAACAAACAAACAAAAATACTGAACATTAACGTTAAAGAAAAATGTTATTTTAGCTAAAGAGATTTTTTAAAAATGGAGTGTTGATTATGGAATTATGGATACATTTCTAACAATTACTTTCTTTTGCCATCTTCCCCCAGTAATGCTTAGCAAATATTTCTTAGCTTGTTAATGGGTATATGTAACGTGCAAGTGCTTCAAAGTACACCAGTCTACTGTTATGTACCTTCTTCAATATAATAATGAGTTTCTTTTCCCCCCTCAATATTGTAATAGATTGCCTATCCCTCGTCCAGGTGAAGTTTTGGGATTAGTTGGAACTAATGGTATTGGAAAATCAACTGCATTAAAAATTTTGGCAGGAAAGCAAAAGCCAAACCTTGGAAAATATGATGTATGTATTAACAGACTATGAAAATTAATATCTGGGTCTTTCATGTGATTTTTGAGGGGAGGGATGGATATAGGGTTTTTTGTTTTGTCTGTCTATTCATTTGTTTTGGATGTTCTTATTTTTAAGGTAATTTGTGGGATTAGTTCAAAGATGTTGTTTGGCCCAAATTTGATTTGGTTTAATTTCGTGTTTTAAGACATGTTCTTACTATGTAGCTAGCTTCAGAGGACCTTGAACTCAAAAGTCCTCTTGACTCAGCCTCCCAATCCCGGTACACACTACCATGTATGGATTTCATTTTTTCTTTTTATTATCGTTTGTTTGGGGTTTTTGTTATCTGTTTTGTGTGTATATGTGGCAGGTCTTAGTCCATCCTTTCTAAGTTAAGATCTGTTAATGTTGCTTAACTAAAAATTTATAGTTTACTTAAACCTTTGAATTAGTATGCCCAGATTTGAAATTAAGTCTATTTCCAGTTTAACTTAGATGTCTTCATTTGATATATGTTTAATTGACTTTATTTAGCATTCATCTCTTTTATATTTTTATCTCAAATTCTGATAATTATTATATGTATTTTTAGGATCCGCCTGATTGGCAAGAGATTTTGACTTATTTCCGTGGATCTGAATTACAAAATTACTTCACCAAGATTCTAGAAGATGACCTAAAAGCCATTATCAAACCTCAATATGTAGACCAAATTCCCAAGGCTGCAAAGGTCAGTTGATTTATAGAGGCTATTGTAGATTATTGATAGAAGAATAAAAGTTATATTGAAATAAATTTGTTTTGCTTTGTGCTAAAGGAAAATAGTGATAAGTTTTTGTAACGATAGGGGACAGTGGGATCTATTTTGGACCGAAAAGATGAAACAAAGACACAGGCAATTGTATGTCAGCAACTTGGTAAGTATTTGAATGCATGCTTTTCATAGATTGCATTTGATCATAATCGCCTGAATGTGAATTGCTGGATTCGTTAGGAAAGCTTTTATAATTATCTTATTGTTACTATGCAGTTTTAAATTGACTATCATTCAAACTCAGAGTATTGACATGCAGTGTGCATTTTGCCCAGAAGAGGTAAAACAGAATTTATAACATTGAACACAATGCTTCTGATTATTCTTTGTAGATTTAACTCACCTTAAAGAACGAAATGTTGAAGATCTTTCAGGCGGAGAGTTGCAGAGGTTTGCTTGTGCTGTCGTTTGCATACAAAAAGCTGATATGTAGGTTACTTTACACTTTTTGTGTATCTTAATCTTTGTGAGTTTGTATTTGTAATACTGCTAATTCAGTAGAAATCTTAAAAGGAATAATACTTAAAGCTCTGATTTTGAGGTAATACTTTAAGCAGTTGTATATCCATGACCTATTTTCCCTGTTTCAAGTCCCAAGGCAGGGAAATCATTTGTTTTTATGAGTAGTTATTTCTGCCATACAGTGAATTTTTAAAACTTAAGCTCTCCATCCAGGTCCATAAGCTTTCGAAATATCTCAAGTAAAAGATGAGTTCTTTAGACTAGTTGCAGTCAGAACAGCATGCCGTGTGAGGGAGAGATGGGATATGAAAGGCAGGTCTCTTTCCTGCTCTAGTATCTCCCTCTCAGATACTTATCGCTTCCCTATTTTTCCACATTTCCGCTCTGGTGGATAATCAAGCCCCTGCTTCTCCACAAAATATTCTGTGAAATTTTGTACATGAGAAACGATCTGCCTTAAAGCCTTTTGACTTGAGGCAATTAAGAAAATGGCTCTTTGGGGACAGCAAAATGGTGTAGCGGAATAGGTGCTTGCCACCAAGCCCTGCCAGACCTGAGTTAAATTCTCCAGAGCCACAAGGTGGAGAGAGAACCAATTCAGGCAAGTTATTCTTTGACCTCCTCATATAGACCGTGACATCCCCAAACACACAGAATATTAAGAACAAAAGGAAAAATGTTCTTCAAACTACTTCCCACTGTGTCAAGAGTATTTGTCATGAGAGTATTTTTCATGAGAAGTCAGTGCAAAAGCTCTCCTCAAATTTGTAGGTATGCATTTCTTCCTTTTGTAAATATTTTCTTCCTTCTGAACAAAATACAGAGTTTTACCCTTACAGTTAGCCTCCTTTCATTGGTATGTGAAATTTTTAATTCTGTTAAATCAGAGCCGTTATTGTGCTACATAAAAAGAATATATATTAGAGGCACACGCCTCTAATCCCAGCACTTGGTGGAGGCAAGTGGGTCTCTGTGAGTTCAAGGCCAGCCTGGTCAATGAGAGCTAGTTCCAGGACAGGCTCTAAAGCTACACAGAGAAACCCTGTCTAGAAAAGGGGGAAAAAAAAAGAAAAGAAAAGAAAAGAAGAAGAATATATATGGTGGAATTTAGGTTGTTCAAACTGAGCATGCTTGTTTTTATTTTTTTCCCCCTTAGATTTATGTTTGATGAACCTTCCAGTTACCTTGATGTCAAGCAGCGTTTAAAAGCTGCCATTACTATTAGATCTCTAATAAATCCAGATAGGTAAGTATAGATCCAGTACATTTCTGTGTTCTTTTGTTGAGGGATTTTACAGATGTTTAAAGATTAAACATACTCATGTTTTTCATTTTGATCATTTGTAGCAACCACCAGAATTTGCCTTCCTCTATCCTAGAACAAAGGTTCTTAGTGCAAGATTCATTTATTGGTACCTCAGATTCTATGTAGAGTATATATGTGTGCTGTGTGTATGGTTTTTTTTTGTTTGATTGTTTTTTGCGGGGGGGGAGGAAACATCTTAGTTGTTGCTAGATCATCAAATGCAAATCTCAGTCTTTGTTTGTTTGTTTTTGTTTTTCGAGACAGGATTTCTCTGTGGTTTTGGTGCCTGTCCTGGAACTAGCTCTTATAGATCATGCTGGCCTCGAACTCACAGAGATCCGCCTGCCTCTGCCTCCCGAGTTCTGGGATTAAAGGCGTGCGCCACCACTGCCCGGCAAATCTCAGTCTTATACAAGCACACATACTTTAAACACGATCACCAGAATTATGTTCTGTGTTTACAGTTTTACTGAACAGAAAAAGAGTTCTTAGCAACTTCTGTGGTCCATTGACAATGTCATGTGTTGAATATGGTGCTTTTTAATTTCCAGAGTTTCTTAATTCATCATTGCCCTTGATGCTTCTAGTAATTTTATTAGGTCTTTAGGTAGAGTTCACATTTTGCATTTGAGAGAGCATGTGATCTAAAAAGGTTGTTAGTCAGTGGTGCAGATTAATTTGACAAGGCTGTAGTCAGTAGAGAGGATTTCAATACAGTGTTTTTATACCATAATGCCTCTCTTGAGTTACTGGTTTGACAAACATTGTTTCAAGATAACAGAAGTCTCAAGGAATCAGAAAACAAAGTGAAACTAGAAAAAGAAGAGATATATGAGTTTTCAGACATTGTTTGTGTCCATAATGTTAGTCGTATGTTGTAACACCCTCTGCAAATGGAAGCTTGCTTCTTGTATTGGATTATCATGTTGCTTTCTTGGCAAAAAGGCAAATTAGAAACACATTAATAGTCCCGAACTAGAAATGCCAAGAAAGTACATTAGAATTGGAGTGATGATTTTCCTTTAATTCTGTTTTCGTACAAACAGGTCATATAGCTGTAGATTAGAAATGCACTGAACCAGTGGAATTGATGAGGCCTTCAGAGTGAGCAAGTAGTATAAGGAGTCTTGGGATGTCTAGCCTCACAGTGTGTGAGAACAGACAGCAATGCATTTGGAAAAGTCTGCCTGAGACTCTCTACATTTGTTGTTGTTGTTTGTTTTTTTGAGCCAGGGTTTCTCTGTGTGACAGTCCTGGCTGTTCTGGAACTCTCTTGGTAGATCACCCTGGCTTCAAACTCACTGAGATCTTCCTGCCTTTGCCTCCTGAGTGCTGGCATTAAAGGCATGATCCCTGTAGTAGGAGGAGCGGCAGGGCTGAGTTCCGCTGCCAGGCTAGCTTAACCCCCGAAATAACCACACGGAAATTATATTAATTAAATTACTGCCTGGCCCATTAGCTCTAGCCTCTTATTGGCTGACTCTCACATCTTGATTAACCCATTTCTATTAAATCTGTATCTCACCACATGACTGTGGCTTACCAGCAAGATTCTAACCTCCATCCGTCTCAGGCCAGAGATTCACTGCCCTTCTTCCCAGCATTCTGTTCTGTCTACTCCGCCTGTTTCAGGGCTGCCCTGAAAAAAGGCCAAGGCAGTTTCTTTATTCAACCAATGAAAGCAATGCAAATACAGACGGACCTTCTATAGATCCCGGCTCTATAAAATTTTTACTGGTAAAGATGAACATGAACTTAACTGTCAGAATAAAATATAAATAAAATAAAATATAAAAGACAGCCATCTCTAAACTTAGTTAATATACATAGCAAGATAGCAGTGTTAGCATTTCATCTTAATATGCAGTAAGAGCCTCAGAAATAATGCGAAAAGTTTAAAGTCTTAAAAACCCTGGGAATTTAATGAATAAATGTTCAAAAGCCAAACAAATCTGAAAGTTAAAAGGATAAAGGATTGGGACTGAATTTGTAATGTGATTCTCATGCAAATATGAGGTTTTAAGTTCAGTCCAAGAATCCAAGAACAGGCCAAGCACAGAGCCATGTACCTGTAACCCAGCGCTGGGGAAGCAAACGCAAAAAGATCTCTGGACTTTTTGCTAGTCAGCAAAGTATAGCCAATCAATGAGCTACAGGTTCAGTGATAGATTCTGTCACAAAAAATGAGATAAAGAAGCAATTAAAGAAGATATGAATGTTGGCCTCTAGCCTCCATGAGTGTGTACATCTGTGTGCATAGTGACATACATGCACCTACACAAAAAAAATTGTACAAACATATATATACACACACGTATTGTAACATTAAAAACTCCCTGAAGTAATTAGATACAGCAAAACGGTATTGGGAACATTAAAACTCAACCTCACAGTTAGTCAATGTAACTGAGAAAATGGCATTGAAATAAAAGAGGAGATTTGAAACATGTTGATTATAGTAAGAACACTATTTGGTTGAGTCTGAGTATGCTGGCTGAGCAGGTGAAGTCACTTGCTGCATAAGCCTGGCAAACCAATCCCTAGAACACATAAAATTGGAAGGAGGGAATCAACTTCATAAAGTTATCTCTAATCTCAGCAAACCCTCCCTGGCATGTGCACACACATATACTCAGTGATAATGATAGTAGACCTTGTTGGTTTGGTTTTTGAAGACAGGGTTTCTCTGTGTAGCCCTGACTGTCCTGGAACTCGCTTTGTAGACCAAGCTGGCCTCAAACTCAGGATCTGCCTGACTCTGCCTCCCAAAAGCCTGTGCCAGTATACCCAGCAATGATCCATTTATTTAAATTTAAAAATTCTAACTTTTAAAGAGGCATTGAAGGGATCATAGCTGATGGATTTTCAAAACTGATAAAAACCCCAGCTCCTCAAACAAAAGTCCAACAGATGATCAGTAACACTTAACATGTTTTGAATTAAACCTACAAATACGTTGGTAGACACTTAATTGTCCAAACAGACATACTTTTTACTTCATACACATGATTGGGCATTATAAACATGCTTGAGCATTTTAATAGAGTTTGAGAAGAAACAGTATGAAAACGTAATCCTAGTGTTTTAAGAACTTGGTCATATGGTAAAGAAAAAAATGCATGTGTATCCTAACCTTAAAAAGATATAGACAGATACAGATGATTAGGTAGTTCCTAATCCAAGCCCCTTTCAGTCACAGATCACATCATCTACTTTCATCTATGATTTTTAAGTATAAAATAATGTAACTTTAATTTTAAAAAAAGCTAAAAGGAAAATAATTAAATCAACTGACTCACGTTTCAGTGTGTTGTTATTCAGGGAAATCACTGGACAACAAAATATCACAGTTATGAGTCAAATTAAAAGATAGAAAGTAAAGGAAGATTTAATAGGAATCGACAGATTTTATATAGGCTTGTGAAAGAAAAAGATTTTACAAGATGTTTTAAGTATGAGAAAGGATAACACCTTAATTACTGTAACGGTGAGAGCATGTTCAGACAAATTCAGTTGACCAAGCAGAAATAGTAAGTAGAAAGGTTTTGTAGATGTACCAATCTCATGTGTATTGGTTGAGTTAACATAATCCCATGTGAGCACCTGGCTGTGGTGGTGTGCACCTTTGATCCAGCACTTGGGAGGCAGAGGCAGGTGCATCTTTGAGTTCAAGGCCAGTCTAGTCTACAAAGTAAGGTCCACAGAGAAAACACAGAAACCCTGTCTCAAAAAACCAAAAAAAAAAAAGTAATCCATGTGTCATGATAGGTGGTAGTAAGCAGCTAAGGGAAGTATGTCTTCATTCTTTTGTTTTTTGAGGCAGTTTCTCTGTAGCTTTGGAGCCTGTCCTGGAACTAGTTCTTGTAGAGCAGACTGACCTCACCCACCGAGATCCACCTGCCTCTGCCTCCCAAGTGCAGAGATTAAAGGCGTGCACCACCACTGCCCAGTTGGGAAGTATATCTTCATTCTGAAAATGTATCAAAGCATGCATTCTGTCGGTCTTTAATGCTATAACTATTTTGAAGATCATATCCTCCAGTGAAAAAGTAAGAAATCCAGAATAAACTGGACCTTTTTGTTGTATACATTATCTATATTTTTCAGCACAGATTTCTTACTTAGGTGTACAGATGCTGTCTCCTAAACCATCAGGAAAACATCTGACTTCTAAGTTAGTTCCATTTGAATTCAAGAAATGCAAGAGATTTCATTAAGTAAAAAGAGTAGGGAAAATTCATTTGTATATTAGGAACAGTATTCTGGTAGTGAATAGGATTTAAAATGAATTAAAATAAGAACTAAGTGGTATTTTAATTTTGGTAGGTAACCATTTATCAAGGAATGAAATGACCCTTAAATGTACAAAACAGAGGAATGCATTATTGAGGGCGTGGACTTAATTCTGTATTTCTTTTTTCTGTACATAAAGTAACAATAAGATAGATGAAGTCAGCCAGGCAGTGGTGGCACACACCTTTAATCTGAGTACTTGGGAGGCAGAGGCAGGCAAATCTCTTGAGTTTGAGGCCAGTCTGGTCTAGAGAGTAGGACAGTCAGGGCTACACAGAGAAGCCCTGTCTCAAAAAACAAACAACACAAAAAGGTAGAAGCTGTAAACGCTCTTGAGAGTCTGAAAATACTCAATTTCATGTGGAATTGATAGGCACATCGGGGATCCTGAAAACAGGTTTGTTGAGATCTAGTAGTCTTTATTAAAGAGTTATGATGAGAGCCTGATTTACAAGTTAGATGTGGAAGGGACATAATAATTTGCTAGCATAAGTTAGGGAAGAATTCATGCAGTTGCCAATCTCAGCAATATCAAGGGAAACAGAATTAGTCATTTTGTGAGAGTGATTTTCAATTAAGAATTTTATTTGTGCGGAAAGCTGATATTTGAATTGGTATTTGAGGTGTGTGAAAATGGGTAGGATAGGAATAAAGTGCTGTAGAAGAGCTTCTTGGCTCCTTGTTTGCTAGCTTATGTTCTGGCACCTTAGTTGAGTCTGCCCTGGCATCCCTAGTATATCTTCCCCCCCCTTGTCTTAAAGCACTGTAGTGCATGCTAACTTTGTTCTTCCTGGGTCTCATGTCATCCATTCTCTAGATTATATTTTGTCATACGGCCTTTCAAAGGGGAGTCACTGTTTCATGTTATTCATTGTCCCAGACAAATTTGGGATTCTTAGATGGTCAGTATTCTTATGCAAGGGATTCTGTTTAGTCTTTCTTTCAATATCCCATACTATGAGGCAGGACATTCTAAATCTTAAATGAAGAAGTTGAATGTTGAAATATTCAAACAATTAAAGAATATAGGCTGTATTTTAATTTGGTATTATAATGCCACTTTGCAACGTTTACATTAGGATGTTTCATTTTAGCAAGACATGTTTATTTTATATACCTGTAAACCTTATGAGTGTTTTTCTTTTAGCTGAGAAAACATTTTAATTGTGAGCATTGATAATGAGCCTTGTATAAGAAAATATTTATGACTTTACTATGTTCTTTTACACTTACTTTTTTAAATTGTTTTTCTGAAATTTACAACTGTAGTACAAAGAAATATATTAATCTTAGCTAATGATTTTTTTTTAATTGAAAAATAAAAGTGTGTCTTGCTTTTCAGGTACATCATTGTGGTGGAACATGATCTAAGTGTATTAGACTATCTCTCTGACTTCATCTGCTGTTTATATGGTGTACCAAGTGCTTATGGTGTGGTCACTATGCCTTTTAGTGTAAGAGAAGGTAACTTTAAAACCTGTTTCCCATAATGTTGTAGCCTCTTCTTCTCTAATGCCTAGAAATGTGTAACAGTTGATATTCAGCCCTTGGCACTGCTCTAATATGTATGTGAAACTGAATCATTGAGGGAATTGAAGTGCATTGTAAAGGCTGTACACAGCTACAGAAAAGAATTCCCTTTTATTTTTTTATTTTTTTTTTTTGAGAATTCTCTCCTAGGAGAATAAAAATTCATTTTCACTATTTTTTATTATCATGAATCTTTACATTTTGGTGTATGCAGTATTTGTCACCTTCAAATTTATTTTAAAGACTGGAACTCATTGTATATCCTAGACAGGCCTCAAACCCAGCAATCTTCCTGTCCTCCTGAGCTTAGTACAGGAGTGTGCCATACTCTGCTCAGAGGCAGTGCCTAATGTTTCTCATCAAACAGTGAGTACTACCATGTAATGTAGAATCAGGATGACATATGGATATGCTCAGTAGTCATTCTTGAAAGTCCTTCTTGTAAACACTGGATCTACACAGTGATCTGGTGAGAGACTACTTTATCCTTGCCTTTCTTTCAACTGCTATAGCTCAACGTTTGGGTATGGCTGTGACAATCATTAGGACACATTTCCCAGTTGACAGGATGGCAAGAACTTGTAACTTCTTTGTAACAGCCCTAGCTGTCCTGGAACTCACTCTGTAGATCAGGCTTGCCTCTGCCTGCCTCCGGAGTGCTGGGATTGAAGGTGTGCTCACCATGCCCAACCAAAGTCTTTTCCTTCCTTGCTAAATGAAGCTCTTAGAGTAAGTTTTCTTCATCAAAGTTTTTGGGTTTAATTTTCTATCTTTACACTTGATTCCTTAAAAATAATAACTCTCCTTTTAGAAAAGGTGGTTTTCTCATTCCCAAGGCTTCCAGTCCACTCAAGGCTGAGCATTAGAGTTCCTTCCATGGGCCAGATGAATGACAGCGTCCTTCCTTCCTCAGGACCTCCCAAAGCCTCAGCTACTTTTTCTTCACTTATACATAGAAATGCTGAAAACATATCTTTCCTTATATTTATTGAAATAATAATCTTTTTATTTTCAATTTGCCTGTCATTGTGAATGTTTTATTTTTAATAGAGAAGGGTTTTATATACATATGTATAAAAGTATATGTTAGTATACTTTTTTCTACTATAAAACACTCTAGAGAATGGTTTTTATCTTAGTACAGTGAAACCAAATATATATATATATATACATATATATTTAATGAAACTAGCTCATTTAGTTTCTTATGAAACTATAAAGTTAATTAGAAAAATATATTAATAATTTGCTTAAATTATTAATTTTTAAGTTTTATTCTCAAAAGTATTTTTTTTGTCAGTTTCATACCTGAAATTATTCCTTCCTTATGTACTTGCCATTTTTTTAGCTAGAAAATTACTTTTTTTAAATTTACATTTGCTTGTTTACCTTTATGAGTATGTATGTACATGTGGGGGGGAGCACATGCATACAGCAGTGTGTGTAGAGCACAGAGGGAGACTCCCGGGAGCAGGTTCTCCTTCCACACTGTAGGGCTTAGATTTGAACTCAAGTCATCAGGTACTTTACCCACTGAACCATCTTCTTGTCCCAAAATAACAACTTTAATATAAGCATACTATAAAAATGACATTGGGTTTCATAATATTTATGAATATGGTCACAGATTGTTTAAACTTAAAATAAAACTTACACTGGGAGGAAGAGAGTAATTTTGGTTTTGGTGGTGAAAATTGCATTTTTCTGGGGCATGGCCTCACAATATTGCCCAGGCTACATGCTTCTACATTGCTAAGGCTACATTAGCAATCGTCTAACTGTTGGATTATAGGCACCAGTCACCATGCCCAGCATGCTTATATTGTTGAAACACAGAGTGTTGACTTTTGATTATGTGCAGAATTGATATTGACAGAGATACGTGAAGAGAAAATAGATATATGGAGTATAGCTGTATCACCCATCTCCTCCCCAAAACAGTCTTAATCTTTACTTTAGCTTCATTTTATTTATATCCTTTATATTTTCTTCACTAATCTGTTGGCAATTTCCTTCCCAACAGGCATAAACATTTTTTTGGATGGCTATGTTCCGACAGAGAACTTGAGGTTCAGGGATGCGTCACTCGTTTTTAAGGTAGCTGAGACAGCAAACGAAGAAGAAGTTAAAAAGATGTGTATGTATAAATACCCTGGGATGAAGAAAAAGATGGGCGAGTTCGAGCTAGCAATTGTAGCTGGAGAGTTTACAGATTCTGAAATCATGGTGATGCTGGGGGAAAATGGTAAGTGAGCCTTTACTGCGTGATGGGTGAGAGTTGGTTCTATAAATGGCCTATGTTCATCAAGAACAGACTCAGGGCTGGCATTTGAGTTTGAATCTATAAATTTATTGTTTTAACTTTACTTTTTTGTGGTATTTACTAATTTAGTCTCACTGTTGTTCAAACAGATTAATTTTTCTTCATTATTTCCACAAAATAATCTGTTGCTTCTGTTCTGCCGATGTTTCTGTGAATAAACTAGTGAGGCAATCGCTATGATGCAAAAGAACTGAAAGGAACAGCCAGCTGATAATCCCGACACATACCAGCTTTAAGACACTGCCTTGGGTGCCCGTATTTGTAATTTTCTTATTTGAAATTCTGTCTACTTTCTTGAATAGTTTTAATACCAATATTTTCAATATTAAATTGTCACTCTTAACTGTAAGATGAACCTAACTATTAAATATCTAGTGTTGGTTTTATGATTTAAAGGTAATAGTTTGTTTTATGGTGTAAAGGTAATAGTTTATAAGAGCTTATAAAACTGTAGAAGAAAGATTTTACACAAGATTTACAGTGTATTGGGCTTCACTCAGAACACTTAAGTTGTTTGTATGGGCTAAGCATGTATTAAGATACATTGGTCTTGTTACTCCTAATAAATTTAGGCTAATACCTGACTGGTGGGAGAAGATTCTTTTTCTATTCCTCCTCCTCTTTTGTTTTCTGTGTAGTGAACTCAGAGATTCTCCTGCTGCAGTCTCCGTGCTGCAGGGATTAAACGCATGAACCACCATAGCCCAACTAGGGATTGTTTTTTCTTAGTAACTTTTTACATAATATCTTCAAGACAGATTTCTCAGATTGTAGAAGTAAAAAAGTATGCTTTACTTCAGAATGTGAAGGTTAATTTTGGTTTTGTTGTTGTCTAACCAGGTACAGGTAAAACCACATTTATCAGAATGCTTGCTGGAAGGCTTAAACCCGATGAAGGAGGTACTGTTATAGATAATACTTTTTTACTCTATCCCACAACATAAACTTTAAATGTCTGGGCAGTTTTTGTGTGATATGTACTTGTATTATTTTGCAGGAGAAGTACCAGTTCTGAACGTCAGTTATAAGCCACAGAAAATCAGTCCCAAATCAACTGTGAGTTGTTATTTTAATTTGGCTATTAAAATGTATGCATGTACGTATACCTTTAATCTTTTGCTTTAGTAAGGGGTTAGGACATTAGCTCTGTAGTAGAGTATATGTTTAACATGAATTAAGGCACTGAATTCAATACCCACCACACACCAAAAAAATCATATTAATATTTTTAGCCTTATTAGCATCTATACAACCACAGCCTGGCCTAGAATCTACTATATAACACAAATACCTGAAATTCTCAATCCACTGCCCAAGGGTTGGAGTAGTAGATATAGATATCACATCTGGCTCAAGAAGTAGCTTTAAAATCTGTCATCTTTTTTTTTTTCCAAACCTAATGTAAGCCTTTGCCAAAGTAAATGTTCTTCCAAAGAAGAAATCCAGATGACCCATAACCACATGGAAAGATGCTTGGCTTTTTTAGTTGTTGCAAAAAATGCAGATCAAACATGGTGAATACCAATTTTTTTTTTATTTTCGTGAATACTAATTTACAGCAGTAGAATAACTAAAAAAAAAAGACAGGCACAAGTTCTGGTGCCAGTGTGAAGACATTGGACACTGCGTGTGCTGATGGTGGTGTAAAACTGCAGTCACACCAGCAATTCTCCTCATTAATGTAGACCTGAGCATTGAACATGCCTCGGTACCCAAAACCTACACATAGTGTTCGTAGCAGCTGTATTTATCAGAGCCAAATGTCTGTTACCTGCTGAATGATATATAACATATTCTTAGATTCGACCTTAGGGAAATGAAATGTTGATAAATCGTTTCAAATATAAAACATAAAAATGTTTTGCTAAAGCACTAGTGTTCATTCAATTTCTGACAGTGTTGTATCTATACTATCAGTGTCACAGTACCAACCCTGTTTCACATTTCAGTTTACCTTCATTAGTACTTTAGATAATCTGTCTCATGTTCTCAGACTCAGCTCTGTTCTCAGTAACAAGTAAAAGCCATTTTAGGATTCATCTAAGAAGATGGTGCATTGTGTGTTACAGCCTACAGATTATCCAAGGTGCTTCAACCCACTTTAACATTTAGAATTATTTCTGCTCTTAATTATTTCTCCACTGAAACATTCATTTACTTTCTACTTTTAAATTTTAAGACTATTGCCTTTTATCTTATGTACATGAGTGCTGTTAAATAGAAAACCTCAAAAACATGAGCAAGACGATGAATAGAGATTAAAACTAGAATTGGCCAGGTATAGTGCTGCATGCCAGCCATATCCCAGCACTTGGAGGCTAAAGCAGGTGGCTGTCTGAGTTGGAGGCAACCTGGTTGACTACATAGTGAAACCCTGTCTCAGAAGAAGAAAAAAGTTAGAATTGGTGTGTATCGGTGGCAAATTGAAATCATTTTCCTCTTAAGTTTAGTACTAAAATTTATAAGTAGAAAAGATCTTTCCTGGTAATTTATCATTTAAATACTTTTTCCCATTAAAATCAGGGAAGTGTTCGCCAATTACTGCATGAAAAGATCAGAGATGCTTACACTCATCCACAGTTTGTGACTGATGTAATGAAGCCCCTACAGATTGAAAACATCATTGATCAAGAGGTACTATAACATTATCCTTACAGTTTTCTGTGCATCCTTATTTTGGACTTATTGTCTTCACACATGTTGCTGAACTTCTCCAATTAGGTACAGACATTGTCTGGTGGTGAGCTTCAGCGGGTAGCTTTAGCTCTCTGTCTGGGGAAACCTGCTGATGTCTATTTAATTGATGAACCATCTGCATATTTGGACTCTGAGCAAAGATTAATGGCAGCCCGAGTCGTCAAACGGTAAATGTCTTACTTATAGAATATTTTTGGTTATGTTTACAAGCATACAGATGTGTTTAATAAAATGCTTGAATCTCATTTTGTGACTTAAAAGCTATGAAAGGTTTGCAAATTGTTGTGTTCCAGTTTCATCCTCCATGCAAAGAAGACAGCTTTTGTTGTGGAACATGACTTCATCATGGCTACCTATCTAGCAGATCGCGTCATCGTGTTTGATGGTGTTCCATCTAAGAATACAGTTGCAAACAGGTAAAGATGCTTTTTTAAGTGTGTTCAGAAATAAAATTTTAAGTTCTAACAATTGGAAACTTACCACATTCTAAATGTCTGGTAAACTCATAAACGCTGAAGTCATACTGCTTTTTCCAAGGAGATAGCAAGTAAATCAGTTTCTTATTCTTATATGAAGTAGGTTATTCTTATATGATACTGCACGAGGCCTGTATAGTAGTTTTTGGACTAGTATAGAATACTGGATAATCTTAACAGAACCCTAGACAAATACCTTTTCTTTCAGCTGAACTTTGTCCAATTGATTATACTTCACAGAAAAATACTATTTTTATAGATAATTCTTACAAACTTAATTTTTGTGCAGAATAAAATTCAAAGAAGTAATGACTTGCTCAACTACAGTATAGTACAGTAGGTAGCAAATACAGGATACTGACCCACCCCAATTTCAATGTGTTGTTCTACTTTTTCTTGGTGTTCTGACTACATTGATCATACTGTAAGGAAAACCAAAATTCAGGTCTGTCAAGGAGGTATTATTTTACCATTACTCCTAAACCTACATTAAGTTGTACCTTATGAAATCACCCATGAACAAAGTTTGGGCCCATGAAAGTACCAGCCATACAGGTAACACACTCCTTTAATGCCAGCATGGGAGGCAGAAGCAGATGAATTTCTGTGAGATCAAGGCCCGCCTAGCCTAAGTAGTTTGTTCCAAGACAGCCAGATATACATAGTAAGTATGTGTCTCAAAAAAAAAAAAAGAGAGAGAGAAAGGTACCATGCATCCCAAAAGATCTTTGTTTTCATATAGAGTTCTGTCATCAGTTACTGACAATATGTTCCTTACTGGAAATTTTTTAGATATGTAAAATTTATTTCTTCAATAATAATCTTTTTATTGGGTTTGCAGAATGCTTCAAAGTGTTCCATATTTTTTGTTGTTATTTAGCAAATTTAAAAATTAACTTGCGGGGATGGAGTGGCTCAAGTGGCTAGCAGTACTGGCTGCACTTCCAGAGGACCCATGTTCGTTTCCCAGCACCTACGTGATAGCTCATAACTGTCTGTGACTCTAAATAAACCTTTTTTAAAAAATGAAATTAGCTGGATATAAAAGACGAAAGCAAAAATAGTTTTTAATGGAAACTTGTTTTAAGTTAGTGGTACTTTGGGAGCCATGACAATAACTCAGTACAGAGTACTTCCCTAACATGGTACAGAGCCATGCAAATGCTCAGCATCAGAAATACATACTATGCTTTACACAGAACTAGGATCAACTAAGTGATGTATTGTAATGTTAGCCTTGGTGAATAACTGAGAGGAAAAGGTAATGATAATCTTGGAACTTAGCTAAATTTAATTAAAACTTCATTTTTCCTAGTCCTCAAACTCTTTTGGCTGGCATGAACAAATTTTTGTCTCAGCTGGAGATTACATTCAGAAGAGATCCCAACAACTATAGACCACGAATAAATAAGCTCAATTCAATCAAGGTATGTAGATAACTCCTACCATTGTAAACGTAAGTCTTTTTTTGTTTGTTTTTTGTTTTTCTAGACAGGGTTTCTCTGTAGCTTTTGGAGCCTGTCCTGGAACTAGCTCTTATAGACCAGGCCTGCCTCTGCCTCCCGAGTGCTGAGATTAAAGGCATGAGCCACCACCACCCGGCCTAAGTCTATTTTCTTAAAAATGTATACCGTATCTATTGATTCTCAGTTTAGGGGTCCTTTTTTTTGTTTACATTTTCTTACTCTTGTTGCAGACAACAACCTTATTGTATCTGCTAGTCTAATTAATGTGTGTGTACTATTTAAAACAAGCAGTGGCATACATCATATATCCCAGCACTTGGGAGGTAGAGTCAGGCAGACATCTCTGAGTTTGAGGCCATTCTGGTCTGCATATAGTAAGTTTTAGGATAGCCAGAACTGTGAAACTTTGTCTATAAAGGAATAAAAGAAAACTTTCTTGAGAAATCTTATTTTGCCTCTGAAAGTAGATTAATGGAGTTTTATTAATGAAGTTTTTAAGAATACTTTTAAGCAGTTTGTGGTTTTTTGTTTTTAAGACATAGTTAAAATGAATAAACATTCTCCTTTGCTAATTAAGCCACTTCTGTATACTGAGTCATTTAAGGTGTTCATAGAGCGTATTCAAGGTGTTCATAGAGCATACTCCTAATAGCTGATCAAGTAGATAAATGGATTAATGACCACCATCATGTAAACAGTTCTGAGAAAATCTATTTTAAATATATTTGATACAATAAGTGATTTGCAAGCTGACAGTATTCTGTCTTTTGAACCAGGAGCTTAAAGGTGGAATTTAAGCTTCTCCAAGAATGTCTGAGTATATCACAGATTTCATACATTTGTGAACATCTTACTAGAGGCCTTCCTTGAGCTGTTGTGAGATGCTCTGAGAAGCACTTCTGAGTAACACTGCATAGATTGCTGTAGCTTCCAGAAGAAAAGCTGTTCTGACTTTTGTTACTTCTCTTTATTTTTTAGGATGTGGAACAAAAGAAGAGTGGAAACTACTTTTTCTTGGATGATTAAATTGAATCTGAGATTATCAACAAGCCATTTACTTACTGGGATTTTTATCATATAAAACTTTAATCAGGTTTTATGGCCCCACATACTCTGGAGTTTGAAGTATGATTTTCTTAATGTGACATCAAAAGCCAGTTGTATTGTAAATTGTTATTTAAGAGCTTTTCTGTCCTTAAGATAAATCTCTGGGCATACTTCACTAAAATGGAAACATTTCAAATATGCAAATCACCTCTGGATCTCCATGATCTATGGAGAGATTTTTCAGCTCTGTATTATATTCATGTACCAGATGCTTACTTACTGGTGTTGTCCATATTTTAAAATCTTGGATAAAATCTGTATTACCTGTTTGCTAAGTGTACCAGCATAATGAAATTGCCCTATTTAATAACCAGTCAAAGACTACACTGCTAAGGTCTGATAAATAAACACCAGGATTATATTTGCTACTTGTTTTCAGTCTGTGACTATATTATCTGTTTAGCTGCTTTCAAGGAGCATTGTCTGCTACAAGCACCATTGTTAGAAGGTGGATATTAGTGACCAACTTATGCATTGTTTTTATTTTTCTTCTCTGGGGGGGTATTTTTGAACATCTGTCAAAAATTATTTCAGTACCCTAATTTAACTCTAGGTTTTTGGTTTTTACATTCTATAAGATTTGATTTGTAAACATAAATTTATATAATCAAGATGGGAGGAGGTATTTCTGAGTATTTGCTTCCTATAAAGCTACTTGGGCTGGGGAGATGGATCAGTCAGTAAAGTGCCAATTGCACACTCATGAGGACCAGATATTAGACAGTAGGATTCTAATACTGGTCAGACAGATCCTAGAGCAGGGCTGGCCAGCCTAACAGAATCTGTGAGGGCTGGCTGTGTTCTGGGAAAGATCCTGTCTTAAAAAGTTAGAAGGACAGCAATTGAAGATACCTTATAGCAAACCTCTGGATTCAGCACACAGATTTGTATGTATGTACACACAACACATACATACGCACATACCCCTACCCCTACAGATATAAAGTCTTTACAATTGGTGACTTAAGTATCTGGATGTTAGGGTTTTGTTTTTAGTTTTGTTTTGAGACAGAGTGTCCTGTAGCCCAGGACAACCTTGAACTTCTGAGTCCAAAACCCAGGCTTGGATTATGCAGTGCTGAGAATTAAACCAGAGCTCGTCAGGCTAGGGAAGCACTCTACCAACTGAGCCACCTCCCCAACATTGTTTTTATAGACTACAGATTTTTCTGTTGAGTAACCAAGGGCAACCTTAAACAACTTCTCCAATGAGTGCCAGAAATAGCAATACAAAGTTTCCACTACTGCAGAACATACTCATTTGTAGGTGTGGATACAAAGGACATTATCCAAACCTTACTAATATGCTGAACTAGAATTACGAGGAAGGTAGATTACAGTGAATAATGGGGCCAGCAGAACAGGAAAAATAGATTTGGCAATAGATTATTAGAATTTTAATAATCTTGATTAATGATAGAAAGTTTTTGACTGGACCCCATTAGGCATTCTAAAATGAATTTATATGAATACTCCATAAATACTTATCTGTTGTAAAACAATGCAAATGTACAGAAATATATGGAATAAAAATTTTCTCCTTTCATTACTCTGAGATTACTTGTGTTCATTCTTTCACATTCATTATGCATTTAATGTTGGCATAGGATTATAGTGAAGTATTTTCTGTTTACGGATAGGTTAATTTTTTAATACTGCAGACACATGGAATGCAGAGAAACAAAGCATTTACTGATTTAAAATTGTTCTAAAGAGAAAGTTAATCCATTTTAGTTGCTAATGACAATGTGTATTAATAACATACTATTTTTCGTGCAAGTGAAATTTGAAAATGCATTTCAGATATTAAACTTTTATATAGCTGTAGGAAGGCCTGTATATAAAGGGTCCTGGTGGTGGTGGTGGTGCACACCTTTAATCCAAGAAAGGCAGTGGTCAGCCTGATCTACAGAGTGAGTTCCAGAGCAGCAAATGATACACAGAGAAAACCTGTCTTGAAAAAGAAAGGACAAAAGGACTGATACACACACCAACTCAGAGATAGGAGAGCAGGTACTGGGTTCGGGGAGGTGGACACCAAGTCCCACCCCCTAACCAGGAAGCTATTTGCAATTGAAAGCTGCTGAGAAAGGAAAAATCAGTTTTCTCCCATGATGCCACTGCGCATCTCCCACACCCCAGGTCCAGCAGTCAGCCAAAACAAAAGACACTCCTTTAGAGCAGGTGCATTTTTATTAGGTATTTGGGGGTTTCCAAGACAGGGTTTCTCTGTAGATTGAAGGCTTTTCTGGCAGTCACTATGTCAACCAGGCTGGCCTCAAACTGAAGAGATCTGCTTGCCTCTGCCTTCCAAGTGTTGGGACTCAAGTCGGGCACTAACACCACCCACCATCCAGGTACGTTTTGTGTTACTGGAGTTATTTTTACTCTTTGTTCATTTCTAAGGGAAAGTCAAGAATTTGGGTGAGCAGGGAGGTGGGGGGGAGGATCTGGCGAAAACTGGGAGAGCATAAAAATACGACCAAAATATACTGTACTGAAATAAATGTTAAATGAAAATTGCACACAAGACACCCCAGAATGCATACTGGGTCAGTGGCCCAGACCTTGAATTCCTGCACTGAGGCCAATGTTTCAGGCCAGTCTACACAGTAAACTGCATCCTACCTCACAGGGCTCTTTCCAGTGCCCAAGTCGGGCTGCTATAAATGCCTCTAACTGCAGTTCCAGGGAATCCATATCACTGGCGTCAAAGGGCATCTGCACTCATATGCACAAGTTCATACAAAAAAAAAAAAAAAAAAGACTCCTATAGCTCCGTGACTGACCCTACATCAAGTATCTGCACTGAATGAGCAGTTTTGAGCTCTGCTTCTGAGAAAACCACTTTCCTGAGGAAGTTCATAATTTCAGCAAGAACTAACATGGCAGTATTTTTAGTAAATTACTTAATGGAGAACATGCACTTAAGAAAATCATCTTTCAGAATCAGTAACAGAATTCAGAGGTTGAACGCCTGACTAAAATATACTTGGTATGTATCTCAATTCCCCAGACTGCAAAAAAGTAAATAGGTTTCAAAGTATTTCAGTATACTTCTGTTTCTAACTGGGGGATTAGGAGGGACGGACAAAACAACTAGAGGTCCGTTAGCCTTATGGATGTCAAGGTGTTCTGCACCCTGCTTCAGTGCTGAAAGAAATGGTGGAACTCTAGCTGTAAATACCATTTACAGGAAGTACAACTCCACCACTTACTAGTTCCATGACATGGTCAAAGCTCTGCAATGCATAAAGTAAGAAAAACAGCACCTGTCCAATAGGTGTACATCCCATTTCAGTTTTCCCTACTGTAATTATGTTCCAGCATGAAAAATACATGGAAATGTCATTTTCAAGAGTTTACTAAGATTTATCCTCAGAATTACATGTGATATATTGGGTTACCCAAAGACCAAAGAATCCCAAGCAGAATCGACAGACAGAATTTAATATATGCACACGGTTGTATATATAATGCAGCATCACACCATGTAGGGCATTGACTTGGTTTATACATTCAGATCGTTTGAAACACTTCTTAAGGCTACGAAACAGAACATAGAAAAATAAACAGCAATATATTCAACACTTATAAAAGTGGTATGATAAAGAATATAAAGTACTATTCCTTTCAACACTTCAAAAGATATGTATAGATATGTATATGTTTTTACAAGTAACATCACAAATGATCACATCTTCACATGCTTATAAGTATTATTGTACTCAATGTAAGGCTAGGATCATTTTTCCATACATAAATTTTTTTCTAACTTTGTAACAATGCAATTTTTAAACCATTCAAGTAATTCGACCCCAAAGCTGCTGCTTCTCAGCATTAAGACATGCACCCACCCTCTTAACAGGATTTTTCTAAAACTTGTAATTTTAGGCAAAGTGGAAACTTTAAAAGAAAAAAAAATCCCAATTAGTGGGAAAGCCAATGGCTAAGTAGGAAAATCTTAGCTCTTTCAAACTGACATACTCAAGTGAGCCATTATGAAGATTTAAAAAAAAAAAAGACATAAAATAGGAAGCAAAATACAGTAAACAGAAATATAGCTTTCTCTTCAGCTACACTAAAATGGATCTTGCAAGTACCCTAAGTGAAAGAAAAACTTCACCTCATCTAAAATTGAAGGTAAAATGAGGCAAAATAAATATTGCTAGTTTCCAGGATGGCTGAGTATTTTCTAAACCAGAAATGTTTAGAAATGAACTGTATTGCACCGAGTCAATCACAAGCGAGTTTGCAGTTCACAGGCATTTTAGTTCACCCTTGGGCCAAGGAAAATGCTACGCTCAAAGAATGGTTTGCAGCACATAAACTGTCTCAGCACTGTGCATTGTGAAAAAACCTACTCCTGTCAGGTTGTAGCAGCTACGAACTTAGTCCTGCTATGAAACAAACTTGGAGGAAACTACATGAAGACTGCCAAGGAGTACACAGGGCAAGAATGGAGGATGTGCCTTGAGAGGAAGTAACTTGAAGAGACACAATACTGAAAGGAAGAAGCTGGGCCTAGTACAACTAAAGCACCTAAACAAAACAGATGAGCTTTGGTCGGTGGAAGCATTTCCTCAAAATGTATCCCATAAGGTTTCATCATTTCCCAATTACAATACAAAGAACTTTTAGTTGTCATTTTCCCCCTTTCCTTGTGTAGAATACAGTATGTCAAAATACAGTATGACAGGACAGTTCATGTGACGAAAAAAGGTTTGCTTGGCACTAGTCTGACCTTAGGATAAGGCAAAATCCCCTGGATGAATACACCTAAACACATACCTAAAGAAAACTGACCTTCATACATGATTGGTCATTTTAAAACTACTGAAGTCAGAGTTGCAATCCAGAGATCACAAGAAAGTACCACAGGCTAGAGTTCTTTCACTGCTGATGCATCATATCCCAGAGGTTAGGTAAGGAAACAAGATCATCAGTTTCCCTCAGGAGCTACTAACCACTGTTCTTCACTAAGGTGAGACAGAGTCACTGTAAGAAACCAAGCTTTACTCTTTCCTGTCCAATTTTTAAACATTTGCCCAGTCAGAAAAACAAGACATTGGAAACAGCTACTTCTTTTGGACTCCTGAGACCAAACATATATCAAACTTCTAAATCCACTTTATTATATCAAAAGGTGATTTTCATCTTGAAATTACGCAATAAAGCAAATTCTACATAAAAAGCATGGACTAAAAAGAAGCTCCTCTACAGTCCTTACTCCATAATCCAGCCACTTGATACTGAAGCACCGCAACACAGAACCTTTACAACCATTCTAGCTTAGAAGCAGACAACAAATTCCTTTAAACAGGTTCTCAGTTTTTTTCAGCACATCCTAGGCTATAAATTTTTTACCTAGCACCATCATTAATAAAATCTTTCAAAGTGCTCTCTAAAGTCCTATGTTACAAAATTTCTAAATGTTAACCACTACTCTAATCAGCAGTTACACAGACATGAGGGTATTTGGAACAACACAGAGGTAAACACCATCATTACAGTACAGTGGAGCTTCACTGAGCCTAGCTGACAGTCAAACAAGTTATCAGAGGACCCAAACTGTCTGCTTCCATTTGTCATATTCAAGTTAACTGTATTTGCTTTTAAGTAATCAGTCCCCCAAAACAAAAGCCACATCTATTTCTGATTAGGTATATTACACAGAACATGCAAAGAAAATCACTACCATACTACTAATTGCATAGCATTCAAGCTGCATGATCACAAGGTAATTGCAACATTTAAAAAAAAGGTAGATTTTCACATTGATATATACGAATAAGAAATACAAAGTACAGTTAGTTTCACAAAGTAACACAGATGAGTGAATACTGTGTTAACTTGTTTGAGTCCAATCTCTTAAATGAGAACAGAACGCAACATGCAAAGGAACCTCTAGTGAATACTGCAGACCAAAAAAGCAGATCAGACACGGCACTGATGGGGAAGAGCTACGAAAAGCAAAGTTAAGCCACCTCTAGCAGCATCCTCTAGAAAAACTAGAAGTCACAATCACGTTCTTTTTATACAGTAATTCCAGCTATGACAAGTTGAACATGCAACTGTAAAGTGATAAACATAACCAATGAGCAGGGAGGAAAACACTCTAAAGAGAAGCCTATCAAGTTAAAAATTTCAACATTTCTCACAAAATATTTAGAATCTGTCAGTGCATTAGTGTTAAAGTGGCATTAAAAAAACCTCTGCAGTTTTAACAGATGCAGATTATTCTAAAAATGCATAGCATCTACATTCCTTTCGAGTAGGCACCATGATATTTACAGCAGTGCGAAGAGTTCTGGATGGAAACAGCCGTCTCACCGGACTTCCTACTATTTCTTAAACATCAATTGTATGCAATCTCAAGTTCAACAAATACTCACCAAAATTCAAAAAATATACCCTATGGATATTAAAAGAACTATATACAACAATTCTGAGACACAGGTTAATAGGCTGCCTCGTGTGTAATAGTAGAGAGAAGACGTTATTCAAGTTTGACAGATACTGAGATGAAAGGCCTTTGGGTTGGAAGCATATTAAAAGACAACAGTGTTTGAGGCTGAGAACTGTTTGAGCCCAGTTTATGACTAAGGCATTGCATAATAAAATATACATTTCTATTTGGTGCAATGTTATGTTTTGGAATCTATAGTGTGTTGAATGCTTTACTTTCTTGTCACTTCAGTAAACGCTAAAAGCACACATTTCCAATGTTTTAAAATCAAACTTACACCAGAGGGGGGGAAAAAAAAACAAACACTATGTCTATGTTTTATATTGAGCTGTTTATAAAAAAATACTTGAAGTCATATTTACTTTTTATGGGGGCAGTAACCCAATAAACAGATTCCGAGTAAGAAAAAACACAATGCCAAAAATTCATCTGCCCCTTGAACTCATGTCCAAAGTTTCATCCTATTCTGGAATAGGAATTAAGGATAAATGGAGGAGAGAATTCCAATTTGGGTTTTTATTTTAATGTTTTTAAAGCCTTCAGAAATACTCCACCTACGAAAAGGCTTCAGCTCTACAATATGAGCAACAACCAGCCATTAAGTGTGCTGTCCCCTGTGGCCATCTCCCATCCCTGATCTCCTCCTATCTCCCCTATATGGGCGTCCTCTAACATTTCGATGATACTGAAAACCTTCATCCCGGCTTCTGTTAGGCTGCCCTTTCCAGGACTCCTCGCCTCTCACATGTTGATATCCACCTCTACCAGAAGAACCCCAATCACTTTTGTATTTCCTGCTTCCATAAGTTTGATTATAGAACTGCTTGGGTCTGCCACTTCTCAATATATTAGACACTTCATTCTCATCTTCAGAACTCTCTTCTTTTGGTCTTTGCAATCTATCCACAGAGTTGGCCCCAGAGCCAACGACATCAGCAGCAGTCTTGGGATCTTTCACTTTCTCTGGTTTTTCTTTCACACTCTGAATGGTCCTCTTAGGTTCAAGTTCAGCAGACATGGTTTCTCTCTCTCTGTTTAGAATCTGAGTAGGGGGATGAGCTTTTCCCTCTGTTCCAGGAGAACCTGAAGCCAAAGTAATGTCTGCCTTTTGTGTCTGGGATGACTGTTCTACTCGGCCTTCATGCTTGCTGCTCACACTTGCTTCAACTCTGGGTTCCGGAAACTCACCCACTGCCGAGACAGAGTCGCATTCTTTAGACAGATCTAGATTCTCCAAGGGCAAATCCAGTTCCCCTTTCTCATCAGAGGGCAAGACAATATTCTGCCTCATGACAGGATTTTCTACGAATCCCTGAAAAGGATACCCATACCAAACATGAGGAAAGAAAGGAGGTGCAATAGGAACGGGACCTAAGAATGGGTTAGGTCCAAAGGACGGTTGTGGGTACATGTTCTTGCCACTTAGTGATTCTTCATATTCAGCATGAAGAAGTTGCCCGGGATTCTCAGACTCAAGTTCAGGTTGGTAAGACAATTGTCCATGACCTTCAGACACCTGAGATGGAGGGATAACCAGAGGTGAAGAGAATGCAGGAGGTCCAATCTCTGCCTGTGGCATCTGTCCATTAACACTGGCCTCAGGATGCATAGAGTAGTGGGCATCAGTACAGGGACAGTCACTTTCACTCTGAGCAGGAGGGGCTTCTTGGAACCAAGTATTCTGAGGATACACAGGAACAGGGACCTTTGGGTACATCCTACAGGCTGCCATGTAGGCCTGGTGCAGAGGATACAGGTAAGAATGTGGGGCCCACATAGGATAACTGTATGCCTAGAAGACAAAAACAGAAAAATAAACAAATACTAGAGGTAAAAAAGCTGTCTTTCTGAAAGTATTTAGCTCAAGCCAAGTCTCTCATGCTTATAAAGATTATATACTCTAAGCACAAATACAAGATGATCAAAGTGATACACAACATGAACAGAACTGGAATCATATCACTTCATGACCCTGATCCCTGGGTCCAGACCTGATGCAGGTTAATAGGAAGCATTATTATCACAGCCACCAGGAGTTTAGTTAGACCTACTCACATCGTAACTCTAACCTGCCAGGAAAATGCTAGAACAGGACATGTTCTCCAACAGGACTAATTATTCTAGAAGCCCTCAAATTAATCTAATAACCAAGAATTAACAAATCAGACCTATTAGCAGAGGATAAAGAAGCTGGCTACTGGATTGGAGCACTTGATAGTTTATGTTTATAGAACTGCAGTATAAAGTCAAGTCAAAGATAGCAAAACACTGACTGACAGGGACAGTGAAGCTCTGTAGCCTCTTTCTAAGGAAAGCTATCCCCCCCAATCACCACTGCCAAGGCAAGTTCTGCTGTGAAAGTGAGCGATGTCCCCACCTTACAGAAAGAACAATGCTTTCTAAATATGTCACTTTCTCCAACCCTCCCAATGGTGGCTTCTAAGACACCAACTGGTTTGCAAAGGATGACACACCCAAACTTGCTAAAGTAGAACTTCAAACTAAGAGCTTTCATCTAACTCCCCATCGAGAACATTTCCTTGAGCAGTCCAGAAAATATGTTTGTCCCTTCAAGGCCAAACAGTCATGAATTAGAAGAACAAGTAAAAACTACAACCCGTTCCATAGACAAACATGAAAGGTAGCATGCAGTAAACCTTAGATTACCAATGCATTAAGAATTAAATATTTTAAATTTTACTGTTTAGATAGTGATAAGAAAATTAACTTTAAAGATAAAATATAAATACCTTTACACCAAGATTGAAGAAGAATCGAAGAATGTTCTTATCTGAAAATAAAAATTTTTTTTTTTTACTAAAACTACATAGTCAAAGCTTTTCTTTTCTTCATTATCAATCATTATAGCTCTAGTGACAAACTCTCCTGCCAGACTGTCTGAAGAGTAAAACACAAAAATGGAAACAGACAAAATCCAGGCTGTCCCCGGGGTAACTCTGGATTCGCCACACTATTCTCTGCACTAAGAGTTAGTCCCTGAATAGCTTAAATTTATTTTACTTGACTAAAATTCAATCTGGGCAAAAACTCAGATGAACACTGTATTTTTCATATACTATAGGTGGTTTCAAAAGATTATGAAAACATTGAAGAAATAGAAAGATTTCTATGAGCCAAACCAGTTATTAGTAGTACATACTTATTACCCAGAACCCAGGAGAGAAAGAGCAGAAAACAAGATGCAGGCAGCCTGGGCTGCAAAGTGACACACTACCTACAAAAGAAATTAAAGCCTAGAAATGATTGCAAAGCTGTAGAATTTATTTCTGGAAAGGAAAAAGAAAAGAAAAAAGGTACATGACAGGCTTAATTAAGCACAAAAACTCATTTTCTACTAAGACCAAACTAACTAGAATAGGCCTGAGCAATCACATGGTCCTGATTCAATAGCCAAACCTCTGCTCTTTGCTGAGTGAATCCCTTCTATGGCTTGGTAAGAACCAGAGCTCTGGCTTCTACTTCTATCTTTCCATTCCTCACTAACTCTGTTCGTGCTCAGGAAAAAAGCATGATGAAAGTGGAGGCCTCACCTTTCGGCAGGTCCTCGCCAGTCTGACACAGTGAGTAAGGTGGTGCAATGGCTCGGTCTCCCTTCTCACTACAAGGAAACCCAGGATAGAGTGGGTCTTGATAAAGGCTCATCGTCTGAGGCAAAGGCATCAAGGGCTGGTTAACTGCCTGAATTGACACAGGAACTGGAGAAGGTGTTAAATGCGCTTGTGACACAGCAGCATCGGGTCCCGTTGTCTGTGTCACTGACAAAATGGGAATCTGAGCAGGGACACCTAAGAAAGATGAGAACAAAAACTATAAAAAAATAGTTAAAGCCAGTTTCTTTTGAAATAAAGCTTGCATTAATTTCATACTACACAACTTGTGCACCTTGTAAAGCATGCAGCGAACAACCCAATCCATGAACTAAGTTGAGCCAGTGTCTTCCAGCTACAGTTCCCCGAAACTCCATGTAAGGTAAAGATCTGTGTAGGGAGTCCTAAAGGAGATGGAACAGTATGGCCTACATAGCAAACACAAAATGTGGCCAACAACAGAGGAACTGGCTCAAATGTCACAAACCCAAGATTATAAAAGCATATCCTAAAGAGCACCACGCAGTGCGGTTGGTCAGAAGCCCTGAGAGGACCCACACTCACAATTCTGCTGGAGTCAAGCTCTCACTCAACAACTTGAAGTCTCTCATTGGAAAGGAATTTTTGTTAGCTGGCTGGAAAATTTTAAAAAATTCTTCTCTAACCTGTTGGTCCAAAAGTTGTAGGTTCACTTGGCCAGGCTGGCACAGTGGCTGGTAAAGAAGGCACCGCAGGAGTGAGATGGACTTCTGGAGAGACTAAAAGGGGAGCTGGATTTGACAAAGATATATGTTCTGCTGGCTTCTTCAAGAATGGCAGGGCAAAAAAGGAAAAAAAAAAATCATTTCTCTCTGACACAAATTTTAGTAACAAATTTACCTTGAGTGAAGGATAAAACACCCTACTATAACACTAAGCATATAACTGTTCAGGTCAGTATCAGAGTTCACTCGCTGACAAATACCATGTAAACTCATTTCATGTTAACAGGTTGCCTAGTACAAGTCACAGGAAGAAACAACAAAAGCTTTTAAGGCAAGTGAACAAAATCATAGAAATCCCATTTAAAGTCGTAAGCTTCTTTTTAAAGAAAGATTCTTACACAAAAATTTTTAAAAAATGTACTTAAGTACATTCATTTTATGAATCCAAAGTATATTGATACAACAGTTAAGTATCTACTCTTACATAAGACCAAGAACCAAAATATATGCAGAAACTGAAGTGTGCTCATTTACTTGGCAAACTACTGGTATTTTTTTAAATGTATATGGAATAATTCATTGATAATGATGTAGATAACATCTAGATATATTAACAATAGAAATTTTATCTTCTTAATTTTCAAGCTGAACTAGCTCAAAATTAACAAGAGGTGCCAAACACAAAACTCAAAATCAAGTCACAGGAATGCCAGAGAATGGCTATAAAATGTAATTCCGTAAACTTCATAACATTTTAGACTACACAGAATGGCAAAAAAATTTAAGCACCCATATTATATCAGAAATGAATCCTTCCATTTACAATATAGATTTTTTCATATACAGAGAAAAGAAGTCCAGAAAGAAAAGAGCTCTGCTTGCCTAGTGCAGTAATGCTGTGGGATAACGCTTTTGTACTCTGTAAAGACTGTCACTTGTATCGGTTTAGTAAAACACTTATTGGCCAGTTTCAGGCAGGAAATATAGACGGGACAACCAAACTAAGAGAATTCTGGGAAGAGGAAAGGGAGTCAGTCACCAGTCAAATGCAGAAGAGGCAAGATAAGAATGCCTCAATGAGAAAAGGTACCAAGCCACTATTGCTAAACATAGACAAGAATTATGGGTTACATTTTAAGAGCTAGTTAATAATAAGCCTAAGCTAATAGGTCAAGCAGTTTATAATTAATATAATCCTCTATGTGCTTCTTTGGGACTGAAGGGCTGTGGGACGAGGCGGGACAAAAACTAGCCTCTACACAGTAACTTACTTGTTCTACAGGAGATGGGCAGTCTACTTTCTTTGTCTTAGATGGTGATGAAACTCTTGTACATTTATCATCGCTGACCTTTAAGAGCAAAAAAAAAATTACACTGTGATTAAGAGAACTCCATTCTGGGGAACTGTGGTTGCCTTTCTAATTTACTCGGAGAACCTGCTCTGGGAACCCACTCCCACTTAATTTTGTCTGCACATTGGTTTAATGTCATATTACTGGAGAGTTTTTATATGGGACTTCTAAGAACGTAAGTATCTCCTTTACAACAACACTCTATAGAGAATAAACACAGGCTAAGTGTGGAGGTGCATGTGTTTACTCCCAGCACTTGGAAGGAAGAGGCAAGAGGAGTTCTGTGAGTTCAAGGCCAGTCTGATCTACAGAGGGAGTTCCAGGACAGACCAGGGCCACAGAGAAAAATCCTGTCATGAAAAACAACAACAACAATAATAAACCCTGTTTTGAAAGTTAAGATAGGCTAACATTAAAATTTTGGGGGCTAGCCAGGTATAGTGGTACACTCCCAGCATCCAGGAGCAGAAGCAGGCAGATCTCTGAGTTCAAGGATAGCCTGGTCTACAAAGCAAGTTCCAGGGCAGCTAAAAAAAATAATAATAATAACTAAAAAAGAAAAAAAGAAGAAGAAAAAAAAAAATTTTGGTGGGGACGGCTCAGCAGCTAAAGTGCCACCAAGCCTGGAGCCTTGAGCTCAATTCCTAGGACTAATATAGGCTAACATAGTAGGAAGTAAGTAACTCCTGCAAATTGCCCTCTGCTCTCCACACATACAGCATGGTGTACAGACAGGCATGCATACACATTAAATAGATAAATGTTTTAAATATATTTAAAAACCTTACCTCCAGTGTGCTTGACTCGGGCTTTTTATCCACATGAGTATGGCCACGTAGGGAATCTGTAACAGATTAAGAATTAGAAAAATAAGGAGCATCAACGGTCAGTAAGATTTAAATAGAGAAAAACAAACACTGTCATCAAATCAATGATTGTAATGTCAGATATAGCTTTACTGTCTTTTCCCAGTAGTGATCCTTCTTATGCACAGTAGATAATCCTACAGCTGACGTCTGAAACTATGAATGGCAACTAACCTAATACTATGATTTTTTTCCTGTATTTATAAAGTCAGCCAAAACTAATATCGAAGTAAAACAAAACTACAACTATTCTGTAACAAGTTATGTGAGTATAACCTCTTGCAAAGGCCTCTTCATTTAAAGTATTCTGACTTTTTTGGCATACTCAATATGATAACATCACTACTATGAATGATGAAAGCATTACTGGAACACAAGCACTGCTACACCCAGTCAAAGTGATATTCATGACAGCTACAAAGGGACGAGTGTGCCAGCAACACATGCAGTAGGGGAACACTAGCCCTTCACATGTGAACAGGAAGCACCAGTGTATCAAAAGAAACAGCACTCAATTACACTCTTATAAATTTCTGGAATCCTTCGTTCATTTAGGATTTACAGACCACAGTTTACTTATATACCTAAAACTGCAAAATAAAACCACAAATAAGGCAGGAAATACTGTATGAAACTTGGCAAAAGTGTCAGGTGTCTTCAGTAATGAAGCAGTATACCTTTGTCCTTCCGTTCTTCTGCATCTGTTCTCCGCATGCTTCCTTTTCTATCCCTTGCATGTGAAGACTTCCTCTGGACACACGAGTTGCTATTCTGAGGGGGCTGACTGACTGATGGGCTCTTTAAAATAAAGTCACACTTTGCATTAAAATATTACGAACATGAATACAAGTTCTACAAATAACATTTATACTTCTAACCAAAAATCTCAAAATTCACACCCATAAATTTTTAATACTTTAGAATCTAGTTGATAGGTAGTTACAGATATCATCTAGCATCCATATTCAAATATATGCTCTAAGTCTATTACTGAATTAAAGTATCATGTAATCAGATTTATCAGCCTAAATTAATAATTCACGTATCATTTTAAGAAATCACACTGATCAAATTGTTATCTTGCACTTAATATTCTTTGCACAAAAATAACTTCTATACTAACCTTCCCAGGGTGCCTTGTGAAGGGAAATATATCAATCAATTAGCAAGTATCACTGAAGTGATATAATCAAGAACAAATCCTCTGAGGCCTGAATAACCCAACCAAAACAAAGAAAAAACAGTAAGTTGTTGGTTTGGGTTTTTGTTTTTTTTTTAAACCCCATTTTTTCAAGACAGGGTTTCTCTGAGTAGCCCTAGCTGTCCTGTAACTCACTTTGCTGGCCTCGAACTCAGAGATATGCCTGCCTCTGCCTCCCAAGTGCTGGGATTAAAGGAGTCAGCCACAACTGCCCAGTTAAAGTTGAATTTTTAAGATAAATTATCATTGAAGGTGCTAGATCTCTGTCATAACACTCTTAATCCACAGCAGGAAGGAGGTTTAATGTTCTATTTCAGTAAACAAACCTAAGCCACAATACCAAAGTTTCAGTTAAAAAAAAATTAAGTTCAGCATCATTATGATACTACAAACTGTGTACCAAGACTTCTAAAGCTAACCTTTAAAATTTCTACATACGTACAGAAAGGGCAGGAAAAGCCTGTTCATCCCGGTTCTGAATCTCATACAATAAACGAGACTCTTCAATAGCTTGTTTCTCTCTGCGTTCTTCTGGGGAGAGGCCAAAATAGTAAGATTCACGATTCATGTGATCAAAATCCTCAGCTCTTTCACGATCAGGTTTTCTGTCAAATAAAACATTCTTTCAGGAAAAAAAAAAGAGACAAATGTGTAGAATACAAAGATGCAATGATCTTTTCTGCGGTCCAAATATTCAACTAAACAACCACACAACGCTTTGTAACTTAGGACAGCTAGCAACAAATACAATCAGCACTTAAAGCTACGTTACAAAGTTAGATAAAACTGACAATGGTGCACAATAAATGGCAAGTTATTTTACTCACTTATTTAACTCACTTCTTTCTACATGATACAGAAGTAACTGAATTTTTTTCCTGAGTGCAGAAATATAAACACTATATATATATTCCAATACTATCATAAAAATTTACTTTCAAAATTAAGATGAACCCTCAAATGGCTTAAGGTTTGTCACTAAGTCTGGAAATTGGAGTTCAATACCTGGAATTCATATGAATAAAGGAGAATAACAACACCTACAAATTTTATTCTGACATCAGCAAGTGCAATGTAGCCAACCTGCACCCGCACAAATAATGAAAGTTAACTAGTTAAAATGTGAAGGAAAAAAAGGCTTAAGAGAAGCCTTTCCTGTTCTAAATGTAATAACCAGATGAGACACAAAGACATCCTAATTATTGGCTACAGCACCAAGAAAAGCAGAGAACTGACAGCAATGATGTGTATCAGACTGGGATACTGTCTGCCACTGAAACCTCAAGGGAACTTTGGTAAGAGAGAAAGATCACAAGAAATGCAATAATGCATTAACTAACAACTCTAATATTCATATATGGGTTGTAGCAATTAAAAGCGGATGAAGGGCTGAACATGGCTGAGTAGGTAAGATGAATGTCTTGCAAAGGAACCAGATTTTGTTTCCTAATACCAACACAGCAGCTGACAACCAACTGTAACTCCAGTTCTACAAGATCTTATGTCCTCTCTTCTGACCTTCTCAGGCACTAAGTGTGCACAGACAATGCACTTATACATGTGCTTATACATAAAAACAAACATTTCTAAAAGAGCAGTATGGATACTATTTCTATCATCTCTATCACTTGTATAAACAAGAAATCAAACACAAAATTCAAAACTTAAAAATAATTGAGATTGTGGATACTTTCCCTGCTGATGCCTGGTCAAATTACACATCTATCCAATGGAGCACTCACAACAGTAACAAAATAAGAAATTTTATTGTATCCTTTCATTTCAGGCCTTTCAGGTTCAAACACCACCCAGATTACTTTGTACTTATGACTACAAAACTTTACATTTTAAATTTGTAATTTTGTATAACATAACAAAAAAATTGAAAATAATGTAAGTGGTCTTGGGAGGGATTTAAACGGGAAAATGGGGACAAAGTGGAATCAAGAAAGATTTTTTTAGAATATTTCTTCTGGATAATACAGTGGCCAAGAAATTCAAACAGAACGTGCACGTTTCTCAATTCCTGTGGAGGCAGAAGTGGTTAAAGCAGGACTCATTCTCAAGTTTTCACCCACAGTTATCTCTAGTACAGCCTAAAGATCTGTACCACATACTACCATGGAGTGAGAATTAGAGTTTTCCAGCAAGTTCCTCCTCCTCCATGGTTATACTGTGACACTGTCCACCTTTTTTGTTTATAGTATCAGCTGGATAAGTACTTTCCTGCTTACATGACTCCTGGATTTTCTGTGGCTATTTCTTAAATATTTCTGGTTGTCCTGTTCCCTGATAGGAGAATTAAAATTGCTCAGAATTAAAATTGCCCTGAATTTTGAAGAATCCAAATCGTACAGAAATAGGGTTAGGTTTAAATTTTCAGAAGTCAATGGCAATTGGTAATAAACTAGGTTGTTTTATACTTCTTTTACCCTTGGTCTAACATAAATGATCACTCTGTCAGGGGGAGAAGTTAGTAGAGGTTCACAAGAGCCTATTCTTTATTGAAGGTGTATTTTACAGATTCCAAACTAAAATCAGCCAGCGTGCTTTAAAGATGTGTTAACCGCAGAACGAAAACCAGGATATGTGTTAAGTTTGGGAAGAGGTTTTGCTTTTGTTTTCACAGGAGAGAAGCTATGGATACCATCAATACTCAATTCAAGCAAGAGAAGATCTTTTGATTAGAAAAGGTGATAGACAATTAATTCATCAGCTGATGTTGCAATTCAACCTGATAAAAGGGAACACTCAAATTAGGGTGGGGGCAGGGTTTTGTTTTCATCTTTCCGGGAAAATAAAAACATCCAACTGAGAGACCTAAAAACCTTTGAACAAATAAAGCATTGAAAAAATAAGGGAGAACCATGGGGGGCAGGGGGAATACCAAAAATAGGAGTAATCTGGCCTAATGTTACTTCCTACAGGATAAAATTTCATAAACCTGTCAAAATGTCTATTTTTGCTGGTCTCTACATAACAGGTGGTCTTTAAGTAGTTCTGACTCAATTAAGAACTAAAGCTGGCTTTTGGAGTTGGACTGTGGCTCTCTTCTTTTTAGGCCCAAGCATGTTTATTAAAAGAAAGTTCAAAGTCCCTCTCTTATCAAGGGACACCTGGTATGGGACAGAAGAAAATATTATATTGTCATTAATCTCATACCTCTCAAATTCATTATGACTCCTCGAAACTTTTTTAGATATAAGTATTATCTAAAAATTTAAACTTCCTGTTTTAAATTAACAATATTATAAAGTACTAACTAATGCTAACCTTAGGTTTCATGTAGCTTCCTGTACGTGATTTCAGGCTTGAGTCAGAAGCTGATATTAAGAAATTGAGCCTGGATATCCCAGAAGTATTTAATAGATTATGGTCCTCCTTTAACCACCATAAGATTTACAACACACGACAGTATGAAGTGAATGATAAACATTTCTAACAATCTCTGAAGTCTCTAAAAGAACGATAGGGCCCCACAATAACGATTCTCCCCAGTTTGTGATCATGCCACTAAGTCCATAAACACCACCCAAAGATCAACTTTGGACTACAAATTGCTCAGGACAATTCTAAGGGTCCCCTAAAGATGCCAGTCATTCTCCAGACAGAAGGAAGTAATTCTGAAAACACAACACCCACATTCCCAAGACATGGGGTAGACTGTTTTTGGTCTTTCACTGGGTTATGGATATGTGTCATCACATAAGTGGGGTTAGTTACCAGTTGTCACTGGGTATGATCAAAAAAGGGGGGATAGACAAGGCAGGATAAAAAGGTAGATTACTGAATCTACTTTGAAACTAAAAAAAAAAAAAAACAACTACTAGTTTTAAATAATTTACATTGCTATAGATTTTTGTATACTTATACAAATTTAAAGTTATTTTTGTTATACTGTATGTTTCTATTTCTGTATACTTCTATTATTCTGTATGTTTCTATATACGTTAAAAATTTGAAGTCATTGTCCTTATACTGTTTCTATTTTTTGCTTAAGGTATTACCTATACAGCTTGGACCTATACAGCTTGTTTAACTATGTTTTTAGTCCTTAAAAGCTATTTAGAATAATAAAGAAATACAGATTAACAGTCACTTGTAACTATCTAACTTAGAGTCATGTGATTTTCTAGGTACACAGATATGTATTTCAGATAGATAGGTACTCTTCAAACACTTCAAAGACCTACAGAACATGGCATTTAAAATGTTTTAGTAACTTAAGACTTTTCTTTCCATGAGACTCTCTGCTCCCGGTGGCCACAATCTGCTTCCCAAGAGGATGATGAACATTAAAGACACTCCATATGAAAATGTGCACTTTTTGTTGCATAAACTCGCCATTAGGGCAAGAAACTCCCCTTGTCTCAACAGCTGACAATACACCGTCCATACTGAAAAAGCAGGGCACAAAATAAGACAATGGCTGAACTTGGCAGAACAGGGTAAGACAGTCTGGTGTGGGACAACTGTCTACATTCTGTCAATTATATTTTAAATAAACGCTGATTGGCCAGTAGCCAAGAAGGAAGTATAGGCAGGACAACAAGATGGGAAGCAGAGGCAGGTCAATGAGAACAGGAGAATTCTGGGAAGGAGGAAGCCCATTCATCTACACTCCTGACCCAATCACAGAAGAAGCAAAATGTGACTGCCTGCTGAATAAGGTACTGAGCCACATGGCTAATAAAGATAAGAATAATGGCTAATAATGGGCTAATATAAGTTATAAAAGTTAATAAAAAGCCTGAGCTAGTGAGAAAATCAGTTTATAACTAATGTAGACCTCTGTGTGATTTCTTTGGAACTTAATGATTGCAGGAACCAGGCAAGAGAGAAACCTCAGTCAACAACAGTACTTCAAAATTTCTGCTTCATAGAAAAGTCTATCAGATATTCTAGACTGTAGGCTAAAGATGGATGCTGGCATTAAAAGTGTGCACAACCACCACCTGGCAATACTTTTCAATACTACATTATAAACAAACACCAACAAGACATTGTAACAAAAAAAAAGGCTATAATAAAACACATACAATCCCTCTCATGACTTCTACTTCTCTTGAATTCAGGAAGGTTACCTTATGATCTGTGAGGGTGTCCTACTTAGATTCTTATGCTCACTGGAGGATTTTTGAGACTGGGACCCTGAAGAATGACTAGAGAATGCATGCTGTCTTACACCCGAAGAAGGATGTTGTAGTCGAGGAGGTAGTGCTGATGGGGCTTTTATTGGCTTGCTTAGACTCTTTGGCCCTCTATAATCCGTATCTGTGAAAAACACAAAAAGATCTCACAATTTCCCTGGCGTAAATTAACAACAAGTACTACCATCATAATCTTAAAAAACTTTGTTGTGAATTTACCTGAATTAGACTTTTTCATCTTCTTTCCTGACACTGTGTTCCAGCTTTCTGGGGGAGGTGGCTTGAGGTTCTTCGGTGTATGTCTTCAAAGTAAATGAAATCTTTATTAGTAATATCGCATGATCTCAATATGAACACGGCTGGAGTGAGGGCTCAGTGGTTAAGAGCACTGGCTGCTCTTCTAGAACCAGAGTCCAATTCTCAGCACCCTAGCTCACAAAGGTCCTAACTCCAATGCTAGAGGATCCAATCAATACCCTCTCCTAGCCTCCTCAGGCAGCAAACATGCATGCACTGCACTTAACATGCCGACAAAACACTACATCCTTAAGAATCAACATTAAAACACATATCCTGCGTTGATATTAGAAACTTTCTATCTGCAATATTTGTAAATTTTAGCCAGGCATACTAGCACGTGCCTAGTCTACAGTGAGCTCTACAACAGTCAGGTTTATGTAGAACCAGTCCCCAAAATAAATATTTATATTTATTTTAGAGAGAAAAAAAGAGAAAGAGTAAATTAGCAAGATGCAACACATCCTTAATCCAAGTCCTCCTGGAGGCAGATGCAGGTCTATTTCTGTGAGGTCAACCTGAACTATACGCAGCTTTCAAGACAGGCAGTGCAACCAAGTGAGATGTTACAAACAAACAAAACAAAACAAGGTTCATTAAAATTACTAAGTAAGGGCTAGGTAAGGTGACCTTTAATCCTAGCAATATGGAGGTAGAGGCAGGCAGATCCCTGAATTTGAAGGTAGCCTGGTCTACAGATAAGCTCCAGAAAAGCCAGGGTAACACAGAGAAACCCTGTCTCAAAAAAGCCAAAAGAAATAAAATATAGGGAAGTAGTAATATTTATATTGGAGTTTGCTGTATTATATACTTTACCGTCATATATAAATTTGCTTTTTTTAATAAAGGTTAAGGTGTAGTTTATTACCTTTTCCTCTAGTAAAGGGAGCAGTAATTCAAACAAAAGGTGCACTAAATACTCTATACACCTGATAATACTGACATTCTTTAAAAAAGGTTTCGCTATGCAGCCCTAGTTCACATCAAGTTTGTCTACCACCCTGGCCCAGGAAATCTGCTTGGCTCTACTTCCTGAGGGCTGGAGTTAATGTCATACACCTCCACACCCAGTCACTGACAAACTACAGACTGCATATAATCCTGCACTAAGAAAATAAAAAAGAATATGGTGCCTGTTCTATAACTCCATACTTTAGAATACTCACTAATTTATGGTGATTTTTAAATTTTTTTTTCTCAATTTGATTTTGATGAAGAATATATTTTAAAACTAGCCAGTAAAATTAACTCGCATTTCCGAAAATGCACCAACAAGCAAAACATTAGATTTAAACTCAAACTACTTTTCTTCTTCTAGGGGCATGTATGTGTGCGTATTTGTGTGCTGCCTGTGTGTATGTTATATGTGTGCATGTTTCTATCAGGTTTTTCAAGGTACATCTCCATGAACTTGAAGTTCATTCTACATGGCTAGCTGAGCACCAGAGATTCACCTACTTCTGATGTCCAATACTGGTGTTACAGGCATACACAGCTATGTCTGGCTTTTATTCAGAAGTTAGAGATTAAAATTGAGTTCCTGGTTTTGTTACTGTTTATTCTGTTTTGCTTGGTTAGTTCTATTTTTAGTTTTTATTTTTGTTTTTATTTTATTTTTTGAGATGGGGTCTGTATACCCCTGGCTGCCCTAGACCTCTACGTAGACCAGGCTGGCCTTGAACAAGTTATCTGCATACCTAGCTTCAAAATCAGTTCCTTTGCAAGGAAACCAGTATTCATACCTGCAGTAGGCTAAATCAAAGAGTTAGCAAACACCTCGGCTGAAAAATACATACTTTTTTCCCGGTTCTTCTGATAAAACTGGTCCATTCTCAGAATGAATGCCATGACTGTCTGCATTAGAAAATTTTCCATTATGATCCAACCTAACCTGTTGAATACCAAAAAGAAAAATCAGACACCCAATTCATTTTAATACATACATCAGTAGCTCATTTTTAAATGAGTTATCAAGCCACCTATATATTAATTGCTTATGATTTCAAATAAATTTAATTAAAATAAAATGGACAAAGACCCAACACTCAGGAGGCAGTGGCAGTAGGACCTCTGTGAACTTGAGGCCAGCTTGGCCTACAGAGTTCAGAACCAGGCAGGACTATACAGTGAAAACACTGTCTCGAAAACAAAACACAAAGCATCAACACCAAAAACAACAAGGACAACAAAAAATTTTACAAACAAATTTCAACATTAGGATGATTCTACTTGTATTTAGCATAAATGAATTGTGCAATCCAAATAATAAACAGTCAAATTTTAGTTGATGGTTTCTTTAGAAAATAAGATAAAGTCACTTTCTCTTTTAGTAGAAATCACTTACATGGCATTTATCTCCAACTTCATATTGTAATCCAGCAGCAATGGAATAATCACGTTTCTGTTGAGCTGTTAATTTAAAAAAAAAAATCAATAAAATACCAACTTTATCTTCTTATTTTCAAGTGCTACAAGGCAATTTTACAGAACATTCAGGTTTAACTTACCTTGTTTGGACTTCAGCCAAATTTCATACTCCACATTTCTATAGACTGCTGGGTTGAGCGACTTAAGAACCTTTCTGGACAGAGGAAGGTCAGCCACGGTCCCATTGTTCTCTGGGTTCTAAATAAGCAATGTCAGACCACCAATCAACATAGAAATGCATTTAAAACATTGTTTCAAATATGCACAACAGCAAAAGAACAAAAAAAAAAGAAAAAAGCAGGAAGCAGCAAATAAACTCCTTTTTTCTTTTTCTTTTTCTTTTTTTTTTTTTAAGAGAAATGCTGTTTAATGGTAAAGCTTAGCACATTCCAGCACCAGGACTGGTGTGCAGTTGAAGCAGCATGGACGGCTGAGTGATGCCATGGAGCCTCGTCACATGGCGAAAAGGATGAGGAAGGTGATCATGAAACAGAAGAGGCCCATGGCCTCAGACAGGGAAAAGCCCAGAAGGGCATAGGAGGAGAGCTGTTGCCTGAGAGACAGTATAGCCAATCAAGCTACCAAACACTGTTCCAATGCAAGTCCCTGATCCAGTCACACCAGCACCAATAAACATGGTAGGCTGTGTCAATGTCCTGGAAAACAACACAAGTCCTGAATTCCCATCCGGCCACTTGGAGAGGGGAGCAGCTGCAGGAAAGCTGTCCGGACCCAGGTCTGATTAGACCTCGGTACAGAATCAAACCAGAACAAGCAAGGCCTTGGTGGTCTGCATTTTTCAATCTCCCAGCTTTAGCCCTTGGTTTCAGTGCTAAGCTCCCCCAAATAAGTTTCTTACTAACATAGAACCCCAACTAAGGAAAATGACCATAAAATTCTTATATACTAAAGATTAAGTTAAAAATACCTCACTGCCTGAAGGCTTAAATCCATTCACATCAGTAGCAGCAGTACTCTTACTCCTATAAAGGAACAAAAAACAATTAGGAACGAGAAGACATATTTGCATACAATCAACCTTTCTTTTGTTTTGTTTTGAAACAAAGTTTCTCTGTTTAACAGTTCTGGTTGTCCTGGAACTCACTTTGTAGACCAGGCTGGACTCAACTCAGAGACCCCGCCTCCTGAGTACTGGGATTTAAAGGCATACATACTGTTATACTGTTAATGTAATCAACTTTTTTTTTTTTGAGACAGGGTTTCTCTGTGTAGTTCTAGCTATCAGGCTGGCCTTGAACTCACAGGTGTGTACCACCACCTGACGTGTAATCAACTTTTAACCTCAAATAAAACACTCTAATCAGCTACATACCAAAATGTGAAGCTTTAGTAAGTTCTTAAGTTTTAGTATATGCAAATATATATTACACATATATAAAGTGGGTGAGTGTGCATATATAAAATCAGATTTATTACTATTAATCCTTACTGGCATAATAAAAAAATGGGGGTGGCAGGATGCAGTATTGAGTGGGTAGAATAACAATCTACAAAAGATTCAACATAAAACTTTCACTAAGTACTAAAAACTTTTACAAAATTGTTATAACCAAATTATACCATTTATAATAAAAATTTGTTACAGATGTCTAAAGAGTCATTACCAACCATTTTCTAAAAAACACTTCCTAATCCTCAGTACAACCGAAGAACCATCATCAGCCCACCTTTCATTCACTTACTATACAAGTATGAAAGCCTACTATGTGCTGCTCACTACAAAAACTGTGCCTATACAATCCAGTAAAAGTAAACACAAACTAGGTAGTCAGTACATAAGAGCTACTATGTACTATGGCAAACAAAGGCAGCACGCACAGCAATGCAAGATAAAATACAAACTGGGAGAGGGAGGTCTTGCTGAAATAGATGCCTCTGAATAAAGACAGGTAACAAGACAGTATATCATATCTAGTACTCCGTACAAAGGAAGAGCCCAAAGCTGACAAGAGGCTGAAGAGGAAAAGGGCCTATGTAGCCCCTTCAGTATCAACTCTGCTGTCCTACTTCTCAAGAAATCAACCTCTAGGTTTCAAAATAACCTCCAAATATTCACTAAAGGGAGCAAGAGCCAGAAGTCTAGACCAGAAATCATTCATCATTCCAAGTACACTTCAAGATCCAACAATATGAAGGTGAAAATAAACCTAGAGCATATTACACCTCTTTCCTCCTAGTTATCTCACTAAATGGATCTATACTTGAATATCTACACAGTATTCATCCTCTCAAAACCAATGTGACAAAAAGGTCCCGTCCCCCCCCCCCCGCCTTCTAGTACAGGAACTCACACTGAGGGCCTCTCACAAGCTAAGCAAGCACTCTCTCTATATATGCCATATGTAAGTATGTATATATACATGTATGTAAGTAGCTAAAGCAATGTTAATGTGCATATATATTATATATATTGTATAGTGCATATATAGTTATACACACACACGCAGCTAAAGCAACTTTAATATAATGAAAAGGTAAGCTACATTTCAAGGACAATATAAAAGGGAAGCCAAGCACAAAAAGACCACATACATCCTAGCACATACCTGCTCCCCTTCCCAGATGTCTAGAGTCACATCCTGGATTTGCTTCTATAACATTACAAACATCTACAGCATTCAAGAGACAAGTTTAAAGACTCTCCCACTCCAAGTATAGGAAGCAAGTTAAAACAATTTATCTAGCTATTTCCTAATTTCTCTAACACATCTGGATCAAGTTATGTGTCTGGAGAGGAGGGGTAATTTCTATTTGTGCACAATTAATCAGCATATGTTAGGACAAAACTGACAACAGTAAATACTGTTCAAGTATAAATAATGGTCAAATCTTCAGTTCAAATCAGAAAGTTTTAATTCAACAAATCTCTAGAAGCCAAGCATGATGACATACACCTGTAATGTCACTTGGAAGGTGAAGACAGGACAATCGGGAGCTTAAGTCATTCTTAGCTACACAGTGAGCTCAAGGATACCTAAAGCCTGTCTCAGAAACAGGTTTAGGATCCTACAATGCTCTTGCAGAGGACCCAAGTTCAGTTCCCAGAACCTAGTCAAGAGGTTCACAAGGACCCAAAACTCTAGCAGCAAGGAATCTAATGCCTTGGCCTCTACAAATATCTGCGCTCACTAACCACATACGCACACAGATACAGAATTTACATACTTTTTCAAATAAGAAAACAAATAAAAACAAAAACAAACATGGATCCACTAGAGGATGCAGCTCACTGGTATAATTTGCCTAGATAAGACTCTGAATTCACTCCCTAACACAGAAAAAGGAAAAAGTCTAGGGTCCAAATCAACAGACATACATCCACTTTAAGGCATATTTGAAAGAACCAGGGATCCCGCTAAAATCAAGGTGTACCTCTAGTGTCACATGTACAGCCATGTTCTCATGCTTCAGCAAGAATGTTAAAGAGGACTTTCATAAAAGATAAACTTAACATTTATCTAAGACTTAACATCATAAATTAACACACAGCACACAATGAAACATCTGTCTCCCTTACATGCTACCAGGTAACTCTCACAGACTGCCCTCCAAGAGAAAACACTGCAATGCCCTCATTTTAAGCTACCGAGGCATCTTTAGAGAATTTAAATATGCACCTCATCTACCTAGCTAGCAAAAAACAGACATTCGATATGTCGAGGGCTGAGAATCTTAATCTGTGTAAGCCGTCTCAGTGACTATAAAAGATGTTTATCTGTAACCTTGAGGGATTATCTCACATAACACCACACTGAAACACTCCTCATTCTAAAAAAAGGTGGCAGAAGAAATGGAAGAAAACTATAAAAAGTCACAAAGATCAAAACAAACATTTTCCCATCACAGGACATGTAAACAATAGTTAACTTTACAAATGTACAAGATACACGCACAGGTGGATCAAATCTATTCCACATATGTGTATTAATTACATACACACAAATTGCCATTAAATAAATCAACCTTCTAAGATGCCCCTATGTATAAACTAGGTCAAACTGACGGCAGCAATAAAGAAAGTTCCCTGCAGGTGGTATCTATGAGCACACCTTAGCACAGGGCATGTTCTTAGGTGACACTGGAAAGGAGAGGTAAGACTGAGATGGATTCTTACTTGCAGCTGTCATCCTCAGAATCTGATATTTCACTATTGCTTTCATCAGCCACGTCAGACGTTTCTAGTCCCATCATGATTTTACTAACATCAGTTTTAAATACCTTCTCATACAGCAATTCATAAAGGAGAGCTGCAATTAAAGAGGCACAGTATGCAACATTATATGCATGTTTTGAAAACAGGGAAAGTGTGACACAGTACCACTCAGGCTTCCAAAATCCTTAGTAGGTATATATAAAACCTTAGAGTTAATAGCGCCACTTGATCTGAAAGATACCTAGAAAGCAACAGGAAATTTTATCTGTGCATATTATGTTTGAAACCATGCTTTAGAATACATATTTAAGGTACAATTAAAAAGTATTAGATCTATGATGCGAATAGGACAGGAAAGTGAAAACCACACAGTGAGCAATTACTTCGTTCCACACACTCTACTTAAGCTCCCTGTGTCCTCTTGTTTACTTCTAGCACATGAAGCACTACCATTTTCAGTCTACTGCCTAGGGATGTCACGCAAAAGGCCTAACCCAAAGGTTTCAGATAGAAAAGATTAAGCAAAATTAAGTTTGTAGATATGCAGAACATTAGAGTACACTAGCTGACAAGTCAGAAGATTGGACTTCTCATCTTAGTTTTCCCAGTGACTGGAATATTAGATAAAGTACTCATCGGGCTCTGTAAAACATGACGGAGAAGGCTCCCTGTAATCTAGCTTCATATTTTAACTTTATACACAATGAACTAAAAAAAAAAAAAAAAAAAACTTAGAAAATATTCTTAGGGACTTGGAAGATGGCTCAGTTGGTAAATACTTGGCATATAAGCATTAAGAGCATGGTATGGATCCCCAGCACTCACATTAAAAAGCCACGTGTGGCACCATGCGCTTATTATCCTAGCGCCAAGGAGGTGGAGACAGGAGCTGCTCTAGTGGTTGCTGGTCAAATAGACCAGCCAAAAGGTGAGCTCCAACCAGATTCAGTGAGAGATCCAGTCTCAAAATTTAAGCTGGAAAGGACATCCAATGTTGACCTCAAGCCACATCACTCACTGTCCACCCCCACATTTTATACACATGCACACGTAAGACAAAATGGGGGGAGAGATTGACCTTTGGCTTTCACATGCATATATACACCCACACATACAAACATTTATAATAGGTACGCTAACACAAAAAATATATTTTAAGTCATCCCTGAAGGAGAGAATATTTTGATTAATTTGAAAAAGTTCTAATAACAGGGAAAAAGTTTACCAAAAAAATTAAGAAATATTCAAAACCATGTAAACTGTAATACTCATTTATTTATTACAGTGCTCTTCCTGAAACTAAGTGCACTAAGTTCATGCTCACCATCTAAGTGGAGCCCCACAAACCATCTCACAGACTATCTTCCAGATTCTGGGTAAGAGGTAATAAAGTCTCAGAATAACCCACAGTCAGTATAGGGAAAGCACTCTAAAAAGGCTTCCTCTTTCCCGACACTGAAATGTCCTGACTTTAGCCAGGAAAGTAGGAGATGCCGCCCAAAAGATAGCTAATAAATATTCCCACCTCAAATATAAAACTTGTACTTTCAAAATGTTCACACTCATACTTTTACTGGATACTTAAGAGTAGAAAAAAAAAAATCGGGTGTGGTAGTGCATGCCTAATTCTAGTAACTGGGAGACAGAGACAGGTGGTTAGTCAAGGCTACATAGCAAGACCCTGCCTCAGAGAACAAAAAGGAAAAATAAGAAAATCAACTACATACAAAACTACTGCTCATGAGGAAAAGTCACTTAAAGCAGGGAAAGTGGTGATTTCTCTTCTCCTAAAATAGTATTCTCACACATGTGGGAGGGAAATTTCATCAACCAGGAAATATTTAGGAAAACCTGTAGAAACTGAGTATCAATGGGGGCTAGGGTGCTAATAAGCATCCTACAAAGCACAGGGAAACACCCCAACAGAAGAATCTGGCCAAAAATCTCTACAGTGCCTAAGGTAAGAGACGCTCCTTTCAAATAAAATACAATCAAATGCCTCATTTGTTCACTATATAACTTGAAAAATCAATACAAATTCTAACTAAGCTTAAGCTATGATTCCTATGTTTGAACACAAGAGTATACTTACACTGACACATAGCAGAACTATCTTTATATGTTATAGGATAGACAATATCATAATGATTTCCATTCGAAAAACACAGTAACACCTGAAGAGAAGAAAATAAGCAACATTTCAGTCAATCACACATTTAACATTCACAAAAAAACTGTTTACAAAGCCTCTGAATCACTCATTTTCAAAATCATATTTCAGAAACAACAAAGCTCCAATGTCACACTACAATACACCATTATTATGGTGAAAAGCCAGACTGCACTTACATCAGGAGTTTCAAGGCCAGTCTCCACTATACAGTGAGTTTGAGGCCAGCCTGGGATATTTGAGACTGTCTTAAAAAACGAACAAGTGCTGATTATAGTTGTGCATCACTATGTATGTTTGAAACATGCCACAGACCAAAACACTGCAGATGGAACGCTGAGATCAAGTCCCATGAATACTCACCCCTTATCTCCCCATCCTTAAACGATAGCATTTCATCACTTCCTCTCCCCCCTTAAACACAATTAACACACAGTATCCTTCACCTGGACCTGCATGAATCCACTAAACTAATATTCTCCTCAGTGAATCAGCTGGTTTCTTTTCTTTCTAGGCTTCATAAAACTTTTCCACTGTTCCTACTTTATGACCACAAAATGCAGTGATACTGCTGCTACCAAAATGACCTTTCCAGTGGGAAACAGGAAAAAACAGCAGACTACTTAGTATCAGGATGAAACAGAAACAACCTTGGTCACATAGACATCCATTTTTAAAAATTATGACTTGACTAATTTTAAAGTAACAATATAACTTTCATATAGCAATACTTCAAAAGTCATTTAAAATTACAGCTTAGGAGGTCAAGATTCCAATTAAGAAGCTTTTGTTTAAATATTTTTTAAATATTTCAAAAAAGTCTTACCTTTTCAGGAAAATTATTTTCAGTTACTTGTGAAGGAGAAACATTTGGCTCCTGATATATTACAAAATCTTTCCTGAAAATAAAACTCAGATATTACTTTTCAAAAAATGTATTTCATTGACTTATTCATTTATCTGTGCATCAGGCAATATTCTAGGCACTGAAGACAGAGCAGGGGAAAAAAAGAAAATGAAGTAACTGCACTATAAAATACCAAAAGTAGCGCTTCCAAAAAATAAAATCTCAAATTAATTCATACATAAGCTATATAGCATAAATAACTTGAAAGATTAATTGTAAAAGGAAACCTGGCACCCATATAAACTCAAATCCTGTTCCTGGGGCCATTCATTCTACTGACCCTGAGATGAAGCCTTTACTCTATAAAGTTGGTAAACAATAGTTTTTAGGACACAGCAAGACATTTTTTTTCTGTGCCTTTTATCAACAACCCCTCGAGAATTAAAACAATTAAACACTGGTATCTAGGCACTAAACTCCAACTGATGCAATTAAATAAATGGACTAAAAGCCTTAGAGAAGATCTTCCAGAACTAAGGTATAAAACAGCTTTGAATTAAAATTTTTGGTTGAATGCACTATACTAATTTTCCAATTATTTTATTTTTACTATTTTATTTAAGAGTTCTACAGTTTACCTGTACATAAGAGAAAGGGCACTTATTTCCACTTGTCCTACCCATTCCTGTATCAAGGGAAGAAAAATGGGCATATAAGTATCTCACATTTTACAATACACATTATACACTTTCACCATAAACAAAGCCCTCCGCCACCCCCAGGGTTTCTCTGTGCAGCCCAGGCTGGCCTTGGACTCGCTCTGGAGACCAGGATGGCTTCCAAATCAAAGAAATTTACCTGTCTCTGCCTCTGCCTCTGGAGTGCTGAGATTAAAGGCATGTGCCACCACCATGGCTTCAGGAAGGAACTTTATGTTTCAATAGCTCTTCCAAATTCAAGACAAAATAGGTGTCACATACTAAAACAGACTTCTTGAGATACACCTTAGCCTAATTAATAATAAGGCCTCTCAAATAGTTCCAATGTGATACCCGCTAGAAGAAGACTGTTTAGCTCACAATACTACCTACACTCTTCACTTATGCAATATGGACCACATCACATCTAAAAATGTACATGTTGGGCTGGAGAGATGACTCAGCAACTAGGAGCACTCGTTGCTCTTACAGAAGACCCAGACTGCAGTCCCCACACTCACACTAGCTTACAATATTGGTAATTCTAAGTTCCAGAGCACTCATCATCTTCTAATGTCTACAAGCACAATGTATGTACAGTGCACACAGATATGTGAAATTAAAACATCATAAACATAAAACAAATCTTTTTTAAAGTAAAATAGCTAGACATGGTCACGGTGGTGGTAAACGCCTTTAATTCTAGCACTAGAAAGGCAGAAGGAGGAGAATCTCTGGCCAGCCTAGTTTGTAGGACAAGTTCCAGAATGGCCAGGGCTGTTACACAGAAAACCCCTGTTGGTGGGGAGAGGGGCACTAGTAAATAATGTATCTTCTTATGGTTAACCTTCCAAATAAATTCTATTAAACAATGACCATCAACAAACTACCATCATCTCCCTTAACCAAAGATCAGTCACCAAATACAAAATTCTATTTCTTAAACGAAAATGAGCAGTGGGTAGTGCACACCATTAATCCCAGCACCCAGGAGACAGAGAAAGGAGGATCTCTGAGTTTGAGGCCAGCCTGGTCTACAGAGTGAGTTCCAGACAGCCAATGCTGCATAAGGAAACCCTGTCTCAGAAAAAATAATAATAAATTAAATAAATAAATAACAAAACAAATGGTTATTCCTTTTATAAACCTAAAAATGTCAAAACCTAAAAAGCAGATTAATAATTTCCAGGAGCCAGGTGGAAAGATTAAGCACAAAAAAATGAGGAAATTAATTTCTCGGTTTTTGTTTGTTTCTTTTGTTTTTCTAGACAGCGTTTCCCTGTGTAGCCCTCGCTGTCTTGGAGCTCACTGTAGATCAAAAGTGACTGACTGACTGACTGACTGAAAGCGCCAATACTTGTGCTGGTGATCTGTGGAAAAGTAAGCTGTGGATAAATGGTAAATCCACACGGCACATTCCATAGAAGAGACAAAGTCAACTTGGCTTCAACGAAGTTCACAGAAACGTTCTTAAAAAATTTGAAGCTTTTTTTTTTTTTCAAAGTATTCTCCCAGAGAAGTAGGGTAGGCAGTGGAATACCAATCAACTGTAGTAGTTTCCCTTAAATATACACCCTGTATTAGAAGAGACATGGAAAACAGGATGGTCTATAAATATATGTTGCCAATAATGAAAAAAACTGTTTCAGAGGTATCTAAGGCATTGAGGTAACAGGGAAGTGTTTCTTCCGGAATAAACCTAGCTAGACAACCCATCCCAGGTGTTCAAGCCTTTTCTGTACAGGTAGAGCCTACCCCCAACCAAATAAAACTGTTAGTTTATACAGCCTCATTTCTTCTGTCTCTCAGAGTTTTACAAATATTAGCCTGAAGATTTTATGAAACACTAGTTTTCTAATTAAATTAATAAATGTCCTTTATAATTCTTGGTATTTTTTTCTAAAGCCAGCAAAAATCACCTCTAGTTGCTGTCATTTAAAGACTACTACTGACATGACTGTTTATGCATCCATTTTACAATCAATTAATACATACTGCTCATCAATTGGGCATCTAAATTAGGTTAATAACAAAAATAACAAAGCAATAAAAATATTTATCAATCTTTGTCTTCAAAGAGACTTGTAAATTAATGGGGAAGGAGACCCACATCCAGAAAAATGAGACTACTCATGTTTCTGAAGAAAACTGGTTTTGAATTAATCAAAAACAGCCTGGGGTGTATTCAGTGAAAAGGCCTACTGAATATTTGTCTCTAAGACTAGAGTGGCATTACAGTTATTCTTTTTACACATAATCATTCATTTTTCTATATATAAAATATTTTTTTTCTGTTTTTGTTTTGGAAGGGGTCACTATGTCACCCTGGCTATCCTGGAACTCTGTGGGGCTAGAGAGGTGGCCCAGTGATAAGAGTACTCCAAGATCAGGGTTTAGTTCCCAGCACCCACATGGGAGCTCACAACCATTTGTAGTTCCAGCAGAAAGGGATCCAATTTCCTCTTCAGACCTAAGCAGGCACCAGGCATACAGCAACACACTTAAAAAAAATTCTTGGCAGATGGCAGCGGCACAAGCCTTTAACCCCAGCACTCAGGAGGCAGAGGCAGGTGGATCTCTGAGTTCGACGCCAGCCTAGACTAAAGAGTGAATTCCATGACAGGCTCCAAAGCTACACAGAGAAACCCTGCCTCCAAAAGCCAATTTTATATATATATATATATATATATATATATATATATATCTCACATATATAATAATATATTTTTTAAAAAGGGCTATGAGAAAATAGTTTAAATGAGTCTTTAACAAACACTAAGTCCTCACAACCACATGGGAACTAAAAGGCTGACCTCACAGATGTACAAGAAGGGTGGTTGGAAGCAGGAAAGGAGAGGATGATTAGCGTGGATAAAAGGAGCAGCTTCTAGTACCTAACACACAAGTGCACTGTAACTGCCTATATTTAACTGTGCTTTTCAAAATACTAAAGAAGACAACTACAAACATTCCCAACACAAATGCTGACAGAAGTGACAGATATGCTGACAGACCATATGATGACAAATCTGATTTGATTATTATACTTTGTATACACCTACAGAAAGGTACAAACCGTACCCTAAAAATATGGACAACTATTACGAGTCAAAAATGTTTTAGGTATTTTTAAAAATAAGAAATAGATGTCCAGTCTCATTCACTACCTGTTATTTTCAACCAGGCATGGTGGTAGTATATCTATAATCCGAACACTCTGAACGTGGGAAGAAAGGAAAACCAGTGAGTTCGAATTGGCCTGTTCTATATACAGTGAGTTATGTATACTCACTGCATGAATTACTTTAGTAAAGCCAATGTCAAAAGACCACGGCCTAGAAATACAGTTCATTGACAGAGTCCTCATCTAATATGCACAGGTTCTGATCAATCCTCGGGTCTACAAAATAGTAACATTTTATACAATGCGCTTTTAATTTATCCATCCTGACTACAAAAATACTGGGCATTACTTTTGACTCTAGGTCATACCAATGAATACAACATAGAGAATTCTAAGTTCAAAGAGATGAATTCAGGTAGAAAGAAAATAAAATACATGGAACGATAGTTGAATGCAGGAAAACATCACAGTAATGATGAGCAAAGTAGTCACAATTCTCACTTCTTAATCAAAACCTTCAATGTCTTATCAATGGTAGAGACCCAAACTTCAAGGCCTTAGGGATTTATGATGCAGGATGGGAGCCAGCTAATCTACATTTACACACACACACCAGCAGGTGATGATCCAATCCACAGGTGACATTTTGAGAAGCACTTACTCACTGGTCCCATCCTATTCTCCAGCTTATTTCCCACTACTTCTTACCCGCACATGCTCCATGCTCCATACAAACAACTATCACTGCCTTACTCAGTTTTTACTGCCTTTTAGAATGCCCTTCAGCCAAAGCACTGCTTGTTTGGATCTATGCAGACTTCAAATGTGAACTCACTCTGAAAGTCTTGTTGCAGTTGTTGCCTAGTAACATCCACACTCTCAGTCTTTCCTGACACACGCACTTCCCTAATTTATATCCGACCTTCTGCATATTACAGAGAAATTCTGGTTATCTGAGATATCTACATCTCTCCGGGGTGTCTCAAGCACTGAAACTGATACTACGTATCCATCAAATGGATACCCCATCACTAATACACCCCTCCTCCTTATGTTACTCCCTTAAACAGGTACCTCACTCTTCACAGCTATTTCCTTTGCCAATATTACTCTTTTTAAAGATTTATTGGTATTTTATATGTTTGAGTGTTTGGCCTACATACATGTATGTGTACCACACACATGCCTTGTGTCCAGAGAAAACGAAGAGGACGTCAGATCCCCTGAAACTAGAACCACCACAAGTGCTATGAACTAAACCTGGGTCCTCTACAAGAGCAGTAAGTGCTCGAACTGCTGAGCCATCTCTCCAGTCCCTGCCAATGTTACCTTTACCTACACAGTAGATGATGGGAATGTCTAAAAGCATTCCTCGATGGTTATTCTTAGCTGTCAATCTGACTGAATCTGGAACAGCTAAGACATAATTCTCAGGGAAGACTCAAGTCAGGTGGAAAGGAAGAACAAGGCAATGCTTTCCCAAAACAGGCCTGTAATAAGTCTCAAGGCAAGCAAAAAAAGAAGTAGGACTGCTTTTGTCTGCCCACCTTTGTCTAATACTGGTATATGCATGTACCCTGCTGCTATCATCTTCCACTGATGTTAGAAGTAGTTTAAGTTTCTTCTGCCTTCTGATGGGAAATGATGGTTAGAGTACCAGGAATCTCCCAGGCCTTCAGCACCAGACTGGGACTGCTAAGGCATTCAGCCTTGGACAGAGCAACAGCTACCAGGTTCTCAGTCTCTCCAGCATTCAGATAGCCACTGCTGGACTGCTGGACTCTGAGCATGAAGACCACCTAACAAATTCCTTTGATAATACGCATTCATTCCTTCAGTTCTAGTCCTCTAGAGAACCTGAACTAATGCATATTAAATGACACTGGGGGTTTATGAGATGTGGTGGTTTGATGAAAATGGCCCCCAAAGGGAGTGGCATAAGAGGCCTTGTTGGGAGAAAGTACATCACTGTGGGGCAGGCTTTCAGGTCTCTTTTAGTCAACCTCCCTCAGTGTCAGTCGATTTCCTGTTACCTTCAAAATGTAGGACTTTCAGATATTCATCCAGTACCACATCTGCCTGCTTGCCACCATGCCCCCCATCATGATGACAGTGGACTGTAAGCAAGCCCCTCAATTAAATGTTTTCTTTGTAAGAGCTGTCACGGTCATGGTGTCTCTTCACAGCAATAGAAACCCTAAGACATGGGGACTGAAATACAACATGCTAAGAAACTGCTAAGCTGTATATCCTTAGCCTACATTCTATGACACGGATTTTCAGTGAGCTTTTAAACAGGGGAGGAAAAAGAAACAAAGGTAGGTAAGACAGAAGAACTCTCTGCTCTCATTTCCCTAAAAAAGAAATCAAGCTTCATCTTGGCCAAGTCATACACATATCCTAACAAATCATTCCAAAAATCATCCGAGTTATGCTATATTCATGTTATAATGACAAATATAAAAGACAGAACTCAAAAAAAAAGGACAGAACTCTTTCCTCAACAAGACTACTTCTAGGAAGAGCTCCAATTATCTTTAATTTTTTAGACAAGATTTCTCTGTGTAGCCGTGACTGTCCCAAAACTCGTTCTGTAGACCAGGGTGACCTCAAATTCACAGAGATCTGCCTGCCTCTGCCTGTCAAGTGCTAGGATTAAAGGTGTGCGCCACCAAGGCCCAACCCAATTATCTTTCAACTAAACACTGCACAAAGGGTACAGTCACTTCAGCTTTCATACAATGCACTACTGTCTTCCATCAATTAATTTTAACACATATTTGGATATGCACAAGCAGAAATACGACTAATACATACCTGTGGATTTTCCAAACGTTTTAAATATTCTTCAAATGACCCTTCTATAAACTGCAAGAAAAGAAATTATATTAGGGACCTGTAGAGGTGATTCAGCGGGTTAAAACACTTCTTGCTTCTGCAGAAGACCTGGGTTCAATCCCCAGCACTCACATGCAGCAGCACACAACCACCTGTATCTCCAGCTCCCTCTTCTGGCAAAGGTACTTGAACACATGTTATACACATACATATAAGCACATAATTTTGTTTGTTTGTTTTGTTTTTCGAGACAGAGTTTTTCTGTGTAGTTTTGGAGCCTGTCCTGGAACTATCTCTGTAGAGCACGCTGGCGTCAAACTCACAGAGATCTGCCTTCCTCCGCCTCCCAAGTGCTGGGATTAAAGGCATGTGCTACCACTGCCCTTTTTGGGGGGAGGGACCATTTTTTCTTTTCCTAGGCAGGGTTTCTCTATAGCCTTGGCTGTGCTGAAACTGACTCTGTAGACCAGGCCAGTTTGAAACTCACAGAGATCCACCTGCCTCTGTCTCCCAAGTGCTGGGAGTAAAGGCATGAGCCACCACTGCCCAGCAAAAAATACTTTTAAGAAATACGCCAAACAACAGCGGGTTTACTGTGTAAAGTTCACTGAGTCACAGGGTTCCTATACAAACCTAGATTTTATCAGCAATATTAAAAGATACTCATGGGTATCTGTACAAATCCTTAAGACAATAAATATGCACAAGAATTTAAAGTAGGAAATGTTGCCGGGAAAGGTTTCCAGGAAGAGGATGCCTCAAGGTAAGAGATGGCCAGAACCTGGATGGACACAGGGGAGCAGCCACTACACAGAATACCAATGTAGCAAAGGAGGAAGACCTGACCAATCTAGCCAACCTAGCAGGGCAACCTAGTAGGGAGCTGAATGAGAGGATAGGAAGTGGGGCCAGTTCACAGAGGGCCTGGACTTTCAAACAAGACAGAAAAGGCAATTCTGGGCCCCTGTAGATGGCACTCTGAACTGAAAAATAGCAATGGTACTTTCAGAGTAACTTGGCAATGGTCAGTAGGTTCAGGCCAAATGAAACAGAGAAAACAGATTATGCTAACCACAGAGAAGAGTAGTAGGAAATCAGATCATTTCAATTAAGATTTTTGAAAACAGCTTGCTTTTTTTCTGTGTCATAAAATAAGTGTACTCAATCTATACCCAATCATTTTTTGTTTTCATTATAACAACTACACAAATGTGAAAAAGTGCTGTGGTAGTTTGAATGTTTGGTCCCAAGATAATAGAAGTCTTTGGAAGGATTAGGAGGTGTGGTCTTGGAGGAGGTATGTCACTAGGAGGGACCTTTGAGGTTCAAAAAGTCCACACCACTCTCAATTTGCTCTCTCTGTCTTCCTGTCCACAGAGCAAATGTAAGCTCACTCCCGCCCCCCTCTCCCCACCCCGTCCACCCTGCCTACCGCAATGCTCCCCAATTAACTCTTACTATCCTATGAAACTGTGAGTCAATAAATGCTTTCTTCTATAAGTTGCCTTGGTTGTGGTACTTTATCAAAACAGTAGGAAAGTTACTAAGGCAAGTGCTAAAAAATATTTGACCATTAAGTCCAACTTTATTTAATTTGCAGTACTAGTTAACTTAGCAAGAGTGATACACTTAGACATCCATGAAATCATTTGATTGTGGATTCTTTTGTAAATTGTATACTATCAAATTTCAAAACTGTCCTAAATCCCAACATGTCCTATTTACTAGTCAGGTGCTGCTTTTCCATGAGATGTTTATTTCCAAAGCAAACAAGTCCTCAAAACCTTTCACATCTGGAAGACTTTCATGGTATCCTAACATAACATGCATCTGAGTCTCCTTTCTAAGTTTAAAGTTCTCACACAGGCCATACTCAACACTGTTGGTACCAGGGACATTCCTTCCCATGCACCTTTTCCCAACTGTGCCAAAAGAAACTAAAGGTTCTGTTTTATCTTTGTTTTGTTTCTTTGTTTTGTTGTTTGCTTTTGAGACAGAGTTTCTCTGTGTAACCCTAAGTGTTCTGGAACTCAATCTGTAGACCACGCTGGCCTAAAATTCAAAGATCTACCTGCCTCTGCCTCCCTTATGCTAAAATTAAAGATGTACACCACACCAGGCTGAAACTAGAAGGTTCTTATCATCAACAATGAACCTTTTTGCATTGGAAATTCCATCTTCTGACCTTATCTCCAATAAATATATGTAAGGCACTTAAGACAATGCCTGACATACAGGGTTCAATGCTAACAACATAAACTATTATCAATAGTTTTGTCCCAAGGTTATAATGATTAAGTCATGGTAACTCCTCCAGATATTACAGACTACTTCACTTTCCCAGCCCAACATTACCACCACCACCACCCTAATCCTTCCATATCACCAGGTTCTGCATTATCAGCTTTTAAGTAAGTTTTCAAATCATCTAATCAAATAAGAAACACTTCCAGAATGCATCATTACTCATCCTAAACCACACTGCTCCCCACTGGTTTAAATATAGGGATACAAACCAGTAACACACTCAAACTGAGAACTTTTTTGCATATATGTGAACATTAAAGTTTTATTTATTCATAAAATGTCAATATTCAGTATCAGTAAGGAGGGGGAAATAGTACTTAAAGTTGTCAATTGATAGAAATCTAAGTCTTAAAATCAGTAACTCAGAAATGCTAGAAGGCTTCTTGAACTATGGCATTTTATTCCACTGACTACAACTACATACTGAGAAAATTATACTACATTGCTATACAGTATTTTATTAATTATAGTATTCTGATATATAATTTCACAATGCACTCTAAAAATTAAAGATTTATAAATGCCTTCTGATAAAAACTACACAAAACATTTGTTTTTATTCTCTGAGTCTCAATTTGTTTCTAACTCACTGTTAATATCAACCACAGATACCATTATTCCTCTCAATACCTAACTCCATTATCAAGTCAAAGAAACTCACAAGCTTAGGTCCATCCTCCCATGCCTCATAGTTCAGGTGCCTTAGCCATCATTCTCCAAATGAACGGCTAGAAATATCACAACTAAATATGTTTAAATATTTTTACATCCTACACTTAATATCCAGCTTGTAGCTAAGTGTTTAACTCTGGGTGTCTGTAGAGGTCAGGATATTAGACAGTACCCATGAAGTAAGGAAGGAAAAACCCTTAAGGGAAAGAAATTGTAGAACAAATGATTTCAAAGAAGAGATGGGGAATGGAGGTGAAAGGTTAATGTGCGAATAGAGCACAGGATGACAAAGAGGTGGGGGGTAGATTAACCAAAACTACTGTTATTTTAAAGCCCTACAGGCACAGTGGTACATGCTTTTAATCCCAGCACTCCCAGAGGCAAGTGGACTTCTGTTGAGTTTAAGGCCAATGCAGTCTACAAAGAAAGTTCCAGGACAGCCAGGCTGTTACATAAAGAATCCTGTCTTGAAAAACAAACAAAAACTTAATTTAAGGAAGCCCTACTTTGTTAGACAATTTTTTTAAGTTTATTTTAAAAGAAGCTATCATGCATGGTGGACAAGTCCAGTCCCAGAAGATACAGGTTATTAAATGAAGTTCTCAGTACCAGGGAAGGGGTATCTATAAGCTCTTGGTCAGGAAGGCTTCAGAGGGCCCCAAAAGAACACAGGCTATTACCACTGCTCTTCACTGCACACCAGAACTAGATGGCAAGACCCTACTGTGGAAGGCACCACAAATTTTGATTGGAGCACACAGAGAAATTAAGTTGGAACTGACTGGGAAACTTTCTCCCTGCTGGCTAGCTTTCATAACGCAAGAAGGTGTTATGTAGACTGCTGAGGGAGGAAATACAATGGCCTTATCTAGCCCTGAACCCTGCATGCTACAATACTGACCTGCCAGGCAAGATGTACTCACTGGTCCAATAGAGGCTTAACTGTTTAGAGAGATAACCAATTGCTTTCTGATAGATGAGACCAGCTCCATTCCTTATGATCAAAAGCTCATGGCTAGGGAGGTCACAAGTCCTATGGATGAACCTAACAGTTGCTGGTTTTGCTAAATCAACAAATCAAACTGTCTTATAAATTCTTAACGGCTTTATTTTTAGGTGTTTTGTTGTTGTTTTGAGACAGGGTTTCTCTGTGTAGCCCTAGCAGTCCTGGAACTCAATTGGCAGACCAGGCTGGCCTCTAACTCAGACACCCTCCTACCTCTGCCTCCTGAGGGCCAGGGATAAATACTTGTTTATACCCATATATCTGAGTTGTCAACCTGGCACCCATAAGCTTCTTTAGGCAGTGGACAGAGATCAATACAGAAACCTAACTTGTAAGAGTATGTGACTATGAGGGACTTCGCCCTAAATGAGACACCGAAACCAACCTCGCCAGCACCCTTCAGAATGTGGTCTGAAGGATGGAGAGGAATGCTGCTGTCTTCCATACACAGCACAGATCTGTGCACTCAAACTCATGGCAACTGTGGCTACTCACACACAGAACTAGTGAAATTTCATCACAGATAGCAGAAAGGCTCACAAGACACCCCCCCCACCCTAGCTGAGGAGCTTCTCGGTGGGTTATGAGGTTGACAAAGCAATGTATTGGGGGGTGAGGCTAAGGGGAATAGATGAGCAAATTACAATGTATACATTTATGAAATTCTCAATGAAAGAAATACTTAAAAAGGTGTAGACTGAATATCCACTAGAACATTTCCAATAGTCATAATGTAAATGCAAGACAAGACACCATCATATCTAAATTTAAAAATTACCGCTTCAAACTTCTCTCTGTTCTCTCGAAGGTAGTGAATACAAGCCATTCTAACTTCCACATGGCGAGACTGAGAGTGCAATACCTAAAACAAAAAAAAAGAGCCCATTACTAAGCATTTTATTGTTAAAAAAACAAACTCAAGGGAGCTGGAGAGATGGCTCAGTGGGTTAAGAGCACTGGTAGTTCTTCCAGAGGACCTGGGTTCAATTCCCAGCACCCACACGGCAGCTCACAACTGTCTGTAACTCCAGTTCCAGGGGATATGATACCTTCATACCAATGCACATAAAATAATATTGTAAAAAAAAAAAACCTAAAGTTACAAGTTAATGCCCTTTATCACACTCAAAATGATGTGTAAACACCTTTTAATCTTTACTTATTCTAATCTCCTCCTCTGAGCACAATGACATGACATAGTATGATGGTCTAAATGAGAATGGCCCCGTCAGGCTCATATATTTGAATGCTTGATCACCAGGGAGTAGAACTATTTAAAAGGATTAGAAGATGCAGCCTTGCTGGAGAAAGTGTCAATGAAGAAGGGCTTTGAAGTTTCAAAAGCCCATGCCAGGCCCAGCATTGCATGCTCTCCCAACCCAGATGTAGATGTAGTAGTTTTCAGCAACTGGCTACTGCTCCAGAGCCTTCCTGCACAGCACCATGCTCCCCACCATAATGATAATGTACTAAGCCTCTGAAACTGTAAGCAAGCACCCAATTAAATACTTTCTTTCCTAGACTTGCCTTTGCCATGATGTCTCTTCATAGCAATAGAGCAGTGACTAAAACACAAAAATACTCTTTAAGCCTAATGTCACGGGGGAGGGGGGAAACACGACACACATTTTAAGACAGGGTTTCTTTGTGTAGTCCTGGCTATCCTGGAACTCACTGAACCCAGAGATGATCCACTGCCTCTGCATCCTGAGTGTTGGGATTAAAGGTGTGCACCACCACAGCCAGTATCTAACGTCATTCTATAGAGAATTTGTCACCATTTCTATGCAGGTCATAAAAAAAAAATCACTCCTTTGAGGACACTGTACCAAGAGGCTTTCCTCTACTGTCAACCTTCTACAGTAACTTTGTTCCTCACAAAGAAGGAGAGAATCTCTGCTAGGGAATGCTAGGGCTCATCCTATGCTCGTTATAAAAAAGAACCAGAGCCAAACCTAGAGGTACAAATTTAGAATTCAGTTACTAGGAAACTACCTGCAATGGATGTTTCCATGTTCAAGCCCCGCCTGGTCTACTAAGTGAACTCAAAGCCAGTATAGGCAACTGAGGAAGAACTGGTCTCAAAATAAAGAACTGAAATGCAGGTTGCAGAGATGGCTCTGTGGTTAAGACTACTCACTGGCTACTCTTCCAGAGGACCCAGGATCTATTCCCAGTACCCACATGGCAGCTCACAACTGTCTGTAACTCCTGTTCCAGATATACATGCAGGCAAAGCACCAACACACCTAACATAATATAAAAAAAATTATATTTTTAAAAAATTAAAAAACAAGACTTGATGTGGTGACACACTCCTTTTGTGTCAGCACTCAGGAGGAGAGGCAGGCTGATCTCTGGGTTTAAGGTCAGCCTGGTCTACAGAAGAGTTCCAAGACAGCCAGGGCTATGTACAGAATCCCTATCTCAAAAAACCAACAAGGGAAAACGAAGGACAGGGTGGGGAGGAAAGAGAGAGAAGGAGGGAGGGAGGGAGGGAGGGAGGGAGGGAGGGAGGGAGGGAGAGAGGGAGAGAGGGAGAGAGGGAGGGAGGGAGGGAGGGAAGGAAGGAGGGAAGAAAGGAAGGACGGACAGACTGACAGAGTTATCTATCACTCAATGGTATATAGCCCAGCACATACAAAGTCCTAGTTCAATCCCCAATACCACAAGGAAAAAAGTTCTCATCAGTAACAATAAGGCTACTATGGTTTCAGAATTATTATGTGTAACTTTGTTTATCAAGCTTACAAAATTCAAAAATACCCAATGGACAGCCATGCTAAACTGAATGATGTCATCCTAAGAGGCTGTAGATTTGTTCTTAAATCTAAATCTATCTAGGACTAGCAAGATGGATCAGCTGTTTAAAAAGCTTTGCTGAATTTGGGCCCCAGGACCTGGTGGAAAGAGAAGCAACTCCCACAAATGTTTGACTTTTATGCTCAAACATACAAAAAATTAACAAGTAAACACAAATAAAATCAAAATACCAACCAAAAAGTAGTTCAGATCTTTCACCTGTTGCTTCCCTAAATAATCAGTTAAACAACAAAAGAAAAAAATTCACTGAAATTTCATCTTTTATCAAAATTTGAGCTTTGAAATGAAACAAACTCAATTTCTTTTCATATGCTAATCCCCAATACTAAGTCGCCCTAATGGTAAACGGGAAAATTCAAGAGAGGCCCCAGCTGTACATTTCACACCTCTCTTGGATAACAGTCAGGGCTCATTTATACAAGGACCAGAGATGCAATGTCCCCTGATAGCCAGTATGTTCTAATAAGCCAAGAGACTGAAGATGTACTCCTTGAGGTTAGCTTTTCAATTTAGCACCTGTTAACCTAACCTTACTGTTTTAGGACGTTATTAAAAAGTAGCCTTAAACAGATAGGCTAAGCTTCCTTCATCCCAAGGATCATCCATATATTTTTAAAAGCACCAACTGTTTGCCATTTCAACAAATTACATTTGGCAACATCTTTCCTAGAAGCTACATGAGACACTGTTATGAATCAAGTATTATTACTATGAGTGAGCCACAATGTCATCTGATAGGGCTTTCCTGCCTTCTGTGTTACAGCCGTTCACCTACAACAGGCGGCAGACAGAAGTTGCTCCAGCTTGTTTCTTATCAGTAACAGTATCAGGAATATCTATTTTTTTTCTCCTTTTAACAAAGGTTTCAGAACATCATGACATCAATCTGAACCTGCTGCTCAGATGCAAAACTCTCATCAACACCCGTAAGTGTAGGATATTATCAATTTACTCAGCCAAACAATACGAGAAAGCAAAACTAAAATGACAACTCTTCAAATAGTCAGTTACTTCTCAAGGCCCTGAACACTCAAAATTCTAATGGTCTGATATGTTGCTTCATGAAAATAGGCTAAAGGTAGAGGCTTTGAGACAAGGTAGTGATAACACTGGGAAAGGCTGAGACACTGTTTTAGCAAGTCCTCTAAGAGTGCCCTATTTTTAGCTCCATGGCTAGGACTGATTCAGGTCAGGCTTCCTGCAGGCCCAAATCCACAAGTGTAAAAAAAAAAAAAAAAGGCAAGAGCCTATCTAAATCAGGTAATCTGAAGAGGAACCACAACTCCCAAGAACTATCATCCCCTTCTTTTAAGACTATTTTAGTTTATTAACTCTTTAAAAAAATTTATTGTAATTTTTACCAGAAAATAAATCTCCCCCAAAACAAATCCTTTCTACCTTTCAAAAGGTAGCAGAGGTTGACAATGTATTCTTTCTTCTCACCATTATTTAGTCCACATCTACCAAATTGCGCCTTCCCAAAGCTAGGCTCAATATACTCAAAATAAGTCCCCAAATTTGTAAAGAGTAGTTCCTTGTGACTAACCTAAATCCCATGACAAAAAATGGGGCTTACCTATATCAGTGAGTTCACAGCACAACTAGCTCTTGCTAGTTACGCAGAAATGATTCTCTCACAAGCTTCTACTCTATCCCCAAGGATCTGTGCCATACATCATGGACAGAAACACACGCTTCCAGTTCAACTTAACTAGGACCTGGGAAATTCAACTTCAGACTTCCAAGCATTAGCCTCTATCTACCACCTTCCTACAGGAACTTGCTAAAGTGAACACTATATAAACAGACTCCATTGGGCCTCTTCTGCTTCCAGAGGTGTTAAGGAGTCCAAAAAGAATAAGACATGGAAGCAGAATCTTCTCCATCTGGAAAATTCACAAATGTAGCTGACTGTTTACCTACTAAGAGTAAGGACTGCAGTGGGTGTTTATACACCCACCCACACTGGAGCTTCCTATGTTCTGAAAATAAGACATGTCTTAACTGAAAATGGTAGGCTGGTTTGGGAAGTAATACAGAGAATGTTTCAATGAATATACCTGTAACACAATGAAAGGGTCTCTGGTTTTGTGTCCTGAGACAGGGTTTCTCAGTGTAGCCCTGGCTGTCCCGGAACTTACTCTGTAGACCAGGCTGGCCTCACACAGATCTGCCTGCCTCTGCAGGGATTGAAGGCTTGTACCACTATGACCAGTATGCAAGGGGTCTCTCTTGTTTTAAAATGTTCTATACTTACAAATCTTTGGAAAATATATGGTCTGGTGATTTAAAAATAGAAACCTTAGTTAATAAAAAAAGAGAGAGAGAAACGAAAACTAAGTCACAAAAACTCCAGTGTAAGGCAAAGGAAGCAAGTGTGGAATGTAGGACACACAACAGCGCGCTGAGAAGCGCTCCTGATCCAGCTGCTCCAGTAGCTAGTCTCACAGACAGGATGGGTTCTGGTGACCCCACACCTACAATATGGTTACATAACATGGGGAAAAGGAACTCTCTCAAAGCAACAGAAAAAATCCTGAGTATTCTTCCCTGGAACTCCTCCCACTCGCAGGAGTTCTATCTCACTTCTCTTTAATAAATGGGCCGACTGGGGAATAATTTTAACCATTAACGAAGGGGAAAGGGGAAGGGAGATGTGCCTAGACAGAGAGTCTCCAGTTAATGCCGTAGTATTAGTAAAAGACTTGCAGAAGAGTGAATTCTTTAGTACACTGTTCCTGATTCCCACATAATGCAGCGTGGGCCCTACTCAAGCAGTCCCTGAGACGGCCCTATACAGAGAGGTTGCTTTCCTTAAACTTCAAAGTTGGCCTGCTTTGCGTGACACCAGGGGACACATTCCAAAGTCCAGCAGCAGAAAAAATGTGGTCCACCGGTAACACGGGGTGCAGCAGCTCCTCTAGTAAACATGCGCTTAGCCGGTGCGAGCAAGGGGCTGCTAAAAGCTGGGCGCAGGTGAACTCGGAAGGAGCGCGTCGCCGGCTCCCGGCAGCACGCAGCGAGCAGGCCGCCCGAGATGTCCTCAACCCCGTCCCGTGCCGACGTTACAATGGGCCGCTGTGACGCCAGCGAGCCACGCGCGGCCCCGCCGTGGGCGGCCAGGCAGATGCGGGTGGTGTGTCGCACCCAGCCCCGAGCCCGTCCCGGTCGGGCCCCGTCCCTTTACCTGCTCGGCCACAGCCCGGAACAAGCACGACCCGTCCTTGGCGACCAATTTCCGATACAAGCCCAGTTTGCGCAAATAGGCGTCCATGGGCGTCGCATCCTCGAGTGGCCCCACGCCGCCCTGGTCCGCGCCGTCGGGCGCGCCGACGGCTGCCTCCATGTTGCCGGTCCGCTGCGGGGTGCGCGGCGCGGACTAGCCCCACATGGCCGCGCCGCCGGCGGCTCGACGCCCCGGCCTGGAGCGGGCTGAGGCTCGGGCTCTGGCGCCGGCGTGGACGAAGCGAGCGGCGGCAGGAAGCGGCAGCCCGAGGCGGCGGCCCGCGCTCTCCGGGTGCATAGGGAGCCCAGCCTAGTATATGGCCATCCGCACGCGGCCGCCTCGGCGGATGAACACGCGCCCGCAGGCCGCCCGGGGGTCGCCGCCCCCACAAGTTTCCGGGTCCCGACCGGTGTGTGGCGAGGCAAGCCCCGCCGGCGCGCGCCACCAGGCCGGCAAAGGTTCAGCAAGGCCTGCGTCTCCCGCCGGCGCGCGTCCCACGCCGAGAGCCGAGGAAAGCCGGAGAGAAAGCCGCGGCCTCTTGCTTCCCCACCTCGCGGGAGGGCGCCTGAGGGGCGGGGAGCGGGAAGGGGCGCCTGGCGGAGGGCAGCAACCTCGCAGCCTAGAATTTGTTTTCGCTTTCAGCCCGCAGCGCGGAGGATGACGGGAGTGGTAGTTTGAGCAGCGGCAGGAAGTCGGCGTGCAGAGGGCGGGGACGCCTGGACCGGCCTACCCGTAGGGGATGGGCCCCACAGGCTCACGGACTACAAATCCCGACAACCGCGGTGGCGCCATCCCTAGAGCCGACTTCGCGCTTCCCAGGCCGCGTCCGCGAGCAGGCCCGAGGGTGTCTGTGGCCGACGAGGGCGACCTGCGCTCGCCGCCCCGCCCTCCCGGCCGGTCTCCCGCCCTGAGCGCGGCCGGGCGGGCGGAAAGGGTCGCGTGCGTGGAGTTGCCAGGGACACAGTGACGGTGCCACCGGCTCTTTGTGTATTCCAAACAGTGGCGCACCTGTCTGCACGCCAACCCAGCCTTCCCTCCCCGCGTTTCCATAGAGGTGGCTTAACGTCTTGGGCGGAAAAGCCGGCAAGGGGCGGAGGCTCTAGGACCCCAGCCCGAGGCCGACGTTCTGACCCAGAGTCGAGCGCCGACAGCTGAGTCCCTTTAGAAATTGGGACAGCTCATGCTCTGGGACAAGATTTGCCTTTGCCTAAGGCACGTCTGTGTTCCTGGTCACCGCAGCTGCGCCCCGCCACACAAAGGGCTGTCACTGTTAGTAGAAATTTATTATTTTTTTTTTTAAGTTCGGTGACTCGCTGCGTGGAATCCGAGCTGAGCAGGAGGCTTCAAACTCAGATTGCTACCCTCCAAAGTTGCATGACGGGAAATGAGCAGTCCAGTTGAGTTTTAGAATCTGGTACTTAACGTCCTTTGTGGACACCACAATTTTACTTTACTAGCATACATCATGTGGCATCTATTAAATTTTTAAAACTTCGGTCTTGAGATCATGCTGGAGGAAGAAAAGTGGTAAATAATGTTGGGTTTAAAGGTGTCCAGGCCAGATGGTAAGAATCCAACAAGTTACTGAAAATGTAAGTTATTAATATTTAAATGTTCCTATAATTGTGCTATTTTTAGAAAATATATTGTGACCTAAAATGAAAAAAAAAATCCTTGTCCCAATTTAAAATTTTCACTTGTAGAGGGAAAGCACCAAGAACTTTTAAGGGTTTTGTTTTTGTTTGTTTGACATTATTTTTGAGGCACACTCCTTATAGCACAGGCTGGCTTTGAACTAGCCATACAAAGATGGCCAGGAATTCCTGATTGTCTGACTTCCACCCACCCTCCCCAAACACTAGGATTACTGGTATGTTGTGCCGACATCCTGGTTTGTATGGTACTGGGAATAAAGCTCAGAGCCTGATGCACGCTGAACAAGCAGTCTACCAACAGCTTCCACTTCAGGTGGGAGAATGTAGTTGCATTAAAGACCCACAATATTTTCTGAGTAACATCTAAACTACAGTGTTTAAATGAGATGCTATAGCATCAATTCTTTAACAGACTGAGTGTGCACAGGGAAGGACATGCCTTTTGACTTTTATTTTGAAAGTCCTTCAATAACTTTTGGGACTAACTTTGGTACTGTAGGGAATATATATATATATATATATATATATATATATATATATATCATGTTAAGCTCATAGCTTGATTTTTTTCAAAATGTATCAGTCTTTAGTGATTGAAATATGCAAAATTGCATTGCATTTTTTAATCATTCAAATGAAAAGCTTTGCTCAATTTATATGCCCTGTGGGGGGGGTCATTGTTTCCATATATTTTCCACCTTAAGGCATATTCATATTTTCATTACTTAAATGTGCTTCCATTTTATAATGAAATAATACCAACTTCTAAAGCACAAGGATTACTTTGAGATACTTAAGGGGAACTAAAATGTCTTTCATTCTAAAATATCTTTATTTCCATCACAGTAATTTAACTCATTAGTAATAGAATAATTAAGATATTAATGGGCATGATAATTAGTTTTAATTATTCTACTATAAAGCCTGGCAATAAGGTCTGTTTTCTATTTTTTTAATTCATTATTAAATGCTTAAAAACCAAAACCCTTATCAGAATGCTTTAATCCCTTTTTGTCACACTGATATGCCGTGAGAAGTGGTAGAAGAACAGCAAATTTCTGGGTTTTCACATTGGATGTCTCCTGACAGTTTCTTAGCGTTCCTGTCAGATGAGTGTGCAATGGCCCCAAGCTGCTTCCATTTCCAAAGTTAGAGGAGATAACATCTGTCATGATGTCTGACCCTGGTCCTCATCAGGAAATCCCCTAGGTATTCTGAGCCCTAATCCAAGACAGACCTTCTGTACGTCAACTCCCCAAATATAGTTCAATGTCGAGGCAACATCAGAGGATCCTGTGTCTTCAAAATGGGCCAAAACATACAGAAACTCACTTCCGAAGAGCCTTCAGCTAACATTAACCTCTAAAACACTTCAAGAAACCAAACCAGTACTGATTGCAAATGTTCATTTCTAAGAGAACCACTTCTGACTAGTAAAAGTAAGGATGCTTGACAATTTATTTTTTCAGATAAAACCTGAAACATCAAGGCTTCTGAGAACCTAATGAAATTACTAAAACTTAATCTCCTGTGAATGTGCCACCCAACTTTTTTTCCCTATGTATAGTCAATACATAGGGAAATTAAAAAAAAAAAAAAACTTTAGAGTTAAATTATGATAGATAGAATTAAGGATATTTATTTATTTTGAAGGGGAAGTCTTAATATTTACTATTGACCTTGAGCCCACTATGTAGATTAGGCTAGCCTCGAACTCAGAGAGATCTGCCTCTGCCTCTGCCTCTACCTTTCAAGTGCTCAGATTAAAGGCTTACTCCAGCTCCACAGTCTGATGACCTTTTTTCTACAATGGTTCAACACAGGGCCTTGCAAGTCCTAGGCAATGCACTCTACCACCAACTACACCTCCAGCTCCAGAATTTCTTAAACTGTTCTTTTTTTTTTTTTTATGAGAGGTTGGTACATTATAGGCCAATATGGGAGAGTTTTCCCAAAATTGGGTTAGCTATTATGCTAAATAGCCTTTAAGATAACCCACAGGGATTCTAGGCCATATTTTCAACATTCCTATAATGGCATTCACCTTATGTGAAGGTTAGTCTAAGTGCCCAAACGAATAGTTCAAAAGTAATGTCTCTTCTGAGGTCAAGTGATCAGTGGATTTGCATTCTGCCCCATTGACTTGTTCTCCCTCCCCCCCACTCTCTCTCTTACCCTACCCCTCCCTCCCCCACTCTCTGCTTAACCCTCCCCTCCTTCTCCCATTCTCCCTCCTACTATCCCCTCCACTGGTGCAAGCAGTCCAGCTCTGTAGCTGGCTTACTGAGCTCCCTTTAGTACAGAACTGGTAACTCTCCACCAGACACACAAACCAGGTTGAAAGCAAACCCTCAAGTCATGCCTTCAGGTGCCTGCAGCCCTGATGAAAACCTTGAGTGCCGTGGCCTCTCACGAGCAGCCCTGAACCGGAACAACTGGTCAAAATGCAGAGAATAAGTTATCATGCAGTGCCCAGCAGACAGATCTACAACACAACCTCTAAGACTCGGGGACCATCACAGAAGAGGGGAGGGAAAGACTGGGAGCCAGGAGGTTCAGGAAGTTGGATCATCCACAGCTACTTGACAAGATCAAGACCATCTTAGGCTATGTGAGACCTTTTTGAAAAAACAGTGTTGCTGTGTGGTGGTGACTCATGCCTTTAATTCTATCACTGAAGAGGCAGAGACAGATCTCTGTGAGTTCAAGGCCAATCTGGTCTACAGATCGAGTTCCAGGACAGCCAGGGCTACCCAGAGAAACCATGTCTCAAAAAGCAAACAAATACACCAAAAAAAGAAAGAAAGAAAAGAAAAACCAGTATTAACAAATAAAAAATATAGTCAGGAACTGATTCCTCTGTGTGTGTGTGTGTGTGTGTGTGTGTGTGTGTGTGTGTGTGAGTACTTTTTATAGGTCTTAAAAATTGGCTTCAGAGGGGGTGAAGAGAAGCTGATCTTCCTGAGGACCTGGGTTTGCTGGGTTTGATTACCAGCATCCAGGTGGTAGCTCAGAACCTTCTGTAACTTCAGTTCTGGGGGATCAGATGCCCTCTTCTGGCCTCTGCTGACATGAGGCATGCAAAAGGCACACACACAGACACACATGAAGGTAAAATATCAATACACAGAAAACTGGTTTTATTGCCACATAACATTTCATTTATTCTGAAAATTTAAGCAACTGAATCCCACTGAGCATGGATACCTATAATCCAAGTATTAGAAGCAGTGAGGAAGATTGGGAATTGAATGTCATGCTTAGTTAGCTATAACATTCAAGCCTTGGCTACATGAGATCCTGTTCAAAAACAAGACAAAACCAAGAAATAGAATCCTATTAAAAGTGTGCATTGAACCTGGGCTCAGTAGCTAAAGGCTACACAGTCCTGACAACCTGACTCTCAGACAAAGCCAGATGAGGTTGCACACACTTGCAATCCCAGATTACAAGAGCTATAATCCCAGCACTCTTACAGGAGAATCACTCGGAGTCTAAGCCAGACAGGTTAAAGTACACGGCAACTACAGAAACACCCCACCCATCCACTCACCTCTGCCACCTCAACAAGGTGAGGACCAACTTGCCAAAGTTGTCCTCTGGTCTCAAAATGCACCTTGTTCTGTTGTTTTTCTGTTGGTTTAATAACTGCACCTGAATCTACTGATATTTTAAGTCCCATCTGTGCCTCAGGGCCTGGCAGGATATCTGATCTCACTAGCACCAGCTCAGCCATGGCTGTCAAATGTAGGTTTTAACACAACTATCATTCTGTTTAGCAATAAAGACTTGTGAGTCAGATGTTGGGGTGAAAACCTACTAGATCAGAAACGCCAAGAAGCAATCTGCTAACTTTTCTTTTGGGCCCGAGACCCAACAAGGGAGCATCTCTCCACTTGTTCCAAACCAAAAAGACAACGAGTCTCTATATCCCTCCCTACTCCTTCCTGTGCATCTTTCTATCCATTTTCCTGGTTCCTCTCTCCTCTCTAGGCTAATTCCTGTCAAGTAGTCACTAGCTCCACCCCTGATCCAAGGATAATTTTATTAATACAGTCTCAGAATTTCACAGTACAATCAAATATCCTGCAATATTGTCTACCTATACACATGCGCGTGTACACAAACACACACAAATTTGTGCTATATTTTATGAAGGAAGACCTGTTTTGCCCAGATCAACAATGTTAAGGATTGTCCCTTCCTGTTCACATTTAATCTCCTTGGAATGTTAATGTTACTGGGAACTATGTCCTCCCCTGAGCTCCCAGTCCTCATGATCTCCATCACGTTAATCCAAATGATCGAGACAGAGTATATGACAGATAATGTGAGGCACTCTCAAGGGGGAGAACGGGTAATGAGTAGAGAGAAGAAATCACCCCACAATGGGCAGTGGGATCATGACTAAAGGGACCATTGTGTTGACCGACATGGTTAAATAGCTTTTTCTTTTAGATTTTAGATTTTATTTTTAATTATGCATGTGTGTGTGTTTATCCACTTAAGTGCAATGCCCACAAGTTAGTAATATTTTGTTGTTTCTATCAAAGGTAGTTAGTCAGACAAGCACTCATGTTTCCTGAGCCTTCCCGGTCCCCTTTTTATTGATTAGCCAGTCACAGTCAAACAGCCTTATTAGATTGAGAAGTTAAGATTCTACCAATGGGATGAGGTATAGTCACGCCTAGGTCAGATCAAAGAGAGCACTGTGAAGGCCCAGTGTTTTGCTTTTTACAAAAAGAATTACCTTGTCAAGCTACGTTAGCTTTGTGTCTCCCACAGAAGGCCAGAAGAGGCTATCAGGGCCCTGGAGCTGGAATTTCAGACAGTTGGAGGTCACTGACTGGTGCTAGGAGCCAAACCCAGGACCTTTGGAAGAGCAGTACACATCCTTAACCTCGGAGCCATCTCTCCAGCTTCAAGCTTTTTACTATAAAACTTTATAAGCACTTCAAAACTTAAGGATTTTTTTTCATTTTATTTTTTTATGTGCTGTTTTGCCTGTACGCGTGTTTGTGCAAGGGTGTCAAATCCTAGAACAGGATGTGTAGTGTGATGCTTTCCTCTTTTGGTTTCTTGAGGGGCCCACCACCCAGCTCCCAAATAAACCACACACAAAGGCTCTTCTTAGTTTTGAATGCCCGGCCTTAGCTTGGCTTGTTTCTAGTCAGCTTTTCTTAATCTAAATTAACCCAACTACCTTTTGCCTCTGGGCTTTTATCTTCCTTTTCTGTACACCTTTCTTTGCTTCTTTTCTGTGGCTTACTGGGTAGCTGGGTGGCTGGCCCCTGACATTTTCTTGCTCTTTGTTCTCTCCTCCTTCTCGGTTCTCCTGTTTATTCTCTCTGCCTGCCAGCCCCACCTATCCTTTCTACTGCCTTGCTATTGACTGTTCAGGTCTTTATTAGAATGATCAGGTGTTTTAGACAGGTAAAGTAACACAGCTTCACAGAGTTAAACAGATGCAGCTTAAACAAAGTCACATACCTGAAAATAATACTCCCCAGCATGGATAGAGTTACAGACAGAGCTGCCATGTGGGTGCTGGGAATTAAAATATTCTCTGAGATGTTCTGTATTGCAGGATATTTGATCACACTGTGTGAAGATGTCTCTGTTTTACCTCCCCTGCCTAAGGCAACTTCTGATTGGTTTGATGAAGAGCTGAAAGGCCAATAGCTAGGCAGGAGAGGATAGGCAGGACTTCTGGGCAGAGAGAGGAACTTGGAAAGAATCTCAGGAAGGAAATTCACCAGCCAGACACGGAGGAAGTCAGACATATGGTACTGAGAGAGAACAAGCCCTGTGGAAGAATGTAGATTAAAATAAAATAAAGTTTTAAGAGCTAGTTGAGAACAAGCCTAAGGCAAGGCCAAGCTTTCATGATAAAAGTCTCTGTGACATTATTTGGGAGCTGGCAGTCCAAAGAAAGACCTGCTGTAGTTCTTCATTTATATTTTATAGTTTTTACTTCACAAATTAGAATGTTACCAAGGACAAAAAAAGGATCCATCCTCAACAACCTTCAAGGCTGCTCATTTCTAAATTAAACTGAGTGGGGTTGCTTTCGGCTCTGGACTACATTTCCCAAGTGCCTTGGAAACAATGTAGCCATGTGGTTACAGGACTATGAGAAGATAGCTGAGTTGAATCACTTTAATTTCTAACTTGAAGATAAAGCCTCATCAGGCAGATCTCTGAGTTTGAGGCCAGCCTGGTCTACAGTATGGCTTCCAGGACAACCAGAGAGGGATACACAGAGAAATCCTGTCTCAAAATCCAAGAACAAACAGAAAAAACAAAGCCTCCTGATTTTTACTTTCCTACTGCCCATGAACTACTTAAAAAAAATAGATCTGAGGACTAACCATATAGTAAGGATTCAGTAATAGAGTAAGACGCTGGGCTCAATCCCCAGCACTAAAGAATAAAAATGGAAAGAAACTGTTGAGAGAATAACAATAATAATGTTGCCAGTCAATATTATGCAACTACAGACAACTCTCCAAGAAATCACAGAGCAATGGGAAGGAGGAAGCAAGGCCACTTGGAAACGTCCCCATCCTCAGAAGTCCACTGCTGCTATGCTGGCCCATCGTGATAGACACTATGTTAAGTGTCTATTGCTGTAGGAAAACACCAGGATCAAAAGAGGAAAGGGTTTATTTGACTTCTGTGTTCATCACTGAGACTGTCAGGGCAAGAGCTTGGATGGGGGTGGGTGGCGGCAGTAAAGACGTTGCCAACATGACTGCTCCACTGGGGAGGGTTTTTATTGTGGGTGAGAGAGAATATCTGGAAGCATCTGCAAGAGTCCAGAAAAGAGAGAAAAGAAAGCAGACTGGACATGACCAGGGCCAGGGAAGAGGGACAGCAGGGAAGGGTAGTGAAGATATCAAGCAGAGAAGGAGAGGTGTGGGGAGGGAAGCAGAGCATAGAAAGTGTTAGGAGTAGAGAGACTGCACTTGCTAGAGTATGGAGTATGGGGGTAGACAAATCATGCCAAGTATAAGGAAGATGACTAATTGTGGGGAGGGATTTCTTGGTGGGGGGAGGACATGGAAAACCCATTTCACTAGCTCTGTAGATCAGGCTGGCCTCAAACTTACAGAGATCTGCCTGTCTCCACTTCCCAAGTGCTGAGATTAAAAGCATGTGCATTCAACACCCAGCAGAAAGTCAACTTAAAAAGATTTAGATATTTATTAACTTTTATTATATGAATATTTTATCTTCCTTGTATGTCTGTTCACCACGTATATGCTTGGTCCCCACTGAGATGAAAAGAGGCTATCAGATCCCCTGGAACAGGAGTTACAGGTAGCTGTGAGCCACTGTGTAGTGCTGGGAATCAAACCTACATCTTTTGTATGAGCAATCAGTGCTCTTAATTGCTGAGTCATCTTTCCAGTCTCTTGAGAAAGTCAATTTGTCAAGAGAAAGGATTCTTTTGAGGAAGTGGCCATTGGAGAGTTCACATGGTACCCATGCACATATCAGCAGCATTAACTGGACTTAACGGGTTATTTAAAAAAATATATCAAGTTGAGAGGAACTAATAGAGGGCATGGCAGGTGTTAGAAGAAGCAATTGGAGGGTATATTTGATCAAATTTAATTAATTTTTTTTAAGATTTATTTATTTATTATGTACACAACATTCCTTCCATGTATGCTTGCATGCCAGAAGAGGGCACCAGATCTCATTATAGATGGCTGTGAGCCACCATGTGGTTGCTGGGAATTGAACTCAGGACCTCTGGAAGAGCAGTCAGTGCTCTTAACCTCTGAGCCATCTCTCCAGCCCCGTAATTAATCTTTAAATAATTATTAATATATATTTAATTAGTAGTAGTACATATCTAATACATGTTTAAAGTTCTCAAAAATAAAGATTAAAAAGGGAAAAGATTAAGTTCGGTTTGCAGAGTCAGAGGTTTCAGTCTGTGGTAGATTGGCTCCGTTAGCTTAAGCTAACACTACACATCAGGGAGGGAGTGTCATAGAATGAGCTGCTCACCTCATGGTAGCCAGTAATCAAATGAGGAAGAGGAAGACACGACTGTTCCAGAACACCCTTCGAAGGTGTGTCCCGGGCCTGACTTCCTCCACCACATCCTGCCTCTCAAAGTTTCCACCATCTCCCTATATGCACCACTGAACAAGCAACAAGTTTTGAATACATGGGTCCGTGGTGGATATTTCAAATCAAGTTTTAAAATATACTAAAAATTAAATGTTAGAAACAAAATAAGGCATTGTTAGGAAAATATGCCAAAATGTAGCATAAAAATTCAAACCAGCATAAATGTGGAAAACAATACTTTTAAGAAAGATTTTAAATTTACATGAAATAATTTTTACAAATTTTATGATATAATTGACATTGATTAAACTATAATACTTAATACAATTTGATGTTTTAATATAACTGTCTAGATAACCAACAACAAACAAGATAATGAATATATCATGTTGATGGATACTGAATTGTTTCCTAACTATTAAGAAGGTAGGAGGGTGGTTCAACATACAAAAATCTGTCAACGTAACCCATCATATAAACAAACTGAACAAAAAAACCCTACATGATCAGCTCATTAAATGCTGAAAACCGTTGCCAAAATCCAACACCCCTTCATGATAAAAGTTTTAAAGAGAATACGGATACAAGGAACATACCTAAATATAATAAAGCAATATATAGCAAGTCGACAGCCAACATCAAAATAAGTGGAGAGAAACTCAAAGAGATTTCACTAAAATCAGGGACAAGACAAGGCTGTCCACTCTCTCTATACTGGTATATTATTTGTGTTTTAAGAAATGAAGCTTGCCTGAAGATCAGAGTGAAGAGCTAAAGCACTAGAGTCCAGGAGTGGTGGCTCACACCTTTAATTCCAGGACTCAAGGCCATCTGGGCTACCCAAGAGTAAATCCATTTCAACAGAGAAACAGAGCTCACACCTTTGATCCGAGCACTTGGACCGACAGGTCCTGATCCCAGCACTAGGGACGAATGTATGGCAGGAGTTCAGTGCAGTCTGGGTGCAGTCTGAGGTCTGGTGGCAAGCCCAGTAGTTTATTGTCACACTAGGACAGGATCGCCCTTTTTATGTCTGAGCCTTGGTAGAGGTCAGAACCTCTAGCGGCTTGGCTGTTTTGCTTTTCTGGTCTTCCGCTTGAACCCCAATATCTGTCTCTGGGCTTTTTATCATTCGTGTTGCATCTCCATATCTATTCAATGTAGTATTCAAGGTTCTAGCTAGAGCAATAAGGCAAGAAAAGGAGATCAAGGGGATAAAAATTGAAAAGGAAGAAGTCAAACTTTCACTATTTGCAGATGATATAATAGTGTACATAAGTGACCCCAAAAGCTCTACCAGGGAACTCCTACACCTGATAAACACTTTCAGTAATGTGGCTGGATACAAGATTAACTCCAAAAAAAAAATCAGTAGCCCTCTTATATACAAATGATAAATGGACTGAGAAAGAAATCAGAGAAACAACACCCTTTACAATAGTCATAAATAATATAAAACGTCTTGTGGTAACTCTAATCAAACAAGTGAAAGACCTTTATGACAAGAACTTAAAGTCTTTGAAGAAAGAAATTGAGGAAGATAACAGAAAATGGAAAGATTTCCCATGCCCATGGATTGGTAGAATTAACATAGTAAAAATGACAATCTTACCAAAAGTAATCTACAGATTGAATGCAATTCCCATCAAAATCCTAACACAATTCTTCACAGATCTTGAAAGAACAATACTCAACTTTATATGGAAAAACAAAAACCCAGAATAGCTAAAACAATACTCTACAATAAAGGAACTTCTGGAGGCATCATCATCCCTGACATCAAGCTCTACTGTAGAGCTATAGTAATAAAAACAGCCTGGTATTGTATAAAAAATCAATGTGAATCAATGGAATCAAATTAAAGACCCTGACATAAATCCACACACCTATAAACACCTGCTTTTTGACAAAGAAGCCCAAAATATACAATGGAAAAAAGAAAGCATCTTCAATAAATGGTGCTGGCATAACTGGATAGTGGCATATAGAATGAAAATAGTTTCATATTTATTGCTCTGCACAAAACTCACATCCAAGTTGATTAAAGACCTCAACATAAATCCAATTACACTGAAGCTGATAGAAAAGAAAGTAGGAAGTAGCCTTGAATGCATTGGCACAGGAGACTTCTTCCTGAATATAATGCCAGTAGCATAAACACTGACAGCAACAATTAATAAATGGGACTTCCTGAAATGCAAAAATTTCTATAAGGCAAAGGACACTGACAATAAGACAAAACGGCAGCCTACAGAATGGGAAAAGATCTTGACCAACTCCACATCTCACAGAGGACTGATATTCAAAATATATAAAGAACTCAAGAAACTAGACATCAAAATACTAAATAATCCCATTAAAAATATGGTACAGATTTAAACAGAGATTTCTCAACAGAAGAATCTCCAATAGCCAAAATACACTTAAAGAATTGCTCAACATCCTTAGCCATCAGAAAAATACAAATCAAAACGATTCTGAGATACCATCTTACACCTGACAGAATGGCTAAGATCAAAATGTCTAATGATGGCCTATGTTGGAGAGGATGTGAAGTCAGATAAACACTCTTCCACTGATGGTGGGAGTACAAACTTGTCAGTATGGCAGTTTCTCAGAGAATTGAGAATCAATTTACCTCAAGACTCAGCGATACCACTCTTGGGCATATACCCTGAGGACACTTAATCATACCACAAGGACACTTGCTCAACTATGTTCATAGCCGCATTATTCATAACAGCCAGAACCTGGAAACAACCTAGATGCCCCTCAACCAAAGACTGGATAAAGAAAATGTTGTACAGATGATAAATGGGCTAAGAACAAAATCAGAGAAACATCACCCTTCACAATAGCCACAAATAAATAGAATAAAATATCTTGGAGTAACTCTAACCAAACAAGTGAAAAACCTGTATGACAAGAAATTTAAATCTTTGAAGAAAGTAAGTGAAGAAGACATCAGAAAATGGAAAAATCTCTCATGCTCTTGGGTAGGTAGAATTAACAAAGTAAAAATGGCAATCTTACTAAAAGCAATCTACAGATTCAATGCAATGCCCAGCAAAATTCTTCACACACCTCGAAAGAACAATACTCAACTTCATATGGAAAAGCAAAAACACCAAGATAGCCAAAACAATCCTGTAGAATAAAAGAAATTCTGGAGGCATCACAATTCCTGGCTCCAAACTACTACAGAGCTACAGTACTGAAAACAACCTGGTATTGGCATAAAAACAGACAGGAGGACCAATGGAATCGAATCAAAGACCCAGATATCAATCTACACACCCGCGAACACCTGATTCTTGACAAAGATAAAAAAAAGAAAGCATATTCAACAAATGGAGTTGGCATGTATATTAACATGTAGAAGAATAAAAAGAGACCCATATCTATCACCATGCACAAAACTCAAGTCCAAATGGATCAAAGACCTCAACATAAAACCAGCCACACTGAACCTCACAGAAGAGAAATTGGGAAGTACACTTGAACACATTGGCACAGGAGACCACTTCCTAAATATAACCCCAGTAGCACAGACACTGAGAGAAACAATAAATGGGACCTCATAAAACTGAGAAGCTTCTGTAAAGCAAAGGGCATGGTCAACAAGACAAAACAACAATGGTGTGGGAGAATTGTCTGTATTCTGTCAATCATGTATTTTAATAAAACGCTGATTGGCCAGGCAGGAAGTATAGGTGGGTCAACCAGACAGGAAGTAGAGGCGGGGCAATGAGAATAGGATAAGGCTAGGGAGGAGAAAACTCCCTTAGTCACTCCTGTACAGACCACCGAAGAGACAGCATGTAACCTGCCCAGCTGAAAAAGGTATGGAGCCATTATGGCTAACATAGATCAGAATAATGGGTTAATATAAGTTATAAGAGTTAACAAGAAGCCTGACCCTATGGGCCAATCAGTTTATAACCTGATGTAGACTCCGTGTGATTTTCCTTGGGACTTGCTGGCTTGTTGGGGTACTGGGCGGGACAGAAACCCCAACGAGCTGGCCCTCATGTTACATATGGCGCCCAGACGTGGATAACTGAATCCACAGAAAGTCTGAGAAAGCTTGGAAAAGAATAGAGTAAAGCATGGCTTCTTGGTGGCAGCAATTTCTCAGGTCTACTTTGCTTGCTAGAGGCAAGCAAGCGCTCTCTTCTGAGAGAGGCTTCCTGACTCAGCTTTAGCTGCAAAACCTTGCAGCTCTTTAAAGAGGTCCTGCCACAAAACACTTAAATGTTGTTGATGACAAGCTGAACGCATTCTTTTCAGTTTTCAGCTGTAGCAGGAGAAAAGCTGTGCTGTTTTAAAATGCCCGCTATCTGGGCTGTCCTGCCAGAGCAAACTCTGACTCTTTCAGGCAGGCAGTCCGACTGAGTGTGGTCTGTGAGCAGAATGCTGCAGCTTGCTTGCTGGCAAGGACCTTGAAATGCCATAGAGTTGTGGCAGTGAACACAGCTCTGGCTGGTACCTCAGCCTTGAGGCTGAAAAGCTAAGGAATGAGCTGGATCTAGCCGTCAAAGCCACAGCTCTCCATATTGCTTAGTAAATTAAAGACTCATATGGTCAGAAAAAGAAAAATATACAGTAAAGAGAGATTCAAAGAGGAAGAAAACCTCTAAATGGTTTACAGTGTGTATATGCAGACTAAAAGTTAAAGTTCTTAAAGTTAAAAGGAAAGAAAGAGAGTAGTTGGGTGTGGTGGTACACACCTTTAATCCCAATGCCTGGGAGGCAGAGGCATATTGACCTCTGTGACTTCAAGGGGTAGAGATAGATTGACCTCTGTGACCTCAAGGTGTGGTAGTACACGCCTTTAATCCCAATGCCTGGGAGGCAGAGACAGATCTCTGTGAGTTCAAGGTGTGGTAGTATACACCTTTAATCCCAGCACTGGGGAGGCAGAGACAGGAGGATCTCTGTGAGTTCAAAGACAGCCTGGTCTACAGTGTTATTCCAGGACAAAGATATACAAAGATCCTGTCTCAAAAAGTAAAAGTAAAAATAAAAGAAATAGAGGTTAAAATAAAGCCACATAAAGATGGAAAATGCACAGAGAATCTTCATACTGTATGCTATTATGCTCTCTTTAAATTGTTTGATTGCTGAGGAAGGAGCAACAACTGCTAAAAGACTTTTGTTTATAAATGCTGCTGAACTAACCCAAGATAGGAATTTTGAAAATACCTTGGCTTCAAAACTGAAGTCAAAAGGTATGTTACTTTGGAGAAGAGATTTTGCTTTTGTTTCCACAGAAAACGAGAGACTCTGGATTTATTCAGAGTTAAGAATAATCACCTTTGACCAAGGGAGGCCACCTGAAAAATCTCCGATAGGAACAGATGGCCCAGATGTCTGAGTTCTACATCCAGAACAGATTCAAGACTACTGCCTGAGATGATCGAGACTCACAAGATACTCCAGTCATGACTTGATTATAACTCTAAATTTTCTTTAGGTCCCCTTAAGACTATCAGCGCCCCCAACCAGCAGGAAGTAGCCTGAAATACTACACCCACATTCCCAACAAATGGACTATGGGTATTTTCTTTTGTTTAAAAAAAAAAAGAGGGAAATGGTGTGGGAGAATTGTCTGTATTCTGTCAATCATGTATTTTAATAAAACGCTGATTGGCCAGGCAGGAAGTATAGGTGGGTCAACCAGACAGGAAGTAGAGGTGGGGCAATGAGAATAGGATAAGGCTAGGGAGGAGAAAACTCCCTTAGTCACTCCTGTACAGACCACCGAAGAGACAGCATGTAACCTGCCCAGCTGAAAAAGGTATGGAGCCATTATGGCTAACATAGATCAGAATAATGGGTTAATATAAGTTATAAGAGTTAACAAGAAGCCTGACCCTATGGGCCAATCAGTTTATAACCTTATGGAGTCTTGTGTGTGATTTTCTTTGTTGCTTGTTGGCTGTTGGGGTACTGGGAGGGACGGAAACCCCAACAAGCTGGCCCTCATGCTACACAACAACCTACAGAATGGGAAAAGATCTTCACCAACCCCACATTGGTTAGAGGACTGATCTCCAAAATATACAAAGAACTCAAGAAATTGGTCATCAAAAGAACAAATAATCCAATTTAAACAACGGGGCACAGACCTAAAAAGAGATCTCTCAACAGATAAATCTAAAATGGCTGAAAGACACTTAAGGAAATGTTCAACATCCTTAGTCATCAGAGAAATGCAAATCAAAACAACTCTTGAGACTCCATCTTACACCTGTAAGAATGTCCAAGATCAAAAACACTGATGACAACTTATGCTGGAGAGGATATGGGGTAAAGGGAACACTTCTGCATTGCTGGTGGGAGTGCAAGCTGGTCCAGCCCCTTTGGATGTCAGTGTGACGATTTCTCAGAAAATTAGGAAACAACCTTCCTCAAGACCCAGAAATACCACTTTGGGTATATCATACCACAAGGACATGTGCTCAGCTATGTTCATAGCAGCACTGTTTGTCATTGCCAGAACCTGGAAACAACATAAATGCCCCTCGGCCAAAAAATGGAAGTGTGGTACATTTACACAATAGAGTACTACACAGCAGAAAAAAAATAATGACATCTTGAAATTGGCGGGCAAATGGATGGATCTAGAAAACATCATACTGAGTGAGGTAATCCAGACCCAGAAAGACAAGTGTCCTATGTACTCACTCATAAGTGGCTTTTAGACATAAAGCAAAGAAAAACCAGCCTACAATTCATAGTCCCAAGGAACATAAACAACAAAGAGGACTCTAAGTGAGACATACATGGATCTAATCTACATGGGAAGCTGAAAAAGACAAGATCTCCTGAGTAAATTGGGAGCATGGGGACCATAGGAGAGGGTAGGAAGGGGAGGAGAGAGGAAGGGAGGGGAGCAGAGAAAAATATATAGTTCAATAAAAACAAAAAAAATTTAAAAAGATGTGGTACACTTACACAATGGAGTATAAATCAGCGAGGGGGGCAATGACATCATGAAATTTGCATGCAAATGAATGGAACTAGAAAATAAAATCATCCTGAGTGAGGTAACCCAGACCCATTAAGACAAGCATAGTATGTACTCATAAGTGGATATTAGATGCAAAGCAAAGAATAACCAGGCTACAATCCACAGCCACAAGAAACTAGGTAACAAGGAGAACCCTAAGAAGGATACATGGACCTCCCTGTGAAGAGAAAATAAACAAGAGGTCCTGGACAAACTGGGGGAGAGTTAGAGGGGAAGTGTTAGGGAGAATGGAAACATGAGGGATCAGGATGATCAAGTTGGGGGCAGGATGGAGGGGGAGAAAATTAAAGAGATTTGATTTTTCTGTTTTTGTTTTTGTTTTTCTTCAAAACAGGGTTTCTCTGTAGCTTTGGAGCCTGTCCTGGTACTTGCTTTGTAGCCCAGGTTGATCTTGAACTCTCAGGAGATATTTTGATAGAGGGGGCCATTACGGGATTAGGGAGAAACCTGGTGCTAGTGAAACTCCCAGGAACCCACAAGGAAGATCCCAGCTAAGACTCCTAGCAATAGTGGAGAGGAAGCCTGAACTAGCCTTCCCCTGTAGTAAGATTGGTGACTACTCTAATTGTCATCATAGAGCCCAGCACTGGGCCGAGCTGCAGGAGGTCAATTGGAGAGAGGGAGGAGGGATTCTATGGGCAAGGGGTTGGGGGTCAAGAACATGACAGGAAGACACACAGAGACAGCTGACCTGAGCTTGTGGGAGCTCATGGACTGGACCAACAGCTAAGGAGCCAACATGGCACAGACCTAGGCCCTCTGCATCTAGGTGACAGTTGTGTAGCTTGGTCTTTTGTGGAGCCCCTGAAAAGTTTTTGCGGCCCGATAAACCTTTCCATCGATGTAATAATTCAAATCAAACCAAATCAAATTGAGTAAGAGAAAGCCCAGGTTTAATGGATACCAGCACTCCCTGGTGGCCTTCCAGGCCCTGAGAGAGGAGATGGGGAAAGAAAACTGCCACGTGTTTGTTCTCTGGGGGGCAGTTTAAATACTCTGTGGGAGTGGTCTTGGGCATCTCCGAGGAGGGGTTATAGTTTTGGTGGGCTTTCTCAGAGGTGGAGTCTGGACTGAGGCAACTTCCATAGGCGGGGGCTTGGGATGGAACTTTCCACCCAAACATGCCATACTCTTTGGATATAGGGATGCCAGGGGCTGGGGTGAAGCCTTAACCCAAACATCCCAGACCCCCTTCTGAATGGAGATGGAGGAGGAGAGGATGGAGCAGTGAGTAGAAAGGAGGTGGGGGAAGGGAATGGGAGGAGAGGCGGGAAGGGAAACGGTGATTGGTATGTAAAATAAATAAATAAGTTAATTAAAATTAATTTTTTTTAAAGAAGTAGGTAGGAGCATTCCAATATCCATTAGCTGGTGGATGGGTAAACAAACATGCTATCGATACATGATGAAATACTTTTAGCAGTAGAAGAAATACTAACAAGATAGGATGAAAGGAATGAGCCTTGCGAACGCTGTAAAATGAGCCCAGCCTGGCACAGAAGGCTCCACGAAGGAGTCTGTGTGAGTGAATGTCCACAGCACGCAGATGTGTCGGCAGAAAGGCTGGGAAGGAAAAGGAGGGGCAGGAGGTTTTTGCTGCTGGTTGGTAGATTTTAAATAACTACTTGTTAGGTGTGGGGAGGGTGCACATGTGCCTGCTGCTCTGTGTGGAGCCAGAGGATCTATTTTAGGAGGTAGTTCTCAGTTTCCTCTCCGTTGAGGCGGAGTTTCTCTTTGGCTATACTGTGCAATCCAGGCTGACTGGCCTGCGAGCTTCCAGGTGTCTCTCCAGTCCCTGCTCCCATCTCACCACAGGAGTGCAGGCAATACAGACACAGGCCACAGTAACTGGCTTTTTTCATGGCTCAGGAGATCTAAATCAAGCCCTCAGGCTTTTGAGGTTAGCACCTTTGCCTGCTGAGCCGCCTCCTCAGGTCTATTAGGTAGAATTTTTGAGGAAATAAAAAAATGATCAAAAATTAGATGGTATTAGGAGTTGTACAAATCTATGGATATGGAAAAAACAAGAAAATGTGCACTTTGCCCAGCGGTGGTGGCACACACCTTTTCTCCCAGCACCCCGGAGACGGAGGCAGGTGGATCTCTGTGAGTTAGGAGCCAGCCTAGTCTACAGAGCAAGTTCCAGGACTGCAGGGCTACACAGAAAAACTCTGCTACAAATAAATAAATAAATAAATAAATAACCCCCACCCCCCCAAAAAAACAAAACAAAGCTGGGTGTGATGGTGCATACCTTTAACACCAGACAGAGGAGTTTGAGGCCAGCCTGATCTACAGAGTGAGTTTCAAAGCAGCCAGGGCTACACAGAGAAACCTTGTCTCATAAAACAAAAAACAAAACAAAAAGAAAAAAAATGTGCAGTGCACTTTAGCAAGATGAATTTTATGGGATGCAAATTATTCTCCAATGGAGGGTTATTTATTTTTTAAACAAAGTAGAAAGATAAAATAAAAAGCTAAAACTGAATGGATTTTATTATTTGCTTTTGAATCTACTCATGACTCAGTTTTATAAATATTTTCATTTGTTAACATCTGCTGTTTTCAGTTAATTCAATTAGCATTGGTTTTATTTTCATCAATTAACAAAAACAGTTAACATGTTTACACTGATTAGGTTGCTAATATAATCCGTTTATCTTGCATTATTTTCTAGAACAAAGAGCCACAGCTTTACAAATACACATTTAGTTCCCTGACTACTCTTTCTAAATAAACCTCTACCATGCTCTTAGACACCAAGTAGACACTAAAGTGCCCAATGCTAGTAGAATGAGCAAACAACGTAGCAGAACCTGAACTTTCTACTAATTTTCATGTTTTCTTTCTAGTTCTTGCAACAAACACATTCCAGAGAAGAAGGCATTTCTATTGCCAATCTTAAGACTCTAACAAACAAGGTGTTTCTCTTACCTGTTTAAAGCCCGAGCCAGGGTCAGTAAGATGGCTTAGTGGATAAAGGCACTTGTTGCGCAAGCTTGATGACCAGAGTTCAGTCCTCAGAACAGACAGAAAGGTGAGAGGAGATCAGCTCCACATGCGTGTATGATGATGTGGACACACCTAGACACGCACGTAAAATGAAATACATTCCAAAGGGTATTGATGCAAGCATGGGTGTTAATAGGCCTCAATGGTATGCTGTAAAAGAAAATTTAAAATACACTTTAAATTTGTGTAAGTACTCAAATGCAGGGTGACGGTATGGGGGAAAGGCCCTAAAAGTGAATGAGATAGGGAGCGGTGCTTGTGCATTGATCTAGGAATGTCACAGAAGCATCATGTAACGTTAAGTGCCTCGTGCCCAAAAGAACCAGGTAAGTAGTCTAAAGATTCAACGGCACCTCACCAACCAGACAGTTCCCAGACTGCAGAGCGGGACATGCCATGCGCCTCACTCATTGGCTTCAGCTGGCAGGCTGGCTTTTGCCAGCTAACCAGCTGAGTTCAGAGGCCAACTGTGCTATCAACCAGCTAGTCCACACCTACACTGTCCCTGCGATGGCTTCAGTCTCACCAAGGACCAAGAAAGTCCTGAGCACCCCAGAGTGGTCAGGTGGCAAGTCATATCCCCAAGCTCCAGCTGCATTGTGACAGTGCTGAATTCTACCTTCTGTGATACAGAAAGGGAAAACATGGGTAAATGACGGTCAACTTTCCCACCTCAATTATCTCAGAACCCAAATAGAACCTTTCGTGTAGGGCAAGAACTTCACAGATGGCGTTTCCCAAGTCATTCTACCTGGTCACCATTTAATTTGGCCAGTGTGGGGCACTGAAGAGGGACACTAGAGGGCCAGGTCGGAAAGAGTGATGGTTCTTGACTCCCTGCTGGGTCTGTGTTAACCAACATTTTCGATCTCAGAACATCTCATTACCTTCTGAGAGGTGGCCAGCGGGTGGAAAACTCATCTCTGGGGCCTCAACCCCAGGTCCGCAGCAAACTAGCTACTCTTCGGTCACTGTGCTAAGCACTCTAATGAAAATTATAGGAGTTGTTCGTTTGGGCTAATAGGTCCAGAGCTAAGAGTCCACCGTGATGCATGGGAGCAGGCGTGGCGTGAGGAGCAGCAAGCTGAGAGGTCATGTCCTCAACAGCCGACGTCAGAGAACACACTAGGAGAAAAGTGAAGCAGTGTACACTGAAAGCCCGCCCACAGCAACACTCTTTCTGTAGCAAGGGCTCATCCCCTAAACTTTCCCCTCAAACAATGCCAACAGCTGGGAAACAAATGTAAAAATTTGGAACTGGAGAGACCACTCAGTGGCTAAGGGTTCAATTCCCAGTGCCCACATGGCAGCTCACAACTCTAATTTTAATTTCAGAGAATCCAACGCTCTCACTCACACGCACACTCACAAACACTAATGCACATAAAATAAAAAGAAATAAGTCATTAAAAATGCATGAGCCTCTGAGGGACATTCTCCCTCAAACCGAGGCTCTGAGGGACATTCTCCCTCAAACCACTGTTCAGGGAGGTGAGTTATAATCCCAGTGTATTCTTCCAGTCCTGTATCACTTGAGCAAATAAATACATCAAATTTTCCTGCTAAGATGATCTAATCTTTGGCTGGACAGTGGTGGCACATGCCTTTAATTCCAACACTTGGGTGGCAGAGGTAGGCCAGATCTCAGTGAGTTTGAGGCCAGCTTGGCCTACAAAGTGACTTCCAGGGCAATCTGGACTGTTATGCAGAAAAACCTTGTCTCAAAAAACAAAACAAAAGAAAATAAAAAAAGCCTAATTTTTGGAGGGGCTTTTTTGGTGTTTTTCTTATTGATCAGACTCTGATTTGTACAATACCCTCAGACAGGCAGGCAAAACAAGTAGGAACATGTTGTTAGAGGTTTCTGTCCCACCCAATCCTGCAGCTGTTCAGTCCCAAAGAAACACACAGAGGCTTACATTAATTATAAACTGGTTGGCCTATTAGCTCAGGCTTCTTATTAACTCTTACATCTTATATTAAACCATAATTCTTGTCTGTGTTAGTCATGTCACTTGATACTTTTCATCAGTGAGGTGTTCTCACCTTGTTTCCTCTGTGTCTGGGTGATGACTGCAAGACTGAGCCTTTCCTCTTCCCAGAATTCTCTTGTTCTGGTGGCCCCGCCTATACTTCCTGCCTGGCTACTGGCCAATCAGCATTTTATTAAACCAATACAAGTGACAAATCTTTACAGGGCTATTGTCCCACAGCAGGAACATCCATCTTTTCTTCTTTTAAAGTTTTATTTTTTTATTTTTACAGGCAGGTATTATTATTTTTAGAGGCAGCTTTGACTGCCTTGGAACTCACTTTGTAGACCAGACTGGCTTTGAACTCACAGAGATCTGCCTGCCACTGCCTCCCAAGTACTGGGATTAAAGGCACACACCACCACCACCCCAGCCTTATTTTTGTTTTTTTATTTAATGAGTTTGGGTGTTTTGCCTGCATGTATGTATGTATGTCACATGTATTCAGTGCCAGAGGAAACCAAAAGAGGGTACAGAGCCTCTGGGACTGGAATCACTGGTACTTGTAGTCTGACTTGTGGATGCTGGGAAACATACCCAGTCCTCTGGAAGCACAGCCACTGCTTCTAACGGTTGAGCCATCTGCAAATGTCTCTGCCTTTATATTGATGGAAGAAAGAACCAAAAGGAAAAGAAAAAGAAGGTAAGTTTTGGTTCTTGGCTGCCTCTATTCATGTCTTTCTAATGACTTAAAGTCTTCTCAATTCGAATGTGTACTCGTTTTCAACTTGCTTAATCACCCATAGAAAACTTCCTATACCAAACGAATCAACTCCTATATGCAAATAAGTTTTGAGTAGCTTTTTCATGCAGTATGTAACATGGTTTTAAAACTAAAATTTAATTTAGATGAAGTTGCAGAGCTGTCCAGTTCTCCCTTACCGGACCTTCACTGATACTCTAATGCTAGGCAAGCACTGTACTAGCTGAGCTATTAATACACCCCAGGCCCCTTTCAAATTTGTAAGCATTTTCCTGTCCACCTGTAGACTTGGTGGAGCCTGCTGAGACACTTCATGACTTCTCTAAGTTGTATTTAAGTATAGAAGAAAAAGACTGCTGGATGCCACATCTATTTTTTTTGTTCTTTTTTACTGTTTTTGAGACAGGGTTTTTCTGTATAAAGGCCTCAGCTGTCCTGGCTCACTTTTTGGACCTCATAGACCAAAGGCATGCACCACCACACCCAGCCTTGGATGTCACATCTTTAAGATGAATAAATAAACTGAGTGGTGGTGGCACTTTAGCTCAAGCATTCAGAAGGCCAAGGCAAAAGGATCGCTGAGTTCGAGGTCAGTCTGGTCTACAGAGAGAGTTCAGGACAGCCAGGGCTACACAGAGAAACCCTGTGTTAGAAAACAAAACAAACAAAAAACCACCAAAGAAACACAGCAATAGCAATAGCAACAACAAAAAGATGAATAAACAAAACTGACGGATGATTTATTAAGATAAATATTTAAGAAAATACTCTAGTCGGATGGTAGTGGTGCAGGCCGTTAGTCCCAGCACTCAGGAGATAGAGGCAAGTGGATCTCTGTGAGTTTGAAACCTGTGGTCGGCAAAGCAAGTTCCAGGAAGACACCAGGGCCAGGGCTGTTCAACAACAAAGTTAGATGTGATGTTTAACGTCAGTAGTGAGTTTTGGAGGAATGCAGGAAGATATCACCCTACACATCTGTGCTGCTGGTGAGCCAGGGCCATGCTATTTCCAGTGAGGTCTGAAAGTCAGCCACACTATAGCTCCTCTTATCTCAGTTGGGATAGCAGTTGTGGCTGCTCAGTAAATCCATTCGTGTGTCCTTTATAGTGTCTTTGTGTTGTGGTCGGCTGCCCTCACTGCCCCTGACCGACAGTGGAACTTCCCTGTATTCTGTAATTGACAGGATGTTTGTGTTCTTTCTGGTTGGTGGTTTTCTGCAGAAGCATTCCCAGTACATGATGCCCTGATCTTGACCTTTGGCTGCTCAGCATGGTTTGGATCAGCAGTGTAAAGGTATAAAAGGCTCTAGCTCAGGGCAAATAAAGGTTGCTGTTCTTTCACCTGAAAAGAAGCCTCCATGTCACAATCCAGGCACACAGACACACACACACCGCTAGTCTTGGCATCCAAGCTGCACTGGAGTGGCATCTTTGTCTCTTTCTAGCTAAGCCCCATTCTGCCTCTTTCTGTTTTAGGTAACAGTTTTCTGTATTGAACTTTGTTCAAACTGTTGTGTTTCTCTCCAGAGATTGGAACCTCATTGATATGTACTCCTTTGCTTTTTCCGTCTCCCCTCACCTTTATTTTAATTTTTTGAGACAGGATCTCATATAGCACAGGCTAGCCTCAAACTCAGTAGGCAAGGGTGACCATGAACTTTCATCCTCCTGCTTCCACATTCCAACGTCTAGGAATACAGGTGTGCACCACTGAGTTTATCCAGACGGTACTGGAGATGGGACCTATGCTCACCGTAGACCAGCTTTCTACCAATAGCTGCATTCGCAGACTTTGCTGCCTCCTGTGTGTTGCCAACGACTGAGTAAGTGCCAAGCATCTTCTCTGACAAGCGACACTAGAAATCACATTGCTAAACACATTGGAGGAGGAAGTTTTTTAAAGGCTTGCTTGGTGCTGGGTAGGGTCTTAGTCTATTGTACCATCTTCTACTCTGGTGAGACAATCATAACCATACACTTACCTAGTTTTGAAACCAATGCTTCAGACTTGCGCATTCTCGGTTCTGTTTGTCCTGCATACTATCCATTGTTACTGGAAAACTTGTCCCTTCCTTTGAGGGAACTGCTCCTCTCCAATCGCCCCTGCTGTTCCTGGAGGCAGCTTCTACCTTGTCACCCAAGATAGAGACTGCAGGAGAGAGTGCAGCTAAGACAATGACTGGTCAAGGTAGGGCATCAGGACAACTGCCTAGTTATATGTAACTCTGGCCAGATACTTCAACCTAAACCAAGTGCCACGACCTCAATGTTGACTTGAAGGGACCTTGGATCTCATTGTATCCCTTCTAACCAATTAAAGACATCTTCTTCGCTTTTGTTACTGTTTGTTTCAGTAGTAAGAACAGGGTGGCTGAACTTGGATTACTGGAGCTGTCAAGGTGTAGGCTCTGATCCTTAATAACGCCAATGCCAAGATAGTCGTGTTACTTCCATAAGGAAAAGCTACATGAAAACTTTGTCTCAAAAAAGCAGGGAGAATGAAGTCGAAATGTCAGCTAATGACGGGAGGAAAGCGAAATAACTTTTCAGAAACGCAAATGTCTAATTTTCACTGTCAAAGGCAAATAAACCTCTGACTCTTCCGACACTTTGGTTGCCATCTTTGCAGCTGTCTTGGCAGGAATGTGGGTGTTTAAAGGAGAAACTGATGTCCCTCCTTCTGGTTACTAGACTATTGAAGCAATGCACCTCATGAAGTTGGGATTTTCTCAGGAATCTCTAGAAGGAAAACTGTGAGAGTCTGGTGCTGACCAGGAAGAGCTTGTCCTCACAGAGAGGTGTCACACAGTTCATCTTGTCAGGCCACTGGACAGGAGCTGAGACAATGGTGATGGGAGGGACCACATCCCGACCAGGATGCTTCACTGCACATCTCTTTTGATTGACATTTAACTCTAAGCCTTAAGTTAGGAACCTGAAGCTGGATTGGGGTGGCAATTACTGTGCCTCTTTCCTCCTCTTCCCAGTGTGACCGCAGCAAATAGCCCTCCTCTTGCTGGATTTCCTTATATCTTGTTTGTTGAGTTGGCCTTTTGAGAATGCGGAGGCTGATTGAGCCTGCCTTGTTCAGGGCTGCCAGTCCAGTCTCTGACCCTAACAAGGGCTAACACTTTGAGTTCTAGCATTTATAACTCAGAGCCTTAAAATATTACCTTTCCCCAGACTCTTGGTATCGTAGTTAGGGTGTCTATTGCTGTGAAGAGACACCATGACCATGGCAACTCATACAGAAGAAGATATTGAATTGAGGTGGCAGTTTACAGTTCAGAGGTTTGGCCCATTAGCATCATGGCAGAGAACATGGAGGCAAGCAGGCAGACATGGTGCTGGAGAAGTAGCTGAGAGTCCTACATCTTATAAGCAACAGGAAGTTGTCTGCCACACTGAGTGAAGCTTGAGCAAAAAGAGATCTCAAAACCTACCCCACAGTGACATACTTCCTCTAACAAGGCCACACCTACTTCAACAAGTTCACACCTCCTAACAATGACACTCCCTATGAGATTATGTGGGCCAATTACAGTAAAACTACTACATTTCACTCCCTGGCCCCCATAAGTTTGTAACAATAGCATAATGTGCAATTCATTTAGTTCAACTTCAAAATTTCCCATAGTCTATCACAGTCTCAACAATGTTTAAAAGTCCAAATTTAAGTCTATTCTGAGAGTCACACAATCTCTTAACTGTAATCTCTTCTAAAATCAAAATCAAAAAGCAGATCACATACTTCCAACATATAATGGCACAGGATATACATTAATGTTACAAAATGCAGGGAAACAGTCATCAGAAGGAAATACTGGACCAAAGCAAGAACAAAAACCAGCTGAACAAGCTCCAAACTGCATCTCAATGTCTTATGTCAAAGTACTCTTCAGATCTCCAACTCCTTTTAAGCGTTACTGACTGCAACACACTTTTCTCTCTTGGACTGGTCCCACTCCCTGTTAGCAGCTCTCCTCAGCAGGTCCCATGATTCTGATATCTCTAACATCTTGATGTTCCCAAGGCAATCTAGGCTTCAACTTCACAGCTTCACGAAATGGCCTCTCTAGGCCTCCACGCAGGGACAACCCTGACACATGCCCAGCCTCAGTGGCTTTCCTTAGTCTCAGATGTTGTTGGTTGTTTTATCCTTTGGCTCTTCTCGGGGACCGACCATTCAGATTCCATATGGATGGAATGAATGGAATGAATTCCATATGGTCGGTTATGAATGCCCGACCTCAGTTTGGCTTATTTCTTTCCAGTTTAAATTATTCCACTACTTTTTGCCTCCGGGCTTTTCCTTTTCTTACTTTCACTCTTACCCCATGACTGGCTGGGTGGCTGGGTGGCTGGGTGGCTGACCCCTGATGTCCTCCTCCTCTTGTCTCTTGTTGCTCCTCCTCTTTCTCATTCTCCTTTTGTGTATACTCTCTGCCTGCCAGCCCCACCTATCATTGCTCCTGCCTCGCTATTGACCATTCAGCTCTTTGTTAGACTGTCAGGATTTTAGAGGCAAAGAATCACAGCTTCACAGCGTTAAACAAATGCAACATAAACAAAAGTCATACACCTTAAAATAATATTTCCCAAAACATGGAGGTAAATTCCATATTCTGTTTCTTCTATTCTTAATTCTAAAGCCAGAACCACGTGGCCAAAGCTGTGAAGTTCTGCTGCTTACCATGGCTGGAACATGGCCCGCTTGTTCAATTACATCTTCACCAGCTTTCTGGTTTTGATGGGTCCCTTCACTTCCTAAGCTTGACTACTATGGAGTTTGCTCTGTAGACCAGGTTGGCCTCAAACCTCAGAGATTTGCCAACCCCAGTGCTGGGATTAATGGAGTGCACCACCACACCTGGCTCTAAGTTTTTCTTTAGTTTCTTTTCATAAGTTGGACATTCAGCTCTGAGGTCACCACTCTCCATCTTCTATCTCTTAATCTGTTTATCTCCACAGGACTTAGCTCCATTCCACTTCCCAGGGCTCTTTTCTCCTCAAAAATTTGTAATTTACCCTTCTGAAAACTTGCTCCTTTTTATTATAATCTTCCTTAGAGTTACTACTAATAACCACATGACAGAGTCTATACTAGGCTGCTTTGAGATTTCCTCTGCCAGTGGAATTAATTAAAAACTCTTCATTTTTGCCTCAGGCAGATTCAGACAAGGCAAAAGGCAACCACTTCTTCGCCAAAATAGCACAAGAGCAATCTCTAGGTAACATACTAAATTTTTCTCCTCCGAAACCTCTTGAGTAAACCTCCAACAGTTCAAATAATTCTTAGCACTTATGTCTTCCCTGCTCCTACTAGTATGGCCCATTAAGCAAAGCTTAAAATATTCCACTGCTTTCATAATCCAAAGTACCAAGTCCAAATTCCTCCAGACAAACACACGGTCAGACTATCACAGCTACACAACTGGCCACTGTTCTGATTTGCATTCCTTCAGCACATTTCAAGTACATTTCAATGTACTATTGTATATACAGTGCTCAGCCCCTGTGGCACAGCTTAATGCTTTTAACTAACAATATACAAGGTCATATTCTTATATACACACTTATGTTTTTGTCTTTACATGATAATCTTCACACTAGAACCATGAGGCTACACAATCCATTTCCACTACCTAAGAAATATTCAAATAACATACTATGGTGACAATAGCCTCCATTAATGTCCAGTTGTATTTATAGGAACTATGTTTTACATATATTATCTATCTTAGTTAGGGTTTCTTTTTTCTTTTTCAAGACCAAGTCTCCCTGTGAAGTCCTTCCTGTCCTGGAACTCACTCTGTAGACAAGGCTGGCCTTGAAGTCCCAGAGTCTGCCTCTGCCTCCCAAGTACTAGGATTAAAGGTGTGAGCCACCACCACCCAGTTCTTAGGATCACTATTGCTCTGAGGAGACACTATCACCACAGTAAATCTTATAAAGGAAAACATTTAATTGGGGCTGCCTTAGAGTTTCAGAGGTTTAGTCCAATATCATCATAACTGGAAGTAAGGCAACATGCAGGCAGACACTGTGCTAGAAAAGGAGTTAAGAGTTCTTTTTCTCCACTCAAAGGCAACGAGAAGTAGTCTGAGACATCCAATGTGGCTTGAGCGTATATGAGGCATCAAAGCCCATTTCCACAGTGATTCAGTTTCTCCAACAAGACCATACCTACTCCAACAAGGTTATACCTTCTAAGAGTGTAACTCCATTTCACTCTGTTTGGGGATCATTTTCTTTCAAATTGTCACATTATCTTATGTGATTGTAACAGTAGAAAGTGTTGTTTCTATTTTAAAAATGAGATTGCTGAAATCCACATGAGGATGAAACGTAAAGCAAGACACGCCAGCATTCCTCCACTCTGATATGCTGCTTACCTGTAGAAGATGTGTTAGGGGTGAGGCAGGCATTAGCAAGTTTGGATGTTCTAGAGGATCCAGCTCCTCTGTCTTATCAGCTTTGGGCTACCGTATTCTACTTTCCTGGTAACGCACAGGTGTCACAATTGCAGCTCCTTAGTAATAAAATGCCATGTAAAAAGAAAGAGGTGGTCATATTCAGGCTCAGGTGAGACCCATTAAGGTAAAGATACTTCTGTCCAGACTCCTCACTTAGTGTTAATCCAACTGCTTTCATCAGCCTTTGCCCTGGTCATAATCCTGAGACAAAAGCCCTGACCATCTAAAGCTAGTTTTTGTTTTCCTAAATGAAAGTAAAGACCAGATATGAACAAAGTCTTATCTAAATATTATTTTCCTAAGTTTCTTTATTTCATTCTTTTCTAAAAAGGTTGTTTGATGAGGTCATTGAAAAAATAAGCAATAGATATGGGGGTTGGCCAGAGGGACATGATGAAGGCATGATTTTTGTATGGAAATGTCGGGGAGTCCCATCATGCTGTAGAAATATCAAGCCTGATATACACAAGACAGTTCAGTTTTGGTTATTGTTTTTGTTTGGTTTTTGTTCTGTTTAATTTTTGAGACAAAGTTACACTGTGTAGCCTTGGCTGGCCTAGAAATTGCTCTGTAAACCAGGTTGGTCTCAAGCTCACAGAAATCCGCCTGCCTCTGTGTCACTCGTTCTTGGATTAAAAACTTGTGTTAGTGTGCCTGACTTTAACATTACAGTTTTTTTTTAAAGATTTATTTATTATGTATACGACATTCCTTCCATGTATGCTTGCATGCCAGAAGAGGGCACCAGATCTCATTACAGATGGCTGTGAGCCACCATGTGGTTGCTGAGAATTGAACTCAGGACCTCTGGAAGAGCAGCCAGTGCTCTTAACCTCTGAGCCATCTCTCCAGCCCCAACATTACAGTTTTTATATCAAATTGAGATTACTTAGCATTAGTTTGGGAAAAATACACAGTTCAGAGGTACTGCATCTGGAGTGGACATTACATTGTGACAAAAGTCATGTAAGGCTGGGAAGTGATGGAGTTCTCTTTTAATTTATTCTTTGACAATTTCATACATGTGTCTAATATCTCTCTCTTTATCTCTATCTCTCTCCTCCTCTTCCTCTCTTTTGAGACAGGGTCTTACCATGTGGCCCTGGTTTGCCAGGAGCTTGCTATATAGACTAGTGTTGTGGGATGTTATTTTAACTATGTGAAGATGTATTACTTTGTTAGCTCTGTAAAGATGTTTTTCATTTGTTTCAAGAAAGAAAAAAAATGTTGATTTTTTTTTACCCTTTGACTCAAGTTCCTTGGACTCTTTGGGGGCCCACCACACAGCTCCCAAAGAAATCACACATGGAGGCTTAGTCTTAAGAATGCCCGGTCTTAGCTTGACTCCTTTCTTGCCAACTTTTCTTAAATTATCCCATCTATCTTTGGCCTCAGGGATTCTATCTTTCTCTATTCCTGTATTCCTTTCCTTTCCTTCTTACTACGTGTCTGGCTGTGTATCTGGGTGTCTGGCCCCCGAAGTCCTCCTTTCTGTATTGTTCCTTGATCCTTTCTCTCAGATTTCTCATATTTATCTTCTCTGCCTGCCAACCCCGCCTATTTCTCTCTCCTGCCTTGCTATTGGCTGTTCAGCTCTTTTTTTTAGGACCATCAGGTGTTTTAGACAGGCATAGGAACACAGCTTCACAGAGTTCATAACAATGTAACATAAACAAATGTAACATAAACAAAAGTAACACACCTTAGCATTATATTTTCCAACAGTAAAAAGCCCCAAGGCAACATGTTGATAACGAGAAACAGCTTAAAATAAGACCTGAGTTAAAGGCTGGTCATTCATAGCTAATATAAGGTTTCTGTGTCATGATTTAGGAGTCATGACACAGTTCAGGTTTGCTTTAAACTCATAGAGAGCCTCCCGCCTCTGCCTCCTGCCTACTAAAGTTATGTGCCACCATGGCCGCTCTAATGTCTTTAGATTTAGATTCTATCCACCTCATTAGCATCTTTTTCTCTTGCTGAACCACACAAGTCTCCTCTTGCCTTCGTGTGTGTGTGTGTGTGTGTGTGTGTGTGTGTGTGTGTGTGAGAGAGAGAGAGAGAGAGAGAGAGAGAGAGAGAGAGAGAGAGGAGAGAGAGAGAGAGTTTAGTTAAGCTGGCTGGCATCAGCAGGGGTGAGAGGTTATTTATTGGCACATATTTGCCTGCGTCTACACCACTGAAAAACTGACACCCCCCATGCCCTCGCAGCAAACATTAACTGCCAATAATTCACACAGAGGGTGGGGATCTCGTGAGCACCTTCGCCATCCGTGATGTCACCGAGGGTGATCTTGAGCAGGTCTCGTGCAGTAACTACGGCTACTATGAGTCCACAACAGTCATGCTGAGTCCAGAAGACCCAGAAAAGAGCAACTCACAGCACTCTTCCCTCTTCTTTGCCTCTGACAATCCATTTGTTTCCTCTTATGCGAGGCTCCCTGTGCTGATATAGATGTCTTCTTTAGGGCTGAGCATACAACAGCCGTTTATTCTCTGCACTCTGACAAGTTATTAATCTCTGCACTGCCTGCTGTCTGCTGACACAGAACCTTCTCTGACGGGGGCTGAGAGCAGAACTAATCTATGGGTGTGAACAGAAAGACTTGGAAGGCAGTTTGACAGCATGACCATTTAGCACAACAGTGTCTGTAGGTTCCCCAATAGTACCTGAGGCCATCTTGCTTACCGGCCCCATAGCCAGGTTTGCTGTGCCAGGCCTGAATCCCTTTCAGTGGAGCAGCCTCAAAAGCCATCAAATATAGATCTCCCCGGGAAGGGGAAATAGATAAGATCTCCTGAGAAAATTGGGAGCATGGGAGTAGGGGAAAGGGAGAGAGGAAAGGGAAGAGAGAAGAAGGGGAAAGGGGAGGAGAACTTGAGGAAACAGGATGGTCGAGATGGGGGAAGAACAGAGAGGGAGAGCAAGAAAAGGGATATCTTGGTTGAGGGAGATCCATTATGGGGCTAGCAAGAAACCTGGCACTAGAGAAATTTCCAGGAATCCACAAGGATTACCCCAGGTAAGACCCTAAGCGATAGTGGAAAGGCTGCCTGAACTGGTCTTGCCCTATAGTCAGATTGATGACTATCTTAAATGTCACCATAGAACCTTCATCCAGCAATTATTGGAAGCAGAGGCAGAGATCCGCAGCAGATCACTGAGCTGAACTCCCAAAGTCCAGTTGAAGAGTGGGAGGAGTGAGAATATGAGCAAAGAAGTCAAGACCATGATGGGGATACCTACTGCAACAGCTGACCCAAGCTAATGGGAGTCTACCAACTCCAGCCTGACAGTGAGGGAACCAGCACAGGACCAAACTAGGCCCTCTGAATGTGGGTGGCAGTTGTATGGCTGGAGCAGACTGTGGGGCCACTGGCAGTGAGACCAGGATTTATCCCTACTGCTTTTCCTGGTGTTTTGGAGCCCATTCTCTTTGGAGGGATAACTTGCTCAGCCTAGATATAGTGGGGGAGGGCCTTGGTCCTGCCTCAAAGCAAAGACATGGTTGACTTCCCATGGGAAGCCTTACTCTCTCTGAGGAGTGGGCAGGGGGTGGGGTGGGGGAGAAAGTGGAAGGATTGGGAGTAGTAACTGGGATTTGTATGTAAAATGAGAAAAGATAGTGGGTTTTTTTTTGTTTGCTTGTTTTTTTTTTTTTGTTTTGTTTTGTTTTTAAGTAATCAGAAAGCAGTCAAAGTAAATTCCTTTGGAAGGTTGTTTTGCTTACTGGAACAGTCTTTCCTCCTAAGCGGCTTTGAACGATTACCCATGAAAGTGTGTTTGCTGAGGTGGTTATTACTAGTTTTAATGTGATGATTATGGTTGTAAAGAACTCATTTACTATCGTTCAAATTTCAGCTGCACATGCGTGCTGGAGAGCCGTGAGAGGAGTGTGGGCGTGCTGCCTCACAACGGGGCAGTGTCTCTGCAGTTGGGTTTCGTAGTGTTACAACAAATGAAACGCACAGCTGACACTTTCAAATTTTTGTTCTCGGGCACAGCAAATAACTGATTTAAGCTATTGTCACTACTAAGGTTCCTTTTGACTTTATTTTTTCCACTTTACTTTCACAGAGATTACTTAGTCATCCACAATTCAAAGATGAATTTTGTACAATCACAGCAAATAGAACCAGGCATGGTGGCGCACACTTTTTGTACCACTCAGGAGGCAAAGGCAGAGGCAGGTGGATCTGAGTTTGAGGCCAGCCTGGTCTACTGAGTGAGTGCCTAGCCCACTTAGGATATTTTTAAAGGACACCTTAGAGAGACTTTTACCAGGTGAGGGGGGTGACTCAGTGGATAAAAACACTTCATGCATGCTTGAAGACCCAAGTTAGAATCCCCAGAAACCACACAAAAGCTGGATATGATTGTGTTACTCACAGCTCTGATCTGTCGGGAACAGTAACTGGGTCCCAGTGTCTGCTTCTGTCACGCCAGCCTTCTTACCTGTAGCTACCATGCATGAGTGTGTTTTCATCCACATTGGTCAGGCTCTTGTTCATATCAGCAATGCTTGCTGTGAGCCCTACTGCCTGAAACATGGCATCCAGCCTGATGTCCAGATGCCAAGTGACAAGACTGTCGGGGAGGAGAGGACTCCTTTAGCACCTTCTTCAGAGAGACTTGCCTTGGCAAGCACATGCCTTGTGCAGTGTCTGTAAGATTGGAACCCACAGTTATTGATGAAGTTTACACTGGTACCTACCGCCAGCTCTTTAACCCTTAGTAGCTTATCATAGGCAAGGAAGATCTTGCCAATAACTCTGCCCAGGGCCACCACACCATTGGCAAGGAGATCATTGACCTTGTCTTGGACCTAATTCGCAAGCTGGCTGACCAGTGCATGGGTCTTCAGGGCTTTTTGGTTTTCCCCAGCTTTGGTGGGGGAACTGGCTCTGGGTTCACCTCCTTGCTGATGGAGTGGCTCTCTTTTGATTATGGAAAGAAGTCCAAGCTGAAATTTTCTATTCATCAAGACCTCAGGTTTCCACTGCTATGGCTGAGATCTGCAATTTCATCCTCATCACCTGTGTGGCCCTGAAGCACTCTGGCTGTGCCCTCATGGTAGACAATGGGGCCATATACGGCAACCATTGTAGAAGCCTTGGCATTGAGCACCCAACCTACAATGACCTTAGCCGCTTTGTTAGTCAGAGTGTGTCTTCCACCACTGCTCCCCTCAGACTTGATGGGTCCCTGAGTGTAGACCTGACTGAATTCCAGACCAGCCTGGTGCTCTACCCTCGCACCTACTTCCCTCTGGCCACACATACCCCTGTCATCTCTGCTGAGAAAGCCTTCCATAAACAGCTTTCTGTAGCAGAGATCACCAATGTCTGCTTTGAACCAGCCAACCAGATGATGAGATGTCACCCCCGCCATGGTATATGGCTTGCTGCCTCTAGTATGTTGTTCCTTATAGGAGGAGAGAGCCACTTATTTGTTCCCAGCCATCTGGCTAGCTTAGACCCAAAATAATCACACAGAAACTGTATTAATTAAATCACTGCTTGGCCCATTAGCTCTAGCTTCTTATTGACTAACTCCTACACATGAATTTAACCCATTACTATTATCTGTGTATCGCCACGTGGCTGTGGCTTAACCGGCTAAAGTTCTGGTGTCTGTCTCCGGCGGGGCTACATGGTGTCTCTCTCACTCCACCCTGCCTCCTTTCTCCTGGTATTCACTTTAGTTTTCCCTGCCTAGCTCTGTTCTTTTGCCCTATCGCAGGCCAAGACAGTTTCTTTATTCATTAGCCAATAAAAGCAACACATAGACAGAAGGACCTCCCACACCAGTTCCTAAGATCCCATTACCATCATCTAGATCAAGCACAACATCCAGTTAGTGACCTGGTGCCCATTGGCTTCAAGGTTGTCATTAGTTACCAGTCTCCCACTGTGGTACTTGGTGGAGACCTGGCCAAGATCCAGAGAGCTGTTGCATGCTGAGCAAGCCCACAGCCATTGCTGAGGCCTGGGCTTGCCTTTATCACAAGTTTGACCTGACATATGCCAGCTGTGCCTTTGTATACTGTATGTGGGGAAGAAATGGAGGAAGGGGAGTTCTCTGAGGCCTGTGAGGACATGGCTGCCCCAGAGGATGATGGGGTAGTTGGTGTGGATTCTGTTGAAGGAGAGGGTGAGGAAGAAGGAGAGGAATACTAATCCATTCTTTCAGACCTTGGATCATGTCAAACTTCCAGAACTTCAGCTTCAACACTAGCTGACAAACATGAATGCTTATGTACTTGTAGTTATATTTCATTTGTATTTTAGTAAATTAAACTTGCCTGAAGATCAGAGAGTAAAACAGCCCCACTGGTTAGTCTTACAGACCAGGCAGTGGTGACACACACTTTTAATCCCAGTAGTCACACTAATTTGCCTTAGAAACTGGGCAGTCGTGGTATATGCCTTTAATCCCAGTTCTAGAGAGGAATATAAAATGGGAGGAGACAGTTCTCAGACACAGTCTCATTCTGAGGATTCCTGGAGGCAGGATCACCATTTCAGATTGAAGTAGAAGTAAGAACCCATGGCTGACTGCTTTGCTTTTCTGACCTTCAGATTGAATCCCAATATCTGTCTCTGGGTTTTTATTAATCATGCTACATGTACTGTCTGGTTTTATGTCAACTTGACACGTGCTAGAGTCATCAGAGAGGAAGGGGCCTCAATTGAGAAAATGCCTCCATAAGATCCAGCTGTAAAGCATTTTCTCAATCTGTGATCATTGGGACAGGGTGGTGCTGTATCTGAGCTGGTGGTCCTGGGCTCTATAAGAAAGCAGGCTGAGCAATCCATGTGAAGGAAGTCAGTAAGTGGCACCCCTCCATGACCTCTGCCTGTTTAAGCTCCTTTCCTAACTTCCTTTGGCAAGAACAACAATGTGGAAGTGTAAACTGCATAAACTCTTTGGTCCCTAACTTGCTATTGGTCATGGTGCTTCACTGTAGTAACAGAAACTCCAGCTTCTAGTGTGTTATTTTCCTTCTGTGCTCATGTGTGCTTCTTCTCCATGTGTGATTGTAAGTTTTTTCTCCATCATGTCTGTAATCCCAGTGTCCCATGGGGAGCATTGAGATCGAGATGGGGAAATCCCTCTCCATAGCACAGGTTTTTATAATCCCAATTAGCTGTAAAATAAACTAAAAACACACCTAAGGTACAAAGTGCCATCCCAGAAACCAAGCTCTGGGCTTAAGGAACAAGCTAATGATTGAAGGCAAACTCACAACACCTCACCTCCTCCCTACACCTTCTGTGTATTTTTCCGAGAAGGAAAACAAGCTAGTCTCTATGACAAAGGGACTAACTGAAGGCAGCCTCAGACATGAGGAAACAAACCTCAAACACACACTAATGCCTAAGTTGGGCGACCCTAAAACACCTGCAGCAGAATGGGTACCACTGTGTTTCTACACGGAGTTTTCTGATGTCTTTCCTATTTAAAACATGGAGTGGGAAGAGTGTTTTAATCCTGAGATTTTACTCTTGTAACCTAGGAACGATAATTTGAGGCTTCTAAGTAGGTAAGTGTTGCCATGGAGACCCAAAGAAACGTCTCTGAGGTCTTCTGTATGGAGCTTACCACTACAAAACTGATATGAACTTCCAGGGATCCCTGGATGATTTAGGGACAATTGTTCTTGCTGAGCCTTCGGGCTTTCCTATTCCTCAAAAAACTTTTAAAAAAGAATGTTCAGATATACTATTTATTAGAAAATAAAATAGTTTAAACCTCTATTGAGAAGAATCACCATCAAAATTACAGAAAAACAAACTCTTTAACCTGGTGGGTTTTTTTCTTAGAGTTTATTCCACACACATACAGATTTCATTCTATAGATATGTATAGCAAACACACACACACACACACTATATGATGTATACATGAGGACATTTTGTTGTAATATTATTTGTAATGGAAAAAAACATTACAATAAAAATTTTTAATATTTAATTGTTTGTTTATGTCAGCAATATGCTATGGTGCGTGTGTGGGTCAGAGGACAGTCCACAGGGGTTGTCGCTCCTTCCACCAGGTGCGTTCTGAAGTTCAAACTCAGGGTTTTCAGGTGTGATGACTAACTTGGTTTTTGGAAGAGGGGCCCTCAACCGAAGAATTGTTTTCATCAGATTGCTCCATGTCTATGAGTGTTTTCTTAATTGTTAATTGATGTAGGAGTACCTAGCCGACTGTGGGCAGAACCATCTCTAGAAAGATAGACAAATGAGGGAGTTAAGTGGCAGCCCTTTGTGACCTCCACTTCAGTTCCTGCCCTGACTTCTGGTCTTGGCTTCCCTAGATGACACACTGTAAACAGTAAGTCAAACAGTCATTCTCCCTCTGTCAGGTAAACAGGTCAATGTTTTATCACAGCCAACAGAAGAGCGAGCCCGAGCACCAGGCTCTTGGCAGCAAGTGCCTTTATCCGCTGAATCATCTTGCCTGCCTCAGGTCTCAGTTAATTTTCTGCTGTGAAGAGACACCACGACCAAGGCAACTTATAAAAGAAAGCGTTTAATAGGGTCTCGCTTACAGTTTGAGAGGGCTAGTCTATTATCATCACGGCAAGAAGCATGGCAGTAGGCGGGCATGACCCTGTAGCAGTAGCTGAGAGCTTATATCTATGGGCAGCAGACAGAGACAGAGATAGAGAGAGAGGGAGGGAGAGAGAGAGGGAGGGAGGGAAGAAGGAAGAGGGAAAGGGAGGGGGTAGGGAGAGAAAAAGGGAGAGGGGATAGGGAGAGAGGAGAAGGGAGAGAGAGGGGGAATGGAGAGAGGGGGAGGGAGAGAGAACGGGGAGGGAGAGAAAGAGAGAGACAGAGGGGGAAAGGGGGAGGAAGAGAGAGGGGGTGGAAGAGGGATGAAGAGAGAGGGAGAGGGAGATGCTGATCTTGGTGTGGACTTTTGAAACCTCAAAGCCCACCCTCAGTGACACATCTCCTCTGACAAGGCCATGCCTCCTAATCCCAAACAGTTTATCAACTGGGGACCAAGCAAGCATTCAAATACTTGAGTTTATGGGGCCGTTCTCATTCAAACTACCCTACCATCAGTTTTTTAAATTTTCTTTTTCTTTCTTCTTTTTCTTTTTTTGTGAGATAGAGTTTTCCTGTACAGCCTTGGCTGTCCTGAAACTCACTCTGTAGACCAGGCTGGCCTCGAACATTCTATACTTCAAGATTTATAAGTTTATTTTGTTGGATATGGTTAAAAATCTGTAAAATCTATAAAAAAGTTAAAACTGGGAGTTGATGGTTTAAAATGTATGCATAGGTAATCTTAAAGGAACCATATGGCATGCTTCCATTCTGGGATATAAGCAGCATGTCGTTTGCCCCATCCTTAGGCAGCCATGTACCTGGCAGCAATCTTCGATAGGGTTGGAGAGGATGGATGTCATGCTACTTCAATTTTAGGCAGCCACAAGGCTGGCAACCTACTTTGCTATGGTTGGAGGAGACTGATGTCATGTGACTTCACCATCATCTTGATTAAAGGTGAATGGGCCTACCAAGGAGGCAGCAATGGATCTCTAAATATTTTGTATTAGTACGGTGGGATGATGCCTTCATACACTGTAAAGATTTGTAACTCTATTGGTTTAATAAAACACTGATTGGCCAGTATCAGGTAGGAAGTATAAGTGGTGTGATGAAATGAGGAGAATTCTGGGAAGAGGAAGGCAGCATCTGTCCCCAGTCAGACGTAGAGGTAGCAAGATGAGAATGCTGCACTGAGAAAAGATACCAAGCCACGTGGCTAAACTTAGATAGGAATTATGAGTTAATTTAAGTTGTAAGAGCTAGTTAATATAAGCCTGAGCTAATAGGCCAAACAGTTTATAATTAATACAAGCCTCTGTGTGTTTCTGTGGGTCTGAATGGCTGTGGGACCAGGCAGGATAGAAACTTCCATCTACAGATTAGAGTGAATTTTTATATGATAATTCCTGTCCTGTCCTAAAAACAAAGTTTAAAAAAGATAGAATTTAAAAACAATACTTGTTTCTAAATAAGTTATTAAATAAGTTATTAAAGCAGCATATGCATTCATATTCAAGAATTTACCTTGTACTGGCAGCTAAACTCTGTAACAATGGGAGTCACCCAAGTGATATTAGTTTTAAGATATGAAGGGATAGCTGGGTGGTGGAACATGTCTCTAATCCCAGCACTCAAGGGTAGAGGCAGGTGGATCTCAGTGAGTTCGAGGCCAGTCTGGTCTACAGAGCAAGTTCCAGGACAGCCAGGACTGTTATACAGAGAAACCCTGACCAAAGGGGAAAAAAGAAAAAAGAAAAAAAGATGTAAGGGATGATGGGGAACAACTGAGGCTTGGCAATGTGGGTTAGGGCTGGCATTCCTAAAGAGGGCCCAGTTTTGGAAATGCTGGTGCCACGTGATAGACACCAGAAACACCGGTCACAATGAAATGGAGCAGGGTGGGATCAGAAGGCAGGCTATGTTTATGCTGCACAGTGTGGGGCCAAAAAAGGATGATCCAAGCACCCAAAGGATTGTGACTGAGTAGGATTCATTCATAATGGACTTTGAATTGTTCACACTGCTGGAGCTTGGTTTTGTCTTAGGCAGATTGTGGCTGTGACTTATATCTTCCCTCTTGAAATAAAAAAGATACTTTAGTTTGATATTTGGAGGAGGACACAGTTGAGAGACTTAAAACTTTTTTAAGAGGAAATTTTTGAGGTTTACAGAAAATTTAAATTAAAAAAACCTCGACATTTTTAAGGAAAAATTTTAAAAATGTTTAAATTTATAAGGCTATTGAAAATTTAAGCTAATAAAATGTTTTATACCATTAATGTTTAAACTTAAAAATAAATAAAAGATTAAAAATTAAGGTCACAGCTATGAGCACCAAATACTACTCCAGAAATTGGGATGTTCCTATCGTATGATGCAGAATGACATGACCTAGGCAGTCTGGCAAAGAACTTGGAACAGCTTCTCAAACTTTAAGTTTTGACCCTTTGGGGGTTGAAAGACCTTTTTTCAGAAGTAATTTAGGACCACCTGCCTGTTGCCTGTTGGATGTTTGCATTGAGATTCATAACTATTGGACTGGAGAGATGGCTCAGCTATTAAAAGGCTAGACACACAACCAAAAATATAAGAGATTCATAACAGTGACAAAATTGTAGTGTAAAATATCAATGAGAATGATTTTGTGGTGGGGGGGCACCACAGCATGGGAGCTGTGTTGAAGGCCAAAGCAAGGGGAAAGTTGAGAACCACTGGCCCGGAGAATGTCTCTCTCTACCTAAGGTCTATTCATGCTTAGTAATGTTTGCCTAGCCTCCTTACCTTTGCTAACTTTGTTAAGTTTAAGACATTTTGATAAACTCTGTCATATAAGAATCTGTTATATACGTCTCTGTGGACTATGTTTATGAGTTAAAAAGTTTTTATTTTGATACTAAAAGAAGCTTGAATTGAGAAATTGTTGTTTTTAAGGCTCAAATTTAACACAGTGATAAAGCCACAAAGTCCTTTTCCCAAGGTCAGACATTTAGAACAAAGTCCCCATTCCCTCAGAAGTTTGAAGAAAGTTCCTACTTGCTAAAAAGGGAATCATTCTCCTTATCGCTGGCAAAAGGAACTGTGGCCCTTCTGTTAACTTATGTCTATGGTGCCTCTTAACTTGTCAAGGGGCCCTACCCCTGTAAGCCCTAGTCTTATGAAAGCTGGCAAGTTATTGCAAACTGCTAAGGATAATTCAGAAATATTAATTAATGGTCAGACACCTTATAAATGATCAAATTATTTAATGTGTTCAGAACTGTTCTTGTATTCATGCTAAGTATTAATGGGACTAATTATAGGAAAAGTTCTATTCAGCCTATATATGTTTTCAAGGTTAAGCCTGTTTGCTTAGCTCAGATATACTTAATAGATAATGGTCCTCAAACGTTTCAGAGGTCTGATGAATATCACATTTAAAATGTTTAATGGAAAAATCTTACGACAGAGATTCCCCAGCTCCTAGCAGTTACCCCAAGATCTCCAAAGAAGATGATCGGGCATTACAACGACTACCTGGATTGTGGTCACATGACCCACTTGGCTGCACCTGTTGCCAAGACCTGGCCCAAATTTTGGACAGGCAGGACACTGGAGAGTTGATTGCCCCACTTTGCCTAGACAAAGTAAGGTTAATCCCCTACTGCCAACCAACCATGTTCCTCCTCCACACCTTCTGGGCCTGGTGGTTGAAGATTGATGTTGTCCTGCCTGGTACCTCTGCCTCCAATGTGATGGAGGCCACAGGAGCTTGGCATGACCATCTAGGTAATGGTCTATAGTCTCTGTCATCTTAATTGATGCATAGGCCTTTTGGATTATACTTCCCATTATAACTTATCCTTTTCAAATCTCTGACGATATTGATGGCTAGACTAACCCTGACTTTGTCAGATTAGCCAGCAGCCAGCAACCAGGTTCTTCCCTAGGCTGCAGCCAGCGTGTTAGCTCATTTCATATGTAAAAATCAAGCCTGGCCTTTTCTAGAGCTACTAGGTCTCCTATAGAGAAAAGTCAGACAGCTTTGCCTTGTTAACAGACTTCACACTAAAAGAGAAAATGACTTCATATATAACATTTCACTGAAGGAAAATGATTTGAATGATTGCTTTCAGTAATAACTATTTGCATCTCTGGTAAATAATTAGATGGAAAGAAAAGGAAGTGTTCTAAGATATGAAAGTCTATGTAAGTAAAGATCTAAGGATGTGAATGCTGAAATACATTCTGAAAGTCTCAGAAATGATTTAAGATGTATAAATGCAAATTGTAAAGGTATAAATAAATGATTAAAGTATGTGAAATGTTTTAGATTCCTTTCCCCTTCTATGCTATGGTTACACTAATATATCAAAAGTTCAGAGTTTTAACACTGATCAATAGATTTCTGATAAGCTGGCAGAGCACTGATGACTCACTGCTCAGTCACAAGCTTGAGATTTTAGATTTGTTTTGGTTGTCTTCTAAATATAGACTTAAAGGTGCTTCTCATCAGGCTAAAGATATCTCTGTCCAATCTATATCTAGCTCTCTGGACAGAAGAAAAAATGTTCAAGCTAAAAATGTTCATGTTAAAAGCACCCAAATCTATAGCTTTTGCTAGGTCCCGAAAGTGTGAGTCTATTCCATCTGTTTTACAGACAGCTGTCACTTGCTCTCTCTACAATGTAGGTGTCAGTATAGGTTGGTAATGCTAACATGTCTAAAACTTTTATGTCTTTTTATAAACTGAAAAAATCATGCAAGCTTCAGAGAATCTAGGGAGTCAGACTTGGATCCTCCTTTCATAGGTCAAAAGGACTCCAGATAGTACAAACTAAGTTTCTCCACTTGTCTATTCCTGAGGATGGTATTTCTTTCCTGATCTTGGGATCCCTCCCCTTTCCCAATTACTAGGACTATGGGCCTGAAAGTTCCAAATGTAATATTTTCCTTTAAGTTCCTAAATTTTAACTCCTGTCCCTAGTCTATATCTATCTCAGCAGATGTCCACTTGGCTGACAGTTACAGAAGAGAGTACATCACCCTTGTCCCCACAACAGGCTGGAATGTTACATCAAAAGGAAACTCCCTGGCATAGGGAACAAAAATAGCTATTTATAGTGCCCATTGGCATACCAGAAAAGGAACCTCTCAAAACCAAATAGACCCAAATTTATCAACAGGCAGATTCATTAGTGAAATAGTTCTATGGGCTATGATAGAGCACTCAACCCGCTCTGTATATTAACAGAGATATTAGTGTAAAGATTTAAGAGAAAATTGTTGTTTCTATATAAACTATGCGGGAATCATTAAAAATAGTCTTGCTATACTAAAAAATTCCTGATGACCTAAGATGAATAAATAACTGGTCACTATTCTCATTTCCTTCTAGATAATAATTCTAATATCAACCATCATGGAACCTTTGGCCCTTGGGCTTCTGCTAATCACTGTTGGCTCTTACATCATTGATGCCTTAACTAAATGATAATTCCTGTTTGGGTACTATTAGAATCTATTAGTTATCCATCACAGAGTCAAGGATTTGACTCATAATACAACTCAAGGGGGGAATGGGAGAGCCAAAGTTACATCTTAGGTTTTAATTACTATGCCTTAGAGATCCATGAAACAGTTGTTTGTCTTTGATCTGTAAGCCCTTGCCCAAGGACAAATAGTTCCTTAAATTCTGGAGGTTATTATTTATAGGAGATAGAAAGTCACATGTTTTCACTCCCTTAAACAAATTTGTTTGACCCATCTGCACCCGATGTGCTTGATCACATGTGGGTGAAAGGTATGTAGGCAGGAAATACATCAGGGTTATGCTTGGACCTGATGGGAAGTGCAATGAATTATGGGTTTTCCTTCTTAAGCCCTTGCAAAACGTGATTTGGGGCCATGTTTTTGGTGAAACAAGAGATGGTCCTAGCCAGAGTCCATCCTCCTGGCCAGTATTTAATTTATGCTTGCTTCAAATTTGGTTTTAAATCATGGTAGTAGTCTTATTCTCAATTGGTGGGATTAACATTCCTTTTCCTGTAGCTGGTTTGGTCTGAGCCCTGTGGAGGCAGCTTGGTTGAGCTGCTTCTTCCAAGCTGCCCCACTGGTCAGCAATTCTCTTTCAACAATTTTTTTATGAGTAAGTTTGGGGGAAGAAACGGCCTGGTTCATCTGATTGATTCCAGGGATTTCCTGAGGCCTTGAGTTTGTTTGTTGTTTGTTTTAATTTCCTGAGTTTTAATGAGTTTCCTATAGGAGGTAATGTTTTACCTCTCTTTGGAACATCCTGCAAGATGGAAAGTTTTATCTTGTAGGACTTTAGTATACAACAGCATGCTGCAGTATGCACACAGAGCTCAGAGAATGAATGTGCGAGTCTATTCTCTCCTTCTATCATGAGGATGCTGTGAATTGAACTCTGGTCATCAGGTTTGGCAGCAGCCTCCTTTTTTCCTTAAGAAATTCTTTTCTAAAAAGTTTATTTAAATTTGTTTTATGTGCATTGGTGTAAAGGTGTCAGATCCCCTGGAATTAAAGTTGCAGACAGTTGTGAGCTCACAGCAGGCTCCTTAACACACAAAGCCGTATAGTCAGTTCTCTCTGTAGTCTCTTTTCGCCTTTTGTAGACATTGTGTAACATATACCATGTGACCTGAGAGTTAAAATAGCAATTAGGATTGGAATAAAAAAATGTGTTTGCCAGTGACCACAGTATCAAGGGAAATCAGGATTACCTGGTTAGTCTTAGTCGACAAAACCAATGCAGTGTATGAATTCACTGCTAATAAATTCTGATGTTGTGAATGACATACATGTGTTTATCTGTGCTTCTGACATACCACACTCATTGCATTCATACAGGCAAACAAGACTGGTCATTGTCCCACCGGTGCTTTCATGATTTTTATCCACACTCTAGAACATCTATTTTCACCTTTCATCTTGTATAGAAGACTTTTGAGGCCAGCACACAGGTCACACAAGAGGAAGCAAAGGCAGGAGGGATCAGAAGTTTAAAGCCAGCTTCAGAACATAACAAGTTCAAATGTATTCTGGGCTACATTACAAAAACCAAACAGTCAAACCCAGACTTTTAACTCAGTAAAGGGAACTTGGAAAATCCATTGCAGTAGTAGCTCAGTGACCACACGCTGTGTATCAGGCGGCTCCTTGACCTATGTGCCAGATCTTTACATCTATTTCATCACTAGTCCTCACAATTTCATATTATTATCTCATGTTATAGAGAGAGACTCAAGATAACATGACTAGGGACAAGACCCGGGATACTCAGGTCTCACTGACTCAGAAGTTTGTGTTTAATTACTGTCATTCAGCTGGCCTCTTCTTTCTTCAGTAATACTGTGAGTTTTTCAAGGACCTTCGGCTGAACACTATAATTGGATAAGTGATGGTAAATGTGTCTGTGTTATTTGATGACTGGTTATCTCATTTGATCAGTGAAAAATGTTTCAGAATGAAGAGGTCAAGTACATTGGCTGTAGTACTGCATTCCAATACGGTATAATCTTGAAGTCATCTGTTCAAAGTCACAAGTTATTAAATATGATTTCTGATTAAATAGAAACCTTCAACAAGAGCAGAATTAACCATCAAAAGAAAAACATCGCTGTCTTCTTTGGTGGCTTGGTTTCTAGAACCATATGTGAAAACAACAGCTTTGGGTCATGTGCATATTTAAAACTTTTTAGGTTCTCTGGACTTGAGTCTTGAGAAGTTCAAATTTTACTTAGTTTTGCCAGGTCTTAACTTTGAATGTCAAGTGTAAATATATTTGAAAAGCATCAAATGCCTGGGACTAGACAATGCTGATTAACTAAATATAAACAAATCAGCAACACCCAAATTCTTTGTAATTTATTTTTATTTTTTACTTTTGCTTTTGTGAGCCTTATGTAGCCCAGGATATTGTCAAACTCTATGTGTAGCCAAGGCTGGCCTTCAACTACTGATGTTCTCTCTATAGTCACTTTCTCTGGTTCTAGTCTAATGCGACTAGCCTGAGCCTCTGGGTTCAACATTCTTCAATAACTAAGTATCTATATATGTGAATTTGTGCACGTGGCTGCAATGCCCATGAAATACAGAATAGGGTGTCAGAACCCCTGGATAACTTAATCAAAAGCAGAAATAGACATATAACAAAATGGACCTTTAATCTGTATCAATAAACCAAGATCCATATCAATGCAAAGTATTCATCTCTATAGCATATCCCCCTTTAAATGTAAACAAACATTTACAAACAATATTTGGGAATTTTGGCATAGTTCTTTCCAAATTGCTTGCTGCTTTTTGTTGAGCAAAATATATGTGTGTTCATGGAGACCTTTTTTTGGGGGGGGGGTTCTTGGTCCATAAAATCACATTAGTCTGAAAGGAATCCATAGGTTTTCATTTTCTGCAGAAACAAAAGCAAAACCAGTTTTCCAAAGCAACATATCCTTAGACCCAAATTTTGAAGTCAGGATACCTTTAACGTATATATGTTGGTTTAGCTTAACAGCATGTAGAATGAAATGTCTTTGTACTTATCTCTTTCACTGTCAAAAAATTCAAAGAAAACACAATAATATGCATAATCCAGACTCTCTGTGTATATTCTATCTTTATGTGGCTTATTTTTCTTTACTCCTTTAATCTATGACTATCTGTACTCTGTTTCTTTAAAGACTTTATTTTTTAAAAAATGATTTACTTCTTTTTATAACTCTCTATACCCTTTTTATTCTATCTCCCAAACCTACATACATGTTTTAAACACACTGTGACCCATCTAGAGGACTTTTCCACCTGAATTTGTCTTTATTGCTTGTCTATAATAATTTTCTGACCAGAAGCACTTTTAAAATGGTAAGCAGTGAGGTTGTGACAGGCCTGGATGCTGGCTCTGCCTCTCTCAGACTTTCAATATGGCAGAGGTAACTTACTGCCTGCTCTGGGGCCACTGGGTGAGAACTGTGCTCAACCACCTCAACTCTGAAAAACAGTTTTGTTCCATGCTTCCACCAAGTAACTTGTGGCATGCTGCCCACAAACCCCATTCAAGTGTTCAGCCTCCTGAAAAAAAAAACAAAAACAAAACAACAACAACAACAAAAAAAACCAGAATTCATGCTGTCAGCATGAACCAGGAAGCTGCCATTTCTTATGCTGAGTCAGTAAGCCTTCTCTCAAAGAAATACTGTGGCACCCCTGCTTGCTGCCAGAAAACAGAGCCCATCTGGAAAAAAAACCGTGGTTACCAAGAAGCTGAGCTAAACTCTGTTTTTTGTGTGTGTCTAGAATTCTTTTTTAAGGTCTCTTGGGTTTTACATGGATGTAGTTACCCGTGTTGGCACCAATTCTGTAGTCCAAGACTGCTTGTTCATTCCCAGCTGTGCAGACCTGAAAAAAATGACACTGAAACTATATTAATTACAACATTGCTTGGCCTATTAGCTTAAGATTCTTATTAATTAACTCTTACATCTTAAGTTAACCCATTTCTATTATTTTATATTTTACCACAAGGCTTGTGGTTTACCAGTAATGTTCCTGAACATCTGTCTCCTTTGCCAACTACATGGATTCCCTGACTCTGCCTTCTTTCTCCCAGCATTCAGTTTAGAACCACCACCACCACCACCACCACCATGCCCCCGCCCCACCTAGCTCTATTCTGCCCTGCTGCAGGCCAAAGCAGCTTCCTTATTCATTAACCAATAAAAGCAACACATACATAGAAGGACTTCCCACCCCATAAGGGTGTTGGATTCCCTGGAACTGGAGTTATAGACAATTGTGAGCTGCCATGTGGATGCTGGAAATTGAACCCAGGTTCTCTGGAAGAACAGCCAATGGTCTTAACTGCTGTGCCATCTCTCCAGTCCTAAGAGAACTAAGTCCTTAGGATAGTCCAAGAAGGAGACACAAAATCTTGGAGAGATGGTTGCTGTTTATGAGAGTGGTCATCCTGGTTTCTGTCACTAGGGCTGTCCCATGTTTTATGTTAATGGCGGAAAGAGAGCTCCACACAGTGAGGCTGTTTCAGACAGCCACATCATCCATCACAGATGCAGCTGCCATACTGCGTTTTCAGGAAGTCATTCCTCCATTCTGTTAGGCCAATTGTTTTTGACTGATGATTTATGTAGTGAGATTAGTGAGTTCCATTAATATGAGAAATTGCTCCTCTTTTTCTAGAAAATTGTTTCCAAACGTAATATTTTGTGTGGAACACTGTGCTATTAAGTAGACCTTCTTACAGCCCACAGATGGAGTTGGGAGACTGTCAGTACCGAGGGTCTGCACAGCTGAAATGTGAAATTAATTTGCTCTATGGTAGAAAGGCCTCAGCAGTGTCTCTCTGCTTTCAAGTAACTCAAGTTCCTGCCCTCTTATCCCCAGGTGTGGCCTAGGTTAGTGGCTTAGCATTGCTTTTTCAGCTGGAGGTTGGGCCCTCAACAATGGCTGTGAGCAGACAGCTTTATTTGGGGAAGTCCTCCGTCTCTGAGTTCAGTTATAGACTCCATCCCTGTGATCGTTTTTGCCATGAGACACCTGGATGAAGAAGAAAAAGCCGTGTTAAATGTTACCTTTTTGTTCCACACACTCTGCCTTATCAATCCCACGTGAGGATTCTGAGGTTGCCAAAATGTCTTCTCCAGCTGTCTTGAGGTGATGGCATGAGGGGACTTTGGGGATGCATGCCTTCCAAGTAAAGCCATCACCTGACCTTCTTAGGTGACCATCGTGAGTGGACGGTACACCACAATGATTTTTCAAGTCTTCTGGGATTCATCTCAGGCCAGAGTATGTCAGGGTAGACAGGGGGAAATTAAAGGGTAAGGAAAGTCCTTGACCTCGGGGATAGCTTGTGTTTCTTGCTGACTGAGAGTCATGAATTTGGACACAAGCTGGGGGAAGAAAGAAAAAAATAGGGCATATTGCCTACACGGACACAATACTTATCTTTTCCTAAGAGGTATCTCAAACAAGACAAGAGCATTAAAATAGCATCAAGGCAAAAAAGATGCTTGACCTTTGAGTTTAACCTCATTGGAACGCCTCTCTCCATGTAAACCTGGGCAGTGACCTTCATAAACCACCATTCAATTTCGTTTACAAAAGAGAATGTTTTAAGAATAGGTAGACTAGTTTATATTTTTTTAAATTAGGTTTTCTTCAATTTTTTTGTTTTCCTTTTAAAGGTTTATTTATTTTCATCTTGTGTGTATAAGTGTCTCGCCAGCATGCATGCCTGTGCGCCATGTGCATGTTCTACCCATAGCGTGAGACCCCCAGAACTGGAGTTAGAGATGGTTGCAAGCCACCATGTTGGTTCTGAGAATTGAACCAGGTCCTCTGCAAGAGCAGTAAGTGCTCTTAACTGCTAAGCCATCTCTTCAACCCCTTTGTTTTGTTTTTTGAAATAGGTCTTGCTACATAGCCTAAATTAGACAGAACTCACAATGACCCTTCTCCTGCCTTAGCCTTCCCAGAGCTGGAATTACAGGTGTGTTCCACTCCCAAGTCCAATTTACACACACACACACACACACACACACACACACACACACACACACACATTTTTCTTTTTCCTGGAGAAAAAGAGACAGAGTTTCTCTGTTGAGCTCTGACTGTCCTGGAACTTGCTTTGTAGACTAAACTGGCCTTGAGCTCCCAGAGATCTGCCTGCCTCTGTCTGAGATTAAAGGGATATGCTTCAACACCTGGCTCATACATACTTGCAAAACTTTGAATAATATTTGGACATGGCTGTAAATTACATCCATGGAGCAATGTAACTTCAAAAACCACAAAAATCATGTGCAGCAATTGTTAAGATATTTAGTTCCCCGTCCTGAGAAACCAGTGCACATTAACACTTTAATGTGCCCCAACTCTGCTTTCTACTGACCCATCTTGAAACTCTTGTCTGCAGTGTAAATCTAGCTCTATCAGAGTAAAACGCCTCAGGCTACACACACCTGCCATGTAGGGCTCTGTCTCCCGCTGCCAACAGCAACAGGAAAAACAGTGCACTTATCTAAAAGCTACGCCATGCCATTAACAGTTGTAAATTTTACTTCCTCTATGAAGAACACACTACATTCCTACTCTCACAAATAGAGAGGTTTGTGAAGGTGTGGATTTGGGGGGGAGGGCGTGGGGCGGTTTTGAGACAGGGTTTCTTGGTATAACAGCCCTGGCTGTCCTAGAACTCACAATGTAGACCAGGCTGGCCTTAAACTCACTGAAATCTCTGCCTCTTGAGTGTTGGGATTAAAGGTGTGAACTACCACACCCAGTTTTTTCATTGTTTTAAGTTTTTAGGGGGTTTTGTTCTTGTTTATATTTTGAGACAGTTTTTCTGTGTAGACCAGGCTGGCCTGCAACTCACAGAGACCTTTCTACTTCTGCCTCCTGAGTGTCCCCACTACAGACAGCCAAAGACCTTGTGTTCCTACACTGGAAGCCAAACTGGGGTCACCTGTGTAAAAACCAGGAATCATAACCGTGTGGGAACCTTGGTACATCCCTTAATGCTCATCCACTTCTCCTGCACCAGTCTCCCTGTTTCCTGACACAGCGTCCCAGAGACCGTACTTCTGTTTGCAATCCTGCAGCCTCCGCCGGCCTTGTTCCAGGATTGTAGGCCTCCCCACCAACCTTGAGACGTGATAGAAGTGCAGGGAAAATTTAAAGAAGAAGGGAACAAATTCCCTCACTCTCGGACCTGTAATAGTTCGTGCTTCCCAATGGATGCATAGAGTCAATCATTTTAACAAAATTGAGATCTCCTGGAGAAACAGCCTTCCCTTCTCCAAGTGATGTCTCACACAGAGTGTTTACAGTAATGGATGGATTCCACTTATGCAGAGCCAGGCTGTCTGTGACCTTTGAATCTAACTGTTACAGCATTCTTCTCCCAGCCCTAACCCCAGTAAGGCACCTCACAATATCACTTTACAACTTCATTTAAAAAGGAAATTCTTTAAGAGAAGAGAAATAAGTAAATCATGGTTCTGCACTTGGTTTTAAAGTTGTGCCTTACTTTGAATTCAGCTGTCGATAGCAGCTTCCGGGCAGTGGAACTTTACAAGCCACAAAATCATGTGGGTAGCTACCCTTAAAACACTTGGTGGTGCACGCCTTTAATCCCAGCCCCCATCAGACAGAGGCGGGTGTGTCTCTGAGATGGAGGCCAGCCTGGTCTATAGAGGAGTTTCAGGACAGCCAGGGCTACACAGAAAAACCCTGTCTCAAAAAACCAAAACCAACCAACCAAACACTTAAGCTACAAATGTCTTGAGCAGCCTGGCCCATGCCCTGGGAATGTGCTATTGCCCTCTTCCTCCTGGTCTGTCTTTCTGGGAGCTTGCCTCGGATTAAAGTATACACTATCTCTTTAAAACTTTCATTCCTAGCACATTCACTTGAGTGTGTGTGTGTGTGTGTGTGTGTGTGTGTGTGTGTGTGTGTGTGTTCTCGCAGGAATCATTCCTCTCATTCCACCTCATGGGTTCTGGGAAAGGCACTGAAGTTGTCAGCCTTGGCAGTAGACATGGTAACCCGCTGATCACCTCATTGGCCTGCATTTACTATCTCCTGGTCCTTTTGTTCACGTTGGTTTGTTTGAGATGAGGTCTTCTGTATCCCAGGCTGTTTTCTAACTTACTGGGTGACCTTGATTTCTGGTACTCCCGCCTTCACCTTCCAAGTGCTTGGGCTTACAGATGTGCCATCCCATCCTCTTCCAGGAATGCTGAGAATTGAAACCAACACCTGTGTGCCAGGCAATTGCTCTGCCGACTTAGCTGCATCTCCCCGTGCATGCCAGGCAGGTGCTCTGCCGACTTAACTGCATCTCCCCGTGCATGCCAGGCAGGTGCTCTGCCGACTTAACTGCATCTGCCCGTGCATGCCAGGCAGGTGCTCTGCCGACTTAACTGCATCTCCCCATGCGTGCCAGGCAGGTGCTCTGCCGACTTAACTGCATCTGCCCGTGCATGCCAGGCAGGTGCTCTGCCGACTTAACTGCATCTCCCCATGCGTGCCAGGCAGGTGCTCTGCTGACTTAACTACATCTGCCCGTGCATGCCAGGCAGGTGCTCTGCCGACTTAACTGCATCTTCCCGTGCGTGCCAGGCAGGTGCTCTGCCAATTGAGTGGTATCTCCAGCCCTTTTACCTGTGTTTAATTGATCTGACAACTCTTGTCTTCAGGACCAGCCCTGAAATCCTTCTCTGCAGCACATCAAGGATCCAGGACTGTCCGAGTGGTTCCTCAGGCTGCCAGTAGACTGCATGTATCTCCTTGCTGCCGCCGCCACTGCCGGCCTGGCTTACACCTTAAGATTTTTAACATTCTCAATAAAATTTTCAGTAAGTTAAGACAAAAATGTAGTTTTGGTCATTAGTATTATGTGGCTCTGAGCCTTTGCTTCAGTAAGAAATCCTTGTGAAATGTATTCAAATGATCTCAACTCCTATAATTCAGAAATTGTTGAAAATATAGATGCACATTTTGCCACTTAATAGTTAGGAAGATTTGCAAAATGTTTATAAAACGGAGAACTCCCTTGTATCACCTAATGGTACATGCTCTTGTTCTTCAGAAAAATGTATGCTATAATTACAGTGTATCAATCTAGATGGCTCTGCATAGTTTTATAGTTCCCTGTTATAGATTTTTGGACAGTTTCCCTTGGTGATATTCTTGTGCGTAATTCTCTGGATGTTGTTCTGTTACACATATTTTGGATAGAGACCTAGAAAGACGATTAAGCAGTCAAAAGATGAAAACATTTGGGGCAGAGGTGGCTAAGTGGAAAAAACACTTAGTGCACAAGAATGAGCCCTGAAATTTGAATCACCAGCACCATGGAGAACGCTGGGTGGGCTTGGCGCTGTCTGAAATTCCAGCACGTGGGAAGCAGAGGCAGGGGATCCCCAGGGCAAGGTGGTTAATGGGACTGGAATCAGCAAGTCTCAGGTTCAGAGGAGACTCTGCTGGGGTCCAGCTTCAGCTGGGGTTCAGGTCCTGAGATGGGGGAGGGATGTCAGTCGCAAGGAAAAATTCTGACTACCAGGTGGATTGCACCCAAGTGGCCCTGAATAGCTCCAGCCATCTGCATTTATATCTTAACAGTTTCTTTTTCCAGAGGCTGACATGAATAGTTTTATTATTGGCTCTTATTTTTTTACTTTTAAGAAATACATACTATTAAAGAAATACATCATAATCATTATAAGAGCCTCCATTGTTTCCCTTTGTTTCCCCAAATACACTTTCCCATCCCCTATATAACCTTATTCTAGACAAAGAGTTCAGCGATTTTGCAGGCTTAACTAAATATTGAGGCAGACACATCCGGCTCTGGCAGCATGTATGTTGGCTGTCAGCTACTTGCGGTTACAAAGTTAAAAAGTAATAGGCATTGGTACAATGCTTTAAGGACAACAGTATTTAAACCCAAACTATTTTTTATGTCTGTAAGATATGTTTTTATACAGTTTTCTTTTTTACAAGAGGGTCCCATGTCTCAACCTCTCTATAAAAGGCAGGCATTCTTTTTCCATCCCATATATAACATTGTGCTTTTTCCACTGGATCCTACTGGATCCTGTCATTGATTCTGTATGCTTGGTGTCTGGGGGACTTGCTCTCCAGAATTGGCACTACATGTGTTCCTGAGGCTTTTCCCTTTCTGTGTCTGCATGCCTTACTCCCCTTTCCAGACTGTGAGACAGGGTTAATGTTCCAAGCACTGTGTTCTCAGATGTGCTGTCTCTATTGAACCAGAAAAGTTCCCAGATGCGGGCCTTGTAGTGAGTAATTTCAGATAAGAGATTTGAGAAGCATTAGTTCCCTTTGAATCTTAGGGGAAAAAGTATTTAAAACACAACACAAACCCCCAGAATTTTCAGAAAAAAATGCAGCTTGTTGTACATGTGACTGATAAAATAAAACTAAAAACCACCTAAGTAACAATATAACGAGAGATGAAAGAGCCCGCAAGCTACATGAATTTAACAGATTCCTACACTGTCCAGTGGACTACTGGTCCTTGCCAAGTGAGAGTCTGTTTCCACGGGTGTCTTGCCCCGAGGAAACCCATCAGACAGGTAGTCATGCTGATCTGAGACAAGGCTGGGAGGGGAGGACACGGGATGGAACGGATGGATGGACATGGGACGAACACACCTGCAACAAAGTGGAGAGAGATGAAGGGAGATGTCATCTGGCAGCTTCAAGCCATGCACACATATATAATTGCCAAACATACAAGTCATAGGCACATAACACACATACACATACACAAGCAGAAAAAGCAAATGCATAAACTTTAAAATCCTCTCGCCACGCATTGCCACATCACTTTCCGGAAATGCCCATCACTTTTTCCTCTCAGTCTGACGACCCAACTTTTTCCCGCCAGTGGAGAGGGGTCTTGTTGCTTGCTTTGTTTTTTATTGTGATAAAAAACATGCATAGCAGAAAATGTGCTGTTTTAGCCACTGCCATGTGTGCTGTTCTGCGGCCTTGAAGAACATTCACAATGTGGTGTGAGCATCACCACCATCTGTTTCCTGAGCCTTTTTATTTTCCTAAGCTGAAAACATTACAGACTGATGTTCTTCCCGCTCAGGCGCCATTCATTCTATTTCCTATAAATTTATCTTTTCTGTGTATCTAAGTACAACCACAGATTATTTGGCTTCTTGTACCCCTTAATGTCTTCCAGTTTTATTTATGTTGTGACACACATTAGAATTTTCTTCTTTTAGATTTTATTTCCAGCTGGGTGGTGGTGGTGCACTTCTTTAATCCCAGCACTTAGGAGACAGAGACAGGTGAATCTCTATGAATTTGAGGCCAGCTTGGCCTATAGAGTGAGTTCCAGGAGAGCCAGGCCAGGGCTACACAGAGAAATCCTGTGTCAAAATAAAAATTTTACATGTCTCTCTGTGTGTGAAAACACGTGTGTACATGTAGAAATAGTGGCTAATATTGGGAGGATTCCTCTATCACATGTAGAGGTAAATGTTAGGAGTCTTCCTCTATGTCATTCCACAGTATTGGACTTTTTGAGACAGGATTTCCCTGTGTAGCCTAGGCTGGCCTTGGCCTCAGGAATGCTGGAATTCAAAGCTTTTGTCAGCAAGACTAGCTTCCTTATTTCTTTGAGACAGGATCTCTCACAGAAAATGACGCTCATATTTTGGCTAACCTGGTTAGCCAGTAAGCCCTGGGGGTGTCCACTAGTCTCTGAACCCCAAACATTGGGGTGACAAGTAGACAATGCCATGCCCAGCTTTTTACATAGGTATTGGGGATTCAAATTTCAGACTTCATGTTTGCACCAGAGCCCACTGAGCCCCTGCCCAGCCGTTTTCCATCCTTTCTCTGGCCGAGTACTGCTCATTGTATACACACGAGCCACACTTTATCCAACCAGGCAATGAACGTTTGAGTTGCTTCTATAATTTGGCTATCTATCACTGAAGGTTTTAAAAATACATAATATTTTGTTAATTTTTTGAGAATTTTATAAATACATTTGCTCATCTTCACCTCCACTCCTCCCCAGCTCTTCTCAGACACACTCCCTCCTCCCTACCCACGCCCGACGTCATGACTTCCTTTAATTTTTTTGTAATGATTTCTCGAGTGGCCTGTCATGGTGGCACATGTCTTTAATCCCAGGGGAAGACAGGCAGGTGAATCTGTGAGTTCAAGGCCAGCCTCATCTAAAGACCAAGTTTCAGACAACCAAGGCTACACAGAGAAGCCCTGCTTTAAAAAAAAGTAAGTAAATAAAATGACCCATTGAGTCTAATTTGTGCTGCTCATGTACACACGGTCATGAGGGCATCCACTGGAGCATGGTGGCACTAAGGGGGCACACTCTTAAAGAAAACTGATTTTCCCTCCCTCAGGACCATCGACTTCCAATAATTCCTCAGTTAGGTGTGTGTAGGGACTCATGAGCTGCTCCCCCTTCCATGTCTAAACACATTGCTTCCCTCTGTAGTTTTACTTATACTTATTTCATTTGTTAGGAGGCTGGAGAGTTGGCTCCACAGTTAATAGCACGTGTTGCTCTTCCAGAGGATCCAGTTTCGGTCCCCAGTACCCACATGATGGATGGCCCACAACTATAATGTGTTGTGATGCTGAACAAAGACTCTTGCAGAGATGAGCGAGACCCTTGGGAGGACTTCCAAGAAGGAAGTAAAGGTAGACGGTGTAGGTAGGAAAGAACACACACAAATTTATAATGTGCATGGGGGCAGTTTGACAGCACCCAGGAATCAGACAGAAAGTGTGAGATTAAAGAAAGGTCAAATGCAGCAAGGGAACCAGCATAGGCCCAAGCTAGGCCCTCTGAATGTGGGTGACAGTTGTATGGCTGGGGCAGACTGGGGCCACTGGCAGTGAGACCAGGATTTATCCCTACTGTTTGTTCTGTCTTTTTGGAACCCATTTTTGGAGGGATACCTTGGTCAACCTAGATATAGTGGGGAGGGCCTTGGTCCTGCCTCAAAGCAATGTGCTAGACTTTGTTGACTTCCCATGAGAAGCCTTACCCTCTCTGAGGAGTGGATGGGGAGTGAGGGGGGAATGTTGAGGGGTTGGTATGTAAAATGAGAAAAGATAGTTTAAAAAAATAAAGAAAAAAAAAAGGAAGGTCAAATGGAAGCTGGGCATAATGACACACATCTTTAACCACAGCACCCAGGAGGCAGAAGCAGATGGATCTTTGTGGGTTCAAGGCCAGCCAGAGCTACATAGCAAGGCCCTATTTCAAAGAAACAAACAAACCCAAATAAACAAGAAGAAGGTAACATGGGTCGTGTGGGGAGGGAAGCAGACACAGTTTTGAGAACGCAGTATGTTGTGTTTCAAGTATCGTAAATGTGGCCAGGAAAGCAGACAGGGGCCTGGGACAATGGTTTCCTGGGCTCTGAACGTGGTGCTTGGCTTTCAGGATTTCTTCACATGAGAGCTTAATCGTTGCTGGTTAATGAAGTTTCAGTAAGAACACTGAAGGTGACTGTGTTCCTATTTGGGCCTATCTCATCATAAAGATAAGGGAGTTTTCAGAAAGTTACTCCCCACACTGCGTTGGGTAGGAGGTACCAGGAAAGGTCAGAGGGACCTTGAATCTGAGCAGCTTCCAAGACCTTTCAGCGTGTCAATGCCAGTCTTTCGGGTATCATTTTCTAGATGCCAACAATACCCTTATATGGTGCATGGGTACACACACACACACACACCTCCTGAGTAGTTACTTGTGTTTTAATTTTGCTTATGTTGACAATGGAATTGACTTTTGAAATAATATTGATATATCAATAGGTTCTATTACTATGATCAAGCACCAACCTGGTTAGGAAAGGGTGTATTTGGCTCACATGTCCTGATCTCAGCTCATCACTGAGAGAAGTCAGGGCAGGAACCTGGAGGCAGGAGCTGAAGCAGAGGCGTGGAGGGGTGCTGCTACTGGCTTGCTCCTCATATCTTGCTCAGCCTGCTTTCTTGTACTCCCAGACCACCTCCCAGGGGTGATATTGCCCACAGTGGGCTGGGGCTCTTCCACATCAATCAGTCAAGAAGATGTCCTACAGACATGCCTATAGGCCAAACTGATGGAGACATTTTTCTCTGTTAAGGACCTCTCTTCCCATGTGACTCTAGTGTATGTCAAGTTGACAAAAAACCTAAGTAGCACAACAAATGTATGGAATTAATACAAGAATATGTTAAACCAAAAACATCTTTCTGTATCCAAATGGGAAAGTTTTACTTCCTCTTTCCTCCCCTCTTCCCTCCCTCCCTCCCTCCCTTCTGATCTTCCCTTCTTTTTTGCACTTTGCCACCATTGCCTTTAGGTGGCATTAAATCCTTGGGCATTAGATCCCCAGGAAAGCTGAGCCTACTCTCTATCCCACGTGGGAAAAGCTAGGAGTAAAGACTGCTCTTTCACGTGTGTGAGGAATATCTTAAACTCACTTTTCTCTATCCACAGACAACACAATTTACAATTCTGCTCAACATAGCAGAAACTAAGGCTAAATAGTGCAAGGGATGTGGGGAAAGTGTAAGCTTTCTGGTTCCGACGTTTGGAGGTCGAAGTCAAGCAGCAGTGTCTATGCTCTTGGATTTGGCTTCTGTGTTCAGGGTCATGTGGGAAAGACTTTTCTCCCCTCCCCTTCTCTTTCCTCGTTTTCTTCCTCCCCCTCCTTCCACGAGCTAAAATCCCTGGAAAGAGCCACACCTACCACAGAACCTTCTGCAAGGCTTGGAGAGAATGGAATGTTGCAAGTCCAGACCCGAGTTACCTTGAGTCATCTTTAGCCTCCTTAGTAGCCACCTTAGTATTACCTTTTTTGGTGTGTGACCTAAGGCCTTGTGACCAATAGGTAAATCCTTTGGAATGTGCAAACAGAACCCTAGCTGTCTCCAACCAAAAGGCTAAGAATGCCATCAGATAGCATCCAAGGCCACTAGCTGAGTGGTCTTTTTCTGTCACCCGCCTTCCTGATGGTTCCACCAATGTGTCTTGAGTTAAGATTTTCTTTGTTCTGTTACTATAGAACGTCATGGAAATGTTACCATGTTGGAACATGGAATTTATGTTTATTAACCTAATCTCTGTTTCCAGGCCATGGTCACTCATATTTGACTCTAGAATAAACTATCTCTTATCCCATTCGAGGTAAGAGTTGTTTTTGCAAGAGAAATTGTTGTACTTCTTCCTTCCTTTCCCCTCCGCTCCTTCCTTCCTTCCTTCTAATCTGCCTGGGTCTCTTTAAAGATGCTTTATTCTCAGGGCCCCAGAATATGACTGCAGTGGAGGGAACTTTATTACTGTGGGTTTAGCTGAGGTAGAGGAGGTGGGGGGGGGGGGGAGATTTGTGTTAATTAATGACTTTGTGGCTAGCCTCCTCCAGCTGTTTTGGAATCAGCTGGTTCTGAGACCACATTCAGTTGCAAATGAAACCAAAGGACCCCTGGAAGCAGGGAGAAAATTCTTTAACTCACTTGATCATTTTCCTATAGGGGGACAGCTTTTTCCATGACCTGACCAATCTCAGTTTTTCAAATCATTAGCCTTCTCTTGATATCACTGCTGATAATGCTGCCACTGTGTGATCAATGACAAATATAATGTATGCAATAACACTGTGAATTCTTTCACAGAAAATTGTGTTCCCATTGTGTCTCAGGCAGAGAGCTAACACATTTTGAAAGCCTCTTCCACAAACAGTGCCTTACATCTGTTGCCTCAAACAATCCATAGTAACTTCCAGTAAGCATGACCATCTCCATTTTATTGGCCCAGAACTTTTATTGACTTAGAGATTTTTCAAAAAGAAAAAAAAAATCCCATATTGCCACAACTAGTGAATGGCATAGCCAACATGATGGCCATTTCCTCTGCACATAAGGCAGAAACAGAAGTGTGCAGTTAAGTCTGAAAAATATCAGTTACTTGTCCCAAATTGACATCTTTTGAATCATGTCAAATTCCCACACCTTTTATCTCCCTAGTGAATTTTAGATTGGGATTCTCCTTTGCCATACACATTTTGGGCTCCTAAGCACCTTTGCTAACCTATGCACCTCTGTGCACATGGAGACCAGTGGTAAACCTCAGGCTTTGCTCCTCGACAGGGTCTCTCCCTGAATCTGGAACTCTACAACTCAGCTAGGCTGGCTGGCCAGCAAGCATCAGGGCTGCTCCTTTCTCCATCTTTCCAGCCCTAGGATCACAGGCAGGGGTGGCCATGAAACTCAACCTTTTACGTGGCTGCTGGGGATCAAACTCAGGTCGTTATGCTTGTGTGAGAGGCTCTTTGCCACGTGAGGTATCTCCCTAGCCTCCTTCTGTGTATGTTGCTTATTAACCTTAACCACAACAACTCTGAATGGTTTTTACGACAAATTTGTAATTTGATTATTAGGGGCTGATCGAAGAAAAGGGTGGCCAGGAGGAGCAGAGACAAATGAGTTACTGACTGGATGGTGTCTGGCCAGGGTGGTCAACCACAGGCCTACACCATCAGCCTTCATGGTGTGCTCTACAAAAGATGATGATGATGATGATGATGATTCTGTTTTGGTTTTCAAGACAGGGTTTCTCTGTGTAATAGCTCTAGCTATACTGGAACTCGCTTTGGAGACTAGGCTGGCCTTGACAGAGATCCACCTACCTCCCAAGTGCTGGGATTAAAGCTGTGCACCATCACTGCCCCTTAAAATATATTTTTATTCATTTTAGTGTATGTGTATGAGTGTTTTAGTTGAATGCTTATGTACCATATATGTGCTTGGTGCCCATTGAAGGCATAAGGTGTTGGATTTCCTGGAACTAATTTTCACAGACGATAATATGTTGCAAAAGGGAGTGGTGGGCTGAGTTCCCACTGGGATCCCGGCTCCCTGGCTAGTTTACACCCAAAATAATTATACAGAAACTGTTTTCTTTTAAACACTGCCTGGCCCATTAGCTCTAGCCTCTTACTGGCTAATTCTCACATCTTGATTAACCCATATCTAAATATCTGCATACCACCACGAGGTCGTGGCTTACTGAGAAAGATTCAACATGTCTGACCTGGCGGCTGGTTCCATGGCGTCTGATTGCCTCTACTTTCTTTCTCCCACAATTCTGTTCTGTCTTTCCCGCCTACCTATGTTCTGACCTATCAGGCCAAGCAGTTTTCTTTATTAACCAATGAAAGCAACACATAGAAAAAAGACCCACCTACATCATTTCCCCTTTTTCTCTTTAAAAAAAAGGAAAGGCTTTCACTTTAACATAGTAAAATTACATATAACAAAACAGTTATCAAGCAAGAATTACAGTTACAATATTTGTATCTACTTTATCTTTTATCATAGCTAAGGAAAACTGTAACTATAACTAACCATTCTTCAACTCCATCAAAGACTCCAGAAGGATATAATATTACCTAAGCAAATAAGAAATAAGCAACTTCCAAACTCTAGAAATGACAGAGACATCTCGCTGCCTGGACAGTCACCCAAAGTTCTTTTGTACTGTTGGGGCATCCATCTTCAGCCTACAGGCCCATAGTATCCAGCAGACATTTCCATGAAGCAGGAAAATTAAAAAACCATTCAGTCACTATCTGCTGTGTCCTGTAGAATGTCTCGCAGACTCTTTTATGAATCAGGAACCCTGAAAGACAATCTCACCTTTAGGCAAGTTCAGTAGTCCTCTCTCTGTGAGTTCTTTGTGTCCAGTTTATATAACAGTCCAGGCAAGAGCAATTTCTTGCCCAAATGGTTATCAAACTCCATAAGGAGCCTCTTCAAATGCCCATATTCCTCTTGAAGTAGATTGGTGCTGCCAGGAGCAGATGTGTCTCATTGTCATGAAAAGCCCTAAGTTATTAAAACATTAAATGTCATATTTTATAGTCTTTGAAAGATATGAAGAATGCCTATTTAACTGAAATATATCTCTGTATACCTAGAAAATCTAACTAACATGACTACAGACAACTATTATCGATGATTTTCTATTAACAACCTATATTTCCTATACATTGCATTTTTAAATGAACTACACAATCATAATACCTTAATCAAGATCAGAAATACATATACATATAACAAAATTGACCTTAAAATCCATACCAATGCAAATTATTCATATCTATATTATATCCCCCTTTAAATGTAAAAGAACACTTATAAACAATATTTGGGAACATGGGCACAGTTTCTCACCAAACTTCTTCCTACTATATGGGGGTGCTGTTAATTAGGTATTTTATGGTGTAACCTGTGTGTCAGGTTCATCTCAGTCGGCAGTTGAGCAAAGTAATGTTTTGAGGGTGTTTTCAGGAGGGCGTGGTCTATCATACCATATTGGGATAGAAGCAATCCACAGGGTCTCATCCTCTGTGAAAACAAAAGAACTTTTTCAAAGCATCATAACCTTAGATCCAAATTTTGAAGTCATTATACCTTTAGAACATATATGTTGGTTTAGTTTTGCAGCCCATACAATGAAATGTTTTTCTGAACTTAGCTCCTTCAGTCAAAAATTTTAAAGAAAACACAATGTACATAATCCAGACTCTTTGTGAATTTTCCATTTTTACGTGGCTTATTTTTATCTATTTCTTTTAATCTATAGCTATCTGTACTCTGTCTCTTTAAAGACTTTACCCTGTTTTTTAAGGCATTAACTTTATTCTCTATATTCCTTTTCTTCTCTCTCCCAAGCCTACGTACACTCATCCAACACTGTGACCCATTTAGAGGTCTTTTATGTCTGAATCTGTCCTATTGTGAATCTGTAATTTTTTTACTATTAGGAGCATTTTTCCTTTGCAGTTTTAAATCACTAAGCACTTAAGAATCTAAGCTATGACATTCCTAGGTCAAAAACAGGTACTGCCTGCTTTCCCCGCCCAGCCCAACATGGCAGAGCTGCTTGGGCCTTTGAGCCTTGCACATTGCACTGCTAGCGTGGCGGAGGCACTTGTGCCTCTGAGCCGCAGCATGCAATGACCCCCTTTTAGGCACACAGTGAGTCTAGTTGCCATCAAACAAATCATAGCACTTTACTCCAAATGTTCCATTCAGAAGCTCTGTCTCCCGCAGGAGCCAGACAGAGAACACAATGGTGGCACAGCCCAGAAACTAGTATTTCAAAACCATCACTGTAATGGTTGTTCTGTCTCTTTAAGAGACAAGTCACGCCCACTCCCTCCCCCATCTGCTGAGGCAGGCTGATCTTTAGCTTCCGGCCTGAACTCACTCTCTTTTCCATCTTCCTCTCGGAGAAGCAGCTTCGCTTCTGCCTCTCTCCCCACTTCTCTGTCTCTCTTTCCTCTTCTCCTCTCTCTCTGCCCCCCTTCTCCCTTCCCCCTCCATAACCCCCTGAATAAATATTCAACCTCACTCTGCATGTCATGTTTATCCATGTCTCTGTCTCCTGCCTGCTCGCCATGTGTCTCCCTGCCTGGGACCAGCCACTGCTCGGGGACTGGCAGCAGTCTCTGCCTGGGACTGGCTGCTCCCAGAGCCCGCTGCCGGCCACCACATGGCCCGCTACCACCATTTGGGATCTACAGCATTTCTGCTGCCTACTGCCACTGGTGATCTTGCAGCATTTTTAAAAAATCATAAAAGTCATGTGCTAGTAGACCTGATCCCACTGTTTACTCAGGCAGGAAGAACCAAGCCATGGGCATGGTCTCAGCTACTTTGTTCCTGACCCCAAGTGGGCACACAAACGTCCGGGCCCAGAAATGCTCCATAGCTGGAGTTTGCACCGGTGGCAGGACCCAGGAAGCCGTGTTTTAAAGCAGTGCAGCTTTTTTTCTGATGCTAATGCTGAAACAGGAAATCTCTCTACAGCATGCCCTAGCAAACAGCAAAATCTGTGTTAAACTCTCTTTCCCTTATTTTTAAGCTCTCTCAGGTTTTTAAGTGGATTTAATTACCATGTTGGGCAGCCACTCTGTTGCAAAAGGGAGCGGCGGGCTGAGTTCCCACCAGGATCTGGCTCCCCAGCTAGTTTACACCCGAAATAATTACATGGAAACTGTTTTCTTTTAAACACTGCCTGCCCATTAGCTCTAGCCTCTTACTGGCTAATTCTCACATCTTGATTGACCCATATCTAATAATCTGTATGCCACCACGAGGTCGTGGCTTACCGAGAAAGATTCAGAATGTCTGACCTGGCGGCTGGTTCCATGGCGTCTGACTGCCTCTGCTTTCTTTCTCCCACAATTCTGTTCTGTCTTTCCTGCCTACCTATGTTCTGACCTATCAGGACAAGCAGTTTTCTTTATTAACCAATGAAAGCAACACATAGAAAGAAGACCCACCTACATCAATAATAAGCTGTCCTGTGGTACCGGGAACCAAACTGAGGTCCTCTGCAAGAGCGGCAAGTGCTCTCCCTTGCTCAGTCATCTGTCCAATGCACACTACATGGCATATTTTAAAGTGAACGTATGGTAAGTTTTGGGACCATCTTTACACTTATGGAACCACCATCAAGGTAGCGGAAACAGCTATCAGCTCTCAAGTCACACCCAGGCGTGATGATCTGCTTCTCTCTCCAGCCACGCAATCTATCACTGATCTGCTCTCAGTCACTGCCCATCAGTTCTGGAGTTTTATGTACACGGATACACGCAGAAAATCCTCTCCTCACTCAGCTCCTTTGACTTAGTAGAATATCCCTGCTGTATCAATGACTCCTCCTTGTTGTGAAGCTGATCTTATTTGCTAGGCTAGAAGCCAGTTAGCTCCCAAATATCTTCTTATTTCAGTCTCCCCCCAGAGCTGGGGTTTAGGTGTCTGCAGAACTCTTGGCTTGTTACAAAAGTTCTGGGGTCTGACATCTGGACTTCATGATTGTACAGCAAACATTCTTAACATCTGAGTCATCTCTCCAACCCCCATGTGACTTTCTTATGGGAAAAAGATTTGCCTTTTGCAGTCTTGCTTTCAAAACAATCCTCATTGATTTGGTGAAAAGGATACAGAAAATATTTCTGGAACCATGATAGCATTAGGGTTAGTAATAGTCACTGCTGAACCCTCTTAATGTTCACTGAAACAGAACATAGGGAGAGACTTATGAAAGGAGAGTCAGTATCAGAAGTCATGTGTGTGTGTGCGTGTGCCGTATGATGGGAGAAGATTGAATTAACGGCCAGAGCAGCTGTCTAGAGGGCAGGTGATTTCTTCAGGTGCTTGGGGAGGCATTCTGGAAAGAGATAGCACTGTTTATAGGGCCTCCAAAATTCCTGCTGAAACATGATCCCAATTCAATAGCTTTGCAAGCTGGGAATTTGAGTATAAGATTAAGTCATGAACAGGATAAGAGACTTTATGAAAGGCACAGGAAAGAACAGAATATGCCACACAGGCTTTGAGGTGTCCAGGTACCATGAAACCATCAGAATAAAAGAGGAATTATAGCACAGGACAGTGGAAAGCACAGCTTTAAGTCGCTTGTTACGATGAGTGATAGACGCCATCTGCAGCGACCGGGGTCCTGACAGGAACACCCCCAGTCACTGAAAACACTAGAAGGAAGAGACTGTTTGCTGAGACGTGGTCAAGGGCAAGGAAATAAGTTAGTGGCGTGGTATGGCGCCATTGCCAGTGCCGGCGCTGAAGGGGCAAGGGTCAGGAACCAGGAACTGGGAATTGGCAGGGTTGAAACTGAGGAGGGGTATGAAGGCACACAACTGCTGCTCAGCTCTGCAGAGTGTGAGCCAGGTTCTGTCCCTGTCCATAGGCGGGGGCACAGTGCGTATTCTGTGTCATCCAGGCTCCATAGGTTGAAGGAGCTAGAAGGACAGTCAGTCCTGAGGGAGACAAGGAGGCTGACTCCTAACACAACCTTGTTCTCCCAGGCACCAACCCTTAAACTCCTTATCCTTAGAAAGTCACAGGAGGGCTGGAGAGATGCCTTAGCAGTTGAGTCATATCAGGAGGCTCACAATTGCCTGTAACTCTAGCTCCAGATGATTCAATACCCTTTCAATGGCTTCAACAGACACCCCTCTACACACACAATATACAGACAGACAGACACATAAATAACTAAATCTTTTTTTTAAAAAAAAAAAAAGAGGAAGGAAGGAAGGAAGGCAGGCAGGCAATGTGGCATGAGACAAATATGCGACGATCAACTCCAATGGGATGAACATCTGCCTCTGTGGAGCCCAGTCTGATGGGGAATTCAAATGCTAATCCAACAACTGCAAACACATATATGAAATTGCTACAGAGTAAAGATTCATGATTCTTAGAGAACCAATAGGGGAAGGCGATGATTCTAAAAGTCTACCATTTAACCCAGCACCTTAAAACTAGCCTTTGGTCTGGGGATGAAACTCAAGTGGCAGAGTGTTTGTCTAGCCTGCCAGAAGCCCTAGATTCCAGAACCCCCATAAACCCTGATGCAATTCCAGCACTGGAGAGGTGAAGACAGGAGGATCAGGAGTTTTAGGTGACTTTTGGCTACTTAGTAAACTCAAGGCCAATCTGAGCTACATGAAGCCCTGTCTCAAAACCAGCAACAAAACTGCTTGAATGAGAGAATTAGAAGCGTTGATACTGAGGAGGTAGACTGCTTTGCGGTCTCAAACAACACTGTGTTCAGCAACATAAGGCAGTATAGAATGGGATGGATTTCAGTGCCCTTTTCTACACTATGAATAAGTATTACTCTTATTTGCTAATAAGAAGCTCATTGGCTGATAGCTGGGCGGGAAGAGACTGATCACCAGAACCAGACTAGGAGAATTCTGGGAAGAGGAAGGGCCAAGTCAGGGAGTCCCCAGCAAATGCAGAGAAGTTAGTTGGGAATGCCATACTGAGAGAAGGTATCAAGCCACGTGGTTAAACATAGATAAGAATTATGGGTTAATTTAAGTGTTAAGAGTTAGCTAGTAATAAGCCTGAGCTTTTATAAGTAACACCAAGTCTCTGTATGGTAATTTGGAAGCAGTTGCTGGGTTGGGGAGCAGAGGGTCGGAGAGCAGAGGGTCAGGAACAGAGGGTCGGGGAGCAGAGGGGTCTGGGAGCAGAGGGTCGGGGAACAGAGGGGCCTGGGAGCAGAAGTGTGACTTGACAAATAACTCAAAACCATAGAAGGCCTTAGAACTTCCCAAATGGGCTCTCCCAGACAAGATTCCCATTTTGTGCTATCCTTATGCAGATACTGTGGCAACCAGAACCTGGATCTGCTGCAAAGTCAGTGCTTTCCCTAGGACCTCATGAGCTGCTTCAAATGCCAGACGTGGCAGCCCTCTTCCAGTGGGCAAGGATATTAGACAGAAGAATCATTTAGTTCTTTCTTTATTTAATGTTTTTCTCCAAAGCACAGATCAACCTAACTGCTTTCAGATAATCACTACAAGGTTTGTTTGTTTGTTGTCTTTTCTTATTTATTTATTTATTTATTTATTTATTATGTATACAGTATTCTCAGTATTCTGTCTGCATGTATGACTGCAGGCCAGAAGAGGGCACCAGATGGCTGTGAGCCACTATGTGGTTCCTGGGAATTGAACTCAGGACCTTTGGAAGAGCAGGCAGCGCTCTTAAACACTGAGCCATCTCTCCAGCCCTTTGTTGTTTTTTTCTAGTAGGGCAGCATTCAACCACATTCATAAAGACGCCAGGCAGCTAGCTCTGAATCAATACAAACCCATTTGGTTAAAGCTCTTAATGTTTCCAAATAAGCTTTTACTCTGATAAAAGAGGGGGATTTTGGGTTCTATTTCCAGCATGTAAAGGACCACTTTAGCTCCCCCCCCCCCCCCCGAGACAAGGCTTCTCTGTAACTTTGGCTGTCCTGGAACACACTTTGTAGACCAGGCTAGCCTCAAACTCAGAGTCCCCTGTCCTCCCGAGTGCTAGGATTAAAGGCGTATACCACTATCATCAGGCCCCCTTTAGCTTTGCTTTCTGGTTTCCCGCTGCTACAGGTAATATGTTCAGCAATGAAAGTAAATTCATGATTTTACACACACACACACACACACACACACACACACACACACACACACACATCCTGTGTCATTCGCAGCAGTGAGTTGAGTCAGCAACAGACAGCTTTCCCACAGTGGTCCCATATGGCGTCCCCAGTGTGTCATAGCTATCCTATGTACACTTGACTTAAGTACACTTGTACTTGCTGTAAGTACACTTGACGATGTTTGCATAATTATGTTGTCAAGTATTGCACTGGGAGAAGGGAGAGAGAGAAAATGTCTTGAACATCTGAAAAAATAGTCTGCTAGGAGAGGATTTTAACGTATGGAGGATTTGCAAACTCTTAGGAGACTCATGTGCCATGAAGATGGCCCTGGAACCCAATCCTCTGTTTAGATTTATGTGCTGTTAAAATCCCAAAACTCACACCTACTCTCCCAGTTAGGATTACAAAAGTGAAACAGTTTAGACAGGCACAACACACACATCAATGCATCAAACACCGCTGTACATACACTGTGTGGATAGTCAACAAATATCACACTTAGTAATTGCAGAGATATATTTAAAATTTATCTATTGCCAGACATGGTGGCATATCCCTTTAAATCTCAGCACTCCAGACACAGAGGCAGCAGGATCTCTGTGAGTTTGAGGCCAACCTGATCTCCATAGTGAGTTCTGGGACAGGCCAGGATTACATAGTGAGACCCTGTCTCAGCCACTCCCCAATCCTCACAAGATACCTCCAGAACTTATTTCTTAATTTTATTATATATGTGTGGGTATTTTGCCTGCATGTATGTATGTATTATACCTGGAGGGAGGGGAGAGGAACTTGAACTTCCCACAGGGCAGGAAACCCTGACTGCTCTTAGGACTGGAGAGGGAGGAGGAGAGGGAGTGGGGGGAGTGGGAGGAGGGGCAGAAATGAAAACTTTTATAAATTAATAAAAAACCAAAAATTAAAAAAAAAAGAATCAGTGTCAGCTATAACCTCCAGCTCCAATGCCATGACTGTCTGCCTATTGCTAGATTCCCATCAGGGTGGTCATGTCCTGTCCCCCTCTGCAACTGTGGACCCCTAAGTAACATGCTTTCTCCCATAAATGACCTTGGTCACAGGGCTTTGTCAAGGTGATAAAGTAGAAACAGAAGGAGTGGGAAAATTCAGTACCAAGTTTCTATCTCAAAGGCCCTAGGGTATCTGGCAAATGATTCATGACACAGAGAGACTATAGGGTACAAGGGACAACTGGAGCAGGAAACCGACCAATCACTGAGCACCCTGACTCTGAACCCAGAGTCAGAGAAAGAAACACACCCTGTATTTGAGGCCTGAGCCAGGAAAGAAACATCTTTATCCCTGAACCCAGGACTAAAGACATGTACCCTGGTTCTGAAACTAGTGACAGAGAAACACCCTTTGTCCCTAGAATCAGAGTCAGTGAAAGAAATATGCCTTGGTCCTATGATTAGAGTCAAAAAGCTAAAAAAGACTCGTGAAAGAAACACAGTTTGGCCATGAAGTCAGAGCCATCTCTGCCCCTGAACTGCTATATTGGCCAATCCCTGAGCAGAGAAAAATTAACCAATCCCCTTTCTCCCTGGGAAAACTCCGCCCCTAAGAAGCCCTCCACCCCTTCAGTTGAGAGCTGCCTTTAATTTCTCCCTGGAAGAGGATCAGCTCTCCTGGACTTCTCCATCTCAAATGAATCTCTTTCTCAAAAGAGTCTTGGGTGAAGACCTTCATTCACCAGCACGCAGCAGAAGAACCTGGCTGGGAAGTCTCTTAGGGGACTGAGCTGAAAAGCCTTGCTGAGACGCTCCACAGAGGGCCTCAGCAAGGCAGAGAAGAGCAGAAGAACCTTGCTAGGATGCTCCTTAAAGGGGCTGAGCAAGGCCAGCTGAGGAAAAGTAACAACTTTTCGCTGGAGCAGGAGGAGATTGCTACATTTCTGCAGGGGGCTTCCCTTTGGCAGAGTGCTAGCAGAAGAAACATCTTGGGACAGAAGAGGCATATAGCTCTGCTAGGACGCTCTAGTAAGGGAGCAGAGCAGAACTCAGCTGTAGCTGCTCTCCAGGAGAGGAGCAGGACTCCTATATCCTGCGGGAAGACCATCCCCCACTGCACCCCAGCTTCAGGTAGGCTGGCTTCCCGATGGTCAGGACACCTTTCCTCCAGTGCTGAGCAGTCCCATTGCAGCTCCAGCCTACAGAGCTGTACAATTTTGGCTTTACCCCTGCCCTCCCAGCTGTCTTATTGTGGCTCACCTCTCCCAGGCAGAGCTGTCCTATTGTGGCTCTACCCCTTCAGAGCTGTTCTATTTTGGCTTCACCCTTCCCCAAGCCCAAACCCCTCCATAGCCCCTGGTTGCACCCTCTGATTGTCTGCTTCAGGCTCAACTTTCCCAGAATCTATATAAAGGGGTAGAGTGGGAAAGCTTCTTCTAGGGTCACAGACATTAGGGTTCGTGTCCTATAAATGGTACAGCATATCAGTGGCAAAAGCAAAGATCGAATGCACTAGAAGTCACTGGGTGTGCCTACCTGGTCTCATTGGGACTCCATGTCTCCCTGTCCCTCACCTGGGGACTAGGTCTTCTTCCTTTGGAGTGAGGAGGCAGAGAATCAGCAGCAACACAGCTGACGGATTTGTTTCCTCACCCTTTTCCAGTGCCTTCTCTGCTTCTTGGAGGATACAGCTGTCTGCAGGGACTGGTCCTCTCTAGAGGTAGATGGCGACTCTTCAAAGGTTATTATTTTGTTGTTTTCATAGTCAGTGTTCTGGTTCATGGACGCATGCCAGTGCCTATGCTGTCTTCATTCTCAACTTTCTGAACGGGGGAGCAGCCACGCTGCTGTCATCGTTAGGCTACTGATCGGAGGACCGTCCACGCTGTTGTCATAGTCAGCGTTCTGGTTCGGGGTAGAGACCACGGTGTTGATAGTGTCATGTGACAGCTCCCTGAACGCTCGAGGAAATTCATTCAGGTCTTTAGGTGTGCTGATGCTCTTGGTGACCTCAGCATCATCCTGTGGATCTGGGATGGGGTTGCAGATGTGTCTTCTAGGACACACATACATCATGGGATGACTCGATGACCATGATGGAGCTGCCCATCTCCTGGACACGGAGCACATGGAGGGATGGCTGGAGGAGCATGATGTTTTTTCCTTAAAACACTTTCATTTGGGCTTGGGCGTTGTGCCTGTATGTGTATCTGTGCACCCGTGGGCATGCCTGGTGCCTGAGCTGGTTAGAACAGGACACTAAATTTCTCAGAACTACAGTTACATGGTTGTGAGCTACCATGTTGGTACTGGAAATCAATCCTGGGTCCTCTGGGAGAGCAACTAGTGTTCTAGTGCTCTTAACCACCGAGTCAACTCTCCAGCCACCGCTCTCGACCACTGAGTTCTCTTAACAACTCTTTCTTAGGCATAGGGTATGTTGTATATGTGTGTTTCTCACACATATAGGCTCCCTGGGGCTCTCTAGTCAGCCAACCATCTGTGAGCCCCAGGACAGCTAGGCCCTGTTCCAAAAGGGCTGAACATCCCAAGAAAGTACTGGGACCTTGGTCTTTCCTTGTTTCCGTATCTTACCATGACATACCTCTAATCAACAGGACCCAATGATCTGATCAACAGTCCAAATAAACCCAATTATCTCAGAATTTTTTGTTAGAAGCGACAATGAAAGCTCTAACACACACACACTCCAGGAGAGAAACTGAGGCACAGATCAACTGTGTATATGTGCCTGTGTATATGTAAGAATGCGTTCACAGAAAGATTTCCTAAGACAGGGGAACCACCGAGGGTGGCAGCATATTCTCCAGGCTGTGGCCTAGACTGCACAGAGGAGGCGGTGAGCTGAGCACCGGCTTTCCTCGGCCTCCTGACAGCAGGTGCACCGGCCACGTGCCTTCCCACCACAATGGACTGGCCCCACAAACTCTGTTCCTTAGTTGCTCTTGTCAGTCATTTTGTCCCAGCAGCGAGACAATTAACTGTGTGATCACAGACAAGATCACGGAGGCTCCTATTCCCAGCTGAAAAAGGATGTTGACTAAATGTTTTCTAAGGTTTTCTCCTACAATACACTGATGAACCTTTCTACCTGAGTGATCGCTTGCAACATAAAAAGAAAACAAAACAACAATAAAAACAGCTGACTGATTCTTAAAGCCCACACGGAGGCTCACTAAAGTCAAACATACTTACTCTCCGATAGGCCAGGGTGGACAGCAGCAGAGAGGACGGAGATGCTGTTGCTGATCTTTACCTTCCAGGTGTAGCATCACGTTGGAGAATCGGAAAGTTAGATAATTGTTTAAAAATATTAGGTTGTAAATTACGTAAGCTTCATAGCAGTCCCTAAGGCTCCCTGGGGCTCTCTGGTCAGCCAACCATCTGTGAGCCCCAGGACAGCTAGGCCCTGTTCCAAAAGGGCTGAATGAACATTCCGAGAAAGTACTGGGACCTTGGTCTTTCCTTGTTTCCCAATCTTACCATGACATATGTACCTGTGTATATGTAAGAATGTGTTACAATAAAAACAATAAAAACAGCTGACTGATACTTAAAGCCCACGCGGAGGCTGTGGTGTCCAGGTAGATGGCGATTTTTGGATATTTTAAAGCTAAGCACTATGAGAAAACAAGACGTTAAAGACCTGTCGCCCACATAACGTGAATTCACCCCACTCACAGAAGCTAACTCTAGAGCCCAGAGATCGCGTCCCATGCTTGCTGCAAACTGACATAATCCAGAATGGATTCACTTGGGGAGGAGGCCAGGGAATGCAAGGCTGCATCCCATCACTGAGCTGCATCCTCAGCCCTGTAACACATGCCTTAATGTGCAACAAGCAGCTTCAATACAGCTAACAGAAAAGGTAGTGCTGGGGTAAATAAGGAATATAAAAGAGAAGTTCATTAATTGTATTCTCAAGTTATCTGAAATTAAGGGAAAAATGATCACAGAAAATACTCCTGAAGGCATCTGTATGTGCGTGTGTGTCTTTCTTGTTTCTTTATCAGACAGGATCTATGTAACCTGGATATTTTGGAACTCACTAGGTAGACCAGGCTGGCCTCTAACTCACAGAGTTCCACCTGACGTATGGGATTAAAGGTGTGCACCTGGCTAAAGCCATTTTCTTTATAACTAACCACCAGAGTAGTTACATCCCCTGTGGAAAGTCTTTTGTCCTTTCCGTTTTCTCCTCTTTGGGTGTGTGTGTGTGTGTGTGTGTGTGAGGTGACAAATAAAATACTTAATAACGGAAAAGCGCGATAGTGATCCTTGAGAATCTGTATCTATGGGTTCAGCCAACCCTGGAGCAGATACACGTGAAACAGCTCCTGACCCCAGGTCTGCACTCTGGAACTCACTATACAGACCAGGCGGGTCTCGAACTCATGGAGGTTCTCTTACCTGCACCCCTATCTCCTCAACCTCAAGGGCTGTCACTGTTATTAATTCAAGCATATATTAAAGAGTAGTGGTGAGAGATGCATCCCTGAAATACGCCTACCACTGTCTTTCAGACAATCATAGGAAAAGAGCTACACATTAAAAATATTTGAAACAGCTTCATTTTTCATTACTTTATCTTCTTTGCCAACATTAAAATAAAAAAGTGAGCTTAGACAGTTGCAGTGGTCTAGGCCTTTAATCCCAGCAGCACTAGGGAGACAGACAAGTTCTTTGGGACAATGGTCTGTACCCTGTCAATTGTATTTTCATAAAGCAGGAAGTATAGGTCGGGCGACGAGAACAGGAGAATTCTTGGAAGAGGAGAGATTCAGTCTGCAGTCCTCACTCAGCTGCAGAGGAAGCAAGAGGAAACTGCCTCACTGATATAATGTACTGAGCTATGTGGCTAACACAGACAAGATTTACGAGCCAATGTAAGATATAAGAATTAGTTAATAAGAAGCCTGAGATAATAAGTCAACCAGTTCATAACTAATGTAGAGTTCTGTGTGTTTCTTTGGGATTGAACAGCTGTAGGACTAAGGGAGACAGAAACCTCTGTCAAAAAACTGGGCGCCCTCTGTAAGGTCAGGGTCAACCTGGTCTCCAGAATGAGTTCCAGGACAGCCAGAAATACAGTGAGACCCTTATCTCAAAAATAAAAAGAGAGAGAGAGGGAGAGATATCTCTCCAGCCCAAGAATTCGTAATGCAATACAATAAAATATACTTACAGTATTCAAACTGTATATTGGGGCCATCCAAAGGATCCTATCGAAAGTAAAACATATAATAACATTTAATATCATGTTTATGAATTATGTCAGTCAACAGTAGTAGTAGCAAATATATTAAGATTTGACCTTATAATAGGTTTCTGAACTTCTGGTTGCGTGTAATGCACTAAGTGCTGCACAATCCCCCAGGAGGACACAGGGATTGTCAACAGCAGAAAGATAAGAGCAATGGACCATGTTTTAGTGTGTATTCCAACCTTGAAAAACAAAAGAATGCATTAGTTTAGATTCTGATATTAAAACTACAAAGGTCAATATTTATTTCTTCTGTTTCCACTTGATTTGTAATCCGCTTGGCATTTCCAAAATAAGTAGTAGGAATTTTTAAAAAAGATTTACTTTTAAAAAAATTCTACGTATGTTTGTGTCTGTGTGGGGGTATGTGCATGTGTGGGTATCTGCTGAGGCCAGAAGAGGGTGCTAGAGTCCTTGCACCTGGAGTTAGAGGGGTGAGAGCACACACCTTTAGTCTCAAAGACTTGGGAGGCTCCGGGACAACCAACAAAAGAACCCTCCTCGAACAAAACAAAACATCCCCACACTATCTCTGCCCACTGAGATGGTGTCTGAGTGAGGCCCAGCACCCCATGTGCCAAGGACTGATGCAGACCAAGTGTCCTCACAGAGTGCTGCTAGGAGGAAAGTTCCATGTAGAGCAGTTATAAACCACGCGACAGGAAAAACGAGTCACCACAGCCACCGCTGCAGTCACGTGCCACAGCACGGCGGCCCTGTGGGCACTTCTCCCTGCCTCGGTGTCCTTGTCCACAGAGAGAATCTCCTGGACTCGGAGATTCCTCAGAGGGTTCAATAAAATCATAGTTACAGAATGAATGAGAGCGATCTTGAGGAAATGCTCTAGCTAATACCTCTTACCTTAAACACAAAACAAAGTCTTTGTAATCCCAGTCTTCTCTGCCCATTGTGCTATCATTTCTCAGGGCCCTTCAGAGTTAAATCTTCAAAACTCAAAGATCCTCCGGATTCTAAGCTTCCACCACACATTCCCACCTAAACAATTCTGTTCTGACTTTAGTCCTTCAACTGCAGTGAAATCACTGAGCTCCCAATGACCTTTCTACTTGTGAAAGGTGATAAACAGGGTGGCAACAATGGACACCAGTCAAAATGTTCCCCAAACCCTCCTTCCCGGGCATTCACTTTGTTCTTTGTAATTTCCTGTGAAATACTGGTGCCAGGTCCTTTGCCATTGTTCCTTCTCTGCGTTCCTGATCTAAAGCATTCTTTAGCTGAGGACATTGACTGAAGTCTGACCACACCTAGGAGTACACTTAGGGGAGTACCTAGGTGAGCTCCCCTTTCAGAGGTTGAGGTCTAACCTCTAATGCAAACAGCCTTATTTGGGCATAAGGCTGATGGGAAGTGACTTAGGTGAAATGAGGTCATAGTCTCATAGGGCTGGTGAACGTAAAATGAGACGGGCAACAACCTGAGGATTCAGCAAAAGCATGGCCACCTGTGACCTGAGAACACCATCCCCAGAGAGCAACCCCTCTGGCCCCCATGATATCTGACTCCAAAATAGTTTTCAGGACTGTGAAAAGATAAATTCCTGTTGAAGACACTCAGTTCATAAACATGTGCTTTCACATGTGTGAGTGCAGGTGTGGGTACAGGTGTGCATGTGTGAGTGCACGTGTGCAGGTCAGAGGACAACTCTGGGAAATCAGCTCTCCTCCCACCTTGTGAGCCAGGGTCTGTCTTGTTTCTGCTGCTGTGCTGCATATGCTAGGCCAGACGGCTGGCAAGCTTCTAGGAAATTATGTGTCTACCTTCCTCTTGCCATGGACATCGTTTATGTTGGCTATGGACTCGGGGTCAGGCTTTCCTGGCTATTGCGTTACCTGCTGAGCCATCTTCACAGTCCAGGTTATGGCATTTTCTTAGGGCAGAGAGAGGAGACAAAACAAGACAAGTAACTGCAGCTGTAGCGGCTCTGAGGTCTAGACTTGCATGTCCAGTGCAGTATGACAGGCTCACCTGCACACCCTCCATTAGACATCCCTATTGGAACTTGAGGGACTTGACTTGGGGAGTTGACAGTTTACACTGCAGATCAGAATTGGTCTGAAAGGTTACAGGCACTTTGAAACTACAGCTCACAACTAAGAGAAGTCTTAAGCATAAATGGTACACATTTCACTTACCTTCCTATACTATAGTCCAAGGACTACTAAATGAGGAAATTATATTTATATTAAGATTGCTATACCCAAATATGGACAACAAATTTCAAATAACCTAAAAACTTAACAAATGAGAACTATTTAATGTCATATTTTAACAGCCTGAACTAGCTATATGAACTATAAGAGAAGCCAATAAAAGATTAGTGAAGAAAAGCACCCTACAAATATGTCTAGAAAAAAAAAGTTGACTTTAAAGCAAGATCTGCTGACTTTACAAGGCTCTGAAATGAATTCAGAGAGAGAACAAGAGCCTGTAAAACCAGGGACTGAAAATAAAGTCCCCACCCCCCCATGCCACTAGGTGGATAGAGGCGGAGACCCTGGCCCCTCACTTTTGTTCTGCTCTGGTTTCCCATGCAGTCTTCTCATTCTCTCCTGAGTAGCTGCATCTTTGCCTTGCCTAGCTCGTCCCTAATGTAGTTCTCAGCCCACGGAAATATAATTTTATATCATACACACACACACACACACACACACACACACACACACACTCTCACACACAAAATGATGGGAAACCAAATTTTAAGGGGGCAGGTGTGAGAGCCTAACTCCAGAGTCAGACAGTTACGCCTAGCACAGTGTGGTGCAGAAAAGGAGCGGTGATAAGAATGCCAGGAAGTAGAATCACCAGCCAGCCACCAAGGATCCTCTATACAAAGCAGAAGAAACACACACGTGCATACATACACACTGACACAGCTAACTAGTGGGTTGCCAGTCGGCTCTCCTGCCCGTGGAGGGAGGGTTACTAGGAAAAAATAACCATGTCCTGGGACCTGTAAAACTCCTTCCACAGGACTGGAGAGATTGCTCTTCCAGAGGTCCTGAGCTCAATTCCCAGCAGCCACATATGATGCCCTCTGCTGGTGTGCAGGCACACATGCAGACAGAGCACCATATACATAATAGACCTAGGAAAGAGAAATCTCAATTGAGGGAGCCATTATGGTGTTAGTAAGAAACCTGGCTCTAGAGAAATTCCCAGGAATCCACAAGGATGACCCCAGCTGAGACCCTGAACAATAGAAAAGAGGGTGCCTGAACTGGCCTTGCCCTGTGGTCAAACTGATGAATATCTTAAATATCACCATAGAACCTTCATCCAGCAACTGATGGAAACAGAGGCAGAGACCCACGTCGGAGCACTGGACTGAGCTCCCAAAGTCCAGGTGAAGAGAGGGAGGAATGAGAATATGAGTAAAGATGTCAAGACCATGATGGGTTTACTGGCTCAAACAGTCTACCTGAGCTAACGGGAGAAGAGGGACACACACCAAAAAATCCCACACTAGCTCAGAATTGAGTATAATAAAAAGGTTATTTATTTAGGGGTAGACTTACAGATCAAATCCTCTGCTTGAACAGGGAACAGCAACCAAATCCAGCAGCTGGAAAAGAGAGAACATACTCATGCATTACATCAGCATATATAGTATATGAAGCCACACCCAAGTGGGTAGGTAACTTAAAGGCTACTGGCTGCAGGAATTCCTACAGCAAATGTGAGTTCACCAACACCAGCCGGACTGGGAAGGAACAAGCATAGGATCAAACCAGTCCCTCTGAATGTGGTTGACAGTTGCAAGGCTGGGGCAGAATGGGGGGCCACTGGCAGTGGCACCAGGATTTATCCCTACTGCTTTTACTGACTTTTTAAGAACCTATTTTCTTTGGATGGATACTTTGCTCAGCTTAGATATATTAGGGAGGGCCTTGGACCTTCCCCAAAGCAATGTGCCTTACTCTCTCTGAGAGTAAGCTAATCCAAGGATGCTATTAGGCTTGCAAGGTCTGGAGGGGCATGAGCTATGACTGTGTGTGCAAGCCGCTATGGTTTGAGTGACGTATGTCTCTGTCTCCCAAAGGCCCATATATTGAAGGGCTTGGTCTCTAGGATGGTGCTACTGGCAGGAGGTGGTAGGTCCTTAGGGCCCTGGGAGCATGCTGTCAGATGGGCCCTCCCTGTTACCCTTTGCTTCTTGGCCATGAAATCAACTGTTTTCTGTGCCCTGTACATCCTGCTGTGACTGTGTTAACAACAATGCCAGAGGCCCTAAAATCTATGGATTCTTTCAATCAACCTTGTAGTTGGTGAGCTAGAATACTCCTTTCTACTTAATCATCAATTATCTTGGGAGTTCTGTGACAGTGCTAGGAAGGGGACCCACGCTTAAACTAGCCGTTTAACTTCCTCAGTCCTTAGGTGTTAGCAGAAGACATGCAACACAGGCCACGTTCACTCATAAGACAGCAGTCAGAACGAACAGGAGCATGCTTGCATTGGTGGCCCTTGTTTTCAAGTCCCAAAGGCTTATGTGAAGAGGTCACTGACATGCTTCAGGTACAGTGGGCATAGCTTAGAATTTCCAGTCTCCTCTAGAGAACCATAAGCTAACTTGAGGGAGACTTTGTCTCTTCAAACAGCCTTGGTTAGGAAAAGATGTGCTCCCTGCCTGAGGCTGTTTATAAACACTCTTGAAAAGACACTCTAAAATAAAAGTTGTTAGAAACCATGTACCATTGTCCTGGGGAATTGTCTCTCAATAAAAATTAAATGACCCTAACTGGTCACATAACCCAGTGTAAAACTAGGACTATAACTAACTATAAACCATTTTTAACAGTAACTATACCCTGTACCAGTGTTACACCAATCTCTATTCCTAACCGTAATCATATGAACTTTTAAATTTAATGCTCCCATAGGATATTAAAGGATAAAAATGGCATTAGTAAATACCCAGGTCAGCCATTCTCCACCTTCCATCAAGGCACACACACACACAAAAAAGTGACGTGTACAGCAAGCTAAGGTAAACTGATTTAGGAGACTGAATCATTAGTCTATTACCTCGTATATATTAAAAGAAGTCTTACAGCACTCCACCACCTTTCTTTAAACATGATCTCTTGAGTTACCCACACCCCTGAAGTCCCTAATACATTTCTAATTATGAAAACCTTTTAACTCAATAGAACACAAATGTGTGCCTGACATTTGTATCAGAAGAGGTCCTTCACTTATCTGCCACAACTCAAATTATTCTACTGGTTTTCTCACAAGCCAGGTACAGAACATCTTCAGCAAAATATATGACAAAGGGGGCTGGAGAGATGGCTCAGTGGTTAAGAGCATTGCCTGCTCTTACAAAGGTCCTGAGTTCGATTCCCAGCAACCACATGGTGGCTCACAACCATCTGAACTGATATCTGATGCCCTCTTCTGGCCTGCAGACAGACACACAGACAAAATATTGTATACATAATAAATAAATAAATAAATATTTAAAAAAATATATGACAAAGGAATTGTTGAGAGCACTTGATTATGGTAGGAGCCTAACTCAATAATGAGGCTGACAGACTAATGTATAAGAGCGTTTCAGTCTCTACGTCCTTAGAGTTCAATGTAATTCTCATCAACATTTAATGGCCTCTCAAGTTCCTGTCCCTTTTACCTACCACGGGAGTCTTTAATTACTCAGCTATTTCCATAAAAAAATTACAAAAAAAAAGAAAGCCAATTCACTAACAACCACAATGTTGTTTTTGGCTATCATTATCAAGGTCCATCTATTTGTACAACAATATTTCCTTCAAATGTTATACCCTGTAAGCACAACTGAAGGAATTTGAAAGCTCACTATGCTCTTGATACTACAAAAATCATTTCATTTACTAATAATTATCTTATAACGCTGATATACAAAATGCTATAATGAATGAGATATTTCAATTTATCTAGAATTCTCCTTCAGTAAGACATGGAAATTAGATTAGAGACCTTGGTATGAGGAAATAGTTGTTTAACAATCAATAAATACACCTTTGCATGACTGTTCGGGGGGGTTAGTAAATCAAAGTGGTTGGTCCCTCCTACTGCCATGCAGGCCTGAAGATTTCATCTTGGGCAGGACAATGGTGGCATGCACCTTTAATCTTAGCACTCAGGAGGCAGAGGCAGGCAGATCCTTGTGAGTTCAAGGCCAGCCTGGTCTACAGTGCGAATATCAGGACTGCCAGGGCTATACTGAGAAACCCTGTTTTGAAAAACAAAAATAAAAAATTTCATCTTGAAGTGCCTTCTTTCTTCAACCAATCCATAGTACACAGAGCACCCAGGTATCTGGCACTCAACATGGGGCAAGAGGAAAGAAGGGTCCAAAAACCCCAAGTATGTCCAACGTAACTTTCTAAAAAAAGGATCTGGGAAATGTGTATGCAGGAAAAGCATTCCTGGTAGCTCATGATGAAAAGATTAAATTTCTAGGAAAGCTACATAAAGTGAATGGTAGCTACTTTGAGAATTTACCAATGAAGAATTAAGGACTAAAAATAGGGGAAGAAGATTCGGTGTCCAACACTTCAACTTTAAAAACTGTCATAACAGACACTTCAAAGTGTTGTGTTTTTGTCTTCTTAATATTAGATTTCTTTTTCCTAAAGATTTTGTTTCTTTTCAATTTAATGCCAGTAACATAGATACCTTGTTCTTTTAATTTAGGGAGCAGCTCGTCTAACACCACCATTTTGCCACTGTTGGTAACTAGATGCATATCTGTTGTATAAGGTGGACCAGGTTCAGCTCCATCAAAGAGATATCGATGATTGCAGCATTTCCTCAACTGCATCTAAATGTTCAATAACCTCATTTTGTCCATCTTCCCTGCTGAGTTTAATATGTCTATATCCTTCATTAAAATCCGAGTATACCTATTAAAAATAGTTTAATGCCTAGCCCTTTGCATATTTAATCCCCTTAGCCAGCCCAATCACAAAATACTTAAGAATAATTTGAAAAATCATTGTCTGAAACTTGCTCCCAATGATCTAGGGAATAAATAGGTACAACACAGACCTACAAAATATCACATGTTTGTACAACAACAAAACAAAGAACAATGAATAAGAACTCAGAATATGATGGATCATTATGCTATCTAGAAACTATGCAGCTGGCGTACAACATCAATTCCTGAGGTATGGTTACTTATCATCTGTAACTTTTTGTTTTTGTTTTTATAGTCTATAGCAATATGTTCACATTTATGCCCTTTAATAAAGTTAGTGTGATACATTTTCATGTAATTGAGCTTTAAAAAAAGAAAAAAATGTGCTAAACATGATTTTAGTATACAGTATTTTCTCAACAAAAAATTTACTCATTTTACTCAATTACATGAATTATTGATATGAAATAGTCCAGTCAACAGACTGCATATACAATAGCTGTCACATGAAATTATTCACTTACAGATACCAGAGTAAAAATACTCTAAGGCATTTGACAATGAGGAAAAAATGCCTAACAATGCATTTCTAAGAACTTATTCCACCATTAAATGATATCTGACTGTGCCATATACTGGGCAGCTAGTGCAATATTTAAGTAAGAAAATTAAGATCTAAGAAAGGAGAAAGGATCCTGAGGTTAAGGCATGATGATGACATTAAAAATGATGTGCTATGATTTCCACATATACATACACAGAGAAAGGAATGTTTGTGAACTATAGCTATACTTTCAGATCAAACCATACCAAGCCATTAATAACTTATAAGAATTTAGAAATTACCTTGCAGCAAGAAGCAATCATGTGTAACAAAATAAAGCCTCAGTCAAACTGAATGTTCTAAACAAAGTAACTAGAATGAACCTAAAGCAATGTTTAGTAAAGTGTCACTGATAGCAGACTTTATTACAATTCTGACTGATGGGAAGTCCACACATTTATTAGCATCTGTTCACCTCTGACATCAACTCACTTAGTTCTATTATACACACACACACACACACACACACACACACACACACACACACACACACACAGAGAGAGCAAACCTAGTATGCTCCTTTCTAAAGTCCTAAGGACACAGAAAATAGCTCATCTTCCACAGTGGAGTTCTTTTAGATAACTTGCCTAGATCTGTAATTATCCTTTTGTAACTCTAGCTCCTCACGAATACAATCCAAAAGCATGGTAAGAACAGTAAAATAGCAGGTTACTTATGTCCACCCGTGAGCACTATGCTTATAGTACATATTCTAAAGCTACACCATCTTTTCCTATAGTCTCCTTGCACTGAGTTCATGGTATGTGCTCTACCAAAGGGAAAGTCATGTTGGAAAGGGGCTCAATGGGAGAGTAACTGCGGTGAGAGGGTAATGGTCTGTGTACCTTCCATACATGTGAAATGATGATAAATGCATTTAACAAAGTCAGTCACAAGTTTCTAGTGTTTACACTGCACCTGTCTGTAAAGCTCTAAAAAAGGAAAACTAATGTGGGGATAGTAAGATGGCTCCGTAGTGTAAAGACACTTGCCACCAAAGCTTGGTAACCAACCTGAGCAGACCCACAGAACCTACATGGTAAGGGGAGCCAAATTGTACAAGTCCTCTGACCTTCACATACAAACCATTAACATGAAAACGTACATACACGTGTACATGCACACAAATAATTAAATGCCAAAAAATCCCTAAAGACTAATGTATTTTGAACTTTTAAATTTTGTCCTATGAAAATATTGAAACTACCAGGTATCATTACAATCATTTCATAAAGATATTTTATATTTCTTAAAATTTTAGGAGAAAAAAGTATTTTAGACTAAATACGTGTAGTTTTATGGATTAAAAACATTAAGGTTTACATCTACAGGGACTAGAGAGGTGGTTCAGAGGTTAAGTCCATTGGTTACTTTTGCAGAGGATCCACACTCAATTCCCAGCACCCATAGTGGCTCACAGCTGTCTGTAACTCTCTTCCTATCTCCACAGGGATAGGGCACAAAAATGGCAAATAGATATACATGCAAGGCAAAACATTCACACAACCAATATAAATTTTACATATTCTTAAGTATATGTATGTGTACATACATACATTTTTGTATGTGCATATCTGAAAGGGTATCTCAGGCTAGTCTCAAACTCACATAGCCACAGTGACATTGTACCTCTGCCTTGCCAGTGCTGTCCACCATTACACCTAGTTTATGTGGTGATGAGGACTGAACCCAAGACTTTGTGCATGTTAGATGAACACTCCCATCTGAACTACATTCTGAGCCATTTTTTGTTCTTTTCGCATCATGGATCTTACTTAATTTTATTAGCTCTGACTAGACAGAAAAATGTACTTTTTAAGTATAGAAACTATGACTCAGTTTCTTAATTTCTTTCATTTATTTTTATTTTACATGCACTGGTGTTTCGCTTTCACATGTGTCTGGGTGAGGGTGTTGGAGTCCCTGGAACTGGAGTTAAAGAAGCTGTAAGCCATCACGTGAGTGCTGGGGACTGAATTTGGGTCCTCTAGAAGAGCCAGTGTTCTTATCCACTGAAACATTTCTCTAGCCCCATGACTCAGTTTTTAAGTGAACTTTGGGGGAAATTTATAGAAACATTCTGCTCAATGTTAGGATAACTAAATTAAATTTCTAGTTTTTAATCACTTGGGTGAAATAAAACAGAGAAGGAAAGACCACCGCCAGAAAATCCATGGGGAGCAAAAACCACCCTACAAGCCAGACTGCTGTGCTGATCCGCCTCCTGCCACCTTTTAACGAGCACTGCATCAACAGGTTAAGCTTAATGCAGTAAACAGAAATTCCATAAGACACAAAAGACTATAAAATGAAAATCTGGGAAACACAGTATTGCCAAGCGTCTCGGAATACATACCATTCCCTTTGCATTTTGCTAAGACCTACATAGAGTTTTACTTCTTTCTTTGGAGGCAAACTCTTTTCAACATCAGCTTTAATTCGACGAAGGAGGAATGGACGCAAAACCTTAGAGAAAGGGCAAAAAGAAAAAGATAACCTTATGTGCAACATTGGTATTACTCCAAAATCTTATAATTATGTACCAAATATACGGAAAAGAAACTTCTTTGAATAGCAATTATTTTTAAGATTTCCTTGTTCCAAATACATAATTTATTACTATTACATTATTAAAGGGCAGCAATACAATTTCATTATTTATACTATATGTAAGCATTTATATAATACTTGGTATATTCTCATTAAACACTAGGAGAATGGTAGGTTTTAAAACTATTTTCAACATTGCTAAATCATGCTAGTTTAAAAATAAGAGACTTGCACACACACTGTTCAACACTGATTAAGAGCTATATGGCTAGCTTTTAAATAGTTACCTGCTACAGATGCAGTAAATGTGGCAACTATAAAATACCCAGTTCAATTCAGTCTCTAGCAAGTTAACAAATCCTTAAGTCTCCCCCAGTCCTTTCCTAACAGTAAGCAATATTCTTACTTTTTAAATAACACAAATCAGTTTCACCTCTTATTTTTAATTTTATGCAAAAAATTATCTCTACATTACCACTTGTAACTTTTACCATCTGTAACTTTTTTCATTCAATGTTTATGATTGGTATCCAGGTTTCAAAGTAGTTCTTTTCTTTTTATAAAATGTAAATTGTAACGACAATAAAACTAAAAATTATTTTTATACCTTCTCTGTACTAGTTTTATTAGCTTATATAAATACTGACTATATCACAAATTTGAAATGGGTAAAAAGACCAGCAACTTGTACCAAATTACAGTAGACAATAAAGCTAATCGACGCCCAATCAAGCACCAGCCATTGCCAAGACAAGAAGACTTCCAGTCCCACTTGGCTGTTCTAAATCTGTCCAGCTAAATGCAGCTAGATAAACCCGGGGGGAGGGGGGATCAGTGAAGAAATCACCACTCACAAACTCTGAAATTTTAAAATGCAAGTTATTAAGGCAGAAGTTTGTCAAGAGTAAGGAACTGGTTTTGTAGTGTTACATAACTGACAAATCATTCCTAAGAATATCTAGGCTGAGCTTTAAAAAATGTATTATTGTACACGTGTATATGTGTATGATGTACATGCTACAGCACACATGTGGAAGTTAAAGACAACCACCTTGGTGTGGTTGCCAGGGATTTAATTGGGGCCACTCACAAGGCCTCCAAAACAAACACCTTTCTGTTCCCTTGAGCCACGTTACCAGCCTCCCAGGCTGACTTCTGAGTGCCCCTCCCATTACAAAGCCACAGTCACTACAGTGGGGATTTCAGAACACAAGGGCAGGACAAAGTAAAGAAATCATTTCTCTCCTTCCTTGAGTTGATAAAGCATTTCAGATTATTCTGAGAAAAATTAACGAAGATGCCAAAACTACTTTTGGGTCGGTTGCCTAGGTGCTGTAGTTTGTTAAACCTCCACGTACTCAGATATTTACTTAAAGGGAAGCCATGAAATGAAGGGGATGAGGGGGAAAGGTAGAAAAGAATCAAATTTCTGTCTCATTTTTCATCACTCAGATTTTATTAATACTCTAACCTTTCAAGACTTTCAATCCTTTGAGTAAAAAAAAAAATCTAAACAGTAGTTAACTGCTTGACTGCTCTCTGAATTAAAGGTCCAAGGACACTATCACTACTCTCAGATATACTTAACAAAAAATCTCATGCACAAGAATTTAAAAGCATAATAAATGTATAAAGGAAAAAAAGGTCAACCTAGCATAAGGGCTCATGCCTATAATCCCAACACTTGGGAGGCTGTGGCAGGAGGATTACCTAGTTTAAGGTCAGCCATGGTTGCATAACAAGATCATGTCTCAACACAACAGAACAGGGAAAAGGCAGAAAAGAAAAGGGGAGGAGAACAGGAGAAAGAGAAGATGGAAAGAAGGAAAACAGCCACTGAAACCAGGTACTGTACAAAGTGTATAACCATGTTTCCAGTCGTTATGCTTACGCTCCATCAGGGCAAACACTTCAGTTCCTATACAGAGTCTTACGATGCTCAAATGACTAAAGATGGAATGAACACACAAAGTACCCAGTCCAGTCTCAGCCTAGATGGTCAATAAAGAAGGTAGTAGATACAAGTCTTAGGCTGCGTAAAAAGAAATCAGAAATTCTAAATACAATAAAAACAATGATGAAAGGATAAGTGGAATTAGTCAAATGTTTCCAGAAAATTTATGTAAAAGTAAAATTAAAGCTGGAGTGTTCTGAAAAGCTTGGGATGTAGGGAGAGGTGAGCAGGGTGTAACTATCTGCTGGGGAACTTTTTTTATTATTTATAGGTATGCTTGTTGTCACAAATGGCAGCAAGAACAAAATGTTAGGGATGTTGTTAAATGATATCCAGCACACAGTACAGCCTTCTCTTCTCCTATCCCTTACATATTATCCAAACCAAAATGTCAAGAGATGTTGAAAAGCCCTAATGTAATGTCATGAAGGGACTTGTAGGTTACGGTCACAATGTCTTGTTTGGTCCTGATAGCCAAAAGTGCCCTTCCCCGTGGATTAAGAGATTCCTTTCTTCTACATTACATTAAAAGTACATCCTAGACTCTAACACTAAAACCATCACACGTCATCTCCCTAATGTCATTTCAAACAGTAAATTTTAAATTCAAATAATTCTGTATTATACTCTGAAAGCACTAAAACAAGTGACTTACATATTTTTCACCAGTTAAAAATATGCTCTAACCATACATACCATATGAAGCCTCTCAACAAGCTTTTGATCCCCAAGGCAATTATTTGTATCCACCAGGAATCAAAGTCCTAGATCAACAAACAAAAAACATCTTAAGGTCAAAAACAGTATTAACCACAAATGCCCTATAGCAACAGATGTAAAATGATTTCTAGAATTAGCATGGTATGTGAGTTTTGAGCCACACACAGACACACAAATAATTTAGTTCGAGCCATTGTTTTCCAAGTATCATGTTTACTACTAGCGCCAGGACAAGTAGCTGAATCCTATTATCTCTTAAGCATTTTTTCCGCAAATACAGACTAACAATGAAGAGTCTGAAAGCTAGTTTACAGAAATAATTAATACACGACTCAAGGTTTCAAAGTGAAACTGACATTAAAAGCATTTCATTACTATTTAGATAAGATCTGAATAAGGACAATTTCCTTATCAAATATCTTGAAAATATCTATTATAATTTGCCATGTTAAGCAAACATCTTATAATCTCTATTATATAACTGAGAGCTTTAGCAGAAATAAATATTAGCCTAGCAAGAAAAACCAATTATCTTAAAATTGTCTCAGAAACATCAAAATATTTATAATTAAAACTTTCAAATCTGAGCCGGGCAGTGATGGTACAGGCTTTTAATCACAGCATTTGGGAGGCAGAGGCAGGATGATCTCTGTGAGTTTGAGGCCAGCCTGGTCTATAGAGAGAGTCCCAGGACATGCTTCAAAGCTACATAGAGAAACCCTGTCTTGAAAAATCAAAAAACAAACAAAAATCCAAATTTCTCTTTCTAAAATAACCCTTAATAGAACAAATCAAAATTAAAACCTTTATACAGCTTATTTATATAAATGTATTAACATGGATGTCTACAAAGCTCTCCCCACCCATTCCAGACATAGGAACAATCGTCCAGAATTGAACACTGGTTTGACAGCTGTGATTACTAGCAGCACAGACTATAGTTAAATAAATTATTTTCCCTAGTACAATGAACAGTTAGCCACTACTACCATCATTCTATTATGTAAATAACTGATAGACGTAAAGACTAAGTTAATATATCACAACGAAAAACACGAGTGATGCTTACTCTCCATTGCCAACTTGAGAGTTTAGAACGAGCCCAGCAATGGACCTCCCAGATATGTCTTGAGTATGTCAATTAGTGTAGGAAGCTCTATCCAACTGTGTGACCATTCCTGGGCTGGGGATCTTGGACTGCTCAGAATGGAGAAGAGGAGCAGAACACTAGGATACATTTATCACACTCTGTTCTCTGAATGTGAACGATGTATGGTCAGCTACTGCCAGCACCTTCAACCGTAACAGGATGTATCCTGAACTGTGGGCCAGAATAAACCCTTCCTCCCTTGTCTCTGTCAGAGTATTTTATCACAGCAGCTGGAAGAGAAACTATGACGGAGGGTTAAACGATCCCTTCCTTCACATCTGAAGGACATCTCTGAATGGTAAAACACAATGTGTGAAATATACAAAGATACTTGGGAATGCTTTTAAAACAAGCAGTTAACCTAGAAACTCTGAGGTAAAATTAAGCAGCCCTGATTGCCAAACAGGAGTTAAGAATATGCCATTCCAATTGTAGAAACTAATGGGAAATGAGATTAAAGTCAAGGCTCAAAAGTGAATTCTTAATACATGATCAACTTAGTAGGTTAGTAACAGGCTAGTGTAAAAAAAATTAAGACCACCTCAAACAGTGCTATTATTAAACTATAAGGCATTAACCAAAAATATTATTAACCACAAAGAGATGCTTACATCAGCTGAATTAAACACATCCGGTAAGAGAAAATTCAGAAGGGACCAGAGCTCGTGCAAGTTGTTCTGAAGAGGCGTCCCAGTTAGCAACAGTCGATTTGTAGTCTTGAATTCCCTCACTATTTCTGACAACTGAAAGAAACAAAGCCCATTGTTAGAACATTCTGAATCAAGCCCTTAGATACAAAAATGTTCAGATTGAGTATCAAATTACCTTAGATTTTTCATTTTTTAGCCTGTGAGCTTCATCTATAACTAAGTATCTCCAGTTAAACTTTTTGAACACAGACTTCTCTTTAATGAGCATTTCATAAGATGTGACACACACATCTCACTCTCCTGGTAATAAAACATCCCTGACAAATGCAGTCTGTGAAGCAACAGAAAAAATTACATCACTCAATGCAATTATACATTAAACTTACCAACAAGCAATTTAATACAGAAAAAGGACTGAGACTATTAAACAGTGTAACTATTATTAAATAAGCACTTAAAGCCAGCTTTCCTACCACTAAAATTACCTCATTAACCAGTTTAACGTCAGTTTTAACTTAATTTCACAAAGTTGAAGTGAATCACAAAAACTCAGAAGCCTACTCTTTAAAATGTCTTTCCACAAGACATCGCTAGGTCTCTATATTCTTAGAAAACAGGATTTATAACAAAAAGACTGACAGTTGTTAGTAAAGTTTCATTCCTTTGATTTGTATATGTATTAACACATTATTATTCTCATTTTATAGATATAGATATGAAAGTATATGAAAGTAAAAGTCAAAGAAGTAATTGAGTCCCCTAAATAAAAAGCAACTTAGTAAGAAGAGACAGCTCAGTGGTTAAGAGCACTTGCTGTTCTTACAGAGGACCCAGGTTCACAACCCAGCACCCACACGGTGGCTCAGAACCATCCATATCTCTAGTTTCAGGAACGTGACACCCATTTCTGGCCTCAGAAGCATGTGCCTGGTATAGAGATATACATCCAGGCAAAGCACTCATAAATATAATCTTAAAAAATTAATCTATCTAGTGAAGCACCAAAATTATTTAGTACAATCATTTAATCAATGAATGCAATCCATTATCTCTAATTTCCAAATTTATGTTCTCTCTCTCTTTTATTTTTTTGCTTGTTTTATGAGATAGGGTCTCTCTGTGTAGCCCTAGCTGTCCTAGAACTCACTCTGTAATCCAGGCTGACCTCAAACATTGAGATCTACCTGCCTTGCCTCCCACGTGCTAGGATTAAAGGTGTGCACCGCCACCACCACCCAGCCAAGTTCTTTATTCTTAATAGCTTCCTTATTTCCATGACTTTGTCCCAAAAGGGTATGGCTAAGAAATCAATATTTTAACTCATATTCGTATCATAACATCTAAAACTGCTAGAATTGATACTACTTAAATTTAACAATTACTATTCTATAACTATTACCATTGTACCCTAATCTAGAAATCTGGTCCCTCAAATTTTTAATCTTGACACATTCAAACCTTCTTAAACATGCTAATAATTCCAAATAGACACAAATAGACACTTTATAAAATCACTTCCAAAGGGAGAAACAAACTGAAAATAAATTAAATTCTTAGAGCTTTCTATAGTTTTTAAAGCCTTCTCATAAAATTCTTAACCACAAAAGCAGTATTACAGTTAGAAATCACTACAGTTTGTGAAGACCCTTTCCCTTTCTTCATTATCCCTTCTCCAGCTATTTCATCTTTATGGTATAAAAACTTACTCGTTGCTCTTTATCTCCTATCAAGCAAACAGATCTAAGTGTTGGCACCCATCTCTTGAATTCACTCATCCAGTTGTGCAATGTAGACTTGGGAACCAAAACCATGTGAGGACCAGGAATGTTTCTATAGTGTTTCATGTACCCAAGGAGAGAAATTGTTTGAAGTGTCTTTCCCAAACCCTGAAAAAATTCATCATAATTAAACATTAAATCAATTAATCACATCAATTAAATTGGCCATTGGAAATGCTTTCCATACTTATAGCCACCCCCATCATATACAGAAGATTTAAAAGAAATGCTACATCTGGGACAACATGACAAGAGCTTAATGTGCATGAAAGTTAACAGAGTGAGGTCACATAAGTCTGTAAAAGAAGGTATCAACATCACCCCTCCAAGGCTCAGAAAATGGGATATTACCAAACTATCAGAGGCAGAAGTGAATAACTCTTTTGACTCCTTACTTTCTCCAACCAATTGTTTAAAACAACTGAGAAGGGTAAAAATATTTACTACATAACTAGCAAGTAATGAACAGAAGATATGTTTTATGAACTAGAGCTCTATAAACTGTTCATAAAACTCAAGAGAAACAGCCAAATTACTTCACTACAAAACTAAAGAAGCTGCAAGTGGTGGTGCACATCTTTAATCCCAGCACTTGGAAGGCAGAGGCAGGTGGATTTCTGTGAGTTCCAGGCCACTATGGTCTACACACTGTGCTCCAGGATAGTCAAGGTTATACAGAGAAACCCTGCCTCAAAATAAATAAATAAATAAATAAATAAATAAATAAATAGCACGCAATTCTTGACAGCGGGGGGACTCATGACAGGGTTTCTAGGTAGCTTTGAAGCCTGTCCTAGAACTAGCTCTTGTAGACCTGGCTGGCCTTGAGTCCACAGACATCCCCATTGCCTGTGCCTCCTGAGTGCTGAGATTAAAGGCATGCACCACCACGCCCAGCAAGATTATACTTCTTCACATGTGAAGACATCATTTATGCAGCTAAGGCAAGTTGCTTATAACACTTCGAGAAAAAATTAGTTGTAATCAACAAAACTGTTCTGATTGCTATAAATTTAATGTCAACCTATTTTAAGTTACAAAAGCAAAAAAAAAATTCAAACTTCAAAATAACCAAATACATACCATTTTATCTGCAAGGATACCACTGATGCCATTTTCATACAGAGAGATGAGCCAATTCAATCCTCGGACCTGATAATCTCTCAGTTTACCCCATTTTACATCTAAGAACAACAAAGCAAGTTCAATTTAAACACAAGAAATACAAAACAGGTCAGGTTCCTTTTATCTTATTCTAGAGGTTTACCTGGGACCTATAGGTGTCTTTTTCTTTTCAAGACACATGTATTATGGGGATTCTGAAAGGTTAAAATCATTAAAAGTAGCCTATTAAATCTGAACTGAAGCAGGAGAAGCTGGATACAAATAACTGATAATGAACTATGACTGTTGGGATCAGAGTCCTCATCCAAATCACCCAACCAATGTTAAACCACACTCTGGCCTCTGTACCTCTCTTTTTAATGCTAGCACAATGTTTATAACTAAATGTTTTTGTTCTTCTTAAAGATCAGAGAGAGGTTCTCACAGTAGAATAAAAACAGAGAATTCTTTCTCCAAGTCCACCCTTCCTAATTTTTTAAGTTCTTTTTCTGAGAGATCTTTATGTCTTTTATGTCTTTTTATGTCTTTTAGTATATATTACTTGTTTTACTTCCCGGATAAATCACTGCTTAAGTATGAAAAGCTGGGACTGGAGCGAAGGCTCAGAGGTTAAGAGCACACTGGGCTGCTCTTCCAGAGGTCCTGATTTCAATTCCCAACAATCACATCGTGGCTCACAGCCATCTATACTGAGATCTGGTGCCGTCTTCTGGCACCATAGAGGAACCATGTTGTATGGCAGAATGTTGTATACACAATAAATAAATCTTAAAAAAAGAAAGAAAGAAAGAAAGAAAGAAAAGAAAAGCTAATCAACCAGGAGAGGATACACTAGGTATAATGAATGAATGTGAAAAAAAAGTAATCTAAATTTCCTTTCTACCTTGTCAGACAAGGTCTCTAGCCTCTAGCTTGATTTGAAAAGTAGAAGTCAGGCAGGTAGTGGCCTGCCTGCCTTTAATCCCAGCACCGGAGAGGCAGATCTCTGTGAGTTCAAGGCCAGCCTGGTCTACACAGTGATTTCCAGAACAGCCTGGAGAAACCCTGCCTCAAAAAAAAAAAAAAAAAAAATAGAAGCTGGGTGCTTCATAAGACAAAGGGGAAAAGCAAAGTGAGAGTGAGTAACTCCTTAACATTAGAGTTTAACCAGAATTCTGCTATTGTTCACACTGAATACTCATCTGAACAGGAGCTGCAGTTCCTGTAAATCCAGTAAAGATTTCAGAAGCCTCTAATCCTATCAGAAATCAAGATGTGTACAAGTAAAACTAACCTGGCTAAAAATTTTCTTATTGAAAAACTCTACTACATTTCAAAAATGATTAATTTATGTGAAAACATCAGCAAATAAATTTTCTTCTTGATCCCCCCCCCCCCCCCCCCCCCCCGCTTACAGAGTAGTTTTCTTATTTGGGAAAAACACGAGGCAAAATCATTTCATTTTATATGTACCTTGCAACATGTAAATAAAGAGCATTTTCACACACTTCTGAAATATAGCACACACTATCCTCTCTCAGCTTTAGGGATCAAAGCCAAGGCTTTGCAAATGCTATGAGACTCGCAGCTCTAAGCCCAGTCGATATGTTAATACCTCAGAGCAAACAAACCTAAATTATTCACAGCCTATAGCTATCCAAGATTACGAAGAGTTTATAAATTATCAGTAAAGCAAATTCAAATATCAACCCCTTTCACAGCCTATAGCTATCCAAGATTAAGAAGAGTTTATAAATTATCAGTAAAGCAAATTCAAATATCAACCCCTTTCAAAATAAAAAAAAAAATTAAATGATTCAGCCAGGTAGTAGTGGCACCTTTAACCTCAGCACTTGTGAAGCAGAGGCAGGTGTATCTCTGTGAATTAGAGGCCAGCCTTTTGTTGTTGTTATTTGACTGTTCCAGGACAGTCAGAGCTGTTACAGAGAAACACTACCTGGGAAGTGGAGGGGGGGTATGGTTTGTCTCTTTAAGAGGCAAGTCACGCCTACTCCCAGCGGCCCCTCTCTCCTTCTCCTTCTCCTTCTCTTCTCTCTCCCCCCCTTTCCCTTTCCCCTCCATAACCCCCTGAATAAATATTTCAATCTCACTCTACATGTCGTGTCTATACATGTCTCTGTCTCCTGCCCGCCTGCCATGTGTCTGCCGCCACACGGGGATCTTGCGGAGACTCACAGTTGTCTCTGCCTTGGGACTGGCTGCTCCCAAAGTCTGCTGCCTGCCTACTGCTGACAGGGACCCAGCAGCATTTTTAAATCATAAAATTGGTGGTTTGGCTCCCATCAGCACTCTTTTCTCCTCCAAAGACAGAAGACAAATGGCCACAGAACAATGTCGATTGCAGTTCACTTCGACTGCAGAGGGCTGACCATTGGGCTAAACTGCCTTTCATCTAAACTAAAGACCTCAAGACGTGGACAGAATCACTCGAATCGACAGCCTAGCTGCTCAGGTCAAGGTAGGTCTGTCTTCCTACAGATTTCTTAGCCCACAGGGTCTTCTGGAGCCTGGAAGGCCTGGCACTAAACAGCAAAGGTTCAAGTGCAACCTTCAACGACCATGGAGGACCCAAAAATGAGTAGCTCTGGATGCCAACCAAGTAAGTTCTCTGTCATTTTTAATCAGTAACTCAATTTAAAATCTTATCCTTTTCAAAGATCTCTGACAGTTTTGCCAGGTTACCTCACCAAATAAATTTCAAATCAAATTTCTCTCTTATGCTGCCTAACATAGTCTTAAAAAAAATACTTTTCATTGTACAAAAATATGCCATAGTCATTATGTATCTAAAACTTCTGTTTCACAAACCCAAGGAGTTCTTGTGACTTCCAGGGACCCGAATTAAAGAACCCACCTTAAATAGCTCAGATACATCCCCCTCAATTCCCTGGTCCTAAAAAAAATTTTTTTTAATTTCCCTTAATTTAACTTTGTTCTTTGTTCTGCCAATACCTTAAACAGGATGAGAGACACCAGACATTTCCATGCCATAGACACCGGTTGGGAGCAAAGAGACCAGCTATGCCAGGATATGGCCAAACACCCAGCCTTCTCAGGGTTAATCACCCCCAAAGACGACGCCCACAAATCAGCCGGAAGCAGTCTTGAGAATTCGCCGCCCCAATTCCGTCAAACTGTGGTGTCTAATCTCCTGCTTTTTATTATTATCAAGAGGTGGGAATGTTATGGTTTTTGTATCTTTAAGAGACAAGCCACGCCTACTCCCTGCGGCCCCTCCCTGCCACCACAATCTTAGATCTCTCACTGTCCCCTCTTGAGGTGTGCACATCCCCCCCACCCCAGTTTTCCCTTCTCTGTCTCTTACCCTCCTTTCCCTTTCCCCTCCATAACTCCCTGAATAAATATTTAACCTCAATCTACATGTTGTGTCTATCCATGTCTCTGTCTCCTGCCCGCCTGCAATGTGTCTGCCTGCTGCCCCAGCCACTGCAGGGTCTGATGCCGGGATCTTGCAGGGACCCACAACCAGTCTCTGTCTGGACTGGTTGCTCCCAGAGCCCGCATGCCTGCCTGCACCTGCTCGCCACATGGCGGTTTTAAAAGGGGGGGGGTATATCATATGATTCAATGAATTTAACATACATGATGGAGAATCTTCAAATCGAGTACACACATTAGTTGCTTTAGAGCTTTCTGTTAAGAGTTCTTCATCCTCCTCTTGCTCTGTTCTACGGTGTCGGTAGCTGTCAAAATGAAAACAAAAATCGACTAATAATGAGTTTTATTTCAGTACAGCAAATGATGCTATCACAACAATCTTAACAGGCGTCTAAGTTAAGCCAAAGCCACAGATGTAGCACAGAGATAGAGTACTTGTCTAGCATGAGTAGAAGTCCTAGGTTTGATGTGTACATCAAAACATTTAAAGGAAATAAATAAACAAATAAAAAGTTAAAAAGCAGAAAGAGCCCAAAAAGTGAGGAGAAAATTTGCTAGTAAATTTAAATACTAAATATTCATGTGGCTAGCTAAACTATGAATAAAATGTACATTAAGAGGCAGGCTAATCTCTAAATCTGGGACCAGCCTGGTCTATATAGTGAGTTCCAGGACAGCCAGGGCTACAGAGAGAAACTTTGTCTCAAGGGGAAAGGGAGGAAGGAATCAAACAAAAAAATTTAAGTACATTAATACACAGAAGAATTTAATAAACATGATAACAATTTGAAGAATATATGTATACACACACACACACACACACACACACACAAAACACAGCCAAAAATTTTGTAACTTGTCTTTTCATGTCTTTTTGCCAAGAGGAAAATTCTAGAAATGACACTTTTAAAATCATAACTATGATTAAAGCAAAGAAATAAGGACTAAAGTCTTTCTTTGGAGACTAGTCAGCAAAGTGCTTGCCTTACAAGATATGAATTCAAACCCACCTCCCCATCAAAATAAAAGCAAAATGCAGCTGGACTTGCAATCCAGGCACTGAGGAGGCAGAGAGAAGCAAATGCCCGGTGTTAGTTGGCCACAGCAATAATTCCTACATTCCAGGGAGAGAAAGACTGAATTTGAGGCCAGTCCGGGCTATGCACTGACATGTCTCAAGAAATACACACCCAAACCCATCTCCAAAAAGAGAAATGGGACTAAAAAATATATCTCTTTGTGATAGAGTGCTTGCCTAATGTAGCCAAGGCCTGGGGTTTGATGCTTACAAGACTACTGGCAGAGAGAGAGAGAGAGAGAGAGAGAGAGAGAGAGAGAGAGAGAGAGAGAGAATTTCAATCTTATTTTCCAATGACACTATTCAGTAAAGAAACAAAACTCAGTAACCTACTGTACATTTCCTGTGAACCATCTCTATTTTACAGAATGACAAAGAGCAGAAGCATTTCTTTTCATACCATATACTGATTATCCCACAACACAATAATGCTTATTACAGTAATTCCAGGACGTTGATATATTTAAATAGCTAGCAAGAGCTCACATCTGGAACAGTTTAAATATATCTACAGTATAAAGTTGTCTCTTAAAATGTTTTCTTTCTTTTTTTGGTTTTTAGAGACAGAGTTTCTGTGTAGCTCTGGCTTTCCTAGAACTCATTTTCTAGAACTCAGAGATTTGCCTCCGTAGTGCTGGGATTAAAGTCTTGTACCACTGCCACCTGGTTTGAAAAGAATTTCACTTTTAAATATAAAAATAGCATTTTGGATATAAATAATTGGTAATAATAAAATATACCGAAACAACAGAATATTCCAAATAAAACTAATATGATGCTTATTCCCTCCAGATGAACATACTTTCCTGTTTCAACTAATCATGTAGCAATTTTCACATTGATAAACATATAATCTCTTTAAAATAATCTTACATATGATAATTTATATACTTCATTTATCACATCAGGAATTATAGTAGAGACCACCCTTAAAATATTAAGATACTAGCACAAAAATCTTCAAAAATCTGTATATTCAATACGTACAAGGAATTACCAAAAAATACTGAAGGATGGCACATGGGACACTTCAACATATAAGCAGCCAGCTAAGTATGCAGCAAACATTTTAAACAAATAGTGTACACATCAGCTCAAATGCCTTTACTACCAAGGCTGGGGATACGCACTTGCAATGCTAGCTGCTTAAGAGAACCGACAGAGAAAGACCTTCAGTCCCCGAGGCCTATTTGAGGCCAACTCTGACAACTCAGTGAAAAACCCTGTCTCAAAATTTTAAAAAGTGAAAAAATTGGGTGGATTCTATAAGCTGGTGGTAGGATGCTCATCCAGCAAGCATGAGGCCCTAAGTTCAATCTCTGGGACCAACACAAAATACTAAAATACCCTCAACAACGCAGTTATGTTTTTTTTGAAGACAAGAATATACATCAGATTCAAGTCCAAGCGCAGACCATGCAGTTCTATGTAATGGTGACTAACACACTTAACCTCTGCATTTTTAACCCCTCTAAGGAGCGTTTAACATCTTAATTCCATGTACAACACGACCGTTACAATTCACAAAGCATTTAATGGTATAAAAGCAAAGAAAGCATTTAATGGTTTAAAGTAAGTCATTGTACATATTTTTAGATACTGAGACACTGATGGCCACAACTGTGAAGCCACAGAAGATAAAATAAAAACCTTAAAAGGTATAATTTAAAAAGCAAATTTGGTTTAAACTATGAAATATAAAACTACTACTCACTCGCCAACTGAGAGCAAATTCTGTTTTCCATCCTTTTTACCCGTGGGCGCCCTCGTTTCATCTTTAAGGGTGAGGTTGGAGTCTTCTGAGCAGCAGGCTGAATGAAATGTGCAAACAGCTTTGTCTGCTTTAGTAAATACTCAAATCTATTTGTTCGGTCAGTTTGCTGCAAAATTTAAGACACACTTTATTAAACTTTAGAAATAATTTACATATGCCTGCAAGAAGAATTAAAGAATCAAAATGAACAAACTACTGGAACACGCAGCACAGGTGACCGTGACTCCCGAAGACAAGTGACAGACAAGCACAGGCTGAACATACGAACCTATCAGCTGCAGTTAGTGACTTAAAGATGAGAGTGGGAGTGGGCTAAGGGCAGGAATGGCTGTAAAGGGGCATGACAGAAAATACACCATGCCTACAGACATGCTAAAATGAATTCACGTATTTCCAAAAATAACATTTTATGTGCATTATCCTTTAATAATATAACAGTAACAAGATTTCAAATACAACATAAAAACAAAACAAACAAGAAAAACACTGTACAAGGGAATGTATTCAGAAGAAAACATACTGATTACTCAACCTGATGCCAAATTTTAAAAGGGTACCAGGTCTGAAATTCACTTATCAAATACTTTTCTTTCTTTCTTTTTTTGGATGCTCAGTATGAATTTATTTTAAATTTTATAGTTTTGACTCAACATAGATTGCAATAAATGGGTCCCAGCCGTGTTACTAATAGAAAATTGTGCAGTGCCATCACCAGAAACATAGACTTTAATTCCGGTGCAATTGCCATCAATTTTATCTCCAGAAATGACATCACAGTATGTGCCAGCAGGGAGAACAGTTGGTAAAGTTGTTGACAATGACCCCTCTGGATGGATCTCTTCAGTCTCAAATTTGTTAGCTATCCCTTTGAATATTTCCTGTTGTCATATGCAGAGAGTGAACTTATTTGAAAACAAGTTCTTGAAAATAAGCTTACTAATAATGAACTCTCAAGTCCTTCAATAAGTGATGTTTTAAAGACATGATAATCTATTTACACAAAGAGAAACAAGTTAGGTATGGTAGTACACACCTTTAATTTAAGAAAGTCAATTATGATCATTTTTTTTTAAAAAAAAGCTCTCTCAGGGTAAATATTTTCAGGGAATAATACATACATGTGAGATCAGCAGCAATGAAATAAACTTTAGTCAGAGGACTGAAGCTATATATTAATATATTAGTATCACAATCTAAACTATAGTGGGTAAAAGTGCTCTGTACTATCAGCTTAAAGTTATGTTCATCTTAAAAAGAGCCACAATTTGTTATGTTTTACAGCACAATTAGAGACACCTGTATACATAAACCAAGGAATACATTTAAAATCTTTTTACAAAAGTTCATCATATCTAGAACATACCATTTTTTCTTCATATGTAGGATCTGGTTCTTGAACTTCTTTTTGCTTTCCAGGTGATGAATCATCAAACACTTCCTGGTAGGAAGAGAAAATACAGTTGTTTAAGAACTGTCAACTAAATAATATATTCTTATTCCATATTCCCTAGGAATTTAATGGCTGTCACATAACCTGACATGAAACTTGATAAGGATGAAATAGAATACTATAGGGAAAATACTTTTCCCAATTAGAAACTGCTGCCATGATTAAAGTATTATCAACAACACCCTAAAGCAAAATTACTTTCTAGACAAGCCATATGGGCAAATCTGTATCTTTTGGAAAAAAATTATAAAGATAACATCAATGTTCCCTTTTTATCATAAACTTCTATCTATCTACTGTGCTATTACACAAATGTACACATGGAAGGCAGCATTAGTCACTGATTTCCCCTATCAAGAACATTACCAAACAAAGGGAGCTTAATTGAATATTCTTAGTCCGACTCCTAGTTAGTAATAAATACACTCAAAACACAGTCATAATGACAGTCAAATGCCACAAGCAATGACAAAACCTCCAACCTAGTCTACATTACACATTAGAGGTAAAATACACCCTACAATAGTATGCGCTTTCCAATTGCAGACATTAATTCTAAAATTCAATGTCTTCTTTTTCTAAGTACAAAACATATTTCAGGTCATCAGACACATCAGGCAAGTGGACTTGACACAGACCTAATTCTGATTCTAATTTCAGTTAAGTCAATGAAAAGCAGACTGAAGGTAATAGTCTTCAAAGACAATAAAAACTACAAGATGAACAGAAAATGAGTGAAGAATAAAATTGAGAAAAACAGAAATTATTGATATTTTACAATATGTAAAATTGTCAACCTTAAAAAAAAAAACATGTCACAGGGCAAGGTGTGTAGAAAAGGCTCTTTCTAGAACCAGATCACAGTTCTACCCCAGGCTCTATCTAGAAGACTCGGTTTTCTCATCTGATGAACAAAAATACCACTTATTTTACACCACAGGTGTTATCACATTCACGCTTATAGCGACTCAAAAATTATTTTCATCTGGGTTTTAAATTCTCATCTTTAGGACCCGTAAATAGAAATAACACCTATAGGGGAAATGTGACTCCAAGTTACAACAAACAGAATTAGCAAAGCTATGGTGAACTAAGTGCGCCTCCCCGGGGAGAACTGCACATGTAAATATAATTTCCTTCAGTGTCATTGGTGCCCAGACTCTGAGTAGAAATCCAAGAATCCAGTTAAACAGTCTCAGAAATTCAAAAGACCGTTTAATTTTTTTTTTATTTTATAAAAAAATGTGTAGCCCAGGCTGGCCTTGAACTGGCCTTGATCCACCTGCCTCTGCCTCCTTCAGCAAATCCTACCGGCGTGCGCCACCACAACCGGCTTAAAATCTTAAGGGGCATCAAATATGAAATTTTGCTTGTTTTTTGTTTTGTTTTGTTTTGTTTTTTGAGACAGGGTTTCTCTGTGTATCCCTGGCTGTCCTGGAACTCACGGTGTAGATCAAGTGCCACAGAAGTGGTGGGATAAAAGGCTTATGCCAACAACGCCCAGAATAAAATCCATTTGAAAACGAAACTTCATTCACTTCAAATTGTGGCATTACACTAATAACCTCCCCTCTCCACTAAAAGTTATTTCCAGGACTAACAACACGTTATTTCACCAAGCGAATCATACTGCACTGTCATTTCCTTACAGGGGAAATGCTGCACTAGCGTTCATCTTTACCGTGTTATTTCCAACCTAAGGACTGAAAGTCTCAGAAGCCTTGGGCCTGGAACTACAAACTACCTCCCTGGCAGCGCCACCATTTTTCCACCCTCTCCCCCGACTTCGAGTATTGTCATCATCATCTGGCCCACTCGAACCCCGGAAGGTGGCTCAATAGCGAACGGTCGGAATGGACCTTAGCAGAAGATAATGCGCTGGGCCAGCAGCCCGGCGCCCTCCCCCGACGTTCCCATTCATTCATCTCTCCATCCAGGACAGGCGCTGCGCCTGTCACGCTCGCTCCCCTCCCGGTGGAGCAGGGCCCTGGCTGCACAGAAGCAGCTGCGCCCTTGGCCCCCCAGCTCTCGCCATTGTCTCTGCCCACAACAGACAGACGCCGACCCCGCCAGCACCGGGATGGGGCCCTCGAGGCGCAAGTCCCCTGCTGCGTGCGACGCTGGGAGACCTTGCGCTCGCCCCGGGAATCCCACTCGGAGGGGCAGCTCCCTCGCCCTTCCCCAAAGTTTCGTCCTAAATCGGAGGGAACCGAGCGAGTCTAGGGGGGCATCTAGCGCTGGGGAGCATCGTTTCCCTCGGCCACGGTAATCAGGAGCAAGTGTTTGCTAGGAGCGCTCGCGGCCCGCCGAGGCTGGCTACACGGAGGGAAAACGCCGAGGTGAAGGAGACCTGGCGCCAGCCTGGCATCCATCTCCCTCCCCGCGCGCCCTCCGCCTCGCTCACCTCCATCTCCGCGTCCGCTGGGCACGCGCCCACCGCACACGACGGGGCCACCTACGTTGCCACTGCCGCTCCCGCCGGCGCCCGCCGCCGCGGCCTTGGAAGGCGCGCTCCCGGGAGGCGGGGGTGGCGAAGGCTCGGCCGCCGACGACATGTTCCGGCTGCGTCACCCACCGCGGCCACAGGCAGGCGCGTTGCGGAGGGAAGCGGCCTGGGCCTGCGAGGCTCTGGCGTCCGGGCCCCCGAGGAGCGACACCCGCCCGCAAGCTTTCACGCGCGGCCGCTCAGCCACCGACCGGAGCCGGCCCCGCCGCGGCGCTCGCTCCGGAGTCCTCTTCCGCCGCACTCGGCTCCGCTCCCCGGCGTTTACTTCACGGCGGGAATCACGAAGACCAAGGTGGGCTGAGCCAGCGGGGTCACGGAGGTCAGGCAGGGCGGGCTGACTTAGGAGGCGGAGGGCTAAGGGAAGGGGAAAGGATAACGAAAGGTCCTTGGAGGACTCCCTCGACTTCTCTGCTCCGGAGGAGACTCTTCTCCAACCACCGGGACTGCCCTACCGTCGCAAGAGCGCTAGTCCCCCTCCGCCCCCTCAGGCCGGCTCGCGACAGCGCATGCGCCGGCTCCTCCTTGTCCCCCCCCCCCCTGCTTCCTCCAGGCCTCCGGCGAGCTGTGGAGGGAGGGTGGGCGGGGTCTCGGGGAAGCCGGGCGGCGTGGGTTTTGCGTCTCGGCTCGTCGGCGTGACGCGAGCGGGCCGCTCCGTAAGGGCTCTGCGGCTCCAGGCCCGGGCTGACCTCCCCTCGGGGGCGTGACGCTAAGTGACGTCGGACGTCCAGGGAAACAGTGACCTGCGGTTGCAGCTCCGAGTCCCCTTCCAGAATTCGGCGGGGAGACACGTCACCCCCGAGAGCACGAATGGCCGCTGACAGATACAGATGATGGCGTGTTTTTTTCCGTGTGCATCAAAACAAAATGCGCATTCTTGTCGCCTTAAGAACTGTTTGTCAGGGGGAGTCAGGGGTGGATCTCTGAGAATTCGAGGCCAGCCTGGTCTATAGAGTGAGTTCCAGGACAGCTAGAGCTACACAGTGAGACCCTGTTTCAAAAATTAAAAAAGAAAAATTGTTACTTGGGAGTTGGTGGCAGAGAAATCCTGTCTCGAAAAATTATTGGTGCTGCTTCTGTTTCCTGCCTTAGGACACATGGAGGCTCTAAGTAAGGCCTTGTGTCTGCTCCTACCTTCTCACCCGTCTACTTCCAGGCATACAAGGTCATTGTTATCTTAATCCCCACGGCCGCCGACGTTGAAAAAAGGAAGTCTCTTCAAGAGTTAAATTATATCGAATTTCAAATCTCTTCCAAATTTAAAATAAGTTCCAATGTTTGTACTGTTAGTTTAGTAATTCTCTAATCAAAACGCTCTGGAAATACTTCAGAAAGCTGGAGTTGTAGGTCGGTTGGTGAAATGCTTGAGTTGCGTGAGCCCTGGGTTTGAACCCTAGCCAAACTGATTTCGCCTGTGGTGAGGCATCCTCCATCTTTCCCACCTCTCCATCACCTCTTCATCCCTCTTGGTGGCGCTGAGAGCTGCTGTGTGATCCTTTTGTCTTGACAGCTTTACTTGCAAATGTTCATTGTGTGATGTGCTGTTGGTCAGGTTCAAGGCCTCTGGCTTTGGTGCACCATCATCCGTGGGCCCTCATGGATTCTCCTCTCCTGTATCTTGCTGTTGCTGCAGGGTCATGGAGATCCTGTGGCTATGGTTCCCCAGGACCATGGGGTAGATGTTGGGGAGTGCCAACTCAAAGCCCTGGATGTGTGCCTGGGTGGCCTTGGTGGTAGTTGAGTTGATCAGTCTGGGCTGCTGGGGCTGTCACCCTCAGGTGGGGAGCGAAGCCAGGTCTCCCATGTCCTTTGGGGCGGGAACTTTCTCAAGTAGGGGGCACAACCATCTCCTATGAGGGGTGGGGGAAAGGACAGGGTCAGCTTTCTGTTGGAAACAGCTCTCCACCTGCCAGTGAGGGGCTGGGAGCAACTCAGCACAGCCACTGACTTTTTTTTTTTTTAGACAGGGTTTCTCCGTAGCTTTGAAGCCTGTCCTGGAAAACTAACTCTGTAGACCAGGCTGGCCGGCCTTGAACTCACAGAGATCCACCTGCCTCTGCCTCCCTAGTGCTGGGATTCAAGGCGCTCACCACCACCACCAGGCCTACAGTCCTTGTACTTTAACACACAGTTCAACACATGGTTAAACACATGGTTCACATGGGCCATTGTGGTAACACAGGCAACAGACATCAATGCAGACCCCAGCGGCATCAAAGCCACAAACCCAGACATGGCCAGTAGCAGCAGCTTTGGTCCAGTTGTCACCATGGCCCAGGTTGGTATTGCAGGCCTCTTATCAGATTGAGCCCAGCCACAACAAACTCCATAGAGGCCTGAGTTTCAGATTACCTTGTTCCAGGAAAGACCAGAAACTGAGACTACCCTGGCACCAACCAGGAACAGACCACCCAAGGGGAAAGTACCTAACTAAAGGAAATCCTAACATTTCACCCATTATAGATAGGATCACCTGATGTCCCTTAGTCTAAACACACACCCATCCCTTTTCATCAGGTCACCCCTAGACAAATGTCAGTCAATCAGGGGTACTGAACCTTTGAAATCCCTCACCCCAACCTCTGCTATTATTAAAAAAACAAAAAAGCAAAAACCCTACTCCAGCTGAGCTCGAGGCTCTCTGGTCACACCAATGCATTGGACACACAGAGAGTTCAATTCAAACTTGAATAAAGGCTCTTTGCTTTTACATATAGAATTCAATCTCTGTGGTGGTTTTTTGAGGGTCCCCGTAATGTAGGCATAAAAGTCCCTGGATTCCAACATGGTCCCAGGTAACAGCCCAGATCCCAGGTAGCCACACAGCCTTTAATGGTAACAGGTGCCACAGTAGGGCCACGAACTCAGGTGTGAACCCTGGCCATACCTTGGGCTCAGACATCCCTATGGTCCTGAGTGGCAGTACAGGCCTCCCCCCCACCCCGATCTGTAGGACCCCTGTGGCAGCCTGACCCTCGGGTACCAATGTGACCCCAAGTGTTGACACAAACCCCTGGCATCTTCACAGCCTTTGGTGGCAACAAGTTACAGAAATCATCTTAGACCCTGATATGGTAGGGCCACAGACATGGCCATCGGCAGCAACTCAGGACCAGCTCAGGCCACCCACATCCTGTATGGCCCTGGTTGCAGCATGACCTTCGGTCACCACCATGGGCTCAGATGTCTGCCCAGACCCTGGGCATTTGCACTGCTCTCCGTGGTAAGAGAAGCCATGGACATCAGTGTAATTCCTGACTGTGGTAGGGTCGTGGACCCTGGTCTTCAGCAGTAGCTGGGGACCCAGATGACACCACAGGCCCAGCAACACAAGCCACTCAGGTCGGCATGACATTCTTGGGAGCCCAACATGGCCACAGCTGGCAGCCACACTTCAAATCTGGCATTGTTGTGCCTGAGTCCAAGGACCCCAAGAAGACCACATAGAGCCACACTTCCAAATGCAAAAGCAAGGTTTCGTTTATTAAGTACGGGCTAGTACGTTTCCTCTGCCTCACAGTCTGACACAGCAGATAAAGGGAGAAGGACCCCGTCTACTATTGTAAGGGGTTTATTTATTTTTATTTTTTTAAAGATTTATTTATTTATTTTGTACACAGTATTCTGCCTGCATGTCTGCCTACAGGCCAGAAGAGGGCACCAGATCTCATTACAGATGGTTGAGAACCACCATGTGGTTGCTGGAAATTGAACTCGGGACCTCTGGAAGGACAGCCAGTGCTCTTAACTGCTGAGCCATCTCTCCAGCCCCTGTAAGGGGTTTATAAAGACAAAAACCACAAAATACAAAATTCCTTATCCTATATCACAATTGGCTATAGGTGAGGTAAAACTCAGCTGTTGGTTCCTGCTAGGCTATTAGTATTTAAGGGGGATAGCAACAGCCCCCCCCCCGTTACGTCCTCCAGACATCTGCTGACCCTGTGCTAACCACAGGGGCAAACAGTGGTTAATCAGGTACCTACAAGGACGTTTGAAGCAAGCAGATGTAAACAGATGTCGTCTGAGTACCCTGATAGGCCACTTTGACCAGGGCAGACACAGTTTTTTGGGAATGTTTATGACTTTGCTGGACTGAATCCAGACCCCTAGTTAGGTCCTGTCTAAAATGAAGTTCATTTTCAAAACGGAGTTTGTTTTGCTCCTTCAGACATCCTTATGGCCTTTGGGGGCAACATGGACCATGGACATCAACACAGACACCAACGGAGCAGGGATCATGGACCCAGACATGGTTCCTGGCAGCAGCGTGGGCCAAGATGTCACTATGGCCCTAGATGTCAGTGCAGGTCTCTCAGATCAGCATTGCTCCAGCGGCAGGGTGGACACCAACATGGCCCCAGGTGGTGGCTCAGCCCTCAATGGCAACAGGCACAGTGGATATCAACACGTACCCTGGCTGCGGCAAGACTGAACCTAGACATGACCCTCAGCTGCAGCTCAGGCCTGGAAGCCTCCATGGCCCCTGGTAGTTCAGGGTGGCCCCTGCAGTGGCATGGCTCTTGGGCATCAGTGTGACACCCCAGACTCCAGGTCTCCTCACTTGCTTCAGTTATAACAGGAACCACAGACATCAACACAGACCACAGCTGTTGCAGGCCATTGACCAAGACGTGGCCCCCCAGACAGAGATGTCAACATTTTCCAAGGGGGCAAGCAGGTCACCCACATCATCTTGCTCCTTACTGCCTTTGCCTCTTCAGATCTGCCTCTCTCCACAGGACATGAGCCATTCTGCCCCCCTTTCTCTCTCCCTCCCTCCTTCTCTCTCTCCTGTACACCAATACATATTGGCTCACCATAATGGTACCCGACTGCCAATGGTTCCTCCTCCCTGCCCAGTGCAAATAACCCTGAGCAGGCTTGTGAGTCCTTCATTCACTGGGCCCTAATCCTGCATTTTTAAAAAATAAATGTGTTGTAGTAGTAAAAAATCTACTTTTTCTACTTTTATGGAGGTATGATTGACAGGTGAACTAGGGGTTTAGCTCAGTGGTAGAGCACTCTTGCTGAGCATAGTCAATCCCTGGCACAGAAAGAAGGAAAATGTGTTTATTCAAGATATATAATGTGATGTTTAGAAATACAGATATATTGTGAAATTTTATAATGTATATATATATATATATATATATAATCTACAACCCTTTCACCATGATCTCTTATATTTACTCTGCGTGTGTTTGTGTGTGTGTGTGTGTGTGTAAGAGAGAGAGAGAGAGAGAGAGAGAGAGAGATTTAAGGTCTAGTGAGGATGTAGTTCAATGGTACATAACTTTTGTGGCCTGCAGAAGGCCCTGGGTGAGATAATACACCAATACAAAAATAAATAGAAGGGCTAAGGATACGGCTCAGTTGGTAGGAGTGTTTGCCTGGTATGAAGAGGCTCTGCCTGGGTTAAGTTCCTAGAACTACACATAACTGGGCAGGATGGCACACACCTATAATGTCAATACTTGGGAGGTATAACTGGGACAATCAGAAATTAAAGGATGTTCTTAACTATATATCTCATTCAAGAACAGCCTAGGCTACATAAGACCATGCCTGAAAAATAAATAAATAATAGTAATAAAAGGTAAACAATGTTTTCTTTTATTGAAAATGGATTTTTCATACAATATATTCTAATCATTGTTTCCTCTCCCCCCAACTCTTATCAATTCCTCCCCTTCTCCTATCCCATCTGATCCACACCCTTTCTGTCTCTCACTAGAAAACGCAGAGGCCTAGCAAGCACAAGGCCCTGGGTTCGGTCCTCAGCTCTTGGAAAAGACAAAATTAATCATAATATAATTATCTATGTTTTCCAATGGTCCCCTGCCCCAAAAAGGGGTCTCAATACACAGGCTGGAAACTGCTGGTTAAGAAGGCCTTGTCACCTTGGTGTCCTTTATCCCCTTTGGATCTTACACACTTTCCACCTCCTCTTTGGAGTTCCCTGAGCCCCGAGGGGAGAGATTTGATGGAGAATCCCTTTTATGGATGTATTTAGGGAGTTTTCCAAAGTCTCTCATGCTTTGTACTTTGTCCAGTTGCAGTCTCTGTACTTGTTCCTATCTGCTGCAAGAGGAGGCTTCTCTGACAACAGAGCAAGGCACTGGTCTATGAGTGTAGCAGAATGCCTTTAGGAGTCATTTTATTGCTATGTTCCTTCAGCAGACAGGAGTATTTGGTTTTCCCATAGGTCCATGGACTATCTAGTCTCAGGTTCTTGACCACCCAAGGAATGCCAGTGGAGTGTACCTTAAATCAGATCTTGGTTGGTTACTCCCACAAGCTTTGGGCCACTATTGTACTAGCATATCTTGAAGGCAGGACAAAATTATAGATCAAAGGGTTTAATAACTGGGTTGTGTTTACATTTCTCTTCTGTTAGCTTACAGAGTATGCAGAATACCATTACCGCTGCCTGGAAGAACCAACTTCCAGGCTGCAGAAAGGGCTCAAAGGAAAGTACACAGTGCGGTGCAAACTAAGACTTTTTATCTGAGGGAGCTAAGGAAAAAAAAAAACCAATACACTTTCCTTAGGGATTCCTTCTTGATCCCTCACGTTTTTCTCATGATGTTCTCTACTCTTCTCTCATTCTGACTCTATCTTTACTCTTTTGTTGTTGTTGTTGTGGTTTTTCGAGACAGGGTTTCTCTGTAGCTTTTGGAACCTGTTCTGGAGCTAGCTCTTGTAGACCAGGCTGGACTTGAACTCACAGAAATCCACCTGCCTCTACCTCCCGAGTGCTGGGATTAAAGGCATGCACCACCACCACCCGGCTAATAAATAAATAAATAAATCTTTTTTTTTTTTTTTTAAAAAAAAAGGAATACCTCTCGAGATAGTTAACAAAATGATTCTTTGCAGCTGCAAGTTACAGCCCACCAATTAGGGAGCTGACTGAGAAAAAGAAATGCTCCTCTCTTGCTATGTGACATGCTATTTAGATTTATAACATGTGAGTTGTCGGAATGACTCTATTTTTAATCATTTACTTAAATGGAATGCGTTAAACTGCGGCGCCATATCATTGCTGGCGCATAACTGGGGCCGCCTGCCCGTAGAATAAACCTGGACGGTTGGATGAAATTGTTGCTTGATTTAGTCGTCCTGGAATGGCGTCTGTTTTGAGTCCTAGGGAAGGGACGGCTCATGAGTGGAGGACATCCTCGGATGAGATTAGTATTCGAATAGGTAATTCTATAGGGAGCACTACTCGGCTACCTACTGCTAGGAGTCGAAGCTCTCCTGGTTTAAGGTCGGAAGTTGGAACTGTATAAGAGTCGAAGCAGAGGTCTTCGTAGTCCGTGTATTCGTAGCTTCAGTCATTGGTGTCCTATAGTTTTTACGGTAAGAGCTGGATTATTAATTTCGTCTGTCATATAGAGGATTCGCAGGGTTGGAAGAGCAATTAGAATGAGAATAACGGCCGGTAAGGTAGTTCAAATGGTTTCTACTTCTTGGGCGTCTATAGTGCTGCTGTGAGTTAGTTTTGTTGTTAGTATGAGTGTAATAATGTATAATATTGGAGAGCTAATGAGGAATACGATTATGAGCGTGTGATCGTGGAAATTTATTAATTCTTCTATAATAGGTGAGGAAGCATCTTGTAAGCCTAGTTGGAATGGATAAGCGATATATGATATATAGAGGCTAATCTATAACTTTGACAAAGTTATGTAATTTATTTACTAATATCTCTTTGAGAAAGACATAAAGGTCATGGTGCTCGCTTGAAACCAGTTTTAGGGGGTTCGAATCCTTCCTTTCTTATTTTACTTTTACGAAAGTGAGTTCTTCAAATGTGTGATATGGTGGTGGGCAGCCGTGTAGTCATTCTAGGTTTATAGTTTAATGTTCTACGTGAAGTACTTCTCGTTTGGAAGCAAAGGCCTCTCAGATCATAAAGATTATAATTAGGACTGCTGTAAGTGAAATGAATGATCCTATAGATGAGACTGTGTTTCATGTGGTATAAGCATCTGGGTAATCGGAATAACGTCGTGGCGTGCCTGATAAACCAAGGAAGTGTTGTGGGAAGAATGTTATATTAACTCCTACGAACATAATGGTGAAATGGGTTTTAGCTCATATATCGTCTAGTGTATAGTCTGTAAATAATGGGAATCAGTGCACAAATCCAGCTATAATAGCAAATACAGCACCTATTGATAAGACGTAGTGGAAATGTGCTACTACATAATATGCTTCATGAAGAACAGTGTCTAGGGAGGAGTTAGATAATACAATACCTGTAAGTCCACCTACTGTAAATGGGAAAATAAACCCTAGGGCTCATAATATTGCAGGTGATCATTTGATATTACCGCCATGAAGGGTTGCTAGTCAGCTAAACAGTTTTACTCCCGTTGGAATAGCAATAATTATTGTGGCTGATGTGAAGTAAGCTCGGGTATCTACATCCAACCCTACTGTGAATATATGGTGAGCTCATACAATAAAATCTAAGAAAGCCAATAGACATTATAGCTCATACTATTCCTATATAGCCAAATGGTTCTTTTTTGCCTGAGTAGTAAGTAACAGTGTGAGAAATAATGCCAAAGCCTGGGAGAATAAGGATGTATACTTCTGGGTGGCCAAAGAATCAGAATAGGTGTTGGTATAAGATGGGGTCGCCACCCCCGGCTGGGTCAAAGAAGGTGGTATTTAGATTTCGGTCTGTGAGAAGTATTGTAATGCCTGCAGCTAATACTGGGAGAGAAAGGAGAAGAAGTATGGCAGTAATGAGAACTGATCATACAAATAAGGGGGTTTGATATTGTGTTATGGCTGTGAGTTCAAGGTCAGTCTGGTATGAGAGCTAGTTCCAGGACAGGAACCAAAGCTACAGAGAAACCTTGTCTGGAAAAAAAAAAGATAACATTATTGATCTCAATTAGATAATACAGATTAAAGAGGAGTCATCTTCTTGACAACCCACAGATAAAAATGCCTCGTAGATTGGAATGCAATCATGAGATAAGCACACTTTGTATGATACAGGGAAATTTGAAATAGCACATGTGGGATTACAGACAGAAGCATAAGATATTCTGGAGTCTTTGCCCTATGGCTTTGCCTGACGAGGTTCCTATCAGTGAATTTCATTCTGGTAGGTTGACATCTTGGATATTAATTACTATCTGCTGCTCCTTTGATAATGGTCACTGGCATACCAGGACCATTAGTCAGCAGGAGTCAAGGCCCTAGGTAGGCACATGACTTCTCCATGTTCAGTGTGTAGGTGTTGTCTTCAACAATAAGGCCTTTTGGAGAACAATCAATAGCCTTGGCAATAGCCAATGGTGTTTGGGGGTTCCTCTTACAACCCCTTTGGCCAACAGCTCAATTAAATGTAACTGATTCCCAGTACTGAAAACTTTATTTGGTGATGAGAGATGTCCAGTTGGGACTCTGTCTCCCTTCTTATGTAGCAATTTCATTGGGACTGATTACATATATGTATGTATTTATAGGGAGCATCTACTGTATTAGGTTTTCATAAACCTCTCCAATGGCCCTTAGTTTTAGATGTCCCTCCCCATATTCTCTCGCTTGCTCCCTTGTCCCACCTGCTCCCTGTTTTATCCTCCCATTCCAGTCTTCCACACCCCATGCATTCATGAATGTGTATTCTATTTCCTCTTCCTAGAGAGATCCATTCCTAGTCCCATAATCCCTTATTTTATACATATATAATGTAATCTATCTATCTATCTATCTATCTATCTATCTATCTATGTGCATGTATCTATGTATATACACACTCATATATATAGATAGACATATACAGATTATATACATATGTGTATATATAGGTATATGTACATGTGCATATGCATAATATATATAACTTCTGTGATTATATACATTATAGCTTCCTTTTCAATTACTTAACAGCTAACATCCACATATAAATGAATACATACCATATTTGTGTTTCTGGGTCTGAGTTACCTCACTGAGGACCCATTTTTTCTAGCTCCATCCATTATCTGCAAATTTCATTATTTCATTTTTAAATTACTGAGTGATATTCAATTATGTAATTGTACCACATTTTCTTTATCCATCCACCTATTGATGAACATGTAGGTTGCTTCTAATTTCTGGCTATTGTGAATAGAGCAGCAATGAACATGATTGAACATGTGTCTCTTTAGTAGAATGAAGAGTCCTCTGGTTATATGCCCAAGAATAGCATAGCTGAATCTTGAAGTAGATCTATTCCCAGCTTCCTGAGGAACCACTACACTGATTTCCATAGTGGCTGTATATGTTTGTACTCCCCCATCAATGGAGGATTGTTCCTATTACTCCACAGCCTCGCCAATATGAGCTGTCATTTGTTTTATTGATCTTGGCCACTCTGACTGATGTAGAATAAAATCTCCAAGTATTTGGATTTACATTTCCCGGATGACTAAAGATCTTAAACATTTCTTTAAGTTTTTCTCAACCATTTGAGTTTCCTCTTGGGAATTCTATCTTTAGATCTATACTCCATTTTTTAATTGGTAAACTTGTTTTCTTGATGTCCAGGTTTTTAAATTCTTTATATATCTTGGGTATTAGCCATCTAGCGGATGTGTAGTTGGTAAAAATCTTTTCCCATTATATAGGCTGCCATTTTGAACGATGGTGTTCTTTGCTGCATAGGATTATTTATTTATTTATTTATTTTTGGTTTTTCAAGACAGGGTTTCTCTGTCAGCTCCCTAATTGGTGCTGGGATTAAAGGTGTGCACCACCACCGCCTGGCTGGCATTTTCAGTTTCATGAGGCCCCATTTTTGAAATTTATCTTAGTTCCTATGCTATTGGTGTTCTGTTCAGAAAGTCGTCTCCTGTGACAATGGGTTCACGACTACTCTCCACTTTCTCTACTGTCATATACAGTGTATTTGGCCTGGAATTGAGTTTTGTGCAGGGTGGTAAGTATGGATCTATTTGCATTCTTCTATATGCAGCTATCTGGTTTGACCAGCACAATTTGTTACAGATGCTGTCTGTTTTCCAGTGTGTATTTCCAGCTTCTTTATTAAAAATCAGGTGTCCACAGGTGTGTGCATTTCTGTCTGGGTCTTCGATTGATTGCATTGATCAAATTGTTTTTATGCCAATACTGTGTGGTCTTTACTACCGTAGCTTTGTAGGACAACTTGAGATCAGAAATGGTGAGGCCTCCTGTAGTTATTTCAGTGTTCAGGATTGCTTGAGTTATCCTGGGATTTTCATGTTTCTAAATGAAGCTGAAAATCGTCCTTTCAAGAGATGTGAAAAGTTGTGTTGGAGCTTAATGGGGATTGCATTGAATCTGTAGGTTTCTTTTGGTGAGATGGCCATTTTTACTATATTAAGCCTATTGATCTGTGAATGTGGAAGATCTTCCCGTCTTGTGGTATCTTCTTCAATTTCTTTTATCGATGTCCTGAAGTTTGTAATTATACTAATCATACAGGTCTCCCATTTGCTTGTTTAGGGTAATCACAAGCTATTTTATATCACTTGCGGCTATGATGAAAATGTTGCTTTGCTGATCTCTTTCTCAGTCCATTTGTCATTTGCATATAAGGGGGCTACTGACTTCTGTGAGTTAACTTTGTATTCAGATACTTTGATAAATGTGTTTATCAGCTGTAGGAGTTCTCTGGTGGAATTTTTAGAGTCGCTTAAATATACTATCATATCATCTGCAAATAAAAGTACTTTGCCTTTTTTCCCAATTTGTACACCCTTGATTTCCTTCAGTTATCTTATTGCTGTAGCTAAGACTTCAAGTACTGTTTGGAGAGAGTGAACAACATGGTCTTGTTCCTGATTTTGGTGAAATTGCTCTGAGTTTATCTCTAAGTTGATGTTGGCTATGGGCTTGCTATAAACTTCCTTTATTGTGTTGAGGTTTGTCTCCTGTACACCTAATCTCTCCGTTATTTTTATCGTGGAGATATTTTTGTTGGATTTTGTCCAAGGCCTTTTCTACATCTAATGAGATGATCATGTGGTTTTTGTCTTTAGTTTGCTTATATGGTGGATCACATTTATTTATTTCCCTATGTTGAACCATCTCTGCATCTCTGGGATGAAGCCTACTTGATTATATATATTTGATGTGTTCTTGGATTAGGTTTACACTATTTTATTAAGTATGTTTGTGTCTATGCTCATAAGGGAAATTTGTCTGTAACTCTCTTTCTTTTTTGGATCTTCATGTGGTTTAGGTATCAACTGTGACCTAGGAAAAGAGTTGGGCAGCCTCGCGTCTGTTTCTATTTTGTGAGAAAATTTGAGGAGTATCAGCATTACCTCTTTTAAAGTCTAGTAAAAATCTGTACTAAACATCCTGGTTTTTTTGGGGGGGGCTTGGAGAATTTTAATTGCTGCTTCTATTTCATTAGGAAATGTGGGTATGTTTAAACTGAAGACAAGCAGTTATTTATAGATTGTTAAAAAGTGTGCTAGGGATAGTGGCACAAGCCTTTAATCCTCAGCACTCAGGAGACAGAGCAGCTGGCTCTTTGTGAGTTCTAGGTCAGCCTGGTCTACTTAATGAGTTCCAGGACAGCCAGAGCTGTATAACAGAGAGAGGTTTCTAAAGAACCCAAAAGGAGTGGTGAGCTGTGTTCCCGATGCCTGGCAGCCCGGCTAGTTTACACCCGAAATAACCACACCAAATTGTATTAATTAAATTGCTGCCTGGCCCATTAGTTCTAGCCTCTTATTGGTTAACTCTGACATATTGATTCAACCCATTTCTAATAATCGGTATTGCCACTTGACTGTGGTTTACTGGCATGAGTCTAACTAGCGACTGTCTCGGAGAGGAGAACCATGGCGTCTGCCACACTGCCTTCTTCCTCCCAGAATTTTGTTCTGTCTACTCCACCCACCTAAGGGTGGCAGCTTCTTTATTTAGCCAATGAAAGTAACACATAGACAGAAGACCCTCTTACACTACCCAACTGCAAATAAAATAAAATCTATCATCAAATTTCCCATATACAGTTGAGTACTTTTAACTACAGTAACAATGATGTACATTAGACTTCTAAAATTTGTTATTCCCAAATAACTGAACTTTTGTACCCTGTCTTAGTCTGTGTTTTATTGTTGTGAAGAGACACCATGACCACAGCAATTCTTATTGCTTACCTCCAATGCTTAAAGGACAGCATTTAATCGGGACTTGTGTGCCATTTCAGAGGTGTAGTCCATTGACATCATGGTGGGCAGCATGGTAGCATGCAGGCAGACTGGCCCTAGAAAAGTTGGGAGTTCCACCCCCAGATCCACAGGCATCTACAGGAGAGAACGTCACTGACCTGGCGTGGGCTTTTGAAACCCCAAAGCCCTCTGTCTCCTGAGTGACACACAACCTCCAAAAAAGGCCACATTTTCTAATTTCTCTCATGTAGTGCCACTCCTGAATGACCAAGCATACAAACATATGAGCCTTTGGGGGCCGTTCCTATTCAAACCATCACACACTCTTTAACCAACATCTCTTCATTTTAAGAAATAATTTTCAGTCTTAAACATTTCTTTGCCAAAAATATTTATATGGAAGGATAAAAAAGATAATGTCTAGAGTCATATCTGACATATGTACTCTTGCTGAATAGTGTCTGTATGCTATTATATGTGTATACATCTTGCTTGTGTTTATCTGGGCTTGGTGACAAATAACTTTAACCCTAGCACTTAGGAGGCAGAGGCAGGCAGATCTCTGTGGGTTCAATGCCAACCTGGTTGACATAGCAAGTTTCAGGCCAGACAGGGCTACACAGTGAGAACCTGTCTTAAATTTTGTTTAGATTTTTTAGTGTTACTTTTTAAATAGATTTATTTATGTATATATTTCATGTATATGGGTGTTTTGTCTATGTGTGTGATTGTTTCAATGAAAGTGGCCCCCATAGACTTATAGGAAGTGATACTATTAGGAGGTTTAGCCTTTTAGAAGTAGATACGGCATTATTGAAGGAAGTGTGTCACAGGGGTGGGCTTTAATGTTTCAGAAGTTCAAGCCAAGTCCAGTGTCACTCTCTCTTCCTGCTGCCTGCCAGTCCGTATGTAGGACTCTTGGCTCCTTCTCTAGCGCCATGTCTGCTTGCACACTGCCGTGCTTCCTGCCATGATGACAGTTGACTAAACCTCTGAACTGTAGGCCAGCCGCAGTTAAATGTTTTTCATTATAAGTATTGCTGTGGTCATGATGTCTCTTCACAGCAATAGAAACCCTAGCTAAGATGACATGCATTTCTGCACACCAGAAGATTCCATGGTCATGAGTTACAATGCAGGTGCTGGAAATTGAGCTCATGACCTCTGGAAGAGGAGCCAATGCTCTTAACCATTGAGTCATCTTCAGCCCCCTAGATTTATTTTCATTTTTATGTATGTGAGTGTTTTGCCTTCATGTATGCCTGTCCCAACTGCATGCAATTTCTTCAAGAGCCAAAGAGGGAATTGTATCTCCTACAACTAGAGTTACAGACAGTGGTGAGCCAACATTCAGGCCTTCTAAAGGAACATCCAGTGTTCTTAACTGCTGAGCTATCTGTGTGTGTGTGTGTGTGTGTGTGTGTGTGTGTGTGTGGTGTGGAGTATGTGTGTGTGTGTGTGTGTGTGTGTGTGTGTGTGTGTGGTGTGGAGTGTGTGTGTGTGTGTTTAATATTCATGTTGTTAGGAAGAAAGTACATAGTCCAATATGCAGTTGTATGACTGCATACTCACCACTTGGAAGTCTGAGCAATAAGCTCTTGAATTCCAGTCCAGACCGAGGTTATATAGTAAACTGTCTCAATTTCTCTTCTCTCCCAAACAGATAGACAGAGATAGGAATGGCAAGCAGGTAGGCAGCACATTTATTTAGTATTCAGGGTATTCATTTTTTAGTTTGAGGTAGATGTCTAGGGTCTAGAAACCGTAGATTAGCCATAATTGTGTGAAAGGAGAATCATGAGTTTGATAGCTCAGTTAAATAATAAATAGCAAGGAAAAGTGCAAATAGGTGAATACTACTTCCAAACTAACAACTGTCCCTTTAGCATGTGCATTATATGTGTGAGTTTCTCAAATCTGTCAGCATTTGAAAGATACAGTAGACTCTTGATAGAAAAAATTATAGAGGGCTGGAGAGATGGCTCAGTGGTTAAGAGCATTGTCTGCTCTTCCAAAGATCTTGAGTTCAATTCCTGGCAACCACATGGTGGCTCACAACCATCTGTAAGGAGGTCTGGTGCCCTCTTCTGGCCTGCAGACATACACACAAGTATACATAATAAATAAATAAAATAAAAAGAAAAAATTATAGAAAAATGATACATAAACCAGAAGGAAAGTATATATAAGGTCACTAATTAACCATCAGAAGCAGAGAAAATGATTTGGAGCAAGGCATAGAGTCAGCGAGAGGAGAAAACAAGAACTGTGGGAGCTCCTTTAGTCAATAGCTTAGGTATATTTCTGGTTAACTCTTACTTCCTAAACTAGCCCATCTCCATTAATCTGTATCGTCACGTGCTGTGGCTTACTGAGTAAAGTTCCTGCATCTGTTTCTGGCAGGGCTACATGACTTCTCCTAGACTCCACGCTCTTTTTCCAGCATTCAGTTTAGTTTCCTTTGCCTACCTAAGTTCTGCTTTGCGCAGGCTTAAGACAGTTTCTTTATTAACCAATGGTATTCACAGCATCCAGAGTGGAATCCCACATCAAAGTGTAGAGGCAACGGGACAGACAGAGGAATTAGACACAACTAGATCTTCCAGTGTAGGGTCTGGAACTTAGAGGTTGTGTTATTTCACATCTTCTGAATCAGCTTGCTCATCTGTATTATTGTCTTATCATACCATCCCAGCTTTGCACTGAGATAATGTCATTATAATGATGTCTGTCATAAGAATTGTGCTGACTGTGGTGAAGCACAACTTTAGTGCCCACTCAGGAGGCAGAGACAGGCAGTTGTTTGTGAGCTCAAGGCAGGTCTGGTCTACCTAGTGAGTTTTAGGATAACCAAGGTGACAGAGAGACCCAGCCTCACAACATATGTGCACGTGTGCACACACAAACGCGTGCACACACACGCGCGCGCGCGCGCGCACACACACACACACACACAGTGTGTTGGGGGAGGTTGAGACAGGGTTTCTATGTGTATCCCTGTCTGTCCTGGAACTTGTTCTAAAGACCAGACTGGCTTTGAACGCAGAGACTCTCCTGCCTCTGCCTCCTGAGTGCTGGATCAAAGGCGTGCACCCCATTCCAGTTTTGTTTTTTAAGTCTTAATTTGTTTTTTGTTTATCTTTGAAATATTTGGGGCTCTGGAGAAAGTAAGCAGGACTTACTGGCCCAGAAAGGAAAAAAAAATCTCTGTTAAGAGGCTTTGCCAGTGAGACCAGGCTCTGTTCTTGCAGTTGCCCAGTAACAAGGTCCCCATCTTCTCAGCCAGGCCTCACAGGGGTTCTCAAACACAGTTAAGGATTATAAACTAAATGAGGAAGTGGGATTTCCATAACTGTGTACAAAATTATTGCCGAATTAATGTTAAGGAAATTGGTTTCTGTCTTTCATTGACTTGTTGGTTGCAGAATACTCTGCTTCAGATGGGGCGGCATGTGCTGGCGGTGAATGGCATGCTGATCTGAGAAGCCCTGATCTACATCTTATGCTGTCATGGCTGCTTCAAGTACGTGGCTGAGGGTCTGGACCTACTGATGGCTCCTCAGAAGAAAACCCTTTCCTTCCCTCTCAGTGTTCCCTGAGGTCCATCCGCTCGCTGTCTCCACCACACTGAAATCTCTGGCACAGGTTACCAGTATCCCGTCTTTCCACACACATCTCCAAGGATCCTAGAGTTAAGGATGTGGGTTCTGGGACAGAGGTCACTTGTTCTCCAATGACACACGCTGATCTGTGTAGAAGGAGAGTGGTCTGGGATTTGCTCCCAAGTGTCGTAGGGTAGAGATGAAACACAGTAGCTGTGAGCTAAGAGTCAAGCCTGGTGATGGAGTCATGGGGATTCATTGTTTGTCAGGGCTGTTTTATGTCTGAACCCAAAGTGCACAGGTTCACGTCTAGATGCCTTCTCTCTGTGATGTGCAGGTATTAAGAGTTAGAACTTCTTAGTTCTTTAAAAATGTCTTTAAGTCGAGAGATTTGTTGTAAGGACCTGGGAGCATAAGTCATGGGGATTTTGCAAGGTATTTGGCACATAGGAGATGTTCCCTCTGATGGGCTGTCAGCTGACTGACCACTCCCTGTAGCATAGCTAACAAAAACCCAGAGACAGATATCGGGGTTCAAGCTGAAGATCAGAAAAGCAAAGCAACCAAGCCACTAGAGAGCTCTTACCTCTACCAGGGCTCAGAGAAACAAAGGGCGATCCTGTTCTCCTTGTGACTGCAGATTGCAAAGCTCTCCACCTAACCTCAGACTGCAATGAGCTCCTGTCTCTTCCTGCCTTATATTCCTCTCTCTACCCAGCCATATCAGTCCTGTCTCCACCTCCCTAGTGTTGGGATTAAGGGCATGTGACATTCCCCTACAGAAGTTTTATTGCAGAGGGAAGATATTATTTTAGAATGGATCATTTTACCACATAAAGTGAGTACAAAATTAAAAACATGTGTGGGAAAAGGTCTCAGTTAATTCTAAAAGGAAAATTGAGACTTAGTCAATTAGCAGGATTATACAGAGCAGAAATTGTATTACCTTTTAACAATGATGAAATTGACAAATTAAGGGAAGAAAGTGAACCTTGACAAAGAGCTTGCAGTAATTTTTTGGGAGAGATTGACAACTATCCTAAAAACAAGAATATTCAACTTATAAAGAGAACTAACTGGATCCTTCCTTGCAGTGTACAGGACACACCAATTAGCTAGAGTCCCTACATTCTATACTGATGTAAATAAATCAGGAAATGCAGGTTATAAATTAGAAAACTTAAATAAAGTGAATCAAAGCCCTTTTGATTCTGTCCAATAGTTAGAATTATACGCTATCCTCACATCTGGTCCCATATGGGTCTGCCAGGGCCTCTAGCACAAGGTAATGCAGAAACCGATCAATTATTGGTTGGAAATGTGCTGAAGGCCTTGGAAGTTTATAAAAATTATATGTCAATAGCAAAGGTTTAAAAAGAGACTTTTGCATCACTTGGTAACAATCCAAGAAAACTATAACGGGCCCCAGGCTCCCCTGCCTCCCGACCCTGCCCTGGGGCTCCCACCCTGGCAGTCCTGGACCTGCTGTCCCAGCCTCAACACCACATGGAGCAGCCACGGCATACAGGGTCAGTTCTTGTGATTCTCTAAGGAGTCTGAGAGCTTCATGATGAGAAACAGCCCCCGGTGGCCACTGATTCTCAAAAGACGGAGGCTGCCCCTTCCTGTTCAAAATGCCCCAGGTGAAACATCAGAGGAAGAAGCAAAGAGAATCCTGCCCAGCAGGAGCCTACTCAAGCGCAGACCTTCCAGGAGGTGGCAGAGTCCAGTTCCTGTAAGTTTCCAGCTGAAATCAAGATTATCAAGCACCCTACCGTGTCCAACACACAAGTGGTGACCAGCCCCAACAATGCCGGCATCCAGCATCATCATAGCACTAACTGCCAAAGGGAAAGAGAGGGGCAGCAGTGGACCCAAAAGTTCATCCTCATCAGCTCTGGGGGACTTCATCTCACCCTCCTGGTCCCCAGTCGCAAGCCCGAACCAGCAATGATTCTAAAGGGGCAGAAGTGATCACTGAGATGCTGGGACCAAAGCCAGCAGCTAAGGGTGTTCCTGTTTCCAAGCCACCTGGGGCCCTTCCAAGGCAAAGACGGAAAAGTCTGCTGGTGGCCAAGCAGCAGGCTGCACGCTTGGGAAGATGAGTTCTGACAGGCTGGGACCCAGCAGCATTAAGCAGGAGATGGAAGAGAAGCAGAATTGTCACCTGGAGCAGAATCAGGTTAAGGTTGAGGAGCCCTCGGGAGCATCCACATCTTGGCAGGACTCTGTATCTGAGAGGCCACACTATGCTTACATGACAATGACACAATTTGCCATCAACCGCACTGAGAGAAAGCGTATGACCTTGAAGGATGTCTACACTTGGATTGAGGATCACTTCCACTATTTTAAGTACATCACCAAGCCAGGCTGGAAGAACCTTTCTCTACATGACATGCTTGTGTGGGAGAGATCTACGAATGGCAAGGTCTCTTTCTGAACCATTCAATTGTGTCTTGACGTTGGACGAAGTGTTTAAGCCACTGGAAACAGGGTCTCCACAATCACCTGAGAACTTGGAATCACAGCAGCAGAAACGACCTAATCCTGAGAAATGTGACTATCAAGACTGAACTCCCGCTGGGCATACAACAGAAGATGAAGTCACTGCTCCCACGGGTCAGCTCATATCTGGTGCCCATACAGTTCTCAGTGAACCAGTCTCTGGTGTTACAGCCCTCGGTAAAGATGCCATTGCCTCTGGCAACTTCCCTTAGGAGCTCAGAGCTTGCTTGTCATAGCAAGCGAGTTCGAATTGCATCCAAGGTACTATAAGCCAATGAAGGGATATGCCCACTTCCTGTTGCCGGACCAGAGAAGGAGGAGAAATTCCTGCTTGAAGAAGGGCTATTGCCTTTGCTTCCTATTCAGTCTATTAAGGAGGAAGAAATCCAGCCTGGGGAGGACTTGGCACACTTAGAGAGGCCTGTCAAAGTGGAGAGCCCTTCCTTGAAAGAGTGGCCCTCTCCAGTTCCAACGAAGATTCTTCCTGTTCTCTTACCCCAAAGCCCAAGAAGTCCTATTGTGGGCTCAAGTCCCAGCCCCGTGTGTCTCAGAAATGCTTGTTGCTAAGCAAAGAGAGAAGAGGGAGGCGAGTCAGTCTCGGAGGAAACAACACGTTCGGCCACCCTGTCTGGATGATCCTGAACTACTTGTCAGAGGACCCCAGCACATTACAGCCGGCCATGGAGCCCCTACTCCTGATGGAGTCCTCAGAGCCTGTGTCCCAGCTCCACTGCTCTCAGGAAGAGGGAGGACCTTTCAAGATCCCCATCAAGGAGACAATGTCCATGTCTTCGTCTCCTAGCAAGTCTTTGCTCTCCAGAACCCCTGAGTCCCGGAGGCTTATACCCCCAGCCAAAGTTGGGGAGTTAGATTTCAGCCCAGTGCAAACCCCCAGGGTGCCTTTGGCCCCTTGCCAGACTCCCTGGGGCTGATGGAGCTGAATAAAGCACACATCTGAAAAGTGTTCCCCTTTTTGACTTACCCTGGGAGCTCCTAAACTCAGAAACTTTTGACCTTGTCTCTGATCCCTTTAGCAGCTCTCCGCAACCCACATCTCGAGGTTCCCAAGCCAGGCTCCGTGGACCGACCAGTCCCCAGCTTTTCAGCCAACCATTCTCTCACAGAAGGCCTGGGCTTGGACACGATAATCGAGAGCCTCAGCAAGATCCTTCTAGACGTCAGCTTCCCTGTCCTGGAAGAGGACCATCTGTGCTCTGACATCAACTGATCTCAGTTCATCCCGGAGCTGCGATAGAGCCAAGGTCTTGTCCTTGCCACTCAAGCTGCCCACTATCCTGGCACTTGTGTGGTTGGGTTGTACAAGGCTCAGTTTACCCCAAGCCCTTTGAGGGAGGCTGGCAGACAAGGGCTGGGCTGTGCCCTTTATCTAATTATGCCAAGACGATAGTCACATCTAAGCCACTGCTGGGACCTGTGCATGCAGTAGGGTCTCTGGAGAGTCCGAGTCCTCTGCTCTCTCTGCTGTATCTGAAGGGTGGGTGTGACAAGCTGTGACGATCAGGAAGTGCCCCGTGGTCATCTGCTGCTCCTGGCAGGACATCCCTTGTAAATGGTGTAAGTCCCCCAAACTGTCCTCTAGTTATAACTAAGCCTATCTCCTTAGATCATTATCTAGAGACTGCCAGGAGTGGGTGGGGTGACAAGGGCTGCACTTGGCTTCTGCCTGTAGCCTTTGGGGGGAAGAACCCATGGTGCAGTTTCTTCCACACTTGTAGGTGCTCTAGGCTTCTAGAAATACAGGTTGGCTTGCCAGGATCCCGCTTACTGTCCTTTCCTGACACCCCCATGTTTCCAAACCAGTGGTCCTCCAAGAAGAAACTCTAGTATAAAAGCCTGTCGGGTTTGGGTGTGGGGGGATAGGTGCTCACGTGAGTCCTGTTAGGTGGGTCTCTGATGGTGTTCCTGATCATGCTAGGAAGCCAGCATTGAGAGCTCAGACCGAGGCCTGAGAAGGAGGAAGTGACCCCTGACCTGTCTGGCTTTCTTACCTTGCTCCTGAGCTTTGCAAAGAGTCACCCTAGGCTCCAATATGCAAGCTAGCAGAAGAACACTACTGTAATGACCTACTGAATAAAACTCAGCGAGGCACTGCTAAAAAAGAAAAGAAAAGAAAAGAAAATTATAACAAAATGTCCTACTTGTTCTTTATTTAACCAAACAGCACTATCTGCACAAACACCAACGGGTACTCAGAGGAATGAAATCTGGCAGATGGATGTGTCATTTTGTAGAATTTGGAAAACTAAAATATGTACACCACACCTTTGATACTTATTCAGGTTTTCAATGGAAACTGCTTTGAGTTTGGAAAAGGCTTTGTTTGGTTGGAGGTGTCACCTCAGCTCCCTGACACCTCTTTATATAAAGAATCTGGAATGTTTAGTTGGGGGCTTCACCCCAGCCTCCTGGCATCCATTTTGGAATGTAAGGTGGAAAGTTCCATGTCCAACTTCCTGGGAGTCCCCTCAGTCCATCTCCACCTCCAAGAAAGCCTGCCAAACAGTGATCCCTTCATAAGGAAGGTCAAGACCACTCCCACAGGCTATGTAAACTGCCCCCCAGAGAACAAACACATGGTCTCCCTTTTCCCTCTCCAGTGATTGTTCCGGTTCTCCTTTCCCCTCTCTATGTTTTCCTGAGGGCCACCAGGGAGTGCTGGCGTCTATTAAACCTGAGCCTTTGCTAATTTGGTCTGATCTTATTTGATTTGGATTATTAGTCAGCGGAAAATACTTAACAGGCAGATTCAGTAATTACACACTTACTAGAAGTTATGACCATAAATGGGTATATCTGTACAAATAAAAACAGACAATGCTCCAGCATATCTCTCTAGTAAAATGAAGCAGCTTTTTGCTTATTATAACATAAAGCATATTACAGGTACACCCCACAATCCTACAGGGCAGGCAGTTAAAGAAGGTCATATCAAAATCTAAAGGATAAGTTAAATAAACAGAAAGGGATGATAAAGACCCACAGAAATAGATTGCATAGTGCTTTATTGACTTTGAATTTTCTAAATGCTAATGAGAAAGGAACAATGGCTGTGGAGAGACATTGGATAGTAAAAAAAAAAAAGAAAACTACAGAATTAAATCAGTCGGTATACTCTAAAGATGTATGCCCTCAGAATGGAAACCAGGACATGTGTTATGCAGGGAAGGGGTTTGCTGTGCAGGTGGTTGCACACACCCACACAGAGGCCAGAGGCAGATACTGGGTGTCTTCCTCTAGTGCTCTCCTTGTCTTTATTTATTTATAAACAGACCCTCTCTGTGTAACCCTGGCTGTCCTGGAACTCTCTCTGTAGACCAGGCTGGCCTTGAACTCAGAGATCCACCTGCTTCTGCCTCCCAAGTGCTGGGATTAAAGACGTGTGCCACCACTGCCCAGCTTTTTTCACTCATTCTTACTCTTATGACACAATAAGTTGTTTTCAGACCTTCAAATTCTCTTGACCCTGCCCTAGAATAGCCCTTTCTCTTACGATTGTTATGCCCAGATTACAACTGAGTCCTGTATGTAAAACAAAGAGCCTTTATTTTTACACAAGTTTGCAAACTCTCTGTGTGTCCAATGTATTGGTGTGATTGGAGAGCCCCAAGCTCAGTTGGGATTGGGTTTTTTAAATAGCAAAGGTAGGGGTGAGGGTTTTCTAAGGTTCAGGACCCCTGATTGGCTGATATTTGTCTAGGGTGTCATGGTGAAAAGCGATGGGTGTGTGCTGATAGGTGACCCTGTCTACAACAGTTGGAACTTTGGGAATTTCCTTTGGATGGTCTGTTCCTGGGTGGTGCCTGTGTGGTCTCAGTTTGTGGTCTTTCTTGGAACCAGGTATTGTCTTAGGGTAAACTTTTGAGACTCAGGCCTCTATTGAGCTTGTCATGGCTGGGTGTGTGTTTGCGTATACTGTGAGGTGTGTATATGATGATGGTGCACGAGTGTGTGTGCAAAGTGCATGGGTGTGTGTTTTGGTTTGGTTTGAGACAATCTCTTGTTTCCTTCTGCTTTTACCTTCTAATCGCTGGGATTATTGGTTTGTGCACTCACTCCTGGTTTATGTGCACTGTGATCCATGCACGCCAGGCAGACACTCAACCAACTGAACTGCACATCCCCAGCCCCTTTCTCAGGAGTTTAAGCACTTGTTTTTAGGGAAAATGGTTTTTGCTGACCTTGAATTTGCCCATATAACCAAGGATGACTTTGAACTCCTGATCTTCTGACCTCTATCTTGTTCCTAGATTTTGGGTGTGCACTACCATGCCCAGTCAAGAATGGTTTTTAGTAGCAAAGAGTGCAGCCCAGGATATGAACCCAGCACCACAGAGTGCATACAAGGCCACCTTATCCCCATTCATTAAGCCCACATAATGCTCTTTTTCATTTTGCCTTTCTTCGGCCTAGAACCCTTCTGGCCATTTCAGAGCAGCTAAGGCACACTCCTGTGTGAATGGCAAAAGCTCCATGAAGCTCTCTGTCCATTTGTCTTTAGCTGAGAGTGTGGAGTTAAGATGCTCCTTCAGGTTTTCTTCTTCAGTTACGGTAAGCTTGATGTGGTAAACACGTGTCTTATTGGCACACAGTTAAAAAGACAATTGTCTGACAGGATGAGGATCTGAGGGACACTTCAGTAGAAGCACTGGAACTGTGTGAGCAGGGTCCCTGTCCTGACAGCATTTTCTCTACTCAGTACTCGCTGTCCGCTCCAAAGGGGGCAAATACACCATCAACCCCCATCTGACTGAGGATCAGCACTTCCCCCAGCTGTGACTCTCCCACAAGACCAGGCAGAAGACCTGTTTGTCCCTGACTACATTGCTGGCGAGGAAAATGATATCTCCAGCTATTCAGCCACCCTGCAGGTCCGGGACTTAAACCCCAATGCTTCCAGAAAAAAGTTTGTAAAGAAAAGGTGACATTGCAACCCCTGCAGGCAAGGCAGATGGCAGCTGGCTGCTGAGGAGGCCTGGAGTACCATCCCCAGTGTCTGCTGCAAACGTGCTACACGGAAGCAATCCTGGCTTCTCTGGACTGCCTGAGACTTTGTGCTATGTGGGGTTGCAGTGCAATGTGGCTGCCCTGTGAGCATCCAGAGCCCGGAATCAGACTCGGCCATGGGAAGGGAGCTTGATGCAGAAAGAAGGGTGCCCTGGAGCAAACATTGAGCCTTAAGGTCAAAGGAAGAAATATCCAGATGGTAATCTTTTTTCTAACAAATTTGATGACCAGCACAGGTGCATTTAATTTCTTGTATCCTTGGAGGACATGGATGCTAACATGACAAATGCCCGAGAACCAATTACAAAGATTATTTTTGTCAGAAATTAAGAGTATTCTACAATAAAATTAAGATTTTTGTACTTTCTTTTCCCAAAATAAGAGAGTCCAGTCATCCAGGAAACTCAGTCTAGTAAATCTCCATTGCAGCCTTTTATTTGGGTCCATGTTTGACTAACATTAGGTGTCTTCTTACATACAGCTGTAACGTGCGTGCCTTCCAGGGAAAGGGTGGCCATTTACATAACTACAGTGTCTTATTCAAATTCAGGAAAATTCCTTCTATTAAATTTTACTCGGTCAAGGACAGTTCATTACATCAGCTGCTTATGTTTTTACAGCTGCCCAGTGCTCCATCATGAATGTTACCAAGTAGTTCAGGGCATGGAGGAAATGATATCAATGTTGGGCTTTAGGTGACTTGACCAGACTGTCACTGTTAGTATCCAGACACACCCTGGAGCAGGTGTCATGGCCTGCACCCCGCATCACACTTGCCTGCATAGCAGACAGTACCCTGTCCCTGTAAGAGACAGCTCTGCCCACCCCTTTTCTCCTCCTTTCTGTAATTCTCTCTCCCTCTCTCCCTCTCTCTCCCTCTCTCTCCTCTGTCTCTCCCATTCTCTCACCCCTTTATCTCTGTCTGCATGGTGTATTCTGTCACCGCTGTGGTCCTCACCTGCCATGGGACCTGCCAAGGTCCCAACTCACAGTGCATAATATGATAGAATGAGATGTTAGCTTAGTCTGCACGTGCGTCTAACCAGTGCATGAACTGTGGGAATGAGATCAATGCTGAACCTGTAGGGGCCGGCTGAGGGGTTGATACCCACCAGGAACCTAGCATGCTGGAGGAAGCGGAGGCTAGAACCCAGGAACACCCTTTATCCCCATTTCACCTCCCTCCACGGAGACACAGAAGAATAAGGCAGTGTTGTATTAATAGCTTCACTTTGTCTTACCATTTCATTGTGTTTACGTTTAAAAAATAGTCGGGGCAGTGTTGGCTCATGCCTTTAATTCCAGCACTGAGGAGTCAGAGGCAGGTGGATCTCTCTAAGTTCAAGGCCAGCCTGATACACAGAACAAGTTCCATGACAGCCAGGGATACACAGTGAGATCCTGTCTGAAACAAACAAACAAAAAACAAAAAACCAAAAAGAAGGAGAAAGGGGAGCTGGAAGATAGCTCAACAGGTAAGAGCACAGGCCAGGTGCAGTGGCCCACGATTTTAATCCCAGTACTCAGAAGGCATAGGCAGGCAGAGACCAGCCTGGTCTACAGAGTGAGGTTCAGGACAGCCAGAGCAACATGGAGAAATCCTGCCTCAACAACAGCACTGGTTGCTCATTCTGAGAACTCACATTTGATTCCTAGCACCAACACTGGACTCACAACCGTCTAAGTATAGGGCCCAGCCATGGCAAATTCAGCAGAGTTTACCATAAGGCAATACTTGGTTCTAAGAAAACCAGCCAGGAAGGGACCATCGAGAAAATACCTAACACTCCAAAGCCCAGCACACACTCAACCCCTTTCACCAGGACACCTCTAGACAAATTCAGCCAATCAGGGGTCCTGAACTTTAGAAATCCCTCACCCAGACCTCTGCTATGGTAAAAACCCAACCCCAACTGAGCTCGAGTCTCTGATTGTGCCAATGCCTTGTTGGACACAGAGAGTCTGAGTTCAAATTTGAATAAGAATTTAGGCTCTTGGCTTTTACACACAGGACTTGGTCTCCTTGTTTTGGGGGGACTCTGATATCTGGGCATACCATTTTCAGTTCCTGGGGATCTGACACCGTCTTCTGGCCTATGTGTGCTAGGCATGCACACAGTACAAGGACATATGTGCAGGTAATACACAAGATTTTAAAAACTGTATGTGTGTATGTATACATACATGTATGTATATATATATTTTTACTAAATATATATATTTAAATGAGTTTGAAAAAATGATGAAGCATTTCAGGGCCAGCAAAATGCTGTATAGCTTGGTGACCTGAATTCAATCCCCAGGGCTCACTGGTGAAAAGACAAAGAAAGCATTTCAATTAGGCATGATGATAAACGCCTGTATTTCTAGCATGTGGCAGGCTGAGACTGAGTTTTTAGACCACCCAGGCCTACATACTTTTATAAAGAAATATTTTAAAGCTGTACATGCTGGTTGCAGGCCTTTAATGATCACATACTAGAGGCAGGCGGATCTCTGTGAGTTCCACAACAGCCAGTGTTCTATAGAAAGACCCTAACTCAAAACTCTCCTCCTCAAAAAAAAAAATTTTTTTTAAATCAAATATGCCAGGGTTGCAAAGAAAAAAAAACTAAGAATTCTTAAATTTAAAGTAGTTAAGAATATGCATGTTTTCAACCTGGCAGTGGTGGCATTCCCCTTTAATCATAGCATTCAGGAGGCAGAGGCAGGAGGATCTCTGTGAGTTCAAGGTCAGCCTGTTGTACAGTTCCAGGACAGGCTCCAAAGCTACACAGAGAAACCCTGTCTCTTAAACCCACTGTCTAACAAAAGAATTTTCGTGTTTTCAAAAGATGTTTCTTGGTGGGAGGGAATGAGGAAAGCTGACCACTGCCACCTACAGTTCAGTTATGGAATTGTCAAATAAGTTCAACTCCGAAGGGTTGAACCAGGCAGGGTTCTGGTTTTCTCAGAAAAGGTCAAAAGTAAAGACTTGCACTTAACTCACTTTCCTGTCTCATGTTGTCTTGTTTCCCAGAATAAGAGGTAGAGGCAGGGGAATCATGAATTTGAGCTTTTGACATAAGTGGTGAACTCCAAATTATTACCAAGCCAACTCCTTAGGAGGAGCGGGGTGTTGTGTGCAGGGAAGTGGCAGGAAACACAGAGTGCCATCCAGACAGGCAGCAGAGCATGGCCAGCAGCCTGAGAACGGCCTTCACTATGGGATTCTGAAGTCTCCATTTCCCTTCCTGATCTTTTAGCCATGCCTAAAGATGCATTGGTAACTATTGTTGTGGTTTGACTGAAAAGTATCTCTCACAGCATCGTGTGTTTGAACCCTTGGTGCCCAGCATGTGGCTCTGTTTTGAGAGCCGGGGTCTAGCTGGAAGGAAGGGGTTGCTGGACGGAGAAACTGAGTACTTTCGATCCTTGTGGCACTTCCTTCCCTGTCTGCCTCGTGGTCCTCAGAGACTGGAGCAAGCAGATACTGCACACTCTTGCTGCTGCAGAAGCACCTGTGTGCCTTCCCCACCCGAGCCAGTGGAAACCCCTCCTCCCTAAAGTTGGTTACAAATATAGGATTCAGCCAAGCTCAATAGAGGCCTGAGTTCCAAGAAAGACCACAAACTGAGAATACTCAGGCACCACCAAGAACAGATCATCCAGAGGAAATTCCTAAAGTTCCAACCATTGTAGATAGGATGGATGTGGGATTCCTCTCCATATGCTGTGAATAGCATTGGTGAATAAAGAAACTGCCTTGGACTGGTGTTAGGGCAAAACTTAGGTAGGTGGGGAAAACTAAACTGAATGCTGGGAGAAAGGAGGCAGAGAGAGATAGAAGCCATGGAGCTGCTGCTGGAGACAGATGCATGGAAACTTGGCTGGTAGGCCACGACCTCGTGGTGATGCCCAGATTGATGGAGATGGGTTAAATTAAGATGTAAGAACTAGCATATAAGAAGCTAGAGCTAATGGCCTAAGCAGTGATTTAAATAGTATAGTTTCTGTGTGATTATTTTGGTTCTGGGCTGCCAGGACAAACAAGCGACCTCTTCACAACATAGAATCACCTGCCCACACACACACCCATCGCTTTTGACTTGAGTGATGGACTCTATAAAACCCATCATGTAAGAATAAAGGCTCCTTTGCTTTTACATACAGGACTCGATCTCCTGGTTGGTTTTGGGGGACTCTGTGATATGGGCATAACACAAAAAGGAGAAAAGTAGCACAAATAACCTGCAAATTCTTGTTTCACCTGCTGCACAGTGGCTGCAACTGAGCCTATTGCTGCCTTAGCTGCTGACTGCACCTCTGCAGTCACTGCCATCACAGTCGCTGAGGCCCCAGCAAGCCTTAGCATCCTGCCACTGCCACCTCTGCCACCTCCACGCTGGGAGTCAAATGTTGATTTTTAAACTAAGTCTCTATCGTTTCATTTTAACCAACAAAGATGTGGGACTCAGATGCTAGGGTGAAAAACCTATTAGCCCAGAGAAGCAGAGAAAACAGCCAGATGACCTTCCTTCTTCCACTGGCACCCCATCTTTCGAGAGCTCTCTCTCTCCCTCCCTTCTACTTCCTGTGCCTCTCTCTCCCAACCCCCCCCCCACCTTCCTCTCACTCTCTATTGTTACTTATAGCCAACTGATTGCTTACTCTGTCTCTTAACCTACAGTTGATTTTATTTAAATCACGAAATTTCGGGGTTCACAGTGTGACCAAATATCCCACAATAGCAAATAATTAACTGTTTGTCCTCATTGAGAGAGTCCTAAACTCTGAGTAAGAAGTCAGCAGCTGTCCACATCCGTAGAGATTTTCATCCATTTCTAATCAATTTGTACACTTTAAGTAAATATTAATTTAAACTAATTTGGTGTTGAGGATCAAGCATAGAGCTTTCAAAATGCTAAGCAGTGTTTCACCCCTGAGCTACACCTCAACCTAAGGTAAATTGATTGCTGCCAAGCCCACCTGAGCTTGACCCCTGAGATTTCCCTGGTGGAAGGAGAGAACCAGTTCGCACAAGTTCTTCTGGGACCTCTACTCATGCACAATGGAAATAGATAAATCATGAAATAGCTCCTTCCTTCCTCCCTCTCCCTCTCCTTCCCTCTCTCTCTCTCTCTCTCTCTCTCTCTCTCTCCCTCCCTCCCTCCCTCCCTCCCTCTCTCTCTCTCTCTCTCTCTCTCTCTCTCAAAGAAAATCAGTACTTTGAATCCAGCCTTGAGAGTAGCACAGAGGAGAAAGGGGAGCTAGAAAAGTGACTTGGTAGTAATGTCCAAGGCTCTGGATTCAGTCCTTAGCAAGAATAGACGATAGACAGATCAACAGATAGGTGATAGATAGGAGATAGATAGATTGATGATAGATTGATAGATGAAAGATAGATAGATGAATAGGTAGATGATAGATGGATAGATAGATAGATAGATAGATAGATAGATAGATAGATAGATAGGTAGAGACAAATAGATGACAACCAAAAGATAAAGAAAAAGGCCAAGTGTGGTGGCTCACTTGGGAGGTTTACAGCACAAAGATCAGAAGTTCAAGGTTAGCCTAGGCCACACAAGTTTGAGTCCTGTCTGAGCTACATGAGACCACATATCAAAAAAGGAAGCCAGGCTTGGTGGTGCACACCTGTGAGACCAGCACAAAGGGATGGAAAGAAATTGAGAGCTGAGACAGCAGTGTCTACACCTAAGTGACTGTGTGCTCTTGCACTGTGGCCAAAGCTTCTTATGCTGGAGATGGTTCTGCAAGCTGAGTCACCAAAAATGCAATTCCGTGAGTCAGTGAGAGCTGAGGCAGGACGACAGTCATTGACTTGCTTTGATCTCAAGAGCTCAGAGCAGGAGGCTGATGTTTACCCTCACCGCATAGAGCGTGGTGGCGGGGCTTCCATCTGGTGAGGTAAATAAATGCACGAGTTACACCAACCTGCAAAAGCAGTCCAGGTGGGAAATGCCTTTTCCTGACCTTTTTTTTGGTAGTGACTGAGCTCCAGTTCCATGGAGGCCTTCTTTCTCCAGTGAATGTACGAACAGCCTTCCTGAAGAGCAGGCAAGGATGACGGGGTCCCTGTTCTACCTTGCATTCTATGAATTGCAATCAAAATTTAATTTGCTACATGAGAAAAAAAAACCTTCATAGTTTAGGAGGGTCATTTCAATTGAACTATTGTTATAGACCAAATAGAGGATGCATTGCTGGGTCTGGAGGTACAGCCTGTATCCCCAGCTCTTGGGAAGCAGGGACAGGAGGGTTGCAAGTTTGAAACTAGCCTGGGCTACATATTGAGACACTGCCAACGAGGGGATGGGAGGTGGAGATGAGGATTATCTGGTCCAAAGAAACCCCTTTTCCCAAATTCTGGTTAGGCAAAAGCCAACATCCCCTCAGGAACTGATGGAGCTAGGCCCCACCAGTCAAAAAGTCATTCTCCTTGTCTCTACCGAAAGGGATATAAGACTCTTTTTATTAACTTGTGCCTGTAGTGCCTATCAGCATATCGAGGTCCATGCTGCCCTCCAGACAGGCTCAGTCCCTACCCATAGTGCTCATTGTCCACTTCAAAGCTCCCACTCCAGCCTCAGGCTCCCTTCCTCTCAGGTACCTGTTCCCTTAGAACCCCAGAGATTCCCCTCCTATGAGACAACCTTGGCGGTTTGGAATAAACTTCTCCCCTTCCCACCCACAGAGTGGCTATTTTGGTTTCTTCACTGGGCCCTCCCATTTACTGATGCCCTAATTCAGGCACTATGTAACAGAGCAAATTTCAACAAGACACAAAAACACAGAAAATGTAAGAGTGGTTGTATCGTAGCAGGAGTTGGAGAGAAGACAGGGTTTAGAGCAGAAACTTCTCTCCCCTGAGGCTGAGGCCTTGTTTCCCCAGGGATATGGCTGTCACTCACAGTAACCATTGAGGACAACAGATACCCAAGTCCCCAGACAGACCTGAGAATGACTGTGAGCAGTGCATCAATCTATCATGGCAGCTCAGGGAAAGGCTGGTGGCTTTGGGGACTTCTCGTGCTAAAGAGCCGGTCCACACCTGGACACCGTGTATTAGCAGTGACCAATGAGCTGATTGTTCTCTCACCAGAAGGAGAAGGGCTCCTGGGATTGACTCTGTTTTCTTTCTAGATGGAGTCAGCATCAACAAAGCTCCACAGCTCCTGACCCTGCCTTCCCGCCTTGGGGTGTGAGGGAGGAGCCCCGAGAGCACCATTCCGGCCCACAAGCAATGCCCACTGCACGTGCAGAGCCCTGGGACGAAAGCCTGCCTCATGCAGGACCACGGGAATTCTAAGGCCTGGTAATGACCCCAGATGGAAATAGGACAGAAACCTAAAGACAGTGCAGTGCTTGTTTGGGATCTCCAGCTTGGGGCCCAACCCGTGCTCAGGTCTCACTCTTCCCATTCCAAACCCCACCCTCAGTGCGCCAAACGGCAGCCCCTCCCCTAGAGCTGCCACCCTCAAAGTTCGCCCCTGAGAAAGCCTGCCAAGAGTCAGCCACTCCTTGGGGCTCCTCAAGACCGTGCCTGTAGGCTACTTAAGACCTGGTAGCCATATTTGCCACTTGATTCCTCTCCTGTTCTCCTGAGGGTGGTGCCATCTAGGAATTGGTGGTCCCAGGTGGATCTCTGAGTTCGAGGCCAGCCTGGTCTACAGAGTGAGTTCCAGGACAGCTAGGGCTACATAGAGAAACCCTGTCTTGAAAAAAGAAAAAAAACAGGTTAGGCAAACCATGATGAGCAAGCCAGTAAGCAGCACTCTGCCCTGGCCTCTGCATCAGCTCCTGCCTTTAGGTTCCCGTCCTGACTTCCTTCAATGATGGACTATGGTGTGGAAGTGTGAGCCAAATAAACCCTTTCCTCCCCAACTTCCTTTTCAGTCATGGTGATTCATCATAGCAACAGAAACCCTAGCTGAGACATTCTAGGTGAGGCAATCCAGGCTGAAAGAGAAGCATGTTATAACAACTGTCTGATGTTGGTTTGAGACTTCTTGTGGGGAGCTGGGGATGTATCTCAGTTGGCAGAGGGTCATCATCACACATGAACCCCTGGCCTCAATCTCCAGCCCCTTGTAAGCAGATGTGGTGATGTGTTTTGGAATCCCAGCATCCAGAACTGGAAGCAGGGGATGAGAAATTCTTAGCTACATGTATGGTTGGGGGGGCTTCATGTAAGCAGAAGTTCTTAGCAACATGGATGGGAGGCTGCATGTAAGCAGAAGTTCTTAGCTACAGCCTGGGCTACAAGAGACCCTTTCTCAAAATGTTTTTAAAGGCAGATTCTCACAATACGGCTGAGGTTGATCTTGAACTCACAGACTCCTGCCTCCTTCCCAAGAGCTGAGATTACATGTAGCATACCTCTTACTCTCAGGACGTCTCACTCTGGGCTGGGGAAATGGCTCAGAGGCTAAGACTGCCATTCAGAGGACCCAGTTCCATTCCCAGCACCCACATCAGCCACCTGTGAGTTCAGCCCCGCAGGATCATTCCTTCTAGCCTCCACATACACCTGAACTCACATGTACATGTCTACACACACATAATTGAAAATAATAAAAATGTGTCTTTTAAAATGTTCTGACTCACCAAGAGATGGTAGTGCACATATTTAACTCTAGCTCTCGAGAGGCAGAGGCAGGTGGATCTGAGTTTGAGGTCAGCCTGGTCTACAGAGTGAGTTCCAGGAAGGTCAGGGCTACACGCACAGAGAAACCCTGCCTCAAAAAACAAAAACAACAATACAAAACCTGTTCTGACTCTAACTCAGCTAGTGAATAAACAGGGCAGAGAGCCAACAGTGTTGCCTGGTGGCCGAGTTTACCTTCTGGAATATATATATATATATATATATATATATATATATATATAATATATATAATATATATATAAAAATATATATATAAAGCAAATAATGTGACTGCTTGGTACTTATCTCTTCTACAAGCTAGGAGCTTTACTCTCTACCTTGTATCACACTCCGGTCATCCTGGACTATGACCATACAGCCTCATTCCATCAGCTAAGCAGGGCTGGGCCCGGTTAGCACTTGGATGGAAGGCCAGGCATGTTGGCACACATGTTATTCTTACCATATGGGGGTGAAGGCAGGAGGATCAGAAGTTCAAGGTCATCCTCAGACATATGTTAAGAACAATATGAGCTCCATGAGACCCTGTCTAAAAAAGGAAATGAAAACATTTTAATACATTTCCACAGCTTTGGATTCAGCAATGCTTTCTTATCCCAGCAGCATAAGCACACACCGGGTGAGAGAAGGCTGTTAAGGGAGAACCCGGAACAGACAGACCTGGGCGCTCACAGGGGAGGAAGAGCAGGTCATGTCCAAACACTCAGAAGGTGGAAGATAGACCCACTGATGCAACCTTGAATCCTGGAAAAAGATTAACGCCCCCCCCATCCCCACAAAATGGGAGGGTGCAGGGTCTTATGTAGCCCAAGCTGGCCTCAAATTCATTGTGTAACCAAAAATGACCCGGAACCTCTGATCCTCCTGCCTTTGTCTCCCAGGTTCTTGAACTGCAGGCGTGAGCCCACGTCTGACAGTGCCTCCAAATACTTTTGATTATTATTTTTGTTATACTGTGTGTGTGTTTCTATATATATGTTCTTATGTGTGTGTGTGTTCCCATGTGTATATGTGTGCTCTTATGTGTCTGTGTGTGTCCCTATATGTATGTGTGTGTGTTCCCATGTATATGTGTGTGTGTTCCTATGTGTATGTGTATGTGTGTTCCCATGTGTATGTGTGTGTATGTTTCTATGTGTAAGTGTGTGTGTTTTTATGTGTATATATGTGTGTGTGGTCCTATGCGCATGTGTGTTCCTATGTGTATATGTGTATGTGTTCCCATGTGTGTGTGTGTTCACAGCATGTGGCTATCAGATATACTTGCTATATAGCCTAAACTGGCATTGCACTCATGGGAATCCTCCTGCCTCTACCTCTTGTGTGCTGTTATTCCGGGTGTACTTACCCATACCTGGTTTAATTTACTTTGTATTATGAAGAAAATAGTTCACTTAGTTTGTGTGAACAGAAATGTCTGAAAAGATGCTGTCTGGCTGTGAACAACAAAACAACAACAACAACAACAACAACAACACACCTCCTGGAAGGAGTCTGCACTGTGTTTGCAGAGACAGATGGACCAGGTGGAATTTCACTACTGTGGTCATGTTAGAATTGTATAGGTTCAGTGTAGTGATATTTTATGTGCATTTTACTAAATAACGTTTGTCTGGAGACCAGGATGCAAAGCTAAGCCACCAGAGGCCAGGGAGTGGTGGCACACATCTTTAATCCCAGAACTCAGGAGACAAAGGCAGATGGATCTCTTTGAGTTCAAGGCTACCCTGGGCTACACGAGATTGAATCAGAAACAGATCTAGATGGTGGTGACTCAAACCTTTAATTCCAGTGTATGGGAGCTACAGACTTTTAATCCCAGTACTAGGGTGGCAGAGACATCTAAAGGGGAAGAGACAGGAACACACTGGAGTGAGGAGTCTGAGGACTCACGGAGATGGGATCTCGCCCTTCGGATCTGAAGATTTTGTAGGGGTGAAAGGCATAGCTCTACTAGTGTCCCCACTTTGCGTTCCTGATCTTCAACTTGAACCCCAATATCTGTCTCTGGGTTTTTATTATTTGTGTCAGAGGTCAGAGGCTAATTACTTTGCCTTGAGCTAGTTTTAGCTTCTTGTCCCCACTCTGTAACTGAGTTTTTACCTTTCTCCACTCCTTTCCTTGGCTTTTTAAAATAGACAGGGTTTCTTTGTCTATCCCTGACTGTCCTGGAATTCACTCTGTAGACCAGGCTGTCCTGGAACTCTGGAGATCTGCTTTTCTCTGGCTCCTGTATGCTGGGATTAAAGGTGTGTGCCACCACCACCCTGCTAACGTAGCCAGGCAGACACTGGGAGACTTGGAGGTTTTGATGAGGACCCCTTTCCTCATCAGTGGCATTGCAGGTCAGCTCTGGCTTCACTGGGCCCACTAGCAAAGGCAGCATCACAATTGCCCGCTTGAGATGTAAACTACCATGTGACAAGGTAGAGATATTTGGCTTTGGTGAGATCTGTGAATCCAAAGCTACTTCCTCCTGTCCAAAGAATGGAAACTGAGTTCTTCTTCAGGCTGAAATCATGAAGTGTGATCTGCATTAAATATTAGATCCTTACATATTATTATGTCTCCTTCCTTTGGTGTTAATGTAATTGAGCCCATCAATGCCCTCCCCAGAATGCCTCCCCTCAGGAAAGCAGATTCATTTGATAACTCACTGGAAGATAATCATCCCATTAATGAGATAATGGACTTACACTTCCTAGGTATTCCTCCCTCCACATGGCAGATTCTACAGAGTGTCATGGCCAAGGCTTCCTGCTTCCTGATCTCCAACTCAAACCAGAAAAATAGGCGCAGCTTTTACTTTTCCCGTTCCTGTTATTTTATCCTTTTTTTCCTTTTGGTTTTTAGAGACAGGGTTTCTCTGAGTAACAGTACTGGCTGTCCTGGAACTTGCTTTGCACACCAAGTTGGTCTCAAACGCACTGAGATCAGCCTGCCTCTGCCTCCACAGTGCTGGGATTAAAGACATGTGCCACCAGCACTGGGCTCCCCTTCCTATTTTATCTTCGAATATCACAGGAAACCCTTTGCATGCTTGGATGACTTGGATGCTGCGGAACTGTCTGTTTTCCTGAAACACGCACTCTCTCTCTCTCTCACACACACACTCACTCAAACACACACATTCTTTCTCTCACACACATACACACACTCACACAAGCACTGCAAAATCACTAATACTGGTCTTAGCACAAGGGTTTCCTGATGAGGGAGTGGAGTGTCCTGAGCCTTCCTCTGAAGATGCTGATGGGAAGCTGCAGTTGGTCCCTAGTCTGTGGGGAGGATTTAGAGAGACACTGAGGACACGGGTGAAACACAGCACAAAGTCTGTGCAGATGATGTCATGACGTCCGACATGCTATGATTGTGCACGAGGAGCTCGCTGTAAGGATCCACAACACAGGTGCTGGCATGTGCAGGACTGAGCCAGCCAAGTTCAGGACTCCAGGGACAGCCCCAGGGGGCCTGGGATGGATGTTTAGTAAAAATCGTGTTATGTGAGATATGACCCCTGTATGCAGAGATATGTTCAATTTATCAGGCCATAGTTTAACAAGGCTCTGTTTAATCTGGAATCAATCTGTCCATGGTGTGTAGGCTGTAGGAGATTCCTGCCCTCTCCTCTCAGTGCTCTCAGGGTCCTGGGAACACAGGACTAAGGACGAGTAGTGGACCCTTCCTGAGTCTGGCTCAGAGAAAATGGACACAGGACTCCATTTATTCCACATGCAGAATTGCTCTTTCCATGCTGAGGCTAGGGGAGTTACTGGATCAACATGTCTACATGAGGATACCTTGTCATTGTTAGGCGATGATGGAGAATTCTTCATGACAGCCAGTAATGTATGTGCCTCACCTGCCCCAGGCTTGGCAGGACACCACACCATTGTGACAGGACAGGCCTCCTAGGAAGGGGACCAGACTCATTCGGTTGCCACTGAGATGATACCTGTTGCTTTGTGTTTGCTGAGAATTTCCTGGTTAGCATAGGTCATGTGAGTTACAATGTAGAAGTGCATTGTTTCTGGTTCCTTCTGGAACTGGTTGACTGTGTACAGATCTGTGTTTATGATTTAGTTAGATGTTTCATAGTGCATGGATCCTAAACTCTAGTCAGATAAAGAAGATTCTGACTCAAGCAGACAAACTTGTGACAACTGGGAACATGGAATCCATGCTCAACTGGCTGCTGCACTCACAGATTCATCTTGACAAGTTGCTGAAAACTTTCCAAACATGATTTGGGGTGTGTGTGCATGCGTGTGTTATCTATGTGTTAATTTCTATGTAGTTGTTCTTGGATCCAGAATTCAACTCATGGTTCTGTTCTTGCTGCCCTTCCAGTGTAAATTTAGAGAAACTGTCTCCCACCAGTTCTGGAACTCATCGGTTCTCCTAGACTCCGTCCTGAGGCTCTCAAGAGTAGGGATCACCACTGTGTGCTAGTGCTGCCGACTTTATATGTGGGTGCTGGGACACCATGTAGGTCCCACTGTTGTCTGACAAGTACTCTGCCAACCGAGGAATCCCCCCAACACAATCCCTAGTTCCGCTTTCTTAGTCCCTATGTTCGCCATGATTGTCACTCTCTGTGGCTCTCACGAGCTGAATGTTCCTCAGAAGGTGGAAGCTCATATCCCATTCCCCAGGACAGAGGTTATGTGGTGTCTGTTCATCTGTGTTGATGAGACTTTCGTCTCTGCCCTGACAGAGATGATGACCCAAGATGGAGAACACTAAGCAGTTTTCTGCCTGTTGGTCAGAACCGTCATCAGGTCCTAGAGGTTTGGCTGTGTGGAGTCAGCCCATCTCCTAGCCTCATTTCTACCAGGGACTGTCTCTTCTGAGGCTCTCACTGGCTCTGTCCCTAGTCTCTTTGAGCTTTGGGAACTGAAGGTGATCATGGTGTCTATTGATACTTCTCATCCTGTGATACCATTTCTTTAGTTTCTGAAACCTCTCTTGGTGTGAATATCTGCTAAGAGGGACCCAAGCTACACAACATGAGTTGAGAGCATCCACACTAATTCTAAGTCCAGAGGAGATTCTCCTTCCACTTCCTGATGCCAGGTCTTTCTGTGGAATAGCCCTTCTGTACACTGTGAATATGTACTCTTTTTATTGTTTGATAATAAAGCTGATTTGGCCTGCAGCAGGGGAGAATAAGGGTGCAGGTTTGGGGAAGCCAAACAGAGGTACAGAGAGAAAAAAAGGCAGAGTCATAAGACAAGAGCCAGCTGCCTGAGAAACAAGACAACAGGGAACCGGTAAAGCCACAGCCACATGGCGATACATAGATTAATAGAAACAGGTTAATTTAAATGTAAGAAATATTTAGTAATAAGCTTGAACTATAGGCCAAAATTCTGTACTCAATATAACAATATGAGGGATTATTTCAAAGCTGCTGCTGGATGGTACAGTCCAGAGAAACCTCTGTTTCCAACCCCTCCATGAAATTTGTAAAATGGTTTCAGGATTACCTTAGAAAGGTTGCTCCAGCATGCTACAGTATCTGATACAGATTTGTAGCACTGGACAGATGCAGAGGGAGGCCAATACCTGTAATGTCAGTACTTGGCAGTAGAGAGAACAAGTAGATGTTTGAGGTCACCATTAGAGATACATAGGGCCTTCACTGAACTGCAGAATGAGCCGCTAGCCCTGTCTCAAAGAATCAAAAATCAAAATAGGTTGAGACACACCAATCAGTCCACAAAAGTTTAATTGATCTTTTGATTCTCTCTCTCTCTCTCTCTCGTGTGTGTGTGTGTCTGTTTCTTCTCACACATATACAGATGCACTTGTGTCTGTGTGTACACATACATTCATTTGGTGTATGTGCATGTGGAAGCCACAGGGGAACCTCAGTGTTTGTTCCTCAGACACACTTTTTTTTTCGATGCAGGGTCACTTGACAGTGAGACCCAGTAATCAGCAGATGGCTGCCTTGCCGGTGGTGGGATTCCAAGCACATGTCACCATTCCTGTTTGTCATACAGGGACATGGAAGTCAGGCCTCATGCTTGCCTACCAAGCAGTGTACAGACTCAAGATTCCTTTGTTTTTTTTCGGGGGAGGGGAATTTTGATTCTTCAAGAAAAGGGTTCTCTATGTAACAGCTCTGATGTCCTGGAACAGCTCTGTGAACATGGCTGATCTTGAACTCACAGAGATCCTCCTGCCTCTGCCTCTAGAGTATGCTTCCTTAGCTTTGGTTTTCATGTTTTCCCTAGTTGTTCTGATGTCATTTTGTGTCTCTGAATTTCCTAAGGCAGATATGCTGATGGCTGGACTGCTGAGCAGGGACATCTGAATTGAGGCGCGTTCTCTGCCTCTTTTAGTTGAATTGACCTATAAACATTTCCTCTGTGGTTGGCAGCTCTACATCCCTTGATGTCTCCTTTTCATTTGCCCATCACAGAAAATGTTTGTTTTATTCCCACAAATGAGAACCCTGTGACCATGTGACCCCGAGCCCAGAAGGCCTTCCTAGCTCCTTCCTGGATTGCTCATGTCAATGCAATCAAAGCATCAGGTTGCGGAGTGGTGGTGGCACATGCCTTTAATCCAGTACTCGGGAGGCAGAGGCAGGCCAGCCTGCTCTACAGAGCAAGTTCCTAAAGGTACAGAGAAATACTGTCTCCCTTTAAACAACAACAACCACAATAATAACAACAACTACAACAACAACAACAAAACAAAACAAACAGCATTGGGTGTCTCTGTGGCCATGCTGTAGACTTGACATGTCTGTGGGTGTCAGAAACAGTTACCAGTAAGGCATAGGTATCCTGACACACGAGTTGCTACAAGTACGGTTGCTCTGTCAGGTAGCCTGGGTTAACACTTCCCAGGTGATCTCCATAATGGCAAAGAAAGAATCAGAACAATATTAGCATATTGTAATCTTTTTAGGATGGCGACATCCTGTCTGGAAGTCATGTGACCACCTTCCGTGTGGCCAGGTATGAGCTGGCCTGTAAGTCTGGCTGCCATACAATGTAGGGCCTGTATAATATTGCCCCACAGGTCAGGATAAAAATCAAGTCAGCGTTTAATAAAGTAAGTAATAAACAGAGGAATTTATTTATTGAATAATGAAATAATAAACTGAGGAATGTCTATGTCAGGCCTTGAAATGTTCTTTCAACTCAGAGTGGAACATAGTTCTCATGTGCCAAGTAAAGCGAAGAGGTAGCAGTGGGAAAGGCTTCCACACAAGCTAAGGATGCCATTCTGTTGCCGTTCCACAGAGGCAGCTTACAACAGGTTACCCCGCTGGTCTTCATAGGTTCAAGTGACCTGTGATTTTCAGCAGACTTATCTGAGGAGACAAAAATGAAGTTGAAACCTTTCGCTAGAATGCTGTGGACAAAATCACAGTTATCGCAGGTTGAGAAATCGATCCCACACATAAGAACAATCATTTATGAAAAATGAAGCCTTCACCCATGTTTCTTTCTATTCCCTTTTCTTCATGCCTCCCATCTTTTGTGTGTGTCTGGGTTCATATGTGTCTTCTGGAGCACTGCCTGTGTCCACTCCTGTGTGAGTAGGAGGGTCTCAAGTGTCATACTTACCTTGCTTCCTGAGACACTCTCCTTGAACCTGTGACTTGTCAGTAACTCTAGATCACCTGTACAAGGATGAAAAGGGGACTTCTCCCTTCCACCTCCATAGAAGTAGGATGATGCGCTCCCACTGGCCTTTAAGGCTTTCATGTGGCAGCTGGTTCTAACCCCACGCCCTCACATTTGAAGAGCGAGCACTTGGTGGAGTGAGTTATTCCTGTCACTAGGAGGGCAATTTGATGGCTACATTCTCATCTCATGATATCTCTCAGGAGCCTAATGTTGTCAACAGAACAAATGAATAATTGACCCTGTGTGGTGGTCAATCCCCTGTTGGAGCTCTGTATGGAAAGCAAGAAAAGCTTGTGGTTGGATGTGTTCACAAGTGCCTGCAAGCTAAGGAAGACCAAAGGCTATTATCCATTTCCTGCCATGGTGAGCAGCCTGGGGATCAGGAAGTTTGGCTAAAAAGCAAAAACAACAACAACAACAACAAAAAGGTTTCTTGACTTGTGTGAAAATGAGCGGTGTGGATTTTCTGTCTGAATGGGGCAGAGAAGCCACCACATGCTTTCCTGAGGGAAGATCGAAGGGCAGATGAGGCTGGTGCCTTCAAGTCTTTGAAAGGAAGTGGCCTGGCTTTATTGGATGGTGTCCCTAATGGATTCTGTAACCTTGTCTGTCAAGGACAGATTTCTTTCACATTGTCCCTGGCTAGACAGTCGTTGCTTGGGGAGAGCTGACCAGACATGTGTGTCCCATTCTAACCTTCCATGGTGCTCAGCCTGAATTCTCTGGCCACCTGCCCACCTGCCCCCCCCATTCAGCTTCACCATGACAGGAGACAGATCATGATGTCAGAGTCACACAGAGTTTGCTATTCCCCCTGCTTTCCAAAGGCTCATGAGAAAGCTGTGAAGATCATCCTTTGCTTGATTAGATGGCTTCCCAACACAAGGAGCTGATTGACAAGGCACTCCCTAAACTCCATGGTGCCCTACGCTGTTCCAGGACTTATGTTCACATTGACTACTGTGTCTGATAGTCAGGGGCTGGAAGACACTAATGCTGAATGTCCCACCTTTTTCAGCAAGTTGGCAGAGAGGCTGTGGCATGGGTTGGTTGACGGGCTGCCACTGTGGTTAGACTTCCGTTGTCACGTAAGGCAGACCACTGCTGGTTTTGTATGTTGTGTTTCCCAATGAGGATTGAGGGGTGTGCCTGTTGTTTGTTCTTTTTCTGAGACTATCTAGCCCATTCTGACCGTGTGAGGTGGTTCCAAAATCCAACTGGGTGCAAAGAGCCAAACAAGGCTCCTCTAGGTGAGGGGCTCCATAAAAGAATCTTCGTTATGGATAAAACTGGAGTGCAAGCGTCTCTTCTGTCTTCCAGACATCTGTATGGAAGTGCAGGTTTGCAACTTTCAAGAGAGACAGTGGTGTCTTCTGCTCTCTGAGAGAGCAAGGAGAGCTGAAAAGTGGGGACAGCGACAGTCAGAACTCAGGGCGATGCCACCCAAGAGTGTTTCCTCTCCCCATCCTGGTTAATATGTTGCTTAGGTTGAATGAGAATGGCCCCCATGGATGAACATGTTTGGATATGGAACAGGAGGTATGGCCTGGAAGGAGGAAGTGTCAGTAGGGGTCACAGAGCTTTAGGGATTCTACAGCCAAACCCATCCATTCTCTCCTCTCTCTCTCCTCTCTCTCCTCTCTCTCTCTCTCTCTCTCTCTCTCTCTGTGTGTGTGTGTGTGTGTGTGTCGCTTGAGAATCAGTGTCAGCTATCACCTCCAGCTCCAATGCCATGACTGTCTGCCTATTGCTAGATTCCCATCAGGGTGGTCATGTCCTGTCCCCCTCTGCAACTGTGGACCCCTAAATAACATGCTTTCTCGCTTAAGTGACCTTGGCCACAGTGCTTTGACAGCAGAATGGGCAAATTCAGTAAGTGAATGCTAGAATAGGTATCTGTCTGCACCAAGGTCCTATCTCAAAGGGCCTAGGGTATCTGGCAAATGATTCATAACACAGGGAGACAAGTGTCAAGCCCTCCTCAGGATGACCTGCTGACCCACTGCTCCATCCACACTAGAGTTCGGCACTGTAGGCTGCCACAGAGACTGTGTGTGCAAGCTGTGCTATGCGGTGGCTGAGGAAGTAGATTACTGTTTGCTAAGCTGATGCAACACCCACATTCAGAAAAACCAATGCCAGCACTCTCAGCAGACATAAAGCCCGATTCATTGGTGGATTCCGTTAAGATCAGGCTTCCGAAACTCATCTTCCACACAGAGACATTCAGAGAACTCAAACTAATTCATCACTTCAGCGCTTCTCAATCTGTGGGTCTCAACCTCTTTAGGGATTGAATGAGCCTTTCAGAGGCTCACCTAAGATCAGAAACAGGAGCAAAGGTAACTGTTTTTTGGGGGTCTCCACAACATAAGGAACTGTATTAAGGTTGCACCATTAGGAATATTGAGAACCACTGATTCAATTAATCCCCTCAGACAAGAACCCTGGATTTCCTGTCAGCTGGGAAGCTCTCGCTGACACAGAGCTGTTCACAACCTGCATGGTGACCATGAGAATTCTGCAGACACCTCACTCAGCAAGAATGTACACAATAACACTGGCTGATACCTTGTAGCTCCATGACAGTGACTGTTTTCCCCAATCTAGACCCTGGATGTCATCACTGGACACAAAGCCGGCCAAGGACGCAGACCTTGTCCAGCAGTGATGTTCCACAGTCCTCTCAAGTCCTAGTTACCTTTTCACAGTACCCAAAAAAGTCCTGTAATTTTAGTCAATCAGAGGAAAAGAATCATTCATTGGGATAAAAATACTACCACAGTTTCTAAACTTCTGGAACATGGGAAGGGCAGCATGGACCCTGGTGGCAGGAGGCTGTGAAGAAAAGGACGCAGACGCTACCAGATCAGCCTGTGGTTGGATAGAGCATGAAGAGGAGGCTCCTGGGAAGGGGTTGGCTTGAACCCCCTAGGGAGGCATGGTCTTCTGCTCCTGGGCACCCATGCCCTGCACCCCATATATCTCTTCTCCAGGGAGTTTCTCCCGATCAGCCCACCCAAGGTCCCTGTTCCTGCCCTACCTGCTCATCTCTTTTTTTCTCTGCTGCCTGACTGGAACTGGAATTTCCTATGGGCAGACCCCTCCCCTTCCCCAGCGTCATGCCCTGTCCCCCTCACTGTCTTACTGATTTTCTTCTCTCTTGCCTTGTCCCACAGACCCCTCTCCTCCTCTCTGCCCTGTACATGGAGTTCTTTACAGCTGTTTATCAATAAGGATCTTCAAAAATTATGGGATGATTTGATGAAGACCCCATATCGTGTGGAACATGAAGTTGCATAACGTGGATTGCAGAAGTCGGACGGCTGGCTTTTTAAAACAGGGTGGCCGTGTGTCTGACTTCTGTGTCCAGCCATAGTGCTGGGACAAGTATGAGCTTACCTTGCGGGAGCTAACAGCTCCCACTGCAGGGAGAGGAGGGATAGAGAGCTAGCCTTGTGTCACAAGGCGTGATGACTTCAGGTATATGGCTCTCAAATGTTCTGTTCCGGCCTGGCCCCCTCTTGTGGCTGGTAGGCCACACCAGGCCGAACAGCAGCCATGGTTTACGAACCATGGCCCCAGGCCTGTTCTTCAGACCTTGAAAGGAGACACAAGCAAAGGACTCTGTTAGTGACTCTGACACAGGCAGGACTCACCACTGGGCTAGCCTGTTGTCCCACAGCTCTCTACATGATTCTTCTTGCCTAACCTGATCTCCCTTCCCAAAGCCCAAACCCCTCTCCTTCCCTCCGCTGCCCCTGGTTGCATCCTCTGCTTGTCTGCTTCAGGCTCAACTTCCCCCAAATCCATATAAAGGGGTAGAGTGGGAAAGCTCCTTCTAGAGTCACAGATATTAGGGTTCATGTCCTATAACTGGTGCAGCATATCCTTGGCAAAAGCCAAGATCAAATACACAAGAAATCACTGGGCTTGTCTACCCGGTCTCACTGGGACTCCATTTCCCACCTCTCCCTGTCCCTCACCTGGGGGTTGGGGCTCCTTCCGTTGGGGTGAGGAGGCAACAGAAGAAACAGCAGCACAGACGACGGATTTGCCTCCTCACCCCTTTAAGGCGCCATCTCTTCTTTCTGTCAGGGTTCTGGTTTTCAGCATGCAAGTTGTCTTCACGGTCCACATTTGGGCTAGGCGGGGTGCCCACGGATTCTTCATATTCCTCCCTCTGGCTCAGGAGAGGGTGCAGGGACTCCTCACTCTCCCAGGGGGGGCCAGGGATAATGATGACTTTGGGATATAGACATGGGGGCACAGGACCACCAAATGTTACATCATTCTCTGTGCCCTGGCTTGGGCCATCACCTATGGTGCCCTCATTCTCCCTGCTGAGGCCAGTGCCCCTGGTGACGTCGGGGTCTTCACTATGGCTCAGGGGATCACGATAGGTTATATCCATTTCTATGTCTTTGCTTGGGCCATGGCCAGTGGTGTTCTCAATATCCCTGCTGGGACCAGTGCCCTCAGTCACCTCAGGGTCTTCCCTGTGGCTCAGGGGATCACAATAGGTTATATCCATTTCTATGTCTTTGCTTGGGCCATGGCCTAGGGTGTTCTCAGTATCCCTGCCGGGACCAGTGCCCCTGGTGATGTCAGGGTCTTCCCTGTGGCTCAGGGGATCACAATAGGTTACATTAATATCTATGTCCCGGCTTGGGCCATGGCCAGTGGTGTTCTCAATATCCCTGCTGGGGCCAGTGCCCTCAGTCACCTCAGGGTCTTCCCTGTGGCTCAGGGGATCACAATAGGTTACATTAATATCTATGTCCCGGCTTGGGCCATGGCCAGTGGTGTTCTCAATATCCCTGCCGGGGCCAGTGCCCTCGGTCACCTCAGGGACTTCACTCTGGCTCAAGGGATCACAATCTGTTACATCAATTTTTATGCCCTCTCTTGGGCCATCACCTATGGTACCCTCATTCTCCCTGCTGAGGCCAGTGCCCTTCATGACCTCAGGGTCTTCAGTGTGACTTGGGGGATCACGATGGATGGTGATCCTGCCCTTCTCCTGCACCTCAGCCTCTCCGCTGTCATCCTCCATGTCTAAATCCTCCATGCAGGAGAAGTAGTCCTCCTCTGACTCACTGTCAAGATCAGTTTCATTCGAGTTAGTACTCTCCATCTCCTCAGAATAAATCTTTGAGGCCAACAAAACCGGCCAGCTCTTATGCCACAGTATTCCACTTTCCTCCTCCATGACCCCCACCCTTAAGGTGGGGGATGGGACCACCACAAGATCCTAGAAGGAAAAAGACAAAAGCGGTCTAGTAGAGAAGTTATTGCTCCAAATGTCTAAATCATGAAAGTCATCAATAAATTAGCTACCTCAACCCTCCTAATGACACATCTTAGGGTCAGAGGTTAAAAAGAAAATAAATGTCAACCCAAACCCCAAAGCAATTATGAGAAAGCATAAGAAAGAGCAGAGATGAAATAAGTGGTCTCTTAGAGTTTGAATCAGAGACCAAAGAAACAAGGATCTGGTGATTTGAAAGGATGAAGTCTGACAAACCCTTGACCTGCATCACCCAGAGAGAAGATTCAAACTCTTGAAATGTGAGACAAGACATAAAGTATGAAGGAAGGACAAGTAGGACCTAGGGAACCCTGTGTGTGTGTGATGTGAACTGACTCTAGAGAGTTGATACTCCTGTAAGCAAGAGATTTCTTGAATCATATAAGAGACACTAACATTGATAAGATGTTATTAAACCTACATAGCACTTGTTGCCTTCCAGCTAATCCACCCCGGGCATGAGGATCAATTCCAGATGTTATAAAACAATGTGATCAATTTAGGGATGAGATGGAAAGAGAAACAGAACTTCTGTTAGCAAGGACATCCCAGGACCAACAGAGTGCATGATGGGTCTTTCCTTACAATGGAGACCAGTGCTCCCCGGGAAGCATCAAAAAGAGACGAAGAAAGGTCATTGCAAATATAGTCTTGAAAGCCAGAATAACCCTGAGGCTGAACCCATAACAACAACAACCACAACACACACACACACACACACACACACACACACACAAACACACACACAGAGGATTAAGTGTACTCCAGTGTCCTTGACCAATATCCACTTGTACATCTGTTATCAGATTCCTTGCTTCTTCACACAAATTCAAACAATCCATGACAGCTAGGATGTTTCCTATTCACAGTGAGTTTAACAGGGAATCCTAGGACAATTCTATGGGGAAACTAACAAGCATGTAAGGAGATCAAGTGAAGAGGTCCATCAAGTATTGTCATTCTCTGAAGAAGAAATAGACATGAGGTTCGCACTGCAAAACCCTCCTCCCAGTTCCAGAGAAATGGTGAATAGAGCTGTGGATAAATAGCTCAAACCTTAGTTGAAATGGGGGACTTTGGGGCACACACCAGGGGCAGCTGTAATGTCACAGAGCAGATGAAAAGGATCCCAGGTCATTGTATACATCTATAGTAGTATTCCTTATTTCATACAGATAAGGTTTAAAATAAGAAAAAAATGAAACCAAAGTAAAATGTGGCAAAAAATATTTAAATGGAACAATTAAGCAAAATGAACACATAAGCAGAAATCTGTGCCTCAACAAAAAGCACTGCGTGTATTTATCAAAAAGAACAACTGAACACATAATCCAGCCAACAAAGAGGAAATCTCCCAATGTCAAGGTTCAAGAGATTAGGAGATTCCAGTTTATGAGGTCAAGTATAGAAGTCTAGCTGCTCTCTATCCAACAAGAGTTTCTCTGCAGCATCAAGACAAACTGCAGTCTGCTGCAGGGCTTTATAAGAAGAGATTTTGATAACTTCTCACAAAGGCCTTTTGTGATGTCACAGTAAGGAATGGACCAGTAACAGCAAAAAGACCAAAAGATGATTCTCTATCCTGCTCCAGGGACTACATAACTTTTGTCAAGGCTGTGAGCAAATCCCCAACAAAATACAGCTTAAATGACAAAGGGTAACCCTCTCTCAGGCTCTCAGGGGACAGGGAGGGATGGCAGATGAGGAGCTGGGGACTTGGGAAGATAGATCTAAAGAAGTTGGGTACATGACTTTGGCTGGTCCCTGGTGCATCCAGTCACCCAATTCTTCCTGATGCCCTGGGCTTTTATGACTTCCCCAAACTGCATCAAACTGCACCTCCTGCTAGATCCCAGGCATTCAGACACATGAGAAGGTGTGAGTACCTCCCTATCAAACCTGAGCAGGACACTTTGACTTTAAGAACATAGTAATCAGGTATCACAGTAATGAGGTAACAAGTGATATAGTAACAAGGTGGACAGACTCAGCAACTCTGTGCTGACCTTTGCTAGGGACGCGGGTATGGACTAGAGAATGAACCCATGGTGTGCCCCAATGCCCTTTGCACTAGGATGCTAAAGTTCTCTAAGTATTCTGATGACTACAGACATCGTCTCCACACTTCGCACCTTCATTTCCTTTATCTAAAACTCATATAGACGGTCATCTAAAGGATGCTAGCCCTTCCCGACACTGGGATGCTGTGATGAAATGGACTGTACCTCATGGTACACATGACATGTTTTGGTTTTTTTTGCCGGGTGTTGGGGTGCAACATAGCAAGTGTGGAAGATAGCTACCAGGGTAGATGAGCATTTAAGTGCTCCAAAGGATCTGTGAGATAAAAGATGGCACAGGTAGATGTGATAAACCTTCACACGGGGATGAAAGAGATGGCTTTAAAGCTTGTCCATACTAATAAACTTTGAAAACCAGAAGTATTAAGTTTAAAGAATGTCAAGGAATCATGCTAAAGAATAGATATACAGGACTAGTAAAGAGAAACTGAATGAAAAGCACAAATTAAGTCAAGAACCACCTCAGCGACAGAAATCAAAACCAGAAAACTGGGAAGCAAACTCACTGTTTTGATGTCAAAGCAAATGAACAGCGTCGGTTTTCGTAGATCAGTAATAGCAAGGTTTATGTGAATCAATGTATTAGTTCAACAACTCTTCAGCTAACCAAGCTACAGTTTCTCTGCAGAGCAAGAAGCCCCAAACCCAGCCAGGGCCTCATGTGGGCCGAGTCTGCAACTCCTCATAATGGCTCCAGTGAGGTCATGCTGGAAATGAACCAATCACAGCTATTTACAACCGAAAAAAAAAAAAAAAAAAAACCACTTCACCTTCTGTCTCCCAGGACTGCATGGTTTTCTCACTGCCATGACCAATTCCCTGAGAAGCACAACATTTGCTCCATAGGTTGTGCTATGGCTCAGACTCTCAGAGGACAGGGAATCCATGTCTGGGGACTTGGGAAGATGGGTCTGAAGCAGCTGCTTACATGGCTTTGTCATGTCCTGTTGCCTCTAATGACTCAATTCCCCTTGCTGGGTTCCACCACCATAGGGTATTACAATGTTTGGAACAGCACCCCGTTAGAGACCAGAAATCCAGAGAATTGAGGAGGTGTGAAACCTCTCCCACACAAACCTTGAGGACATTTGGACTTTAATAACAGCAGCAGTACCAACAAGAGTGGACTCAGCCGGCTTTGGGCTAGCCTGGGTTAGAGACAGGCTATGGACTAGATAGTGAACACAGGCTTCTTCAAGGTCCTTTTCACTCAGACCCTCAAATTCTCTGATGACTCCAGCTACTGCAGCCCTCTTCCTCTCCACCCTCAGGACACTCAGTTCCTTTCCCTTAAACTCATAGTTTTTAACACTGAAAGGATGATGGCCTGTCTGTGACACTGCCAGGCCACCAGGAAACTGTCGACCCTCAAACTTTCCAGAGCGTGTTCTGTTTAATGAGTGGCATGGTGGGCAGGAGAAAAGTCTTAATGTGGTAAGGGGATTCATAACCACAGGGAAATGGTGGGGAAAGTAACAAGGCAGGTGGGTATGCTCCAAGTGCACGACCAAATCCCTTATCTTTTACAGCTAACTTAACAAAAGTTAGGTAAAGAAATAAACCAATGTATGAAATGTCAAAGATGAATGTGTAGAGAATAACAGAAAATGGTTGATGAGGAAATAAACTGAAGCAGGCACAGACTAAATCTAAACCAAGTCAGTCAAAATTCAGACACAAAACCGCCCCCACTGGGAAGCACACTCACGATGTTCAGGTCAGTGGTGATCACAGATGTTCACTTCCAAAGATGCACAATAAAAATCAAAATCTATAAAAATCACTGTTTTCAGTCAAGTCCTCTGCAGCCAACCAATGGTTTCACTGCAGCCTAAGAACAAGGTCTAGGCCCAGGGGGTGCCTAATATAGGTGGGCCTCTCTCATTCATCACAATGGTTCCTTGTGAGGTCACGGAGCCATGCACCAATCACAGTTGACCAGAAGCCAGCATAGCTTTGGAGTTCTTTGCTCATGGCTCCTCCCACATCAATGCCAAGTCTCAGTGTAAAACTCAGGCTTGCAGAGGATCAGACCAGCAGGGTGGTGGGCTCAGCTGGTGGCACTGGCAGCAGGGCCTCAGGCGACTGCTTTCACTGCAGACATCTCCTCACCCTCAAGCCTATTGAAATAATCTTGACATCTAGGCCACTCCTGAAATTCTTTTCAGTGTCAAAACCACAAATCCCGGTTTGTCCTGAGTCTTGATCCCTAAAAGCTTAAACTGCTGAGGGTGACAGTTGGAAGTTAGTTTTCTGTCATGTCAATGACTGACATTTCACGGGCAGAGAGCTGACTGTGTTGCCTGGTGGCCTAGGTTTACCTTCTGCATTATTCCTATATAGAATGAGAAATATATAATAAGCAGATCAGGTGACTGCTTGGTACTTATCTCTTCTACAAGCTGGGAGCTTTACTCTCTATCTGTATCACACGCCAGGCATCCTGGACTATGACCATACAACCTCATCCCATCAGCAAAGCAGAGCTGGGCCCGGTTAGCACTTGGAGGGCACACCAGGCATGTTGGCACACATGGTAATCTTACCATATGGGGGTGAAGGCAGGAGGATCAGAAGTTCAAGGTCATCCCTAGACATATGTTAAGAACAACATGAGCTCTATGAGACCCTGTCTAAAAAGGAAATGAAAACATTTTAATACATTTCCACAGCTTTGGATTCAGCAATGCTTCCTTATCCCAGCAGCATAAGCACACACCGGGTGAGAGAAGGCTGTTAAGGGAGAACCCGGAACAGACAGACCTGGGCGCTCACAGGGGAGGAAGAGCAGCTTATGTCCAAACACTCAGAAGGTGGAAGATAGACCCCTTGTTGCAACTCTGAGTCATGGAAAAAGGTGAACATCGACTCTGCTCCCCACAAAATGGGAGCGTTCAGGGTTTTATGTAGCCCAGGCTGGCATCAGATTTACCATGTAGACAAAAATAGCCTGGAACCTTTGATCCTCCTGCCTTTGTCTCCCAACTCCTTATACTGCAGGCACGATTCCATGCCTGGCATTGCCTTCTAAATTCACTTAATTATTATTTTTAGTACTCTGTGTGTGTTCCTAGTGTATGTATGTATGTTCCTATGTGTGTGTGTGTTCCTATGTGTATGTTCCTATGTATATGTGTGTGTGAGTTCCTATGTGTGTATGTGTTCGCAGCATGTGGCTATCAGATGTATATCACATCCAAAGCTGGCACTGAACTCATGGGAATCCTCCTGCCTCTATCTCCTGTGTGCTGCTGTTATTCCAGGTATACTTCCCCATACCTGGTTTAATTTACTTTGTATTATGAAAAAAATAGTTCACTTAGTTTGTGTGAACAAAAATGTCTGAAAAGATGCTGTCTGGCTGTGAACAACAACAACAACAACAACAACAACGCTCCTGGAAGGAGTCTGTGCTGTGTCTGAAGAGCCAGTCAGACTAGGTAGAATTTCAATACTGTGCAGAGGTTTGAATTTGATAGGTCCAGAGGCTAATTACTTTACCTTGTGCTAGTTCTAGCTCCTTGCCGCACTCAGTATCTGAGTTTCTTCTTGTCTTCCTTCCCTCTTTTTTTTTTTTTTTGTCTTTTCAAAGCACACAGGGTTTGGTTGCCTATCCCGCGCTGTCCCAGAATTCACCCTGTAGACCAGGCTGGCCTGGAACTCTATAGATCCACCTTCCTCTGCTTCCTGAATGCTCGGATTAAAGGTGTCTGCCTCCACCACCCAGCTGTCGCTCTATTGAAACTAGCACCTCATGACAATAAATAAAAACCTCCTTGAAGCTATTAACTTAGCAGAACATTAGCTTCTCCAAATCGAAGCTCTAAGAATGTCATCAGATCACCTGTTCACCTGTAGAATACCACTCCCCACTTCTCGATGGACCTGCTGCTCTGGTGTGCCCACAAATGTATTGAAGCTGCCTTGACTTACGATTGTCTTTGATGGAAAACTGCGCAAATCCTGTGAAAAGGCTTCCACATCGGAACATGGAATTTTGGGTAACCTAAATTTGTGTTCCTGGGCCGTGCTCACTCTAAATGACTCCAGAATAAACCATCTCTTATTCCCTTTAGGATGAGAGCTGAGGTGCTAATGTTGGCGTTTCTTTATACCTGAGAGATCAATAACACAAGGTGTTGTCCTCGGCCACCAAATCTTCAGAAACATCGGAAACCCCATGTTCAACACAGTGATGTGGTGTGTTGGTTATTTCCTGTTGCTGAGACAACAGTGACTTGAGGAGGTTGGAGGGTAAAGTCTGCCACGGCAGTGGGAGCTGAAGGCGGCCTCTCACATTGCATCCACAGTCAGGAAGCAGAGAGTCTTTCCAGATGGAGCTACATCCCCAGCTCCTATATTTTGGTTTGGAAACATCCTCCTCCTCCTCCTCCTCCTCCTCCTCCTCTTCCTCCTCCTCCTCCTCCCCCTTCTCTTCCTCCTCCTCCTCCTTCTCCTCCTCCATCTTCTTTTGGTTTTTCAAGACAGGGTTTCTCTGTGTCTCACAGAGATCCACCTGCCTCTGTCTCCCAAGGATTAAAGGCGTGTGCAACCACAGCCCGGCTGTGTTTCATCTTCTTAGAGAAATGCTGGACAGTTATATCCTACATTGCTTAGTACAGAAAGCAGCAAATAAGGAGGATATCAATAGCTAGGACAGTGCACAAGCAAAACTAAAGGGCAAGAGAAACACTTTCCATCAAAGGTAGAATTATTAAAGTTCTTATTTTATATAAACTAGATTGATTGAGAATGGTTCCTATCTTTGAATAAATTTTATCAGTGTTGTGCCCAAGTTTGAGGCCCCCAGAGAGACAATACCAGAATCCAGTCAAGTCCAGAATGCAAAAGCAAAGTTTATTCTTTCCAGCTAGCTGGGAGCTCAAAGCACCACTCCCGATGCAGCACAGTGGGGAGAGCTCCTCTATCTCATTTGGGGTTGACATATATAGACAAAAACCACAAGAGAGTTGGTCTTGCTAAATGCAGGGTATGGACCACTTCAGCATACCCCCTTCCTCCTTTAAGCGGCTACTTCTGGTCTGTTCATGCCCCCCACCCCACCCTCCACTGAGCCATTAAGTCTGCTTCTGTCTAGACCACAAAGCTGGATGTCACAGGGGGCTAGCTGCCAAGGGCAGTTGGTTTGCACTTTTGCAAAATTTCCTGTTTCCAGCTAAATATTGATGCTGCAAAATTTTAAAAATTTTTTATGTCCTTACGTTAGAATGTGCATAGGTTTGTGCTTAAGGGTGGGTCAGAGAATAAGTCACAAGAGAAAGCAAAAAGGCACACAAAGGTTGACTTTAGGAGAACCAGAGAATTTTTTGTTTGATCTCCAAAATACTCTATCCTCCACTTCTTATTAGCCACTCTACACACTACTAATCTCTTGAAAATGGCAACAAAATTAGCTAACGCTATAATTCCTATAGATCTTTTAAAACTTTCGGACTTATATCTAAGAGGCCACATGCGACACAAGTCTTCTGTGTCAATGTAACAGGTCACCAGGAAATTCGGATTCAGCTGTACCATCCTAGGACTTGTGTGACCTGGACGCAGTTCTCGGAGACTGCTTTTTCTTTCTTTATCGAGTGTGACCCAAAGTTTCGCCTCACGTGTTTTCTTTGGTTTTGTTTTTAAAGAATATCTGGCCAGGCGGTGGTGGCACACGCCTTTAACCCTAGCCCTCAGGAGGCAGAGGCAGGCGGACTTCTGTGAGTTCAAGGCCAGCATGGTCTACAAGAGCTAGTTCCAGGACAGACTCCAAACCTACAGAGAAACCTTGTCTCGAAAAACAAAAAAACAAAAAAAAAACCAACAACAAAAAAAGGATATCTGACGCTAAGAAAGTACACCATGACCAAATTTAAGGTGCTTTTATTTCGTTTTGCAATAGTGAGACTCGCGCGCTGTGCTCCAGAGGGCCTAAGCATCGCACAGGCCTGTCAAGTTGAAAAGCAAGGTTTGGCACTCGCAGTGGCTGCACTCTGGAGGAGGGAGAGAGGACAAAAGCTCACACCTAGAACAAGGAGTCACTCTCAAGAGCTCCCAGGCGCTGGGGGTGGGGCTTACCCGGGAGGGCGCGCACGGGTGGCGTCATCACCGCGCGTCGCCTCTTGTCCGCGGGGCTGCGGGATGCGGAGAAGGAGGGGTTTCGCTCTGTGTAGCGGTGAGAGCGTTTTCCTTCTGCTCCTTCTGTTGCTGCCTTGGCTGCTAGGGAAGTGAGGCGTCGAGAGTCTCTTTTCCCGGAGGAGAGCGCTTTCCTCGAGGGCTTCAGAGCGGAGCCTGAGCCATGCCGAACTCGCGGCCCAGACCTCGGCGGGGCGCCGGCGGTGGAGCAGGTGCGGCCGGCCGGGATCGGCTGGTGGCGCGGTCCTTGCAGAGCGCTGAGCACTGTCTGGGCGCCCAGGACGTCGGCACTGCCTATGCTCATTACCTCCTAGTGCTCAGCCTGGCGCCGGAGCTCAAAGACGACGTGAAGGTGAGGCCTTCCTGCCACCCTAACTGCGACCCCAGGGTGGTGTGTGTGTGTGTGTGTGTGTGTGTGTGTGTGTGTGTGTGAGAGAGAGAGAGAGAGAGAGAGAGAGAGAGAGAGAAACAGACAGACAGACAGACAGACAGAGAGAGAGACACTGATGACATAGAGACTGAGACTCCTCAAGCTTCTAACTACTATGGAAGTCGATTCCCTCCTGGGCTCTCCTGCAGCCCATCTCAGTACAGTCAGGTTTTAGTAACAAAAGTCAAAAGTTGTCTCACATCTGTTTGAAAATTTCTACCTCTCTTAAGATTCCAAAGGCCCGCTGGGCAATGGTGGTGCACGCCTTTAATCCCAGCAGATGCAGATGGATCTCTATGAGTTCGAGGTCAGCCTGGTCTAGAATGAGTTCCAGGACAGTCAGAACTATCCCACAGAGAAACCCTGTCTCGAAAAAACCAAAAAGAAAAAAAAAATCCAAATGTCCTTTAAATGCCCGTGCCACTAGGTAGTCCTGTCTCTCCTCCAGTGTGTAATTTAATTAGCCCTGCCTTGAAGACTTTGTATTATCATGTGTACAAGGGATACCGTACGCCCGGAGTTGGACAAATTGTCCAACCCTAAGGGACTCTTTGTTGGTCCGTCTCATGTGCAGCAGTTACCCTGCTGAACTACTGTACACTTTCATGTGTCAGAATCTCAGTTTCACAAAACAGTTGAATTGCACATTCAGTTTAAACCGTGGACCTTCTTGCTTTGTTTATTCCGGAATTTCTCAACCTGACACTGTTGACATTTTGCAGGCGACAGTCTTCCTTCTTGTTTAGCAGCGTGGTCTGTCCTATGTCCAGTAGGACATTAGGCTCTTGTAATTCACAGACATTTCAGGATCTGTTACATAGCATTCTGGGTAGTTTGCTCCCTTGAGTAGAAAGCAGTCTCATCAACATGATTTCTCTTGGCTCAGCTCTAACTGCTGCTTCTGTGAATGGACAAGATGAATAGTTGGTGTGAGTGTGGAATGCTGTAGAGTGCTTGTGTTGGTCGAATTCCTATCCCAGGAAGACATAAACTGTATCAGCCCTTTCTCCTAAGATCCCAACAACAGATTGAGGTCTCCAGGGAAGCAGGGAATTCACTGGGCTTGCTTACAGAGCACAGATGAGGGGTTCCTTACTGCAGTGTGGGTGCTCCCCTACAGAAGGCTGCACTGGAAAGCCTTTACCCGCAGGAACGATAGCTTTCTCAGAGCTGCACGGCTTGTCTCTGCCCGCCGCCTACCACCGTCTTCCCTGGTTATGTACTGTAGACCAGAGGTTCTTAACCTTGAGTTGTGGCTCCTTTGGGCTACACATCTTGCATATCAGATCATTATGATTCATAAAATAGCAAAATTACAGTTATGAATATAATTTTATAATTGGGGTCATCCTAACATGAAGAGCTGTATTAAAGGGTCACAGCATTAATACAACATTAATTAAAGTTTGAGCATTCTCAAACCACAGCCCTAGATTCTGCTTGAGGCCATGCAGTCAGGGCAGCGTTGCATACCACAGGTGGTATGAACAGCGGGATCCTCAGGTGAGGGTCTCATGACCCATCCTGCCTTTCTGGGAGAGATTTAAACAGTCAACAAGTCCATCTGGTATGATCTCGGCAAGTGGGCACAGCTAACTTCCTTCCGAGATGGCAGTTGCTTGACTTGGGGAATAGGCCTATCCACAGCTTGCCATAGAATGGCCCTGAGCGTGATGCCCTGGGTTCTACTCCACAGCAGCGCACATTTGTAATCCCAGCACTTAGGGGGTGGAGGCAGGAGGATCAGAAGTTCCAGATTATCTTCAGCTACATAATGAGTTTGAGGTAGGGTTGTATACGACCCTTTGCTAACTTTTTATTAAAAACAGACAAGCTGGTGATGGCCCGCATTCAGTAGGGCTTAGTAACTGGCTTGGTTTTATGTGAAACAAAGTTGTTTTTTTGTTTGTTTGTTTGTTTGGCAAAAGGCCCATTTACTGAAGTTTGCTTTTCTGAAAGCCTCTCTACTACCTATATCCACACTTTGGTCACATTAAACCATCTGTGTTTTAAAACTTTCAAATTTAATATGTATGGTATGAGTATTTGCCTGTATGTGTGGATATGTACCACATGTGTGCAGTTCTGGCTCAGGATACCACAAGACCAAGTTCTCAGCACAAAGGACTTTTATTTGTCTCAAAGGGATACTGGATGGGAAGTAAGAGACATAGACAGGAGATAGAAGACAGGGAGAAAGGGGAAGGGACGGGAACAAGGAAGGAGGGAAGGGGTATTGCCCCTGGATAAGGAGGAGACAGATGTGGCACATAAGCAATTGGTGGTTTATAAAGGTAAAGGGGGAGACCTTGTGTTAGGATAAGGTGTTTAGTTTTACTTGGGAATGTTAGTCAGATAAGCCAAAGGGGGCTTTTGATTGCTGGACTTCAATACTTTGATAGCTGGCCCTTGGTAGTCAGCCTCAGGAGGAGGAAGTGGCCAAAGAAGGGAATAGACCTTGGTGGCTAGCTTTAGAAATGGTAAGCTAATGGTTTTTAGCAAGACAGGGAATGAGGGAGAAGGGTAAGACCTGCCAGACCAGACCCATGCTTGCTGCACTTGGACTGGTTAGAGTTCCTTCATGGAGGTGTCTAAGGAGACCAGAAGAGGGCATTGGATTCCTTGGAGCTGGAGTTATAGCCAGTTGTGAGCTGCAGTCTGGGGTACTTAACCTGGGTCTTCTGCAAGAACAACAAGTACTCTTTTCCCCCCTCCTGAGACAAGGTTTTTCGGTATCGCTTTGGCTGTCCTGGAACTTGCTTTGTAGACTAGACTGGCCTCGAACTGAGAGATCTGTCTGCCTCTTCCTTTACTGAACCATCTCTACAGCCTGTTAGCTGTTTTATTCATTTACTTATTTTTGTTGTTACCAAGGACCAAACCCAGGGTCTTAAGCATCCTAGGAAGGAGTATTCAACCACTGAGCAATCTATTAATCTATAGAACTCTTGATCCATTTATATAATATCTAGCTATCTAGAGTATCTACCATATAATAGAATCTCCTTCATTATCTTTGTTTTTCTAGTAAACTGTTATAATTCCAATATTAACTTTTTTAAAAAGATTTATTTATTATATATACAATGTTTCTACTGCCTGTACACCTCCATACCAGAGAGGGTACCAGATCTCATTACAGGTGGTTGTGAGTCACCATGTGGTTTCTGGGAATTGAATTCAGGACCTCAGGAAGAGTGGTCAGTGCTCTCAACCTCTGAGCCATCTCTCCAGCCCCCGATATTAACTCTTATGTGTAAAGTTTGTTGTCCCGAAAACTGGAATGTCAGAGCCTGCCTTTTCTCCATAGTGCAGTATCATGGAAAACAGCTGCAGGAAGATGAGACTGGAGCTGGGTGGGCAGTGAGAAGACAGTCACTGCACTCCACCAAGTGATTAAGGGCCAGGTTAGGTTGGAGCAGTAGAGCCTGTCAGAAAGCAGCACATTTAAAGATAGTAGAGTAGGGTGTGTTGTGACAGAACTTAGGGGAACATAGCATACATGCCTACTCACCCAGGTAGGGATCCCCTGACAGACCAAAATTAGATACCACGAAAGACTAACTTAGTGAACCATTGTGTTTTATTGGGGTTACTTACAGGGACAGAAATAGCTTAAAGACAGGTGTATCATCAAAGCCCACCCCAGCATGGACGACAGCTCACAAAACTGGAAACTGAAGCACTCTGCACAGCCTGCTGGCAGCACAACAGACTCGAGAGCATCCTCTCCAGCTGCCTCTGGTCTACACCTCTTTCTGGTAGCCTGGCTGGTTTCTGCTTGTTCCAGGCTAGCTGGCCTGATCTCAAAAGTCTTCCTGGCAGCTTGGCTTGTCTGAGTGACTCTCAGCACTATTGTGAGAGTGCATGGGAGGTAGAGGCGCACTGAATCTGCCCATTTTCAGGGACGTCCTGAAGCTATCTTGTGTTGTTTACCTTCTGTTTTAGGGAACTTTCCTAAAGGATGGAATGTTCTATTCTTGGAGGAACCTTATATAACAGGGTAGCAGTAAGTAGTGATTTGTGGTTTGAGACGGAATAATACCTTTGTATCCTTTTGTATCCTGTGAAGGAAAGGTGGTGTGACAATTGAGGACATGTTGAACCTTTTAAAGATTGTTAAATTTCTGCCTACGGGATTCTATTAAGATAGAAGCAACATTCATGTGCATCTTTGAGTTTTCATTCTAGTTCTTTGCACATTGGTTGATGAGATGACTGAAGACCTATGTGTGATGGGTGGAGACAGCCAGAGTCTGGGGGCTGGAAAACCAGGGCCTAAGTAGTTGTGTACGTGCTACATCATTAGCACATATGTGGTTGTGTACTAGGGATGAATAAGGATGAACACGAACATTCGTGATGCTTAGCTACCTGCAAAAAGCAGAGGCAGGAGAGAGGCAGCTAAGAACAGATGTTTACAGGAAGATCCTACTGTCTGATTCTACATAGTATTTTTTTTTACATGTGCTTATTTGGTATCTTAATCACTGCTGTATTGCTGTGAAGAATCTCCATGACCTAGGCAGCTCTTAGAAGAGAAAGCATTTAATTTAATTCAGTTTCAGAGGTTTTGTCCATTATTTTCACTGTGGGGAGCATGGCAGGAAGTGTGCATGGCCCTGGAGCAATAACTTAGAGCTGCATCCTGATCTCAGGAAGGGAAGGAAGGAAGGGGCTGTGGGAGAGACAGACACTAGACTTGGCTTGGACTTTTGAAACTTTAGAGCCCACCCACAGTGACATACTTCCTCCAACCAGGCCACACCTCCTAATCCTTCTCAAACAAGTACCTCTCCTTGGTGACTTAGCATTCAAATATATGAGTCTATGGGACCATTCTTATTCGAACCACCACATTTGGTAAACAGTACTTTCTGAAAATTAGTGATTTCAGGTCATCATTCATTTCAGTTACCATTCCATTTGCTGCAGTCTTCAGTTAGAGTTGTGTGTTCTTTATTCCTGTTTGCTAATTTGTCTTTTTTTCTTGTTTGTAAAGGAAACTTTTCAGTATACACTTTTCAAGTGGGCTGAAGAGCTTGATGCACTCAGTCGAGTTCAGGACTTACTTGGTTGCTATGAGCAGGCCTTGGAACTCTTTCCTGATGATGAAGTGATTTGCAATAGTATGGGAGAGCATCTCTTCAGGTTTGTAGTGACTTCACTCTTACTTGTTGAAGACTGTTCTTTATCAGTCCAAAGCAAGTGTAAGTTATGCATTAATTTTGTTAGTTTTGAGATGGAGTCTTTCCGCCAGCTCAGTCTGGGCTGGAATTTGTGGACTTATGAGATGTTTTAGCCTGAGACTACATGTATGCACTATCATGCCTATAGATAGCGTGATTTAAATAGGGAAAGGTTAATGTAAGTACTTAACTATAACAGGATCAAAAGAATGAGCAATTAGTAATAAGGAGAACTCAAAAGAATGTAAGAATAGTAAATATGGTATGTAATCTGGCAATTTAAAATTAGATTTATTTTATGTGTGCACATTTGGGTATATGTCTGCATTTGTACACATGTGTGGGTAATGTACTGTAATGTGCCTATGGATGTCAGAGGACAACTTTTGGGAGTTGGTTCTCTCCCTCTACCATGTTGGTTTTGGTACTGAACTAAGGTTTTCAGGCTTAGTGGGAAGAACCCTTATCTGCCGGGCCATCTTGCTGGCCATCGCAGTTTTATAGTTTATTGTTTAAGGGTTTGATCCATGGAGACTGAGGAAGTATTGAAGGAAGCAGTTTCTTTACTGAATTCAGAGCCTATCTTTGTTTGAAAAGGCACTGCTGTGGTTCATGGGATGTCTTGCCAGAAAGTCTTTAGAACTTGCTAGAATTTTTCCTTTTGGGGTGCCAAAGAAAGCCTGATGGGGAAGTATAAAATTGGGAGCACTCTGCTGATGAGACTCCACTGGGTAGAGTCAAGGATAAGCTGCCATCATTGCTGCTGGCGCCACACCGTCGGATGCTGCGTCCCCATGCGTAGGGAGGTAACTTATGTAGACATCGAGGCACACCGAATCACTCATCATCAGTTCAAACAGTGAAAATCTTCATCCATCTAAGTACTTATGAGACAGTCAAAGGTCAGCCTTGTAAGTAGGCTTCTCAGAGGTCCCCAGTCAGGCCTGCCATATAAACTCTGTGCACACCAGTAAGCCATACACATTCCTGAGAAATTACAGGACTACAATAAAAGGTTAGCATTGCCTCTGCATTTGAAAGTTTAAAGAAATGGGAGAAAGAACATGGTTCTGCCAAATTGACAAGTTGCAATTTCAAATGTAAGAGTTTACTAAATGAGTCTCATTTTATATATTTCTTCTAGTTATTCTCATGCATTCCTCTATCTTGCATCCTCTCAGGTCATTGATGTTATTAGTAATGAATCAAAAAGCATCTTAGTGCACACAGAATTTCTCTTAAATATATCTAGATTCTGTTGGCTGTTGATAATTATTTTAGTTAGGGTTTCTATTGCCGTGAAGAGCCACCATGACCATGACAACTTTTAAAGGAAAATATTCCATTGTGGCCGTAGCGTCCAGTTTCAGAGATTAGTCCGTCATCATCATACTGGGACATGACAGAGTGCAGGCAGACATGGTGTTGCTGGAGCGGAGAGTCCTACATCTTGATCAGCAAGAGGAAGTGACCTGAGACACTGGGCATGGCTTAAGCATACATGAGATCTTAAGCCCGCCCCCACAGTGACACACTTCCTTCAACAAGGCCGTACCTACTCCAACAAAGGCACATCTAATAGTGCTACTCCCTACATTCAGACTAGCACAATAATCTACCTAGTAGTTTTGTCTCCTACTCCCAAGGGGCCCTTCCCTGACTCAGGACTGTGCAGGGCTAGGGCTCTGGAGAAGGGAGTGTATGCATTCTTTTCAGTTCTGACAAATTAATTGAGCAGTAGTCTTCCTTTGTTACACATTTTGGTTCAGCATGACGAGGCTTGTTCACATTAATATCATATGTTTTCTACTGTGACGTGTGCTATGCAGTTCCAGAAAATATAGAGATACCTTTATCTTCAGGGTAAGAAAGAATAACATATACTGACCTTAAATATTTCAGTTTTAAACTAAAGCTTGAATGCCTGTAATTTAACATAGTGTTGTCCTTTTGTTAGTTGATCTCATCTGTCTATGCCTAAAATGAATAGTCATGATTAAGTTTCTTTAGAATGGATGGCGAATAAAGGTGCTTGTGAAGAAACAAGTGAGAATTCTCCTTGTTCTGCTCTGTTGAATGAGTGGTCTGTAAATTACTGATTTGTGACAGCCGTGTATAGAATTTGATAGTAGTGGACATCTCTGATCAAGGAGCTCATGGGCGAACAAAGTATAGACCAGTTTTGGATGCTACTGAATTCCGATATCCTGTGAGACACATACTGGTTGTGGGCAGTGCAGTCAGCCTATGAGTAACTATTTTAAACAGTGTCGGAGTTTTTCACTACAGTTTGAGAAGCAACATTCAGATGACTTGGTAGTATTTCCCCCTTTCTAAAATTTTTTATATGCTCATATTCAGTACACACTAATGCCTTTGACACCCCCACTCCCACCCCCAGAATCTCTGCGATGCATAGGTGGAAATTCAGAAGTCAGGAGAGTGCCATCCCCACAGAAGGAGAAATTTACCAAGGAGTAGACTGCTCTGGGGTGTGGGATAGTGATGAAGGCTTGGTCAGTGCGTAAACAGAGGCACTGTAACTAATCACATAGAGTTGAAGTATTCTGTTTTTCCCCCTCTAGAATGGGCTTTCGAGATGTGGCAGCTGGGTATTTTCATAAAGCAGTGAAACTCAACCCTGATTTCAGTGATGCAAAGGAGAACTTCTATCGTGTTGCAAACTGGCTGGTGGAGCGCTGGCACTTCATCATGCTCAATGACACCAAGAGGAACAGGATTTACAATGCAGCCATCCAGAAGGCAGTGAGCTTGGGGTCCAAGAGTGTTTTAGATATTGGCGCAGGAACTGGAATACTGAGGTTTGTTAAAATTATTGTTTTATTATTATATTTATGTGAATAAACAGTTTTGTTAGCTACCAGAATTGTAACATTGGTATATAAGAATAGCAGTTGTTTCTCAAAATATTGTTAGAGTATTCATGCAGCTGTTCTTTTCTTTCTTTATTTTTGAGGCAGGGTTTCTCTGTGTAACAGTTCTGGCTGTTCTGGAACTCACTTTGTAGACCAGGCTGGACTTAAACTCACAGAGATCCGCCTCTGCTTCCTGAGTGCTGGGATTAAAGACATATGCCACCAATGCCCGGCTTGATGCAACTATTAGCATTGTAATTTTTACTCTCAAAAATTCAAGAAAACTAAGGAAAACTTGGGGTTATTGAAATTCTGAATAATGAATTTTAGAGTATTTTTATGTTAAGATTCTGGTGGATTCTAGAAAGCCCATTAAGCAAACTTCTTGTCAGTCATGTCTTAATTGTGTGGATGCTGAGCTGGGTGTGGTGGTGCATGCCTTTAATCCCAGCATTTGGGAGGCAGAGGCAGGAGGAGCTCTGTGACTTTGAGGCCAGCCTGGTCTACAGAGTGAGTTGCGGGACAGCCAATGCCATATAGACAGACCCTGTCTGAAAAAACAAAAAGCAAAACAAAACAAAAAACTGTGTGGATGGATGTCATTATTTACTGGATTGTTTTTAAAAGGTATCCTAGTTCATTCTTTCTTTTATTTATTATTATTATTGTTGTTATTATTACTATTTTCATTTTTTTTTTTGAGATAGGGTTTCTCTGCATAGCCCTGGCTGTCCTAAAACTTCCTCTGTAGACTAGGCTGTTCTTGAACTCACAGATCCACCTGCTTCTACCTCCCAAGTGCTGAAATTAAAGATGTGCTCCAACATACTCAGATCTTTTTATCTTAATTTTTAAAAGTCTTTTTTTTTTTTTTTGGCGTTTTTTGAGACAGGGTTTCCCTGTGTAACAGTCTTAGCTGTCCTGGAATTAGTTCTTCTTGAATTCACAGAGATCTACCTGCCTCTGCCTCCAGAGTGCTGGGATTAAAGGCATGCGTCACCACTGCCGGGACTAAAAGTCTTTTTGAGATAGTGTCTCACTATGTACCTTTGGCTGTCCTGGAACTTGCTGTGTAGAGTAGGCTGGCCTGGAGCCCACAGGGATCCACCTGCTTCAACTTCCTAAGTGCAGGGTTTAAACGCATGCACTACCATACTTGGCCTTATCTTAGCTAATTAATTTTAATTAGATTATATATAAAATATACATATCTAATATATATTAAATATAATTTATTTTTATATATAATATAAATATATATTGGTTTTTCAAGACAATTTCTCTGTGTACCTCTGGTTGTTCTGGAACTCATTCTGTAGACCAGGCTGGCCTTGAACTCAAAGAGATCTACCTGCCTCTGCCTCTTGAGTGCTGGGATTAAAGATGTGCTCCATCAGGGACAGGAGAGATGATTCAGAGGTCAAGAGCACTGGCTGTTCTTCCAGAGGTCCAAAGTTTAATTCCTAGCAATCACATGGTGACTTACAACTATCTATAATGAGATCTGGTGCCTATAGGCATATGTGGAGACAGAATATCATATATGTAATAAATAAATCTTAAAAAAAAGATGCGCTCCATCACTGCCTGGTTTAATTATATTATTATTACTGTGTATGTCTACATATTTTTTTTCTTTTTTTTTTGGTGGTGAGAAGCTGTTTATTTTTGCTCAAACAGAGAGAATTGATGATTATCCATTAGTAACATCAGTGAACAATTAGATTTAATGAAGTAGGTGAGGATGAATAGGGGTTCATACAGAGGTGAAGAGCCAAGATTAGAAAACAGCTAACCTTTTTCTTTTTATCTAGAAAAACTAACTAATGACTTCTGATAGCACACATTTGAAAAATAGAGGAATAGTGAGATTTTTCTCTTCTTTTTTTTAATTTAGAAAAGTTTATTAATTTATAAAAGTTTCCATTTCCGCCCCTCCTCCCAACACCCTCCCACTCTCCCTACTCCCTCTCCTCCTCCCTCTCCATCCCTAAGAGCAGTCAGGGTTTCCTGCTCTGTGGGAAGTTCATGTTCCTCCCCCCTCTCTCCAGGTCCAGGAAGGTGAGCATCCAAACAGACTGGATCCCAAAAATCCAGTATATGCAGAGGAAACAAGTCCCAGTGTCATTGTCAGTGTCTTCTCAGAAAGACCCCATGCCATCCACATTCAGAGAATCTGGTTGGATCACGTGCTCGTTCAGTCCCAGTCAACTGGCCTTGGTGAACTCTCATTAGATCAGTCCCCTTGTATCAGTGGGTGATCGCATCCCTCGCGGTCCTGATTTCCTTTTTCATGTTCTTCCTCCTTCTGCTCCTCATTTGGACCTTGGGGGGCTCAGTCCGGTGCTCCAATGTGGGTCTCCGTCTGTATCGCCATCCATCGTCGGATGAAGGTTTCCTCTGGTCTTACCTTCTCTGCTCACGTTCTCTTTCCTTCTGCTTCTCGTTTGGACCTAGGGAGTTAAGTCCAGTGTTCCAATGTGTGTCTCTGTCTCTATCTCCATCCATCGCCAGATGAAGGTTCTATGGTGATATGCAAAATATTCATCAGTATGGTTATGGGCCAAGGCCGGTTCAGGCACCCTCTCCTCTGTCCAGAGAACAATCTGGGGATCTCTCCTTGGACCTGGGATCCCCTGTATAATCAAGTCTCTTATAAACCCTAAAATGACTCCCTTAGTTGAGATATATACTTCCCTGCTCCCATATCCATCCTTCCTCCCTCCCCCATCCCAATCCCCCAAGCTTTCCCCATTCCTCCCCTATCTGTTCTCTCAACCCTCTCCCCTTCCAACAACCCTCCCACCCCACCATGCACCATGCACCCAAGGTTGCCTGACACTCTTGTCTACTTCCAATCTCCAGGAGGATAACTACATGATTTTCTTCAGGTTCACCTTCTTATTTAGCTTCTCTAGGATCACGAATAATAGGCTCAAAGACCTTTAATTATGGCTACAATCCACTTATGAGTGAGTACATACCATATTCCTCTTTTTGGGTCTGGGTTACCTCACTCAGTAAAGCGTTTCCTATGTCCACCATTTGCATGCAAAATTCAAGATGTCATTGTTTTTTTACCGTTGAGTAAAGCTCTAATGTATATATGTTCCACACCTTCTTTAACCATTCTTCTATTGAGGGGCACCTAGGTTGTTTTCCATGTTCTGGCTATTACAAATAGTGCTGCTATGAACATAGTTGAACAAATGCTTTTGTGGTATGATAGGGCATCTCTTGGGTATATTCCCAAGAGTGGAATTGCTGGGTCTTGAGGGAGGTTGACTCCCAGTTTCCTGAGAAACCGCCATACTGATTTCCACAGTGGCTGCACAAGTTTGCATTCCCACCAACAATGGATGAGAGTTCCCCTCACTCCACATCTTCTCCAGCATAGGCTATCATTGGTGTTTTTGACTTTAGCTAATCTGACTGGTGTAAAATGGTATCTCATAGTTGTTTTGATTTGCATTTCCCTGATTGCTAAGGATATTGAGCATGACCTTAAGTATCTTTTGGCCATTCGAAGTTCTTCTGTTGAGAATTCTCTGTTCAGATCCGCACCCCATTTTTTAATTGGGTTAATTAGAGTTTTAGTGTCTAGTTTCTTGAGTTCTTTGTATATTTTGGAGATCAGGCCTTTGTCTGATGAGGGGTCGGTGAAGATCTCCCAGTCAGAAGGTAGCCTTTTTGTCTTACTGACGGTATCCTTTGCTTTACAGAAGCTTCTCAGTTTCAGGAGGTCCCATTTATTCATTGATTCTCTTATTGTCTGTGCTACTGGGGTTCTACCTAGGAAGTGGTCTCCTGTGCCTATGTCTTGTAGACTACTTCCCACTTTCTCTTCTATCTGGTTCAAAGTGGTCAGATTAATGTTGAGGTCTTTAATCCATTTGGACTTGAGTTTTGTGCATGGTGATAGATATGGATCTACTTTCATTCTTCTACAGGTTGACATCCAGTTATGCCAGTACCATTTGTTAAAGATGCTTTCCTTCTTCCATTGCATACCTTTAGCTCCCTTGTCGAAAATCAAGTGTTCATAGGTATGTGGGTTAATATCTGGGTCTTCTATTCGATTCCATAGGTTGACTTCTCTGTTCTTATGCCAGTACCAAGCTATTTTCAATAGTATAGCTCTGTAATAGAGTTTGAAGTCAGGGATGGTTATACCTCCAGAAGTTCCTTTATTGTATAAGATTGTTTTGGCTGTCCTGGGTTTTTTGTTTTTCCATATAAAATTATTATTCTCTCAAGGTCTGTGAAGAAGTTTGATGGAATTTTGATGGGGATTGCATTGAATCTATAGAGAAATCTGGAGAGAAACACAAGGAGAAGCATTCTATAGTGGTATACACATGGTGTGCGCTGTGTGTCCCAGGAAGGTTTACAGAGAAGAGTGCGATGGGAAGGGAGGTGAATGAATGACCTTGTTTGAGTGTAGTTGTAGGAGAGGGAATTTTTTGGCACGCACAGTGTCGGTGTTTGGGATTTTGGCACATCTCTGAAAGAGAAGATAGTAATGCTAGTTCAGTAATGTTCTAAGGTCCTCAGTGATTTCAGGCTCTAGACAGAGCTCTGAACTCCTCTGCTGCAGCCCACGTGCCGTATACATAGTACAGTTCATTTACTGTGTATACTGAATATAGGAAGACACTTCAGTAAAGTCCACTGTGTACAGAAGATATGTATTTAACATACAACAGCAGTTTATTTTTCAAAGAAATAATGATGACTTTGATATTTTTCTTTTTTGTTGCTAAGAGTTGAACTTGGTGCCTCACACATGGCCCGTGCGCTCTGCTGTTGAGCTGTATTTCGAGCCTACTTTTTATCTTCTTTCTGTTTTTAAATATGTATTTACTTTCATTTTGTTTGAGTGTTTGCCATGTGTGCCTGTCAAGTGTGTGTGTACCAGTTGAATGTGTATGTGCACCTGTCATGTGTGCAGTGTTTGTGGAGGTCAGACCCTGTGGGGCTGGAGCTAGAGATGGCTGTGAGCTGCTTGTGGTTCCTGGGAATTGAACCTGGGCCCTTGCCAGAGTAGCCACTGCTCTCAACCTCAGTCATCTCGCCACTTCCTCCATTATTGTTTTGAAGTCAGAGTTTTTCTGTGTAGCCCTGGCTGTCCTGGAACTCTGTCTGTATATCAGACTGACCTTTAACTTGCAGAGTTCTGCCTACCTGTGCTTCCTGAGTGCTGGGATTAAAGACGTATGCAAATGAAAATTGTGGACAGTATGGGAAAGTTATACCTGCGAGTGGTGTTATATTTGGGATGGCAGTAAGAGTGTTCAGAGATACGAAGACATCATAGGTAAGTGGGAGAAGAAGACTCTAAGTTGGGCAGTGGTGGCACATACCTTTATTTCCAGCACTGGGGATGGGGGTGGACAGAGGCAGGCAGATCTCTGATTTTGAGGCCAGTCTGGTCTACAGAGCAAGTTCTGACACAGCCAGGACTATCCAGAGAAACCCTGTCTCAGAAAGCTTCCCCATCTCTTTCCCCCTCCAAGAAGAAAAACACTACTTCCAAGCTTCGTGCATGCTTATCATGTTTAATTAGTCTTATGTAAGTAGAACTCTAGTATTGAAGCTAGCTTTTTCTAAGTGAACTTTTCCTACAACTTACTGTTGTCTTGGTGCGGGAAAATTGTCTGTATTCTGTCACTCAATCATATTTTAATAAAATGCTGATTGGCCAGGCAGGTAGTATAGGCGGGAAAACCAGACAGGAAGTAGAGGTGATGCAATGAGAACAGAATTCTGGGAAGCAGGGAGGTTCCTCTGCCATTCCTGTGCAGACCACCGAAGAGACAACATATAACCTGCCCAGCTGAAAAAGGTACTGAGCCATGTGGCTAAGATAGATAAGGATAATGGGGTAACATATGTTATAAAAACCAATAAGTAGCCTGACCTAATGAGCCAATCAGTTTATAATCTTATGGAGTCCTGTCTATGATTTCTCTTTGGGATTTGCCGGTTATGGGGTACCGGGCAGGACAGAAACCCCAACAGCCCGGCCCTCATGTTACATTGTCTCACTGGGTGAGAAGTTTGTGTAGAAAAATAGTAAGTTCAGATTGATTTTAATTGAAGTTCAAGTAAGGATTTCCAATGTGAAGATAAATTTTAGTATTGTTTTTCTTGATAACTTCATTAATAGTTATTAGTGATGTGATGTACATATTTTAGTTTTCCAAATTGTACAAAATGGAACACATCCATCTGCCAGATTTCATTCCTTTGAGAACCCTTGGGGTTACTTTCTGCAGTTAGTGGTGTTTAGTTGTATAAAGAACAAGCAAGTAGGACATTTAAATTACATATTCTCTCATCTCATCATTCTATTTTCAAACTGCCTAGCATATCATCATACAGAGATCCAAATCCCTCTTTTCGAATGGTTTTTACCATTCCTTAATGTGGGGAAACTCTCTTTAACCGCTGCCTGGCTTGGACGGCTGACCAGTGTGGCTGTTTTACATTCTGTTCTTCAGTCAAACTTTTTAAATTAAAATACAAATAAATCATCATTACACATACCTTTCAAAATAGCCACGAACAACATAAAATGTCTTGGGGTAATTCTAACCAAACAAGTGAAAGACCTGTATGATGAGAACTTTAAATCTTTGAAGAAAGAATTTAAAGAAGATATTGAAAAATGGAAAGATCTTCAATGTTCCTGAATATGTAGGATTAAAATCATACAACTGGCAATCCTACCAAAAGCAATTTACAGATTCAATGCAATACCAACCAATTCCCAGCATAATTCTTCATAGACCTCAAGAGAACAATAGTAAATTTTATATGGAAAAGTAAAAAACCTAGGATAGCCAAAATAAAAACAATCTTCTCCAATAAAGAAACTTCTGGAAGCATCACAATCCCTGACATCAAGCTCTATTACAGAGCTACGGTAATGAAAACATTTTGATTCTGACGTAAAAACAGACGGTTGGACCAATGGAGTTGAACTGAAGACCCTGATATTAACCCATAGTCCTATGAACACCTGATTTTTGACAAAGAAACTAAAAAAGAAATTATCTTCATCAAATTATGCTGGTATAATGGAATATCAGCATGTAGAAGATTGCAAATGGATCCATATCTATTGCCATACACAAAACTCATGTCTAAATGGATCAAAGGCCTCAACATAAATCCAACCACACTGAACCTCGTATAAGAGAAAGTGGGAAGTACCCTTGAAAGCATGGACACGGGAGACCACTTTCTAAATATAACACCAGTAGCACAGAAACTGAGGACAACAGTAAAGAAATGGGGCCTCATGAAACTGAGAATCTTCTGTAAAGCAAAGGACATGGTCAACAACACAAAACGGCAGCCTACAGAATGGGAAAAGATCTTCACTAACTCCATATTGGACAGATTGCTGATCTCCCAAATATATAAAGAACTCAAGAAATTAGACATCAAAACACTGAATAAACTAATTAAAAAAATAAGGTACAGATCTAAAGAGTGAATTCTCAACAGAAGAATCTTAAATGGCCAGAAGACACTTAAGGACATGCTAAGCATCTTTAGCCATCAGAGAAATGCAAAGCAAAACAACTCTGAGAAACCATCTTATACCTGTCAGAATTGCTAAGATAAAAAACGCTGATGACTGCTTATGTTGGAGGGGATGTGGAGTAAGGAAAATGCTACTCCTTTTGCTGGTGGGAATGCAAATTTGTACAGTTGTTGTGGAAATCAGCATATTGTTTTCTTAGGAAATTAGGAATCACAATACCAGCAATACCATTTTTGGGCATATGCCTAAAGGAAGCACACTCACTGCACAATACATTTGCTCAACTATGTTCCTAGCAGCATTATCTGTAGCAGCCAGAACCTGGAAACAACCTAGATGTCCCTCAACTGAAGAATGGATAAAGAAAATGTGATACATTTCCACAATGATATACTACTCAGTGGTTTAAAAAAAAGAAAAAGAAAAAAATGACATCTTGAAATTTGCAGGCTGAAGTAGCATTTCATTTGTTTTTTAATAAATAAGATTGCTTGAAGATCAGAAAAGTAAAACAGCCACACTGGCCAGTCCTACAGGCATCAATGACACACACCTTTAATCCCAGTAGCCACACTAGCTTGCCATAGAAACCAGGCGATTGTTTACTCCCAGAACTAGAGAGGATTATAATACAGAAGGAGACAATCTCAGTCTCCTTCTCAGAGACAGTCTCATCTGAGGTTTCCTGGAAGCAGGTCGCCGTTTCGAACTGAGGTAGAGGTAAGAGTCAGTGGCTGGGTGTTTTGCTTTTCTGACCTTCCAGTTGAACCCTAATTTCTGTCACTGGATTTTTATTAATTGTGCTTCAGCAGGCAAATGGACGGACCTCAAAAAATCATCCTGAGTGAGGTAACCCAGACTCAGAAAGACAAATATAGTATGGCCTCACTCGTAAGTTGCTATCAAACATAAAACAAAGGATAACCAACCCAGAGGGGTCCACAACCCAGAGAAGTTAGACCCCTCATCCAGAAACAGTTGGTAGCAGATGCAGAAATCTACAGCTAACCCCTGAACTGAGCTCCCGGAATACAATCAAAGAGAGGGAGGCATGTCCTGACACTCACTCTGTAGACCAAGATGGCCTCAAACTCAGAGATCCACCTGCCTCTGTCTCCCAAGTGAGTGCTGGGTTTAAAGATCCTTTCATTACCACTGATTCTGCCCAACTATGTCTTACTTTTTGAATGTACATGAGGTTCTACTTATGAAGAAATGATTAGCAACAAATTAAAATTCCCAATTGAATATACTCTTTAAATGCAAGGGCAAAGGTCTCTAGAGTTTGTCGAGTGTCTCCTGTGCTGCGAGCTTTACGTGAACATTGATGTGAAAGGGTATTCTATCTATTGTTACTTTCATTGGTTAATAAAGAGACTGCCTTGGCCCTCTGATAGGACAGAAAATTAGGTAGGCGGAGTAAACAGAACAGAATGCTGGGAAGTGAACAGTGAGGCAGACGCCATGGAGCCAGCCACCAGGTCAGACATGCTGAATCTTTTCCGGTAAGCACCTCGCGGTGCTACACAGATTATTACAAACGGGTTAATCAAGATGTGAGAGTTAGCCAGTAACTAACTCTCTACAGATAATGGGCCAGGCAGTGTTTAAATGAATACAGTTTGTGTGTTGTTATTTCTGGGGCTAAGCTAGCCGTGCAGGAGCCGGGCAGGATGAAAAGCAGGCCTGCCCGCAGCTCCTCACTACAGAACATTACTTTGACAGTAGAAGTAAGAGAATGCGTGCTATTTAGTGCTATTTACTGTTTGCAGTCATAAGTGCTGCAAAGTTCTCATGTTTGTAAATACATAGGCAAAAGTTCCAGCCCAGATCTTTATTGTTTTGTTTGCTGTCTTCTCAAATTAATGGTTTCCATTCAGATGAGCACTAATGTAAATTTAAATAAGTTAAAGTCATTAGGACAGTGTCTCTTAGCCTGTGGGTCGTGACCCTTTGGAGGAGGTTGAGTGACGCTATCACAAGAGTCACCTCAGACGATCAGAAAACAAATATTTACATTACAGTTCATAACAGTAGCAAAATTACAGTCATGATGTAGCAGTGGAAATAATTTTACAGTTGAGGTCTCCACAATATAAGGAACTGTATAAGGGTCGCAGCGTGAGGAGGGTTGAGAACCACTGTGCTAGGTAATGGCATCTCATCTCACCCAGGGCTGAAGGCTCCCGAGACAGAGAACATTTCGGTTTTTGTCAGGATCTTAGGGGTTGAACCTAGACTGTGGCACGTGCTAGGCGAGCCTCTTTCCTACAGTTTCACTTCCTGCTTGGGGTTTGTCTTTTAAAGCCAGAACAGGCCTGAGGAAAGCCGATGGCGGACCACCCTAGCTTGTTTATGCCTGTACTGGTGGGTGATAGGAAGATTTGTGTGTACGATGTGCCCAGAGAGCCCAAGAAGTGTTGAATAAGATCCCTTTCTAACGTCTTGAAGAAAGAATGATGCTCATGGCACATGCTTTGGGGTGGAGGTGGCTGAAGGAAGGGCCTTTTGTCATGAAAGTTTAAAAATGTAGCCAGAAGTCCCTTTTAATTCACCTCTTCTTCGGGGTGGGGGGGCGCACAGCTGTTTTAAGTTCAGTTTTATCACACTGAGCAGTCCTGGGTTTTCAGGTCATTCCTGACCAGACACAGTGTCCAGGGAGAGGTGGGAGCACAGCTGTGAAGTACCCCGCAGCTGTTTGTTTATTTTAAGAGTTTTTATTTGAATTATTTCTTACACCACACACACCTTGTAAAGATTTTAGTTTTATAAGCAATGTCTGTCTGTTTAACACTCTGAAGGAAAACAGAACAGAAATGAAAAGGCCCGGTATTACCCTCTTATATGTTGTTTGTTCCATGGATTATTTGTTTGAAGTGTGTGTTCCAGGCTTGCTCTTCTTTCCGTGTGTGTGCATTTGCACATACGCACTTTTCCAGAATAAAATAAATGACCCCGTGGCTTTGCTGCCTGCTTCTGTCATCTGGCACTACACCACTGGCATGTTTTTCTTCATCCGAGAGAGAGAGAGAGAGAGAGAGAGAGAGAGAGAGAGAGAGAGAGAGAGAGCTGACTGTTCAGTAGACGTCTGATGTCCTGTGATCCCATACCTGGGCAGGGGAGGACTGACTGCGAGGATGGACTGTGGATTGACATTGAGGGAAATACATATTCAATTTATAAAACCTCGTTCTTTATTATTTTTGTTCCTTACTAGATTCCTAGACTCTGTTTTCTTACCCACTTTATATTTCTTCTCAGGAATTAAAGAGTCTTGCAACTAAAGAGCCACACCCCCTCAGTGTTCCTGCTACTAAAGAAGGCGTGCTGGATGCTGTCATGGTTTGGTTTGTTCTCCAGCTGGATGACGAATACAGTCTGTCCACAAGTCCTGGGGAGGAAACCTGCTGGGAACAGGCTGTTTATCCAGTACAGGGCCTTGCAGGTAAGTATTATCTCTTTAAAACTCACTTATATGTGGCTTTTAGACATAAAGCAAAGAAAACCAGCCTACAATTCACAATCCCAGAGAACCTAGACAACGATGAAGACCCTAAGAGAGACATACATGGATCTAATCTACATGGGAAGTAGAGAAAGACAAGATCTCCTGAGTAAATCTCCTGAGCATGGGGACCATGGGAGAGGACTGAAGGGAAGGGAAGACACAGGGAACACAATTGGGGGCAGGTGGAGAAACAGCTCAGCAGTTAAGAGCACTGACTGCTTTTCCAGAGGACCCGAGTTCAATTCTGGGCACCCACTGGCAGCTCAGAACCATCTATACCCATAGTCCCATTGGATCCGAAAGCCTCTTCTGATATGCAGACAAACCATCCATGTACATTTTAAAAGTGCATAAATAAATCTTAAAAATGAACTCAAACTTCTTCCCATGGAACCAATCAAACAAACAATTTTTTTGTTCACTCTAAGTAATTGAGTCAGTGACCGAAAAGAAAAACAGAATCACTTTGGAGATGAAGTTTTCAGCAAAAGAGTGTTGCTTCAGTATTTCAGAATTTCCACATTCTTTGTCCCAAAGTCAATTTGAGAACTATGTGTTGTTAAGAAGAGAGACTGAAGCCAGCTGTGGTAGTGCATGCTGTTGATCACTGGACTGTGGAGGCACTAAGAGCAGGCACACCTCTGGGAATCCAAGGCCTGTCTGGTCTGTGTAGTGAGTGTGGGCCAACCTTGGCTGCACACTGAGCCCCATTCTCAAGAACTAAAAGGAGAGATTCAGTCATTGCCTTGGGAAGTGGGAGAGAGGGGCTGAGAGTTCCTGGCGATGGGGTTGAGAGTGCATATTGTCAAGATGCATTGTTTATGTCTATGAAATTGCCAAAAGAGTAAATAGAAGCTATTCTATTAAAAAGCAAAAACTACTGTTCAGTGCCATACACCTTTGATCCCAGCACTCCAGAGGCAGTTCAGGGCCGGCCAGCTTTACATAGTGAGACTCTGTCTCTAAATAAAGATTTAAAGTTACTCTATTGCATGCTCCTTAGCTGTAATTCTCATTAATCATTTTATAATTTCAAGTGGTACTTATCAGTAGATGAAAGAAATGTTGCTTTAAAATTAAAAAAAAAAAAGCCAGGTGGTGGTGGCACATGCCTTTAATCCCAGCACTCTAGGATTAAAGCATGCGAATCTCTGTCAATTAGTGGCCAGCCAGGTCTACAAGAGCTAGTTCTAGGACAGGCACCAAAGCAACACAGAGAAACCCTGTCTCAAAACTCCCCTCTAAAACAAAACAACAAGAAAACAGAAATGAACCACTTCATGAATTTGCCTGTCGACCTTGCTCAGAAACCATGCTAGTGTTTGAGTTTTAGTATAAGTGCTTCTCACATGCGCACTGTCCTGTGCTTCTTCTTCCTTCTTCTTATTCTCCTATTTCCTTTTCCCTTTTCTTTTCTTCTTCCAAAAATGACCTAGAAAAGTATAAAGTGTGGGAGTACTGCACCCGTAGAGACCCTGATAACATTTGCGGAGCCCAGGTCATAAGAATGTATGGAGCGGGGCTCAGTGGATAAAGGTGCTTGCTGCCAGCCCTCATGACTTGAGTTTGATTTCTGGAGCTCATATAGTGGAGAAGAGAACTGACTCTCCCAAGTTGTCCTCTGACCACACACATGCCGGGGCGTGTGCACATGCCTTCAGTGAACAGATGTAGGAGCTAAAGTGCATACAGTTCTAGAAGTACAAATCTTACAGTTCTAAGAGAATGTGGGGATCTGTAAACTTCCCTTGGGAAAGGTTATATTAAAGACATTATCTATCTAGGAAAAAAATATAGCAGTTTGGTGGGTTTCTGTGTTTCCAACAGTAAGATATGTGGAAAAGTATGCATTTATAGGAAGTCCATGTCTGTGGTCTCTTTATCAGGGATCTGATTCGCCAAAGCAACTGTGGAATCTGTAGTCTGAAGATTCAGGTTCAGGTCTTGGCTCTCTTGTTGAATGACTTGCCAACAAAGATGTTAGAACTATTACTGGGTTCTAGCTGAAAATAGGACAGTGCTGTCTACCCTAGAGGGTTGTGGGAATGGTAAGATATAAATAAAAAAGCTTGGCTCTAAGAAAGTTACATTTGAAATCTATATTTGTTTATTTTTATTTTCTTAGATAATTTAAATATCCCTTGAAGAATCTTCAGGGAAAAGCCATTTTAAATGCTTAAACATAAAAATAACAACTTTTTGTTTTTGTTTTTTTTTTCCCTGTTAAAACTTTTGTTTCTGTGATGTATAGATGTTTTTGGGGGCGTGCACTTGTCATTGCATGCATGTGGTCAGAGGACAACCATTTCCTTCTACCTTTAAGGATTTCTAGGCACTGAATTCTAGTAGTTAGGGCTATGAAGCAGATTTTTTGGGCTCAAGCAACCTTTTTGCCTCAGCTCCCTGATGTCTGGTCCTGTCGGCGTGTACTGCCATTTCTGGGACAGATTGTATTTTTATCTGGCTCTATGGCTGAAGGACAGTTATCCATGACGGCTTAGAAATGGACCCTGTGAAACCTCAGAAAGGAGCAGAGGATAGTCCTTTCTGCAGGACTTAGCTTTCCCTTAAACCGTGATCTTCCTAAACATGTAAATTCCCAAATGCTTGAGGACTGTTAGATGCCATTGTGTTGAATACTTTCAATCTTTTGGAAATCACCTTTAGAGAAAAGACTGCCTATTTAAGCTAAAAGGAGGCTTGATATTGATCCTTGAATTTCATCTACCTTTGCTTATAGACAAAGCCTCTTTCTATCCCCACATCTTCCTCAGTTTGGCAGTACATCTTCTGATCTTAGAAAATAAACAAAACTGTAAGAAGCTGGGCTTTGTAGTACACATCTGCAATTCCAAATCTTAGGAGGTAGAGGGAGGAGAACAAGGAGTTCCCGGTCAACTTTAGTCACAGGCCAAGTTTAAGGTGCAGCTCAGTTGTAGCAAGAGACCCTAGCACTTTGGAGATGCCAATATCATGGGACAACTGCCAATAACAACAGCAGCCGTGGAATGGACCTGTTCAGAGCTTAAGGTGACAAGGGGACAATTTTGTTTTATGTCAGCTTGACACAAGCTAAAGTATCTGAGACAAGGGAGTCTCAATTAAGAAAATGCCTCCATGAAATGGGGCTGTAGGTGAGCCTGTAGGGCATTTTCATAATTAGCAATTGTTGGGTGAGGGCCCATTCTATTGTGGGTGGAACTACTCCTGGACTGGAGGTCCAGGGTTCTATAAGAAAGGAAATTGAGCAAGCCATGAGGAGCAAGCCAGTAAGCAGCACCCCTCCATGGCCTCTGTGTCAGCTCCTGCTTCTGACTTCCTTTAATGATGGGCTATAATGTGGAAGTATAAGCCAGAAAAACTCTTTCCTCCCCAGCTTGATTTTGGTCATGGTGTTTATTATAGCAATAGAACTAACTGTGACAATCAGTTACATATATTTTTTTTTCCTTTCTTACTAATGACGACTACTGGATAAATCCCGGGGACTGTGTGACAATGGAAGCATCTTGTCAAAATTGTTACCTAAGAATCCAGAGTATCAATTTCATGCATTTGGAACATGAAATGGAAGTTATAAAGCATTTTACCAAGAGTGAAGACTTGCTGTCTCTAGGAAATGAGGCTGAGCTCTGTAGTGCTCTGGCTAACTTTCAGACCAGTAGAGCAGATGCTCTGGAGCAGCCCTGTGTGTTAGAACCTGCAGAGGTTGCTTTGCTCAATAACATTCCATATCCTGAAGGCTTTAGGATGGCCATGAGGAAGGTGTTGTCTTCGCTGGCCCCAGAGAAACTGTGTCAGCCTATGGATCCTCAGTGTCAGGACTCTGAGATGAACTCTGGAAGTGGACAGAGTGCACCGAGCACCTCTGACCCTCTCTATGTGTTGGATGTGTCCGAAGGCTTCTCTCTTTTGCCTGTGATTGCTGGAACACTTGGTGAGGTTAAGCCCTACAGTTCTGTGTAGAAAGACCAGCATTGTGTTGCTTTGGACCTTACATCTGAAGCCAATCACTTCCCTAAGGCTGAGTTTTGGCTGAGACATATAGAAGATGAAGCTGTTGTGTTACAAAGGCCCAAATCAGATAAATCGTGGAGCATAATTATATTGGATGTCATTGAGCCATCTGGGCTCATTCAGCAGGAAATAATGGAAAAAGCTGCAATATCCAGGTAAAACAAAAACCATAAAATTGAATGGGGGATTTTGGGTTCAAAATGCACTTTCTTTTTTGAGTTTCGTAGGCGATGGGGTGAGATGAATGTCTTACTGTTTAACCATTCCTGACATTGGAGTTTGTTCTGCTGAGGGCCTCTGACAGGTCTGTGATAGAGGCTAGTTGCCTGGTTAGATTTTCCTTTCCTGAAATGGAGTTAGTCACCAGTGACTAACTGAATCTTCATAAAATCTCTGAATGGAAAGTTTACAGGCTTTCCAGAGGGGTAAACACATCAAATGTGGGGGAATAGTGGGCCTCAGGAGTGTCCCTCTCCCATAAAGGGCTATTTCTTCCTCTAACGCAACTTTTGCTTGGCATTCATGGTGCTACCTAGGCAGAGAGCCCACACTCTGAGCAGTTTGTTCCCCAGCAGACACCAGTTGGGTTTCTTTAATTCAGTTCAGTCTGGTCCTGCTGTCTGGAGGTAGGCAGAACCTACAGGACAGCCACAGCTTCAAAAGTCAGATGCACCGATGAACATGGTAGGTTGTCACCTGTGCTTCTACACCACCAGGCACAAATTAAAGTCCCCTTGGTTTATAAAACCCTCTTCAGATTTGGCTGAATTTGCTATCGCAGCTCACAGGACTTAGGGAAATGCTTGGCTTGGGTGAACCTATTTATTATATATGCGGAGCCAACAGGAGAGCTGCAGAGGGTGCAGAGTCTCCATGGTCTTCCCCCGACATGCTGACCAGGAACCTTCAGGTGCTGAGCTGCACAGGTCTCAGTGCTGTCTCTTCGGGAATTTGTGGGGCATCACTGGGTATTAGCGATAATTTAACCTGGCAGGGAAGTAAGACAGCAAGTTACTCTAGTCATTCCTAATTCTTTCTGGAGGACAAACCCAAGACTCCTGGAGTCCCTAGCACCTGGCATGGCCTTGGTATACACAAGAGTTCTTATTAATTTTTATTTCATTGACTTTGACAAGATGCCTATGTTTTAGGAGTTTTGTGCCAAAAAACAAACAAAAGGATCAACAACAAATACAAGATAAAGTGGAGTATTAGAGAAAGTCACCATTGCCCTATGTATGTCTTCTGTTTGGCTGTTCTTGAATGAGTTTGTCTTTGAAATGTTTTTAGATGTATTTATTTTAAGTGTATTTTGTCTACATGTACGTATATGTACCACATGTGTGCCTGGTGCCTGGAGAGATCAGAAGAGAATGTTGGATCCCTGGAGCTAGAGTTACAGATGGTTGTGAACGACCGTATGGGTGCTGGGAACCCAACTTGGGTCCTCTGCAAGAGCAACAAATGCTCCTAACAGCTGAGCTATCTCTCTAGCTTCTATTTCTGAGTTTAACCTTTGTAGCGTACCAGTGCATAGTGGTATTATGTTTTTCTTAGTTCTGTGAGGCATATTAGCAAGTTATCAGACACTTCCCTTAAAGAGGGAGTTGTGTGAACTCCACATGTCTATCAGTGACAGTGCACTGGACATCTGGGGTTAGGATTGGCATCTGAAGTGAGGCAGTTCTGTGGGACTGAACCCTAGAGAATGTTAGAGTGGACTAGCATCCACTGACAGAGAATTAATTAACTGGCTCTTTTTTTTGAAAAACTTGCCTTCCACTTTAGTGTGAGAATTTTAATAAATAAGGGAAAGCATTTATTAAGGTAAAAGTCAAGTTTATGGGCTGAAGGTATGGTTCAGTGTTGATAAGTTTGCTCTGGTATCCCCAGTACTACAAAGAGAAACCTAATAGAATGTCAGTGCCTGCTAAATGATTCATTTAGTAACAGGTAAATAACAAGTTAGTATGCACTGTTATTATTCTTAGAACTTTTCTTGAGTTTCAGGGTTTGGAAAGTTAAAGTAAATGGGCAGAAAATTAGCAAGTAAACAGGCTAATCTCACAACAGCTCACAAGCTAATAGGAATGGTTTTGTTGAGCGCTTTTAAGTCACTAATTTGAGATGTCACTAATTGAGATTGACTTTCCCTCACACCCACACAAGTCATTAGGAACAGTGTGGGAGAGCATAGGGTCAGCAAGTCACAGGCATCAGACAGATAAGTCATGACCTTGGACTAAGCTAATCCCTTTACTCGCCTCAGCACATTCTCACCTGAGCTTAGGGCAAGTCCTGTGTACATTAGTGCTCCACTCATTCCTGCTCTCCTGTGTGTCATTGTTGACTGTCCTCATTTGCTCCTCCTCACTTTGTTAAGGTAGGGTCGCTAAACACAGGGCTTGCTTCTTTGGTAGGTTTGGTCTTGAACTTGCACTGAGAATCAGTCTCTACCCCTGCAGTGCTAGGATCACAGCAGGCACCACTTTACCTGGATGCTATGGATCTGAGCTCTGGTCCTCACACTTGGAGTGCAGGTGCCTTGTCCACTGAGTTGTCTCCCCAGCTCCCAAGTCTTAATGATCTATTTAGGGAAACTATATAGCAAAAATGGAAACACTTATGCACATTATCTTTTTAGATATGTACAAACTGGCCAGATGGTAGGCTGTAATTTTTTTAAGTAGATCCTTACATCTTTAACTTGAGTGTAAAATTTACGATGACAGATACTTGAGGTGATCAGTGCCCACCTCTTTGTAGTCCTTGCTCTGGAAGTTCAAGTAGAAGACATCCCAGAGGACTCAGTAAAAACTAGGTTCCATATTTGAAAATGCGACAGATGAGGAACAGTCTCACTGTCTTAAGCACTACCTTGTATTCTGTTTCTGCTTCCTCCTATGGCTCAGGTCTGAGAAATAAGACTTCACAGTAGTTCACAGGACCTGAAGCTGCCTTGCTCCGGGAGCACCCGGCACCTCACACGTGAGGGTGCCAGCTTCCCACCTGTCACTGTTTGCTCCTAGTTCTCTGTCCAGGGCCAGCCTACTTCAGAAGCTACTTTTTAATAACCATGCCCAGTATTGATAATGCCATTTTTGTGGGACTACAGGGAGAATGAAGGTGAACAAGAGTGTGATTGCATTAAGTGCAGTTGCATGAGCAAGGGTCTTGTTAACCTTTATCTTGGCTTTCCTTTCTAGAATATTTCAGTTTACGTATATGTTTGCATTTGGAGAGTTTAGTCCTATAGAGTGACCACTTCAGAGACGTCACAGAATAGTTCAGAGAGCTTGCAGTATACTCTGTGCCCTCACGTACTGAGCTATTTGTAGTGTTATATTGTGAGACTGTCCTTTTTCCCAGTTAGACATTTACCTTGCCTGAAATGCTTGGGACCATCAGTGTTGCAGCTGCTTACACGTAATGATAGCTTGTGGAGAAAAGTTGAGTCTACACATAAAATTTATTCATGTTTCCTATTCATCTTACACACAGTTGTAGAGCAGCCAGAACTGTTTTTAGTGCACTTGTGTTTTGATGGTAGCCTAGTCATGAGGTCATACATAAAACTCTCCTTATATTATAGTGTAGGAGTGATCAAAAAGCACTGGAATTTATTCATTCATTCATTCGTTTGTTTGTTTGTTTATTTATTTATTTGTTTTCAAGACAGGATTTCCCTGTGTATCCCTGGCTTTCCTGGAACTCACAGCCTGTCTGTAGACTAGGCTGATCTCAAACTCAAGAGTTCTGCCTGCCTCTGCCTCCCAAGTGCTAGGATTAAAGGTGTGCCCCACCACTCCCCGGCTAAAAGTGCTGGTTTGGGAGCACTTTGATTTCCACACTGAATGGTTCCCCATTAATGATTATGGCCTGTAACTAAGGACTTGCCTTAGTCTGTCCAAATTTGACTTCTTGAGCAATTATTTCTGATGGTTTAAATTTTGAATGACTAATCAATAATGACAAAGTCCACTAGACTATATATCATCTACACTTCACTAACTTATGATTCTTGTTATCTATAAAATGTATGGAATTAAAAGGCCTTATAGTTATCTACCTTTCCTCAGATGTTTATTGCAGTCTGGAGGCAAGATCTTCCCCCAGTACGTCTTGATGCTCGGGATGCTCGTGGAGTCGCAGACACTGGTAGAAGAGAGCGCTGTTCAAGGAGCAGAACACACTCTTGGGTTAAACATAGCACCTTTTATTAACCAGTTCCAGGTAAGCGTGTGGAGAACCGTTCAGCCAAGACCCTGCTGCCTCCTATTATCATTGTCTCTCCTTTGAATTTTTCTTAGTCAGTGGGCCTAGCTGGATAGAAAGAGGCAGTTTCCTGGAGTAAAGGAACATGTCACCCACGAAAGCCAACCTGAGAGGCAGAATAAGCAAGGATTTTTGTCAAGAATACTGACTAAAGTTTACAGATTGTCCTCTGAATCACCTATCACAAGATAGAGATGACTAAGCTATTTCTGTGCATGGTCCCAAAATGCTATCATCCATCTTTCTATTATGATAAAAAAAGAATTATTTACTTATTTTAGTGTATAAGTGTTTGTATGCAGGTGTGTCTTGTGTGTGCATTGCTCATGGAGTCTAGAAGAGGAGATGAGATCTCTGGGAACGAGAACCACCACGTGGGTGCTGGGTGCTGAGAGCTGAGCGCAGGGAATCTGCCAGAGTAGTGTGTGCTCCCAACTGCTGGGTTCTCTCCACCCCATCTTCCTGTTTTATCCCCACTTGCTCTGACTCTTCAATTCTACCAGTCACCGTACACTGGGCCTGCTGCCTTTTCACTGCGCTCCCAGCTATGGCCACTCTTTCCTGAACAGCTTAGGTGGTGTGGGAGAATTATCTGTATTCTGTCAATCATATTTTAATAAAACGCTGATTGGCCAGGCAGGCAGTATAGGCAGGAAAGCCAGACAGGAAGTAGGGGTGGAGCAAAGAGACTGGGAGTATTCTGGAAGCAGAACCTCCCTTGCCACTCCTGCGCAGACCACCGAAGAGGCAGCATGTAACCTGCCCAGCTGAGAAAGGTACGGAGCCATGTGCTAACATAGATAAGGATAATGGGGTAACATAAGTTATAAGAGTTAACAAGAAGCCTGACCTAATGGGTCAATCAGTTTATAACCTAATGTAGACTCCGTGTGATTTTCCTTGGGACTTGCTGGCTTGTTGGGGTACTGGGTGGGACAGAAACCCCAACAAGCCGGCCCTCATGTTACACTTAGGTTTTGTGCTCTGTGTATTTTCATGTAATTTAGATAGTACACCCCATTCCTATTCTTGTGTAATCCTGCCTTGGTTAAATCCCACCTACTGTGTGTCTATGTAAACCCTACAGTTGGCCCTTAATTATCTAAAGAGACTCTATAGCCCTTGTTGGAAGATTTATATAGTTTTTAATCTATCTGTTTGTCTGTCTGTCTATCTATCTATCTGGCAGGGTTTCTCTGTGTAGCCCTGGTTGTCCTAGAACTCACTCCATAGACCAGGCTGGCCTCAAAGTCACAGAGATCAGCCTGCTTCTGCTTCCTGAGTGCTATGATTGAAGGTTTATGCCACCACTGGCCTGTCTTGGCAGTTTTTTATTTTATAGACTGCTTACCCATTGCCGTACTATGATTGACTACTAGGTAACTGAATCAATGAAACAAAATCAGAGGTTGTTAAAGGACTACAGTATGTTAAAAACTATTCAACATGTTTATTGAGCATCTTCTACATGTGCTGTTTTATTTATTTTTGTTTTTTTAAGATAGGGTCTAGTATATAGCCCTATGTGCTTCAATGTGTGACCAAGGATAACCTTGGCCTTGCAGTGGTGGCACATGCCTTTAATCCCAACACTCAGGAGGCAGAGGCAGGAGGATCTCTGTGAGTTTGAGGCCAGCTTGAACTCCTGCTCTTCCTGTTTCTGTCTTCCAAGGCCTAGGATTACAGATGTATGCCACCATTCCCAAATTATGCATATATATACATATATATACACATACACATACACACACACACACACACACACACACACACACACACACACATATATAGTATTCATTGCTACAACAAAGTACCTGACAAAAGCATCTTAAAATAGGATTTATTTTGACTCGGAGTTTGAGGGAACACAGTCCATCATGGCAGAAAATTTCTACCTCTTACCCTTCTATCAAAAATAAGTTGAAAGGTTTGTGGTTTTGGGTTTTGTTTTGTTGGACCATGAAGTCCAATTACTGAGGAGGAGTCACCCCAAGAAAACACTTTCATACCACAGTTGATGTAAAAGCAAGAAGATTTTAATTCTGTCATAACAGGGTCACTCAGCATTCAAGCCAAGGACCCCGAGTAGCTGGTGCAGGCTACTAAGCAAAAAGCCACAGAAACAAGGTGGGGAACTCGGGGGTTGTTCTTCAGCTATTAGGATTGGCTGATTCAAAGGGCTACTAGCAATGATTGGTCTGAGCCACAGAGAGAGAGTAGTTGATAGATCAGGCGGGGAAAAGGGGACACATCTGTGAGTCATCCTAACTGTATTGGAGAAACTGAGTCAGTATCCTCTGACCGAGGCTGAGGAACTGAGTCAACATCTAAGGGTTATCTTGCCCCAATTCTAATAACTGAGTTCTATCTGGAGAATATCCACAAGGACACAGGCAGATGGAAAATACCCAGCATTCCAATACGTGCATGTGAATTTGTTAGGTCCTTGGTTTCCAGGGGAGGGAGGAGCACTAATGCTGAGAGGCCTCAGAAATGGCCTCAGAGTTGTCAGAAATGGCTTTAGAGTAACCCTAGAGTTTTACAGTTTTTTTTTGTTTTGTTTTTCATTTGTTGGTTGGTTGGTTGGTTTCGTTTAGTTTTTTTCTTTTTTGTTTTTTTGAGTCATGGTCTTTCTACATAGACCTGGCTGTCCTGGCACTCACTATGCAGACTAGGGTAGCCACCTGCACCTGCCTCTTTCCCTCCTTCCTGAGTGCTGGGATTAAAGGTGTGCACCACCATGCCCAGCAATGGTTTGTGTTTTTAAGAACAGCTTGTCTGAAGGGTCTTTTGTAGATTTAACATTCCCAATTGCCAACATGACCACTCGTTTCTTTCTATTTTAAAAGCCTGCTATGAAAAAAAAAATCAATTCTCAAAATTTGTAGTTTCCATTTTCTCATGTTTGGTTATATTCATGTAGACCGTAAATGTCTAGACTAGTTGTGTAGTAATGGCAGTTGGAAAAGCACAGAGGTCAGCAGCAAAGTATAAATAGTGTATTGCTTCTACTCTTGCAAAGAAAGAATTTACAGGCAACCATGTAAATTAATGTAAATTGTCTTAAGATGGTAAGATGTCTAAGCAACTAAAGAAATAATTGAGTTGTGTACCACGATTTTCAGAATAAAAGCAATCATTCTAATTTTTCAGGATCCCATGTGATTTGAACTGTGCCCTGTTGTCTGGGACTAGGCACTATCAGTAAACGTGGCAGAACAGGTTCTAGTAATCCAGTGACATGGTTGATGTCGCACTAGGAAAACAATTCACCTTTGCCTTTCTTGCAGTTTTTACTGACTTTTCAGTCACTTAGTTCCTATAGAAAGGTTTTCCAGGCTTGCAACTATTCTCACGTTTTTGTTTCTCTAGGGGCATAGTTCATTCTGTTACGCTTGTATCATGTCTTTAGAATGAGTTTTCCATTCTCTTGGGGGAAAGTGAGTATTAATGTTGCTTTGCTGATTATGAAAGTTTGTTTCTTGGAACTGGTTAAATTCATCTCATAAATAACAAGAGTGGTTATGTGCAAAACTATGATTGGCATGTTAGATAGCAAATGAGACTGTCGAAGGCATGTGCTACTTTGGAAGCAAAGTGAATGTGTGTACAGAAGCTTTCAACATTGTTATACAGTGGTAGTATGATGCTATACTATTGGACCAATAGCAGCTCTTTTTTATAAACCGATGCACTATTACAAGTTTTGTAGTATTTCATTTATAAACTGCTTCCACACATATTTACCTGTTACAGTTTTCTCAGAGTGTCATAGTATGTCTTCCAGAACTTCAGTGTATCCTGACAGTAAATAGTCCTAGCTTTTGGAATTTTCTGTTGATTTCTTTTTCATTATCTATGGCATATAGCAATTGAAGAAGATACCCAGTCAAGTATACAGGCAGCTTGAAATCCTACCCTATGATACACTCTCTCCAGGTAGAATGATTCATGCTTCCATAAAGCCCTAGCATGTCCATTATGCCACATTAGGTGGGGTCAGGAATGTTTCCTTCATAGGAGGCTTGAAGTAGAAAACTCAGGAATCTTCTGTCACCATGCACATTGCTGCCAACTCTATGCAAAACAGGTATCTTAATATAAATCAGAGGCATATGATGGGACCTCTCTATGACTGAGGCAATAAGAGTATGGCCAGCATGCTCAACCTTAAGGGGTTCTCATATCCTTCAGGTGGAACCATGACCAACAATTCAGCAGGTTGGCAGCCAACCTAGAGATGATGGGCTTGGTTGATGTAGGTGGGTTTTCAGGATGAATCTGTTGGAATGAATTTGTGCCCCTTTATGGTTGCTTGTTGGAGGCAAGATCTCACTGTGTAGCCTTGGCTGGTCTGAACTCACTACGTAGACCAAGCTGGCTTCTCATAAAGATACCAAAGTGCTAGAATTAAGGGGATGTGCCACCCACCATGGCTGGCTAAGTTTGCTGCCTCTGATCACACACATTAGTACTTACTGTTAGATTATTTATTCACATATTCTAGGAACAGATGTTTCTACAAGATAATGGTTCTCAAAACCTTGGCTGCAAATTCAAGTTACTGGGGGTGTTTTAAAAGGTCTACCCACTCAGGGCACACCCCTGCCAATGTGGAGGTGTCTTAAAAGGTCTGCCCGTTTAGGGCACACCCCTGCCAATGTGGGGGTGTTTTAAAAGGTCTACCCTCTCAGGGCACACCCCTGCCAATCTTGGGGTGTTTTAACAGGTCTACCTGCTCAGGGAACACCCTATGCTAACCTAGGCATCACATTCTGACTTTATCTCCCCAGATGGGGCCAGAGAAAAACATTGGTGAAAGAAGAAGTGTTACTGCCCATACTGCCTTAGTGACCATTTCCTGTGATTGTAGCTTCTACTGGAGAAGCAACATAATGCTATCGGCCTTCTCATCAATGAAGGTGGAAGGATATATACCCAGAAGAAGCTGCCTAGCAACATTTCATGGCCCAGAGTATCTAGAGGGAAAGTGGCTACCGTTGTCAAAAGCAGCAGGCCTGATACAAAAATGACCCAACTTCAGGATGGAAGCTAATCCAAGGATGCTATTAGGCTGGCAAGATCTGGAAGGGCATGAGCTATGACTGTGTGTGCAAGCTGCTATGGTTTGAGTGACGTATGTCTCTGTCTTCCAAAGGCCCATATATTGAAGGACTTGGTTTCTAGAACGGTGCTACTGGCAGGAGGTGGTAGGTCCTTAGGGCCCTGGGAGCATGTTGTCAGATGGGCCCTTCCTGTTACCCTTTGCTTCTTGGCCATGAAATCAACTGTTTTCTGTGCCCTGTGCATCCTGCTGTGACTGTGCTAACAACAATGCCAGAGGCCCTAAAATCTATGGGTTCTTTCAATCAACCTTGTAGTTGGTGAGCTAGAATACTCCTTTCTACTTAGTAGTCAATTATCTCGGGAGTCCTGTGACAGTGCTAGGAAGGGGACCCACGCTTAAACTAGCCATTTAACTTCCTCAGTCCTTAGGTGTTAGCAGAAGACATGCAACACAGGCCATGTTCACTCATAAGACAGCAGTCAGAACGAACAGGAGCATGCTTGCATTGGTGGCCCTTGTTTTCAAGTCCCAAAGGCTTATGTGAAGAGATCACTGACATGCTTCAGGTACAGTGGGCATAGCTTAGAATTTCCAGTCTCCTCTAGAGAACCATAAGCTAACTTGAGGGAGACTTTGTCTCTTCTTACAGCCTTGGTTAGAAAAAGATGTGCTCCCTGCCTGAGGCTGTTTATAAACACCCTTGAAAAGACACTCTAGAATAAAAGTTGTTAGAACCATGTACCATTGTCCTGGGGAATTGTCTCTCAATAAGAATTAAATGACCCTAACTGGTCACATAACCCAGTGTAAAACTAGGACTATAACTAACTATAAACCATTTTTACCAGTAACTATGCCCTGTACCAGTGTTACACCAATCTCTATTCCTAACCCTAATCATCTGAACTTTAAATTTAATGCTCCCATAGCTTCATTTTAAAGTTTCTAATCCTATTTGTAACTCCAGCCCAAGTCTAAACCTAACCGTAACTAAAATCCTAGCAGGACTACTAAAGAAAACCTTGCCAATATTAAAAAGAATTAAACTCAAAAGCCAGACTCGATTTTACCTCTGTCTGTCTCCCACCTCTTTCTCCCCCCCCCCCCACACTCTACAGTGGAATGATAGAGGGTCAACTCGAGTCAATTTGGCAAAGTTGCTTGCTTGCTCTCTACTCCTTAAGACAGCACGTAAACCAAAACCGTTTTTATAAAAGTGAGGCCACATAAGCTTAAAGAAGAGTTGAGAGACAATCTCAAAGGTGCAGCCCCCTCAGACTTGCCAGAGAAACCATAACAGGGTAAAGAGAAACAGTCATACTTTTTGTTACTGTCCAACAAGTTTTTTGAATGAACACTGATTGCCAAAGAACTTCTGACTAATTCGTTTAGGAGTCCAGATAAAAACAAATGATAATAAATCTAGTGCATAGAGAGAGTTCAGTGAGGGGCGGTTTACAGCAGGTGTCAGCAAGGAGCATAGAAGGCACATGGAGTAGTCGTGTATCGTGTCACTAGAACATGGAGTGAGGCCGGCTGTGTGCACAGCACTGACCTGTGCTGGACTTACCCACCGGCAGAGTGGAAACAGGTCTTTCTCTGATCTTTTCCACCCACTTTGGCTCTTGGCTGGTGAGATCTAGTAGAAGCCAGAGGACAAGGGAGCTTGCTTATGGGCCTGGAGCATGGCAGAGAAGGGAAGAGTTTGGGTTTGGCATGTCAAATGGAAGGAACCCTACCCAACCCAGCAAAGCCAAGAGTATTAGAAGTAATCCCTCACCTCCAGTATTCTGACTCTGTACTGCTTCCGTTACTGGCTAATTGCTTTAGAACTATTCTAATGGGAAGCAATGAACTAGACAGCAGGTGTTTGGAACAGAATTCTGCCTACGTTTATACTACACAGTGATGTTTGCTTTTATTCACACCTGTATAAATATCAGTGGTTTACATTTTACTTGCTAGTGTCTTCTGAAATTGATGGAGGCACCACCATCCCCATTCCCGTTTTATCCAGAGAGAATACAGTCTGTTACAATGTTTTAATATGCCCTCATTTGCGTGTGACCACTGAACCAACCTGATGTAGACCTGACCCAATTATCTCAGCCGTCTTCACACTTGAGTCTCATCACCGTGTCGTCATTGAACTGAATGATCATAGACACCAGTAAGAGGACTTTACCTCTGTGGGATGGGCTCAGCTTTGCATAGCTGCTCACCTTGCATAGAAATGTCGGCCTCAAAAACCAGCTGAAAATCACGGGAAGGGTGCTGCTGACCCACTCAAATTCATTAAATTTGAATTTTCGGTTGCACTGTCATGGGCATCTTAAAAAAGTGTGATACGATGTGACAGGTGTCCTGAAATCAGGGCCGTGTGTCTCTGGAGGAGCAAATGGGTGACAATCTCTAAGTCAGAAGTTTACAGGAACACTGAGTCAACCGCATTGCTGTTAGGCGAGAGCCATATCTGTGCTTCATGCGTTGAGAGAGAGAGACAGAGAGAGAGAGAGACAGAGAGAGAGGGAGAGGGAGAAAGCAAATTTTGACCTTGATAGTTAGTTGATTTTTGTGCAAGAATAGGTAATACCCAAGAAAGCTTGACGGCCTAGTTTCTTTCCAATAATAATTAATCTCTAATATTTCTAATAAGGAGCTCTTGTTATATTATTACATATTGCATTATTTATATATTGTGTTTATTCAGGATTTAAAGAATTTTAGCTTTGGGAAGAAACTGTAGTTTTCGTAGCCAGATTATTTTAAGATTGGGAAATTTAATTTTTTTTAGTCTGTGTGTGTGTATATACCATTTTTTTTTTTCTGAGACAAGGTTTTTCTGTAGCTTTGGAGCCTTTCTGGAACTTGCTCTGTAGACCAGGCTGGTTATGAACTCACAGAGATCCGCTTGTCTCTGCCTTTCGAGTGCTGAGATTAAAGGCATATACAACCACTGCTGACATGTATACCAAGTCTTAAAGACTTGTTTAGGGGCTGGGTAGCTAGCTGGCCGGGTAATGGGCTCTTATGTGAGATGAGAGAACAGGCAGCAGAATCTCCAGAAGTTTGGGGACCAGGTAGCCTGGCACTCGGGATGCACAGAGCAAGAAGCCCCTCCTCACACAGGTGGGAAGTAGGACTGGAGAGAAGGATCAGTAGTTAAGAGTATGTACTGCTCTTGCAGAGGACCAAGTTCTTCCCAGCCCTCATGTCATGCAGGTTGATGTTCTGTCTGCAGATCCAGGGCATCCAATGTTCTCTTGTGGTCCGCTTGTACTCACAATCACAAACACACACACATGTGCACATACTCAAATTAATTTTTTTAAAAGGTGGGTGGCAAAGATTGTCACTGAGACTATACTCTGACCTACACATACCTGACTCACACTCAGGTACAGGAGTACAGGTCACACACGGACCTGCACATGCACACACCCACACTCGGATACAGGAGTGCAGGTCACACACAAACCTGCACGTGCATGCACTCACACTCGGATACAGGAGTGCAGGTCACACACAGACCTGCTCATGCATGCACCCACACTTGGATACAGGAGTACAGGTCACACACAGACCTGCACATGTATGCACCCACACTCAGGTACAGAGGTACAGGTCACACACAGAACTGCACATGCATGCACCCACACCCATATGCAGGAGTACAGGTCACACACAGAACTGCGCATGCATGCACCCACACTCAGATACAGTAACACAGATCGCACACAAATATCACTGACACACAAAAAGATAGACAATAGTTGATAATACTTCAGTTTCTTGTTATGGAATCCTGTTGGTAGAAATTTACATCTCCATAATAATATTTATATTACTGATTGGAGTAGGTGGGCCTTCTCTCTATGTGTTACTTTCATTGGTTAATAAAGAAACTGCCTTGGCTTTTTGATAGGGCAGAATTCAGATATTTGGAGTAGACTAAACAGAATGCTGGGAGAAAGAAAGCAGAGTCAGGCAGATGTATGACTCTCCTCTCCTAGACAGACGCTGGTTAGACTCATGCCTGTAAGCCAAAGTCAAGTGGCAATACAGATAATAGAAATGGGTTAGATCAATATGTGGTAGTTAGCCTATAAGGGACTGGAGATAATGGGTTAGGCAGTGTTTAAATGAATACAATTTGTATGTTGTTATTTCGGGTGTTAAGCTAGCCATGTGGGAGCTGGGCGGGATGAAAAGTAGGCCTGCTTGCCTCATCACTACAAATTGGCATAGTCCAACGGATGGGAGCTGGGCGGAACAAAAAGCAGTCTGTTCCCCTTTTACAACAACTCATTATAAATATTTATTATGTGGTATATAATACTGTATTTATTATAAGGGTCACATAATCTACTTTACTATTGAGTTAAATCAACAGATTCATGGCTGCTCTTTCTTCAAAAAAAAAAAGAGAAAGAAACACTAGTAATCCTATAGCTTATATTTCAGGTACAATTTTATCCCCTTTTTTTTTTTTACTTTGCTCAGTGGAACCCTCTAGTCACACTTTACGCGCTTTCCCATCATAGAATCTCTAACGATAAAGAGTGAACATTGGTCTCCCAGAGTCTTTGCATAGCACGAAGATACAAATTTCTTCGTCAAAAGCAATTTGGAGGCATGCTCTCACTGAGTAGCCCAGGATGGGACCCAACTGGGGTTGCTACACTCTCACCCAGGAATATGAGATTATATAAGCACACCCACACCTAGCCTTTAAAACCCCCATCGGAGACCTTACCAGAACTGGACAGTTTGCAAATGCTCACAGACACACGTATAATGTGTACACTGGTATGTATGAGCAAATATTTTAAACAGTTCATCCATCAGAAAACCTGGTAAAATTGCTGCCATATTTGTCTTGAGGCTTTGAATAGTTCCCAAGACACTGTGACTTTCTTTATGCACTGGCTTTGGAGTGGACTGGCCGTGAAGATTTTCTGAATGTGATCCAGCCATCCAATAAGCATTTGGTGCATGGAGCGGGGCAGTGGTGGTGCACGCTTTTAATCCCAGCACTTGGTAGGCAGAGGCAGATGATAGCTGCCATTTTGAGGCCAGCCTTGTCTTTAAAGTAAGTTCTAGTACAGTCAGGGCTGTTGCACAGAGAAACTCTATCTCAAAAAACAAAAACAAAAAACAAACAAAAACCTCTAAACCAACCAACCAAACAAACAAAAAGAACATTTACTGAGTACGTGCTTCTGATTAGCGTTTTACTAAGGGAACCATGTGTCTTTTTCCTTGGTTGTGACACCCCCTTGCTTAGAATGCCCGACCTTCTTCTATGCCTGCTGACACTGTCTCTCGGCCTGGCCTGTCATCTTCACTCATTTTATGCCACCTCCTGCGTTGCTGAGAAGACATCAGGTGTTTCTTCCTTTGATGAGTACAGTAACCCTCCCTCAAGCAGCCTAGCAGCAGGGGTGTGAATGGGATGGGGGTGGCAGAATAAGTGGATGTGCAAAATGGCATCTTAAAGAAGGATCTCCTGCTAGCAGCTAGGTTGAATCCCCCAGGGTCTCTCAGCACTTCTCTAAGTGTGCACAGTGGTCGGGGATTCACCTCCTGCAGCACAGCCATGAAGTGTCTGTCCTCTTGTACCAACACACTGTGCCTGCTGTGTGTGTGTGTGTGTGTGTGTGTGTGTGTGTGCATGTGTGTGTGTGAGAGAGAGAGACTTGTACCAACACACTGCGTCTGCTGTGTGTGTGTGTGCATGTGTGTGTGTGTGAGAGAGAGAGACTTGTACCAACACACTGCGCCTGCTGTGTGTGTGTGTGTGTGTGTGTGTGCGTGCGTGTGTGTGTGAGAGAGAGAGACTTGTACCAACACTGCGCCTACTGTGTGTGTGTGTGTGTGTGTGTGCTTGTGAGAGAGAGAGAGAGAGAGAGAGACTTGTAAGTCCTCCCTTGTTGCGCAACAGGACAGTCTGGTGACCAGAGTGTCTTTTATTCTATTTGGAATTTTGCAATGTTTAACAGGTAAGACACATGCCAGCCAGTGGCTAGTAGACATAAGAATATTTTATACATTTGATTGCACTTTGCTGACGTAGGATATTGTTCCTTGTGGCTTATTCTCTTTTGTCTAGCTCTACACCTTTATTCTTCAAGCATTGAACATGATTCCCAAGTCAATACCAAGTGAATAAATGATTATGGGAATAAATATTAGATACAAACCTCACCGTTGACTCCTGACTCCTTTATGACACAGTTGTGACTCAGAATCTTAGTGACTGGCATAGACTAGCATAAATGTTACTAATGTTCTATGTCAATAGTCTACCCAGTGAAGCAGAGTTTAAAGGGCTGTGACAGGCAATCCCAGTTTTACTCGTACTGGCATGGCATATCCTGGCATGCACAGTGTTTGATAAATACATTTTAAGAGGAATATAAGAACTTCCAAGACTGTGTTCCACTTCCCCTGACTTTTCTTTCTGATACGAAGCTCTTGATTCTAATAAAGTAGTGTCAACATTACTACTGGTATGAAATGCTGAACTGTGCTAAGGTAAATGTACCTAAGAGTGATCACACAGTTTTCTGTACATAAGAAATTTATTCAGAACTGGAGAGATGGCTCAGTAGTTAAGAGCACTGACTGCTTTCTTTCAGAAGACTTGGGTGCAATTCCCAGCACCCACAAATGTCTCTAATTCCAATCCCAGTGGATACAACACCCTCACACAGACATACTTGCAGGCAAAACATCAAAGCACATAAAAATAAATTCTAAAAAAGAAAAGAAAAGAAAAATTCGAAGTGAATTATGTTCTATGAGTGATTCTGGATATATCAGGCCAGAGATGAGCTTGAATGAGATTTAGAACGAGGGACGAGGCAGGACAGTTACTCTCAGGTCACCATGGTTAGAATGGCAGGTAGGCCTCTAACTGTTCCTGCATTCTCCTCCTCCTCTTCTTCTTTGACACAGTTTCTCTGTGTAGCCCTGGCTGCCTGGAACTCACTCTGTAGACCAGGATGGCCTTGAACTCATAGAGATCCTATTGCCTCTGTCTCTCAAGTGCTGGGATTAAAGGTGTGTGCCACCACTGCCTGGTATCCTGTGTTCTTCTGTGTTGTTTACGGTTCATCTTCCTGAGTGAATGAACTGTTGCTACCAAAACAAAGAAGCAGATCCTCCTTCCTGCCCAGGCAGATCCTTGTTGGCAGAGCGCAGAGGAAATGTCCTGTAGCCCGCAGCCAGCCTGCAGCTCGAGCTTGCCTTCAACAGCCCGCAGCAGGAGTAGCTTAGGCTTCCCCGCAAGCTACTGTAAGAGCCCCTCATGCCAGGTCTTAGGGTTGGTTTGTGACTCTTTCTCAGACCCTCTGAAGTTAGTTCACTTCCTTAGCGTTCGCCATGTGTGCAAAGTCTAATTGCTATAATCAGTCTCTGCTCCTCTAGCACTCTGATGGCTCTGCTCCTGTGCCAGAGCCCTGACCATGACCGCTAGTTCTCGACCTTCACTCCGCTAGTTCTCGACCTTCTCTCCGCTAGTTCTCGACCTTCTCTCCGCTAGTTCTCGACCTTCTCTCCGCTAGTTCTCGACCTTCTCTCCGCTAGTTCTCGACCTTCTCTCCGCTAGTTCTCGACCTTCTCTCCGCTAGTTCTCTACTCTTCTCTCTGCTAGTTCTCTGCCCTTCTGTCTGCTAGTTCTCAACCTTCTCTCTGTTAGTTCTCTACCTTCTCTCTGTTAGTTCTCTACCTTCTCTCTGTTAGTTCTCTACCTTCTCTCTGTTAGTTCTCTACCTTCTCTCTGTTAGTTCTTGACCTTCCCTCTGCTAGTTCTTGACCTTCCCTCTGTTAGTTCTCGACCTTCTCTCCGCTAGTTCTCCACTCTTCTCTCAAGCTGAAATCAGAGCAGTCTTTCATCTTCCTAGATATTTTACATTCCTTTAGTGAAAAAAACCCAAACAAATGGGAATAGCAAGATAGCACTATAAAATGTGTGTGCATGCGCGCATGTGCTCACGGGCTTGCTCAGGCACCACTGCACAATTATGGCGTTCAGAGGATGACTTGCACGAATTGTTCTTTCTTCCCATCCTGTGGGTTCTGAGGATCAAACTCGGGTCATCAGGTTTGGTAGCAAGTCCCTTTCCTGCTGAGCCACCTCACCAGCTCATGCTTGTATCCATTTCCTGTTCCCGGTGACACAGTACCAGGAACGTGGTGGCTTGAGGAATCCTGCTCTGGGGATGCAGCTTCTGTAGGACAGTTGTCTGGGCATGGCATGGTCAGAGCCTCTGCACTGGCATTTTTAGGCGGCGCTTTTCTGTCCCAACCGACAGTTCCTAAATATTCTTTATAAATGCTTGGCTTTATAAATGAGAAGGGGCTCAGGCTACTAGCTAACTCTTACACTTAAATTAACCCATATTTCATTGAGTGGCTCAAGGATTCATTTTCTACATGGCCTGCTTCCTCGGTGGCTGGCGTCTCTCCTGACTTCACCCTTTCTCCTCCCAGAGTCCTCTGCGTCTGGCTGTTCCACCTATACCATGCCTGACTACCAGCCTGTCAGCTTTTTATTAACCAATGAAAGGAATGCATATTCACAGTGTGCAGAATGATTATTCTACAGAAGGCCATTTGATGGTTTACAGCTGGAGCATTGGCTAGGACCATGGTTGTATCTCGATGTGGACATTTGCCACCTTCTCTTTTTTTAGGGATGATCTTTCCAAGAAGCTGTGTAAAGCAGAGCCTACATCGTTATGGTGCAAACAGCCTGGGCATGGGGGCAGTGGGGAGGAGTCCTAAGCTTGAGGTGGCAAACAGAGGAAGCCCTTCAGGACAGTGATTCTAATGATGACTGCTGGTATAAGCAGGCACATTGTAGTAAGGACCTAGGAGAAGGGGCTTGGAAGAGTTTCATTTGTAAAGTGCTTACCATGCCAGAATCTATGAGAAAGCTAGGCATGGCAGCACGGACCTGTGACCTCTGTGCCGGGAAGCCCGAGACAGGCAGACCTCTGGTGCTCTCTGGCCAGCCAATCTATCCAAATCAGTGAGTTCCAGGTTTGAGCTCCAGAGAGACTGAATCAAAAAGAAAGAAAGAAAAAAAGAAAGAAAGAGAGAGAGAGAGAGAGAGAGAGAGAGAGAGAGAGAAAGAAAGAAAGAAAGAAAGAAAGAAAGAAAGAAAGAAAGAAAGAAGAGTTACAAAGATACGGAGTGGGTGGGCAGTATGGACAAGGGAGCCCCTCCTCCTTACGGAGTGGGTGGGCAACAGGGAGAAGGGATTACCCCCTCCCTCAGGTCTGAGTTGCTTCCAGAAAGTTGGACCATGCCACAGTTTCAGACCATTTAGAAATCCTAAAGTGTACTTTTAGAGAAATGTCAGTATCCTGAGTGAGCTGTCCTCATCTTCTTACATCCAAGTCCCCAAATTCTTGCTTGTGAATTCTGGTTCAGCAAAGGAGCCTCCTTTATTCTTCCTTCTCTCCATGATGAGATTCTGGTTGCTTGATCTGCAGACTGTGCCTTCCTATTCCTTAATCCTGGTTGGATCTTTATGACCATGGGCCTCTGTAGACTGTCAGAAGCTTCCTGTGGATGGTAGCTTGAAAGAAAACGGCCTCTATAGGCTCCAAGATCTGAACACTGATCGTCAAGAGTGACACTTTTTGAAAGACTCAGGAGGTGTGGCCTTGTTGGAGGAAGTGTGTCGCTGGGGATGGGCTTTGGTGTAAACTCTTAGCTACTTCTTTAGTCTGCCTGCCTGTCACCATGCTTCCCACCATGATGTTAGGAACCTCTGAAAATGTAAGCAAGTCCCCAATTAAATGCTTTTAAAAAAAGAGTTGCCTTGTTCACGATGTCTCTTCACAGCCACAGGACAATGACTAGGACACTTGCTAACCAACCTTGCCTTCTTTATACTCTACTCCACGGCCATATGAATGTGATAAAACAATCTATTATGTCATATTTGCCTGTAATAACGTCTCTTTGGTGCTTACTTCTTCAGCACACATACTAAAATTGTAACAATACAGAGATTAGCATGGCCCTGCACAAGAATGAGATGCAAATTTTGAAGTGTTCCCTACACTAAAGAAAAAAAGGACTCTCTTCTTTCCACTTGTTGGGTAAAATCTTTATTTCTTAAATGGCACTTTCAGACTTCCCTAAGGTGGCCCAGTCTCATATGTACTGTCCCCAGGCCGTATGTCTACCCACAGTGACTGTGCCCACTGCACTGGGCTCATCTGGGCGTGATGTCTGTGCCCACTGCACTGGGCTCATCTGGGTGTGATGACTGTGCCCACTGCACTGCGCTCATCTGGATGTGATGTCTGTGCCCACTGCACTGGGCTCATCTGGGTGTGGTGAGTGTGCCCACTGCACTGGGCTCATCTGGATGTGGCCTATGCCTTTCCATGGGTCTGAATCCTAGAATGAATAAAATGGAGAAAATGATCTGAGTACACACATTCTTTTGTCTGTTTCCTGATGATGCAATGTGACCAGGTAGGCAAGTGACCATGACAGTTACACAAGCTCGCCACTCCTCAGTTAACACAATACAACAAGAGAAGACTTTCAGACAGAAACTGCACAATACTCCCAATATACACAGGAAAGGCTTTTGAAAAAGTTCAGTATCTTTGGGCTTGGTGGTGCACACCTTTAATCCCAGCACTGAGGCAGGCTCTGTGAGTTTGAGGCTGTCCTGGTCTACTTAGTTCCAGGACAATCAGTTACACAATAAGACCCTGTCTAAGATTTGTTTTGTTTGTTTTGGTTTTACCAGACTGGGTTTCTTTACGTAGCCTTGACTGTTCTGAAACTTGCTCTGTAGATCAGGCTGACCTCAAATTCAGAGAGATCCGCCTGGCTCTGCCTCTTTTGTGCTGGGATTAAAGGTGTGCACTGCCACCACCTGAATGACTTTGCCTAAAAAAAAAATGGAGAAAAAAGAAATTTGTTATCTCTTCCTCATAAAAGTCCCAAGAATGTATTTTAACATAATAGCAAACAAATATCTAAAACACACACACACACACACACACACCACACAATTCAAAGTTATCTTTGGCTACTGAGCAAGTTTGGGGCCAGCCTAGAATATGTGAGACTCCACCACTACCAAAACCCAAACCAATCCAAAATGCTGTGGTTGAACGAAAAGTGTCCCACAGGCTCAGGCTTTTGAACACTTGCTTCCCATCTGGCATTGTTTTTGGAGGCTTGGAACATGGAGGAGGTAGGGACTAGCTAGAGGAAGTAGGTTGCTGGGCAACCTTGAAGTTTATAGCCTGGATCAACTTCCTGTCTTGTCTCTGTATTAATCTTCCCAGAAGTGAGCAACCGTCCACAGCCTGAAAGCTTCCGGCCACGGCTGCTGCTGTGCTTTCCCCGCTGCCCTGGGCCGGGTCCCCTTCAGCCACAGATCAGAAGGCTCTCCTTACTGTGCTTCAGGCATGCATTCAGGCATGCATTCTATCACAGGCCAGTGATCATACAAGGAAGCAGCTACAGAAGTGGAAGTGTGTGATTATAGATCAAGTCCAGTTGCTTCCACTTCATGTCTGTCTTGTTTGAGCAGAGTTTGCACAGCTGGCTGCCTGTGATTGCCTGAGACTTGGCTACTTGTCACAATAGGAGGTCACAATCTGATTTCAAGTAAGGTTGCAACCAAATGCATGGAGAAACTTTTAAACTAACCCTAATGGAGCTGGAGAGGCAGACTTAACGCTACACACTTCAATTTGGTGAACTGTTCAGAGCAATTGCAGATGGGGTCTGGAGTAGCTTCTGTGCACAGGGTTTCATATTGAACTATTGCTGTAGGTAAGGAACCTGCCTGACTCCATTTTGGAGCTTAGTTTCAAAGTCTCTGTTTCCTGGAACCTGATCTGCCCCCACTCATGCCCTTGACTTGTTTTTGAGAACACCCTGACCTTCCCTGATCACCCCAACCTTTCCTAATCACATGGTAACCACATGCTGACAGCTGTAGATCTTTTGAGATTTTTCTGTACTTCCTCATTGCTCCATTGTCTTGCTTCTGTGAACTTGCTTTGCCACTGCCCGTGATTTTACTTCTTAAAAGGGGTCTAAGAGGTGACCTCAGGGATGTTTTTTAACCTGACTTAGGAGGCAGTCACGGGCCAGATCTCGGGTACACCCCAATAAAAATGAAGCTTGCTTCAAATTCGGCTCAAAATTGTGGTAGTTTTTTTTTTCTTGCATGGTGGGATTAACAGAGGTCAGTATCAATTGTTGTTGATTAATGGCCCATGATGCAGACAAGGCTAGTTGTAGCATATTATAGGCCATATACTCATAATTATTTTTGGAACTTTGCCTTATGCACATCAGACTATCTTAAAGCAAATGTCCCACCTGTTAGTAGAAAAGTATTACTACATTATTGTAAGTGTTTTTGGACAGAATTCAAGAAATTTTGATCTAATTTGGTCTCAGAAAAGGTTTAACATCAGCTGAGTCACTTAAGAGTAGTCTTGATAAAAATCACATGGAAACAAAACACATATATTTTCATTAATTTTAAACTGACATGTGTTATTTAATTTTTAAAATTTCTATATTTATTTGTTGTGTATGTGTGCACATGTTCCACAGATTTCTCATGGGCATCAGAGGACAACTTGTGGGGTTGGATCTCTCTTCCCACCGTGTGGGTCCCAGGGAAGCGCCTTTTGTCCAGTGAGCCATCTTACCAGCCCTGAAATATGTCATCTACAAAAAGTATGAACATAGGTGACACGTCACAGAGACATTGATCCTAGCAATAAAAACCACAGACATCTTCACTGTATGACTTGTGAACGTCGTTTCTACTTACTGCTCTTTGGAGGCCATGTGGTTGTGCACTCCTTTAATCCAGTACTGCAGAGGCAGAGGCAGAGAGGCAGGCAGAGAGAGAGGCAGAGAGAGAGGGAGAGAGGCAGAGAGGTAGAGGCAGGTGGATCTTCTGTGAGTTTAAGGCCAGTCGGGGCTATGTAGAGCGTTCCCGGCTAGCCAGGCTATACAGTGATACCTGTCTAAAAAACAAACCAAGTGAACCAACCAAACACACCCTTGGGAATTTTTATTTAAAAGCAGTTGGTTGTCTTTTTAATGTACCTTAAAAGATTGAAAAGGCGTCAGAAGTTCCCAAACAAATTTGAGGTTCAAAATTGGCAAAGGTTGCTTGCTAGAGAGTCCCTTAGCTAAAAAAGCCCAAGTAAGGCTTAGGGAACCTCAGGCTGGTGTTGATGCTTTGTTCTTTTCCAAAAATACAAGACTTCGAAAGCTAAGAAGGGTGGTCTTGTTTGCAGAGGTGAGAGCATTTCAGTTCGCTAGCTGGAATGGCAGGGAAAGACTTGCCATCTACTCCTGCTCTCCTTGGAATATTCTTGCACTAGGTAGGTTTGTCCACTTAATCACAGTCCTATGGAGGGCCTGCTTTGGAACAGGAAGTCTGCCACCCAATAGCTAAGGGATTTGGAGCAGCAGTGTTTTTATCTTGGAGACTGAGTTTTCTAACCTAAGTGGCGATGCTAATCCCTTCTCTATAACATGACTGAGGTGGCTAGATAAGAGAGTGTCTGTGAAAGACAGTGGGCCCATCTGGCTCTTGACCAACAGGGCAAGGGAATGAAACTGAGCTCAGGCTAAGAGGGGAGGCAGCTCTGCTTGCAAAGCTGGAGGAGATAGAAGACAGTGACCCCAAATCTGTCTCACTCCTTGGTTGAGGAGCAAGTTTTATTTAATTACGTGTATGCATCTGTGTATGCGGTGTGTAGGGGTGCCTGTGGATACCCGAGGCATGGTGCCCCATGCAGCTGGAGTTGCTGTGACTTCAGCCCCCAAAAATAAGGGGCTTTTAAAAGTGAAGTTCAAGGAAGTGGGAACAAAGGGATGCAAATAAAATCAAGATTTTTCATTTTCTTGTGGAATTTCAGCTGTAAGCATATCAGGGTTGGCTGCTGATATTTACTGGATCACCCAAGAAACAGTTTCCAGTATCAATGACTTTCTTAAGCTGTGTTAATAGACCACAGGTTTCCTTCCACCTACATGCAAGACTGTAAGATGCTTAAAGGCTCTCGGAGTTTTCTCTGTATTCTGTGAAACTCTTTGTGAGTTACTGTATTAGCAAGCCTGTATCCTCTAGGACTGTTCCCATATGGAATTAATGCTTTTATGCTGGGAACACACAGAGGTTTTAATGTCTATGGACTCCTGGGAGCACACAGAGGTTTTAATGCCTATGAACTGCCAATTTACACCTCAGACACCTTGCACCAATGTTATTGTTAGTTATGAAAGAAAAACATGCGGATTTTGTCTTTCTTGAGGAGAAAACATACATATTTCCCAAGTTTGAGAGTCCAGCATTACCTTCTGCTGGACCCGGTAATTCAAAAAAGCACAGAGTCGTGACTAGACGTTTTGTAGATCTGTGGCAAATCTGTGGCCTGAGCCAACCTTGACCTGCAGACTTTTCAAATCCCTGATGAAGAAAATTTCTAAGAAGCTTCAGCAGCCTCTGATCCCTGTCTGTTCAGAAACTCTAATAAAGGACAGTAGTACCAAAGGATCCTTCTTACCAGCAACAGGACAGAGGAGTAAAGCTCTCACAGGAGATAGGGTATTTCTGCAGGAAGAAGGGGGCTGGGACACTGATGTCTATGTGGTAAGAGAGGATGGTTAAGATGAAACCATGCAGGCCAGACTTGAACTATGTAGCACAAGTTGCCCTCAAACTCACGATCTTCCTGCCTCTTGAGTATTGGGTTTAGGTGCACCTGTTCTGAGACTCCTCTGAACAGTTTGCCAGTTTGAAAGAGAACGTAGACTTATGCTTAAGGGAGTTCAGTAGCAAAAGTGAACCCTATAGTGGGGCTGTAGTTTTGTGGGTAGAGTGCTATCCTAACATGCAGGAAGTTCTAATTTTGTTCCCCAGCAATGAAAAAAAATCAGACATGGCAGTCAACGACCATAATCCTAGCACTTGGAAAATAGAGGCAGGAGGATTGGAAGTTCAAAGTCACTCTTGGCTATCTGCAACGCCTCAAAAAGATTTTACATGGAATATATTTGCACAAAACGCATACACAAACATAAATTTAATATCTAGCATTTTATTACATATTTATAGCATTTAAAATTTATTTTATTATATAATATGGTATATAATTTAAGATACATGTTTATGGAATATAATGTAATATGTATATTATATAAAATTAATGCATTATATGTTATATTTATGTTAATGTTGTTTATATATAAATGTATAGGCTATATTTCTGGTATATCACATATATATTTATAACATATTTTAATATACACATGTAAATATGTTAAGATTTTATACACACACACACACACACACACACACACACACACACACACACACAGACATATGTAACAGGCCCCAAACCTTAGCACAACTGGCTCAATGATGGAAGAACCATTCAGGCCTTGAAACCCAGTATACAGGCAGCAGCCCCTGCCAGAACAAAAACAACCCAATCCATCAAAGTCCATAGTTCTGAGGAAGTCTCTAAGTGTACTAACCTGGCTTTGGGCTTCTGTAGTTCTGCTTCTGGCTAACTGTTCTTGTTAACTGAGGTGTGTCCATCCCAGATGTGGTCGTCATGTTTCAAAGCTCGCCTTGAGAAAGGGTCAGGACTACACTTGTGTCCCAGATGCCCAGTGTAGTCACCAGCCAGCCAATAGAAACTTCTAGTGATTTGAACCCAGGTCTGAGTAGTTTCCTTTGGTGTATACCTCATAACACGCACATGCATACACACACATACACAGACACACACACATGCACACGCACACACACACACATGCACACACACACACGCACACATCCAAACATGGTTGCAGTATTGTCTGCATCTCAGATTGGATTCTTATGGAAGCGCTGAACCGAGAATCATGACCCGGATCTTCTAACGTTCTTTCTTACTGGCTGTATTTTGCCATGACGGAAAAAGCTACTATGTGCACAGCTGTGATTTTGATAATCTGTAGTGAATTTTCTAAACTTTTTCTTCATTTTTGGCTTCTTTCCACCTAGATGCCAGTAACTTGTAAGGAGCATATATAGCCCGAGTCTTTCTGACGTCAGCACACTTCAGCTGTGTCCGTTTGACCCGCTGGAGCGATGCTCGGTCTCAAGTGTTCCCGTGTGTTTTGAAGCTGATATCCAGAGGAAAAGAAGAAGCGAAGCAAAGGAGGCTGTCACTGACCACGGTAAAGAAAATGTGGGCAGTTTGGCTGCAGCATAGTAACCAGAGGGTAACAGGCCCCCGTCCTTCGTAGGACGCCACGATGGAAGCCCCATTCAGGCTGTAAATCAGCATGGGGACAGACAGTGCATCTGCCAAAGCAAAGACCTTGTCCATCAAAGGCCATAGGTCAGGAGAAATCCCTAAATGTACTAACCTTGCCTTTTGGCTAACTGTTCTTGTTGACGGAACGTGGTTTCTGTACTTAAAAGCCCACCCTGAGAAAGCTCCGGTTCTACAGTGGGGTCCTGTACACCTGCTGTAGTCACTGGCTGCCTTATAACGGCTTTCCATTGGCTTAAGCCCATATTTGAGACGTCTTCTCTGGTGAAACTCCACAACAAGAGCAGATAATTGGATTTCCCCATTTGAATATGTACATCGCAGCGAGAGGAACTTCTGATGTGTTTCCAGTTTCGGTAGCAAACTACTAATGTGTGTCTGAAGGAGCTACTTAAAACCACTCATTTCTGCAGAATGACTTCCTGTAATTCCAGCTCTCAAGATACTGAGGCAGTAAGAATTTGAATTTGACACCAGTCTAGGCTTAGTTAGACACAGAGACCCTATCTCAAAGCAAACAAAAATAAAACAACAACAACAATGAACAAGGGCTAGTCATGCCACTCTGATAAACTGCTTTGGAATTCTAGCTCCATCCCTGCAAAGAAACTGAAACCAAATCCCTTAGCATTTCCAGCGCTGGGCATTCTAGAAGCCAGCACTCCTTTGGGGAGGCTGAGGCACGCTTTGCAGAATGAAATAAGTCAAATTATCTAGAATTTGAAAACTATAACAAAATCCCAGGACAAAGGCATGTTCTTTCTTTTGAACACTTTCCTATATACAAGGAAAAGACTCCTCCTACAGTTGACAAATACTTAGCTTAAGTTCTTTATAAGGTCTTTACATAAGAATAGTTTAAAAAAAAACATTACTTAGATAAATGCAGAAGTCAGGAAAAGGGGAGTGTTAGCCAGGCATAGCGGCACTCAGGAGGCAGAGCAGAGGCAGAGGATCTTTTGTGAGTCCTAAATTAGCCTTGTGCACATAGCCAGTTCCAGGACAGCCTGGGATCCATAGTGAGTAGTACCCTGTTCCCAGTCTCCATAGAAAAGAAAAGAATTGTGGAGGAATAGGAAGGCTAACGATTCTGTTGATGTAACGACGCACCAGCAATCGTCCCGAAGTATTATTAAAAGGAATATTGCTGTTAAACATTTTAAAAGTTTCTTGCATGGTGATTATGCTTGGAGAGCAGTACTATGGATTATTCGCTGGTTGTTTTCCACTGGCACGGACACACAGTGCTTCCCTGTATTTCGGCCATTCACGCCCGCAAACCGTGGCAGGGAACAGAAATGACCACCAGGTTGCGCTGTAGTTCCACAGCGGAATCAGGCTGGGCTCCGAAGATCCACGGAGGTCAGTGGAAGGAAATAGCACAAAGGAAAAAAAGAAAACACTTTACGGAAAATAATCTCAAATTTACTATGATTTACAGATTGGTTATTCAGGAAAAAATAACATCCAAGAGGGTGGCTGCAGCACTTTCTAGAGAAAAGGGCCTTAAACTCACTCTGTTCTGCTGGTTGGAAGGACTTCCCTGGTAGAAAAAGAAAAGATTAGAAAACCCCGTTGGAAGTTCATTTTCTAGACTATCTAGTTGCTGATGGATAAAACTATTTTTAAAAATCCCAAGATAGTGCATATTTATTTAAAAAAAATAAACATTTCAACTTTTTTTTTTCAAAGCATTTTTTTTTTCCCAAAATGTCAATATTTGTGAACTAGGGGTTGTGGGAAATGTTACCTAGAACTGCAAAAGCCAGTTTGTCTTCTCCCCCTGGGAAGCTGAGTCTGGGTGCCAGAGGGCAAGGCGTGGCTGGAAGGACCTAACCCTCCCTTCTCGGCACCCTGTGGTGAATGTGCTCTTGGAAGAGGAAGACAGTGATGTTCTCTGCTTCCTCTGCAGACTCCGCGAGATGAGCACTGAACGCGCTGTGTATCCTTGTGCTGGGAAAACAACTGTGGCCTGAGCAGAAACAGGAAGGGCAGAGGCAGCGTCTGTGCAAGCGAATGTGGGGACTCTGATTAACGTTTGAGGATTTGCACAGCGTTTCGTCCATGACTCTGCTCAACACAACTAAGACCAAAACATGAAATATTAGTAAATTGTGGTGCTTATATTTACTCTGAAAATTTTTTTAACTCTTTAAGAATATGGGGAATAAAAACATTTTTAATCTGAATAGTTTGCTTCCTTTCAAACTGCAACTGATAGGATGTGAGGTGAAACTGAGCCCAAGGCAGGCCGATAAGAGGAGCCAGGGACTAGTGCTCGTACACTAGAGCCATTAACACAGCAACACAGTAGAAACACTTCAAAACAGTCACAGTGACAGAGCCTCTAAGGTCAAATGAAAAATCTTGCCACAGTCTCAACCCCACCCCTTGTTTTACATGAAGTCTCCCCCCCTTACCTTTCTTTGATTGACATCTGTAACCTTTGCCCCTTAGATGTTTAAGTCTCTGGGTCTCATTTCACTAGAAGTCCTGATTTTCCTTTGTTCTATGGTCTCAGTCTTATCTTTAACTGCCCCACCCAAAAGCCATGGTGCCAAAAGCTTGCTGTCTAAACAACAAGATAAAAATTCATAGAACACTTTATTTTCCTAGATCGGGAAGTAATTGTCCTGTTTCATTTTTGGAAAAATATTACAAGAGAATTATTGAGATTGGCGGAAAGGCAGTTGGTAGGAATGGCAGCCTCTGCTTGGGAAAAGCAAAAGAGTGATCCAGAAGATGCTGTGTCATTTCCTGAACACATGGGTGTGGCCTTTGTCTTTTCCGCTAGTGGCCAGCTCAGTACAGGTAATGCTCTCTCAGTAATCAGGGCTGCCACTGTTGGCTGTTTCAAGCCGTTTCCTTCATCCTTAGCTGAGAGATGCAGAGAGCATGGAATTCATAACGGATTCAGCCCTCAGCATATGATAATGTCCAGTGTGTGGTGTGCCCTTCTGCTTTTTCATTGTTGATAGAAAAACAAGAAACAAAACACAAGTTTCTTTATATATGCCTTTATGAGTGTCTTAACATAAAATGATTGTAGACTAACTTGTACAGTATCTAGTGTTTCCTATGTATGCCTTCCTTTGTATGTGGGCGCTGGTGGCACTTGGGCCTCAAACATGCTATTCCATACCTATTAGCCATTCTGAGAACATCAAGGATTGACCCATCTCTCAAAATCAACAGTTGCAACCAGGAGCAGAAACTTGCCAGGCTTTGATTGTGGCCAGAAGGATGGGACCTGACTTGTGACTCTGACCTGTGTGGGTGACAATGCCAGGCTTGTATGACTGTAATCTAGCACCAGGTTTTCTGGAAAAGAAAAATGACATAGCATTGCTCTCTCCCTTTATAAAGTAATTTAAATGGTCTTCCTTTAATTTAAACTTTTTAAGATTTATTTATTTTATGTGTTTTGCCTGCATGTGTGTATGTGCACCACGAGCATGCAGTGCCTGAGGAGGCCAGAAGAGGGCGTCAGATCTCCTGGAACTGGAGTACAGACAGTTATGAGCTGCCGTGTGGGTTCTGGGAATCCAGCCTAGGTCCTCTGTAGGAGTAACAACAATAACCTCTGCACCTCCTCTCTGGCCCCTTTTCAGGGTTTTTTGAAAACAGCTAACACAGTGGTGTCAGGCCACTGCCCTCTCTCATCCCTGAGTGTTCTCCACTCACCTGGGGGTAAAGTCTCTGCACTCTACTGCATGTCTAGTCTGAATTCTTTCCATGCATTCACGAGGACATGGGAACAGAGAGAAGGCCAGAGGACATCCAGCAGCATTTCCATTGACCTCACCTCCAGCCCCAATGTTCTTCTCTTCTAACCCAGTCATAGGCGTGATTAACACAGTTAGTACTGGAAAGCGGCCCCTGAAAGCACATGGCGAGAGAGCTTATATTTGAATACTTTGTTCATATACATATGTATATTTATGTTTAATTTTAATTATTATGGGTGTATACAAATTATATATATGTTTATACATATCAGTTGTGTATAGAATATGGCTTGATTTTGATATTATATATCCATGTATGTTTTAAGAATGCATTTGAAGATTTTCTACTTCTGTTCAGTCCAAAAATGGAGTTACTAGATAAAATTGGATTCTGCACCAAGCTGAAAAAGAGCCAACTGCCTTTAGCCAACTAGTAATAATATAGTGTGTGAAAATCAAGCAAGGTTAAAAATAGTCCGTTTTTCTCAGGAAAGAAAAACCCATATATTCAAATTAATGTCATCTTTTACTTCTTTCAACAGCACTGCTGCAGTTCCAGATCTTTCTGGCTCTTATTTTGGAATGACTTTTAGTATTAGCAAGGAAACTCTGTTAGCAGTGTGCCCATAGTCCCGGCACGTGGAAGGAACCCCATTGTTAGCAGTGTGCCCATAGTCCCGGCATGTGGAAGGAACCCTGTTGTTAGCACATGCCCATAGTCTCAGCATGTAGACTTCACGAAGAGGCACAAGGAGCTTCAAGCCAGCCTGGCCCATAGAGCTTGCCTCTGCCTGTCTCTCCCTCTTCTCCCCTTCTCTCTCTCCCCTCTCTCATAAGCACTCCCTCTACACACTCATGTGCATGTGTGCACACACAAAGAGAAACCAGAAGGAGGAGGAGGAGAGATGGGTCTCATTCTATCCGTCTTGCATTTAGACTAAGCTGTTTCATCTCCTAATTGGCGTGCCAGAGCTAGTTTGAAAATCCTTCGCAGGTTGCTGACTGCTTATATTGGACATCATTCATATGAGTGGACAAATGCAGGTAGATTTGTTCAAGCGAAGTGGCCCTGTCTGGTAGTCCCATCTTTTGCATGTGAATGTTTATGGTATAGAATGAGGGTTCTCATGAAAAGACAGCTGCAATTATTTAAAAGGAAGCCCATGTGAGTTTGTAACTGGAGTCTGTTGAGTTCTGTTACAGAGTCCAGAAAGTTCTGAGGGGAAAGGACACTTGCAAAGCCTCTGTGCCGAGATGAAGCCCGCGAGGCTCCCTCACCCTCACATGGACTGTGCTATTGAGTCACTGTAGCACCCTTGTATACGATTACATCTAAGAAAGTCAGCACGGGATAACAGTAGGAAGAATGGCCCATGTCGGGAAGCAGGAGCAGAACAACATGAGCCTGTTTGAGGAAGAGTCCAGACTCGACGATCGCAAGTGTGTAAGTAGCAGCAGTTAGAGGTTAAGATGATGTGCAGTGTGTTCGTGTTTGGCTATTAGGGAAAAAGAGAGAGATGAGTACTAAGAGAGAAGCTAAAACAAAACAAATCACCAAGGTCTTTGTTTAATGATCTTCATCAGATCAAGTAACAATTGCAGGGCACAGCAAGTGAGACCTAGGAGCCCCAAAACAGGCCTGCCAGAGCTACAGTGCTGAGAGCTGGCCCTGGGGACCCCACACTTGTGAGGCGTCCATTTTCAGAGCCTTCAGTTCCTTTCTGCCGAGCCCCTCTGTTCTCAGCCAGCATCAGAAGACGTGAAGTCTTGGTGGGTCATCAAGGTTCATCTCCAAATGCTGCATGTTCGTTCTTTCTGTGCATGCTCTATAGCAACAGGTTTCTGAGCAAACCCAGTAAGCTGTGCTCCTCAGGCCATGAATATGGCGTCATATGTATCACAAGGGGTAGAAATTTTCTTCTGGAAAGGATTTCTGGAATTGATGTGGTTGTCTTTTCTTTTCTTTTTTCTCTTTGTAAATATGTCCCTTTAAAATAAAATTTATGAATAATTTTTACTGCTGCCAAAGGTGGCTTGCTTTTATCCTTAGTAAGATAGTAAGTGTCTGGCAATAAACACCATTGGGTCCCTCAGGCTGTGTGACCTTAAGACCAATGGGGTCTTGTCTGGCCACTTTCTGGGAAGGAGGGCCTCCCTAAGGAGAAGAATGGCCTCTTGACACCACTCACATTCTCAGCCCTGACCTGAAGCCAGCTGTGGTCAGTGTGGAACGCCATAGAAAGAGCCACACAGAGCAGAATTTCTGGAGCAGATGAAAAAGATGTGTTATCTAAGTCTTGATAAAATAGTAAGGCAGAAAATTGAGTTTTTCATGACTCCTTCAAATACTTCTATGACAAAAGCAGTTCTGCTTTCTATTTCCCACCTTCCCAAGACACAGAGGCTAAAACTTCCCAGTCAAGGAAAGGAAAGCAGCTTCTAAACAAACTCCATGTTGTTACATGATTCCAGTTGTCTGGAGTAACCAGAGGAGCTGATTGGTTGAGACAGGAAATCAGTGGTTTCTAGCATCTGGGGGATGGGAGTAAGGAGCGGCTGCCTATTGAATATGAGACATTGTGGGGCAATGGGAAACCATGCAACCAGACAGTCGTGATGTCGCAAACACTGCGACCCCTGACTGTGAAATGATTAAAATGGCAAATTTTATTCTGCTATTCAATTTCACTCAGCTCATTTTCTCCTTAGGTAAATCACAGGTGAAGCACTGAGACACTGATCGTTGTCTTTTACATAATTTATCAATTTCAGTATAAGTTTAGAGAGAAGAATTTCTGAAATCAAAGAGACCGGCATGGAGGTAGTCAGAATTTGGGTACTGAGTATTTGAATAGGGGCAGATCACACAAACACATACACACACACACACACACACACACGCACACACACATACATGCACGCACACACTCATGCACACACATGCACAAACGCATTTTAAATACAGGGCTGGAGAGATGGTTCAGTAGGAAACATTGCTGTACAAGAGTTCCCAGCACTTGTGTACGCGCCATAGGGCGATGGCCTGCTTGCAGTTCCCACACTCGGAAGGTGCAGAAGGGACCCTGGGATAAACTGGTTAGTCACACTAGTATCTGTGAGCTCTGGTTCCTCTGGGAGACCCTGGCTCAATGACTAAGGTGGAAGGGGCAAGACTTTGGCATCAGTATTGGGCCTTATCCATGCACACATATGCACTTGTATGCACATAGTGATTGCATACATGCAAATATACACATACATGCAGACTCATGTAAAATACATGTTTTTATTTTTATCTTTAATGGATCTGTATTCATTTGATGCATCTGTGGAACCGGTATGTCATTTGGTTATCCTATGTGTTAGATGCACAATGAGTAATCAGATCAGGACATTAGCTTATGTACCAGTTTCCCAATGTATTATTTCTCTGTGTTAGGAATATTCAAAAACCTCTCTACTATCTTTTGAAATATAAAATTAGTTGTTGTAACCATAATCACCCAACTGTGCTCCATGCAGAAATTTCTCCTATCCAGCCACACTCCTATGCCCATCACCCATTCCAATCCACCCTCCTTTCCCGGCCTTCCTGGACCACCAGTCTACCCCCACTCCCGTGAGATCAACTTCTCAGCTCTATATAGAAACATGTTTGTCTGTTTCTGGCAGATGTCTCCAAATATCACCTATATCCATTACTCCTTTGAAATGATGATAGTTGAGTGTCTTGATGTTTTAGTTAAGAAGTCTTATCTTGTCTTGTCACAGGCTCATTTTAAAAATTATTTTGGTAACTATATTTAAGTATTATTAGTGTTCAGATAATTCTGTGTATTTGAAAATGTATTTAAGATTATTCACAGAAGCTGGGTATAGTGGCACACAGACCTGTGATCCAAGCGCTCAGGAGGCTCAGGCAGGAAGATGACAAATTTGAGACTAGCCTGGGCTACATAAAAAGTTCCAAGTCATAGCTGTGCGGTAGTGGTGCAAGCCTTTAATCCCAGCACTCGAGAGGCAGAGGAAGGCGTACTCTGTGAGTTCGAGGTAGCCTGGTCTATAAGAGCTAGTTCCAGGACAGGTTCTAAATCTACAGAGCAACCCTGTCTCAAAAAACTGAGAAAAAAAGAGTTCCAAGTCAGCTTGGGACAACATAGTTGGGCCCTGTTTCCAAACAATAACAACAATAGAGGTAACAGCAGCAGACTATTACCTGATAGACTTCTCCAAAGGTCAGTGGTCCAACAGGGGTCAGAAGCAGCATCACAGGACAGTCTCCCACGAAGACTGGCACAGATTGCCTTTCACGATGTTGCTCAACACTGCTGAGCAGCACTGTGTGCTGTTCCGTGTCAAGCTCAGTTTGTTCTAAAACATGAGACGTACTCGGTTAACTACTCAGCTATTTTAGTCAACAAATGAAAGTGCTTTCTTAGGCATCTGAGCAGAAAAGCGCAGCTGATCTACAGGCTCGCTGACCTTGGCATGCTGACAAGCTTGCACCTCGAAAGCGCATCAGGTGGATCAGTCTCTCTCTCTCTCTCTCTCTCTCTCTCTCTCTCTCTCTCTCTCTCTCTCTAAAAAAAATGTCATATGTATTATGGGATAAGTGATTTATTTCCTTAAATGTCATTTAATTAATTTATTTCTCTTTGGACAGTTCAAAACATGTTATTGTTGAAGTATTTATACTGAATGCTCTCCTCTGGCCCTGTGTATATGCTCAGTGCTCCTAGAAGGTACCCGATTAATGAGTCTGGAGACTGAAGTCTTCTGTTTATCTACTTATTTGGGAAGCAGAAGCTCCCCGAGTCACTCAGTGTACACTTGCCTGCTCTCTATATACAGCTGCCTCAGACATGACCCAGGGAACTCCAGAGAGCTTCAGCCGGGACCCAGAACCCCGGGCTACAGCTCCAATTTCCTGAATAAGCAGGATCTTTTCTTTTCAAAAAGGCATCTTATTTGTTTTGTGCATGTGCACATGTGTTTGTGTGGGGGGGGGCACACAGTTATGACATACAAGAGGAGATTAGAGGACAACTTGTAGGAATCACTCCTCTCTTTCTATGTGGGTTTAGGGCATCAAACTCAAGGCGAGGTCTTCAGGCTTGAGGAAGAGTACCTTTGCTTGAGGAGCCACTCAGTGCCTCCCTCCCTTCTTCCTTCCCTCCCTCCCTCCCTCCATCCCTCCTTCCCCAGTCTTGGGTCTCCCCTGGAAACAACAGGAGCCCACATACTGGCATTCTGAGAACTTCCCTATCTGTATATTTGTATATCTGCATGTACTGATTATTTAAGCATTTATCATAAAAATAAAATCAAAGCCAAAACAACCTACCACTAGACTAGAATGCCTAGAGAATTCCTGAATTAAGTAAAGGAAACAGAAGGTGTAGCCAGAGGTGGTAGTACATACCTGCAATTCTTGCATTCCAACGGCTCAGGGGTTGGAGTCTTGGCTGGGCTACTGAACCTTAAGCCAGTCCAGGCTATAGAGAGAGATTCTGTCTGAAAAATGCAAACCCATGCCTGGTATGAGAAACCTCCCCTTGAACTACTGATCAGCAGTGCCCTAGAGATCCCCAAAACATTACAGTATTGCCATTGCTTTTGGTTGTCTGCTAGAACTTGATAGTGAGATCCTGTTGTTGAAGACACCACACATTTTGGTCACAGGTCATGGAAAAATCAAGTTGGTACTAACTAGGAGGAAGCTTCCTCTTGGCTGGCCAGCTTTGGAAGGAAGGTGCTATGTAGGCTCCTGGGGTAGCTTACGGACTTCATACTTCAACAGTATTTGTTGTAAACCCATGAGCTACAGTACTAACCAGAGTGACAAAATATGCCCACGTGTGCATTAGTGGCATGAATGTTATGGGGTAATCAACTAATTTATGGTTGGGCTTATGGCCTACTTCATAGGAGGAAACAGACCAGATGCTGTAAATCTGACCAAGAATCTACGACTAAGGGGCTCGTAGGGCCAAGGGGTGAACTTACTGTTATTATTTTGCTAAATGGATATAATATCACCCTATTTCCTAATTTGTATCTCTACATCCAAAGATTAGTGAGGCTTTCAGAGCAGATTCTTTGTGCAGTGGATGGGTGGTTACTACAGAAGCCCACAAGAGGTGCAGTGAAGGCGTCACTGTGCTCCGCCACAGTGGGAGATCCTTTCCCCTCCCCAAGGCTCAGAGGACATTGTGGACAGTGTGCTGGAAAGATTATAAGAGCCAGCAGTTAGAGAGGACTGGGCAAAACTGTCTTCTGGACCAGGGAAGATCCCTGGACTCACGGACTCACAGCTGTGGGAGCCTGCATGAGGCCTGCATAGGGGCAAACCCATCAACAGTCCAGCTGAGATGGGAGGTGCTCACAAATCCCTCCCCAGCTGAGGACTTTGTTGTAGGGAGGCCGCTTGTTGGTTCCCCTGCTCAGACTGAGTGGCAGCTCAGTCCTGAAATAATCTCACAGAAACTATATTATTTAAAACACTACTTTTTTTTTTCCAAGACAGGGTTTCTCTGTGGTGCTTGGGAGCCAGTTCTGGAACTAACTCTTGTAGACCAGGTTGGCCTCAAACACAGAGATTCGCCTGCCTCTGCCTCCCGAGTGCTGGGCTTAAAGGTGTGTGCCACCACCACCTGGCTGAGCTCTAGCTTCTTGATGGCTCACTCTTACATCTTAATTTAACCCATTTCCATTAATCTGTGTATTGCCACATGGCTGTGGTTTACCTGTTGAAGTTTCGTCCAGCATCTGTCTCCAGTGGGGGCTCCATGGCTTCTCTATGACTCTGCCTCCTTTCTCCCAGAATTCAATTTAGTTTTCCCCACTTAGCTCTTTCCCCTATAGCTCTGCTATAGGCCCAAAGCAGTTCCTTTATTAACCAATGATATTTGCAGCATGCTGAGGGGAATCCTACATCACTTCTTGGGGAGGAAGGCTCAGTTTTCTTAAAGGGTGTGGCTTCTCATAGGTCTACTACACTCCAGGGTGGTCCCATGCCTGTGATTATATGGGTCGTACAGATTAAACCAGATGGACTATGGGGGAAGAAATAAGAGGAGATGAGGCTGGGAGTGGGGATGGGTCTGGGAGGAGTTACGGGGAGGATAGGGGGTTGAATATGATCAAAATATATTTTATGCAATTAAAAATTATCAAAAATTAATAACAATTTTATATTAAAGGACCAAACCCCCAAACAAGACCAAATAAAAATCAAAAAGAAAACATGAAAAGAAAAGAAAAAGAAAGAAAGAAAAAAGACAGAAAGCTAATGGTGTTTTATTGGGGAGAGAAGCAGAAGGAAGAAATGAACTGTCTCGGGGCTTAAGAGTGCTCACTGTCAGGACTGCGGGGAGGGTGTCACAACACAGCCATTCAGCAGGGTGAAGGGACAGTCTGCAGCATGTGAGCAGACTGTCTGTGGAGACCAAAGAGCACAACAGAAAACTAAAGTAAAATCCCAATTAAAAAGTGACAAGACATACACATAAATAAAGGCAAAATAAACTGTAAAGGACATTTTGCTTTGATGCCAGTGCCTGCCAATTATACACCTGGTCTAACTGGGAACACTCTGTAGGGCCGGGGTGGGATGTTGCTGGAGCTGACTGCTCCACAGGCTTCAGTTAATAACAGCCGGCTTGCATGAGGCTCCTAGAGATTACTCATGCCTGAGAAGAAAGCAGTCCAACGTTTATGAAGACTGAGAAATTATGAAGACATCTCAGATACCACACAAAGCACAAAAGGAAAAGCAGGCCAAAGAGAAGAAAGTGTTTGGGGTAAAAGACACAAAAATACTTCCCATAATTTGACATCTGAAAGGGACCTCGGCTCCTCACTCACCCTGATTGCCTCCAAACACAACTTTGCCCACTTATCTATGGTCAGCCTTCATGAGAAACAGATCATCACAGCTAAGAGAAGGCGTCTCAACTAACTGTACTAAATAACCTCCCCCAATACTGAGAGATGTGAACAGAGAGTGGATTGCTGGATAGGGAGGAAAACAAACAACATGCATGGACGAGCAAAGGTGGAGTAGGAGTCGGTCCTGGAGACAACATTTTTCAGGAAAAGAAGAGCTACAAACAAATTGTAAATATGATCCCCAGAGAGATGTAAGGGAAACTCGCATTTACCAAACAAAGCCAAGCTGCTATAGGGAAGGAGGTGGCAGAGTGTGAAAAGAAAAAAAAAAGACATTTGGTGAAAGAATTTTTAAAAAAAGCTGATGGGAAGGAAGTTCAGATGGAGAACTCCAAAACTTAGGCCTTCCTTCGGAATTTATAGTTGAATAAAACACATGGGAAGATTGAGAGACGTTTATCATTATCTTACTGTCTTCAGCAAAGTCAAAGTGAAAATAGATACCTGTTAATACTTCTTTTTCCAGATTAAAAATAATTGAGTTTTCATAAGGAAAGAGATGATAGAGGTCCAGTCATATAAAATAAAAAAAAGCAAAACCAAAATGGGTCAGAGCATTTGGATTGTTTTATTTACAGCCCTATTGCTTGCACGCATTTGTAACTTGACTCTTGTTGAGTGCATGCGTGAACAAATGAGTGAGCTGAGGGAAATATCTTAGAAAGCTTGGAAGTTCCAAGGTCAAGCAGCAAAGAAAAATGTCTACACAGAGGGCAAAACAATAGATTATTTCAGTAAGAGCTTTATAATTAGTAGATGTTTCCTACAACATTGGCTCCTCTCTCTCTCTCTCTCTCTCTCTCTCTCTCTCTCTCTCTCTCCATCCCCCCCTCCGTTGTGTGGTTGGGTGCCTGCACTTTTGTGAAGGCCAGCAGGCCAACGATCATTGTCAAGTATCTTCTTCCATTCCTTCAGGTGGACTAGCCATCCAGTGAGCTACAAGGAGTCCTCTGCTGCACTAAGGCAGACTTGCACCTCTGGGCTCAGCTTTTATTTAATGCTTATGCTATAGGCAATGGTCACATCCCCAATCCAGCAACTATAGGTACTGATAACACATCAAATAAGCTTCCTTCCTTCCTTCCTTCCTTCCTTCCTTCCTTCCTTCCTTCCTTCCTTCCTTCCTTCCTTCTTTCTTTCCCCCTCTCTCTTTCACCCTGGATTTTTGAACACTGGGCATTTTAGGCAAGTGCTCTATTACTAAACTACACCTTGGCCTAAGAAAAGATGGTTTTCTCCCTAGAATTCATTACCCAGACAAAAGATCACTCTTGTGTGGGGATCTGGGGAGGAGACTTTTAACATGACTTTTAGAATAAAGGAATAAGGTAATTTGCATCCACAAAAAGAAATTATCCAAGGACGATCATCAATGAATAAATAAATAAATTTAAAGGAACATGCAGAATCCAGAAGTAGTGAAAGCCTGAAGTTGCACAAAAAGGAATTGGAGGGCTGGGAATTGAACTCAGAGTCTTGAGTATGCCAGGTAAGCTCTCCATCAGTGAGTTCTGTCGTTGGGTTTCTGTTCCATCAGGTTTCCACAGTCATTAAGTCCCAAAGAAATCACATAGAGATCTACATTAACTCTAAACTGATTGGCCCATTAGCTCAGGCTTCTTATTAACTCTTATAACTTATATTAGCCCATTATTCTAGTCTATGCTAGCCACATTGCTTGGTACCTTTTCAGGGAGACAGTCAAATCTTGCTTCTTCTGTGGCTGGGGCAGGATTGTTGACCAAGCTTTTCTTTTCCTGTTCTCATTGACCCACTTCTACTTCCTGTCTGATTGTCCCACCTATACTTCCTGCCTGGCTACTGACCAATCAGTATTTATTTAAAATATAATTGACAGAATACAGATAATTGTACCATACCAGAGTTCCATCTCTAGCCTCACTACTTCTTTGAAGCCCACAATATAGATCATTATGGGTATATAACTGGGTACCTACTCTGTTGAAATTTGGGGTTAAGCTCACAGTTTTCCTAACCACTCTCTAATGACTAGGCTCTGATGTGCTCAGTTGGTGGAGTGCTTGCTCTGTGGGCTTTAAGGTCAGAGTTCTGTCCTCAGCACTGCATGAAGTGATAGTGTCATTTGCCTATAAACCCAGAGTTGGATAGGTGGAGACAGAAGGATCAGAAATACAAGATCATCCTTGGCTACTTACTGAGTTCAAGGCCAGTCTGGGCTGTATGAAATCCTATCTCAAACAAATAAACAAACAAACAAGCAAAAAACCACCCCAAATCAAAACAACAATAATTTAGTAGAAAAGAAACTCTTCCTTTGGTGTGGGAGGTCCTTCTGTCTATGTGCTACTTTTGTTGGCTAATGAATAAAGAACTGCTTTGAGCCTATGGCAGGGAAGAACAGAACTAGTCAGGGAAAGCTAGGCTGTATGCTGGGAGAGAAAGGGCGGAGACAGAGAGATACCATGGAACCACCACCAGAGACAGATGTGCTGAAACTTTGCTGGTAAGCCACAACCTCGCAATGATATACAGATTAATAGAAATGGGTTAAATTAATTTGCAAGAGTTAGCCAATAAGAAGTTAGAACTAATGGGCCAAGTGGTAATTTAATTAATACAGTTTCTATGTAATTATTTCTGGTCTAAGCTATCTGGGGAACCAACAAGCAATGCCTCCTTCCAACAAGTTGGCACCAATGTGGTTGACTAAAATCCACTTAAAACCTGAGAGGGCTTGAAAAGGAATTCTAGACACAAAAATACAGAGTTTAATACAGGTTCTTGCTGTTTGCTGGTGCCATGCTGCAGCTCCTTTCAGAGAGGTCTTACTGATTCAGTGGTAGCAGCTGTGTGGTTTAAAAATGGCAGCTTCCTGGCCATGGGGGCTGTGTGGCTAGCATGAACTATGACTCTTTTGGGAAACTGAGCATTTGGATGGGGTTTGTGAGCAGCGTGCTGCGGCTTGTTTGGTGGCAACATGGACTAGCTGTGTGCCTGGAAGTAGGGTGATGTTTGAGGCTCAGAGGCGTGTGCAGCTCCGCCATGCTGGGCTGAGTGGGGCAAGCAGGAAGTACCATATATACCCTAGTAATGGCACTGTTTAAGTTTTAAGAATATTTAACATTTTTAAAAAGCTTCCTGGACAGCAAAGAATTGCAGATATGCAATAAAGACAAATCCAGAATTTGGGTCTATGGATATGTTGTTTTGACCAAATGTTCTTCTTTTGTTTCCACAGAGGATGAGAACCTGTGGATTGCTTCTAGACTAATACAGTTTGATGGAACAAGACCCCCCTGAAAGGTTGTCTTGAATACCCCTCAAAAAATCACTTCACCCAATAAACAGCAGGAAGAAGTTTGGAAAAAAACCACTCCCATTTTTGTTAATGTTTCTTTACATTTAAAGGGGGATATGCTATAGAGATGGATACTTTTCATTGGTGTGGATCTTGGTTTGTTGATATAAGTTTTAGGTCAAATTTGTTATATGTATATTTCTGCTCTTGATTAAAGTATTGTGATTGTGCAGCTTATTTAAAAATGAAATGTATAATTAAGAAATATAGGCAAATAGAGAGTCATCTATAATAGTCAAGCTTGTAGTTATATTAGTTAGATTTTCTAGATGTACAGAGATGTATTTCAGATAGGTAAGTATTCTTCAAACCTTTCAAAGACTACAGAATATGACATTTAAAATGTTTTAATGACTTAGGACTTTTCATGATAATGAGACACATCTTTTCCTGACAGCACCAATTACTCTGAGAGGAAGATGAGCATCAAAGAGGCTCCTTATGGAGTTTGATAGCCATTTGGGCAAGAAACTGCCCTTGCCTATACTGCTTAACTGAACATGCAGAACCCATAGAGAAATGACTGCTGAACTGGCCTAAAGGTGAGATGGTCCTTTGGGGTTCCTGCTTCATGAAAGAGTCTGCTAGACATTCTGCAGAACACAGAAGAAAGTGACTGACAAACTGCCAATATAGGTGGAACTGTCTTTGAAATTTCCTGCTTCATGGAAAAGTTTGCTGGATACTATGGGCTTATAAGCTGAAGATAGATGATCCAATGGTACAAAAGAATTTTGGGTGACTCTACAGGCTGTGAGATGTCTCTGTCAATTCTAGAGTTTTGAAAGTTGCTTACAATGTACTTTCTGTTTACTTAGGTAATATCATATCCTTCAGGAGTCTTTGATGAAGTTGAAGAATTTATAGTTATAGTTTTCCTTAGTTATGATAAAAGATAAAGTAGATATAAATATTGTAACTGTAATTCTTGCTTGATAACTGTTTTGTTATGAGTAATTTTACTATGTTAAAGTTAAAGCCTTCCATTTTGTTTAAACAGAAAAGGAGAAATGGTGTGGGAGGTCTTTCTGACTATGTGTTGCTTTTATTGGTTAATGAATAAAGAACTGCTTTGAACCTATGACAGGAAAGAATGGAATTAGACAGCGAAAGCTAGACTGTATGCTGGAAGAAAGAAAGGTGGAGTCAGAGAGAAGCCATGGAGCTGCAGCCGGAGACAGATGTGCTGAAACTTTGCTGGTAGTCCACAACTTTGTGGTGATATACAGAATAATAGAAATGGGTTAAATTAATTTTCAAGAGCTAGCCAATAATAAGCTAGAGATAATGGGCCAAGCAGTGATTTAATTAATACAGTTTCTGTGTAATTATTTAGGGTCTAAGCTAGCAGGGTATCTGGGAACCAACAAACAGTGGCTCCTTCCAACATTCATTCATAAGAACAGTATCAAATCAATAAGAAAGGCCTTTAAATAAAGGCCAGGGTAAAAATCAAAACCTCTTTACTGCCATTTATTTCTTGCCCTCTTTACCGAATTACTTATCCCGATACAGGCTGAGTCTCTTTAATCAGAAAATCTGAGAACCAAAAACTTCCAGTGTTGTAAGATGTTCAAAATGTCTCAGATTTTGAAGTATTTGAGGATTCAGAAATTTAAATTATGGAAGTTCAACTAAATTTTATGCAAATATGCACAGCCCATGGAAACTCCAAAAATCTGACATATTTTTGGCTCAAGCCTTTCAGATAAGGAAGATTTAACCTGGATTAAAGGCAGACTTGAGGATTGCTGAGGTAGACTCCTACTCAGGTCCTATATTGTGTCTCCTTGATTTAAAATCATTAATGTCTACACATTGAGCGCACACTTTGTGCCACCCAGAATTACATGAGGCAGTGGGAATAGTATAATAAACTGTCCCCAACTATAAACCATAAAGCAACCATGTCTTTTGCGTAATTAGGGGAGACAAATGATACAGACCCCATTATTAGGTGAGCAAGAAAAAAAGCCTTCCTGTGACTGGACGTTTCCCCTGGGGAGGTAACAATTAAACTGACCACTCTTTTTTCTTGTTGTGTCCTGTATAATAACAGAGGCAAGATCTTGTAAATTGTATATCATATATTATAATTCCTGGTTGAGATTCCATAAGTATAACCACAAAACCCTTCCTGCAGTACTGAGCTAGTCTGTGGGGATGATGGGTGATGGTCGGAACTTAAAACGTCATTTTAGTCCAGTAGATGGAGCTCCTTTGAGACCTCTGCGGTTTGGTTGAAAATATCCCTTGGATGCCAAGCAGCTTGTAGACACATGCAACTGTACAGCCTAGCAGGTTCTAAAGAACTTTGCAGTGTATAACGGACTTACTGGATATCTACAAATGTTATGGAATCTGAGAAACAGAGACAGTGTAGAGAGAGTTGGAACTCCAGGATCTTTCCTGCCTAATGAACACCAGACTGAAGCATACTGGGGAATGTGCTGCCTAGGGAGGGAGGGGTGGTTAGAAAACAGTCTACGACATGACAGATTCTCCAAGGATAGACATAGGAAGCTAGACTGCTTCTGGGCTTCATCTCGGACATCACCATCGCAGATGGACTCAGGATACTGAGAAAGAGCATCCGTGTGGACTGCCGTGGAGTACTAAGGCATCATTGTACAGATAGATCTTTAGCAACTGGATGTTCATCATCCCTCTCAGTTCTGCAAGAAAATACACATGTGTAATCGAATTCTCTTACAGTTTTTGTAACAGTTGATGAGAAAATTTCAGTTGTGTCTGTAGCTTGGTGCTCAAGTGCTTGCCTGGCATGTGTGAAGCTGAAGCGGAGATTGAGGGATATCAAAACTCATATAAAAACCTATAATGCTTGCACATGCAGGCACACACACTTCCTGGTCACATTATACGTTATAGACCAGGGCACCAATGGACAGCAGAGACAGTCTCTAAGATTCGTTCTGATCCCAGTTGTAGATTAGCTCCCTCCAACCTGTCACCCCCACCCCCAGCCAGAGATTGGTTCAGGCAAAGTCAGCGTTCATGCAGGTGACTTTTGGTTACCTTTTCAATGTTCCAGCATATTTTATCCTAAAAAGGAAGAGGATCACCCTTTTGGAGTGTGGCTGTTGTGTCCTGCTCTCACTTCCTGGAGACCTTGATATATCAGTTGTCTTTTCTTTTTTCTTTTTCTTTTTTTGTCTCCACATAGGGTCTCTTCCTTTTGCCAACCTTGGTTCTTCTGTCTCAGAAACACAAGATGCTTTTCTCTTGAACTGTCTTTCTGGGGTCTCCCACAACTGCTTACAAGCCTGGTTTGTTCTCCTCTTGTTGATTTACAGTCTATTGAATACACCAAGCCTTCTCTTGCACACACATACACACACACACACACACACACACAAAATGCGCACACATACACACATGCATATATGCACATGTACACACACACAAGCATGCACACACATGTGTGCTGATAGATTTTCCATCTTTGGACTTACTAGTTAAGCTTAAGGACGAGGAGAGAGCTACAGTTGATGGAGAAGTGGCTGTGTTCTGGGAAAAAATGTGTAAATGGAGTGAGTCAGGGCTGTGCCGGTGACTTGGCTGACAGTGGGGTAGTGCATAGTCTGGGCAAGGTTAACTTCCATCTGGGACAAATCTATTACACAACACCAAACACATACTTGTATCTGCCATCACAGAATCACATTGAAGTGAGCATTGATCATTGACCAGATAAGGGGACGGTAGTTTTGAACTAAAAAGGAAAAATCTTTGGAATTCTCTTTTTTGCTCCAGGGAGGTTCCATGACTCCTATGATTCTATTTTGAGTTGGCATGGGAGCTCCTGATTTAATTTCTCCCAGGAACAAACACATTTGATAGATTCTACTGAATCATCCTGATGCCAAAGCTTAGGAGAGGAGGGGAGACAGAGGAAGTTGCTAGTCTGCTGCCTTATGGAAGACCAGCCTTGCACAGGCAAGCATTCTAGATCCTTTATTATTTTCTGATTCTCAGAGCTGAGGCTTTTCTCAGTTTTATTATAGAAATAAAAAGGCACAGAGCACAATGCTGGCCAAATATAGACACTGGGTCATCTTTGTTACTACTCAGCGAAAAAGAATGACAGAAACACTAGCAAATGGAGGATTATTTAAAAACCACTGGGGACTATCAAAATAGGAAGACCTCACTAGCACTTCATAACCAATCAGTGCATGTGTGATAGATGTGTGTTCTGATGTAACTTTGCCTGTTTCAAGTGTCAAGTAAAAGCGGTGGAGATGGAACAGCACTAGTTCTGACCAGCACAGGAACTCAGAATCACTAGACTGGAAATGCCTTGAACTTCGCAGAGTGTTCCCCTCAGTTCAGGCACAGAGCACCACCTGCATACTGCGCCAGGGGCTAGCAGCACTGGGAAGAAGAACACAGGGAGCAGGGTAGTCTACATGCTTGCTTAGCTTGGCTATCTGGACCCATGTCCGCTTAGCTCATTATGTTAGTCCTTTAAGATTTGTTGGATAGATTTATGGATTTGTTTGTTTATTATTTATAGTTGCAGTGCTGGGGATGGAAAGTTAGTCCTGCATGGAAACTCAATCCTACTGCACAGTAGGTAGATACATAAACCCTGAGCAAGACCTCCAGTCCCTGGGTAGGTGAACCTTTTTGAATGGGAAGTAATACTGACTTAACACAAGGCAGAGGTAACGCTGCTGTTTCTCATTATGATACTAGACTCCTGTCTTATTTCCACAGACTTGAGTAGGGCTCACAATGTCTGCACTCATGCTGACTACCTGACACCAAAAGAATTCTGACTCCTGAGCCCTTAGTTCCTTTGTCTGGCGAGTCCCCACCAAATATTCCATTGCGTTTATTTATTTCTCATGTCATGGCATGCTTCTGGCAGTTAATGCCATGTAACAGTGGGGGCGTTCACTGTCTTGGAGTTACTATTGCTGCAATGAAACACCGTGGTCCAAAGTAACTTGGGGAGGAAAGGGTTTATTTGGTTTCCACTTCCGTGTCATAATTGCCAGGACAGGAACTCAAGCAGCGCAGGAACCTGGAGGCAGGACCTGATGCAGAGGCCATGGAGGGGTGCTTACTTCTCTTCATGGATTGTTCAGCCTGCTTTCTTTATAGAACCCAGGACCACCAGCCAATGGATGGTTCCACTCACAACGGGTTGGACCCTCTCCCGTCCATCACTATTTTGTGTCTACAGCCTGATCTTACAGAAACATTTTCTCAACTCTAATTCACTCCTCTCAAAGGACTCTGGCTTGTGGAAACTGACTTAAAACTAGTAGCACATCTGTATTTGTATTGAGTGAAAAGATAAGCCAAGGGGTCTGAGAGACAGAGGTAGGCCGAGAGAGGAGGGAAGAGAAGAGAGTGACTGTATTGGAGGTTATGTGACATTATTCACCTGCTAAAACCCACAAGATGTAGAGCATAGGGGATGAGCCCCAATGTAAAGTCTAAACTTCAGTAATCAAGCCATGCCAGCTTTGGTCCAGTCCCTGCACCAAGTGTTCTGCACTGAGCCAAAGAGTAATGGGAGACACTGAGATTGGAGGGGAGGAAAGGGAGCGTGTAGAAACAACTCAATTCTGGTTTACTTTTCTTGCACACTTTAACCTGCTCTAAAACAAACAAACCAATCCCAAATGCAAAAAGATGAATCAAGATAATTTAGGCAAGCTAGTCTTATAATGTGTTCTTCTAAGCAATGGAAAACGGATCTAACCAGAACAGGACAAAAGGTAAAGGAGCTGCTTTGTTCCCACAACCCATGGGAAGCATCAAGAAAACCCCGAAATGGCGACCTCAACACTCTTTGCCATCTTTGTGTCTTGGATAGATTGATTCCTTTCATCATGCCCAAATCACGGGTGCCAGCTCCAGGCTCATGAGCTTTCTGTCCCATCACTGTGGGACACGACTCTCTCTTACCCAGTGCTTTCTTAGGCCCCAGACCCCACAAGTACGCCGACCAGCCTGGCTTTACCTGGTCTCAGTGTGGATGGAGTGTGACCTCCCACGGGTGTGGGTGTGTGCAAAGCAGGGAACAAGCAGACAGGATGAGAACCTGCTGCAGTTACACCGGCCACAGGTGACATGGACGACACAGTAGGAGGCAGAGGTGGGCAGAAAGGTGGCACAGTCCTAGGCACAGTCTACCAAGGGGGCTTCTGGACTCACTGAGATGTTGGTGTAAGGTGTAAGAGAAAAGAATGAGAAGTGGCTTCAAATGTTTGCCTTAAATCGCCCAAAGATGGGACTGTATTTAACTGAACAGAAGAATGTTTTGCTAGCACAGTTTGGGAGATGTCAGGTTCATTCTGTATATATTATGGTCTATTAGCCATCTAATTGGCGATGTCAAACAAACAGTTGCCATGGGTGTGTGTTTTCCTTTGGTAGTAAAACAGCATATTGTTTATTGGCTCTTAATTCCTCTCGATCGCAAGTTCCATCAGATCTGGGACTGTCTGTTTTGTTCACTGCTGGATAACCAATATCAAGCAGTACGATTTGACTAGAAAGATAAGGGATGGATGGGAGAGTTAACTGTGTGGCACAACAGGGCAGGGTGAAGGAGACTAGACAGAGGATCTGTTCAAAAGTGAGATTGCTTGCCTGACTGCTACTAAGGTGAAATCTCAAGACTTCCTACAACAGGCACTCCTGGGAAGATCTATCTAAGTGAGAAGACACACCTGTGCTGGTCAGGGCTGCACAGAGAAACCCTGTCCTAAGGGAAAGAGATAAAAAGAAGAGAGAGAAGGACACTTGCAATGTTTTTGTAAACCTTTATTTTCTGTTTAAGGGACACTACCAACCCAGGCCCTTAGCTTCTGGCTCATTTCTACAAAGTAATTTGTTGGAAATATGATAAAGGTAGAAAATAGAACCGTTTGTATGTGTGAACCAAAGTTATCAGTCCAAGAACAAAATGCACACCGAAGCCTGTGTATTCATATCTAAGATGTTCTGGATTTAAAAAATGTATTTTATATGTAAAAAAGCATCTTTAAAAAGACAATGGTCTAATAAACAAAACTGTGTGCATCTATATCTAATTATAGGCATGTACAGGTGTGTGACACTCCGGTGGTGCAATGGGACTTGGCTACTACCACACAGAGGGGCAGTATGTCTCAGCCCTGCAGTTCAAACAACCTGATGTGGTGACTGTAATAAAATACGACACAAGCCAACATAGCTAGTTTTCCACCAACAATCTATCTATAAACCAAGCGTATGGCAGAAACTCCAGGCAGCCTTTCAGTTGTACCACAGTTGAGGATTATAACAAAGTAATTCTGGGCTGGGGATGTAGCTCACTGGTAGAACTCTTGCCTAGCATATGTGAGGTCATATGTGAGGTCATGGGCTTAATTCCCAGTACAAAAAGTAACCACACACACACACACACACACACACACACACACACACACACCCCAAACAAAAAGACACTCAAGGAAATAAAGAGAGAATTATAATACTTAGAACTACAAAACACTTTGCTCCGGCATGGACAACTCTATAGCCCCAAATACTGCTTTTTCAAGCCATCTAACCTAACAAAATCTCCAACTGCTAGCCAATCACTCATTCCCTTGTATGATGCCATCCACCATCTGTAATGGTGACCGAGTCACAAGTATGGAACACTTGAGGTTCTTATGGGCAAAAGCTGACCCATAAGAACATTATGTGTTATATGTGGGTTATATAATGAACAGTCAGCTAGAATCCACTCCCAGTCATGTGCTTTGGTCCAAACACAAGGCATCCTAAGATTATATTAAATCCATACGTACTTAAACACCACACACACACACACACACGCGCTCATACTCACAGACATTCCATAGAGACTATCACAGAAAATTTGTCTACAAGAAATTTACAATCATTTATATATTTATATACATACAGAATAAAAGATATTTGTCATTCTCACAGTCTGTAAACATCTGGGAAAATGCCCAGTAGAATTACTGTGGGCCCTTTGAAATGGTGACCGCTGGGAATCTGGGGACAGGACAGAGATTGAAGTTTATATCAGAGGAACGAAGAGTTAAAGGCTCACGCAGGTATAATACATTTCACTCGACACGATCAGCTCCTTTGGCCACTATGACATTGTTCCCTGTCTGGAAAAAGGAATGAGCAGGAAAGCCTTGCAGCCAGTCATCGCTGTGGAAGAAACTGAGCACACATCATATACATGCTGCTACCGCAGAACTTAAGAGATTTTCAGGTCCTCAAAAACCACTCAGCATTTTCCTCCTAGGTGTGCTTCTGGCATGGCACTGGGCATCTCAGGCACACTCCAGGGATTCACTTTAGCTTTAGGACATGCTTTCACATCAAAATCAAAGATGGGTTATGAGAACTTGAACTGGAAGATCTCAGTATCATTATTAATAGCTATTATTTTGAGGTGGAATCCCTCCCACTGTGAGTGGGAGTAGGAGACTCATAGTCCTCCTGCCTCAGCCTCCCATGTGTTAAGAGCCTTAGGCTTGTCACATGTGCCATCTTGCCCAGCTCCCAAGTGTTATTATTTTCAATTTAACACAAAATAAGCTCATGCCAGATGTAATGGCACACGCCATTAATTCCAGCACTTGGGAGGCAGCAACAGGTGGGTATCTGTGAGTTCAGGGACTAGCTTGATGTACTTAGTGAAGTCCTGTCTCAAAATTTAAACAAAACCAAATCCAAATATGCTCTAATAAAAACATCATTAAAAAAAGAAAACAGAAAAGAAAATACAAGGTCTTAAAAATTCTTTGTTTAGCAGCTACTCCACTGCTCCGGTGGTCTCAGGCTCCGGCTGCATTTGTGGCAGCTTTAGAAGTCACGTTTACAAGTAAACAGCGACACAGAGATATCCCCATTGCTCACCGATGCCATCCCCTCATCCTTATCTTCTTCTAAGTGTGTGTAAATAAGATGGGGCAATCATTTCCAGGGTCCATGCAGATATAAAACACTAATACTGAACGACATCTCCAAAGTACTTTAGCCTCACAGTACTTCTGGCTAAAGAAAAAAATCTTGTCATTATCTCTAAATGTTTTTTTAAAACCTGCATTTCTGACACAGAATATTATATAGCCCAGGCTTTTATGAACCATGATGATGTGACTAACCTCAAACTCCTGATTGCCTTTGCCTCACTTCTTCAGTTCTATGATTACAGGCATGTGCCACTAAACCCAGTAGAACCGCTAGATCATGGTTCTCAACCTGTGGGTCAGACCTTTTTGGAGGTCAAATGGTCCCTTCAGAGGGGTCACCCAAGATCATAAGAAATATCAAATATTTACATTCTGATTCATAACAGTAGCAAAATTACAGTTATGAAATACAAACAAAACCGATTTATGGTTGGAGGTCACCACAATCTGAGGAGCTGTCTTATAGGGTTGCAGCATTAGGAAGGTTGAGAACCACTGCTCTAGGGTCTTCTGCTGAGTGTTCTCACTAGCTGCCCCATAGAACTGCCTGAAAGCTGGTTGAATTTTCAAACTCTGTGTTCCTGCAAAGATGGCAGATATTGTATGGGTTCCTTGAGTGATCTCCTTTCTCCCTCGGCTCTCATAATTTTCAAGTGTTGGATATGACATGCAAAATACGCAAATCTTAGGACAGACCCATTGACTATGGTTGGAAGCCGTTCTACCACATGCTGTTGGGAGGGCAGGAGAGCTTTTCTTTTCTTGGGTTGGATTAGAGAAGGACCGGGGGAATGAATTTGGGAGCTTTAGGGAGGCCTGCGGCTATGTATCCATTTCCCCCGCCAGGACTTGAAGACATAGTGATTGGTGAATCTGCAGAGGGCTAGTTCATCTAGTTGATGCTGTCCTTGTGGCTGCTCCTTTCTGTGTTGTGGTTGTTCTGGTCGTGATTCTTCCACTGGATGCTTGTTCCGTTCATGGGGACCGAGGTCATGAGGCTTTTGGACTGGTGACAGCAGCAGCAGAGACATGACTGGGGGTGGGAAAGAGAGAGGGTGTGTGAGTGACTGTGTCAGCCCGCCTGCCCATTCCTAGCCACACATGAAGTGGGGGCTCAATGCCCATGGACAACTGAGGACAGCTGGAGCTTGTCAAGGTAGAGATTATGAGTTGCTTGCTTTTCGTTTTAATTGTTCTTCACAGTTAGGAAGAGGGATGGCCGTGCTGGTTGGAGACGAGGCTCTTCCAAGGCATGAGGAGATCAGCTGGGAAAGGGCCTGGTGACCCGCTTTCATCAAAGTGTGTTCCTTATGTGGTGCTGGCATCTGTCAGTACCTCCGCTGACCCTCCTGACAGCCCTGCTGTAAGGCTATTGACACCTCTTTATGAAAGATGAGGGTGGGGTCCGAGGAGAAGGGCAGAAGGGAAATCGCAAGGCAGGGCTCTCCAGACTGGACTCTTTCCCTTGGGAATGTGTTTAGTGTCTGAGGAATTTTAACAGGAAATTTCCCTTGTCCTATAATTAATATATAAATACACAAGTTGGGACCCGTATGTGAGCCAACCTGTGTGAGTCCCAGCACTTTGTGGTTTGTAGTCTTTGGAAGACCTCAAAGTCATGGCAGCTAAAGCTCCATCACCAACTCTCGCCTGCTTGTACCAACCTCTGAGCGATATGTCTGTCTTTGTTTAGGTCATGGGTTCTGTGAGAGCAGTTACTATTTGCCTTCTATGTTAAGTGATAGCCAACTATTCATACTGGGTACTTATTGTGTGTGTATATCTATCTTTTTGTCTGTCAGTCCATCCATCCATCCATTCATCTATCCATCTGTCTTCTATCTATCTTTCTATCTATCTATCTATCTATCTATCTATCTATCTATCTATCTATCTATCTGTTATCTTCCTATCTATCATCTTGTGGTGGTTTGCATGTAATTGACTCCCATAATTCTAAAATGTCATAGGGAGTGGCACTATTAGGTGTGGCTTTGTTGGAGTGGGTATGGCCTTGTGAGTCACTGTAGGGGCAGGCTTTGAGGTATCATATACTCAGAATACAGCCAGTGAGTCAGTTGACTTCCTGTTGTCAGCAAGATGTAGGACACTCGGCTATTTCTCCAGCACTATTCCTGCCTCCATGTCACCACACTCCCCACCATAATGGACCGAACCTCTGAATTGTAAGTGAACCACCACAAGTAAATGTCTCCTTTATCAGAGTTGCTGTGGTCATAGTGTCTCTTCACAGCAATAGAAACCTAACTAAGACACATCTATATCTATCTATCTGTCTTTCTGTCTGTCTGTCTACCTACCTACCTACCTACCTACTTACCTATCCATTCATCCATCAAGCATTCACACTGAGTCGTACTTACTGAATGGTTACTTAACTCATCTATTTTTCAGGTGAGGTAACTGAGTGAGCTAGAGGGGCATCAATTACACATGGATGAGACCATTAGTAAATGCTGAGTGGTGCTGTCAGGCAAGATTGACTGCTTTCAGGGCCTGTACCCCTTACCTCTACTATGTTCTGCATAATACGTATTGTGACCTAAAGTCAAACATCTTGGTCCAAGATAACACAACCCAGAAAACATTAGGGCTATGCTACAGTTAGTCCAGAACTGGAAAGTGTTACATCAGTGATAGGCTTGGAGCTCCTAAAGATGTTGGCTTGTCTGGAAGGAGATTTGAAACAAGAACACAGACTTCAAGTGGAGTCACAGCAGTACAGATAGATGTCCAGAGTAGTAAGTATTCCTTGTACTTGGAGATACTATTACTTATTATTATTATTTTTATATTTATTATTTTTAAGATTTATTTTTATTTTATGTGTATGAGAGCTTGCCTGCATGCACACCATGTGTGTGATTGGTGTCCAAGGAAGCCAGAAGAGGGCATTGAATGAACTGTAGTTGCAGATGGCTCTAAGTTACCATGTGAGTGCTAGGAGTGGAACCTGAGGCCTCTACAAGAGCAGGAAATGCCCTCACCTGCTGGATCACCCCTCCAATTTAGAAAAGAATGCTATCAAATGCACAGTTTAATTGTATTTAGTGAGAGCTTTCTCAGCCACAGAGTTCATGTTTGCCTAAGACTGGTTCAAGTCTAAGACAATGAAAGGTGTGAATTGGCTTTCTGCATTTCCAGTGTATGATGCTTACATTTGAGCATTCCTTTTGAAGGGAGGCACTAAACTGGTATGTGGTTAAGCCAGTCCTTTTAGCTTTAACCTGTGAATATGTCATCTGGATATATACTGATTTTCCGCTCTGTTCAAGTCTGACTTTCTAGGCAGCAGGAAGAGATTTTCATTTCTTGAATGAAGAGAAACATGCCTGGTCAAAGCAGGAAGAAATGGAGTGGGCTGTGCCTGGTGGGTATGGGGCACACTGCGCTGGTAGCCCTTAGTGCTACCAGTCTTGCAAAACAGTCTTACCTGGAAACAATTTTTGAATTTCTTGCTCACAAAATACAGAGCTATTGGGTTTATGCAAGAATTCATGGTTGCCAAGTTGATACCGATGTAATCCATGAGCAACAAGAAGCTAAAGCAAAAGAAAACAGTGTCATCAAAACACGCCACTTGAAAACCTGTAAGCAGCATTTGTCCCTCAGATGAGCATTTCTCATGCCCCAAAGCTACATCTCACAGTGGCAGGTGGACATTTGTAAGAAGGGCGACAGGCCCAATGCTGTGGTTAGTGGCAATCCCTGTGCACGGCTTTAGGAAGGGAACAGCAAGATTATAGACAGGACTCACATTTTGGGATCAGTTATGGGCTGTGTCAGCTAAAAACATATAATTAAGGTTACAATCTTAAGTTTCAGAACGAGTAAGAATGCAACCATTCTATAAATGTGAAAATCTGGGAGACTAGTTTCCTTAGTGGGCACCTGGAACGGTACCTGAGCAGTTCACACCGATTCGTTTCCATCTCGTCATACACAGTCTTCTTCAAAATGCGGCTTAAGTGAAGAGGGAACCAGCAGAGCGCAAAGATGACCACCAGACAGAAGACGGTCTTCGCCACTTCTCGACGCTAGGGAGAGTGCGTGCAGACAAGGACACGGGTGAGTGCTGCCACACACCAGAGGGAGGAGAGCGTGGCCCTCACACGACATCTGTATTTTAATACCCAGAGTGCAACTGTCTCATGGAAGCATCCTTAACCATGCTTTTGGGCAGTTGTCGGGCTCATGTTGTCCTGAGGATTACAGTAGAGGTCTATGCCAGGACATCAGGAACTGGCCCGAGTCTACACTGTGGTTGAATCTAAGCACGAGGACGTGTGTTTGTGAGATTAAGCATGGGAGCATGTGTGTTTGTGAGTTTAAGCATGGGAGCATGTGTGTTTGTTGAGGGCACATGTGTTTTTGAGGAGTGCGGAGGGCTACAGGAGCACTACTTAGGGTTAATTGAAAGTTGAGAGTCAGGCAGTTGGCTCTAGTGACGGCAGGGCAGCCAAGGCGGTCGGACACAGCCCCCAAACGAGCAAGTGTATAGAGAAAGCAGCCCATTTCCACTTGTTTCTGATTTTGAAACTACTGTTGAAACTGCTTTGATTTTATTTACTGTTTATTTATTTTGTTTGAGACAGGGTCTTGCTTTTTTGCCCATGCTGGTTGTGAATTTCTGGGCCTCCCCAAAATTTCTTTGCCTCATTATAGGCATGTGCCACTATGCCTGGGTTGAAATTTGCTTTTAATTTTAAAATTACTTTTTAATGCTTTATAGTTTCCGGAGATCCACTATTTGCAAACAGAAGGGCACTATCAGCAACTATCACTGGGTGCTGACGAGGCACTGACTCCAACTGAAGCTTTACCGGTCTCTGGGTCTGCTCGTGGTCTTAGCAGCCATAGGTTGGGAATTGCCTCACACTGCTGAGGTTTATCGCCTCACCCCCCCCAACCCCCCCATTCAGAAGCAGAACTGGGGACATAGAATGCAAGCTGTCTGCAACTGGGGTCAATCAATGCCAAACAAAGTTGACTGGAAACAGACTGCTGGAAAATAATGCTGGCTCAATTGGAGGCTTCTAACATTAAGTTCAGGAAACCTAAAATAAACACATGCAGCTGAGCCCTTCGCAGAGACTCTCGTGCCACACTGCTGCTGTGGCCCAGAGAACTGAAGCCTTTAATCCCCTACAGTCAGGACACCAGCGAGGGTGTGGTTCCAGAGCGTTGTGTGGAGGAGGGACATGCAGCATTCCACTTTGCAAGGCTGGGGGCTCTGTAAAGCTGGGTTACTCAGTTAGTTTGTTTTTTTTTTTTTGTTTTTGCTTGTTTATTTTTGAGGCAATGTTTATTCACTGTCCTTGACCAGACTGGGGCTCACTCTGTAGACCAGGCTGGGTTCAAACTCGTAGAGATCCACCTGCCTCAGCCACCCTACTGCTGGGATTGAAGATTGCACCACCACAACTGGCCTTAAAGGGTTAATTTTGCACTTGAAGTATCTGTAACATTCATGCCTGAACGAAGTCGGGCTACAGTTTCTCAACATAAACACTACTGTCAGTCAAAGGTAATAGCTACCATTTGTGTGACACAGTAGACTTCACAGAGCACACATGTGCACATTCCTTCCTGAGAGTCTCATAAAAGCACATTCATGTATTATTATGGCCAGTTTGCAGACAAGGGGCTGAAACTCAGGGAATCAGCAGAGTGATTGAAAGGGTGCTAATGCGTGCTTGTGTGTGATAATTATATGGCTAGCTTTAGGGGCTCCAGCAACATCTTCGCTGCCTTTGTTGTGATGGAACGTTCGAATGTACTCTCCCCTGCCACTGAATGTTCGAATGTACTCTCCCACTGTGACTGGATGTTCGTATGTACTCTCCATATGTGATTGAATGTTCGTTCGTATGTACTCTCCCCGTGTTACATGTTCATATGTACTCTCCCACTGTGGTTGAATGTTTGTATGTACTCTCCCACTGTGATTGAATGCTTGTATGTACTCTCTCACTGTGATTGAATGTTCGTATGTACTCTCTCCCTGTGTTATTATATGTTTGTATGTATTCTCCGCGTGTTATTATATGTTCATATGTACTCTCCCACTGCTGCCAAGCACTTACTTGTACTTCTACTTTAACTCTATGAATCAACATAAATGAATTATTTGCTGAGTGTGTACTAGGAACTGGACACTGTCAGGCACCTTATATACGTTTGGCAATCTGTAAACATATTACTACATGCTTATGAGAAACTAAAAGCTTAGAGACATGAAGTAATCTGCCCAATGTCATGTGACTAGGGAGTTCACGACTGTTCTGGCTGCTGCCCACAGGGCACACTAGCTCCCACTGGCATGTCCAAATTCCTTCTGAGACTTTGGGCCTCCAAGATTTCACCTCCTTTTCTGTGTTCAGTCAAATTTCCTATCATGAGTCTTCTTTGAGGTGCTGATCTGACCAAACTGATTCCTGTTTTCCCGCTCCCAATTGCCTGGTGCCCTTCCATGTTCTCCCAGGGCTTCATCCTCCAACTGAGACAGCTTTTGTCCTCTGCTTTCCCCCAAATAACAGACCTTGTTCTAGTGCATCCAAAGGCAGTTTTTCCAGTTTCATTTCATACAGGCCTCGGCTTTTTACTGTATGTCTGCTTGGACCGCACAGCATCTTTCTGTTTTCTAATTGCCTGCATTTGTATTTTATTCACAACCAGACTACAAAACACACAGGGGAAGATGGGCACAGGCATCTTTCTGTCCTGGCACAGCCACAAGCCCATTTCAATGCGTGCGTACACACATGCTCAATGTACTTTTGGAGCTAACTATCTTTAAGCCCAGCCTCCCAGGGCCATCTGGTTTACAGGCAGGATTCCCACTTCCCACCAGGAATTCCTAAGGCTATATAAAGAAAACAGCTATGAGAGAACATTTTTATTTTTAGAAAATAAACATAAATCTGTTACATATGACATGGTCATGTGCCGCTTAAAGACAGAGGTATGTTCTGAAAAAATGTATAGCTAGGCAGTTTTAACACTGTGCCAACACCATAGCATGTACTAACACACTCCTGGATGGTATTATCTACCTCACAGTAGGCTGTGTGGTCCAGCTTGTCACTCCTAGACTACACATGTGTACAACACATTACTGTACTGGCTAGCTTAGGTAATTGTAATACACTGATGTTTGCTTATTTCAATATGTCTTAGCATAGGGAAGGTACCGTAAGAAATGGTGACAGTGACAGCTTTCAGTCCGTTTTAATCTTATGGAAGCCATGGTCGTTTGTGCAGTTGCGGCCGACTGTGATGCTTTTGTAAGCAAGTGCCTGCATTCACAGGCTTGTTCATCCCAATGGCCTCGGCCGAGTTCCCGGGAACTGTGGAGACTTACCTGCTTGAGGTGTTCGCTGAGGGCAATCCGCAAGCTGCCATTCCTCCTGTTGAGCATCTCACAGGTCATGAGGGTGTAGAAGATGGCCGTGCACACCAGAGGCATGCAGAAGTAGAAGCCGAAGAGCCACCAGTCCTTCACGTCTTGGTAAAACTGTTCAGTGAGGAAAAGGGAAGATGGGACTGTGCAGCACCCTGCCCACGCCGCCCTTTGTGCGTACAGACGCAGTCATGTATTCCCTCTTTGGCAGCAGGAAAGAACTTGCATTATGCTCAATATTTACTTTATTTTTTAGCACTGGATTTAAGCAAGTTCTGTACTCTAAATTGTAGCACATGAAAAACATGCATATCAAAATTATCTACTTATCCCTACAAGGGTACTTCTGAGACCCTCATTCCAATTTCTATTCCACAATGGAGGAGCTCTGTCAGCACAAAGAGTCTCCTCTTGAAGTTCATAAAATGGGATTTGAGACATTTCATTTTTGTGTATTGATGATCCTCAACACTTTGATAAGATCAGCTGGCTCTTTGGTTGTGTAGTTAAAGCGTACTCACGTAGGACCAGTGAAAGCTAACAGTGAATGGCTTATCAGTGGCTGCGGTTAGTGGACTTAACCCTTTGCCTGGTATGACTGCTATGTGACCCCAGAGTCAAGCAGCTCAGCCATCAATAACTCCACTCTCTCTCCTAATACTTGCCACCTGGAAACTACTGACCTGGAACATTGCAGCTAAAGGCTGCCTCGACATTATGTCTCTGTCAGCAAGGAGTTATACAAATCCAAATTGTTCAGTTTTCTGCCTTTTTTAAAACTTTATTTTTATTCTCTGTCTGCATCTATGTGTGAAGGTGCCAGATCCTCTGGATTAGCAGTCAGTACTCTGAACCACTGAGCCATCTCTCCAGCCCCTGGTTTTCTGTTTTTTTAAAGGAGAATACAATTGAAAGTGGACAATGATACTCAAATGCTTTACTGAATTAACCTGGAACTTGGGAAGGCTTTTTTACTTCCTTATGCCTTTTCTCCAGACTTTTATATTAATGAGGGTAATGTAGCCTCTTGGGATAGCTCAATATGCGCATCCTGTTCCCTGAATACTGGCAGCTTCTGAACGTGGAAAGGAACCCTTTGTGACTGTTAAAAATCATCTAAAAATGGTTCCAGAAGACAAAAGTTAAGGCAAGGCTTCTTAACTGTCGAATGCCATAGACCCCCTTGGAAATCTGGTGAACATGAGGGTTCATTCTGAGAACAATACTCTCTCTCTCTCTCTCTCTCTCTCTCTCTCTCTGTCTGTGTGTGTGTGTGTGTGTGTGTGTGTGTGTGTGTGTGTGTGTGTGTGTGCAGGGCAGAACAACCTTAGATACCATTCTTCGGGAGCCATCTGCCTTGTTTGTTGAGACAGGGTCTCCCACTGGGACCTACGGCTGGCCACGTTGGCTAAGCTAATATGTCAGGACTGTGCTCACTTGAGTCTCTCTAAAATGTCACGGCGCCCTTAAACATCACAGTGCTTTGCTAACTATAATTCTATTTTGTTTTGGTTTTGGTTTTATGAGATAGTATTTCTCTGTGTAGCTCTGGCTATTCTGGAACTTCTTCTTTAGAACAGGCTGGCTCGAACTCACAGAGATCCACCTGCCTCTGCCTCCCGAGTACTGGGATTAAAGACGTGTGCCACCACCGACAGGCTATTATCTACATTTAAAGTCAGAGGAACTTAGTGAAAACAAACACATTCTTTTTCCAATCCAAGCTCCTAGACTCCTGAATCGAATCCCAGATTAAGTACAGACTCCCAAAGAAGTTTGTTATTTCAGATTGTTAAACAGATTTCTCCTAGTGCACCTACCGCAGAAGGATCTCTGTCTGGAACTTAAAAAAATAAAAAAAATCCAACTCTGTCCTTGTTTGGAGGCACAAACATCTTCTGAGGCTGCCCCACACCCTCCACTCCCTCCTCCACCCACCTCACTCTTGTATCCTCTTCCCACAAAACTACGGGCTGAGTGGGTGTGGCCTAGAAGCAGCTGCCTGGGGGCTGGAAGGTGACCCAGGACAGAGCTGGCTGCAATAGCCCCCACACCCCCATGAGAGAGTCCTACTGAGAAAAGGGTGGCACAGTTTTGTTTTTAACCTGATGTCATTAGCTAGGGATTGGAGAGGGCTTTGGGCCGGTCTAGAGTAGAGCAGAGGTGAAGAGGGGAGTTGAGGGTAGACCGGAGGTCATGTTAGAAAAATAAGTGTGTTTATTCCAGGCTTGGGATGAACTCTGAAGCCTCACCAGTTTGTCTTACACCCTTTAGGATGCTGCCTGCTTCATTTGGTCTATTTCCAGGGATTGGAAAGGGCCTTCTCGCAGGCCCCTCCTCCTCTGCTGGCGTTCTTTGGACAGTCTAGTGCTTATGTTCTCCTCCCGATTCCAAACCCTAACCGTGGGCTGCGCCACCCACTGTCTTGTCTTTCATTGTGTAAACTGGCCTAGCTAAGAAGGCAATAAGGAAAAGACTTGGATTTTGAGGTTGCCAGTTTTCATGAGATTTTTTTAATTTTAAAATAAAAATGTCCAAGCAGGACAACCGACCAACTGCAGAATCATGAATTTGGTGAATTTCCCTCTGTAGGAAAGCATAGCTTGAGCTGTCTGTGATGTGGACCTGAGCAGGTGATGCTGGCATCGAAACACTTAACTCGGGGGACATGGATAACTTGCTAGTTCTGTCCTCTGTCCACCTGGAACCAGTTTTGCAAAGGGAATATGCATTCTGAAACGTGTTTCCCAGTGCGCTCAGACAGGCGCTTAAGCTTTTCAGAACAAGGCTGATTTGCTGGGGGGCCAGGCCTAGAGTCTGTGTCAATATGAGCCCAGGCAGCAAGGCAACCTGTTTACGGGGAGCGAGTCCGACTTCCGGGACTCTGGGTGTCCAATTCCTTGCCGAGTGTTTGTAGAGGTCAGGATCTATAGTTTCGTGTGTGCTACAGTGACTCCCCATAGGGCACGCGTGCAGCTTGCTTTGCTGGAGAAGAGTTTTGTGAAGTACGTTTAGGGTAAATAAGACTTGTGTTCAGAACTATAACCGAGCAACCCGCACATTCACAGTGACATGTCCATGTCTGTCAGATGGAATGTCTGTAATTGCACTATGTGGGGAGAGTGGGAGATGACACAGCTGCTCTATTTAAGAGGCTACACAAGGCCAACGTTGCCCTCCAGGCAGATGAGGACAGTGAAGGACGGAGCCTCCCTGCCCAGCTTATTTATTCGGAGCTTCAGCATGTCTTTATAATGTTGACCTGGGTATGGTGGGTGAACTGTGCAAATGCTCAGTACCTCCATGAACTTGGTCGTGGCGTTGAGCATGCAGGTTCGATACTGCTCACCCCGGTATTCGAACGGTACCATGACGAAGCCGATGGCCTCTGGGATGGCCAGGATAAAGGAAAGGACCCAGATGGAGACAATTTCAATGGCGGTAATCAAGGGGATCCCGATTCCTTGAACACGACTCCACGAGGCCACTGCTCTGTACCTGAATAGGCAGAGGGAAAGAAAGTGGAAGGGAAAGGGGGGGAGGGAGGAGGAAAGAAGGGTGGTAAATCAAGTTAGTATAGTTTCAACTAATTTTGGCTGGAAGGTGCCTCCCCTTGGCAGAAGAACGCCATTGACTTTCAAGGAATTTTCTTTGAGCCTTGATGTGAAATAAAACAAAACAAAGCAAAAACAGTTTACCCATCATGGTGGGCCTGTCCAAAATCTATAAAGAATGAAGATTAAGGAGTGCTATGAAATAGTCATCCAGATATGATGTGGATGTGGTAACCATGAGCACGTGGCAGCTATGGGACTCCTGCATAAGGCCTTCACAGGACTAGGCCCTTGGGCAGTCCATCATGGTGGGGGAGGTGCCCAGCCCCTTCCTGAGTAACTGTCATTGGCATTAATGATAGTAGTGGGAGGCAGTGTCTTTTTCTTCAGTAGTGTGGCCATTGGTAAGTTGTTTATGTTCCAGTAAAGTAACCATCTACCCATACTCATAAGTAACGTAGTTAAACTGAGGGGTAGGTGGGAGACAGGACTAGTCAGGAAGAAGGGGCTCAGAGAGAGGAGACGCGAGAGGGTAATGGGGTTGAATAGAATCACAATACATTGCACATATGTATGAAATTGTCAGTGAAGCAGTAAGTAAGTAAATAATAGCAAAAGTGAGAAGAAAACCTTAGCATACTTAGGAAGAGACACCAGCCTGTGGGTGTGCCCGTGTGCTGTACGCTGAGGACCAGGAGGAGAACAGGGTAGTGAAACCTTCGAAAGCTTTCTATAGCAATATGCACACACACACACACACACACACACACACACACACACACACACACACAATGCATATTCCAGACAGTTCTAAGCTATCCTGAAACTCACTTTGTAGACCAGATTGGCCTTGAACTCACAGAAATCTGTCTGCCTCAGACTCCTGAGTGCTGGGCTCAAAGACATGGACCACCGCTTTCGGCTTCTCTTTATTAACAAAACTTGAACGACTATCAATGAAGTGGTGATTCTTGAGGGAATCATCACCACACATATCCCATAGTTCCTCCCTTCCTTTGTCTTCAAGGTATTATTAGAGTGGCCTTTACCAGGCAGCAGGCTCAACAAATACCATTTTTGCAAGTACTAAACGATTATTAAGTATCTTGCGTTATAGCTCTGTACCAGGGAATATGAAACCGAGTTACAAACCCTTCATTCCTAACCTTCAGACTAACAACCTAAGGGAAAATTATAGTTCATACAGATGATAGAGCATAAGGGTAAATGAATAAGAAATAAAATATAAATAACCATCTGATATTAAGAAACCATGCTCATTGGGGCTGGAGAGATGGCCCAGTGGTTAAGAGCACTGACTGCTCTTCCAGAGGACCCGGGATCCATTCCCAACACCCACATGGCAGCTCACAGCTATCTGTGACTCCAGTTCCAGGGGATCCACACATAAGATAAAAATAAATAATTAAAAAAGAAAATCATGCTTATTTCAGTTTTTATTTTAATATTTTTGCGTGTGTATGAATTGAGACAGTGTCTCATGTAGCCCAGAATTCACAACATTTCCTAGGATGACCTTGAACTCTTGACCCTCTTGCCTCTGCTTCCCCAGTGCTGGGATTATAGAAGTGTGCCACTGTGCCTGGCTATTTAATTTTTTTTACGACAGCAACCACCTTTAAATGTCCGGCTTGGAAAGTCCATGCTCTTTGGCTTGATCTGAGGACCAGATGGTAACTGCTGTCAGACTTACTATGAAGAAAAGACCTGGGACATAGCATGATCTTTTTTATTTTTATTTTTTTATGGCATGGTGTTTTTGTGGTCTCATTCTTGACATTTTCCATCCTGCTGTAATGGAAAATAAACATTTTATTTTTATAGCATTCATTGAATAGTACAGGAGAAGGCTGTAAAACAAACCAAAGCATTGGAGACAGATGCATTTGGGTTTGCATGATCTGCTGAAGATTAATCAATGAGTCAAGGCAGTGTACAAGTCCCCTGATTTCACCAAAATGAGGTTTTTGCCATTTATATTCAGCTCACCATCTCAGAGTGTCTACACGGTATTTGTCTGTGAAACCCAGCTCCTAAGAATAATAATGCCTAATCCTTTCTGAGATTTGCTTAGAGATTAGAACCTATGAACTTCTGTATGTTATGATGACACCACAAGACACATGTGGAGTCCACTTGGCTGAAGAAATGTTTTGCAGGATATTTTCAGGGTGAGTAAGATTTGTGTGCATAAGAATGTCTGGGAAAAGGCCAGGTCAGTTGAGAATAGTATAAAATGCAGCTATACGAACAGGCGTGAGAACCCTCTCATGGTTCGGCAGAAACTTATCCTAAAATTTACAGTTCTTTTTAGTACAATAAAGTTTGGTGCCTATTTTGATTTCCCATTCTATTTGACTCTCTTTGTGGCTTATTGATCTGGCAGCCTGATTTTCAGTAAGAGCTGGAGTGGAGACAGGATGTCTGTGTTCGAAGACTACCAGCTGAGGTGATTTAAATAAAACACCCTTGCTCCCAAGAGCAGAAGAAGCTGGGTTTCTTAGCTGGCATCTCCGGAAAAAGATGCTAAGACAATGTGATGACTATGTTTACAAATCAGCATCATTGCATACTGTATCATGAGTAAATCTGACTGACACACACATACACACATCCATAATCTTGTATAGATTTTTTTTTACGTGTGTAGAAGTAATTTTTAGTGTCTAGCTCGCTAAAACAACTCACAACCAGTCTGATCCTTTATTGACTCATATCACAAAGAACTAGATTATTTTCTGTTTGTTATCACACGAATCTTGATAACATCTTTGTGAGATTTAAAAAAATGATCATAGAGCAACTAGAAGCAACAGCTTTGATGATGGACATGGGAGGCTGTGGAAAATAAGAAACCCTAAATGTTCCAATGTTGATTTTTTTCCTTGGGAGTTTATTGTAGTTTATTTCTTACTGATGAACAGCTTTTCATTTGATTGGTTGTGTGTGTGAAAAGTGTTCTCAGGTGTTTGTTCTGCAATCGTCGTCACCACTGACTGATTCTTTCCATCACTTGGCTTCCTCACACTCTCCAGGTCAGTCCACATCGCCTTAGCTGGGTCCATTCCATCCCCAAATCTTTAGCAGTGGATTTTGCTAGGCCCCAGTCCTTGGAACACCTTCATCCTATGGAATTATCATCATTTAAAGCTAATGTGTTGATAATGACCAAATGTATAGCTTTAACCTGGTACCCACCTCACATTGTGAATTTGAACAGGTAGTTATCAACTTGAGAGGTCTACTGGGCGTCTAGTGAGCATCCAAACATCCCAAAGCATCCCCTTGACCACTTCTTACCACGTTGCTCCCAAACCTTAGCTTCTCTCCTCTTCCAGCACATAATCAGTCTTTTGTAAATCTTTTCACATCTGCCTTCAAAGGTGCCCACTTCTAGCATGGTGCAATACACTTTAATCCCAGCACTCAGGAGGCAGAGGCAGAGGTAGGAGGATCACGGTGAGTCCAAGATCAGCCTGGTCTACATATCAAGTTCCAGGACAGCCAGGGTTACAGAGAGTCTTTGTCTCAAAACACAAGCAACAAACAAATAACCCCCCCCAAATCAATGCCTCAAAACCAAACTAAAACAAAAACCCACAAGAAGGACCGCTCACTTCCCACCTCTCACCCGCCTTCATGTTGCCTAAATTGTTTTGATCGTTTCCTAACTGGTGCCTGTACCCATCTTGCCCTGCCACAGCCTTCCTTGGACACAGCAATGGAAACAAACCTACTAAAGAGAGCATGCTTTGTTCCCGCCTGCCAAGCCTGCTCTCCTTTCAGGGACACCCATGAGGCACCCACACATCTGCTTGCTCTCTTCCTTCAGGTCTTTACTCAGTAGTAGCCTTTTCTGTTTGTTTGAGGCAGGGTTTCCCTGTGTACAGCACTGGCTGGCCTGTACCACTCTGTAGGTCAGGCTGGCCTCGAACTCACAGAGATCTTCCTTAGACCTGGCTGCCTCAGCCTCCTGAGTGCTGGGAATAAAGGCATGCACCACTATGCCCAGCTCATGTGGATGAGTTCTGAAGGTAAGGCTGGAGACAGCCATTGTTATATCAAACATTTATGGCTGAACAACCTTAAAAACATTATAAAATAAAAGTTAAATTACAAAGATGTCACTTCAAAATCTCTTTTCATTTTTGAAATTATGTGTCTATCGCTATTATTATTATTTTATTTCCGAGACAGGGCTTCTCTGTGTAGTCTTGGTTGTTCTAGACCTTACTCTGTAGACCAGACTGGCCTGGAATTTGGAGATCTCTCTGCCTCTGCCTCCCAAATGCTAGAATTAAAGGTGTGCGCCACCACTGACTGGCCATTGCTATTACCATAAGCATAGTTTGAATCAGTTATAACTGTATTTTTGCCCTGTTTATATGAAAAAACTCTCTCCCATAGGCACATGGCATTTATCAGTTTAACGGCTGCACACAGTGAAACGGTATTGTTCCCACTTCCGTCAGCCTTTTGTGTGTCATTTCTAGTGTGTCACGGGGTGAAGAACACATTTGGACACATATTTTTTCCTCATTGTGAGCAACTTTCCTGGATGAATTATCAGGAGTAGCATCACTAAATCAAGGCAATGGGAGGCAGCTCAAACACACTTGTTCTGGAGACAAAGTCTCCCTCTACAGTGTAGCAGGGCCTGGACCTCACTGTGTAGCTCACTCCAGTGTCTGCAGTCCTCCTGCCTCGATCTCCCAAGCACCTGGGCAACAGTTGTGCTTCAGCATGCTGGGTCGTGTGGTAGAAAATGCACTGTCTAGTAAGTGCCCATTGACAACTGCTTGCTCACACTGGAACTTACTGGGTTTTCCTCAGTTTCGCTGATTCGGTAATGGGTACAGACATTGCTCCTGTCTGTCTGTCTAACGGAGAGCAAGCTGTCATTTGTGGTGGTCGCCCTGACTTATATCCTCACACGATGGACAATCTGCATACAGAGAGGGTTGGAGGGAGAACCCTGTCAGAGAGAATTTTCACAAGAGACCACACGAGCAGGGTGAATGGGAGATGCAGATGAGGACGCTTGTGTAGCTGGTTCTGAGTCAAGCCTGCCTGTTCCAGGATTGGGCCTCTGATAACTGGCACCACGGTCCTGCCATGGCAGAAGGCTGGGAGGCCCCAAGACTTCCAATTGTCCCTGCCAAGGGGTCAGACAAGTGGTTGTGGACCCGAGACAAGCTCAGTGCCAGCTGCAAACTACCGATGACCCCAGCTGAGGTGACAAGGAGCAGAAGCGTCCAAATTCCTGCATAACATGGTAAGATCTGATAAAATGGTGGTTTTAAACGGCAGAGTTTGAGGGTAGCTGGTTATCAAAGAGAAAAGCAGTTAGCAAAACTGAGCAGCTGCCTGATCCTGACAGGAGACCGAGATAAAGGGTGATGAACTACGTGCTGCCGGAACAGACCCAAGACGAGATGCTGAGGTGCCTTAGCCAGTGCGGGACTCCGTCCACATCCCGCCTCCGGCTCCGCTACTTCTGTGCCTTCACTCTTGCCACATAGCAGTAGGCTATCACAATCGGGACAGGAGACACTGAACCCAAGTGTAAGGCACGCACTTCAGACACCACCTTAGGCTTGTGGAGCTAGGATTCGTTGTGAGACTGTGAGCGGGGCTCTGAGTGGGGCTCTGAGCGGGGCTCTGAGCCGTGTGCGCCGAGCGGGCATTGCATCCGAAGTGAAGGGCATACAAAGAAAGGCTACCTTCCTGATGGATCTCTGCAGCTTTTCCAGGAACTAATTATACATGGCTCTGGAAGAGTCGTTAAACGAGCTTTATCTTTTTATGGGCTCCTTCTCCAGACATCTTCTAACTACATGTTGGATCCGTACCCAGGCCTGTTTATAGCTGACCCTGTCATCATCTCCTACTTTAAACAAGACCATTAACTTCACAAAGAGCAGCATTGAATCGCCTTTCTTCTTCGGTTCTTACCCAAATAAAGTAAAAGTAATATTTGAAGCTCATTAGAGTCGCAAGAAAAACCATTTAATGGTTGGTAACAGTTGATTCTTCAGTTTCTGGGAGAAACTTAGTCCTTGCACAAGTGTACTGAGTCTTTGCATTGGAAAGTTACTGGTAAAGCTGAACAGAGATCAAAACTTGTTCTTAAATTTCTCTATTTCTGAAAAAAGTTTCTTTTCTTTTTGACATGAGAATGAGAACATAAATTTATATATGAAATAATTTATATATGAAATGATAGTTCAGTTTAAGGAGGATTAATAAAAAGGATAAGCAGAGGCCAGGACATAGATGTACAATGAAAGCTCCCCAGCCAGACGCAAATTATGACTCCTGACTGCCTTGTTTATCTGACTCAGACCCACGGCGAGGAAGCTGGGACATTTCTGCGGTTTGATTGCATTCTGTATTTGTAAGTAATTAGAGAAGAAACTCAAAAGTCCTTAGATATATGTTGTCTCTCTGAACAACTCCAAAATGAAAGATGATTATCATTAAATATCATTAAAATGCCATGGCAACTTAGCTTGGGTGGTAATTTGGTTCAAACAAGAAAAATATGGTTTTAAAAACTGAAAATTATCCAGTCCTTTTAAAAGGACTCCAGACATCCCCTTTCTTACTGCCTGTTTCATTTTAAAAAAGTGATTCCTCCCTGCAGTAGTGAACAGTGCATTCCTCCCTGCAGTATAGTGGACAGTGCATTCCTCCCTGCAGTATAGTGAACAGTGCATAAACCCTGCAGTATAGTGAACAGTGCATTCCCCCTGTAGTGGGCTCTAGGGACAGCCAGCTAGGGTGCACAGCCATGACAGCCTATCTGCAGCAAGTGAGTGCAAGGATCACAGCGCTTGCTCAGCCGTCATGAGGACACATGTTCCTAGCACCTGTGTCAGGGGATGCAGTTGCTGCGGCCTCCTGGGGTGCGAGCACTGATGTGTACAGAACACACACACACACACACACACACACACACACACACACACACGGGAATTTTGAACGTGGTTCATTCTCCAGCACGACAGCTTCTAAAATACAAATGTCAACTCCATCCCCTTGTGTGGGTCCTCAGAGTCAACATGAAACAAACGAAGGATGAGTTTGTTTCCAGGGAGAAGCCACCTGGACAAAGGCCGGGTCGGAAGAACGGCATTTTAAAATGGCTCATCCCCTTGATCAAAAAGTCAGACCACATCTGAATGGAATAATTTTAGGCATTTTTGTTATTTTTCTCTTTTCTAAATGAAGAATTGCCTTTTATTTGAGAATTCACTCAAGGCTGACATGAACCATGTAGTTCGTGAATGAGAGGAGAGGAAAGATCTGTGGGGAGGGCACCCCACCAGAGACGTGTGTGATTTCGGAGACTGAGTTAGGGTTCTGTTGCTGTGAGGAGACATCACGGCCACAGCAGCTCTTAGAAAGAAAACATTTCATTGGGACAACCTCGCGGTTTCAGAGGCCGGTCCATTCTCATCATGGTGGGAAGCATGGCAGTGTGCAGGCAGACGCAGCGCTGGAGATGGAGCTGAGAGTTCTACATCTCAGCTCCTCTGCCACCAGAAAGCAACTGCGTCCCACACTTAGCACAGCTTGATCATAGGAGGCCTCAAAACCAGCCTCCACTTCCTCTAACAGGGCCACACCTACTCCAACAAAGCCATACCTCCTAATAGCGCCACCCTCTACCAGGGCCATTTTCTTTCAAACCACCATAGTGATCTAAGCCATCCCTTTCCCATGCCGGGCTGATTCAAGCTTGGTAAGAAGGCTTTTGAGATAAGAAAACAAAAAACATTGAGGAGGAACCACCTTGGCTGGCCCTGTAGTGGGGCAGACAGTTTTTCCCTCCAGCTTTTGGGCTTGTTGCCTTATTGCCTGTGGTGGCTTGGATGGAAGTCGCCTGCACAGGTTCACATGCTTGCATGCTTAGGCCCAGCAGAACTGTTTGGGGAGGATTAGGGGGTGTGTCCTTGATAGAGGAACTGTATCTCTGTGGGTGGGTTTTGAGGTCTTAAAGTCAAGGCCAGGCCCAGTTTCTCTTTCTCTGCTGAAGGATCAGAATATAAAGCTCTCAGCTACAGTGCCATGCCTGTATAATAATAGACTAATAATAGATATTATAGATATATTATCATGCCAAGCCATGATAACAATAGACTAATCCTCTGAGACTGTGAGCAAGCCCTCAGTTCAATGCCTTCTTCTATAAGTGTTGCCTTGGTCATGGTGTCTCTCCACAGCAACAGAACACTAACTAAGACATTGACGTATTCATTTAAAAAGGTTATGAATATTTGATGTGAATTTTAAAAATTTACTTCTTAAAATATATTAGTTTTTCTTTCTTTTTTATTTTTATTTGTTTGTTTGTTTTTCCAGACAGGGTTTTTCTGTGTAATAGCACTAGCTGTCCTGGGACTTGCTCTGTAGACCATGCTGACCTCAAACTCACAGAGATCCGTCTGTCTCTGCCTGCCAAAGTGCTAGGATTAAAGGTGTGCACACCACTGCCTGGCAACTCTGTAGTTTTTAAACGTTGAACACAGTGCATGGATGATATGTTCTTCCTTTTGTCAACTGCCACAATTCTTTTCTTGTTTCTTTTCCCCACATAACTTTTAGACTTATTTTAAACAGAGAGTGTAATGAGAATACATCTCCAATCATACCCACTGATAAGTGCAGGAAATACTTAATTCTATCAATGACGTTCCAGGCACCATATGAAAACTTCTCATTGTCAGATCTTACAACACATCAGGAGGTGGCCGTGCCTACCACAGCCCCTCCAGTGCTGGGTCATACAGCACTCAGGAGATGGACTAAGTCACACTGGCCAGCTTGTGAAGGGAGTAACAGTGAGAAGTTATTAGTGACTCAAGTCAGGTTGCTGACGCTTGTTTAGCGTCTTAGAGCAATGGCCAGCTCACCACAATCTGCTATTTAGTCAGTGGGAACTGTTCAGTGGTCTCTCACGCTGCTCTTCATTTCTCCTTCTACTGGGAATGAAATGTGGGGCTTTGCACATGTCCGGAGGTGCTTGCCAATGAGCCACATCTCCTGTGACCTAGTGCGGCAGCTCTTAGCATCCGACACAAGGCAGAAGCGCTTGGATAACTTGTCTCTCAATGGATTGCTGCGAATTCTAATAGCTAGTGAAGTTTTTTCTAGTTTTTGCATTTAACCTCAGAAACAAGGACATTTTTTATCATCCGTATTTGCCATCCATCAAATACCACTATATTTTAAACCATTGATGGAATTATTTTTTAAAAGTAAAACATAAAAAGTAATAAATTTATTTTAAATAGCAGTACAAAACAGTGCTCCAGTTATCAGGGCCATGGCACTATACAAAAGACTGCCATTATAATTTATAACTACTAATGAGCTTTGGTGTCTTAACGATAATAATTTTATTTGAAAATTATGAATCATAACTGAGTACCCATAAGAACTCAGTTCTTTACGAGAGTGAGCTCCACTCGGTGCTGACAGCAGTGATCATCAGTGGTGAGACTTAAACATAGCAGAAAGCTTTTCTAAGTTGCACATAAGCCAAAGGAGTGGTACACTGTTCACCAACCACACAGCACTATGTTAAATGTGCAGGAGTGCCACAGGATGTCCTGACTTTGATTCCTTATAGTAATTGTCACGGTGGATGTTAGAAGTTGAAGGTAACATCACCTAGAAGTATACAAAAACCAGACCTTCCTTCTTCTCCTCCTCCTCCTTCCCCTTCTTCCTCCTCTTCTTCTCTTCCCTCTCCTTTAGAGACAGATTTTGTGGTGTGTGTGTGTGTGTGTGTGTGTGTGTGTGTGTGTGTGTGTGTGTGTAGTCCTGGCTGTCCCGGAACTTGCTCTGTAGATCAGACTGGTCTCAAACACAGAGATCCTCTTGCCTCTGCTTCCAGAGTCCTGGGATTAAAGGCATGTGTCACCACTGCTTGACTTCAATCAGGTATTTTTTTTAATGCCATCTGAAAAATTTTCCATTAGTGATTCTTTTTGCCTAAGATTTTTTTGTCTGGTTTTATTTATATTTTATGTGATGGGTGTTTGCCTGGATATTTGTATGTGCATCACGTGCATGCAGTGTCCCCAGAGGCCAGAGAGGGCGATGAAGCCCAGGAACTGGAGTTGCAGGTGATTTTGAGCTGCCTATGCATCCCTGAATGCCTGAGGGAGCATTGGATCTCCTGGGGTTGGAGTTACAAACTGTTTTGAGCTGCCATGACAGTTCTGGGAACTGAACCCAGGTCCTACCCAAGAGCAGCCAGTGCTCTAACTCCCGAGCCATCTTTCTACCTCCAAGTTTTCTTAAACTTTTATTATTTTTAATTGTGTGTGTGTCTGTTGTGGGGTTTGTGCAGGTCCATGGAGCCAGAGGAGCTGGAATCATAGGTGGTTAAAATTCACCTGGTCTGGGTGCCAAGCACCAAATTGTGGTTCTCTGGAAGAACATGCATGATCTTTTTGAAAAATTATTTTTGTTGTCAGCTCCCCTTCCTTCTTCCCCTCTCCCCTTTTACTTTCTCCCATGACCCCCATGCTCCCAATTTACTCAGGAAATCTTGTTTTTTTCTCCTTCTTATGTAGATCCCTGTATGTCTCTCTTAGGGTCCTCTTTGTTGTCTAGGTTCTCTGGGATTATGAATTGTAACCTGGTTTTTCTCTGCTTATTGTCTAAGAGCCACTTATTAGTGAGTACATATTATATTTGTCTTTCTGGGTCTGGGTTACCTCACTCAATATGGTTTTTTTCTAGATCCATCCATTTGTCTGCAAATTTCGAGATGTCATTATTATTTAGCACTCCATTATTACACTCCATTGTGTAAATGTACCACATTTTCTTCATCCATTCTTCAGCTGAGGGGCATCTAGGTTGTTTCCAGGTTCTGACTATTGCAAATAATGCTGCCATGAACATAATTGAGCACATGTCCTTGTGGTAAGTTTGAGCATCCTTTGGGTACATACCCAAAAGTGGTGTTGCCAGGTCTTGAGCATGCATGATCTTAACCATGGACCTAGCTCTCTGGCCCCTTGCCCGAGAAAATTTTCATGAGACACCATGTTTATAAGCACATAAAATAAACACATAGATGAAACATTTACTGACAATGTGCCATGAGTAAATTAGCCCAGTTGTTTAGTATATATCTAATTTTATTTACTTCTTATTATTGTGTGTGAGCATAGCAAGTGTGTGACCCGTCACAGGGCATTTGTAGAGGTCAGAACACAAGTTTGTGGAGTCAGTTTTTTACTTCCACTTTTATGTTGGCTCTGAACATGGAACTCAAGTCACTGGACTTGCATGGCTAGTGAGTTTACCCACTGCAGCATCTCACTGGCCCAATTCTATCATTTATTAAAAATAAATACAATATGGTATACTAATGATATGGGAGTTCTTGCGAACACTATTTTGGAGAGTTGGAGATGGCTTTGTGGTTAAGAGTGTTTTCTGCTCTTGGGGAAGACCCATGTTCACTTTTCAGCATCCGTGTTGGATGGCTCACAGCATGTTAACTGCAGCTTCAAGGGATCTGATGCCCTCGTTTAGCCTCTGTGGGTGCCTGCGCACACACATGTAAGAGAAGGTAACCAAATTCAGTGGTTTTCAGAACTGACTAGTTTTTTGATTTTATAATTGTCATGCTGAGAGTATCTCTTTTTACAATACATGGTACCAAATGGCAAGAGCATGTTTAGAGCTGTTATAGAAACTGTTGTGAAGTTTGTTCTCATTATTTTTTTTTTTTGAGACAGGGTTTCTCTGTAGCTTTGGAGACTGTCCTGGAACTAGCTTTTGTACATCAAGCTGGCCGTGAACTCAGAGCTCCGCCTGCCCCTGTCTCCCTAGTGCTGGAATTAAAGGCATTTGCCACCACTGCCCGGCACATTTATGATGTTTTAAAAATGAAACTCATTTCAATAACTCTAAGAGCAGTTCTTAAAAATTGAACATTCTAACCCAAGTCAAAGCAAATGTTCTTGCTTAGCAATGATGGCAGGGGCAAGTCTTTGCTTTCTGTAATTAAACCATTATGTTTGATATGTACAACAAACACTACAATTCATAATATACTACTGTACATATTATGTGTGTGTGTGTGTGCGTATTGAATCTGGGCTGAGGTGTTACAGGCAGTGTGGACTGGCCCTGTGTGATGAGAGCAAACACACCGTAAAGTCATCCTGTGCGTTCACAGCCAAGGCTACTGCAAGGCCGCTTGGTACACAGGGGCAAATAGCACAGAGACACCTTCTGCTCACTACACATTTGATTTTGAATTTATTTTTAGTCATCAGATGTTCAGAAACCTCTTACTTTTCCTTTTGTTGTTGCTGTTGCAACTGCAAGTCTGCATCCATCAGTTTAGGAAGCTCTTCCTGGATGTCATTTGTGAGCATTATGGGTCTTTCAGAACTGGATAGAGTTATTTCTTTTGTTGCCCTCGCTTGAAAAATAGGAAACACCTTAGGCATTCAAAAAAGTATGGTGAAAAATCTAACAACCTTGCACATCATTGAGTGGCTCAAGCATTTGAAATATAACTCAACAGTATTTTTCTTTTCTTAATAATAATGGCATATCACCAGTCTAAAACATAGGATTTGCATATTCTAGGTCTCTTGTTCTCAGCAAGTTTGTTCCATCAATATACTAATTTTATTTTATTTCTATTATCTTAAGGAAGCCAACTGTGTATCACTGGCACAATGTGCTAGGTACATGTGGATGTACCAATGAGATGGATACCAATTAGCAAACGTGGGAAGCAATTCTAAATGCTGGCGGCAAGATTGTTAACGTCTTACTCAATTTACCCGTGGTTAACAGTCGTCTGTGGCATTGACTCTCACACTCTGTTTCTGAGAAAGGTGACTTTCTAAACCTCACTAAAGAGCGAAAAGAAAGCAGCATGTTACCTGTCGACACTGAGGGCGCAGAGATTCAAGACGGTGATGCCGACGGAGGACTTCTGCAGGAAGGGGAACAGCTTGCAGAGAAATACTCCAAAATCGTTGTGATCAGAAGGCCAGCGCCCCGCCAACAGCTGAAAAGATGAGACGGGAGTAAGAAAAGGCGAGGCTGGTCCAGCATGCACTCCCGCTTGTGTCCCCAGCGAGGCTGGCCCAGCATGCTCCTTGCTTGTGTCCCCAGTTGCACTTTTACTGTTGTGTGTGAACACGTGGCCAGATAGCAACAGTTTTCTTCTTTTAGCTTTCAAGTCCTCCCTTCCTTTTCGAATATCTTTTGAAAGAAGCTTTTCCTTTGACCCAGCCTCTTCCTCATGTACTATAACCATCTCAGCCAGCTTGTCAAACTTTCCACAGAAACTTTGTCCAAGGACAACCACAGTCTTGTCACTAAAATGCTGTTCTGAACTCAGGTTCTTCGTGAACTTCATGAAAAATTTCATGACTGTGGCTGCCTAGTGTCTGGAACAAGTGAAGGCACAAGGCACTATTTCCGGACTACGATTTCCGGGCTGAAGCACCCTTGAAACGACAAGGATCGTGGTTTAGCGCCAACTTGCCATAAACTAGAATCAGCTCAAAGAATGGGAGATCTTTCAGCTCACTCTGTCTTAGCAATAAAATAGGAACAAAAGGAAGGGGCACCAAGGAAGCAAGCAGTGCAGTGCACAGCTTCCTGGCTTTTCTTTTTTATTACATCTATTTATTTATTTATTTGTGTGTGTGTGTGTGTGTGTGTGTGTGTGTGCGCGCGCGCGCGTGTGTGTGACAAACGTATGGAGATCCGAGCTGGTTGTCTCTTTCCATCCTGTGAACCCAGGGAATAACTCAGGTCACCAGGTTTTGTGGTAAACGCCGTTAGCCACTAAACACACTTTTTCTTTCTCTCTCTCTTTTCTTCTTCCCTCCCTCCCTCCTTCTTTCTCCTTCCTTCCTTCCTTCCTTCCTTCCTTCCTTCCTTCCTTCCTTTCTTTCTTTCTTTCTTTCTTTCTTTCGAGGCTCTTGGGGGTTCTGATGAATGCCAGAGATATAACCTTCCTCTTATTTACGAACACTTAAAATTAAAAGAAGAATATTTTAAGATGGTGAGAATTAAGCTGTCATTTAGATAATGACAACCAAGCAGCAAGTCTATCAAGGTCCCCAAGTTTCCCACCCTTGCTGATAACTATGTGGTTTCTTACAGAAAGCTTGCAATGCACATACAATCTTTGTCCTTTTCTTAAACAAACAGGAACATATGCAAAAACACTTTTAAGAGTTTAGTGTGTTTTCTGGAGTGATTTAATGGAAAGAACTATTGCCTAAGTAAAAGGGTCTTGGGGTTTAAAATGGCTTTGATGAAACAGTTTTCGCAAGGACCACGCTTGATTAGCAGCTATTTAGTCCGATGTCTCAGCCACGGGAAAGTAACTGCTGATTTCTTTAATGTTCACAAGCGATGATCAGTGCCATGACAGAAACAACAAACTAACTGTCAAGTCGAGCAACTCAAAGGCTCATTTGGAACATGGGAGCCATAGCTTATTTTTATAGCCACAGAAAGGCCTGTGCTATTAAAGTCTCACGTTGTGTCTCTTTGAGAACAGCACGTGGTTCCTAGCATGAGAGTGTGGACCGACTGCACCAGCGCTTCCGGTCCACCCTGCCTCAGAGACTCTGTGGACTGTCGGCACCAGGGCTTCTACCCCTGCATCAGAGACTCTAAAGTCATGAACTCAGATCATGTCCTCATGTTCTGACATGACGGTATGCAGGCGCGGAGAGCATATTCATACCGGGATTTACTTTCTATTTCCAAGATATCAGTGCTTCAAAGTAGCATTTCCACTATTTTTGTTAAGTGAAATGATACACAGAGCATCGGGTGTGGAAGTGTCAACTTAGGTTACAGGGTGACTGACTGCCGTAAGCCCTCCTTTGGTTTACATAGCTTTCTAGGAGGTCCAGGGAAGGTCTGGGAGATGATACGTGTCTCCTCCCCTTTCTGCAGCAGAGTTCGGAGGACTCTGTAGACGACAGGGGACAGTCCTCTCAGCAGGGGACACCGGCCTTTTTCTAACCAGCTGAAGCAGATGCTCATGCTAAGACTGCAAATTAATGTAGAAACTCCAAGTCAGGTGGTTGGTTTGGATTGTGTCAAGCCAACATCAAGAAATGGACAGGGTGTCTTTTCTTAAACCTGCCAGACATAGGTTACTTACAAATGTGTATAATTTGGTACACATATGAGGGCCTGTTTGTAGAATGGCTACATCCCAGGCACCTTTATGTCCACTTCTGTATTTTGTACTTTTGTGCAAAGTAGTGTCTCATTTGGTATGCACAGTGTCAGTTTGTGCTGTTTCTCTGGAACATGCCTGACAACCAGAAGTCAGGGCCAAGTCCGGGACGAGCTAGATGAGGCGACATTCTGCCCTAGTGATCTCTATTCCTTGCAGGTAAACAAAGTCCCCATCATATGTTGGCTTCCTGTTACTTCCCTTCCAGTGCCACAAGCTCAGTTTTTCTTTTTTAACTTGTTGCAGATTCAAGCTAACCACCAGCAGAAGCTCTTCGGAGAAGTACTCTCAAAATTGGTCTGTATGAGGATTAAGGGAATTAGTGAAACCCACCCCAGCACCTGGGCCACAACCCAGACCTGTGCTAATCTGTGTCTCTTGGGAATATGCGACAATACCAGAATCTTCTGGGTGTTGAAGACTGGGAGAGATGTTCCTGACATCTAGGGAGTAGACACTGATATCTTGCAAGGCAGTTGCCAGTATCTCCTCCAAATAACCACCAGATGCAAGATGTCAATGCTGTTGAGGTTGAAACACACCATCCCAGGAACTACACCAGAATCTCTGAAGCGGACAGAAGTAAAGAGAGGATGTGTAGGCAGCTAGGCTAGCTGCTCTGGGGGAGCCGAACAGCATCAGAGGCACCTGGCGGGCCCCTGACCACACAGACTGTTGTACTGTGTCCCAGAACTAGGGAGTCAGCGGCTCTGGGGTTGGGCATGGGCATTCCTTACTGCCCAGAGGCTCAGATGCTGCTTCAGAACCATTATGCTAGGAGCTCCGTGAGCAGTGAGAATGAGAGTTGGTCGCCAGTTAGAACTGGACGAGCAGGAAAAAATATACACTATATTTATGAGGGAGAAAACCACTGTGGTGGTTTGGGGCTGTGCGGCTGACAGCTCATTTTCCTTACCGTCCTAAGCACAGGGCACAGAGATACTTAGTCAAAGCAGCAAGGGGTCCAGTGTCTGGGCCTCACTACTGGATGCTGTTTGTTCTTGCCCTCTGGTCAGGACAGGTGAAGAGGATTCCTGCTGCTGCATGATCTAGTGTGAGCTACTTAACCTATCGGACCTCGATTTCCGTGCCTGTCAAATGGGAGTGGTCTCAAGCCTGCGGTGATGGTGCGATGAGCACTTGAGAGGCTCAGACAGCGCAGTGCTAATGTGAGAATCCTGCCATCGGAACACACACTACCAATGCTGTATTATTTTGGATTGCTTTAATTTGTAAAGCCAAGATAAATGCATGTGCCATTTATGCACAGCTTTAATGAGAAAATGGGTACTCTGAGTAACTGTGCCCCTGCTTTCTGACCCCAGATGTTACTCTCTGCCCCGCGGAATCTCATCACTCAGGCCCTGGTTTGTCATTGTCACCACAGCTTAAAGCCGCACTGAGAAACCAGGAGCAGCTTTTCCTTTGTCCTGATTTTCCCCCCACCCTTCGGTAAAGCCGGGAGATTTTCCCGTTTCCCTTTGTCTCACCACGCCCATCCTAGACAGGAATGAAGGATTTATGGACATAGTCTGCAATATTTAAAACCTCACCATTTAAAAAATGTTCACTTCCTCTGGAACATGCATTGTTGTGGGTCACTTGGAACCAGACAGACTCTAGTCCTTGAAGAGCGGGGACTGACTTGTTTCTCTCCTCCCCTGCCCTTACTCTCCTCTCCTCTTTTTCCCTCTCCTCCCTCCTCCTCCTCTCCCGCCCCTCTCCTCCCCACCTCCTTTTTCATCCCCTACTCTCCTCTCCTCCTTCCCCCTTCCTTCTTCTTCCCTCCTTTCCTCCTCTCCCCTCCTCCTCCCCCTCCTTCCTTTCCCTTGTCTCCTTTTTCTTTGCTTCCCTCTCCCTCCACTCTTAGAGAGTCAGGATATACAGGTTGTTACACGATCAAGCCATCGAAAAGACTATGTCCCCACTAGCACAGACTGAGATGATTTCAAAACCTGTGATCCCAGGACAGTGTTTTTAGCGAGAATATGAGTTCTGGCTGTCTCCGCTCTCGGGTCAGAAGCTTCAAGATCAGTTGCTCTCATGACAAGGAAGGCTCTTGCCCCTCCATTATGCTTTAACTGCCTCCGGATTGAGGCAGAGCTCACACAAATGTAGAAAAAGTCGGCGTCTGTGCTATCCACACACAGCTTTTTCTCAAGCTTCCTGTTGCCTCCCGCAGTATGTGACATTCGGAGAAGGGCACAGCTGTTTGGACTGGCTTTGGGTGCTCTCAGTGACACGGGGGACAGAGGACACACTGGCTCACTCCTCTGTCTTCTCCTGTCTTCCTCTGGTAGCCGCCTCGGAGGACGAATTCCTACAGACAGCAGCAGGGGTAACGGAGAGCTTGGCACAAGGACTGGTCTAGAAATGTGGACTGTAGTCACTGATGACCTTCGGCCAGCTCTATGTTTTGGTCTCATTTTGCTAAAGACATTGTCCAGCTTCTGTCACTCTGATAAAATATCTGAGACAATCAAATTTAAGGGAGAGACTTCATGTTTTAGAGGTCTGTGGCTGCCCAGCCTCATGGTCTTTGGGCCTACGATGAGGTAACACTTCATGGCAGGGAATGTGTGCTGGAGCGAGCTGCTTACCTCATGGCAGCCTGGAAGCAAAGACAGAGGAAGAGGAGGGGGCCAAAGTTACACAGTCTTCCTCAAGGACATGCCCCCAATGACCTAACTTCCTTCTTCCAGACTTTTCCTTCAAAGGCTCTACCACCCGATAGTGTCATGGACTGGGAACTAAGCCTCCAATGCCTTTGTGGAGCAGACGGTGGAGGAAGAGTGGGCAGGTAGTACAGAGTCAGAAGACCCCCATTCTCAAGGAATTTACTGTCTAGAAGACAGGCAGAAGTCATGGCACCCGAAGCTCTAAGCTACGCATCTCAACAGAAGGAGCCACGTGATCTCACACAAAGAGCATGCGCCCCTGTTCCTCCATGAAAACTGTGGATCAGAGCGCACCTGCGCCGTGTGGATTAGAGAACATCTGCACCGCGTGGATCAGAGCGCACCTGCACCGTGTGGCTCAGAGAGCTCCTGCACCATGCGGCTGGTGTTCGAATGACTGCAGTGGCAAGGTGCGCCCTTCAGGATGTGAAACTCAGGAGGGTGAACAGTGGTTTCTTAACGGGTGGGGTCTGAAGGTTGAGGATCTGCCTTACTCCTCTGACATGTGTTGGAAGCATGGAATCATTGCTATTTTTTTAACTGCTTCCGTGATTTTTTTTGACTGAGGCCTTTAATTTCTGTAATCTGAAACACATAGATGTTAATACTAACTAGAAGGAAGAGGGATTAGAAGAAAAAGAGATTTTTGTTGTTGTTGTTGTGAGCCATCTCTGCAGCCCAGAGGATGGTTTAGAAAGACAGATCCAGTGTTGGGTGTGGTGGCATACAACCCTTAGTCTCAGCACTTGGGAGGCAGAGGCAGGAGGATCTCTGTGAGTTCGAGGCCAGCCTGGTCTACAGAGTGAGTTCCAGCTTAGCCAGGGTTGCACAGAGAAACCCTGCCTCAAAAACAAAACAAAGCAAAAAAAACAAAACAAAACAAAACAAAAGCAACCAAACAGAAAAACAAAACAAAACAGAATTCCAAAGGATTTCCTACCCTAGAGGCTTCTCATACCACAGTCTCATCTCCTGATGGGTAGGAACCAGAGTCTTTTCTTGAGTAATGGATTCAAAGAAATGGACACAGAAACAAAGGACCCAAGACTTCCCAGTTTGCAAACATAAAACCAAAGGATCACTGAGTGGAAAGAATATAATTTTAATACATAAAAATGAGCTATTCTTAGTAGTGAAATTTTACTGTGTAACAATGAGTGTGTGGCCAGTGCGTGGCAGCTTAGTTTGGAGCAGATGCTCCTGTGACAAAGTGAGTGAGGCCGTACTGCCGACTGGAGAAGGGAGGGATTCCAAGCTGTGACTGGGGACCCGTGATCTGTTGTAATATAAGATGAGCTGATGTAGACTTAGGTAATAGTCTTCCCAGTGACAGTGGTGGCAGCAATCAGGAGAAATGAAAGAGCATATTTGAAAGCATGCAGTGGATGAACTGATTTAATGTAGAAATTCTTCAGAACTTGAGCTAGCCCCCACTTAGAGTGTGCCATGTGTTCACAATTATCTTGTGTATATGTGGAAACAATGAGTCTGTAAAGATAGCCTATGTGCATGACGAGAAACAATGCCATGTGTGTTCTGAGGACCATCAAGGCTGAGGCCAATATGAAGGGGAAGAAGATGGGGTGCTTCCGAGTATCTAGTAACAGGAATTCGTGTGAGAGTAAAATCACACTTCTGAGAGCAGCGGCCAAGTTAGAGCCAGCAAACTCAAGAAGACTTCATTACTCAGTGACTGCATGGGAAAATGACATGTGCTTTAACAAGTCTCCCCTTCTGGCCTCAGAAGCACAGCTAAATGCTATGTGCAGTGCAGAGTCACTAAAAGGGCCCTTAACACAGAGGGAGGATGCATCCCGTGTGCCATGGGGGCCGGTGGAAACCTGGCTGCGGGCTTGAGCCCCAGCTGAAATCCTTGAGTCTTGGTTCTGGTCTCTGCCAGATAAAAATCGCTGGGCCAGAATTCACCCCTCCCCCAAATTCTCAGCAAGCTCTTAAATTATTTATTACTTTCATATCCAAATGAAATTTGTTTGAAACTATTGCTCCATTTCTTCTTAGCCTGACCACTATCCTCTCCTGGTCTAGATGACTAATTTTCTTGCCTCTATTTCTCTTTTATTTCTCCCACAGATTACCTTAGTTCTTTTATCCCTCTATTTTTTCCCTACATAAAAGATCAAGGTTGTTAGAACTTGGGAAAGTCCACGGATGAAGCCACAAGAGCGTATGTTCTGAAGGTGTGAAGCCTATTTTATGGTTTTCAAAGGAAAAGCTAAACCTTGTAGTATGTTAACTCAGTGGGCTATAAACATCACAGTGCAACTCTTAGTAATTTCAAAGACAATTTCAGTGAATTAATTTTAAGCTTCTAGTTGCGGGTCTGCCACATACCATTATACACACTACTTTCAAGCTTTGAAGATGAGTTGGACTTGTTTTATTCATATCATTGGGAGATAGCTCGTGGTCCCACTGGTCAGGACAGTGCAATCTGATCTCAGTCTTCAAGCTCCATGAAGAGGGTGAATCTTTTTAATCCCATGGTTGACAAAGCTGTTAGTGGTACTGGTGAATGTGTTTTTGGTACTATACCACAAATAGGCTGGCATTTAGAAGATCAAGATGAATTAAAAGGAAAAAAAAAAGACTGACCCAGGACTTGCCTACCGACAGGCGTTACAAAGCCCGTGGCTTCTAAGGATGCTTAAGGAGCACAGCGGGCTTCTGGTGCGAGTGTATGGAGAGTTCATTAGCTCCTCAGGCCATATCAAAGGCTTAAAACACTGCCAGGGGCAGTTTGGGTAGCATATTAAGAATAGTCATAATTATGTGAAAAAGCTCTTAATGTTCTCTCTCTTATTCAACTACTTATATGGGAGAAACAAGATGTGTTCATGTATATAGTTAAAACAAAACAGTATAATTCAACCGATCTAAACCAGGAGCTAATAGGAGAATTCAGCTGCTTTTTATTATGCTGGACATTAAAGAGTTTTATTCAAATCCAAATTAGTGCCATTCTTCTCATTAAATATTTTTTTTGTTTAAAAATACCCCTTTCTCAACAAAAATGATTAATATTTAATGAGTTTACCCTACTTTCTTGTGAATCAAGGCATATATATTCTATAAAATTCCACGTTTTACTTGTAATATGGTACATTTCAATAGTCATAAAGAAACTAGTGGTACTTGATGGTTATGACTCTTCTTACTCATTACTCTTTTGGGGGGCTGCTACCTAGTTCCCAAATAAACCACCACAGTGTCTTAGTCTTTCTTAAAAGTGCCCGGCCTTGGCTTGACTTGTTTCTAGCCAGCTTTTTTTTTTTTTTCTTAAATTATTTCATCTGTCTTTTGCCTCTGTTTTTTTTTTTTTTCCTTTTCTTACTTCTGTATCTCTTACTTTCTCTTTCTCCATGGCTTGCTGTGTAGCTGGGTGGCTACCCCTGATGCCCCCTTTCTTTGTTCTCTCTTGCTCCTTCCTCCCTCCTCCCAGATTTCTCCTCCTATTTATTCTCTCTGCCTGCCCCTCCCGCCTATCCTTTCTCCTGCCTTGCTATTGGCTGGTCAGTTCTTTATTAGACCAATCAGGTATTTTAGAAAGGCAAAGAATCACAGCTTTACAGAGTTAAACAAACTCAATATCAAGGAATGTAACACATCTTTGCATCATTAAACAAATGTAACACACCTTAAAATAGCATTCTACAACTACTAGTTGTAAGGCCTCAATAGTGCTCTAAAAGCGTTTGTTTTTCTTTTATTTATGTGTGTCTGTGTGTGAGTATGCACATATGCATGCGGGTAGTGAAGGGCATCAGAAGGCATGAGATTCTCTGGGCTGGAGTTGCAGACAGTTGGGAGCTGCCTGAGGTGGGTGCTGGGATCTGAACTCAGGTACTCTGGAAGAGCAATAAGCACTTTTAACTGTTGAGACATCTCTCCAACCCCTTCAGCAACTTTTAAGAATACAAAAATGACCTGAGACAAAAAGTTAGAGGAGATAAATCTAGATAAGTAAACATATACATACACACACACACATATATATATACACAAACATACACACACACATATATTTACATTTTTATTGGTGTGTGTATATTTGTATATATATGTATGTGTTGTACATCTGTGTGTGATGTGTGTATGTGTGTTGTGTGTGAGATGTGTGTGAGGTGTGTGTGGGTATGTTGTGGTGTGTATGTGTTTATGGTGTGTGTGTACACGCATGTGTGTGTACACGTGTGTGGGAGGTCAGAAGACAACTTGCTGGAGCAGGTTCTTTCCACCACCATGTGTGTTTCTATTGTTAGATGCAGATCGTTGGGCTTGGTGGCCAGTGCCTTTTCCCACCGAGTCATCCTGCTGGCTCTCAAGGTACTTTTAAAGATGGGACAACTCAAAGGGATAGAAAGGTCACATAGCTTACTAAAGATCACATAAAATCCTTGGTGATATTTTATTTTGTTTGTTGTTACGGTAAGCAAACAAGCCTTGATCTTAATTGGGAACTTGTGGTCATCACTGTTCTGTTACAGGTGTAGCCTCCATTAGCTCTCAGCATGGCAATCCAATCTGAAGAGGACAGTGTGGGGGACGCTGGACGCCTTGGTGAGGCCGGTGAGTCTTCGGGTTCATGATTGGAGAGGGGCTCTGCATGGGAATGAAAGCTTTTTCTTGTCACTTCTGGTTTCCTGGGATCTGTGCTTGCTCTGGATCTCAGCCTACACACGGGATGAGGGCACGGCACACTGGGCCTCGGACTACACACGGGTGAGGGCACGGCACACTGGACCTCAGCTTACACATGGGATGAGCGCACGGCACACGGGACCTCGGCCTATACACGGGATGAGGGCACGGCTCACAGGGCCTCAGCCTACACACTGGACCTCGGCCTCCACACGGGTTGAGGGCACGGCACACTGGGTGTCTTGACACTTAGCTCAGTTCAGTGAGACCCAGAGTCAAGGTAGTCATGGTACTCAAAGTGCTCATGGCAGCCACGTGACATCAGCCTTAAAGTGCCACCATCTACGTTGGCACTGCAGACTCCTATCTCATGCTCCAACTCCTATCTGAGCCGTAGCCCAGCCAGCAGCGTTTGGACCAGGTTTTCATATTGGCTTCTGGGGTTTTCATTAATCTCTGTCAAAAAATGCAAGTGAAAACGAAATGGAAGACGGTTGTTACAATTCACCAACTCAATTCTGGAAAGGAGCGCAGTCCGTTATCTCCAGCGGGGGCCTCACTTTATTCTCAACCTGAATTTAGAAGTCTCTTCCAGGTTGATGGAATAGTTTGGTTCCACTTTGAACATTTTTGTGATATACAGTATCTTGGAAGAGTGGGCCATAGATTCTTTTTCTAATAATTAACAATAATCTGTATGAAGATGAATGGATTTGGCCACTTTCAGGTGAATAAATTCTGAAGTAAGGAGAGTATAGAACTCACAGACTCAGAGTATTTATCACTGACTGCCCCGGAGCAGGAAAATGTCTAGCACTCTACTCTGTTCTTTTGAGTTAGTGTCCTTTTTATTTTTAAGCATCAGTGAATGATTTATTGAGCATTTTGTTCCGAGACCCAATGCATTTTCCAAATTATTCCACTTTATTTCACTATTTTTATAAGCAACACTAGGAGAGAGAGAGAGAGAGAGAGAGAGAGAGAGAGAGAGAGAGAGAGAGAGAGAACACGGTACAGTTCACATGTGGAATTCAGAATCTGAGAGTAAGTCTTTGCTTTACACCCTGTTTAAGACAAGGTTTCTTTGTAGTTTTTCTGCTGTGCCTGCCAGGCTAGTTGGCCCACAGGTTCCTGGAGATCTTCCTGCCTCCACCTCCCGACCCGCCCTGAGAGCCCTGGGCTTACAGATGCACACACTGTGTCTGGCTTTCATGGGGACTCTGAAAAGTCAAACACAGGTCCTCACACTTGGGCGGCAAGTGCTTTACTCAGGAGCCTATGTTCCCCACATTCTCCTTGGCATTGAAGAAGGATAATACAAAAGAAAGAAAATCTCAATTAAAAAAAAAACATGTTTAGGAAACAGAAACCCTTTACATTGTGAGTGGGAGGGCAAGAAAGTGTAACTATTATGGAGATGATTTGGCTGCAGTTGCCAAAGCAATATTCACAGTAACCCTTGGCTCCAGGAATGTGAGGAAATTTCTCATGTGTTCATCACACCCATACTGGTAAGGAGGGCGTACGTACACATCTATAATCGTAGTGTATAATCATAGCGTCGTCTGTTAAAGCAAATGAACATGCAAACTATGATGTTCTCTCACATTGGGGACGGTGGAACTGTAAAAAGAACAAAGTAAGTAGCGTTTTATATATTCTCAAAGACCTCTGGGATAGAATGAGAAATGAAAAGACCAGGTGCAGAATATTGATTAAGAAACTGGAATGTGGAATGGTGCAAGCGGAGGTGAGGTGTAGGGAGGTGGAGGGGAGAAATATAGAGGGACTGCTAGAAGGAAACCTGTTACTTGGTCTCCTACTTACATCTAACCAACAACTAACCAACTAACCAGGAAAGCCAGGCACGATAGCTTGTACCTATAATCCCAGAACTTGGGAAGCTATGGGAGGAGGAGGATTACCATGAGTTCAAATCAAGGGCTTGTTTAGGTCCAGAGTAAGATCCTGTCAAACCATATAAACAACCAACCAACCAACAAAAAAGACATAAACACCATCTGCATAAAAGAAACAGAAACGGGGCAACTGGTCCAGCAGGAAAACTTCTCAGTGTGTATATCGTTTTCTCTTCATGTGTGAAGAGATGGCATGCCTTATTCAAAAACAAAAAAGAGAAAGGGAGGAAGGAAGGAAGGAAGGAAGGAAAGAAGGAAGGAAGAAAAAAAGGGAAAATTAGAATTTATTCTGAAAAATTTTATTGACCGTAAAGACATAAATGCTTGAGAGTACATACGCTAGCGGAGGAAGAATTGTCCTTGAAAGGCATGGCATTTACAGAGAAGGGGTAGTGGGAGAAAATGTGGGCGTGGACCAAGAATCACAGACCCTGAAAAGCAATCCAGTGACAAATATTGTCTTTGCCATTCATCACGTATCCAGAAATTCTTGCTGAGAAAAAAATTTTTATCAGATGCCATCGACTCTGTCACCTGAGATTTCACAGGGAAACTAGATGGTCGTCATTTCAGACAGTTCACAAGTGCCCTGGAAACGAGAAATGAACTTCAAATTCACAGGGGACGTGGATGGTGTAGCCACTGGAGACTGCCTGGATAGCTCCACTTGTAGGCAGGGCTGTGGTGGTCTGAATGAGAATGGTCCCCATAGGCTCATAGATTTCAATGCCTGGTGTCCTGTCGGTGAAACTATTTGGGAAGAATTAGGAGGTGTGGCCTTGTTGGAGGCGGTATGTCACTAGAGGGAGGCTTTGAGGTTTCAAAAGGCCCCACTATTCCCAGTTTCTCTCTCAGATTACTTGCAGATTAAGATGTAAACTCTTAGCTACTTCCCCAGTGCCATGCCTGCCTGCTGCCATGGTCCCTGCCATGATGTAACTGGTGGACTCAGCTTCTAAACTGTAAGCCCCAAATAGACTCTTTCTTCTGCAAGTTGCCATTGTCATAGTGTCTTATCACCATACTGAAAAAGTAACAAAAGACAAGGGCTAATTGGAATGCCTGCCTCTGTGAAGTTAAAAATGGTTCTGGTTCTTCAGGCTTCTTTCATAGCTAGAGCCACAGGTGCGAGTCTCACACGCTGCATCTGAGCATCCTTAAATCCACACAGGGTGTCTTTTGTGATCTGGCATCTAAGAGATGAACCTGGCGGGGAGTCTTCCATCACCTGACTCTGCTTTCCTCTCTCCATCCCCTAGAGTTTCCCTTCCTTCTCTCCAGCAATCTAGAAAGGTCTATGTATGCAAAGAACATCGTGTCATAGAATTCCAAGCATGCATGTGCACACCGTGTTAAATGGAGCACAGCAGGCTTGTCTCACCTCCACACGTCTTCCTTTTCTGTGGGCCATGTGGCTTTCCTTATGGCTGTGAAAGAAGTCGTCCCTGGCCTTTTCAGTAACAGTGGAAGAAAATTCACTTCTTTTAATTGTGACAATGCAATTTAATCGGTCCATCCAAACAAATATCACGTATAGAAATGTTCATATAGAATATTTCAAGTTTATAATATTTTTCATCTTTAAGAGCTTTATTGTTAGTTAGCATGAACCTTCCCTAAGAAAAAAGGGGCAGGCTTCCCTTCTTTCCCTTCCTGGAAACATGAATGCCTACCTAAAACTCTGGCTGCCCACTGCTCGTCTTCTCACTGCTTGAAAGACAAGGTTATGAGCACAGCTAAGCAAGGGGCAAGAAGCTGAAAATTTGTTCAATTTCAGTGAGAAAATGAGTGGGCCAAATGTATTTGTGGATATTTCTATTTAGTATGTGGATAGCATTTAGTTAAATTTGGTTTGGGGGATGCTATGGTGTACACTTGGCTGGTGGCTAAAAAGGAATTTTTCTTTCACATTTATGTTTATGTTTTACAATTTAGAAAGTTTTTACTGGAGCAGGACTGAGCCAGCCTCCTGGAGAGCAGGCCTGAGGTAGAGAACTCCACAAGAAGAGGACTGAGACAGTAACCTAGGCTGGAGCAGGCCTGAGATGGCAAGCTCTATGGGAGTGGGAGCAGATCTAGACATTTGTTGAGGCAGGACTGGGCCAGCAACCTGAGCCAGAGCAGACCTGAGACAGCAAACTCCACAGGAGCAACTCCTGAGTGAGTGGGCCAGAGCCAGAGACTGCTGCGGGTCTGGTAATGAATCTGGGACCTTCGAGGGAGTAGACCTGAGCCAGGACCCCTGTGGGTCTGGGCATGAGTCTGGGACCTCTGAGGGAATAGGCCTGAGCCAGGACCTTTGCAGGATCAACCCCAAGCCAAGGACCTCCTCACGAGCAGATCCAGACCTGGGACATTTACAGAAACAGGTCTGAGCCAGCAATCTAGACCAGAGTAGGCCTCAGAGAGCAAACTCCACAGGAGCAGAGCAAATCCTGAGAGCACTGAGTGACCTCCAGGAACACAGAGTGACCAATGGGGTAACTAGAACCGTGGCACTGACTGTACCACCAGAAACAAGTATCTGATCCTTGGATCCACTGGCACCTAGAAGATTAATCACCAGAGTCACAGACAGCCCCAACCACACCAATTAGAGGAAAAGATGAGTACATAAGGTAAGAACAGATGCAACACCACAAAGAGCAACATGACACCAGTCAAATATATGTTTGACTAAAAATATATTTAACGAAATCATAGAAGAAAACTTTCCCAACTTAAAGAAAGATATGCCTATGAAGATATAAGAAGCTTCCAGATCAAGAAATAGACTAGATAAAAATGTCCTCTCGCCACATAATAATCAAAACACTAAACAAAGAAAATAAAGAATATTAAGAGCTGCAAAGGAGAAAGGCCAAGTAACATATAAAGGCAGACCTATCAGAATTACACCTGACTTCTCATTGAAGACATGCGAAGGTCATGGTCAAATGTTGTGCAGACATTAAGAGACCACAGATGCTAGCCCATACTACTATACCCAGCAAAACTTTCAATCACCATAGAAGGACAAAACAAGACATTCAATGACAAAACTAGATTTAACCAATACCTAGCCACAAACCCAGCCCTACACCAAGTACTAGAAGAAAAACTCCAACCCAAGAAAGTTGGCTACATTAACCAAAACACAGACAATTGATGATGATCTCACAGCAACAAATCCCAAAGAAGGGAAAAGCGCACAAATTAACATCACCAGAAATGAAACTAAATTGACAGGAGATAGCAATCACTGGTCATTAATATCCCTTAATATAAATAGACTCAAATCACCTATAAAAAGGCACAGGCTAAAACAGATTGGATATGAAAATAGAATCCATCTTTCTGCTGCACACAAGAAACACACCTCAACCTCAAAGACAGATGTTGCCTCAGAGTAAAGGTTGGGGGGAAAATTTCTAATCAAATGGACCTAAGAAACAAGCTGGTGTAGCTATCCTAATATCTAACAAAATATATTTCAAACTAAAATCAATAAAAAAAATTACAAAGAAGCACATTTCATTTTAGTCACAGGAAAATATCCATCAAGAAGAAATCTCAATACTGAACATCTATGCCCCAAATACAAGGGCACTCTCATATGTAAAAGAAACACTTCTAAAGCTTAAATCACACATTAAACTCCACACACCAATAGTGGGGGACTTCAACATTCCCTTCTCACCATTGGACAGGTCAGTCAGACAGAAAATTAACAGAGAAATAAGGGAACTAACAGATATTAGGACTCAAATGGATTTAACAGACCCCTATAGAATATTTCATCCAAACAGAAAAGAATATACCTTCTTCTCAGCACCTCATGGAACCTTCTCAAAAATTGACCACATACTCGCTAACAAAACAAAACCTCAACAAATACAAAAAAAAATATGAAACAACCCCATGTATCTTATTAGATCACCATGGCTTAAAACTAGAATTCAACATCAATACTAATTCCAGAAAGCCCACAAACACATGGAAATTAAACAGTGCTCACCTGAATCATCTATGGGTCAAGGAAGAAATAAAGGGAGAAATTAAAGACTTCCTAGAATTCAATGAAAATGATCACATAACATACCCACATTTATGGGATACAATGAAAGCAATGTTAAGAGGAAAATTCATAGCACTAAATGCCTACATAAAGAAGCTAGGAAAATCTCACACTAGTGAATTAACAGAACATTTGAGAACTTTAGAACAAAAAGAAGCAAATTCACCCAAAAGAACTAGATGGCAGAAAATAATTAAATTGAGAGCTGAAATCAACAAAATAGAAGCGAAGAAAACAATAAAGAATCAATGAGATAAAGAGTTGGTTCTTTCAGAAAATCAACAAAATAGACAAACCTTTATCCAAACTAACCAAAAGGCAGAGAGAGAATATCCAAATGAACAAAATCAGAAATGAAAAGGGGGACATAACAACAGACACAGAGGAAATACAGAGAATCATCAGGTCATATTTCGAAAACCTGTACTCCACAAAATTGGAAATCTTAAAGGTAATGGACAACAATGAGGACTCTAAGAGTCGAATATGTCTATATGTGGATCTAGTCTACATGGGAAGTAGAAAAAGGCAAGACCTCCTGAGTAAATTCGGAGCATGGGGACCGTGGAAGAGGGTTGAAGGGAAAGGGAGAGGCAAGGAGGGGAGCAGAGAAAAATGTAGAGCTCAATAAAAATAAAAAAAAGTTTTTTACTATTAATCCTCTCATGTACTTTTCTTGTGTTAGCAGTAGTGGCCATGTGACCTGGGAGCGAGCAGACCCGGTGCATGCTGTCAGGAAGGAGTACCTTGACAATCCAGTTCTGATCACTAGAAATGTATTGGCTGCGGCCGTCCCTCCTAACCATGCTTCACAGTGTGCCTTAGGTTTACAAAGAATACTGTCTGTTAAAATACTGAAGACAAACCTTATTTCTTTCTATGTCTTTTGAGATTAATTTGACTGTTGGAATTTTAGATGGATCTATTATTCTGGGAGAAAGATATTTTCAAAGGGATGTTTTTATGGTGTTTTACGTTAATAATAGTCTGTGTGCTCTGTGGTTTCAAAAGTTCTATAAGCCAGGTGGCCTTTAGTCCCAGTACTTGGGAGGGAGAGTTGAGCTAGAAACTAGCCTGGTCTACACAGTGCATTCCAGACTAGTCAGAACTGTCACAAATAAGCAGACAAAGAAACAAACAGATTGCAAAACTCCCCTGGGGTTCAGACTAACTTTAATATTTGTCTGTATCATCAAGGAGCATGTATAACTTGAAGTTATCCTCAGTTTTTCTCTGTTTTTTCAGATGCTTAGTCAGTGTGTGGGTTGACACAGGGGTTATCCATCTGGGCAGAAATAGCAGATCTCCTTGAAAGGTCAAGAACTATAATGGACAAAGTTTACAATAGGCTACATAGCTGTCTAAGGTTTTGAATTAGAAAAAAAAATTCTTCCTAGAAAATTCTACCTCAATCATAATTCTGTATTACACCCTGATATAGTTCTCCACACTTGTTAATGAAAATATAAATGTATTAGTATAAATAATCACATTAAAAGTGTCTATTTAGCATATACCTATACATGCAACAGGAGTGCATATATGTGTGCACAAGAATACATGTGAGAATGTCCACATGTACACATCTCATAACAACGGAAAACTATTTAATTCCCTATTCATGGAATGAGATACTTTCCCACAGTGAGAAGGAATGAGCTATAACCCAGCACCACCATACGGACGACTGTCAGATGCCTGTTGGTGAGGCAGAGAAGCCAGACACAAAATAACAGATCTCATGAGCTGAATTCAGAGGAATGAAGCCCAGAAGTGTGCACGCTCACGCCATTCGTCAGGAAGGGGAAGCCCAGAAGTGTGCATGCTCACACTATTGGTCAGGAAGGATTCTTTAGGGTTACAATGGCGAGTGGAGCATCTGGGAGCTGGAAGCATTCTGTCTGTCTTGGTTATAGTGGTGAGCATGCGTTCACTTTGTGCAGCACATTTTTCAGTACATTTATTGTTACAGGATGTCTAACTTATGGTGCTTAAATGATGGGACACTGCTGCCATTTTTATAGGACTAGCTTCTACAAACGCAGAAATCTATGGCAGTAGTTGGGAAAAGACTCCTTTAAAGAGAAACTCCAGTAAACTCTAGACATTTAACTCTGAGAACCTAAGATTTAAGTCTTTCTGTGACTTAAATAGTCTGTGTGTCCTTTATCTGACATAAAACACAAACGATACAGATGCATAACATTCCATACCTGACAAATAGGCATGCATCCAGGCAATGACTTTGGACAGTGTGAATATTCTCAAGACATATTTTAAATTAGGGACAAATAATGAAATTCTCCATTGATTAGATCCTGTGGAACTATTTCATATTAGGTGTGCTCTATGTGTAAGCCCTGGAAGAGTTGGGGACTTGCCCCATCTTCATGGTGAAATGGATGGACTAAAGGTGAGATGTTAAGCAAAATAAGCTATGACGAGGTAAGGAGAGCATTTTATCACATGTTAGAAGCTGGAAGATGCTCTCAATGAGTAAAGATCAGAATAGGAGTTATCAGGAAATGGGGTTGGGGGTGGTGAGAATGAGACCAAGTCAAGACGACTAAGGATACAGAGCAACTGGGAAAGACTAACTTGCCGTGTGCTGTGGCAGAGTAGAGACAGCTGAGAATATTTAACTGCAGACTTCAACGTAGAAACAGTGCTGGTAGGGAGGCTTCCAAATGTTGCCAATACAGCCAAATGGTGACAGATGCAGATAACAGAAGTCTGTCATCACACATCGTACCACAAGTACCGAAATGCCTCTTTATCTTGTAAATACATACAGTGATCACATGTCAATTAAAAAACTACCTTTAAAACTGAGGACCTCTGACTTATTTTAATAATCAGTTTAGACATTTCCCTAAATATCACATGTTACATTTCCACATTGTCCTTTAGATTCTTGTGCACCTGGCCAGCACACGGGAAGCAAGTCTACAAGAACAACATTCAGTTCTGCCAGCCAAGCCTGGCTTTCCATCTCAGCTGACATGATGGATAAGCCATAGGAACCCATCTTTCTGCATGTGTCTCCCTGGCCTTTCAATTGCTGAGGGAAACCACAAGACATTAGTGTGGCCAAAAGTATTCCTCTAAGCACATGTCTAGGCAAGAGTCCATTCAAGAATTCAACCTTAGTCTGTTTACTTATATTTTATTTCCCATGTTTTGTTCTGTTGGTTGATCTCACTCTCATGACAATGAATATAGTGTACACAAGCCCGAATACCAGGTAGTCTGAGGCAGTGTGCAAGTCTCCGGCACAGCTGCGATACTGGAGAGAAATCTCTAGTGTCCACCTTTTTCTTAACAATATGTTACATCCATTCTAAATAAAGAACTAGACTGCTGGGGGACGTGGACTGTAGCTTGGTGGTAGAACGCTGTTTGCGTATTTGAGGCCCTGGGTTCCAGTTCCAGTGCCATAATAAATAGATTAGTGAGCAAATAAAGTTTCTTTGGCTTCTATCACTGAGGTCTTGGGAACTGTGATTCTGGGACAGCAGTGGTGTTTGGATGCATTTGCTTTAGGAGGTACTGGAAGAGAAAAAGCCTCACTGGGTAACAGCAGTCTCTGGTGTCAGAACCCGGGTGCTAGCTCTGCACTTGTATATTGCATGAACTCAAGGAGATTAGTGAAATAGTCTGTGTATCAGTTTTGTCATTTAACAGTGGCATGTTGTAAATTTCTCAGGGAGAGAGCTGTAGCAAGCCTGGCAGAGGGTGGACACTAAGTTAGGAAATAACTATTCTCAGGATAAATATCAGTATATTGGGACTGCAAGATGGCTCATTAGGTAAGGATGCTTGCCACTGAGCCAGCCAACATAAGTTTGACCCCTGAAGCCCCTATGGTAAAAGGAGACTGAATTCCACAAGTTGTCCTCTGACTCCCACACGTGTGCCATCATGAGCCCACACACAGTAAGGAAGTAAACAGCTGTGAGAAGGCTGGCATACAGAGCATCTTTTACAATAGCTCGTTTCTGTTTTATTAGTGTGGAGATGCTTCTCAACTGCAGCTGGGATGTTCCTGTTGGAGTCTAAGCCAGACCACACCCTTACCTGCTCACCTTTCTAAACTCTCCAGCTCATTCAGAGAAGAAAGCCGCAGGCTTCACAAGGACGTGGAGACAGATGGACCATTCTTCCCACTTTATCCCTCCTCCTTTATTACCATCCCAGTTCCCCGTGTAAATTTTCATTCTCTCTCTACCCACTTCACAATTAATGTACATATTTTGTCTTCTTCCCCCACTTTGCTATATGCACAAATCACTCCTGATTTATGCCTGTTGTCTACCCATAGGCAATTATTAATCACGTCTCCTGATTTAGACAAGGAAGTCACGTGGTCATCCTCTGTTAGGCTTCTGTGGTCTGCCTCTCTCCCTTCTGTCCCTGTCACCTCGCTACCGCTCTGTCCCTCCCACTAAGCCATCATGGCTGTCTTGTTTTCTTTCAACTTTTAGCAGCAATCTTGTTATAGGGCCTTTGAACCCACTGCTTCCGGCACCGGGAATACTTTTGCCTTAAATAGTCAGCAAAGTTTGTTTCTCCACTTCTCCCCCCATCTCTCCCCCTTTCTCTTCCTTTACTTTCTTTTTCTTTTTTTGAGACAGGGTCTTAAAGTGGTTCACAATGACCTTGAATTCTGTATGTAGTTGAGAAAGACCTTAAATCCCAAAGCCTCCTGCCTTTGCCTCCCAAGTGCTGAGATTACAGGTGTGTGCCTTCACAGTTTTTATTTAATTTTTTATTTAAAAGTATTTTTAAATTTAAATATATTTTGATAGTTTTCTTACCCTCCTCCAAGTTCTTCTAAATCCTTGTCTCCTTTTTATCCATCCAACTTCAAGTGCTTTCTCAAAAAACAAACAAACAATCCCCCCAAACCAACAAAACAGGGAAAAGCCAAGCCAAAACCCACAATATAACATAATGTCCAAAACCTAGAAAACAAAATACAACACCCCAAAAGAAGCAAACTTTGAGTATATCAGCCAAAGACTTCACTGAGTTACAGCCTCAATTCCCCATGTAAGTTTATGATCAATTGTAACTTATTTTGAGGTCCCTTCCTCTACCTACTTTATAGTTAATATATTTCTTCTTTTCTCATTTTATTATTCTCAGCATTTTTCTACATACAATGCTTATTTATCTTCCTTTTGCCTGTTGTTCTTTCCTGTTTAAGCTCCACAAAGGTGAAAGTGTCTATGAGTTTTGTTTACTATTACTTTCCCAATGTTTTTATGAAGAAATGAAGAAAACTTAGGAAATAAAGTCCTAATGAAACTCAGTAATCAAATGGTTAAATATTTGCTATCTCGTTGGCTTGTGAATACAAAGCTGAGTTAATTGGATTCCTGTTTTGTTTAAATTGTCCCTTCTCCACTCAGGTTTTTATGCCTACAGTGTTTTGCCCGCATGCATGTCTGTGCATCAGGTGCTACCAGGTGCCCAAGGAGAACGGAAAAGGACCTAGGTTCCCTGAACTGGAGTTTCAGACAGTCGTGAACTGCCATGTGGGTGTTGGGAATCAAAACCAGGTCTTTAGAAAGAGCCATCATTACTTTTAACCACTGAGCCATCTCTGCAGCCTCAAGTCCTGAATTTGAACAAGAGTTATGAAAAGTTTAAAATTTGCTTCCACTATTCATAGTAGTCTAAGAAAAATTGTTTTAAAATTTTAAAACCATTTTAACTTTCACTTAAAAAAAGTGAAAGAGGAATTTGGAGTCTAAATTTGCACTAATATATGTGTAACTGATAGTAACTTTCTGGGGGTGAGTCTGGCTCAGGATCCTGAGGTCAAAGAACTCAAACGCTCCGCATTTAAATGAAAAATGTTGATGTAGAAACTTAGATACAAGGCTATCCACAATTTACCCTGAATGACACTTTCAGCTTCACCATCGTGCAGTTAGCTTCACGGTGCAGAAGTTTCTCTGGAACAACTGGCCCCAGTTAAAAGCAAAAGTGCAGATGCAGGAGGTCATCACCCTCCCTCCCAAGAGAGCATGGCCACTGCAGGGAGGCAGCCTTTGCATCCCAGCAGGGTGTCCCAAAGCCACCTGCCATGCTAGCCTGACATCAGCTGGAGGGCTCCCCTGACTTTGCACAGCCCACACTAACTGCATCATCTTCTGCAACTCGCAAGCTTACACTAGAAAACCACGTCAGAGTCATCTGTTTTTATCAGCCAGAATACTGGAATCAAGCCAACACGCATACGCATGCACAAATGCATGCAGACACGCATGCATGAAGGCACGCACGCACACACACGCACACACACATGTACATTCTATGAAAATTATTTTCTAAACTGGTTTCACATGTTCATTTTATGTTCAGTATGGAATAAAGCAAACTCTGGTGAGGAAGTGAACTCTTTGACGGAGGAATCCATCAGCCACGACTCCATTTACCTCTCAGCACCTCCCCAACAATAATGGAAACCATCTTCCCCTCCTTGGCCAGGGGAAGAGTCCTGCAGTTAACGATAGTTTCCATCCCCCATAACTGAAGTGGGGAACACTGTGCTGTAAGGCAGATGCCAAGGGTCAGCACAGCAGACCCACATGAGAATAATTACATAACACGACCATGAGAGAAAGCAATAAGGTTCCCAGACACAGGAAATGAGCAGTCAGAAGGGAGGGAGGAAAACCTGGATAGGGTTCTGAAGTCTGTCCAGACAGCAACTTCCTAACAACAAACAGAAAACTGGCTAATAAATTATCACTCTGTCATTTCATCTGTATATTTATTCTTAAGCCATTTAGATGGATTTTTGCAATGAACATGTCTTCACAATGCCAGAAATGTAACTCATTTCTTATTCTCTGAAAAGTAAATGAAATTTTTATAATATGAATGTTCATTTCACTATTCTAAATCACTTGTAGGTTTAAATATAGTTATCTAAATCACATCATAAATAAGTTTAAAACTGCGTATTGCATGGTAATTTTGGAAAGACTTTTTGTCTGGTTGTATATTCCCAAAGAGAGAGGAAATTATATAGCATAATCCTGAGCCATAGGGAAAAAATTCTTGGCCTCCAGAAACACATGGATGGAGTCTATTCAGTCACAGTCTGGTGTTCTGTTTCTCTCAAGTTTTTTTTCAGTTTTATGAGCCCCCAAGTCATTCTGATTTGTGAGGGGCTAGAGGAGTAGAAAGTCAATAAATTGAGCAAGAAAGTCAATAAATCAAGTCTGCTTTTAGGTCTGGGAGAAAAACAGTCTAATAGAGTTAACTACAATGCTTTTTTTTTTTTTTTAAAAAAACCTCATTCATCAAGTATTTTAAGGTAGGCATAGGAGAGGCAATGAGACAAGGGAATGATGGCAACTTGCCTCAAGGAACTTGCAGGCAAGCCAATAGATTGGCAAATACAATGGAGCATGTGTTAAATGTTCTCATAGGGTTAATGGGGGGATGTCCCGGGAGCACATGGGGAGGCAGTAAACCTAGTCTGGGTCATGAATAGCTGCTAGGCAGAAAGATGCTAGGCTGAGTTCCGGAACACAGAGTGTAATAAGCCCTGAAGAGACATGAGGGGAAATTATTTGAAGAGGATAAACCATCTTGAGATTGTGGATAGGTCAGGTAGCTGGAGTAGACAGAAGCCTAAAGAGACAGGCACTGGAGAGAGAGCGTGTATGGCTGGAATATAGGGCACCAGCAAGGAGCACAGATCTGCACCAAAGGAATCGGCTTTCTCTATTAAAGTTTGGGGGCAATTTCTGCAGTTAACTTCATGCTTATAACACGGCTACTGGTATGAATGAAAAAGGTATGCTTCTCTCTGTGGAAGATGCAGTAGGGGCAGTGTGAATACCACATATGGAATTCAATAGGTAGTTTAATTTGGAAAATAGGATGTGTAGACAACAGGCTCTGAGACTATAAATAAAAATCCTGTGGTTAAATCATCATCATCATTGTCTCAGTTTCATCACCATCATCATCTGAAGTTCTCAGAAAAATCAATTATGGGGACTAGAGAGATGGCTCAACAGGTAAGAGCACTGGGTGCTCCTCCAGAGGAGCCAAGTTCAATTCCCAGCACCCACATGGCAGCTCACAACTGTCTCTAATCCAGCTCCAAGTGATTTGACATTATCACACAGATATACAGGGAGGCAGAACACCAATGCACATAAAATAAAAATAAATAAATAATTTTTAAAAAGAAAAAAAATCAATTTGAAGTTAATTTCAACAGTCAAGGAGCATGTCAAATCAGAATAAGCGGTACCGAGCTTCTCGTGTTATCCAACACCTCTGTTTGAGGTAGTTGGTGTAGAAGTCATGGCAGCTTATTTCTGAGATCCAAACTGTCTCTGCGATTGGCTGTGTCATGAAATGACATTTGTAACCGCTGCCCTCAAAAAGAGTACAAGATGCCAGAGACTGAGTGAATATGGAGAGTCATTGGCCTTAGGTAAAAGCTTTTTGTTGCCACCCTGCTCAGATCCTCTGCCAGCAAGAGGCTCTGGGAGCGCTGGCTTCCCATTGCAAAACACTCTTGATGATTTCATACAAACTTGGTTGCTGCTCCCAGTAAGGGGTGGTTACCTAAAGTAGGCCAGAATCAGTCGTTGCCAGTCACTATACAGAATCTGTGATTCTCACGAACCTACTTCTCGCTCTGCGCTAAGTGGAGGCATTATTCACCTACTGTGCTCCCACAGTCTGAGCTTGTCACTGCCAGAGGACCTGTGCCACAAGCTCAGCTCTTCGCCTCTCCGCACGAGCCTAACTCCCATTTGTTTCACCCTGTTTCTCTCATACATATGTTTTCTCTCATTCTTATTTCTGCTTAAAAGGCAAGGCGCAGTGGCTTATGGGAACATCTGTGTGAACATCTGGGTATTATCCTGAAACTACATGCTGCAAAGCTTTGGCCCACCCACAAACCTCACTTCTGAGGTCTCTACTTTATTGCAAAGCATAGCTCATAACCTGGCAGGCAATACTACCTGATATAAATATAAATTCCTAAATCATTAAAGAATAAAAATTATAACGTTCTATGTATCTAACCAATATGCTAACTGGGGATTAGTTTTGATGGTATTTGCATTGTGTTGCCATTGTAGCATGCAAATGCTTTGTGAACATAATAATATTCTTGGCCAAATTTTGTATTTCTTGAATACGGGATATTAGAGAATGCATTTTTCTGGCAAATTGAATCCATCTCTAGTGTATCCAGTACAGGCTGCAAGCTTGGGCATAGGAAAGATCATGCAAGCTCTTTCTTTTCCTCTCCCTTTTTATTGATTAGTCTTCTTTTGCAATTGTGATATTATCTGCTTTTTGAGCAACTAAAAATTAGAGTTGTCCTTGATCAGGTGTGCCACAGCTGTCCCTCGGCACCACCACTTGCAAGGCCTTGGTGTCTGAGACCCCAGAAGCAACTGGTACTCGTCTGTGCTCTGTGCCCCATCTGCTGTGCATTGTTAGATTGTGTGATTTTGTCTTGTCACCCGTGTGAGGGTGTGCATGGAAGCAAAGTCTGGAGCCATTTCTCTTCGTTTTTGGATTAATTTCTTCCTAGCGCCACACATACACTCCAGAGCTAACCCAGTTTTTGATTTAAGGTCTTCAGAAGACCTTAAATCAAAAGTCTTTAACTTAAGACTTAAAATGTCTTAAGTTGCTTTAAGGACAGCAACTATTTGGGGTCAAGGTCACTGGCACACATGCCTAGAGACCATGGAAAGTTACTAAGACCCCGCTACATGGCTAATGACGGATGGGAAACAGTTCAGCTATGTGTGACACTTGCTTTCCATGAGCCGTTCTACGGGAATCCTGTACAACCCCTTCCTAAATGAGAGAAAAGAGACACAGCGTTAACAGGCAGAATGCCAGCCATGGTGGTCTCTCTTTCTGGTGACATCGCCGCATGTGACTGAGCTGCCGCCGACTTAGCGGCCCTAAGATGCCGTCTGCACATTGCCCGCTTCTGCAAATGGACTCTCACCCAAGACACCTTAGGCTGAGTCTGTAGGTGGCGTGGTTGCAGTGACCGGGGCAGAACAGAGTTTCAGATCACATGTTGAGATAAAATTTTTAGAGGGCCTATTTCACAGGTGAATTCGTCACAGAAAACTTATGATCCCCCATCTGACTAAGACTCAACCAAAGGTAACCAACCTATTTCTAACCCATCTATTCTCATGTACAAGTGAGACCAAACAGTAGTTAAGTGCCACTAATAGAAGTGGGTCTTTTTGACAACAAGAATATTTTTTTTAAAAAAAACAAAGATTCATTTATTTATTATTATTATTTTTTTGTGTGTGTGCATGAATTTATGTGCGTGCAGAAACCTGGATTTCTGGAACTGGAACTGGAGCTGCAGGTGCTTGTGAAGTGCAGTGTCAGTGCTGGTACAAGCCCAGGTCCTCTGCGAGAGCAGTCAGTGCTATGACCGGTGACCCACCTTTCCAGCCTAAGAGCTAAAGCCTCATGTCAAGCAATAGGCTCCGATAAGCGTCGATGCCCGAGGACGACTGTGATCCCAGCTATATCATCTGTCTGCCAAAGAAACAGCTTCTGATCCATCACATGGGGAATGCTGGGTGGAGGAAAGTCATAAGGCTATGACAATACCGTGTTTGGATCAGAGGGACACTGAGGCCAGGTGCCACCCTCCCTGGGTACCTGTCCAGATGCTTTTGTCCTGGGTGTGCAGAGTGGCCGAGGCAGCTGGGCTTGGCTGTACATTATGTCTGGTGAAGCAGATTTTGGGGTAAATGGTTTTGAGCCTGTGCATCCTGGATGAAGACATGCATTGATCCTCCCATGTATGTGTGGCTTCTACTTGAAATATGTGTAGTGAAACTCAAGTTCTAAGAACACTTGACCCATTTTTATGTAGCAGTGTTTTTAAAGATTCCTACAACTTAAAAAAATTCTTTGTTTAATGAAAAATGGACGGTGAGTTTAAAAAAAATATCCGCTGTGACTGCTAAACAGAATAGTAAGAGTGATGGAAAACTTCTTGTGGTGTGTGTGTGTGTGTGTTTATGTGTGTGTGTATGTGTTTTTATGTGTGTGTGTATGTGTGTGTAAGTGTGTGTATGTTTATGTGTGTGTATGTGTGTGTGTATCTGTGTGTGTATGTGTACTGCATGCATGCAAGTGTGCGAGCTGGTGAGCTGACCCATTCAGATACATGTGGAGGTCAAAGGTTAATGCCAGGTTGTCTTCTTCAGTTGGAAACTAACTTTTTGAGACAGGAAGCTTTCACTGGACTTTGCTCTCTTTGCTTGGCCGGCTGCCCATCAAGCGGCCAGGATCCATCCGTGTCCACCACGCAGAGCTGGGGTTATAGACATGTACTGCCACTCCTGGCTCTTCACTCAGGTGCTGGGATTTGAACACAGGTCCTCATACTTGGCCCACTGAACCACATCCCCTGCCCTGAAACTCATCTACTTAGAGTCTAGAAGATTGGTCAGCTCTTCTACTTCCAACATAATTATCCCAGTGACGAGGGCGATGGAAAGAGTTCATGCATTCATGCTTTTAGAGGAATCTGTAGTTACTTTCTGGGCACCTAAATTCAGTGATTAAGTGAGATGGACAGGAGCTGACATTGTGAACCAGATGTGGCTAGAGGATCCAAGTCTGAGACAGGTGAGAGCTGAATGCCTTGGGGTGAACAGGCAGGAGGCAGCGAGGGAGAGAGGAACAGGGCCTGACCTCACTCCCCGACTAGCCTGGGTAGAATTCAGGGGAACAGCAGAGGTCATGCGCTTCTGACCCAGGGAAGAGTATGACAGAACAGCATGGAGAGAACATCATCGCTGGGGCCTTAAGCGCACAGCAATGCTGTTTCCTTTCCGCAAAAGAGGACTGGGTAATTATCTAAATACTTAATGTTTAAATATTTCAAAAGATTTAATTTCTGAAACTCATATTGGTCCACTGATTCATATTGCACTTAAAAAACAGGAATCAAACAGCTACAGTCATGTGATATGAAAGCACCATGACCAAACTGTCCACATTACTTCAAATTATATAACAAGGTGCATCAATCATGAAAGTCACCAAAGTGAAGAACCACGAGTCGGACATGGATGTGTCTGTCAATCTAATGCTACGTGAACGCAACGTAGATTGTATTTGAATTTCTATAATGGTCAGAACACTCTCAACTAATGTGACTCACTGTCCTGTGGAAATGGAGCTTAATGTGCTGGTTGGCAGGAGCAGCTCAAGACAAGCAGCCCCCACCCTGCCCCCTGCCCCCTGCTCCCCTGCTCCCCTGCAGCTTCCTCTATTGGTTTGCACAGAGTTGCACAGGGCATGCTTCAGACAGAACAGAAGCAGGGAGTAAGTTCAGAGATGTTAATCATTCTCTGGAATAAAGATAAACTAGGCAGCTAGTGTCTCCACACAGATAATCAGGACTTCATAGCAATACTCACCAACAATCAACTCAGACTAAAGAGTCAAATTTTGACCAAAAGTCATGACAAACTTTTAAAATCTGTCATTGGAGATTATCACTAGAAGTACTCTTGACAACTCATAAATGGAAAATTAAAAACTTTTTAAGAGAAAAAAAGTAAATTTTGAAGCATGTACTAAACATTTAAACTAATTATGTATTTTTAACCTTGCTTCATAGTTTAGTTCCAAAATTCTGTTTTTGTGTTCAAATTGATATCACATGCATTCAAACTTATTCTGAGCAAAGAAAGAGTATGTAATTTTTTGATTATTCATTGTCTTAATTTCTCTACTTTTCCAAATAATACATGGTACAATTTTGAAAGATCTTTACCATTCAAAAAATTATCAGCTGTCTGTAGTGGCACAAACCTTCAATCCCAGCACACAGGAAGCAGAGACAGGAGGATCTCAGTGAGTTTAAGGCCAGCCTGGTCTACATAGGGAGCTCCAGGACATCTCAGGCTAAACAGAGAAAGCCTGCTAAAGAAGAAAACAACAACAAAACATTTCTTCCGTCTTTTGTCCTCAAACACTGGTGTTTGTGACATTGTCATGAGTTTTCACTGGATAAGCACATCTACCAGAAACAGGGAGGAGACTCCAGGCTGCCCTGATACTCATAATTCAATTGGCAAAGCAGTTTAAAGTAATATTTCAGAATGGTATCACTGAAAACAGTGGTTCTTAACCTTCATAATGTGTGACCCTTTAATACAGTCCCTCATGTTGTGATGACCCCCCCAGCCATGAAATTATGCTTTTGCTACTTCATAACTGTAATTTTGCTACTGTTGTGAATCATAATGTAAATATCTAATATGTAGGACACCTGATTATGTAACTCCCAAAGGGGTCACGACCCACAGGTTGAGAACCACTGACCTAGACTAATTTATTTCTGTGGCAGAGGAGGAGGAAAAGGAATAAGAGGAAGCAGAGAGAAGGAAGAAGAAGATGGGGAGGAGGCTGACTTCACATTAGAGGAGGTGGGGAAGAAAAGGAAGGGGAGAAAGAGGAGAGGAGAAAAGGGAAGGAGAAGGAGGAGGGGGAGGGGAAGGAGGGGGGAGGAGGAGGGGAAGGAGCCGGGAGAAAGAAAGCCTGGGGAAAGCAATTTCCTTGGGTTTAGGGTGAAGGCATCTCTGAAAGTGCAGCACACATATGCCATTTTCCTTTGACTTTTACTGATTTTTTTTTTTTAGCATTCCCTTCTCACAAAGACTGCAGCAAATATGAAATATCCTGCTTCTTTCGGTTTTAGTTTATTTTGCTTAAATAGTCTCTAAGGCAGGGAAGTCACCACAATGTTTAGACACATATCTTCCCCAGATGAAGCTGCAACTTATCTTGTTATCTTTGGACCCCTGTTGCCTAGCTCAGGGGCGGGAACATGGGACAGCTGAAGAGGGAAGGAGCAAACAGTCCAGGGTGAGTGGTTTTAGTTAGTGAATCTGTCCCGGCCTTCTACTGATGGGTCTCATAATCTTCAAGTCACCAGACAGTGAGGGAAGCCAGCAAGCCCTTCACCTTCAACCATCCACCCAGGCCCCCAGACTAAAATAGAAACTTTCCACTTGGATCTCTGCTGTGGTTTCTATTCTGAACAGCATCCCACCGAAAGATAACCAAGATTGAATATAAATTTAACTTTATGTTCTTTGGGAACTCGGTACGTCTTGCCCTAAAAACTCAAAAATCTTCCAGTCATTGACTGCTCCAAGATCTCCTGTGGAGCCAGAAAACTGAGCACTGGCATGGGAACTCACTTCATGCCGTAGACACATCTCAAAGGTCATCCTTGAAATACTGGTTTGCCAACAGATAAGTTAGAAAACAGTCTAATATATAACAATAACAATCTTAAACCGTCAATGGGCTGTAAGACTACAGAGCAGGCATCAGAGGTCAGCAAAGTCCACAGGAGTTTCCTACCTTAAACACATTGATGGGGAGATCAATGACGACGTAGATCAGGTCTCCTAGGGCCAGGCTGGCTATGAGTGCATTGGGGCCATTCCTCATGCACTTATTCTGGTAAATGATCCTAAGCAGGGTTGCGTTCCCCACCATTCCCACGATGAAGATGGTGCAGGATATCACAGTGTTAATGTATTTGAAAGCTGTCGTGATTTTAGTCTGCTGTGGGCAATAGCTACGCACTGAGCCATTGCTGGGCAGGGCCAAATTCGTAGGCCGATGAGTGGTTCCCAGGAAGCTCAGCTCTGTCCCCGGATAAGGGGTGAAGTCCCCCGCTTGACTGCTTAGGTTCGTGCTGTGTCTCTCAGGATTGTCACTGATTACTCCTCCCACCAGGGCTAGCCAAAGGGATGTCGTGAGGCAAAAAGTATCCATCTTAGTGTGGATTTGAAAAAAAAGTCCTAAGTTGTTTTTACACCTTTCTTCACCTGGAAGAAAAAAAAATAGGAAAAATTCTTATTATTATTTGCTACAGAATCTATCAGCCCCCAAAGGCAATGACTAATTTAATGAAAATGTAAGTCATATTTGGTAATTGGATATGATATATCTATTTCAGCCTATCCATGGCAGATCAAAATAGAAAAGACCAAAGATCTATTACAGCAGGAAATGACCCCTCTCGCCCCCCGCCCCCCCCCCCCGCTCGCCCCCCCCCCCCCCCCGTCTGAGATCCAGCTCCAGCTCTTTCTCCATCCAGACCATAATACAAATAAAGATATTTGTTTCCCTCAACAACAACAGGCTTTTCTCTTCATTTGATCTAAGAAGAACCTGAATCTTCCAAAAGTGAGACAGAAACATTTTTGGTAAAAGAGGAACAGTTGCTCCGTATTGAGGCACAAAAGACAAGAATCTAATTCTGTGACTTAAATTTCAGTATCCCCCAGTGGGCGTTGTTTTGCACATGGCAGGAACGAGCAGGGCCACAGTGTAGTCTAGAGCGTTGTTAAAGCCAGACGTCTGCTCGGCGCCATGAGTACATCTAACAATTCAGGTTTTAAGGAACCGTGGAATAAAGTCGGGGCTGCAGGAGCAGCGCTGGCTGCGCACGCTCACACCTCCTGCAGCGCTGGCTGCTCACGCTCACACCTCCTGCAGCGCTGGCTGCACACACACCTCCTGCAGCGCTTGCTGTGCATGCTCACACCTCCTGCAGCGCTGGCTGCGCACGCTCACACCTCCTGCAGCGCTGGCTGTGCACGCTCACACCTCCTGCAGCACTGGCTGCGCACGCTCACACCTCCTGCAGCGCTGGCTGTGCACGCTCACACCTCCTGCAGCGCTGGCTGCGCACGCTCACACCTCCTGCAGCGCTGGCTGCGCACACTCACACCTGCCTATATCCAACAGCTCAGAAAGGAGGAAAACGTGACTGATGAAAAGATTTAGTTTGAAACCCTTGACCATGAATGTGCAAAAATCCACATATTTTAGCACACTCCCCTTTCTATGTGCCTCAGCAACCACCACGTTACCCGTCAGTGGGCACCATGTGAGTGACAGGCTTCCCCAGGATGGTGCACTGTTTGGTTTGCCAAGGGCTAGCGAGCTTTATACGATCCTGCAAGCATCCTATGTAGCTAGGTTTGCGAAGATGTCACATGCTGCTGCTATCTAGTCCATGAAGTCATACACAGGACAGGGAGGCAGAAAAGAAAGCCCAGGAGCTCACGGAGGTCACCCATGGTGGCAAATTCACAATTCAAGGGTTTCAAACTAAATCTTTTCCTCAGTCATTTCTCCCCCCTTTTGAGTTCATCTGACTCCAAGTCTGAACTTTACCCACGAGGCCTTCCCGTCTCGTTTGCATGCTTTATTTGTGTCTACAGCATACTGAAGATGTCTCCAGAGTTTAGATGAGGCAGCAGCCTGGGAGGGAGGTCAGGTGTTATCAAAAGACTGTTCTGTCACCTGCAAAAAGCACACGGTCCCTGTTGCCCAGTAATCTAGGTTTCTCCTCTAGCACTAAAGAAAAGACACTAGAAACCCAAGGATGGCTGGTGGTGAGAAGCTAGCAATCAAAGGCAAATAGCTCCTTCTCTTCCAGCGTTCTGTCTTTTTTTATTATTATTATTAATCTGTACATGAAGACCGTAGCTTCCTTTATGGGCAGTGGTATGTATCGAAGGCACACACCGCTAATCCTAAATTTTAAGATTCACATTCTTTTTCTGGACTCTGCTCAAGGCTGTAGCTGACTACTTTTATGAAGTTTGGTAGCTGTCGTGGGGCATCACTAAGTTGAGGCTTAGTCGTTATGTGGACAAAGCAAGACATATTGACTGGTACAGGAGGTGTGAGGCCAGCCGAGCGCCATGGCCAGCCGAGCGCCATGGCCAGCCGAGCTTCCGGAAGCAACAACAGTGTTTTACACATCGCACCTGGCAGATGCCATCTGTTTCTTGGATTTGCTTTTCCAGTAGAGCAGATAGAAGAACATCTGCCAACATCTTCACTTCCCTTGAGAGAAACGGGCCGTGAGGACAGAGTGGCAGGACAGCCATCCCGTCTCATAACTGAGTTGTAGGATTCCACGTGCTGCTATGATTTCAAAGTGAGGAACCTGCCACCATCCTGTCGCCCCGTTACTTCTGCTCACCCTGAATTATAACTCATTTACAGACTTCCTCTCCTGTCTCTTACAGAACAGTCTCTGGCCGACTCATTAGTAGGCCCTTCGAGTATCTTCATTACCCTTCCCAGATGGAGGCCAGAACCCCATGCACAGAGTTAGTTAAAATTTGTCTCTTTGAATAACGAAGGACAACACAATTCTTTAATTTCTTGACTGCTTTGTGATTAAAGGTTCCTAGTTTCCCAACGGGGATGGAAGTAGTAGTTTTCCTACAACTGAGAGGCAGAGGTCTTTTCTATAACCAGGAGAGCTTCATGAGCTACTAAGATCATCCAGGAGGTGACTTCATGAGCCACTTGGTTGCCACTGGCCCTATATCCTTCATAAAGCACCTCACTGGTGCCCATATGAGATTTCTCCATCAGCTTTGGGTGCTGAGAATGTCAAAGCCATGACTTCTCATCATGGCGTGAGTCAGCCACCATCAAAACATTTTCCTTCCCTGCTTTCCCTCAGCAAAGAAACTACCAAAGAACTCCCGACACCTCTCTCAGTTCTCCACATCTAAGGGACATCTGTCAAAAACATGTGGCTGCCATATTGTCACAGAGTGAAAAAACACAAACCCAAATGAAAGAAACCTCTTTCAAATACATGCTCTCCCAAGGACGGATCTGGGGCTCATTTTCGTGCATTCGAGTCAAGCTTTGTTGGGCATCTTCTGTTGTCACAACTCTGAAGAAGCAACCCCATTCAAGCCTGAAGGATACATCTAAGGACTCAGCATTCTTCCTTTGGTGGGTTGGAGATTTCGGAGTGCTTTAACAAATGTTGATTGCTTAGCACTTTACCTGTTTAACATATCAGACTCTCAGGACAAAAGTTCATTCACCATTAGCTATTTGGAAATTCCCATGGCACCCAAACTGCACATGTTTAGAACAGGTAATTTGCAAGATACTGCTGCCAGGGTATTTCTCAGTTGGCCAACACTTTAAAAACAGATGGTTTAGTGTGTGTGGGGTTGTCCATAAACGACTACAAGGGGAGAAAAAAAATCAAACTAAGAACTTTTCTTTGAAGTTCTCTGTGGTTTTGCTCTCTGACGCTCCTTGGTGGCACTGTCTGACTTTAATATGCCTTCACCCCACGTCTGCTGGGGTGAGGCCATTAGGGCGGTGTAAACAGAGGTGGCTTATCTGCAGACTGCTAGTGTTCCACACGTGAAAGGCAACAAGTGCCCTTTAAAGGACAGTAAGAGCAAACAGCCCAGACCTCCAGCAACAGCCAGATCCCCAAGACTAGCAGCAGTCGGGGTGTGAGGAGGGGTTCACAGCTGTAGGATCTTCACAGTAAGTGTCCTTGGCTACTCACACCCTGGATGGGGGATGCAAAGAGGCTGCCCCGCCAACTTCACCAGTAGGCTTTGGAGCAAGCTTTAAGCAATGATGCTACCGAAAGCTCTTTCCTGCCTGTGGAGAAAGAGACACCCCTGGCCCAACTTCCTTTTCCTAAAAATCAGAGTCTTGCCTGGGGATGTAAAATGCTTTTGATCTGTGGTTAAAGCTCATCACCCACTCCCACCCCGCAGCGCTCAAGATTCCCAGGAAGGTGACCGACACAGGGCACCAGGGCAGGTAAGAGCTAGCCCCGGGTGCGGCCTTTCGCGGGCTCTGCGCGACACCCCAACTCCTCCCAGTCGATAGCCCCAGGCTGCGACCCTACTCCTTGTCCCAGTTCTGGTTCCCATTAAGAAAGACTAGAACCGACCTTGAATCTTCTTGTATGGTCGCAAGCAGCGCCAGGTCCGCGCCTGGGCCAGACGGAGCCGGAGTGGGAGAACAAGGGTGGCGCGCAGGGTGACGGGTGGCCGGGGCCGCAGCACTGCGTCGACTTGGGGAAACTTCCCCGGCAGGGCCTGACTCCTTTGGGGGAGATCTCGGCCAGCTTCCAACCTCCGGCAACGATTCGGTGGACCAGAGTGGCTCTCCACCTCCCCGGCACAGTCGCCAGGCCAGAGGAATGGGTGTGCGCGCGAGTCTCCCAAGCAAAAGCAAACTCCAGAGGAACACGCCTCCCGCGGTCCTCGCCAGGCTCCACAGGCTTCCAGACCGTCCCCTCCACTCTGGGACCGAACTGCAGGGGCGTCCTAGCCCTCCTCCCCTCCAGGGAGCAGCCACCAAACTACGACGCTGCTGCCCCCGCCAGGCCCTGAAGGGCAGGAATCTTTAACTATTTCCTTCCTGAGATAAAGCTGGGGGTGGGTTTAGGAGGGGTAGGAAAGGGAGTGGAGCATTTCAGAGGGCCTCAGAGTTGTGCCTGGCTTTAGGAAGAAACTAAAGGAACCAGGCAGTTAGTACAGGCGGGTTTGATCCGCAGGGGAAAACAGGGCCCAAGGGTCGTGCCTCCTTCGTCCCCTGTCAACTTTGCTTACCTTTGAGGAAGATATGTCCATGGATCAAGTGAACCCTGAAAGACTACACCGCTTAGCTCAGGGCCGAGGGAAGCTGCAGAGTCTGTGGAAGGTAGAGAAATGGTGATGCCCAAGTAATTGAAATGATAATGGGGAGACCACACAGAAGACTTTTGTTTTTATCACAAGACTGTGTCAAGACCTTATGATAAGACAGCGAAGGGGGTTGGGGTGGAGGTAGGAGGAGGGAATAGGAGGAGGGATGAGGGCCAAAGGCCATTGCATGCCAGCAACACCTGGGTTCCTCAGAAAAGGAGGCTTGTCTGTATGCCCCGTAACTCACTGGCTCCCTACAGTAACTGTGGTGGAATCGTACCTCAGTTTGTTCTTGGGCTATTAGGAGGAGTGTGTACGGGACTTACATCCCCCCTCCCCCGGCCCCCAAGGGATTTTTTTTTTTTTTAGCAACTTCATAGTGTGGTGGCTAGTTTCCAAGAAGAAATATCCAAAGAAGTATAAACTGCCCGCTATGTACAGCCCAGATACTGGCACCAGTGAACTTCTGCTCAGTTCTGTTAGCATCTGATTCCAGATAAAAGGTGTTGATACAGAGAACCCACTTGTCAATATGAGGAGTGTCAAGGAATTCAGCGACCATTTTGTAAAACCATTAAAGAGATAGCTGAATACCACAGTGGAAAGGATCTTAATAGCCTTCTAGCTCTGCTGGACCAGGGATTACCTTGTCCATTAATCAGGCCCACCTAGTTTCTCCAGGCAGGAGCCAGAATCACTGTCTCGGTTTTTACCGCCCTTTGTGCCGACGGCTTGGCAAGCTGACATGACTTCACAGGAAGAAAGTTGCTGCCTCCTCCCAGGAGACGCAGTTTTTAACTTGGTATGTGAAATGTGTTGGACCTGAGGCCCCACTCACCCCAGGGTCAGAAGCTTGAGCAGCCAGCATCTGTGTGACTGAACACAGCAGTCGGTCTAGTCTCTGTTACAGCACCCCTAGTGGTCCCCACCCCTTGCTGGTCCCACCCTGGTACAGAACCAGTCATTAAAAATTCTCTTTCACACCCATTATGATGGTCACTATTTATACACAAATGAAACCAGAAAATACGAAGTGTTGGCATGGGTACTAAGAAGCAAACCCCTGGCTTTTGTGGGCAGGGGTATAAAATAGATCAGTAGCAGTGCAAGCCAGACCAGTGTTCCTCAGGTAGCTAAGCATAAAATTGCTATGTGGTCTAAGATTCAGCTTCTGGAAATGTGTACAAAAGAGGCAGGAGATGCTGGTTTTGTGGACAGAGTGAGGCTGAAAATGCAGAAAGAGAATGGAGATTGGTTTGTGTTCCTTGTAAGGCTGGGTCCAAGGGGCAGATCAACAGGAGGTACCTGCTTGGCTGAAGCAACCTGACCTTACTTCAAGTTAGCTTTTGTGTATTTAGAAAGAATTCAGCCTAACTGGCCTATTTGGGGAGTTTGTTTGCTTGTGTGTAAGTGTCTCTCTCTGTGTGTGTGTGTAGGTCAAAAGGCAGCTTTGGGAAGTTGGGTGTAAGGCTGGAGTGCTTTGTGTGTCCATGATGTTTAACTGATTCTTCAAGAGGTGTCTGTTTACTGACATGTACTTCAGCTCGGGTGAGTCTGTCTTGAATGTGTTTCTGCCTTGTTCTGTTCTTTCTTTCTTTTTTTTAAATTTAAGACTATTTTCACACTTATAAAAGGGACCTAGAATAGTCAAAACCATAGAGAAGGTAGAATTGTGATCCTCAAGGCCTTGGAGGAGGGGAACTTACTGTTTCATATGTTTAAGAGTTTTGGTTTGGATGATGTACAGGTTCTGGAAGCCACACACCACCCCAACTCAGTGCCCATTAACTGTGCACTGGCGAGCGGTTGAAGTGGTAAAGATACACTGTGTATGGTTTGCCAGGAAGAAACAAACCTTCCCGATGTCTAGATAAAAACGCACCTTGCTCGTGTGCCCTGTTATCTATAAAGTGAGTTTACTGCCTCTTAGAAGAAAGCTCTTCAAATCTGAATAGACTGCTTGTGGAAGCTACCAGACCACCAGTTCTCAACCTTCCTAATGCTGGGATCCTTTAATACAGTTCCTCATGTGGTGGTGACCCCCAGGCATAACATTATTTTTATTGCAACTTTATAACTGCAGTTTTGCTACTGTTATGGATCAAGTGTAGTTTTTACTTGTTTTTTGTTTTTGGAGACAGAAGTTTGTCGAAGGGGTTGTGACCCACAGGTTGAGAACCACTGCTCCAGACAGCTCTGTCTTTGAAAAGCTTACCCTGCCCCGTTGGTGAGAGACCACAGATGCTCCTTAGCACTGTAGATTTAGCTCCCTTTTCTGTTTTACTTTGAAGGCAATGGCCCCAGTGAATTCAATTAATCTTTTTTTTTGGCCAAATTTACATCATTTCTGGTTACCCTTCTCCCTGTAGGCAAGACTGTATTCTCACCCCACCTCCTCGGTAATCCCTGTTTAGTCTCCCCAAGGGTATTCAATTAATATATTTAGCCACATTTCCCAAGCTTGACTTTGAAAGGTTGTTTGTTTTCCCTGGAAGAGACATGCAGGTTTGAAGGCTTTCTAGACTACAGGGAAACTTGTTTGCATTCTGCCTCCACTGGTTCGCTAAGTGAGCTTTCCTGTGGAGCCATTTGCAGTGACCCTGCTGGGCAGTGGACCATAGTGATCTAATAAACAGTAACCTCCGTAGGTTAAGACATACTCGAGGCAGCACTCAGCCAACTCTCCGTGTTTCCCAAGGCAAATATTCTTGTAAGTTTACTGCCTGGTTCAGAGCAGCAGCTTCTCCATGACCCTCAGACTCAGCACAGAGCAAAGGTGTGCCTTTGTTGTTTCTTGAGATGCCCCAAGGAAGAAGGACATGAAGGATTTATAGAACCACAGATAAAGGAAGGAAGAAAAAGGGGGACGTATATGGCAACTTGACGCTCAAAGATACTGCTGCAGTCAGTGTTGAGCAGTGAATGTGAGAGATGTGTGTGTGGTGTGTGTGAGACATGTGTGCATGAGATGTGTGTGTGGTGTTTGTGAGATGTGTGTGTGTGTGATATGTGTGTGTGGTGTGTGTGAGATGTGTGTGTGATATGTGTGAGATGTGGATGTGGTGTGTGTGAGATGTGTGTGTGAGAGGTGTGTGTGGTGTGTGTGAGACGTGGGTGTGGTGTGTGTGAGAGGGATATGGGTGTGTGGTGTGTGTGAAACTTGTGTGTTGTATGTGAGAGATATGGGTGTGGTGTGTGAGAGATGTGTGTGTGGTGTTTGTGGAAATGTGTGTATGGTGTGTGTGAGATATGGGTGTGGTGTGTGTGTGTGAAATGTGTGTATGGCGTGTGTGAGAGATGTGGGTGTGTGGTGTGTATTTGAGCATCTTTGGCCTGAGTTGAAACATCTATGCGTTTGTAAAATGGACTTGTACGTTCTTTGTTTACAGAAGAAAATATGGTTGGCACTTGAACAACTCAGGAGTTGGGGACACTGATTCCCCTCTGTTTCTCTGTTCTCATTGATGTGACCAAATGCCTGCTGAGAAGCAACTTGATGTAGGGTGCACACTGACTCTCAGTTGAGGGTGTAAAGCCTCCCTGTGGGGGGAAAAATGGTGACAGGAACTTGCCAACTTGATGATATTTAGAATCACCATGGAGACCCAGCACTGGCTGTGTCTAGAGGGTGTTTCTAGAAAGTTTAACTGAAGAGCCCCACCCTGAACGTGGGCAGCACCATTCTATGGGTGAGAGTCCAGGGCAAATCCAAAGGAGAAAGTGAGCTGAGCATCAGCGCGCATTTCCCCTGCTTCAGGCCAAGGAAATGCCTCACGTTCCTGACACCACACCTTCTCACAGGAAGGCCTCGGATCCCTAGGAGCAGAGGAATTCTCATCTAGGGAGGGATAGCTTTTCCCTCTTTGAACTTATGGAATCTGAGTCCTAATTGAAGTTGCACTGAGATTAAGGGCCGTTGAGACAGCTGCTGACCTTGGCTCTCTTCTCGAGTTTATCCATCTTCTTCACCACAGTGTAGGCTGGCCTTGCCCAGTGACCAAAGCCCTGTGAAATCACATTTCTATCACAGTATTTACACAGACTGACTAGCTTAAGGAAGGCCTGACCCTGGAGCTTCTCCTATTTCTCCTTCACTGTTCTTTCTGGTAGTTGTACCATGTGGAGGTGACCTACAAGGCGATTAGCGCCTACACTGGGCATAAGATGGTTGCAAGCTGTCTTAAGCAGGGACATCACCAGGGCCTGTAATGTTGCTATCTCCACAAGCCTTCCCCATTCAACAGCACCAACAAAACCTATCTGTTTCCAGCGCCGACACAAGGAAGCTACCCCCAGATATTTTTCTTCCGTACAGTGGTCGGTACTTCATAAACTTTTTTCTTGATGTTCTCTAAACATTTATGATGACAGTCTTGTTCCTGCCATGACCAAGTGCCATTAACATGGGTCTTCCTGGGCCACCCTTTTCTGCCCTTCTATGAGGTGACTTAGATTTGAGGATAAAGTAAATGCTGGGCTTCCATCATGCTGCACGGTGATGACAATTGGTGACTTGGGTTGGGGTTCACTCAGCCCAGGATGTGATGGCTTTGAGAGGGATGCTCAACTGTACCTGAGTCACTTCCTGCTCTAGCTTGGCAATAGAACTGTTTAGCATTCAGCTTTGATTAGCCTCCCATTGACCAGAAGCCCAACTGGTAACAGAAACAATTGATTACTTCATATTTTTCTTTCATATGTGTAACATATGCTGAAATGTGTGCAAGCCAGCAGAGGCCACTTTTATTGTTAGGCACAGTTTATTGGAAACATTACTGGTCCCAGGAGAGGAAAGGCATCACTGGTTTTAAGCAGACATTGGCCACTTTTGTCACCCGACAATAGGTGATTGTGTCTAAGTTTCTACACTAGTACAAAATGTATTAATAAATTATAGTTTTATACTTTCTATGGTCAATGATACCAGGCATAGTCTATCAGTGTTTGTGTGTATGTTTATTTAAATTTTAACTTCTTATCTCTTCATGTGTATTTTATGGTAGTACATAATAAGCTAGACTATTACCTACAAGGTTTTGTGCATTTATGGCATATCCTTTCCTTATTAGAAAACCTAGCCTTATTTTCAAGTAATTTTATTAATAAAAAATTTATTAATAAGAGGGTACATGTAGTTCAAATCTGTGGTTACTTGCTTACAATTCCGAAGTGTTTTCTCTGCCTTTTTTTCTTTTTTCTTTTTCTTTTCTTTTCTTTTCTTTTCTTTTCTTTCTTTCTTTCTTTTTTTTTTTTTAACAGGGTTTCTCTGTATAGCCCCGGCTGTACTGGAACTCACTCTGTAGACCAGGTTGGCCTCAAACTCACAGAGATCCACCTGCCCCTGCATAAGGAGTGTTGGAATTAAAAGCGTGCACCACCACTGCCTAAAGTGTTTTCTTATGGCAACAATTTCTACTCAGTCCCCCAAACCCCAGGTTGTCCCATCCAAAAGCATTCACTGCATCATCTAGCTCAATTGCTATTGACCTCATTGGAGAGCTGAGAAGTTTGTAGTCTTAGCATCACTGATAATGGGATAGCCAGATGCTGAGTGTCCTCTGAGGTCCATTCCGGAAATGTCTGACTTAAATACAATAAAAACTGTCTCCAGTTTCAGAAAAGAGAGTGAAGTGGCAACAAGAGAAGCAAATCCACAGCCTGAAGAGGCGACTTTAACCCAGACCACCACCTCTGTCTCCTCATCAATACAGATGAGATGTCTCTCTCCCAACCAATACAGAGGGATCCCTACCCCAGCCTTGCCTCTTATTAAAAGAGATTTAAGGACAGTCAACAGGACAAGATCAGAACATTTGCATTGTCTTGATTAGGACCAGGTTTAGAAAACCAACTCTAAAGGTCAACTTTTTTGCTTGTTCATTTTGAACCACTCTTTTTTTGAAGTCAGCATCAGATATTACTAAGAATTTACAGCCTGGCAGTGGTGGTACATGCCTTTGGCCCCAGCACTTGGGACGCAGGGACAGGGGGATCTCTGTGAGTTAGAGGTCTAAAGAGTGAGTTCCAGGACAGCCAGGGCTGTTACACAAAGAAACCCTGTCGCAGAAAAGCAAAACAAAGCAAAACAACAACAACACTGATTGGTTTTGAGTTGGGGAGATGGTACAGCCAGTAATGTGTTGAAAGGTCCATGAGAATCTGAGTTAAGCCTCAAGGAACACATCATAAGGAGAAAGAGGAAGAGGTAGCGGAGGGGGGGGAGGAGAAAAGAAGAAGGAGAAATAGGAGGAAAAGAAGGAGAAGAAAGAAAAGCATCAGGTGTGCTGGCAGGCATTTGTCCCAAGGCTGTGTATTTAGAGACCAGGAAATTGATGGGGCTTTTTGCCAACCAGCCTAGCCTACTCTTTCAACAAATAAACGAATAATTAAACACAAGGTGCTTGAGAAATGATAGCCAAGATTGTCCTCTGACCTCTAAGCATGTGACATATACACAGGCACATACACACCCAGAGAGAAGTGTATTCAATGTTAAAACACTGTCTTGGGGAGTAGAAAATAACTTTATGTTTGGTAGATTCTTTAGCACATTCATTACTAAACATAAACAGAGCAATGTGAGTTGTGAAGAGGGAGAGGGACTGGGAACTACAAGGTGCGCAGACATAATTCAAGGCCCAGCCAGCGGGTGGCTTGCAGCAAATACACACTATTGACCAAGGGGAGTGGGGAAGGGCCCCAAGGTGATGCAGAGACCATTGATCAGAACCGCCACTGTCACGGCAGGCCCAAGGAAGACTGAGCATCTCGCTGGCATTGACTGGGATTGCCTCTGCACTTCACTCGGCCCTTGTGACACCTCCTGCTGCCTCAGGGGCTGTCACCTCCAGAGGTGCTGAGGTCACACTGCCACTGAGGAAGGCCTGGAGGACAAAGAATCAAACCAAAGCTGGATACATTATCCTCTCTATTCTGGACTTGCTTGTGATCTGTCATTTCTTCTCTTTGGCGGGATTTTTTTCCTTTTGGAATGTACAATAAGTTCTGCTATGGCCCTTTGTGGCTTTTGATAAGACTAAAACTTAGAAAGACTGAGTGGTTTGTCCAATGTAACATGAAGAGCCGGTTTGTGGGGATTTCTGTCCTGCCCAGTACCCCACAGCCGGTAAGCCCCAAAGAAAATCACACAGAGGTCTCCATAAAATTATAAACTGATTGGCCCGTTAGCTCAGGCTTCTTATTACCTCTTATTACTTATATTAACCCATTGTTCTTATCTATGCTAGCCAAATGGCTCAGTACCTTTTCTAGCTACTTTGTTGAAGAAGCTTCACATGTTGCTTCTTTGGTGATCTGGGGTGGACTGTGAGGAATGGGCTTCTTCCTTTCCAGCATTCTCCTGTTCTCATCGCCCTGCCTCTACTTCCTGTCTGGTTGACCTGCCTATACTTCCTGCCTGGCCAATCAGTGTTTATTTAAAATATGATGCCAGAAGAAGACAATTCTCCTGCACCAGTTCAAAGTGTGCTTGCTCCAAAATTCATGCTAAAGCTTAATCTCTATGTGGTAGTACTAAATGATGAGGTCTTTGCTGGGAGGGATAATGAAGTTATCAGTGTTTTCATGAGTGGATACATGCTCCTATGAAAGAGGCTGAGCGGCTGACCACCATCCCTCTCAACCTCACTGTCTACCTGTTCATCTCTGAAGAGTGCAATGCCAAGGCTAGAGAGAGCAGACCTCACGTGCCCATTTTCTTCAATTTCCTGGCCTTTGTAATGGTGGGAAGTAATCTGTTTCTTACAAACTTCCAACATGCCAGGTAGTGGTGGCACACACCTTTAATCTCAGCACTCGGGAGGCAGAGGTGGCCGGTCTCTGTGAGTTCAAGGTCAGCCTGGTCTACAGAGCGAGTTCAGGACAGCTAGGTTGTCACATAGAGAAATCCTGTCTCAAAAAACCAAACCAAACCAAGCAAAAACAAACAAACAAAAACAAAAATATCCTTCACAGGCTTAGGTGTCATTTTGTTACTGCAGCACATATGGATCAAATTCTCCAGTATCTGATAGGTGGGAGCTGTATCATTGAAACCTACTTTCTCATTTTACTTGATTGTTTTTGTGCTGTTGCTGGTGGTGTGTGTGCATGGATGAGAGGGTACACATGCCTTTTGTTTGCATGGATGAGAGAGTGCACATGCCTTTTGTGTGCATGTGTAGAGGCCAGGGGTTGACATTGAGTATCTTATTCCATTGCCCTCTACTTCATTAGATCAAAAGTCTCTCTCTCTCTCTCTCTCTGTCTCTCTCTCTGTGAGTGTGGGTGTGTTTGTACATATGTTTGGGTTAGATGTGTATACATATGTAGATGCCTGGAGAGATCAGAAGAAGCTGTCAGATTCTCTAGAACTGGAGTTCCAGGTGCTTTTGAGTTCAGGGAAACAAAGCCTGGTTCTCTGTAAGAGCAACAAGTGTTCTTTTCCTCTGAGCCACCTCTCTAGCCCTGCACCTCACTGTCTGAGACAGCATTTCTCAGTGAATCCGAAGCTCGCCAGTGGCTGGGCTGGTTACCAGGTGCTTCCAGGATCCTGTCCCCTCCACTCGGCCCTGAGTTCCATGTCAGGCACTGCTGTCTCCCTGTTTCCTGTCACATTTCCAGGAAACATTACTTACTAATTCCAGTGGTTTATTCTGTTGGTCAAGAGAGTAGGGATTTTATTTACCTTCATTTTGCTAAGAATACATAGCAATTCAAACTACTTTGAATAGTTAAAATCTTGTTGTTCTAATGGCAGTAATTCTTTTTAAAAAACATTTATTTATTTATTATATATACAGTGTTCTGCCTACATGTATGTCTGCATGACAGAAGAGGGCATCCGACCTTATTACAGATAGTTGTGAGCCACCATGTGGTTGTTGGAAATTGAACTCAGAACCTCTGGAAGAGCAGCCAGTGCTCTTACCCTCTGAACCATCTCTCCAACTCAGCAGTGATACTTTAAACAATTTTAAAACCTACAGCCTACACTTCTATGTATAGAAAACAGAACCTAGCATTTGTGGCTATAGAGAACCACAATTATAGTATCAATTGTCCCTTTTCAATTCATAGAAGAAATAAGGAGTTTTGGTCTAGAAATACAGAAAATTTAATCCAAACAAAACATTTTATAGATTAAAAAAAATCATTTTGACACTTAAAAAAATCAAAGTACAGGGAAAGGGCTTTGTGAAAAAAGGCTTAGCTTTGACATCTGTCTTGCTCCCATACGCAATGTTTATGTTGGCTAACCTGATTAGAGCATGCCCAGAATGAGGTCAGCCAGTGTCTGAGCCCCACAATCCTTCCTCTGACCTTGTTGGGTTAGGACTACAACTTAGTCAACAAAGTGTTCGCTGTACAAGCCTGAAGACCTGAGCTTGCAATCCCCAGAACCTATGTAAAAACAGCTGGGGGTGGTGACCTGTGCTGCAAATCCAAGGCAGGGGAGGTAGAACTGAGCATATCTCTGACACGCACTGGCCAGTCAGTTCAGCCCAATGGGAGAGTCCATGTACAGTGAGAGGCTTTGTCGGTTAAACCAAAGTGGACTACTCTTGAGGAAAGACATCTGGGTTGACAACTGGCCTGGCCTCTACACACACAGACACAGACACACACAGACACAAACACCCACACCCACCCACACCCACACCCCCCCCCCACAGAGAGAGGGAGAGAGAGAGAGAGAGAGAGAGAGAGAGAGAGAGAGAGAGAGGTGTCCTTGTCATTGTTCTAAAGTAGAAATTGCAAGCTCCTTGATATTAAAATATTTAGTTTTAAAGCCCTATGACTTTAGTGTCTGCTACTTAACTCTGCTCTTGAAGCTGAGAAATTGTAATAGATAATACACAAGTGGGGCTTTATTTATATAAAACAAAAAGCAAGCAACAAAAGCAATAAAAACATGTGACTGTCTGAGTTTGACCTGTGTGGTATTGTCTGATAATACGTTTCTCATTGCTACAATCAAATACTAATAAGAAGCAAGTTGGGGTTGACAGGTGTTATTTTGCTCATGGTCTGAGGGTGTTGTTCATCACGGTGGGGAAGTTTTAGCGACAGGAGTCGCCTGTGGCTGTGGTGGCAGGAGCGTAAGCACAGATGGGGCAGGAAGTGATGCCAGGCTGTAAATCCTGTGGGCTCTTCCCAGTGGTCACTTCTAGCAAGCCTCAAACTTCTAAAAGTTCTACAATATTTCCAAACAACACTATCAATTGGGATCTCAGTATTCAAACCCATGAGCCTATGAAGAGTACTTCCCATTGCACCCATGGCCACATCTAGCAGAGAACAGCCAGTGCTAGTAGGCTGGCTTGCAAGTACATGACCCTCACTAAGAGCAACCATTTTTGATGTTTCTTGTGCTTTCTCTGGGGTAGTTGTGGCAGAAGATGTCACCTCATGAAAAACCCTGGAAGTATAGGAAGTAGGAAGGATGGTTCAGCAGCATCCTTCCGTCTCCTCCCCTTCCTGGCAGGGTTGCTTTTACCATTTACTGCTTTTTATTCCAACCCTTTTCCCAGCAACTTAAATGCCTGTGTGTGTGTGTGTGTGTGTGTGTGTGTGTGTGTGTGTGTATACATGGACACTGGGTTTTTGGTATTTGTTTATTTGATATAGATGAGGTTAGACTACCTTATCTGCTCTAGCCATCTTTTTATCTCCACCTATGTATCTTGGCAGTGTCTTTTTCATGTCTGAAAAAGAATTCTGAGTATTTCACAGTCTGGCTATACTATAAACTGTTTAGTTAGTTTTCCCAGATGTTGAAGTTCTTCCATTTTTACTTTTACAGCAGAGCCATAAAGAACACTGGTGTCTACATTTTGGAGGTATGTGTGGTGCTATACAGCCACCTCCAACTCTGGGCGTTCTTTATTGGGTGAATGTGCAGGTTTTGCCTCTAGAATTGAGGCTACATGTGGACATTGCTGTCGAAGAGGAAGACATCTTTGGTTTTGAGAATGATTTATCCTCCCTTAAAGTCACTGTATTTCACTTCTGTAATAGCACAAAAGGAAGAACTTCTCTATCTATATTGTGTTATAAAAATACACTCTATAATATACAAAATGTTATTAAATATAAAGCATTACAATAAACCAAACGAGGATAGATGAGTACATGATGGTCTCTGGAAAGGGAAGCTGGATTAGGAAGGCTTCTCTTCTTACAAGAGAAGAATTCAATTCTGAAACACTTTGCAAACAGCCAGCCGGCGATGGTTGATGTCCACTGAGACCTGGTCTAGGTAAAGGCTTCAAGCTTGAAATAGGAGAGCAGAGTAATTAGTGACTGAACCCATGAGTTGGATACATTTTATTTGGAGACAGAATGAGTAAAAGAAAAAAGGCAAAGAGACCATAATGAGTCCTATGCCAAGTTTTTGGTTAGCACAGCAAGAGCTAGAGACTTGTCCAAAATAGAGACACCAGAGAGGGAGTCAGGACAGTCAGTGTCTGAGACACGGAGGGAGGAGAGAATACGGGTGGTCCTGAGAGGTCAGGGGAATGAGGAGAGAGTGGCCTTGGAGATGGCCAGTGGGGAATACTGCTTGAAGTACAGCAGACTTAGCCTTTAGGTTCACTCCTCTGCTTCACACACTCTCAAAATAACTCAGGAACTAGAAGCACTGCCAAAAGATGAATAGGCTCATCACTTAGATGAAGTATGAGTCCTTTCACAAGATTTATATTTATCATTTGAAGGAAGAAAGTCAACACCCTCTATAACTAGTGTGAGCATTAGGCTTTTAAAGAATGACTGGTAACTTTTGGGAAAAGGATTTATTGGGAAATATTCTACTATATTTTTTCTGGAGTAGAGAGCAAAGTCTTGATGTGGGAGTCCCCTCTGTGTGCTGTGATTACTATTAATGAATAAAGAAACTGCCTTAGCCTGTTGATAGGCAGAACTTAGGTAGGCAGGGAGGAGTGGGCGGAATGCTGGGAGAAAGCAGGGCAAAATCAGGGAGTTGTGATGGAACCACCAGAGATAGATTTGTTGAAACTTTGCTGGTAGGTCACGACCTCGTGGTAATATACAGATTAAAAGAAATGGGTTAAATTAAGATTTAGGAGTTAGCAAATGAGAAGTTAGAGATAATGAGTCAAGCAGTGTTTTAATTAATACAGTTTCTGTGTGATTATTTTGTTCTAGGCAGCCGGGAACAAACAAGCAGCCTCCTTCTACAGAATGGTGTGAACCCATGACCCTGAGAGTAAGAATCTCATGCTCTACTGACTGCCTCCTTGCAACAAAGTCCTCTTTTTTCTTTCCCTTTTAATTAAAATGGTTTTTTATACAATATATGAACAAAAGTTCACATTTTTCTTTTCTCTCAATTCCCCCAAATCTCCTCCCCCCTTTCTTCTCTTTCTTCTCCTCTTCCTTCTCCTCCTCTTCCCTTTTCTTCTCTCTCTTCTTTTTCCTCTTCCTCCTCCCATTCTTCTTCCTCTCTGTTAAGATAAACAAAATAAACATCATCCCCAAATGAAAATCAAAACAAATAAGCAAACAAATGAAAAAACAGAAAGACAGAAAAAATGAACCAAGCACCCAAAACAATACAACAAAAAGTACACACCACACACACACACACACACACACACACACCCCAATTCCCCGAAACAAAACCAAGAAACAAAATAAATAAACAAACAACAAAACCTCAACAAAGTGGAATCTATTTTGTGTTGGCCAACTACTCCTGGACCTGGAACCTGCCTTGGAGTGTGGTTGGTACACTCAGTGACATTTTGTTGGAGAAAACAAATTTCTCCTTTTCCTAGCAGTGTCAATTGCAGTTAGCATCTTGATTAAGGATGCGACTTCCCCTTCTCTGTGCTGGGATTTTGTCTGGTTTGAATATATACAGGTCTTGGGTGTGAAAATGTCCTTTCTGATGTCTAATTTATGTTTTTATAATTCTATTATCATACATGAATTCTGTTTTACTAACACATTCTTTATAACAAGATTCAGTGTGATAATTGCATGCAGCATACATGGCTCAAATCCTGCCTCTGTCTAATACTTAGAGATCACTATTTTACTTTCAGGTTGTTATCTGAATTCTGTGTTTAAAATGTAATAACTGAGTCTCCTAATTCTTAATTTTTATTTCTTTAAATTTTAGATGGGTGATGATGGTGCACAACTTAATCCCAGAACTCAAGAGGCAGAGGCAGGTGGATCTACGAGTTCAAGACAAACATGGTCTGCAGACTGAGGTCCAGGACAGCCAGGGCTTCAAAGAGAAACCCTGCGTCAAAAAACCAAAAAGAAAAAAAGATATATATATTTGTGTGAATATATACACATGCATGCAAATGCCCAAAGAAGTGGAACGAGAGCATTGGGCACCTGGAAAGTTGCCTGATGGGGGTGACGGGAACTGAACCTACAAGAGTTGTATGTGTCCTTAACCTCTCTAGCCCTGAGATTTCTAGTTCTTAATGTATATTTGTGGATTCCATTTAAGAAACTTCTAATGTAGGGTGTGCTCTAGCAAATTTTTCCTAATTCTTTAAGAGGACCATTCTGAAGTAGACGTGGTTTATCATGTGAAGAATTTTGAATCACTAAGTTGGACATGGTTGCCTATATTCCCAGCATTTGGCAGGCTGAGTATCAAGAATTCAAGGTCATTGTCTTAGTTACTTTTCAATTGCTGTGACAAAACACCATGTCCAAGACAACTTATAGAAGAAAGAGTTTATTTCAGGCTTCCAATCCAGAGACTGAGTCAGTGATCATTATGTGAGGAGCTTGACAGCAAGCAAGCAGGCATAGTGCTGGAGCAGGAGCTGAAGGCTCACATTTGGATCCACAGGGGGCAGGGAGGGAGAGAGAGAGAAAGAGAGAGAGAGAGAGAGAGAGAGAGAGAGAGAGAGAGAGAGAGCTAGTTGGGAATGGTTTGGACCTTTAAAACCTCAAAGCTCACCTCCAGTGACATTCCTCCTTCAAAAAAGATCACACCTCTTAATCCTTCCCAAACAGTTCCAACAACTGCAGATGCAATGTTCAAACACAGGTCTATAGGAGTTGTTTTCATTCAAATTACCACAATCATTGGCTACATGGTGGTGAGTTTGATGCATAGTCTTAGGTATGTGAGACTCTGTCTCAGAAAACAAAATAGAATTTAGAATCAGAATTTCTGACTTCAGCATTCTCGTTGTACCATTCCCAACACCTCAACTGCTTTCCCAGACATTAGGTATTCTTCCCACACATTCTTCTTACCCCACCTCTTCCAAAACTTAGCTGTTCTTGTCCAAAATATGGTGGAGAGATTCTGCAGCCTCTCAGGGGCCTCAGCTTACTGTATTTGGGGAGACATGAGTATAACTTTATTAGGGATGCTGCAATATAACTCACAGGAGTGGCTTGCCATGCAAAAATTCAGGTCACAGTTGTACAAGTTGAGTTTCGAGCTGTCAGGAACTTTGATTGCTTCTAAGGCTCCCTCAGTGGATGGCAGATATCTCTTTGTCTCTGTATCTTAATATGGTCTTTCCTTGGTGAGTGCACACATCTTGACCTTCTTGTCTTAGGGACCCAGTCATTTGTCAAGCCCCACTGTAATTAGAAGATTTTCTCCTGCCAGTTCCCAAATAATGACTCAGAGGCTTTATATTTCTTATAAATGCTTGACTGATGGCTCAGGCTTATTATTAGCTAACTCATATTTAAATGAATCAATTTCTATTAATCTATGTATTGCCATGTGGCTGTGGAGTTACCTCATTTTCTACATTGGTACAGACAATTCTATAGTCTGTCAATTATACTTTAAATAAACTCTGATTGGCCGGTAGAAAGGCAGGAAGTATAGGCAGGAAAACCAGACAGGAAGTAGAGGTGGGACAATGAGAACAGGAGTATTCTGGGAAGAAGGAAGCTCATTACGTAGTCCTGCCCAGATCATGGAAGAAGCAAGATGTGACCTGCCCCATTGAAAAAGGTACTGAGCCATGTGGCTAACATAGATAAGAATAATGGGTTAATATAAGTTATAAGAGCTAACAAGAAGCCTGAGCTAATGGACCAATCCGTTTATAACTTATGGAGACCTCTGTGTGATTTTCTTTGGGGCCAAACAGCTGTGGGACCTAGTGGGAGGACAGAAACCCCAACAAGCAGTCCACTCCTCATGTTACACTACATGTCTTGCTTTTTCAGTGACTGACTGTCTTCTCTCAAACTGCGTCTTTTTCCTGTATCTCTGCTTGAATTTTCTGCCTGCCTCTATCCTGCCTTGTTATAGGCCAAAGCAACTTTATTTACATGAGAGCAATACATATTCACAGCATAAAGACCATCCCACAGTATTTATCCCTTTCTGTTTAATCAAAAAGGAAGGTTTTCACTTTCACATAGTGAAATTACATATAGCAAAACAGTTTTTAAGAATTACAGTTACAATATCTAGCCTATTTGTATTTGGCAAAATTAAAGAAAATACTCTATCATCTATCTTATCTTTGTGAGTCTAAAGCTTTATTTCTATTTTATCCTTTATCATAACTAAGGAAAATTATAACTAACTAGTCTTCAATTTCATCAAAGACCCCAGAAAGTTATAATATTACCTGAGTAAACAAGAAGTGCATTGCAAGTAACTTCCAAAACTCTAGATATGACAGAGATATCTGGGTGACTGAGCAGTCATTCCAAGTTCTTCTGTAATGTTGGGGCATATATATTCAAGCCTACAGACTCATAGTATCTGGCAGACATTTTAGCAAAGCAGGAAATTTGAAAGACTATCCCACCTATATTGGCAGTTCATCAGTTGCTTTCTTCTGTGTCCTGCAGAATGTCTGGCAGTTTCTTCTGTGAAGCAGGAGCCTGAAGGACCATTTCATCTTGTTTTGGCAAAGTTTAGCAGTCATTTACCTATGGGTCTTGCATGTACAGTTTATACAGCATATTGTCAAGCAGTCCAGGCAAGAGCAGTTTCTTGTCCAAATGGCTAACCTTGCCACATCAAAAGCAAATTTCATAATGAGTTTCTTTGATGTCCATCATCTACTTTGAAGTAACTGGCACTGCCAGGAACAGACCTGTCTCACTGTCAAGAAAAGTTTAAATTCTTAAAACATTTCAAATACCATATTCTATAGGTCTTTGAAGTATTTGAAGATTACCTACCTAATTGAAATATATCTTGTATACCTAAAAAGCCTATCTAATATGGCTTTAGGTTTGATTATTATAGATGACTATTAGTCTTTATTTTTAAATTATACACTAAATTTTTAAATAAGCTACATAAATATAATGGCCTAAACAAGAGTAGAAATATACATACAGTGTAACAAAATTAACTTTAAATTTGTATCAATAAACTAAAATCCATACTAATGTAAATATCCCAATATTAACAGCTGTTTTTTTGGATTAGAGAAGATTTAATTATCTATCCCTTTATCCTAGCATTTCTATATACTATCTACCTTTTCTCCTTAGAAAGAGATCTTTGAAATTAACTCTTCTGTTTGGCTTTTTTTTATTATGCCCAATAACAACTTGTCACCAAACCTCCTAAACAACAACAAACATAATCCAGTTTTTATGAATGTAGTTTTATAGGCTACTTTCTGTTGATTGAGGGAACTGGTAATCCATGAGAAAATTTAGGAGCATGTACAAGTCATGACTGGAGTATTCTTTAAGACTGGATCATCTCAGCCAGCAGTCTTGAAGCTATTCTGGATGTAGAATTCAGAGGAAACTGAAACACAGGTGCTTAAAACACTGAATCATCTGGGCCATCTGCTCCTACCAGAAATGTTTCAGAGGGTCTTCCTCAATCAAACCTGATTTTTCTTAACCTAGAATGAATCCATTGACTCTTATTTTCTGTGGAAATAAAAGCAGAACCTTTTTCCAAAAGTAACATATCTTTTGACTTAAATTTTGAAGTAAAGTATTTTTAAAATATATAGGTTGGTTTAATCTAGCAGTTTTCATAATCAATTGTCTCTCAGAAGTTAGTTCTTTAGCAGTCAAAAAATCCAAAGAAAACACAATAATATACATAATCCAGACTGTATATTTCCCATCTTTATGTTACTCACTATAGTCTCTATTCCTTTTAAAAGGACTTTTTCTACTTCTTTTTCTCTCCCAAACCTACATAAATTTTTAAACACACTTCTTTCCATTTAGAGGGCTTTTGTTTGTTTGTTTGTCGGAATCTGTTCTTACTGCATATCTCTTTTTCTGACCACATGAGTCTTTAAACTGCTAAGTGGCTACTTTGGCAGTTGACTCTGCCCTTCTCCTTGGTTTCCTGATAGTATGTTTACTGACAACTCTGGGAGCCATATTTACCCCTCCAACTCCAGGAAGTGTCTGGGTTTACACTGTCAAACAGCTGCATGTTGCCTGTCACTCATAAACAGCACTTAAGTGTTTGGTAGCAGGGCCTTTCAAAAGAACTGCTGTTTTTACTACCAACACTGAGTCGGGAAGTCTCTTAAAGGAGCTGCACCTTTGCTTTCTGCCAGCAAATAGAGCCTACCAGAGACAAGACTGATACCAAAAAACTGGGCTTGACTCTGTTTTTGTGTGTTTAGAATCTTTTTAAAGCTTTTTTTTTTAGATCTTATGTGAAAATTCCTGCCCCTGCATTGGGCTGCCATGTGTAATTGGAAGTTTCTCTCTGCCTGAAAGTTCCTGAATAACCAACCTGAGGCTTAATATTACTTATAAATACTTAACCAGTTGTTCAGGCTTATTATTAGCTAGCTCTTACATTTAAATTAGCCCATTTCTATTAATCTATGTATTTCCATGTGGCTGTGTCATTACCTTATTTTCTACATGTCTTGCTTCCTTGGTGACTGATTGGCATTTCTCAGATTCCACCTTTCTCCTATATTTCTGCTTGGATTTCCCTCCTGACTCTACCCTGTCTTGCCCTAGGCCAAAGCAGCTTTATTATTTATGAACTAATGAGAGCAACACATATTTAGAACATACAGAAAGACCATCCCATAGCACTGGAGCATTGAGGAGTCTATTTAAAGAACCACTTTAGAGCTCTGCCTGTGAATATAGTCACACTCTGAGGGACTAGCATTTAAGAATTCAGCACAGAAATGTAGAAGATACAACTCAATCCCTAGCAACAACTATGCTTACACTTGGTGTCTCAAGTGGTATTTTCAAGACATACTTAGCACACCTCTTAACCTCTAGGCTCCATAGTTCTGCTAGAGTTTTTAATGACTGTAAGAATGTTCATGGCTGGGTGTGGTGGTGCATGCTTTTAATCCCAGCACCGAGGAGCCAGAGGCAGACAGAACTCTGAGTTCTAGGCCAGCCTGGTTCCACACAGTGAGTTAGAGTATAGTTGGGACTACACAGATAAACTGTGTCTAAGAAAAAAAAAACAACAAAAACAAAAACCAGAAAACAACAGCAAGAATATTCACAGTTTGCTTTATGTTTTTGTAAGTGTTTATAACTATTTTCTTTTCATAAACATATTTTTGTGCAAGTATTTTAAAGTAAATATAAATATACCCTGACATATATCATTAAGTGTTTGATTTCATGTATCTCTAAAATACAAGAACATTTTTCCACTTTATTTGATTATGTTCACTGCCTAGGTCTTCTCAAATACAAGTACTCAGTTTTGATATTTTCCCGAAGCACTGACCTGCCTAGCTCTGTGCCTCTGCATCGCCTCTCCAGATCGGTGTTTCACAGGAATGTCATCACCTCTAAAGTGGTCTGTGCGTAAATAATATTGGGAAGTGCCCATGTATGTGTATCTGGAGGAAGTAGTTACAATTCCTGCAGTTGCTTTAGTGACAGCCTCTGGATGTAACCACTGGAAAGGTCACTAAAGCTACACTGTAATTCCTTCCCGACTTGAGGATCCTAGGTTTTAGAGGCTATTTTATTTTGTACTCTCATTTGCTTCACTTCTCAGAGATGTTCTGGCTGTGTTAATGGTTTTCCAGAACATTTACTGTCTTCTTTTTTTGTTTTAATAAGGCACATTTTTTTTTAATTTAGAAAAAAGAAAGGCCAAATACAACATTATGAGACAAGGACCTTTCTTTTTTTAATTGTCGTTATTGAGCTATATATTTTTCTCTGCTTCTCTCCCTTCTTCCCCTTTAACCTTCTGTCCTCTCCCATGAACCCCATGCTCCCAATTTGCTCAGATCTTGTCTTTTTCTACTTTCCATGTAGATTAGATCCATGTATGTTTCTCTTAGAGTCATCATTGTTGTCTAGGTTCTCTGGGATTGTGAATTGTAGCCTGGGTTTCTTTACCTTATGTCTAAAAGTCACTTATGAGTGAGTACATGTGATATTTGTCTTTCTGGGTCTGGTTTACCTCACTCAATGTGATGTTTTCTAGATCCATCAATTTGCTTGCAAATTTCAAGATGTCATTATTTTTTCCACTGTGTAGTACTCCATTGTGTAAATGTACCACATCTTCTTTATCCATTCTTCAGTCAAGGGGCATTTAGGTTGTTTCCAGTTTCTGGCTATGACAAATAATGCTGCTATGAGCAGGTTTCCTGGTGGTATTACTGAGATTTCTTTGGGTATATACCCAAAAATGGTATTGCTGGGTCTTGAGGTAGGTTGTTTCTTAATTTTCTGAGAAATTGCCATGCTAATATCCAGAGCAGCTGTACCAGTTTGCATTCCCACAAGCAATGCAGGAGTTTTTTCTTAATCCCACAACCTTTCAGCATAAATTGTCATCAGTTTTGATCTTGGTTATTCTTATAGGTATAAGAGAATCTCAGAGTTGTTTTGATTTGCATTTCTTTAATATCTAAGTTTGTTGAGCATTTCCTTAAGTGTCTTTCAGCCATTTTAGATTCATCTGTTGAGAGTTCTCTGTTTAGGTATGTACTCCATTTTAAAAAATTATTTGTTAATTTGAATTGAACTCAATTTCTTGAGTTCTTAGTATATTTTGGAGATCAGTCCTCTGTCTGATGTGGGATTGATGAAGATCTTTTTCCATTTTGTAGGCTGCTGTTTTGTTTTATTGACCATGTCCTTTGCTTCTCAATTTTGGAAGGTCCCACTTATTAATTGTTGCTCTTAGTGTCTGTGCTACTGGGGTTATATTTAGGAAGTGGTCTCCTGTGCCAATGCATTCAAGTGTACTTCCAATTTCTCTTCTGAGAGGTTCTGGCTGGTTTTATGTTGAGGTCTTTGATCCATTTGGACTTGAGTTTTGTGCATGGTGATAGATATGGGTCTATTTTCATTCTTCTACATGTTGATATCCAGTTATGACAGCACTATTTGTTGAATTTATTTTCTTTTTTCTATTTTATGTCTTTGTCTTCTTCTTCAAGAATCATGTGTTTATAGGTGTGTAGATTGATATACAGATCTTCAGTTTGGTTGCATTCGTCCTCCTGTCTGTTTCTATGCCAAGGCTGTTTTCAGTGCTGTAGCTCTGTAGTAGAGTTTGAAGTCAGGGATTGTGATGTCTCTAGAAGCTCTTTATTGTACAGGATTGTTTGGGCTATCCTAGGTTTATTTGCTTTTCAATATGAAGTTGTTATTTCCAGGTCTGTGAAGAATTTTGCTGGTATTTTGATGAAAATTGCATTTGATTTGGTAAGATTGCCATTTTTACTATGTTAATTCTACCTACCCAACAGTATGGGAGATCTTTTTATTTTCTGGTGTCTTCTTCAATTTCTTTCTGCAAAGATTTTAAGTTTTTGTTGTATGGGTCATCCACTTGTTTGGTTAGAGTTACTCTGAGATAGTTTATGTTATCTGTGGCTATTGTGAATATTGATGTTTCTCTGATTTCTTTCTCAGGCTATTTATCATCTGTGTAAAGGAGGGCTACTGATTTTTTTTGAGCTAATCTTGTATCCTGCTACATTGCTGAAGGTATTTATGAGTTGTAGCAGTTCCTTGGTAGAATTTTTGGGGCCACTTATGGTAACTATCATATCATCAGCAAATAGTGAGAGTTGACTTCTTCTTTTGTGATTTTTATTCCCTTGATCTCCTTTTGTTGTCTTATTGCTCTAACTAGGACCTCAAGAACTCTATTGAATAGATATGGAGCGAGTGGACAACCTTGTCTTGTTCCTGTTTTCAGTAGGATCACTTTGAGTTTTTTTTCATTAGTATAATGTTGGCTCTTGTCTTGCTGTATATTGCCTTTATTATGCTTATGTATGTTCTTTGTATTTCCTTTCTCTTCAAGACCTTTATCATGAAGTGATGTTGTATTTTGTCAGAGGCTTTTTCAGCATCTAATGAGATGATTATGTGTTTTTGTTTTTGTTTTTTAATGTGGTGGATTATATTGACAGATTTTTGTATGTTGAAGTATCCCTACATTTCTGGGATAAAGCTGACTTAATCATAATGGATGATTTTTCTGGTGTGTTCTTGAGTTTAGTTTGCCAGTATTTTATTGATTACTTTTGTATCAATGTTCATGAGTGAGATTGGTCTGTAATTCTCTTTCTTTGTTGCTGTAGGAAGTCTTACCGCCAGTGATTTCCCGCCCACTGGGGCGTGGCCTCTTATCCTATTATATATGCTGATGTAGAGCTTGCATGCAGTCTCCTTCCAACCGCTCTTTCTGGTTGCTGGATTTGGTTTCTGTTCTCCATTCAAACAGAGGATTCTGATTTGTGAATTTACCCCTAAATAAATAACCATCTATTTCTCAATTCTGAGCTAGTGTGGGATTTTTTTAAAGCGTACTTCCACACTCAGCAATGCTTTTATGTGGTTTGGGTATCAGGGTAATTATAGCCTCATAAAAAGAGTTTTACAATGTTTCTTCTGTTTCTATTGTGTGAAACAATTTGAGAAGTATTGGTATTAGTTCTTTGAAAATCTAGTAAAATTCTGAACTGAAACTATCTGGTTCTGGGCTTTTTCTGGTTGGGACAATTTTAATGGTTGTTTCTATTTCTTTAGCAATTTTAGGTATATTTAATTTGCTTATCTGGTCTTTATTTAATTTGGGTAAGTAATATTTATCCAGAAAATTATCCATTTCCTTTAAATTTTCCAGTTTTTGGAACATAGGTTTTCAAAGTATGACCTGATGATTCTCTGGATTTCCTCCATGTCTGTTGTTATGTCCTTCTTTTCATTTCTAATTTTGTTAATTTGGATATTCACTATCTGACTTTTGGTTAGTTTGAATAAAAGTTTGTCTATTTTGTTGATTATCTCGAAGAACCAACTCCTTGTCTCATTGATTATTTGTATTGTTTTCTTTGTTTCTATTTTGTTAATTTCAGCACCCAACTTGATTATTTCTTGCCATTTAGTCCTCCTGGGTGAGTTTGGTTCTTTCTGTTTTAGAGTTTTCAAATGTTCTGTTAAGTTATTACTGTGGGATTTTTTCCAACTTCTTTATGTAGGCACTTAGTGCTATAGACTTTCCTCTTAACACTGCTTTTATTGTGTCCCGTAAATTTGGGTATGTTGTGTGGTCATTTTCATTGAATTTTAGGAAGTCTTTAATTTCTTCCTTCACCCATTGGTGATTAAGGTGCGCATTGTTAATTTGTATGTGTTTTTGGACTTTCTAATATTAATGTTACTATTAAATTATAATTTTAGGCCATGGTGATAAAATAAGAAACATGGGGTTATTCTACTTTTTTGGTTTATGTTGAAGTTTGCTTTGTTACATAGTATGTGGTCAATTTTTGAGATGGATCCATGTGGTACTGAGAAGAGGTATATTGTTTTATGTTTGGATGGAATATCCTGCTAACGTCTGTTACATCCATTTGAGCCATAACATGCTATTTCCCTCATTTCTCTGTTAAGCTTCTTCCTGGCAGCTTTGTGCAGTCATGAGAGTGGGATTTTGAAGCTTCCCACGAGTAATGTGTGGAGTTTAATGTTTGAGTTAAGTGTTTTTTTTTTTTTTTTAATATGAGGGTACTCTTGTGTTTTGGGTTTAAATATTCAGTATTGAGATTTCTTCTTGATGGATTTTTCCTGTGACAAATATGAAATGTCCTTCATTATGTCTTTTGATTGATTTTAGATTGAAGTCTATTTTGAAGTCTAAGATAGCTACAGCAGCTTGTTTCTTAATTCCAGTTAATTGGATTTTTTTTCAATCCTTTATTCTGAGGTGATGTCTGTCTTTGAGGTTGAGGTATATTTCTTGTATGCAGCAGAAAGATGGATTCTGTTTTCATAGCCAATCTGTCAGCCTGTGTCTTTTTATAGGTGAGTTGAGTCCATTTATATTAAGGGTTATTAATGACCAGTGATTGCTAGCTCCTGTTATTTTATTTTGCATTGTTGGTGATGCTATTGTGTATGTTTTTCCCTTCTTTGGAATTTGCTGCTGTGAGATCATCAATTGTGTGCATTTTTGTGGATGTAGCCAAATTCCTTGGGTTGGAGTTTTCTTTCTAGTACTTTAAATGGCTATGTTTGTGGCTAGGTATTGGTTAAATCTGGTTTTGTCATGGAATATCTTCTTTTGTCCATTGATGGTGAATGATAGCTTTGCTAGGTATAGTAATCTGGGCTGGTATCCATGGTCTCTTAATGGCTATATAGCACTTGACCAGGATCTTCTGGCTTTCATTGTTTCCATTGAGAAGTCGGGTGTAATTTGGATAGGTGTTTTTATATGTTATTTGTCCTTTTTCCTTTGCAGCTTTTTATATTATTTTTTTATTCTGTATGTTCAGTGTTTTATTATGAGCTGAGGGGGCTTTTATTTTTGGTTCATTTTTGGTCCATATTTGGTGTTCCTTAAACTTCTTGTATCTTCATAGGCATATCTTTCTTTAGGCTGAGAAAGTTTTCTTTTATGATTTTGTTGAATATATTTTCTGTGCTTTTGATTTGAACTTCTTCTCCTTCTTCTATCCCTATTATTCTTATGTTTGGTCTTTTCATGGTGTCCCATATTTCCTGGTTATTTAGTGTTAAGGTTTTGTTAGATTTAATGTTTTCTTTGACTGATGAGTCTATTTCCTCTATTGTATCTTCAGCACTTGAGATTAGTCCTTTCATCTCTTGCATTCTGCTGTTTATGCTTGCATTTGTGGTTCCTGATCAGTTTTCCATATTTTCCATTTCAAGAATTCCCTTGGCTTGTGTTTTCTTTACTGTCTCTATTTCAGTTTTCATGTCTTGAATCATTTCTTTCACCTGTTTGATTGCTTTCTCTTGGTTTTTTTTTGAAGTGATTTGTTGATTTCTTCCAATTTTTTGCTTGTCTTTTCCTTCATTTTTTTGAGATATTTTTCATTCCCTCTTTAAAGGCCTCAAACATTCTCCTAGAGTTTTTAAGGTAGTTTTCTCCTACTTCATATATATTGGGTTGTTCAAATCTTGCAGTTTTAGAGCCACACGTTTTTGTTGGCATCATGTTGCTATTTGTGGTGTTGACTGTGTTCTTACTTCATCTACTCATCTTTCCCTCTGATTAGTGTAGTTGGGGTGGTGTCTCTGGTGATCATTCTTCCAGGTGGCAGTGAATTCAAGGATCAGATGATTGCTCCTCATTGTGGAGTTGGGGCCACGGTTCCAGTTACCCCACAGGTCACTTGGAATTCTTGAGGTTGCTTGGCACTCCCCAAGGTCCCGCTGCAATCCTGGAGGTCATTAAGGGCTGCTCCCACGGAAGTTGTTGGCTGCTCCCATGGAGGTTAACTGGCTCAGGCCTGCTCCCACGAAGGTCCTTGCCAGGGCCTGCTCCTGTGGAGGTCGCTGTCTCTATTGCCTTTATTCTTAAGGAGTTAACTCAGGAACTGGCATCAAAGATCCCTGTCTTTATTCTGAGTTAGTTTAGTCACAGGACCCACCATGTTGCTAGCTTTTCCCATACTCGTTCAAGCTTCTGCAATCACAGTGTCAAGTGGCCAGCGTGTAAACCACAGGAAGTCAGTTCTTCTAACAGCAGGCTGGTTAGAAGTCCAGGATCAGCTGCTGCTGTACTTGGTGTCTGGCAAAGACTTGGTTTCTGGTTCATAGACAGAGCCATCTCCCTACTTTGTTGGTAGAAGAAAAATGCTGCCTTGGGCCACTGTATAAGGCCACTATTCTTATTAATAAATGGTCTGCCCTCTTGATTTAGTCATCTTTCTCAAAGTCCTTCTTTCTGGTACCATTTATTACCATGGAAGTTAGGAATTCAACACAGGAAGTATGTGGGAGGTAGTGTCTATGGGGGCAGAAATTTGGAGACTAACAGCTTGCATTCCCACTCCATAGTCTTGCAAAGTTGTTCACTTTCTTTTCCCTTGAACTTCGCTAAACAAAGGCTTTGCTTTCCCTTATTTCTCTATAATACTTGCAAAACAAAACCTCATTGTCTATATTAATTATTTGGCACAGGTGAAGTTCTGTGTTGAGTCTGTGCTCTTCTCTGACTTAGGCGAATGTCCTGACTACTTTCATGAAAATGTTGCCCTCTAACCTGCTGCCCTGGAGTCCAGCCCTCACCTGGCACATGCCACATGGCACCTGCCCAGGTTCTTCTCAGCAGTGCCACCCCGCCATTTGATCACACCTGTCTCATTCACTAGTGGGCATTGCGGGAAAATTAGTCATACAGCCAATCCACTGTGCCAAAAAAGCCACCTAACTCAAAGGATGGAGTCAGCGATTGGCTGACTGGGATTGGCCTTAAAGTTCTTGAAGGATTTAGGAGTCTGGTAGAAAGGACTACCAGAGGAAAAAGAGGAAAAAGGACTTCTAGGGGATTTCCCGGGCTGGCAGATCAGAAAAAAAAACATGGAGAGAGGATCAGCTAAACAACTCTTTGCTTTCCTTGGATTTATCAGGTCATTATCTCAATTTCTGACTCCCAAGTTTTTATTGTACTGGAACAATTTAAGTAATTATTTTATCTAGTGCCTCACATTGGGTGGCTATATGTAGCAAGCTTCCTTGTACCAACAGCCCCAAAATCATGATAAAGACATTATTAATTACGAAAGCTTGGCCTTAGCTTAGGCTTGTTTTTAACTAGCTCTTATAACTCAGATTAACCCACTTCATTAATTTACATTCTGCCACATGGTTCATGGCTTTTACCTCTCCTGCATGCCCTGCTTCCTTGCAGATTCCCCCTGGTGTCTCCTCCATGCCTGGATTCCTCTCTTCTTCTCTCTCTGGGCCAAGAAGATCACCTAAACTCTTCCTGTCATTTAACTCTTTATCAAACCAATCAGAAGGTTGGTATCTTTGGCAAAAGATATCAACCTTTGGCAAAGACACATATTCCCAGTCTACGAAAAGATTATTCCATGACAAAGATATCCCAGAAGGTTGATATCTTTGGCAAAAGATATCAATCTTTGGCAAAGATACATATTCCCAGTCTACGGAAAGATTATTCCATGACAAGGGGGTCTTTCTAGACATGCCCAGTTAATACACTTACACATGACCCCTAAATATTTATTCTTTTCTAGATTTTTAAACTGCTTGTTTAATTATATCCCCTTTCTTCCTTTGGGGCTTCTAATGAGACAAGAGAAAACAAAAACAAACAAACAAAAATAGTAGGAATAGTCTCTGGAGCCAAGAAAATTAAAAACTGAATAGGTGACAATCAAGTTGCATGCTTTAAGCTGAAAGGTTTCTAAATTGGTGCACACTAGCTGATTTCCTGGAGAGCAGCATTTCGTTCATTTCCCACACTCAAGCCTCTAAAGTGAAAAGAAATAGTTTTTAAAATGTATTTACAGCTAACATTTCAAAAGTTTTCTAATATTTCTGTAAGAAAGTAGGACAGGCTCAGCAATTCTCTCTCTCTCTCTCTCTCTCTCTTTCTCTCTCTCTCTCTCTCTCTCTCTCTCTCTCTCTCTCTCTCTCTCTCTCTCTCCCTCCCTCCCTCCCTCCCTCTCTCCCTCCCTCCCTCAGTTCTCTGGGAATTGCAATGTGGGTAATTGTAGGCAAGTCTTATTTTCTTCAAAGTGACAGTGTTGGCTTTGAGGTCCCCATCTTTCTAAAGGATTCCTCTCACCCCAGAGCCTCCTTGCGAGCAGTACAATGGGATCTCAGTAACAGACACAGACCTGACAAAGCTTTCAGGCTGTATTCTCACAGTGATGTTCCTTGGGGAAATGTTGACTGCTTTTATTTACTCTTTGCTCTTTGGGTGCTCACCACCCAGCTCCCCTATAAACAACATAGAGGCTTATTCTTACTTATAAGTTCCCGGTCTTGGCTTGTCTGGCTTCTTGCCAGCTTTCTTTAACTTTGAATTATCCCATCTACCTTTTGCCTCTGGGTTTTTACCTTTTCCTATTTCTGTGTACCTTTCTTTGCTTTTTACTCCGTGGTTGGCTGTGTATCTGGGTGACTGTCCCTGGACTCCTCCTTCTCTTGCTCCCAGGTCTTCCCTTCCCACATGTCTCCTTCTATTTGTTCTCTCTGCCCGCCAGCACTGCCTATCCTTTCTCCTGCCTTGCTATTGGCCGTTCATCTCTTTGTTAGACCAATCAGGTGTTTTAGACAGGCAAAGTAACACAGCTTCACAGAGTTAAACAAATGCAACATAAAAGAATGCAACACATCTTTGCATTGTTCAATAAATGTTCCTTAGCATAAACAAATGCAACATATTCTTTAACTAATATTCCACAACAGGAATTAATATTAGAGGAAAAGACCCAAGATTGGGGAGATGGCTCAGTCTGTGTTTGCTGAGCAAGCATGAGGAGTTCAATTCCTGAGTTCAATCCCCACTACCCACATACAGCCAGGTGCCCTGTAACACCTGTAAGCCCAGCACTGGGAGGCAGAAAAGTGAGAATCACTGGAGCCAGCTGAGCAGCGAGTCTGGCCAAATTGGTGAGCTCATCAAGAGACCCTGTCTGAAAGAAAGTCATTGAGGAATATATCCTGTTGATCCATGGATTCCACATGCTTGTGCATGTATGTACACACACACACACACACACACACACACACACACATACACACACACCAGCTTAAAGATTTTCAAGTTCACTCTCCAATGTTCTCAATTTACTCAGTGAGAGACACAATGACCTGACAGCCAGCAGATAAAATCGGCTCTCCAGATGCTCTGACACAGACAGCAGTTAGCAGGGCTCCCCTCATCTCATTGGTAACCTCAAGTGCCATTACTAGATTACAAGATCAGAATTCTTAAGTGGAGTGTTGTCAAAGCAGTACTGTGACTGGAGTCAAGCTGCATCTTGATTAAGGTGCCTGCGCTTTGGATGGCGACCAGCTAAAGGCTATAAAGTTATTGTACATATTAATCATCTCATGCCTGATTATAGAAATCACACATTTTACAAAGTTAATGTGTATTTGAATGCCCTAGGCAGTGGGGCAACAAACACAAACAATAGATTTATCCCCAGGGAGCTAATATTCTAGTACAGAGACATGAGTATCAATAACTAAACAAAATACACTCCTAATATAACTTCAGTTAAAGATCATGCTGTTGGTAACAATTCTGATAAAATGGGACTATTTTAAGAAGATTACAGATATGTGTCACACTGCCATACAGGTATTGCAAGGTCACCAGTGAGACTCTGAGTTGATGGCCAGCAGAGGAGTCATGTATGTCCCAAGATCTGACTCAGCATTGCACACTGGCTGGAAGCATCCAGAAGGAATGGTGGTTTTCTTGTGACCAGTGGTGAACTTCAAATGGACTTCAGGGCCTTTGGGGCCAATATGCTCTCATGGTTGAAAATCTCTGGGGTGTGCCCAACAACACGATAGAAATTGTTATAAGGTGACTTTAAGATATTGGAGGAGTTGAAAGAGATAAAAGCGATTAGATTCTATTATTAAAATGCTTTGCTCTCTGTGAAAAATAGACTACCAAGATGTAGAAGAACGCTGTAGGGTAGGAACAAAAAGCATTTCTAGATTGGAAGCAACAGAAGTTATGAGACAGAATAAGATTCTGGAAGAATCTGGAGACTGAGTAAAGATCTTTGTGAGAAGAGGTGAGAATGGCCTCCCTCATCCACAGAGATGGAGCATATTCAGGAAGGCAAATTCCACCAAAGCTCAGTTTTATGTATGTGTGAAATACCTGCAAGACAGGAGTGGTACCTGGTGGCTAGCTGGATATTCAAATAAACCCAGAGGACTTACCCAGTACAGAGGTAGAATATTTTGGACTGTGTGCTAGGTCTCATCTGTGTAATTTAAAGCCATGAGAATGAGAGTCCTCTTTGGAGAGCGTAGCAATGTGAAGAAGGTAGAGAGTCAAAGACAGCTTGGCCTCCACACCATGGAGGTGAGGAATAGAGAGGCGTGGAAGGAGACCTCGGAGGAGAAGCTGGTGGAGTGGAAGAGGAAATACGGTAGAAGTGTCCTAGCATACAGTTCAAGGAAGAAGTGATCCACTACGCCCAGAGCTGCTAAGAAGCTGGCCGGATTTCTAAAGTGACCTAGGGGAAAGCAAGATGAAGGGTCTTATGGCCTTGGCAAGAATGGTCCAATAGACCAGTAGGGAAGCAGGCAGATGGGTGGTGATGGATGGGAGTAAAGGCAGATGGTGAGTTGAGGCTGTTCTTCAGAGTAGAAAGTGGGGTACCGCCACAGCGTGTGTCTATCTGTGTGGGAATGTTTCAGAGTGAGATCTCAACTAAATATTCAGAGCAGGCTCTGACTTTTTAGGGATTTCGGGCCAAGCACAGGCTGTCTTGCCTAGGGACAGTGGGACACGAAGTCCTGGGCCTGCTGTCAGTGATGCTGACACAGCACGCCACGTAGATACTACAGTACCCAAGAAGCTTGCTTTTGTTTCCACGGTAGATAGGAGGTAAGATCAAAGTTAACAGTCAGGAATGGGGTGTGGAGGTACCTGTGCTTAGGAGGCCGAGGCAGGAGGATTGTAAGTTTAAGGTGAGCTGGAGCTGCAGAGGAACTCTGTTTGAAAAACAGAGACCAAGAAAGACAAGGAAGGAAGGAAAAGGGATTGGAGAGTGGATTGACAGAAGATCAAAAAGAGAAGAGAAAGAAGGGTGTTTGGATTTAGTGGCAGTGGGAAATTTGCTGGAAGACTGACAGGAGTGAGTGGGGTGCTGCGAAATGGAAGGCACATCTTCAGTAGCTCAGAGCAAATTGTTTCCAAATTCAATTGACAGAGACTGCTCTATCAGCTAGGAGCCCAAGTGTTCCAGCAAGTCTTCATACTTACTCAAAATTCAAGTGTGCTGAAGAAAAGGCAGGTCAGCCTGGTCACTAAACACAACTAAACAGGGGAGAGGGCTCCTGAATCCCCCCTTTCACTTTAGGAGACAAGGGCTCACTGATGTCTTCAGACTGGCCTCGATCTCATTCTAGTGCAGGAAAGCACTGAGCTTCTGAACCTCCTTCTACAAGCTCAGTATCGGTATAGCAGGAACTACATGTTTGGTCCACAAGGCCCACAGAGATTTTTTTTTCTCTCTTTTTGGGTAACCAAGATCCTGTTCTGGAATTTATTCCATAAATAAACTGAAAAGGAGTTTTTGTTCTTAAAAAAAAATATAATGCTGGCGTGACCGCAGTCGCTAGTCCAGGCAGAGACGGCTAGAGTGGTGCAGGTTCCAGCGGCAGAGCTGGCGGGAGCGCATCCCAGACAGGCTGGTCCTGCCATGCGGCCGGGAGAGTCATCCAAGCGGGCAGGTGACCAGGCTTACAGGACATAGTAAATAAACATAAGGCTGAATATAAAGATAAACATTTATTACTTAAAGAAGAGGCAGAGAGACAGAGAGACAAAGAGACATAAAGACATAGAGGAGACACGTGTGCACACTCCAAGAGAGGGAACAAAAAAGAGAGTTAAGATGGCAACGAGGTCAGAAGTAGCTGGGCGTGGGCGTGGCTTGCCCCTTAAAGGGACCAGACCAAAAGAATAACAGGAGTGATTTATAAATCCTCTAGGATGGGGACAGTACTGGGGAGTATGAGTGTCTGCTTAGATACTTAAACAGGACAATACGAGCTGTCAGAAAGCATCTTCTAATTGGTGCTGGGCGTGTCCTGCTGCATTAGAGCTGGTCCCACTTCCTGCCCCTTTCTGATTCCTGTCCCCTATCTACTTCCTGCTTCCTGAGTGCAGATTTGATGTAACCAGCCAGCCTTCAGCTTCTGTCATTCTGCCTCCCCTGCTTGCTGCCACGCCTTCCCTTCCCTGGGCCCTGGGCCTTTTGAATTCTGAGTTCCCTCCATTGGCCTTTGTCGGGGAGGTTGGTTCTTCACTGAGAAAGTGACTAACACAGTGTGGTTTCCCCTTTGATACTTTCTCACCATGAGGTCTAGAGCGAATCCCTCAAACACTCTGAGCCTCAGTTTTCTCACCCATGAACTGGCAACGACTGTCCTCGCTGTCCCTCTCTCCCACGGGTCTTGTGCTAATCATATGGACACAAAACGAAAAATCTCCTTCTTCCTTACCAATCACACTACCAGGCCAAGGATTCGATTTTAAAAGTCAGTAAAATTCTTGACTTCCTTAGAGATGGTTTCTTTAGCACAACGGCCCGTCTGTCTTACTAACAATGAGACATTACCACATGAGAAAAGACAGACACAAAATAGCTAGTGCTTTTGTTTAGCTCAACAGAACAATCCACTAGCCATGACCAACGACAGGAAAGATTGTTTGCACCGGTGTTCCAGAATTATGCCTCCACAGAGGAACCCGGCTAGAGATGTTTTCCTAGAAACATTTGAAGAGTGAGTTAGCCATGCTTAGCATGCTCCCTTTGCACGGGGGAGTCTTTTCTGTGCTTGAGAATCACTTTTGGTTAGCTCCACACAAGGATCACATGAACAAGCTTATTCTTTTAATTAGAGTGCCTAATTGGACAGTCTGCGCGAGTCAGTTCTCAGCTTGAGAATTCTACCAGGCAAGGAATTGTAAAAGAAACCACGCCGAAGTTAGGCCATGAAAACTCAGTATTCTCTTAGACCCAGCTAATTCACCAGGGAAAATACCCTTGGGGTGTATTTATTGCAGAGGAAAATTAACCACTCTAATGGACCAGGCACCCCCACGCTGACCTGAAGCTATGGAACTGAAACCTTCAAAGGACAAAGGCTGTCGGAAGTTTATGGTGGATGGAGAGGAACGGCATTCGAAAAAGGAACGACAGAATAACGTGCGCTGAATGGGAGGCCAAAGCTCAGTCCTTTGCCCAGTGGCTAAAACTAGTGGAAAGCTAGTTTTTAGATATAAGGGAGAGTATTGACTCATCAGATTCTTAGGCATGATAGATAACTTAAGGCATTTCAAATGCAGCATTTAAGTAGACTAGGAATGTGAGTTAATTTAATACAATACAACTTTGATCATTATAAGTCCACATTTTAAAAATGATGCTTTCAATGCATTGGGAGAATATCTTTTAAAAATATAGAGAATAAAGAATTACTTGATTACTTAGAATTCAGTATTTTTCTTGAGTTGACCTTCTCTTTCAGCTGCATCCCTATTTTTGGTCATCTTTACTAAATTTCCTTTAAAATGCTTTGTTCTCCTTCTGTCTACTTAGTTTTGTCTCTTGGCTCCACTTTGAAGGGCCTCAGACCGACGTGGAGGCATATGACTGTTAGATCTTTCTTGGTGCATTCAGAGGCAGTGGAGCCTGGCCATTTCTTCATCATGTAATTACTGAGTGATAGTAACATGACCACGGAGGAAGATCTAGAACATACACAGGACGTTGGGAAAATCAGATGCTCCTAGCAGACACCAGATTGTTTTTTTTTTTTTAAAAAAAAATACCATCTTCTCATGAAGTGTGGGCAGGGAAGTGGGTGAGATGCAGTAGATACATTAGCATAGCTAACGTTATAGTTCGCCTGAGGCAAGCCACTCGCCCATACACAGTGATTCTAAAAAGTCTGCTGCTGTTAGTCAGGGATTAGAATACAAGCAAACGTTACTAAGTAGCCTTTTAAAATCATGAGCTTTAGAGCTTCTCTTGTGCCAGAATTACATGGAGCCTCATTATCCCTCCCAAAGCTCTGGTCTGATAGGCGAGAGTGGGCCAGGGAAGCTGAATCTCAAAACAAGTTCCTGGTCCGGGTCTCTCTTTGCCAGGCCTTCATATTATAAGTCAGCTCAGCTTCAGTATTTCTTCCCTAATTAATTTTAGTAAATTTAGAAAATGGTGTATTTCTTCTCTGTTTGAAGTCTTGGTTTTAATTCTGGTCTTAACGTATACATTGACATTATAATTGCCTATTCAAGCATCATTGCTGTCTTCATTGTGAAAATCTGATATGGAGATTTTTGTTGTTGTTTACATTCAGTACTGAGTCTTTTATAATTTCCAAAATGAATTTATCTCTTTATGAGTTATTTAGAAATATGGTTTCTAATTTTATTTACTTATTTATTTATTGCAGACTTCTCAAGACCACTTCTAGCTCTGTTGCACTGCTTCCCATATGATATCAGGTCCTAGTGTTAGGTCTAAATTCCTTTCTGGTACAGGATATGATAAGTTGTCAGGTGACCCTGGAAGCAGCTCAGGTGTGCATGGTGCCTCTTCTATCTTTAGGTCTTCTGCTCCTGTTCAGGGATTCTAAGCTAGTGACTCTTTTCTATTTTTAAAATTTTATTAGCTTATTAAAATATCTGTTAGTGTATGTGTGTGCCTACATGTGTATTTATATTCCTTATGTGCGTGTAGGTGCCCTTGGAAGCCAAAGGGCATCTGAAGTGACTCAGAACTAGAGACATAGGCAGTTGTGAGCCACCTGATGGTGTAGGGAGGAACCCAGATCCTCTGCAAATGCTGTGAGCACTCTTTACCGCTGAGCCATCTCTCCAGTCTAAGACTATCCATTCTTTCTGTTTGTTCATTTGTTTGAGACAGGGTTTCTCTTTGTAGCTTTGCGGCTGGTCCAGGAACTTTCTCTGTAGAAACAGGCTGGCCTTGAATTCACAGAGGTCCACCTGAGTGCTGGGATTAAAGGTGTGTGCCACCACCACTACCCGCTAAGTGTTGAGGACTGGCCTTGACAAAAATACTTCTTACCAGGGAATTGAGAAATATAAATAAAGAATATGAAGAATCATAAAAATAATAAGACAAAAAACATAGAAAGTATCTACTGGGCATCCCAGTGACTAAAATCCTGAAATTCACCCACGTTTATTTTTCCACAGCTTTTATACCCAACATAAATGAGAGAAGAAGAAGGGGAGAGAAGGTAACAAAAGGCTTTATTAACATGCTATTAACATGCTGCAAAAGGATAACTCACACAGTCAATGGCTTTATCACTCTGAGACATCAAATCATTAACATTCTGTTGTCTAGGTAGGGAAGGTGCTCTAGGGCATATATTCTGAAGACTGCCCTTCCCTAAGTGACCTCATAGTTACAAAAGACGGAGCAGAAGTACATTTTTATATCCCGACCAACTTTCAGGATGGCATGGACTTACTAGAATGAGCTATTTTAATTTCATAAGAACCAAGCAATCATCTCCTGAGTTAGGACTTGCAACTATGCTTGTCAAATCTCTAGACTCTCTGACTGCCAGAGAAGGTGGAAATGGGCCTGCATTTTTCGGCCTCCACAGCTCCGACTATTGATTCTTAAACCTGAGTAAGCATGACCCCTTCCTAGAAGACCTCTTAGCACTCATGTGACTGGCCTTATTACCAGAGTTCTGGACTCCATAGGTCAAGTGTTCTAGGAATTTTTCTAAGTTTTGTGGTGATGTTTAAACTATGAGTCTGGACATCATACTTGCAAGGTTGTTGCCTAAACTCTAAGGTCTTGTTTTCTCATAACTGTTTTGTCCAATTAGTTGGCTTTTATTTGGTAGTGCATTTCACACCCTTTGTGCCTCCAACACCTCTATGTGTTTTCTGTATAAGAAAAGAACTCTGTTCTGCTATGTGGATCAAGCTTCTTGATTGGAAACCCCTGGCCAGGGAGTTGTCCTGGTCCGGACTCCAACTCCCAACCTGCCAAGTGCTGACCCCCCTCCTCTGGGGAGGGTCAGGATCACTCCTGCAGGCTGTTTAGGCTCAAGCTGGAAAAAGGAACGTGTAGTTTTGGGTTTGCATAAGCTCCTCTTTCCTCCATGTTGTCTTGGTCCACTCGAGAGTGCTACATTTATTAAACACGGGCATTTTAATTTTGTCTAATCTGGTTTGATTGGAGTTTCTTGCATCAGCAGAGAGGCTTTTATTAAGATTAAACCAGACACTTCTGATTGTTGTATTTTCTTTTTCCAGACCTTGAGCTCTTTAGCTCTGCTCTCCTCATCAGAAGTCAAGGATTTTCAGCCATCACTTAACAGGCAAGACTCACAGAGGTACCCAACCACGTGTTCATGATGCTCTCACAGCCAGCCAGGAGCGTGGTAGTCTCTGTGTGAACTTTTAATGCTTTGTGGCTTATTTTAGCACACACTCAGGGTTGTGACTTCCAGTATACATTAGTAAAAATATCCTGGTCATTCTGTCTGTGCCATTGCTTCACTTCCTTGAGGATGTGTCTGTGGTAGTAGCTGTGCCTTCAAGGATACCTCAGCATACCAGGGTGAACTCAGAGCACCGGTCTGGAATTGGAAAAGAGTGAGCGTAGACGTGGACTTTGAAGCTGTGAGACTGGGAGTCCATGGCTGTAGGGAGGGTTGGAAGAAGAAAGGAAACTTGGGGGCTAAGCCTAGGGAAATATAAACTTGGACTGTTGGTGGCAGGAAATGCAGGAAAGAGCCATGTGTGTTGTTGCTAGGAAAAAATCTGAAGACGAGCCGCCCCACTGGCACAAAGAAATCCAATCAGACCAGGTTAAAACACATCAAATGCCCGTGTCTAATAGATGGCACACTCGGGTGGCCGGGAGAGCATGGCAGAGGAAAAACAGAGGGAGAACACGTGCGAACCCAAAAACCGTGTGTTCTTCCTTCCGGTGCAAGCCTAAATAGTCCTGACCCTCTTCAGGGAACTGCCAGGCCAGGGGCTTCCAACAATTCCAGACTTCCTGGATATAGGGGTGTTAGAGGGCTGGGGTGACACCCAGCTTAATATTACAGTTACAACACACATGTTCTACAGAATTGACTTCAGAAAATTATCCACTCAAGTGTAAAATCATTTCTGTAAGTTCAATCAAGGGCAGGGTCATGTTTGTGTTTGTTCAGGTTCAGAACAGAGCCAGAATTGATTTTCTTATTTTTCTGACCAATCAGATTCAGATTATTACACTTCTTATGACCTGACCCTCAAATACGTCTTCCATCCCATCACTAAGTGTTCATGTCCTTTTCTTCTCACGCAGGCCTGCTTACCAGTTCTCTAAGGCATTTGAATGTATTTTATTATTAGATTCATCAAATGTGACTTGAGTGTCCTTATTTCAGTGTGTGTGTGTGTGTGTGTGTGTGTGTGTGTGTGTATTAGTGTGGTTATATGTGTGTGGTTGACAGTAGTCACCAAATCAGAAGTCGAGAAATCTGCTTAAAACGTTAAACCAAATTTAAGGTTCAGTTGCCCTGAGCAGATGGATGTATGTTGGTGAAAAATAAACACCACCATCATCATCCTCACCTACAGTTGGAACATTTGTCCTTCGACCCACAGACACGTGGAGTCTCACCCTCATCAGGGAAACCTCTTTGTAAAAGGAGACCGTTACAGAAAACCACAACCAAGCAAAGTACAGAGCTGTGGAGTTTAGCTCAAAGGAATCTACAGATAACACAGCTCCTGCACCTGGGACTCAGGGACCATGGAGGAAGAGGAGCAGGAAGGATTGTGAGTGCATAGGAACTAGGATTTTGCCTCTCTTAGACCTGTCAGAAGCTACACCCAGAGTCTCACCAGCAGGAATGCCTAAAGGGACAACAACAGCATGCTGATGTGGATGGGAGAGCCCCAGGCCTCAACCCTAGGCAAAGACCTACAGGCAACTAAGGATGCTGAGAGCAGAAACAGTCTTCCCCAGGGAGGAGCACACCCGTTGGTTATCCGGAAAACATACATACAAGGAACATTGCACAGACCAAGCAGGTTGTAGTTACATATTTAAGAATGTGTGTATTGAGTGAGGTAACCCAGAAAGACAGATATCATATGTACTCACCCATAAGTGGCTTTTAGACATATAACAAAGAAAAAAACAGCCTACAGTTCACAACTCCAGACAATCTAGACAACAAAGAGGACCCTAAAATCTACATGGGAAATGGAAAAAGAAAAGATCTCCTGAATAAATTTGGAGCGTGGGGATCAAGGCAGAGGGTAGAAGTGGAGGGGAGAGGAAGGGAGGAGAGTGGGAAAAATATATAACTCAATAAAACAATTTAAAAACTCTGTGTGTGTGTGTGTGTGTGTGTGTAGCAACAATTAATGAAAAACGAGGTCATGAATTTGAAAGAGAGCAAGGAGAGGTATATAGGAGGGTTTGGAGGGAAGAAAGGGAGGGGGAACGGGTATAATTATTGTTCTGGTGGAAGCTCCCCCCAACCCCTGGTATCCGTGTACCCAAAATCCGTATACCCAAAGAGTCTTGTATGTTCCCGTGGAAGTTCCATCTAAACCCTGTTCTCCATCTCTCTCCAAACCCTAATACTTCTCAGAAAACCCACCAAACAGGTCTCCTCCTCCAGAGATGCTCAGGACCACCCCCACAGGGTATTTAAACTGCCCACCCCCCCCCAAACAGATAGGTGGGTTTCCAGTCTTCCTTTCCCATCTTCTCTCTAGGGCGCTTGAAAATCATCCTCGAACATTTTATATATTAATCCTGGGCTTTTTCTAATTTGGTTTGATTGGGTCTGATTTGGATTGCAGCATCGACGGAGAGGCTTATGGGGTGCAGAAACTTTTCCATTATAAACTCAAAAACATAAAAGAAATAATTAAAAGGAAAAACAAGCACCAGTCAAAATCCTGTGCCCATCTCAGTGGCCTGGGCTTTCGCAAAGTGACTGAAGAACCAGAACATACGATTCCCCTCTGTATATAGGCAAAACATATGACTGCTCTCTGTATATATGTTTGACATATATACATATATATGCTCTCTGTATATGCTTGACAACGGGAGTTGCCTGAAGCCAATCATTTTCTCCCCTCAGGAAAAAAACCACAACTTTTCTCCTTTGCATATATGCTTTCTGCCTACCGTTTAAAAACCTCCAGTCCATAGGGCAGTGGAAAGGATTTCCGCAATTGTAGCTGTTAGAATTTGGCTAGGACAAGGTAGACGCTATCAAAAAGTTATTGTTGCCAACAACTAATGATTCTGCCATTAATTGACATGTCTGGGCCCAATTGTCTTTAGAGACAGTTGTTAAAGTAACAAAGAGGTAATAATTATTTACTCCAAAAAAACTACATGCCCAGTCTTGGCAGGCTTGTAACGAGCAAGATGTTCAAGGGCTCCTTTAACTTTAAACGTAAATGGAACATGAAATACCATCCATTAAGTTTAGGAGAAGGCCTTTAGATGACTAAGTTCAAAGAAGGTAGAAACAAATTCAGGTGGCAAATGCACAGCAGCCAGGGTGGGTGTCCACTCCCTGCTTATGACCACGAATGTCAGCACTGTTTTCCTAAGGTAAAAGTGCGGCTTTTTTGTTTTGTTTTGTTTTGCTGTTTTACAGAGAAAAGTCTACTGACAACTTGCAGTGTGTCCCAGCGCTGGAGCTCCTTACTTTGTTCCTGAAAAACTGGATTTGAATTTAAAAATCTCGGAGGGTCTAAGATTCCCTGTAAACATAACAAGAGCCTTTCCTTCTGCCCTTTCTCTTCCTGCCTTCCCCTTCCCTTTCTCCCCATTCCCCTTTTCTCTTCCTCCCCCATTTTCCTTGGCGTTCTTGCCCCACCCCCACCCCAGAACTCTCTGAAAGCATCACTGCCCTTCTTTGTGGATGGCACCGTTGTAGTAAGTCCTTTGAACCTTGTCCCACCTCCCTCCCCCTACTTCTGGTCTCCCTTTTCCAGCCTTGCTGCTGGTTTGCTGTCACAGGACCAGCGAGAGGTGAGGCTGGGTGCACATCCCAGCATGCACACTGCAGCTCCCCTGTCCCACAGAAGACCATAAGAACCTCTCTCTCGACAGCGATGGTCACAGGACTTTAGATCCCCATGCAGATACAGCTACCAATGTGCTCCTCGTCTTCAAGCATGAGATATAATTGCATTTCATGTATCATTTATATGTTTATATTTAATATATAATATTTGTATATTATGTGCCCACCCCCCTTTGAGAGAAGATCTCATTATTGAGTGTTGGCTATCCTGGAACTCACTATGCTGGACCAGGCTGGCCTTGAACTCACAAAGATCTGCCTGTCTCTGCTTCCAGAGTGCTGGAAATATAGACATGGGCCATTACTCCTGGCTTATGTGACTTTCCTTAAGGGACAACTCCTCTCCCCAGACTCCAGAATTCCTAAAGCCTTTGTTAAGTTGTTTTTCTTCTTGACATCTGCAATTAAAGAAGGCTTTTTGGCAGTTTTTAATCATTTCCTTCTGAAATTCACCTTTGCCCCAGACTCTGTGGGCTCTCTGTGTCTTTGTCCTCTCTCTCTTGCCATTCATTAGCATTTGGTGGCCCCAGTCTGAGCTCCACTTGGTGGAAGCCTTCACCTCCCACTTCCTGTTTTCTGCAGAGTTGCCCATGAGCCTTGCCTTTTTGCAGAATAAGAGCAGCCATCCCCCTGCTTCTGACATGAAAATGGAAACATTACACTTCTAAAGACTTTGGACTATAATAAAACATCAAAGCCCCCTTAAGATCCCATTGGCACTATTATTCTTTTGGCATGGTCATTTCTTTATTAGGATACTGGCAGTTCTTTACAGCCTTTGGTAGACTTGAAGATGAAAGCCAGTTCTATTGGCTGCTACCCTGGACTGGCATCTTGCTGAGTTCCAGTGGTGGTGTTTGCCTGCGTGTGATTTAAAGCCAAACTGTACCCTGTTGTTTACATTTTTAGGCATTTTTCTAAAACTATACAATTATAGCATCACCAGCACACCCACCGCCCTTTCCTATATAAGAGTTGAAACAAAATTAAGACAAGACAAAATACAGCAGTCTTTAAGAAACACCAGTGCAAGTGACACCTTCCATAATGCCACCTGTTCTTCATTATTATTTAATCTGGGGGTGAATCCTTTTAGGAAAATGTATCAGCAGAAACAAAGATTTTTCTCCCTTGAAGCATTTGTATGTTTTCCTCCAAGACCTCGCCTAACTAACTCGCTGTGTTTTCCTTTCATTTGGCTGCCAGAAAGCTTGGGGCTCAGTCAACCTTTGTGGTGGGGATATTTGTTTCTTTCTTTTCTGGTTTTGATTTCTATCTCAACAGTATTATTTTATAATCAACTTTAAAAGAAAGCTGCATCAGATTCCTTTCGTTTCTGAGCGGGCAAGTTTAATAATAAATAATGAAAAGGTTTATTTCTCTAGATGAAATATAATTTACATTTTTTCGAGTCAAAAACTTGCTTCTGGGATCTGCTTGTCTGGCAGTCATTTAGAACTTTAGTGAATTCTCCATGGAAACACGCATGTGTAGAGCCCTATATATGGGCTCTGTAGCTAAGTCCTTAATCTTAGACCTTTCCTGAGAAGGAGGTGATGGTCTTCTGTTTGGGTTCTTTCAAGTAGCCTTTGGTTTCTGAGACACTGTTTTCCAGGATCTTCTCTCTTTCTTGCTTCTCTTCCTAATGGGTGTCAGGGTGGTGGGAACAAGGTTCTCCTTCTCATGATTCCCTGTGTTTGGCTTTTGAATTAATCAAGAGACAATTCTCAAAGTAACAATCATTTGTTCTCCCTCCAAGTTTATTTCTTTAGTGCAAGTATACCGTTTAGCCCACTGATCCTGTGTTTATAACCCATTTAAGCTCTCTAAGTCTATTCTACTGCTCCTTAAAAATCATCTGTGTATGTACTTGCACATTTGCATACACACACACACACACACACACACACACACACACACATTGCACACTGTAAATGAAGGTCAGTATTGAAAAACCCATGGCCAGCATCATAATTAATGGGAGAAAGTGTGAACTTTCTCTTGAAAATCCTTACTCACTGTAAAATAACTGTACTTTTCCATTGTTGTGATAAACAACCTCGATCAGGGCAATTTATGAAAGGAGTTTAACATTCCAGAAGAATAAGAGTAGGGAGACGTGACAATGAGTGGCAGTTACAGTAGCTGGGGCAGAAGCTGAGAGCTCAGATTGAAGCATAAGTACAAAGCAGAGAGATCAAATTAGAAAGGACGTGAATCTATGAACTCTCCAAACTCACCACTTCCACCAACAAGGCCATACCTGTAAAAATCTCTCTGACCACAACTCCGATTGATGATCAATGTGAGCCAACTGGGGACATTCTCAGTCAAAGGCCACATTCACCCTCTTAAGCGTCACCGGCCCTCCCTACTGGTGTTCATCTGGAGACAGGGAGTGCTGAAAAGATCTGTGAGACCAGAAAAAGAAATCCAAGTCATCTGTCTATAGACAATCCTGTGCATGGAAACCCCAGCTCTGCAGACGGTCTTGTGCATGGCAACCCCAGCTCTGCAGACAGTCCTGTGCATGGAAACCCCAGCTCTGCAGACGGTCTTGTGCATGGCAACCCCAACTCTGCAGACAGTCCTGTGTATGGAAACTCCAGCTCTGCAGACGGTCCTGTGCATGGAAACCCCAGCTCTGCAGACGGTCCTGTGCATGGAAACCCCAGCTCTGCAGACGGTCCTGTGCATGGAAACCTCAGCTCTGCAGACGGTCCTGTGCATGGAAACCCCAGCTCTGCAGACGGTCCTGTGCATGGAAACCCCAGCTCTGCAGACGGTCTTGTGCATGGCAACCCCAGCTCTGCAGACAGTCCTGTACATGGAAACCCCAGCTCTGCAGACGGTCCTGTGCATGGCAACCCCAGCTCTGCAGACGGTCTTGTGCATGGCAACCCCAACTCTGCAGACAGTCCTGTGCATGGAAACTCCAGCTCTGCAGACGGTCCTGTGCATGGAAACCCCAGCTCTGCAGACGGTCCTGTGCATGGAAACCCCAGCTCTGCAGACGGTCCTGTGCATGGAAACCTCAGCTCTGCAGACGGTCCTGTGCATGGAAACCCCAGCTCTGCAGACGGTCCTGTGCATGGAAACCCCAGCTCTAAGAAAGCTCTTAGGACTCATAAAGAGATGCAATGAAGTTGTAAGACATTAAAGTTAAAACACGAAGGGCGGATATAGGAGCAGGGAAGAAGATCCATTTTAGGGTTGGCAAATGACTTGGCTCTAGAGGGGATCCCAGATGTCCATGGGGATGTCCCCAGCTAGGTCCTTGGACAGCAGAGGAGAGGGTGCCTAAACTGTCCTTGCCCCACTATCTCACTGATGATTATCTCGAATATCACCATAGAATCTTCATTCGGCGACGGATGGAGATAGAGACAGAGACCCTCATCAGAGCAACTGACTGAGCTCCCAAGGTCCAGTTGAAAGGTAGAAGGAGGGAGAAGATGAGCAAGGAAGTCATGACTGTGAGGGGTTGGTCCACCCACTAAGACAGTGTGCCTGTTTTAATGGGAGCTCACCAAATCCAGCTGGACCAGGACTGAATGAGCATGTGATCAAACCGGACTCTCTGATTGTGACTGACAATGGGGACTGACTGAGAAGCCATTGATAAAGGCACTGGAACTTGTTTTTATGGCACGTTCTGGCTTTTTGGGACCCTAGCCTATTTGGATGCACAGCTTCCTAGGCCTGGATGTATGGGGAAGGGCCTTGGACTTCCCACAGGGCAGGATTCCCTGCCCTCTCTCAAGCAGGGAGGGAGAGGGAGGAGGAAGTGTGGGGGAGCGGGAGGGTATTGGGAGGAGGGAAGAAAGTGTAAATATTTGAATGGAAAACAAAACAAAAAAAGAAAAGCTGGCCAGAAATTAACCAAGCTAAGGCCAGGTATTTATAAGTAAAAAAAAAATAAAGTTAAAACACAAAAATTGATAAATAATTTTAGAAATCAATAATCAAGTTGAGAAAAATTAAGACAAGAATCCCATTTACGACCATAAAAGACTTTAGGCAAGGCTAAAGAGGTGGCCCAGTGACTGGAAGAGCATCCTTCACCTCTGGATGCTCCTCACCTGCAACATCAACAGAACAAAACAGTCTCCCATGTGACTGTGTGTCTGAGAATGCTGTGCGAAGGTGTGCAGCCTTCCCAGGGCTGGAGAGGGTGGCTCGCAACCGTCTATGACTTCAGTTCCAGGCGACCCGACATTCTCATACAGACATGCATGCAGGCCAAAACACCAACGCACATAAGTAAAAAAAGATTAGCAGCAAAAAACCACGTTGTACACTTTAAACACACATAAGTTGTTAATCACAACTCAGTAAAACAAGAAAAGAGAAACATAATCCTTGTAAAACTACAAAGATCATGGAAAGAATTTTTCATTTCTTTTCGAGGTCAGAAAATTCATTCCTTTTCTATATACCAACTGCAGGAAAAATTCAAGCCACTCTTAGCAGTCTAGAAAGATTGTTTTAACAACCCCCCTTTATTCCTATACAGGAAGTCCTGAACGTGTTAATGAACACGTCACTTGTTTCACAAGTGTCTCAAGTGGCCGTATTATTAAAAAGATGGGACTCCAGTTCTCAGGTCTTAGGAAGGCCGTGGAAGGGAGGTCACGCTCTCTACTGTCTTCAAGGTAACCCTATTGGTGGCATCAGCAGACCTGCTCTCCAGTATCTGCAGACTGCTAATGAGAAAGACGGAAGCCTGTGCAACAGTCTCGCTTGCCAGTACAGCAGCTACCCTTCATTCCAGCCTCTTCTCGCGCTGCTCCTCTGTGGTGGGAAAAATTCAAGAAAGGGACTTTGACAGGAGAACCCCAATTAAAGATTCCATAACACCCATCCTCTTCTCATCAGTGAGGACAGCACCCGACTGTTTGGTCAACATCAGTCTTAAGATTGCTGTGAAGGTTACGTGTGGCCAGCCTTACACAGTGGGCCCCGAGTAAAGTGTATTACTCCCTGTAATGTGGGCGGGCCTTGCACAATCAAGACTAAAGTTCCTTGTGCAAGGAGTTTTGCCTCAAGTCTGTAATTCCTACTCTTCTCTGGGTCTTGTCCCAGCCCGTGCTGCAGACCCAGGCTTGGCAGCCTCTCTGTTACTGACAGTAGCTACCCTTCTACCTGTTTCTGTTTCTACAGAGAATCTCAGCTTATGCATCTCTGTGTGGGTTTTTTCTTGTTGCTTGAACTGGATACTCGGACTGGGAAGAACAGGAAGTGCAACCCCTAACATCTAGACTTTCTCCCCTATCGTTGCTTTCTGTATGAGGTCAAGAGAACCGGAGGGCAGGAGGCACCAAATGGCTTTGGCATGAAGTGCACCAGGCAGGACGCCTGTTCTGCTTATTTTCACGTTCTTTTTCTTTCTCCATCATTCTTTCGGCCAGTTAATGTCACCATCTGAGGTTGAATTCTGCTGCTCTTTGCTGGGAAGACAGAACGTAAGCTTCTTTTATTAACAGTGATCACATTGTCCCGACCTTTTTGTCTTTTTCCTTCTGGGGAAAGGTGGCCAGAATTTCATAGAAGACAGATCAAGATCTCATTGTTGGATTTGCTTCAAAGTGAAATAACCCTTAACGTTGTTCAATGCTTTGATAGCCACATCTGCTCTAGTCCAGCAGTGTTCCACAGAACCGTGGAGTCCTCTGTTGAATGTGACCGGTCAGCACTTAAAATGTAAGCAACATAACCAAGGGACTGAATTTTACATCTTATTGAACTTCAAGTCAGTAAACTTAAATAGCACGTGAAGTTAGAAGTTACATCTGAGTTGTATGAATTTCCAGTTAGTTTTGCCCAAGAGATGATTTTTTAAAAACCTTCTACTATATGTGTATATGTGCATTTGCTATTTTATACTATATGTGTATATGTGCATTTGTTATTTTATACTATATGTGTATATGTGCATTTGTTATTTTATATTATATGTGTATATGTGCATTTGTTATTTCATACTATATGTGTATATGTGCATTTGTTATTTTATATTATATGTGCATATGTGCATTTGTTATTTTGTAGTGCTACTCATGAAGGTTTGGGTGGGCATCATCAACATCATCTTTCAATTTCTCATGCATGTGGACTATCATGTCACCCTCTACTTGTTGCATGGTTATTATCATTAGTGCCTGAGAACTACTGAAACAAAGCAACCATTCAAACTATGGTGTTTCACAGATGAGAGCAGGGAAAGTGTGAGGGACTCTCCCTCTGGCTTATGCATTTCCCCAGTGTGTGACCTCTAGGTGTGACTTCTAGGTGTGGCCTCCAGATGTGACCTCTGAATGTGGTCTTCAGGTGTGGCATAGTCTTCTCAGGGCAAGTGTTAACTCTGTGTATGGTTTTGGTTTTTAAAAATGTATCATCTCATAGCCAGAACCTGGAAACAACCTAAATGCCCCTCAACTGAAGAATGGATAAGGAAAATGTGGTGCATTTACACAGTGGAGTACTGCACAGCATTGGCAGGGCACGGGGGATGACATCTTGAGTTTTGTAGGCAAATGGATGGATCTAGAAAATATCACATTGAGTGAGGTAACCCAGACCCAAAAAGACAAATATCATATGTACTCACTCATAAGTGGCTTTTAGACATAAAGCAAAGAAAAACCAGCCTATAATTCACAATTCCAGAGAACCTAGACAATAAAGAGGATCCTAAGAGAGATGTACGTGGATCTAATATACATGGGAAGTAGAAAAAGACAAGATCTCCTGAGAAAATTGGGAGCTTGGGGATCGTGGGAGAGGGTAAAAGGGGAGGGGAGAGGAAAGGAGGGAAACTTATTAACATATATATATCATATTAATTAATTATATATAATTAATATATACATTAAATTCTTCCCTTTACTTGATAGCTTTCTCTCATTACTTTTCAGGGTGAAAATTTCAGGCTGCAAACAGTGATTGGAGCTGGCCTGCTGGCCCAGGAGCTATGCCCATTCTTTGTCTTCTAAAAATGATTTTGAACTACTTGACGTTCCTGATATTGTGGGGGGTGCCATGCGCAGAGGTCATGTTGGCATGGCATCAAATGCAATGGCTCTAAAATGCTGTGTAGATTTATAATGCAAAGGGTGGCAAGTGCATTGCAGGATATTGTAGTCTATGATTTTGTTTTTGTGCGGTTCTTAATTGAGTCTCTGCCATCGTGCTCACTTATTATTATTATTATTTTAAAGACAGCACCTCATTGTGTAGCTCTGGTTGGCCTGGAAGTTGTTACGTAGATCTGGTTGGACTTGACCTCACTGAGATCCACCTAACTCTGCCCTCAAGTGCTGGGATTTAAGGTTGCACCACCCTCCCTGGCATTTCTTTATGACCTATTTCTAGTCTATATCTTGCCATATTTTATGCATCTTTCTAAGCAAATGGGAAATTAAAAAAATGAGAGTTTACAACAAAGTCAAGGTTTATTTAACTATGATCCAAGATCTGGAGCAGAGGCCCTGACCTTGAACTCCTTCCTACTGACTTTTGATGCATCTTAGGATCTCCTAAGGTGTACTCGAGTCAGAAGGGGGTCACTTGGGACTGCTGAGCAGACAAGCAAAGTGATTAGGGATGTCCCACTCAGTGGTAATGTTTAAAGTTTTGGTGTATTCACACACACACACACACACACACACACACACACCTGTGTGTACATACACACACACACCTGTGTGTGTACACACACACAAGCACACACCTCTGGGCATACATGCACACACAATCACATAATATTGTTCTTTGTCATATTATCTTCTGTTCTTCAAATGATACAGCAGAGTAACATGGGAGATGCATAGTATTAACCATTTCCAAAGAACATGACTTTGAAAGACTGCATTGTCTTCTATTGTCTGGGCATTATAGCCTCTTCCTATTTTCATATTCTTGGACTTTGTGGTTTTTTTTCCCTGATTTGTTGATTTAAGAAGTTCTTCCTTGTTATTGCTTCATATCGCATGGAGTCTTTCTTCACACAAATTGCTAAATTCAATTCCAGAGAGGCTGTGTCACTTATGCCCTGGGCAGCATTTCCCAGGACTCCAGTAAGTACTGAAGGCTGACATTTAAAAGTTGCCCATTTGATGCAAAAATAAACAACTGCTTTAGTGGATTAATCGCTTTAATTAATGCTTTTAATTTGAATTTCTTTTCATGGTCATCTGAAACTTTATGCAGTTAAAACTTGATGCTAATTAATTAATTAATTAATGTTAACTTGGAGGTTTGAACCCAGGGTTCACATAAGCTGAGCACATACTCAGTGCTGAGCTACATACCTGTGTGCCCAGCACTCATTCTACCATTCAACCCATGTTAACATGCTGAGGGAGTTCAAATGGTAGCACGTTTTCCACAATAAAGCTGAAAACTTTCATTGCAAAAATTTTTCAAAAAATGCAGAAATATACAAAAAATAAAAACCACCCACAATCCCCTTGGTCCTGTTGACGTGTGTGCTTAGCAGTCCCGTGTTACTTCCGAGCTCTACGTGCCACAGCAGCAACTACGTGTTCTTTCCACGTAGAAAATGGGGCCAGAATGGAACCACACATTATTTTTATAACTGACCCTGAACAACTAAATACACATTGTGGGAAAACAAGCTGTGTAATGTTTTTATTTGGAAAATGACCTTGGCTATCAGGCTCCTTCCCTTCAGATCTCAGCCTCATTAATTACCAGCTGTGACCTTGAGCAACTTATACATTTGCCCTGCACGCTCTTCTCTAGTTTGCAGTAAACAAGGAGCTAGAACAATTAGGAATGATAATAAAGGGAATGATGTATAATCTCTCCCCAGCATTTGAGCACAAACGATGTAAAGAATATGAAACATCAAGAATGTGCATGCCCCGGTAGCCCCCGCCAAAAGGAGCCTTTACTATCTTTTCCAGTAAGTGACAGGTTTCTGTTTCTAGGAGAGCGGCTGTTTGCCATGCTGTCATTAGTACTGTCCCAACGTGTTACTTATGGCTTATGTGTAGTGGATCGGGTCTTCGGGCTTGCAATTGCTCATCTGAACCCTTGATAAAGATGGATAGTGGGGTCGCTCGTAGATTCACAGAGCTGGTTGTTAAAATTGCTATCTGCGTCCCTATGAAATCCAGTCATGCCACTGGCTCGACTTGACTAAGTCTTAATTTCCTCTGTATAAATTACATATAGCAAAATTATCCTTGAAGTTACCTTTTAGCTTCTATTGTTGCAAAGCAAGTGGAGTTAACGGACTTGAGATTCTGCAGGTCAACATTTATGCTGAGCTCAGCCTTGTGGGTCTTCGATTGTTCTTGCTGGGGAGCATCCGGGTGCTCCCACCCTCTGTGAGCACAGCAATGGTGAATGATTTAAGTTGGCCTCCCTCACAGGTCCTGTGCTTGGTGATGCTTATTTACTGACCAAGGGTCTTCAACTGACTAGCTAGAGTCTGCTAATACGGTGCTAAGGTCTTAAAAGTAGCAAGATGAGAGAGAGCTTCTATTGTGACTCGCTAATATTTCATGGGTTTAAGACTAATGACATCTCGAAAGGGGACCAAGCAAGGGAAGAGGCACAGGGAGGCTGGAAGGCTGAGAGGGAGCCTGGGAAACAGGGAGGCAGGGAACAAGAAAGGGATTTTCACCCTTCTTGGAAGAGGCCATTATTGTAATAAGATGTGATGCGAAAGGAGACAGGGACTGGAGCGGCCTAAGCTCGCTTGTGCTTTGGGACTCAAGGGAACAAGGGCAGATCCTCCTTCTCTACACCCACACTGATCAGAAATGACGTGGAAGGGCACTCATAGGATGATTGTGTGTAAGAGACACATTTTCATGGCAGGTAGGCTTGGATGCTTTGTCAGAATGTACCGTGAAGGCTGTGGGAGGTCAGTTGCATTTGAACACTGGCTGTGAGGCAGCTGTGTGAATCCAAGTCTTCTGGAAAGCAGAGAGAACTCTGGGAGCCACAGTTTGGGCCTGACTATATCTCAAGAGTCTGTGGGGCCATGGGCTCCAGAAAGTTGCCTTCCAGGGTAGATGGGACGCAAAGGAAGGAGACTCAGAATGGTTTCCAGGGACTGCAGCCTGAAGCATCTTCCAGAGGCCAGGTTGCTATGACAATTGGGATGAAGGTGTACAGATTTTAATCATCAAACAGTGTACCAGTGCAATGTCGTCAGTAAGCCTGTATATGCTGGGGTCAGTACAATGCTGCTCTCTGATACATTTAATACAATTAATATGATGACTGGAAAGTTGTTTGGCTTCACATGTCATTCATATGGGAGATGACGTTTATGGTTGGAGGAGAGTCTTACAAGAGTTCACGAGCCTCACGTGGTGTTTAAGACAGATGCTGGGACATAGTCGTAGTTTAATGGAGGCTAGTGTTTTCTCTCATCCCTAATGGCACTGCTGGAACCACTGCTCAGAGCCAGCACTGTTGTTACTTCTCTTGAGTCATGGGTCAATCCCAGCACCTCATGTTTTCTAATCAAAAATATATTTGTAGCCCTGGAGTGTTTGGGGGCTCAGAGCACCTGAGTCAGTGATACTGTAAAGCTATTGATCTGGTAGGCTAATTGTCTTAGTGGTTTTTGTTGCAGTGAAGAGACACCATGACCATGGCAACTCTAGTAAACACATTTAGTGGAGGTGCTCGCTTGCAGGTCTAGAGGTTCAGTTTACTATATCCGTTATAGTCACATCTATTGTTCCAAAGTCAGGAAAGAGCAGAGTGGACAGTTAGATTGCTAAGCGCTCAGGGAGCCTCCCCAACTACTGGCGATCATCAGGGGCTGGTTCATGTGGGGTGTGGAGAAGAAAATAAGTTTCCACTATTTTGGGCTGTCTATCCATCTGCTTGGATCATACCTGTGTGACTGCCAGTAAACTGTATTAATAGATGGTTTTAAGCAGCAAAGATCCTTCAAAAGCACTTGAAGGAGGGGCAACTGCAACTTGTAATGACACCAAGCTAGATACAGTTATGATCATATAATGAGGGCACATTGGGAGCCTAGGGACCACGTTTCCCAAGACATTTGAGATCCTTGTTCTCAGAGCTCCTACTGAGAGAAGATGCTTTCTGTAGACTACTACAGCCTTTGCAGAGGAGCTACCCTCTCCCCAAAGGGGCGCTTGGGTCACCCTCCCATACGGACAATTTGGTCCTGACTGGGAAAAGGGAAGAGGTCCCAATAGTTAGTTTGTTCTGAAACATCTGTTCTGAGGCAGGAGAGTAGAGGCTCTGGGAAGCGTGCTCAGCCTACACAGCACCAGGAAAAGAAGTGTTTCCTGTCCTGTGGTGAGAAAGTGAGGAGTCTGGATGGGTGAGACGAACCCATCCCAGGACCACAGCAGCCGACTGCACACGGCCCCCACAGCCAGTCTTTGCTTCACAGTTCGCTCTCGGGTGCAGGATGAGTCAGCTCTCCACATTTACTCTCTTCTCCTTTCCTCTACTCTCATATCTCAGGCAGTCTGCACAGAAGAGTTGTAAATGTGGTGTAGGAATTCTGGAGTTTTCTTCTGGCCTTTCATAACACAAACACTAAACGTGCTCAAGGTATCATTAGCATGCCAGGCAGTGGTGACACACACCTTTAATCCCAGCACTCGGGAGACAGAGGCAGGCGGATCTCTGTGAGTTCGAGGCTAGCCTGGTTTACAAGGACTAGTTACAGGAAAAGCTCCAAAGCTACAGAGAAACCCTGTCTTGAAAAACATATATATATGTTTTATATATATATATATAAAAACATATATATATATATGTTTATATATATATATATGTTTTTAACGATATATATATATATCGTTAAAAAGCAACCTGGCCCCATGGCTCTACCGACTGTGTTTAGTTCCATTTCCTCACTCCTCTTCAGTCCCCCTTTTCTGCTTTAGGACTCACCCAGACTTGAGCATTGCTTTAGCGGCCATTGCTCTTTAGTGTCTTCAAACCTGTGACAGCGTCTCTGTCTCCCTTTGCCTTGGGTGGCCATGAGACTTTCTTACGAGTACTAGGGTTTTGCAAACCTGCTTATTGAACTTTGGTGTCCATTTCCTTGTTTTTTTGCATGCATGTCTGTGTGAGGGTGCCAGATCCCCTGAAACTAGAGCTACAGACACTTGTGAGCGGCCACGTGTGTTGACTGAGGGTTTTGTCCCACCTGGTCCTGCAGTTGTTTAGTCCCAAAGATACACACAGAGGTCTACATTAATCATAAACTGATTGGCCCAGTATCTCAGGATCTTTTTATTAACTAATTCTTTTCTTTTTAAAATTTATTTATTAGTGATCTATACAGTGTCCTGTCTGTGTGTATCCCTGTCCGCCAGAAGAGGGCACCAGATCTCATTACAGATGGTCGTGAGCCATTATGTGGTTGCTGGGAATTGAACTCAGGACCTCTGGAAGAGCAACCAGTGCTTTTAACCTCTGAGCCATCTCCTCAGCCCTTAACTAATTCTTATAACTTATATTAGCTCATAATTCTTATCTGTGTTAGCCACGTGGTTTGGTACCTTTTTCAGTGAGGCAGTCACATCTTGGGTCTTCTGTATCTGGGTCACGACTGCAGACTGAGCTTTCCTCTTCCCAGAATTCTCCTGTTCTCATGGCTCCGCCTCTACTTCCTGTCTACTCATCAGCCTATAATTCCTGCCTGGCTACTGGCCAATCAGTATTTTATTAAAAACAATACAAGTGACAGGATAAAAGACCATGGTCCCACAGCACATGCGGGTGCTGGAAATTGAGCCCATGTCCCCTGGAAGAGCAGCCAGTGATCTCAACTGCTGAGCCATCACTCCAGCTCCTCCCTGAGTTTTTAAAAAACTTTCTTCCTGGTGTCTCTTCCAGAAACACTGGTGTTGAAAGCTGCAGACCCTGGGACTCTCCACTGGTGATGAGTTAGAGTTGTGTTCTTGCAGGAGAAGACAGAATTGACTGGGAAGAGACTGAAAGCCTATTTTCTTTAATGGAAGAAGGCTCTCTGAAAAGAAAATCAGTAGCGTGACATTGTTTTGGAGATTTACCCTTGTAAGATCTTTGGCTGGGTGAGCGAGTGACCCAGGAAATATAGGTGAACTGCTGCTGTAAATGTAGCCTGGGAACAGGGGACACTCAAAACCTTTGTGTTTTTGTCTTTCTTCAGAAAATGTGCTCTAGACCCCAATAAAAGCAGTTATAGTATGCCACCTGCTAGTTTATGTGAGGAGACATTTTGTTAATTTATTAAATGATCATTTTCCCCATTATCGGCACCATATTAATTCTAATTTATGTTGAAATTTAATACAATACACGCATGAAGCCCAAATGAATTGTACATGCAGTTTGTGATGTTTGTTTTGTTAACTTGACTTGACCTAGGATCACACAGGGAATAGAAGCGCAGTGAGGGATAGTCTACAACAGATTAGCCTGTGGGTATGTCTGTGTGGGATTGTCTTGATTGCCTTAGTCGATGTGGGAGGACCCAACCCTGTGTGAATAGCGCTGTTCCTTAGACAAGAGGTCTGTTGGTGGTTTGAATGTAATTAGCTTCCATAAACTCACTATTAGGAGGTCTGACCTTATTGGAGAAAATATGTCTTTGTTGGGGTGGGCTTTGAGATCTCATAGATGCTCAAACCATGCTCAGTGTTGCAGACTACTTCCTGTTGCCCTTCGGTCAAGATGTAGGAATCTTAGCGCCTTCCCCAGCACCATGTCTGCCCACAGGCCATCTTGTTTTTCACCATGAAGATAATGGACTATACCTCTGAGCTTGTAAGTTTCTCCAATGAAATGTTTTCCTTTATAAGAGTTGTCGTGGTCATGGTGTCTTTTCACAGCAACAGAAACCCTAACTAAAACAATGTCATAAGAGGATGGAACCAAGCACAAACAAGTGAGCATGCTTATATTAATTTCTCTCTCCTGTTGTCCATGGATGTGATGCAATGGAGTGTAACCTGGAATCACAAGCCAGGTAAATCCTTTCTCCCTTGGTTGATTTTTGTCAGGATATGCTTGCTGCAGCAACACAAATGAAACCAGAACAGAGTTTGTTCTTGTTAATCATGTTGTCTATAAATTTGCCAGGAAGATAAATTATTAAGTACAGAATATTACATTTGCAGGAAGTACAAGGTTGTGTTCCTGTGAGTCTATAATCACATGTTTATCAACCAATTAATTTTTTTGTTTTTATATGTTTATGCTCAATAATATTACTTGGTTTATGTTGTTGATTTGTTAACATGGAATTCACGGTCAACAGCATGGTAGCTCATGCCCTGGTGAAGACTGACCACCGCACATATGCCCTCCACTGGCACACCAGAGCTTTCTTGTACTTAGAAACTTCAGCATAAGCTCAGGAGTTATTTTACACACCACAATTCCCACACAAGAATACAAAAATGCAAAAACCGTGGCACTTGGTGGATTGTGAAAGGACGCTTGTTCACAACGTGAAAGCCGAAATATGAAGTCTGATGTTTGCCTGGTTCATCACTTGTGGGGATGTTTAAGGGAACCTCAAACATTTCCTGACTCTGAACACAGGGAAGATTGATTTGGTAGTTACAAATACATTTTTACAGGTGGGAAAACTCAGGAATATGGAATCCCTGAAGCAAAAAGTTGAACCATCTGATGTGGGATTTCCCTCTGTATGCTGGGATTATCATTGATGAATAAAGGAACTGTTTTGGGCCTATAGCAGAGCTATAGGGGAACAGAGATAGGTGGGGAAAACTAAGCTGAATGCTGGGAGAGAGGAGGCAGAGTTAGAGAGAAGCCATGTAGCCACCAGAGACGGATGCCAGAACTTTATCTGGTAAGCCACAGCCATGTGGCGATATACAGATTACTAGAAATGGGTTAAATTAAGATGTAAGAGCTAACCAATAAGAAGCAAGAGCTCATGGGACAAGCAGTGATTTAAATAATATAGTTTCTGTGTGATTATTTTGGGGCTGAGCAGCTGGGAACCAATAAGCGACCTCCTCCTACAGCCGTCCTCACCTCTGCGCTGGGTGAAGGAAGAGTATCTCTGTGTTATAACTGAGAAGAATGCGGGTTCCAGGGTGAGCAGACAGTCACCAGAACTGCCAGCCAGCTAGTGGGTAGGTCAAGGTAACCCTACTGTTTTAATTCTAAGACAATGATTCACTTTCATACTCCATGTCATCCTGCAGATAAGGCAACAACACCAGACAAGCGTTTTCTCTATTGTTTATAAGGTTCTGGGAAGTGAATCACTGCTGCTGCCCCTAGCCTGGCCTCAGACGGGATTTAAATCTGTCCAATCAGATCTGTCTTCTAATTTATATAGTCTCCAGGTCCCTGAAAGGCTGGACACTGGGTCTCCTTTATTAATGAGGCCCTCCATTCTCAGAGCATTTTTCCTGGATACTTCATTTCTTCTTTATGGAAGTGGGTCAGGCCATTTTAATAAAATTTGAAAGTGTGCACAGAAATTTCAAAGAATAAATAAAAACATCATGTTTTTTCTTTATTTTAGTGCTATTCTGTGTGTATGCAAGCATCTGTGTGGGCCAGAGGGTAACATCAGTAGTCTTCCTACGCTGATCCCTCTTTATGTTCTGAGACAGCATCTCCCACTGAATGCAGACATCATCAACTTGGAAGGCTGGCTGGTTCCAGGGACCACCAGTGTCCAGATTTTACATGAATTTGGGGTATCTGAACTCAGGTTTTTCCTCATGTTTGCATAACAGGTACTTTATTGAATGAACCATCTCTCCAGCCTCCACATTTCTTAACTCAGCAAAATAATTGTTATTGGGTTGGTGTGTTAACTCAGTGATAGAACAATTGCCTAGCATGCCCAAAGCCCAGGTTTCATTTTCTAGCATGGAAAAATAATAATGAGAAATAATCACTATTAACAATGACTATAACTTCTCTGTATTCCTAGTTCTTGTTTTCTACATCTTATGTTTGATTAAACACACACACACACACACAAACACACATACACACACACACACACACAAACACAAATAAACAAATCTGGCAGGGTGTGGTGGTGCATGTCTTTAATCCCAGTACCCAGGAGACAGAGGCGGAAGGATCTCTGTGAGTTTGATGTCAACCGGGTCTACATAGTGAGTTTCAGGACAGTCAAGACTACATAGAGAAACTGTCTCAAAAACCCAAGCAAGTAAGCAAGCAAGCAAAACAAGCATCAAACAAAAACCTAAAATAAATAAATAAAAATTAATAAATATTTAGTAAATTATTAATAAATATTTAAAATCTTTACATGGAAAAACTTGCTTTAGATATTTTAAAATGTCATATGAATATATCATTGTTAACCGAAACATGCATATTACATTCCATTGTTAACCACTTCAAATCTTTTTCTCAGTTGAGCAATGTTTGAGGCGAATGTCAACCTATGAGTAATTGTTCTATAGAATAGAATCACCATTTCTAAGACAAGAACTTTTGCATATTTTGTGATGGTCATTGCTAGATTGATTTCAGGAAACCTCCCTCCATTTCTCCCTGTTTTGTCTGCTGTGTTGTCTTTATCTTGTGAGTAGGATTCATTTTAGAAACTTTGCCACAAGTTGCTTTGTTTAAGCACATAAGTGCTTTTTATTTAGAATGCTCCCTAACTGGCATACATCATTTGGTTTCAGTTCCTTCCAGTAGAAGGTCTCATGCGCCATGCAGTGTTTGTACCTTAAAGTGAGAGAGAGTGACGCAGAGCGCAGAGCGGGAGACCTGAGGAGGACCCCTCTCCCCGCCCGTCTGAGTGGAAAGTGTGGTGGGAAAGAACCCCTAAGTGAGGCAGACATGGAGAAGCTCGAGTGACGGCAGGAAGGCAGGAAGAGGCCATTTCTCTCGAGCCGTGAGAACAACCACATATTGCTTCAGAAAATATCCAGAAGGCCAGATGAGCAAAGAGCTAGACATCGTCCATTTAATTGAGTAAGCAAGGAGGGAGGACAGTTGGGATTACCGTGGGCTGAGATGCGTGCGTCACAGCCGTGCTCGTTTCTGCGTGGGCTGTTTCTGTTTAGTGCCTGTTGGAAGTCCTTTTTTTTTTCTTTTTGAGTATGCATAGAGATGCATAAACACGAATGGTTCTGGAAACAGCTGGTACGGTTTGCTTCAGACCATCTGCTTGGGGGCGGGAGCAGCAATTCTATAAGGGCAAAGAAGCAAATAGTTGCAGATACTATCTGTCTGCTTTTGAATAGCCATAAAAGGCCAATTCCAAATTTGTTCTTAAAATAGGCCAGTGTTTTCAGCTGACCTATCATTGATAGTACAAGTGGAAGCCCGGTTTCCATCCAAAGTCAGTTCTACCAGAAGCGGGTTAGTGGGGTTCATTCTGGAAACACCCATCCCTTGACCTGAGGTTTCAATAGCAAAGACACCTTTTATTGCAGCAGCAACCTTAGGCCAAGAGTCCATTTGGAACTGACTAATGCTTTCACAAGATTGACTTAGAAAGATTGGCAGGGAGTTTGTGATAACTTGAGCTAAAATTAAGAGCAAGGCGTGAGTCCTGGTATCAACTTGTATGCTTTCTGGGGTCTGGGACTCTGCTAGGTGAACGATGGGACCTGTCTGCAAAATACCTCTTGTTACTAGCCTGGGAGGAGGAAACAATTCAGATATGAGAGCAGTTGAAATGTTGTTTTTTTTTCATTCTAGACTTTTTCTAACCTTACCTAAGAAGGGAATGTGAGATAATGGAGTGGTGACCCCCCTTTGATAGTCAGGGAAATCAGCCTCTTCTAGGCTCTGTGCCAGGCACTTGACAGACTTCATGTAAGGCAGAGATCACCACAAGCTTTAGAAGACACGGAGCAAGAAATTACTTTCCCGAAGTCGCTGGTAAGAGGAGAAGTTGAAAGCCAAACTTTGGTCTCCTGGCCTTCCTAGTCCCATCTCTGTGCCTGCTGCCCTTTGATTCTGTAAAGCTTGGTACACAGTATAATTCCCCACAGATGTTTAAGTGCAGGCCGGTCTGATAACTGTTGTTGGACAGGATGGCCACACACCAAGAGCTGTCTGGACCCTGCTCAGCCGACCAGGAATGACAAGCATGAAGAAGGCAAAGGTTGCAGAACACTCTGGGAGATTCAGGACATTATATAACTCTCTGAATCATTGCTCATTTTGTGGTACTTCTTGCTCACATCTTCTGCAGTGGTTCATGATTTTTCTTAGTAACTAGTTTTCTATGAAAGACTTTTTCAAAAGGTCCCTGGTCTTTCTTTCTGGGTTACAGACTGATTGCTCTGGATTGGGGGCTGAGAGGCACAGAAAGGAATGCTCTTTTTATCTGAAACCCCGAAGAACATTGCAAGGTTAATGGGAGGGAGGTTTTCACTTGCAGAGAGCTGAGCCTGGCTGGTTAGGGCAGCTTTGCGCTTCTTCTCTTAATAAGCCAGTATTTATACAGATCCCAAAAGTATGGTTGTGTCCATGGGAGAATGGAGGGTGTCCTGAGAGGAAAGCTAATGATTTCTTACCATCACAGTCATATGGAGGTGGAGGAGGAACTCATAGAGGGAGCCCAACCCCACTTTACTGGACTGTGGAAGCAGAATGGCGCTCCCACAAGGTGTCTGAGGGTGCTGCAGCTATACGTAGCTCAAAGTTACATGTTTTGTTTCAAATACAGTGCTGGTGCCTAAATTCAAACTTCTGTATTATAACTAAGCTACATCAGTCAGCTTACATTTGTCAGGCCATTAGGTTTCAACCACTTTGGGAATACAATCTAATAACAAACAATAACAACAAAAAAATTAACCCCAAGTCACATGCCCAGATTTAAAACCAGGTTTCGGTATTTACTGACCATAGACTCAGGTCATTAAAAGAAATCTTTTGTGTATTTTTTATATGGTGTGTGTGTGTGTGTGTGTGTGTGTGTGTGTGTGTGTGTGTGTGTGGAGTGCACATGTGTTATGAGGGTCAGAGGGAAACCTTGGATACAGTCCCCAAGGTCTGCTCTGTTGAGACAGGTCTCAGGCCCACTCTGTGTATGCAGGCTGTCTGATGCGTGGTCTGGGACTCGCTGCCTGCCATCTCCCCATTGCAGGACTGGGATTCCTCTATGGCATGTGGCTTCTGTGGTTTATGGGGACCTTAACTGAGGTGCTCACACCTCCTTGGCAAGTGTTTTGCTCAGCGAGCCATCTTTTCAGAACCTCACTTAAGATCGTAATTAAAAACATACTTTATGAGAATGTGTGTTTTGTATTTATATATTGTCTGTGCACCATGTGCAGAAGGTGCCCAATGAGGCCAGAGAAGGCCATTCCCTGGAGCTGGAGTTATAGAAGCTTGCGAGCCATCATATCGGTTCTGGGGCTTGAACCTGGATCCTCTGAAAGAGCAGCAGTGCTCTTAACCATCTCTCCAACTGTCCCCAGCCATTTAGGATCTTAAAGTTTTTGTCTCTTCATTTGGAAAGAAGAGTCAATAAGGAATTATTATTGACTTCCAGACAGGGTTATGAGAACTCTATTTCTTAAGAATTCATCATAGGAATACACACAAAATAAGTGGAATTACTATTATTATTTCCATTGTTGCTACAACATAGCCTGTGCTGTAGGAGTTGGGGGTGAGGACTTTTTCCTAAGAGACCAGCAAAGGCTGTTAAGGAAGTTAGTTGATATGTTTCTCTCTGCTGAGGCTTTCTGTAAAGCAACATCAAATCCCTTGCACACTCACTAGGACAAACGAAATGAGGACGAGCAAGTGGTGACACAGTGGGGACCTGGAGACCGTGCACAGTGCTAGTGGGGATAAAGTGACTTAGTTACCATGGGAAAATCTGTTGGCATCTTGAGAAGTTGGATTTAAAATTACCTTCTGACCTAAGAGTTCCACTCCCAGGGATTATTGTGTGAGACTCTGGGCAAGACGCCACCTAAAACATCTGTTTACCCCAGGTACGGAACTGATGACTGACCAAAATAATGGTTATATTGAAGTACAACTTGGCAAACCCGAGAGTTTATTGGGATTATTTACAGGAGTATGGGTGAGGGGTTACTTACAGGAATAGGACTGACTCAGAGGCAATTGCATCATCAAAAAGCCCGCCCCACCATGGGTGTCCACAGCTGCAGCCCTGGAGCTCTCTGTAAGACTGCGGGTCTTCTCCAGACGCTGTACTGGCAGGTGGTTACTGCAACTCTAATTTTCTGAGGAGCCTGTGACTCTTGTAGGAGTTAGCTTTCCAGAGCCAGAGAAACTTGTTTACCTCCTGGGACTCAAGAGTCTCCCTCTAGAATGGATTGGTTCAACTTAGAGGAAGTAACTACACAGCCTGAACTCCAAGGAATCCTAAGGAGCTAACATCAGTTCACCATAGCCAAACAGGGAGCACACAGATGTCTGTCGGTGGATTCAGTGATAGGTTATGATATGTCCATACAATGCAACATTTTTTGGGACACACAATAAGCTAACTAAACTTGAAGATGGGTGAAGCTTTAACTCATTATTGTGAATGAAGGAAGCCAGTCATAAAGTATCACACATTATGTAGCTCCATTTATGTGCAAATACCCAAAGAAGGTCAGTTCCAGAGCAGTTGGTGGCTGCTCTTTACTGGGGGAGTGAAGTGCTTATTGGTGCAAGGTTTTATTTTAAGGTGACAAAATTCTTAGAAAGGAGATGAAGAATTTGAATATAATGGATGCACAGAGTTTATTTATTTATTTTGAGAACATGGTCTCTCTATATAGCCCTGGCAATTCTGGAACTTGATCTGGAGACCAGGCTGACCTCAAACCTGCCTCTGCCTCCTGAGTGCTGGGATTAAAGGCGTGCATCACTGGGTTGGGCTTGGATGCACAGTTGTAGAGGTACAGGTATTAAAAACCACCCAAACCATGATGTTGTTCCATCAACAGGGTTTCGCCACTCCCCATGCAAACAATTGGCTTGATTTTTATTATCAAAGAACAGCATTGCTTGCTTTAGAAGTGAAGTGGATAACTGGGATGGACACTCCCTCATCTCTACCCGGCTTCTTGAAGCATAATGCTTTTGAGATTCATTTATCCGGCTTTGGGTTTCAGTATTTCATTGTGTTGCTAAGTACTATCCCATTATTTTACTACATCATAATCTGCTTGCTTGCTAATTTCCTTGTTGATGGATATTTGGGTTATCTACAGATTTTGAGACAATGAGCAAATGCATTCTTATTATTTCTGTGTAAGACCTTTTGTGGAATTATGCTCTATTCTTTTCCTTGGATGAAAATTTAGGAATAGAAGTGCTGAATGAACAGGAAGGTAGATAGCGGCTTTGTATGGGATTGTCTGGAACGTCAGTAACAAGGTCTAAGCTGTGTACTGTCCCCAGAGGCACAAGGGACTCTCACTGTCCCTCATGTCTGACCCATTGTCACTACCAACAGGACTTCCACAAACTGTATGTTGAGATATTCACTTTCTAACAGTCAAGCTTCCAATTTAATTTTTTGTTGCTGAACCCACTTTTCTTTTGTGTGTTGTATTATTTTTGTATATTTGTGTGTATACTAAAGTAAAAGAGAACAAAACAGAAAAACATTTGACTAGATTGTTCTCTGAAGGATGAAATTTAATATCCTGCAACCCCAACCCCAAGTTGAGCAAAACCCTACGTTTTCAAGAAGCACAACTGTTGACTTCGTTCAGTTTGTTTTAAAAAGATAATTTGCAATCCAGGAACTGGGCCTTTCCTTAGACATAACATTAATTTGAAGAGTTCTTTGCGGTTTAGCACAGTGCTAAGATTTTTGTTGTCTGAATAAGTGAATTAATGAGTGGAAAAGTGTCCAGTGTAAGAATCTAGAAAGAGGAGGAGGAGAGAACATTGTGTGGTGAGTTGCTAAGATTTTGTTTCTTTCAATTGGAACAATTAGAATTCTGTGCTGTCTGTTTCAGTTTTGTCTATGCTGCGTTCAGAAAAACACTTCCAACTTTTCACAGAGGATTGAACGAGTCATTTACAGACAGCTGAGCTCAGATGAGCCAGCACCTCTGAGCACAGCCTGTCTGCTCTTGGGACAGTCCTGGCTGTTTCCATTTTCTTTTTGGCATTCTAGTTTCCATTGAAAGCCATATTGAAACAATGAGGAAATATGTTTGGAAAGTATAGCTTTTCTTTTATTATTATTTTTATAAACCCTGCAAACTTAAGGTCCATAAATAACTTTTCCATCACTGTGTGACTAACTCAGAATAACAAATATTAAATAAACTTAACTGTCCGCATTCGTGTTTGTTTGCTTTTTGAGGCAGGGTCTCTCTACATGGCCTTGGCTAGTCTGAAATTCACTGTGTAGACCAGGTTGGTCTCGAACTTACAGAGATCTGCATGTCTCCTGAGTGCTGGGATTAAAGGCAGTCCCTGAAGAGTGGTTTTCTTAACTTCATTGAAAATGTATAGACTGTCACAATGATACCTCTGTTGCCCTCCCAATACCATAGCAAATGTCCTATGATTTAGTGATGTTTCATAAAGCAGAAATATTTTGTCTGTATAAATGAATAAATGCAGATAGTCACTGTAAGTGGCTTTATTTCCTCTAGGTAAAAGTGAATGTTTCTGGTCCATTTTTCCGCCGTCATTATATTGCATAGCCATCTCTGTTATCTTGTATCCACCAAGAACTCAGGACATACCCACGCAATAGCCTTCATATGATTATCTTACCTTTGTCTCCGGGGTTGTGGGGAGAACATGCCAAGAGAAAGCAGAACTGAAGAAAATGAGTTGTGTATATTGGAGCGCAAGGCTTGATTTGGGGGAGGGCTTCATTATGCACGAAGAAGTATACAGGGGCTTGCTCGCTCAGTCATTGCCCCATGCTGTAGAGGACTGTTGATTCATCCTACTTGCTGGCCGAGTTTGCTATGAGTTCCTTTGCTAGAGATTTTATAAGTTCTTGATCTACTTGGAGTCTTCATTCACCAATACAGCATTTTCCATTTAATTTTGAACCTTTACGTTATGTGTATTTGTGTGTGTCTATGTGTGGATGAGCACACATGAGTGCAGGTGTCAAGGAGGCCTTCAGAGCCCCTGGAGCTGGAGTTAGAGGCGGTGGGAGCCACACAAATGTGGTTTGCTGGAAGCTGAACTCAGGTTCTCTGCAAGTTCAGCAAGTTCACTTAGGCGCCGAGCCCTCTCTCCAGTCTCTCATAGAAAATTTGAAACTTGTGCTTTTCCTACCTCCGAGACCTGAATGACAGGATTACATGTGTCTGCCATCACATCTGGCTTCAGAAAGCAAATGCTCAGTTCCCTGGAGACAGTGAAAGTTACAACAAGGGACGTCTCTTACGGTGCATATATAAAACAGAGAAAGCAGTCAACCAAAAAAATGAATGAACCACACAGTTTTAGAGACCAAAAATGTTTTTTTAAAAAAGCTGCCAAGGTGATAGAGGACACATACATGGATCAGTATGTAAGCGGCAAGTTGAGACCCTGTGCATCCACCTGGCCACAGAATGTCCTAGGAGGAGGAATCGGAAGCACAGAAACCCAGCAGGAGTAAGCCTGGTTCAGCTAAAGAAAGGAGAGGAAGTTGAAGTGACTGTAGGCTGGGAATAAAGAAACCTGAGGGGATGATGTTGGAAGGTGTGGCTGAACCACACTGGGGTTTTGAGGCAATGTTTGCTTTTATTTATGACACACACTGTACTTGGTGTTTGTCAATGGATACCAATAAATGCAGCTATAGAATTAAACCACTGCACAATTGATGTTTTAGCCATTTGATCAAAATTAGTTTAATTTTTCTGTCATTGAGTTGATCTGAAAATTATGCTTCGGGTAGACAAAAGCAAGAACGGCACTAATGTGAGGGTCACCCTAGCACCACAAACAAATGCTGCTGCTGGAAGGTGCTGCCCTCCAGCTCCCCTGAACTCTGAGTGCCCTTTGACAAAGTCTCCATGGGCCAAACCTAACACATGGCTTAGCATATCTTGCTCAAGAATGTTGGGGAATCTGTAGCTTCATTGTGTGTGATTCATAGTCTTGTGATGGAGTTGCCATTAAACCTTTGAGGCAGTAAAACATGGACCAGAGCCCAAGCGCTTCCAGTGTGGGCATGCCCGGAGAGCAGACTCCTCACAGGGGCCAGAGGGAAGAGGAGCCAGTACCTGTGGATTGTGAGCCTTGTGTTCAGATAGTGCCATCCAGCTCCGGAGGATGGAGGTGCACAGCTTGTACCTCAGTCCCACAGAGAATCCTTTTGACTCCAAACCTCAGGGAACAGACTGTGACTTGAATGTGGTGTGAAGCCCCTGTGTTTGCCTCAGGGTTGTACGATCACTTCTTTCCTTTCCTGAGGACTATTCCGGAGTCTCTAGAGTTTACAGAAAGGATGTGTTTCCCAATTGGAAGCAACAAAACCAATTTTTATGTTTTGAAGCTAGGTACCATTAAGTGCAGACTGGCCTCAAAGTTACTACACAGCTGTGGCTAACCTTAAATTTGTGTGTACATATGTGAGGGAATGGGCATGCACAGCTGTGGTGTGCATGTGGAGGGCAGAGGTCAACCTTGGTTTGTTGGTCGATGCCCCTTGTGGGGGTAGGGGCTCTTCCCTGTGAGCTGCTGCCAGTGCCATGCTAGTTGGTTTGTGGTTCTCCAGGGCTTCACCCTCTCTTGACATTCCATGTTGTAGAGGTGCTGGGATTACAGATATGCTCAGGACCTGTCTGTATGTGAGTACTTGGGATTACACACATGCTCAGGACCTGCCTTTATGTGAGTCCTTGGGATTACATACATGCCTCAGGACCCATCTTTATGTGAGTCCTTGGGGTTACAGACATACTCAACACCTGTCTGTATGTGAGTTCTTGGGATTCAAATTCAAGTCCTCACACTTGCAGTGATCAGTTTACCCACTGAGCCATCTTTCCAGATCCCCGTCCTTGTACTTCTCCTGCCTCTTCCTCCCCACTGCTGGGATTATGGGTTTCTGCTACATTCCTGGCTTATGTGGTTCTGGGACTCAAGCCCAGGGCCTCATGCCTCCTAGGCCAGCTCTAACCCATGTCTTCAGCACCAGCTTTCTAGTGCTCGGCCAGCTTGCTTGTCCACACAAGTCTTTAGCGACCTCATCAGGAAATACTTCTTTTAAGGGACAATGATTTGTCTAAAACAAATTTTCCTCCATTCTGTCTGAATTCTATGTTTCAAGCTTTCTGTGTGATTCTTGGACAACTCTGGTAGGAAGAGCAAAGTTGAGAAGAAAAACAAAGCAAGACAAAGCAGAGCTGCCCCTCCTCTGACACGCTGCTTCTGTGAGTCTGGATTTATGAGGTGCAATAGCACACTGTGATGGCTGTGCCCCGTTGGAAGCGTTTGGCGGCCTCCTTATGGAAAGATAGTGTGGGATAGTGGCAAAGGCATATGTTGTTAGCTCTGTGGCTTCTGAGAAATTACTCACACCAGCCTCAGAGCCCGCATTGGTGACTTCATCAGGCTTTCCTAACATGCACACACATACATTCTGTTGATTCTGTGTCCCTGGAGAACATACTTGCACATGTTCCTCCTCAGACATATGAGGAAAGAAATGGTAAGCATTTGAAGGACTGGAAGCCCTGACTTCTGGAGAGATGAGAGAGCAGACTTCAAGAATTTAGTCCTTTTACCTGTGTTCAGAGACCAAGTTACTACACAGGTCCCCACAGGTACGCACACTTGAGAGTCAATGAAGACTAAAAGACCTTAACATTTAGAAATACTTAAAAGGCTGAAAGCCTAAGCTTTCAGACTAAGCTTAGACTTTGAGAAAGTCTAAGCTTTCAGTCTAAGCTTAGACTTTGAGAAAGAAGACATAATGGATTTTTAACTTATTTTGTTCTTGTTAACTCCTAAAATAGATGGTGTACATCTTTGTTATGTCAATTGTAGTAAGGGGCTGCGGGCAGGCCTGCTTTTCTCCCAGCTTCTGTGGAGATTTTCTCAAGCTTTTCTCAAGCTTTCTGTGGATTCAGTTATCCACGTTGGGCGCCATCTGTAGTAAGGGGCTGAGGGCAGGCCTGCTTTTCATCCTGCCCGGCTCCCGCACAGCTAGCTTAGCCCTAGAAATAATAACACACAAGTTATATTCATTTAAACACTGCCTGGCCCATTATCTCTAGAGAGTTAGTTACTGACTAACTCTCATATCTTGATATTAACCCATTTCTAATAATCTCGTGGTAGCACCATGAGGTAGTGGCTTACCGGAAAAGATTCAGCATGTCTGACCTAGTGGCTGGCTCCATGGCGTCTGGCTCATAGCCCTCTTCCCAGAATTTTGTTCTGTTTACTCCGCCTACCTAATTTTCTGTCCTATCAAGGGGCCAAGGCAGTCTCTTTATTGACCAATGAAAATAACACAATAGACAGATAACCCTCCTCCATCAGTCAATTTTCTGGCTTGTGAAAATAGAGGGTTTTGGTCTATGAAACCCAGTCCGATGTGACCAATTCCTAACAGATGGCAGCGCCTTGCAGTGACAGAACAGTGCCGCTCTGCTTCACCTTGTGAAGGGGACGGGTTCCATCCTGAGAACAGCATGGAACTTGTGGGTCCAGTGACCTGGCTCTCCAAACACGGAAATTCTGACTTATCTTGGTAACTCTCTTTAAAGACCTTTCACTAGTTCCACACTGTGTGGAACTATCTGCTCTGTGTCGCCATCCGTGCCATTTGGTTCTCATTTTCTGGGCTACAGTTGCCTTGCCAAGTTACTGTTTCATGTAAGAGTCTTACATTGTGACACCAGCTAGTATGTAACGATTCAGTTTCCATTAATAATTCAGCAAGTATGTTTTGCATAGATATAAATTAGAGATTACCATGCAGCAATTTGTTATTTTATTACAGCATTTGGCTTTGTCGTTGTTACTATGGGGATCCTGTTACGAAATACACTTCTAATGTACAGATGGGATATTATTTTAAAGTTTATATTTTTGAAAAAGATCTGCATCCTTCCAGATGAAGAGGAAATTTGAGTGACTCATCAGGAACAGAAAAGAAACATTGGGAAATTTTTAAAAATAAAAAGAAAAACTTTGGTTGGCTAGATAAATTTTCTGGGGAATGACACAGAATGACAGGCCACAAGAGGAAAGTGCTTCATTGCAATGCTTCTTAGCTGAATGCGGCATAGATTTGCCATTAGCAAAGCAGGGGGGACTTATCTTCCACCTGTATGCCAACTCTTAGGAAGTATTTCAAGAGACAGTGGACCCGGGAGATGGCGTGGCAGGAAAGGTACGGTACCTACTGCCAAACCTGAGAACCTGAATTGATCCCTGGAACTCACCTCACGGGATGAGAGAAGTGGTTCCTGGGAGCTTCCCTCTGACCTCTACATGTGCTGTAGAATGCGTGCATCTTCACCCCGCTATATCAGAACGAAGGTGGGGGGGGTCCTAGACAGCCATTGGTCCAATCTCAGAGGCATTCGTTTGAACATTGAATGAAAGGACATGATCCTACTGTTGAAAATCATACAGTTCTAGTAAGGAGACGCAGTATTCCAATAGAAACCCGTGTAGGGTATTTAAGAAGTGATCAGTGCTAGCTGTTTCTCTTACCGTGACAATAGACCCGAGGAAAGAAACTTGAAAGCAAGAAAAATTTACTTCGGCCCCTGGTATCCGAGGTTTCAGACCACAGTCAGCTGTCTGTTGCTTTTGAGTTTGTGGTGGAGGAAGGACATCATGGTAAGGACATGTGGTCTGTTTTCTTCGTGGTGGCCAAGAAGTAAGATGTCAGAGACAAGAAGGGGCTTGGATCCCAATATCCCCTCCACTTATCAGACTGACCCCACTTCTAAAACCCCCACCACTGCCCAGTCCTTCAGCACATGGCTTAGGGCACTCACGGTCTGATCTGTAGCACAATGACATATGAATTCTTCCAGATGATGAAAATGGCTATATTACAGTAATTTTACCTCAAAAGATTACTTTTGGGACAGAAAAAAATCAAACAGTGTGCAGTAACTCAGTATGTGTTATATTGTTTCTTAATGAGTATAAAACAATAGCAGTACATTAACAATTAGGTAAACAGTTCCACATAGTAATTACTCATGTAGGGGCCGGGTGCTGGTGGTGCACACTTTTAATCCCAACAGTCGGGAGGCAGAGGCAGGTAGATCTATGTGAGTTCGAGGCCTGGTCTACCAGAGCTAGTTCCAGGACAGGCACCAAAACACTGAGAAATCCTGTCTTAAATAAACCAAAAAAAGAAAAAAAATGCTCATGTGGAAAGAGGCTATATCAAGAAGGGGAAAGTATTGGTATGCTTGACTAAGCCCCAAATGTACGTGATCCAGCTGTTGACAAGACTGGATCTAGCACCAAGAAAATCATTCAAGAAACAATGCAGTGTGCTAATGACCATTTACTATGTTTTGTAGAAATCAAAGCAGAACTCGATATTATTGCAGAAGTCATTTGTGCTCAATATAAACACTAGCAACACTGTAGCATAACTTCTTAGGGAACAACTGTAAAAATCACAACAGAATCATTTGGGTAACAGTTGTAAAATACTACAACTGTTTCAGATACAATGTGTGTCAAGTAATGAAGGGAACAGTTATCAGTTTTGTGGGCTACAGAAATACGTGTTTCCACATGTGAACTCCTGGTGTAGAATTTTGCCATGAAAATTATATAACTTTCTTATGTGAAAGGAGAATTTCATATGTATGGATTGAATTAAAAAGTAATGAAGGTGAAAATAGAGATCCTAAAGCACAACAGATGCCTGTAGACATTGGAAGATGGTGTAACAGACTCCTCGGTGCTGTGTTATTTAAACATCAACACTATAAACAAGACAGCCGTGGTGCAATTTGGGAGCAATAATTAAAAACAATGTGTTATATTTTTGAAAATCAGTAGAAAAGATTTTAAATGTTTTCTTTATAAAAATAATAGGGAACTAAGATATATCGCAAAGTATTATGTGGCCAATGCCAGAATCAAGTCGTATTTCAAAATACCATGTTATACATGATAATGTGTTGAAGATTTGTCAACTAGAATAGAAAAACAAACTAAAATTTTTATGTCATACAGTTCAGTTATATAACTGAAAAAGTTTAATATAGTAAAATATTTTTAAAAGATTTATTTTTATTACTTTAAAATTATATGTCAGTGTCTGCATCTGTGTGAGGGAGTTTATGCAGAGTGTAGTGTCTATGACGAAGGCGTCAGGTCTCTTGGAGCTGGAGTTTGTAAGCTGGGAACTGAGGTCTGGTCCTCTGGAGGAGCAGTATGCACTCTTGATCACAGCTATTCCTCCAGTTCCCATAAAATAGTTTTGATATTAGCCAATTTTAATTGTGTTTTAAGAACTAATCAAACACCTTTTGACATTCACTAAGCATTAGATTGTTGGTTTTTTTTTCTGAAGTCAATTTATTTGACAAGAAACTTTTATCTTATTATTTCTTTGCAAGTTATTTTATAACAGAATAGACCATAGCCTTAATGTTGTGACTCCAATTTTGAATTTTGTTTGATTTGATAGTTTCTAGTTTAATTTGTGAATTTTGTGGAGTGACATTTTGCTTTATAGTTGTTATAAAGGAAAAATAAATGCTACATAATATTAGAAATGTTCACATGAGAGTTGTATGGTGGTGGCACACACCTTTAATCCCAGGACTTTAAACCCAGGACTCAGGTGGCAAAGGCAGGCGAATCTCTGTGAGTTCAAGGCCAGCATGGTCTACAGAATGAGTTCCAGGCAGGATAGCCAGACTGTTCAAAGAGAAACCCTGTCTCAAGAAAACAAAAACAAACAAACAAGCAAAAAACCAAAATCAAAATCAAAACAACCCCACAAACCAAACCAAAAAAATTAAAATAAAATAAAAAAAAAGAGAAAAGAAAAAAATGTTCACATGAAGAAGAGTCATTCTTTGCTGATTATGGTCCTGCACAGAACGGTGGAAGCCTGTTCCTATGGGAAGGTGGGGTCTGCTCACCAAGCAAGTCTAAACAGAGGAATGTCACCTCCAGGAAGACATGGCTCTGGGCTCTCAGAAGCTTCTGGCCTTGTGTGGATTTTGCTGTTTTTCAGGCTGACATTTATTGCAAAGCAGCCAGGCAGTGGTGGTGCACACCTTTAATCCCAGCACTTGGGAGGCAGAGGCAGGCAGACCTCTGAGTTTGAGGTCAGCCTGGTCTACAGAGTGAGTTCCGTAATAGCCAGGGCTACACAGAGAAACCCTGTCTCAAAACAACAACAGCAACAATAACCAAAACCAAAAACATCATTTATTGTAAAGTAGCATTTCCTTTTTCCCCATCTTTTAAAGCTATGTCACTAGTAGTGAAAGCCTTACTTTACTTGAAAATAAACACCAATGTCAAATCTACCTTTTAGCAAATAAACCGGGAGGATGGATGCTCCCAGCACACGTTATGGTTGTGTAGATGATGTTGTGTTGAGCATCCTCTACAATCCCCTCTCCCGCCAATATCCCCACCAGCACAAAGGTGTGGCCAAGCAGCTTTACATAGCATGCTGGAAAATGTCTTAGGTCTTCAGGAAAGACATTAGTCAGGCTGACAACTTGTTTTTAACAGGACCTGTCAGCCAAACATGTAACCTGAAAATGTCCTCAGATATAAAAATAAATTTCTCAAAGCCAAAGCTTTTAGATAAAAATATAAATATCTTGAATTGTGTTCTAACAAACATTTTTAGAAATCAGCTTTCAAACACATGGAGGCTATTTGAAGATGAAAGAAGATCGTTTCTGAGCCAGAGATGACGGAGAGTGGTCCGGATACACAGGTGTTGGACAATAGACATCTGGAGATCTCATTAGAATTTGAAAGCACCTTGAAGAGAGAAGTTCTTTCAAGTCAGAAAGTCTGGCTGAGCTTGAGTGAGCTGAGTATTGCAAGTCAGGATCTGAGGGCGGAGGGAGTGAGACAGTGCCCACAGAGTTAGCCCTAAGCCCTGGTCCAGTTACTGCTCTCCTTAGGAGCTTTCCAAAGCGAGACTATGGGAAAGGCAATATGGCTGGCCTTCAGAAACCTTTCCCATGCCCTTGGCATATTCCTGTACCTTTGAAAAACGTATGGTGTGTGTGTGTGTGTGTGTGTGTGTGTGTGAATGTGTGTGTGTCTGTGTGTATGAGAGTGTATGTGTGTGAGTGTATATGTGTATGTGAATGTTTGTATATGTCTGTGTGTATGTATCTCTGTGTGTATGAGAGTGTTTGTGCGTGAGTGTGTATGTGTGTGAATGTGTGTATGTCTGTGTGTGTGTCTCCGTGTATGAGAGTATATGTGTGTGAATGTGTGTATTTATGTCTGTGTGTGAATGTGAGAGTGTATCTGTGTGTGTGTGTGTGTGTGTGTTGTAGAGTCAGAAAGATAAATAGACCAGTGAGAGACTACTCAGCCCTCACATTAATTGGCTGTGGCTTACCTTGCTCTACCCTGGGTACGTTCTTTTTTGTAGGCAATGGGCTTGGTGCTCCTACAGGAAGGCAGGCCTCTTGTTTGGCAAATTTGGCTTTCTTCCAATAGCTGTCACATAAGTCCATAAAATGGCAGCACCCAAACTTCCATGCCATTAAAAAAATGCTTCCAAATAAATAAACAAATATAGCCCCATCAATAAAATGTAAATTTAATAAAACAGCAGTTAAGATTAAATTATTTACTTCAGAATAACGAACATTTTACTTTGAGTGTATTTTCTTGTATCTTACTTTGGGAGTTGTCATTGGAGACACACTTAGCCTTGCTAGGCAAGTGTTATATAATTAGTTGGCACTGTAGCCACTGACATGATTTACTGAGAAATTAAGAATTTGAATTAAAACTGAAATGCAAAAAGTTTTAGTAATAAAAGCACATTTTAAATAATTTCTATTCTTTCTATTTGGTGCTTATGTTGCTAAATTTTATAAACAAATTGCAATTAAATATGAAATTGATGCAAATAAATAAGGAACATAAACTTAGAGGGGAAGAACGAGAAAAGACCATTCCTCAGTATGAAGTCTACGTTGTTATTTAAGTACTTACATGACTGCAAATCCAAATTTCTACAATAGTTATATGTAATGAAAACAGAAGTATGAATAAAAACATGGACAACGATGTTATTAGAACATTGATATATAGACTAGGAAAAACAAAGAAGTTATGTCAAGAAACCTACACTAGAACTAACAAATTAATTTTGAAGAAAAAAATTTCAGGATAGTGACAAAGCTGTCAAGGTTGCACATGAGTTACTGCCCGGCCACCACTTGCTTCCCCACATAAAGATGGACATCTTTATAGAAGGTACTGATCTTGGGGTTGAACAAAACTACCATGGGGCCTAACATAGTCACAGGGATGTACCTGGCCTACACGGCTCCTTTAGCCTTCAGTTCCAGCCCTGGAAGCATCCCAACCTCACTTCACACTTTCCTGTCATTGAAATTAATTTCCTGACAATTCTGATTTGGGTATTGTGCCTCTTGTTTTAAACTAAGTGCTCAGGATCGTATTCAGTGAAACTCCCTGGTAACTGTGAGCAAGAGTGCCTTTGGTTTTACTCTTTCTCTGAAGAAAGCTGTGCTGCTTCCTGGAAGCGCAGGCTGTAGAGGACAGGAAGGCATCAGGAACATCTGGGGGCTGGGGTGCGGTGCAATGGCAGAGTGCTTGCCTGGTGTGCATAACACTGAGTTTACTCCCCAACACATACAGAATGAAGTCGGTTACTTCACTTTGGTGTCCTTATTGAAAAAAAAAACTCAAGGATGAAATATGAATTAAAAATTGCTGGTATTGGGGTATATTGGGTAATGAAATAGTGTAATATTTTCATGCTATTTCAAGATAAGAAAATTTATGACCAAAGTCTCAAAAGACTGTTTAAAGAAGAAGGCTGTACTTTGCTGTATATTAACGTGGTGAAGCCATGTGCCATTTCCAGTTCCTGGTAAGGTTTTGCAATCATGATCTTCAAACAAACAAGTAAAACAAAGAGAAAGAGATGGTGGTTTCTTAGGCACCCAGAGGACTGAGGTCACTGGACAAACTGCCAAGTACAGGAAGACTCAGAATTGCTGAGATTTACTTCTTGGTCTCAAAAACTTAAACAACTACAGCAAGACCCTGAAGGGTTGGGTAGTATACATACAGATAAATATCAGAAATATTATACCAACAGAAAGTGGCAGGAGTGTTCCAGGGAGACGAAACGTCTCTGGGACAATAGATACCTGGTAGAGGTTAAATTGAAGTAGTGATAGATGCATCATATATTACAAAAGCAACTCCAGAGTTATGAAGAAGAAACAAACAAAACCCAAGAAGGACATGAGATGCTTAGCCCAACCTCCTTCAGACAACTCTGTCTCCTTTCCCTCTTCTTGAGATTCCACTCCTATTCCCTGTTCCTTCTGTCCATATTTTCCAACTCTATTTTCACATTATATTGTGTGCAGATCACACAGTGTGAATCCTGTGCAAACTTGTTCTATTGCTCTTTGGAAACAGGTAGAAACTTTATAGCTAGAAAACAAGTTCACAGATTTGAGAATACTGAAGATATCACAGAGGAGGCGGGATGTTTGCTGTGGGCTTGTTTTCCTGCTGAACTAACTTGTTTTTATCCCTAATAATCCATGCAGTAAAGTGCACGGAGTAAGAATTGGTGACTGTGATTCATCTTAGGTGGACAGAGACTGTTCTCTATAACCTCTGAGGCCTCAGTAACTCCCAGGCTTCCGGTCTACCCCTCCCCTCCCAGTCTCTTGTTGGAGAAGGGCCTGCTTGCTTGTCCTGGTCACTCAGAACCAAAAGAATCACACAGAAACTGTGTTAATTAAATCACTCTTGGCCCATTATCTCTAGCTTCTTATTGGCTAACTCTTACATCTTAATTTAACACATTTCTATTAATCTGTATATCACCACAAGGTCGTGGCCTACCAACAAAGTTTCAGCATATCTACCTCTGGCTGCAGATCCATGGTATCTCTCTGACTCTACCTTCTTCGTCCCAGAATTAAGTTCTGTCTTACCCACCTACCTAAGTTCTGCCCTATCAACAGGCCAAGGCAGTTTCTTTATTCATTAACCAAGAAAGCAACACACAGACAGAAGAACCTCCCACACCATTTTCCCTTTTCTGTTTAAACAAAAAAGGAAGGCTTTAACATAGTAAAATTACATATAACAAAACAGTTATCAAGCAAGAATTACAGTTATAATATTTATATCTATGTTATCTTTTATCATAACTAAGGAAAACTATAACTATCAATTCTTCAGTTACATCAAAGACTCCAGAAGAATATAATATTATCCAAGTAAACAGGAAGTACAGTATAAGGACCTTCCAAAACTCTAGATGTCTCTGTCAACAGAGACATCTCGCCTCCTAGATAGTCACCCAAAATTCTTCTGTACCTTTGGGGCATCCATCTTCAACCTACAGATGGATAGTATCCAGCAGACTTTTCAATGAAGCAGGAAATTTCAAAGACAGTTCTGCCTATAGTGGCAGTTTGTCCATCACATTTTTCTGTGTCCTGCAGAATGTCTGGCAGTCTCTTTCATGAAGCAGAAACCCCAAAGGATCGTCTCACCTTTAGGCAAGTTCAGTAGTCATCTCTCTGTGGATCCTGCATGGCTAGTTAAGCAGTCCAGACAATAGCAGTTTCTTGCCCAAATGGATAACCAACTCCATTAGGAGCCTCTTTGATGCCCATCATCCTCTTGAAGTAACTGGTGCTTCCAGGTGCAGACAGACGTGTCTCATTGTCATAAAAAGTCCTAAGTTCTTAAGCATTTTAAATGCCATATTCTGAAGGTCTCTGAAAAATTTGCAGTATACCTATCTAACTGAAATATATCTCTATATATTTAGAAAATCTAACTAATGTGACTACAAGCTTGAATATTATAGATGATTATCTATTAATGTATATTTCTTAATTATAAATTATATTTTTAAATGAGTTACACAAACACAATACCTTAATCAAGATCAGAAATATATTTACATATAACAAAATTGACCACAAATTTGTGTCAATAAACCAAGATTCATACCAATGCAAATTATTCATATCTATATCAGTCTCTTATCTTGACTAGCTGACTTATGGCAAAGCTTCTCTCAGACTCCATCATGGGTTGTCTGTGGAAGGGTCTAGAGTCCACCTTCACTCCTGATTTTTAGCTTCACACTTGGGGCTTTAAGTACAGACTTCTAAAAAGTACTGTAGAGCAAAGAGCAATAAGATTACATTCCAAAGGAAACATCCAAATGGCAAAATAGTAGCTACACATATTATTACATATATGTGCAAGAGAAAAAAATAAATTTATAAAATGATATAAATATAGTAAATATTATTTGTTGATTTCTACAATAGATCAATATGAAGAACCTATTTGATTTTAAGATGAGACCACAGTTAAGGTACTCCAAAGAATAGTGAAAACAGAACTGAAGTGTGGCAAAACAGCTTTGCTCAAAACTGAGTATTTGACTTCTAATTTTCCCCTGTGGTACTGAGGCTTGAACCCAAGATTTAACTCATGCTGCTCAAATACTCTACGCTGAGTCCTATCCCCAGAACGTTTGAGCTGAATAGTCTCTGGCTTTAGCCTTTCTCTGTAGTCCAGGCAGGCCTGGCTGCTCCTACCTAAACAGCCCAAGTAGCTGGGATTCCAGGCCCAGGTGACCAGGTCTGGCTCGAGGGTTTGAATTTTAGAAGAGCATTTGTATAGTATTTTATACTGTTTAGATACCACAGATCATTCCCTACAGTAATGCATAGAGCACAGCAGCCGTGGGCTGTGCAGCTGTGGGCTGTGCTGGAGGCACAGTTATGTGCAGTTCTGCATTAGAACTTGCTAGAGTCCTTTTGGAGATGGAGCTTACAAAACTGACCTGGAAAACCCCAAGACTTAAGAACTCCTCTCTGTTTCCCTGAACTCCACCCACAGTAGTAAGGTTCTGACCAGGCTCTGGGAGCAATGGGGGATGGGCAACAAGGTTAGGCTCTCTGTGTGTGAGGGCATCTATGTGTGCATATCTTTACTAGACTTTCAGTTAATGTGCGACTAAGCTAAGAGTTTAGGTTCTAAGCAGTGGTTTTCAACATTTCTAATGCTTTTTTTTGTTTTGTTTTGTGGTTTTTTTGGGGGGGGGAATTAAAATTGATTTTATTGAGCTATACATTTTTCTGCTCCCCTCCTTTCTTCTCCTCTCCTCTTCAACCCTCTCCCATGGTCCCCATGCTCCCAATTTACTCAGGAGATCTTGTCTTTTTTCTACTTTCCATGTAGATTAGATACATCTATGTCTCTCTTAGGGTTCTCAGTGTTGTCTGGGTTCTCTGGGATTGTGATTTGTAGGCTGGTTTTCTTTGCTTTATGTTTAAAAACCACTTATGAGTGAGTACATATGATAATTGTCTTTCTGGGTCTGGGTTACCTCACTCAAAATGATGTTTTCTAGCTCCATCCATTTTCCTGCAAAATTCAAGATGCCATTTTTTTTTTCCTGCTGTGTGGTACTCTATTGTGTAAATGTACCACATTTTTCTTATCCATTCTTTGGTCGAAGGGCATTTAGGTTGTTTTCAGGTTCTGGCTATAGCAAACAATGCTGCTATGAATATAGTTGAGCACATGTCCTTGCGGTACGACTGAGCATCCTTTGGATATATACCCAAAGGTGGTATTACTGGGTCTTGAAGAAGGTTGTTTTCTAATTTTCTTAGAAATCGCCACACTAACATCAAAAGGGACTGGACCAGCTTGCATTCCCACCATCAATACAGGAGTGTTCCCTTTACCTCACAACCTCTCCAGCATAAGTTGTCATCAGTGTTTTTGATCTTGGCCATTCTTACAGGTGTAAGATGAAATCTCAGAGTTGTTTTGATTTGCCTAATGCCTTTAGTACAGTTCATAAACCCTTTAACACAGTTCCTCATGCTGTGGTAACCCCCAACCATAAAATTCCTGTTTGTTGCTACTTCCTAACTGTAATTTTGCTATTGCTATGAATTGTAATGTAAATACCCGTGTTTTTAGGTGAATCCTGTGAAAGGGTCATTGACCCCAAAGGAGTTGAGACCCATAAGTTGGGAAACTCTGGTTTAGAAGAAAAATAATGCAGTTGAAACTGTTGTGCTAGTGTATTCTTACAGAGGAAAATGTAAACACCGTGTTTCGACATTCAGAAAACTCGGTTTAAAGAGTAGAAAATAAAGCCGGGTGGTAGTGGCACACGTCTTTAATCCCAGCACTTGGGAGGCAGAGGCAGGGGGTAATCTCCGAGTTCTAGGTCAGCCTAGTCTACAGGGTGAGTTCCAGGGCACACAGAGAAACCTTGTCTCTAAAACACCAAAAAACCAAAACAGCAACAACGAAGGGTTAAAAAAGTTTGTTATAACTTCAGATACAAAAAAAAAAAAAAAATCAAATGAAGAAAAAAAGGATAAATTATAAGAGCATTCCAAAGGAATAGCACCTACCTGTTCCGGGACGGGCAGGCAAGCAGGGCCTAATTAGGCACAAAGGATGGGTGAGCAGAGCAAGGAGACTGTAATACAGAACAGAACGTTTGCACAGCACAATGGCATAAACACGCACATACGGAGGAGCAGTGACAGAGGTTAGAAGAAAATAGAAATAAAAATAGTACTTAATGGTTTTTTTTTTCTATAAAAAATGGCTGAGCAAAAGTGGAGAGCATGTATCACTCAGATCAAATTGTGTCCACAAATAGCACAATTGAAACTAGCATAGCTCATTCATGTGAAGGGCAGAATACACCTGATTTTGGAGATCTGGGATGTTCATAAAGGCCTCCGATGCATTGGTTGGATTAGCCTGTCATTGCAGATCAGGTTCCTGGTGTTGGCCAGTGCACATCTGTGCACTCAGCCACAGAAGCAACAGAACGGTGCAGCTCTTCCTGGGTGGGCATCAGCCTTCCAGGGCTCACATCCGAGGTTGTGAGCAGATGTGCAGGCAGCCGAGAACTTGTTTTTCTTTCCCATCCTGGAAACTGCATCTTAGTTCTCAGAGTTGCTGGGCTTCAGCCTGCTCTTGAAGAGCTATGATCTCGAGGTCTCCAAAGGTGCTCACATGGTGAGAGGTTAATCGGCATGTGAAAACAATGGGCATCTCTGGGAAACACAACAACAACAACAACAACAGCAACAACAACAGCAGCAACAACAACAACAGCAACAACAAAGCCCTCTTAGCATAAGAGAAAAAGATCTGATAGCAGAGTATTGTTGGTGGAAAGTAAAATGAGTTAGGTCTTCATTTGTCTGTTTGGGCTTGTGCATGTGTGTACATGTTCATGTGCACATCTGCACATGTGTTCATGTGCATGAGGTCCTGTGGGTGCATGTGTCTGTGTACATGTACAGGCCAGAGGACAACCTCATCTGTAATTCTCAGAAATGTCATCTACCTCCTTTGAGACTAGGCCTGTCACTGGCCTGGAGATCACTGATGATGCTGGAATGGGTGGCCAGTGTGCTCCGGGGATGCCTCTGCCCACCTCCCCAGCATTGAGATTGAAGAATGCACCACCAACGCTCTACCTTTTCATATGAGTTCTGGAGATGGGACTGAGACTCTTTTTCTTCTGTTATTGAAAATAGATTCTTTCCTCCTACATTATATCCTAATTACTTGTTCCTCCTACAATATATCCTGATTATTATTATGCATACTTTCCTAACCCCCACACCTCCCAGTTCCTCCTCACTTTCCTTCCCTTCTAGGCCTACTTCTTTCCTGTCTCTTACTAGAAAAGTACAAACTTCTAAGGGATAACAACCAAAAGTGACAAAATCAAATAGAATAAGTTGAAGCAGAGTGAATCTTACAGAAGGAGAAGAGTCCCAAGGGCACATACTAGAGTCAGAGACATTCATTCTCGCACTCAGGAGACGGTAAAAATACTAAGCTGGTGGCTATAACGTATACTCACAGGACCTGGTACCGACCCACGACGGCCTTTGTGCGCTTCTTCAGTCTCTGTGAGCCCATATGTGCCTCATGTAGTTGATTCAGAGGGCCTTGCCCACATCCTCTGGTTCTTAAAACCTTCCAACTTCTCTTCCAAGGGATTCCCTGAGCTGTGAGGGGAGAGATTTGATGAAGACCTCCAATTTAACTCCTCCCCACATATAACATCTGGCTGTGGGTCTCTGCATCTGTTCCCATCGGCTGCTGGAGGAAGTCTCTTTGATGATGCCTGGATAAGCCACTGATCCATGAGCATAGCAGAATACTATTCGGAGTCATTTTATTGTTTTTTGTTTGTTTGTTTTGTTTCTTTGTTTTTTGGGTCAGTAGTTTTTAGTTTGACTCTAGGTCTCTGGGCTATCTAGTCTCTGGCTCTCGGCTCCCCAAGGAGTGCAGTGCTGGGTATGGGCTCCTTCTTGTGGAGTGGGTCGTAAGTTACAGTGACATTGATTGGCTGCTCCTGTAAGTTGTGCACCACCATTGCCCTAGCATATCTTGCAGACACGACAGATTGTAGGTCACAGGTTTTGAGGCTGGGTTGGTATTTCTGTTTCTCTTTTGGTAGCCTCAGAGTACCTTTCCACAACAAAAAGACTAGATGAAAACTCCATGTAGGCACCAACTCAACTTCTCCATGTTCAATGAATTATGTGGATGTTGTCCTGGGCAGTGGGGTCTCTCTGGCAGTTTGCAGAGAGAGCAACCTTTTGTCTTAGCAACAGTCTGGGGTGTTTGGGGATTTCCATGGGACCTCTTTGGTTAACAATTCAATTGAATTCAACCCAGTATTGTCATTAGAAACCTGGAAGAGACAACCAGAGATGAGGAGCCAAGACTCCATATTCTCCATTACTAGGAGTCCTCAGTAGTCACATTCAGAGATTCTAGGAAGTTTCCACTTGCATTGGATTTTGGCACCACCCCCAAATGTTCCCCTAATCCTTGTCATCTCTCCATGTACGTTCTCCCTCATCTTATCACCTGACCCCCATCTTCTGTTCCTATCTACCTCTAGGTCACCCATAAACTTTATTCTATTTCCCTTTAAAACCTTTGCTTTTTATGCAACTTCTCTGGCTCTATGGGTTGCAGCTTGGCTATCATTACATGATGGCTAATATCCCCTTATAAGTGACTACATACCAAATATATCTTACTGGGTCTGGATTACCTCGCTCAGGATTTTTTTCTTGTTTCATCCATTTGCTTACAAATTTCATGGTGTCGTTTTTTTTTTTTTAACACTGAGTAATACTTCATGGTGTAGATTTGACATTTTTTAAAATTTGTTCTTCTGTTAAGAGACATCTAGGTAGTTTCCAGTTTCTGGCTACTATGAATAAAGCTGCAATGAACATGATTGAGAAAGTGTCCTTGTGGTAGTAGCATGGAGCTTGGCATTTGGGTATATGCTCAAGAGTGGTATGTTGTGGAATACTAGTTTAAGATGTGTCAGATGCATTTATGTTGTGCAATATTTATTTAATGCCAAGATGTGCTGCATTCTTTTATGCTGCATTTGTTTAACTCTGTAAAACTATGTAACTTTGCCTGCCTAAAACAATTGATTGGTCTAATAAAGAGTTGAATGGCCGATAGCCAGGCAAGAGAGAGAAATAGGAAATAGGAGGAGAAATCCAGGCTCAGGAGAAGAATGAGGGGTGAGAAGAGAAGGAGAGGAGGATTCCAGGGCCAGGCACTCAGCCACTCAGCCAGCCACGGAGTAAGAAGGAAAGAAAGATATATAGAATAAAGGAAAAAAAGCACAGAGGAAAAATGTAGTTAAAGAGAAATGGGATAATTTAAGTTAGAAAAACTGTCTAGAAACAAGCCAAGTTAAGTCTGGGCAAAGTAAGTAAGAATAAGTCTCCATGTATTTATTTGGGAGGAGTTAGGTGGCAGGACCCCATTGAGTAAACAAACAAACAAACAAAAAAACCACAAAAAAAACCAAAACCAAAACCAAAACACAATGATACATCTGGGTCTTGAGGTAGATTGAGTCCCATCTTTCTGTAACTGCCATGTTGATATCTGCAGTAGCTGTACAAGTTTACACTCCCACCAGCAATGAAGGAGTGTTCCCCTAATTCCACATCTTGTCCAGCATAAGCTGCCACTTGTGTTATTGATCTTAGCCATTCTGACAGAGGTAAGATGAATCTCAAAGTCATTTTGATTTGCATTTCCTTGATGGCTAAGGAGGCTGAGCAGTTCCTTAAGTGCTTCTCAGCCATTCGAACTTCTTCTATTAAGAATCCCATTTAGATATTAAAGTCTTTATGTCTTTACCCAGGTTTCATTCAGTAGAGAATTGATAAGTTTCCTTGAGTTTGTAAGATTTCTGTTGTTTCTGTTGTTGGCACCCAGCTTTAATCTGTTGTGGTCTGATTGGCTGCATAGAGTCACTTCAGCTTTCTTTCTTTCTTTTTTTGTGGATTCATCTGTTTAATATAGGGAAATAGCATTTTGTCAATACTAGGCACCATAAAATGTAAACACAATTACTGTCATAAACCTGGATATACCTTCAAGAATTAAAAGTGGCTTTGTTTTAGTTACCTTGTGTGCATATAGTGCAGAAAAAGGGGTCTTCATATTAGCACTATTCTTGCTTATGTCCAAGTATGTGGCCAGTTTTGTGAGGTGCAGATTAGAAGGTACATTCTTTCATGTTGGGGTGAAATGTTCTGTAGATGTCATTAGGTCCATTGCTTTATAATTTTTTTTTTAAAATTCAGTATTGCTCGTTTAGTTTTTGTCTGGATGACCTGTCCATTGGTGAGAGTGGGGTGTTGAAGTCTCCCACTATCAATGTGTGAGGGTCAATATGTAATTTAAGCTATAGTAGTGTTTTCTGTTTTTGTTTTGCTTTGTTTTCCAAACTTGGGTATTCTTGTGTTTGGGGCACAGATGTTAAGCATTGAAATGTTATCTTGGTGGATTTTTCATTTGATGAGTATGCAGTGTCCTTCCCTATCTCTTCTGATTAGTTTGGGTTGAAGTCTATTTTATCGGATATTAAAACGGCTCTACCAACTTGCTTCTTAGGTTTATTTGGTTGGAATAGCTCTTTCCAACCCTTTACCCTGATGTAATGTCTATCCTAAATTTTGAGATGTGTTTCCTGGATGCAGCAGAAGGATGGATCCTGTTTTCACGTTCATCTTGTTAGTCTGTATCTTTTTATTTGTGAATCGAGTCCATTGATGTTGAGGGATGTCAGTGATCAATGGTTGCTGACTCCTGTTATTTGTTGTTTTTGCTGGTAGTGATAGTGGTAGGGGTGTGTGTGTGTGTGTGTGTGAGTGTGTGCGTGCATGTGTGTGTGTGTGCGTGTACGTGTGTGCATGTGTGTGTGTGTGCATGTGTGTGCTTTCCTTCTTTTGGTTTTGCTGGTGTGGGATCATTTATTCCCTGAGCTTTCTTTCAGGTCGTTAACCTCCTTATGTTGGAGTTTTCCTTCTAGTACCTTCTTTAGGGCTGGATTTGTAGATAGATATTGTTTAAATCTCACTTTATTATAGAATACCTTATTTTCTTCATCTATGGTAGTGGAGACATGTTGCACTGACTGTTGTTATTGATTGTGTTTTTTATTCGGGCATCCTGGAATATCCTTGGAATTATTATAGGTTTGGATTTGTCTTTGTTGGGTGGGTGTTTTGTTCCTTGGTTTCTGTTTCCTCTCTGGAGTTTTGGAGAATGTGGTGTGTTGCTTGTTTTTCTGGACTGCTGAGCTGGTGCATTCACAGGGAATGCTTGCTGGTGTTGGAAGTTGGGATATTGGGATGGGTTGGGAGAAGGAAGGTTGGATGAGAAGGATTTTATGATCCACTGGGGATGGGATCAGAGAGGGAGGGGAGACTACAGCAGGTTTCTAACTACAGAGTTGGGGATGGGATGGGAGGGTTGGATCTCAGGAGCAAAAGGAGAGATGTGGGTCTGCCTTCAGCCTGCCTGTTGGGTTGGGAGGTTAGCAGAAGGTATCTGCTAGAGTTGGGGTATGGGACATAGCAACAAGTGTGTGAGAGGTGGAGGCTAGGAGGGGATGGCTTGTGGGAGCCATAGAAGATGTGGGTAGGGATGAGGAAAGGCTAAAGCTGGTGTTCTGTTTCAGTGCTAGGGACAAGACTAGGGAATTGGATCTGGGGGAGCAGAGAGTGAGGATAAGGTCTCTGGACAGCCTACCTCATTTTCTGACAGGCGTGATCTCTGGAATTGGGCTCTTAGGGTTGCAAGACCATCACTACGTCCTTTACCGCTTTTCCTTCCTTCCTCCTTCCCCCCAGCTCTGTGACACTGTGTGACTCTGTGTCATCACTTGGCTTCTCTGAGCCTCGGGTTCCCCTTGCAAATAGCTGCACTTTCCAGGGCTGTTTTGGGATGGAACAAGGTCACACACTCCAGGGCCCAAATGGGTTCATGCTCAGCATTAGCTGTGGTTGGCTTTTGGCAGAAATGGAATTGTGCTTTGAAGGGAGCCTCTGGAGACTGTAAGATATCTTTTTAAAGTTGAGACCTCTTCAGATACTCAGGGTTCTAGACAGTCTCGGAGGCTGCTGGGTGAGTGATACATTTTTTCTTATTAGGGCATGCAAAGGGTTGTGCATAAGAACAACTGATCAAAGGCAGAAGCCATGCTCACAGAGAGCCAAAGGCTGTGTTAGTGAGTGCTCAATTCATTTTCAAGGTTCTTTATTGAGGCTTGGTCACTGTTCTGACCCCAGTGAGCCATTGTAAAGCAGACACACAGTACAAGGGTAGCCATTAGACTCGTCAGGTCAGCTGATAGGTGATTTTATAAACCATACAAAGATGTAGGTTTCTCTGCAGGACACAAGGAAAGGACTCCCTGATGTAGACTGAAAAAAGAAATCAACATGAAAAGGAGCATTCGGAGGTGAAGACATCATTGAAAATTCCTGAGGCAGAAAGTAGAAGTGTTTTCTGGGCAAGTTCTGATCGCATCCTGAAGTTCTTGTCCGTATTCTGATTTTGAATGAAGTTGACAGCCGGTGAATACAGACCAGCGATGAGAGCCTCGGCCAGCTGGAGAGGTGGCTGTCCTCATTCTCGGTACCATCTTCATCCGACATCCTGTCAGGTGATGATAAGATTCTTCTTAATCTGACGTTGACTGTTCTCTCCCCAGTCGTTCCTTCTCCTGAGCCACAGGCTTCAGCTAAACCTCAGAGAATTGGCTCCTGTGTCCATGGGAATGTTCTCACAGCTCCATTGTTCCTTCTCCTACACCATGGGCTTCAGCTAAACTTCAGCTAACTTCGCTCCTTTCCCCCTTCTCTTTCTTCTGGGGATAGGACCCCAGGTCTTGTGCGTGCCTAGTGCTCCACTGAGCCACCCCCTTAGTTTGTCTTGAGCAAACACTTTCCCTGACCCCTGCTCTGTCATCTCACAGTCTGCACCACCCGTACGGTTCTAGATGTGCCATATAATCTACTTCACAATCTGCTTCTTGTGTCTTGTCCTTCTCTCCCGCCAGTTCTGGTAGCAGGGACACTGCTTATCACTGATGTGTGACGAACGTCCGTGGCTGCTGTCACATGCTAGGAATCGGTGCGCCTGAAAACTACTGAGCACTTTTATCTGTTCCTCTCCTCCACTGTTTAAGCTGCACACCAACACTCCTACCACACAGAGTTGAGGGAACTGAAGTCCACATGGGTCAAGACGCTCAGGGTCACAGAATTTGACCAGGAGCCAGAGTTCAACGTGACCCAAGTTCAGATGCTGTGTGTTGTCTGCTCTCCCGTGGCATCTGCCACTGCAGGGTATGTTTCTTCATTTATTTGTATGAACATTATCAAATCCTTCAATAAAATTTAAGAACCAGAGGATTTGGGAGGGATTGAAGGATGGTGAATAATACAATCAAGATACGTTGTATAAAACTTTTATTTAAAGCAGCAAAAGATTTAAGAGTCAGAAGCTCTAAAAATTAGCAACAAACCCAGTAATTGTTTCTTCACTTTGAGCTCCCACTCCTGCCTTCTGTCTTCAGAAGCACTTCACAGTTTATGCACTTTCTTCCGAACCTCTGACTATTAGCCAAGTATTTCCATTTCTTCACATCTCCCCTCTTCTGTACTGGAAGAAGACCTTTGCAATCCTCTTCTCTCTCACATGCATGTGCATGTGAACACACACACACACACACACGCACACGTGTGTGCACACTTCTTTCCATTCCCTAGCATCCTAATAGAATTGTTTCGGTTGTATCATAGGCTAGCATATTCGTCTATTTTCCGTTCCTGTGACACAAACATTAGAGGCTGGCTAGCTGATTGGTTTGGGCTTAGTTCTGAAGACTCAGAAGTCCATGAGCATGGCCCCTACAAGGCCCTTGCACAGTTCCAACCATGACACAAAGCAGGAAGGGGATTGGACATACGTGAGAGAGAGCACCTTTCAGTGATGCCCACTCTCCAAAGAAGGGACCTAGACCTGGTAGAAAGGCACGGACACCTCATGACGGATCACCTCTTAAAGGCCCCACAGTTCCACTACGTTGGAAATTTAGTCTTCAACCCATAAGTTCTAGGAACTACATCCAACGCACTGTATCAGTGCTCATGTTACCAGTCCTGGGCTTTGCTCGTGGACGACCACGGACATGGCCTCTGTCTCTCTCCTGCATGACTGTCTGCGCTCTCCGAGTTGTCTTGCTCTCAACTGTGTCTTCGCGGTTGCCACCATAACTGCTTGACTCTGAAAGCTTGGGCTGTGGCCTCAGCCTCCTTTCCTGTTGCAATGATAATGAAACGACTTACAGGAGGAAGGTTCATTTGGCTCACAGCTCAAGGTACAGCTCCTAGTGGGGCGTGGCGTGGCGTGGCGTGGCGTGGCGGGGCGCGGCGCGGCAGAGCTTGGCGGGCATGGCAGCAGGGGCTCCAGCAGCCGCTCACCATGTGTCTGCTGTCAACAGAAGAGAGTGATGAATGCGTGCTGCTACAGTTCCTGCTTTTCGTTTATACAGGCCAGGATTTCCTGCCCACGGGGGGGGGGGGGGGAGGGGTTGTGCCAACCAGAGTGAGTGGACCTTTCCACCCCAATTACTGTAACCCAGATGACCCCACAGGCACGCACAGAGACCCTTCTTCTAGAGGAATCTGCATTTCATCACGTTCACAATTACTACTATCCATCGCAGCCACGTTTACGGCATTTTTTGTTCCTGACGCTTGTAGAACTTTGTATTGAAAATAATTTTCCTTAAGAAATTTGAAGCTGTTTCTCTACCAGTGTTCAGTTATTATTACGTTTTAAACCTTGATTACCCTCCAGTTCTCTGCACTTGTCTCCTGTACTTGTCCTGGGACCAGGGCGTAGCAACATCCTTGTGTTGATTCTGGAGTGCCCCGGGTGCCAACCCTACGTGACTCAGTCCTCACTGCTCACGCACCACATCGAACACACGACCTCGGTTCTGGGAAGCTTCCTTAAATTTCTAATTGTGGATTCCTTCTTTGCTCTTTAGTCCCATTTCATAAAGCTTATTATTCCCCTACCAGATTCTCAGAACTTATCTTCTGTCTCTCGATTCTCTATTTTTAGACCGTGTTTACTTGCCAATCTTTTTATTGCGTTTTCTTTTCATTTTTTCTTTTTTTATTCCCCCCAGACAGGCTTTCTCTGTGTGGCCTTAGCTGTCCTGGAACTCACTCTGTAGTCCAGGCTAGCCTTGAACTCACAGAGATCTGAGATCTGCCTGCCTCTGCCTCCTGAGTGCTGGAATTAAAGGTGTGTTCCCACTACCAGCTGGCTTGAGTTTTTTTTTTTTTTAAAATTCCTATCAAGTCAGAGCACCTGGGAAGTGGCTTAGCCTCTTTTTGCAGGAATTACAGTGGTGGCCTCCTTGACGGAGGGCTTGGGTGGGTCACAGGTTGTACATGGAGAGGGATGTGAGGTAGGTACATACTAAAACAGAACAAGGGAAGCCAAGGGAATGCAACAATTTACAGCTCTAGGTATGGTGGCTTTAAAGAGAATCCTCCTTAGGCTTTGGTATTTTCATACTTGGTCTTGTTTGAGGGGGTTCGGAGGTGTGAGCTAGAAAGAAAGCTATTACTGGGGCGAGCTTTGAGAGTAGATGTTCACTGGGCTCTGTCTGCTGTGTTTGTGTTGGAAGATGTGAGTTCTCAGCCTCCCGCTGCTGTTGCCGCGGCTGTGGCTTGCTGCTGTGTCTCTGCTCCACACCATGGACCCTTCTCCCTCCGGAGCAACAAACCAAAGCAAGCCTTCTCTTCCTTAAGTGGCCTTTGGTCATGGTGCTTTTATCACAGCTATAGAAACACGACTGGCAGAGTAGGTCTAGGAAAAAGAGCACTTAGATATTTCTATAGATTAAAGACCATATCAGGTCTCAGTCCTAGAGAGCAGATTTAGGTAGAAGTGAATTCAGACAACCCTAACCTCAAACAGAATCCCAGTGGATCAGTAGCTGATACTCTCCCAGGTATGCCATTAAGATCTTAACTGGAAAATTTGTAGTTGTAGATGTATGAGTGGGATAAACCCTATTTAACACACGCAACACATTTCCTACTTTTATCAAGAGATACATATGTATATATACATATATATGTGATTTATATAATATTCTTAATACTATACATACCTGTGCATATATTGTTCACACAGTCCTAGTAAAATACAGTGGCTCACTAAAGCGACATAGCTTCCAATAAACTGGTCTGCTAGCCTCAAGGAAGTAGCTTGTTCAGTGTTTACGCATGTGACTGAATTTTGTAAGCATCCTGTGTCCTGAACTTTGCGATGCTGAAACTGCTCTCTAGCAGGTCATTTAGCATGTAGCAGAGACGTGAAGAAAGGCAGATGTTAGTTCCTGAGGGGGAGCCTCCCCACTGGGACTCCTGCCAGTGTGAGCCTGACGGAGCATGTCTCAGCCCTACTTTCCTTCTCTTTCCTAAAGCCCCTGGGATTTGGACCGTGTACTTCTGCCCTGGCTTCCTTCTTCCCAGGACTGGTAGCATACTGTCTTCACGTCTTCCTTTTCTCTCACTGTCGCTAAAGCCTCAGGTCTTCAAGGCTTTTACTGCTGATCCCTTCCTGTCTTGGGGATCATCCTGCCCAGCCCATTTCTAATAAATTCCCTGGCTCATCTCTAGTAGGAAGATGAATGAGCAGCGTGTGGGTTCATGTCGACTAAATGAATGAAGATGTTTCTGATGTTTATAATGCCTACATGGTTCCTGAAGTCCTTCCAGAGGCTTTGACTGTTCCACATTTCCTTAGTCTCTTTGACTTTAGCTCTTGGAACTCCTGTTGCTGTCTGGCCAATGCCTTGCTGTTCTTTCAGGTTTGCGATAGTATGTTCTTTTGTGTGGGGCTCCTCACACTTGAAGGTGCACAAGAATTACCTGGAAGAACTGCTGGAGCCACAGAGCCATTGGTCCCACCTCAGGAGTTCTACATCTAGAAGGTCCAGGTGATAGTGACACTTTTGGGCCACAGAGTGAAACAAGACCTGACCACTGGGCAGCTGCTCTTCTGGCAGACAGACTGGTGCTTCCTGACCTCCCTGGGAGCCACAGTTTAGACCTATGCTTCCTGGAGTTCAGATGGCTCCAGCGGTCTGCTTGTGGTTTGTCTTTTCTCTTCAACAGTACAACCAGAACTTTGAGTTGATTTCCTTAAGAAAAAAAAAAAAGAGTTGAGATTGTAAGGGTTCAGTGGGTAAAGATGCTTGCTGCCCAAGTCTGGTGACCTGAGTTCAAACCTTGGACACACATAAAGGTGGGTGGAGAGAACAGACTACACAAAGTTGTCCTCCAACCTTCACATGTGTGTTGTGACATATACACACGCACACACACACATGCACACACAAACTTTTTAGAAAGATGGAGAGGAATGAGGAGAAGAAGAAAAGTATTTGTTTCAGGAAAATGCAGTCTGTGCACGTAACAGGCTAGAGACAATCACGTATATATGCCACTGTATGCTCACAAAAGCCTGTGGTGTCCCTATGGACCGTCTTATTGTGCAGGCATGTTCAGTAACGAACCCAGCAGTGATTAGGGAATGAGGGTTTATGCTTCTTGCTGAAAACTGCTGCTGCCTGCTCCAACACCGCTTGCCTTGTATGAATCTCCCTAAAAGGTTCTTGTCTGGTTCTGAGAAATTCTTCCAAGGAGAACATTAACTGATAGGCCCGACACCTAATGAGCAACCTCAATTTTCCTTATTCAGACTCAGAAGCTCACTGTCTTCCTAGAGCCTGCAGGACTCCCTCAACTGCCCTCTGCCCCAGGACAAGTACTCTGCAGAAACACACATTAGCAATGTCAGAAATAGCTCACAGCAAAGAGGTTCAGACAGCGTCTGCGGACAGAAGGGGTAGCAGCCCTAAGGAAAATCGGGCAGCAAGATCAATGCAATGGAGCAGTAATATTTCCTTGTTGGAATTCTTTATTTCTCTTATATTACATGGCCCTACAAGGATAAATATACATTTGTATATAAAATGTAAGTGCATATAATTGCTATTATTATTTTGATATGAAAGCAATACTAAGAGATATAATTGCAACTATTTAAGACTGGCGTGAGTCACAGTTCATTTTGGCCTTGTGGGTCCTGATACAGTAAACGCTGGGTTTTAGTTTCCGAACCTTATGAGGCAGCTGTGGGCTGGGAAGGTCTCTTTCCCAGCTTATTTGACTGCCAGGAAGTCTGCATTTTCAGTGCAGGGAGTAGGTTAGTCCTTAAGTACTCTGACTAGAGATGTTATCTCGTTCTCTCGCTCTGCCAAGTGTTCCTCCCCACCCCCGTCCCTGCCTCAACTGCCACAGTTCTGGGGAAGACAGTGGTGATAACTTAGGAGGCCAAGGCCTGGGTTCTCCTGACCCTAGCTACACCAATGTTGGCTACAGGAACTTGAACAAGCCGCTCCTGTTCATTGGTTCTTAGATGAGAGACTTATATGGAATTTTTTTAAATATAAAATTTTATGAAACCAAAATTATTATGTGGAAATTTAAATTTCATTTTGAATGAGTGACCTACCTAAACTCCTTGATGATTTTCACCTAACTGCTTAAAAGAATTTTTCTTAGGGTGTTGGCAGTTTGTCAACACTGCAAACTCAAAGGAAAATTAGAACAAGCTTTTTAGGCAATTAACTGGATGCTGAAGCCTGTCCCTTAATTATTAAGTGTTTGAGAAGAGTAACAAAATGATGGACAAATTGGTTCTTTTCTTTCTCACTTAAGAACTTTGATTTCAGCCTGTGAAAACTTTGCCATTTGTCAGTGGCAAGAAAGAGATCAATGTCCTCATGCAATTTTGTCAAGTCAAAACTGAAGGCCCTGGGGAGTCAGACCACAGACAGCTTGGTGACTCAGGGGTTCCTTCAAGTCCCACATCCTGAAGAGATTCTGCAGAGGAAAGCAAGGAGCTCTGGAAGTGGGGTGGGGACGTTTGGGAAAGGCAGAGCTGCTCAGGGAAACCACGTGTCTGGCATCTGTACACCCATGAGCTCAGACAAGCCCTTAGGAGCGTTCCTCTTCCTCAGCCACTCCAAACATGGTTATCCAACACAAGTTCACCATTGGAAGTGGGGCTTTCAGATCTGCGTGGTATGCATGGCCGGGGATCCCTGACGCCCAGGCACACACAGCACGCTTTGAGCTCCTCACATTCTGTCCTCCTAATGGAGAACAACATGGCCAGCTCTATGGGACAACCGTAAGGAACCTACAACGGCTAATAGCCAGGAGAGGTTGTGTGCTCTCTGGTGTGTGTCTCCATTAACTGCACCTCAGAGCATCTCATTCTGGCACACATGATTGCTACAAGACCTAGTGAAGTCTTTTTCTAGAGGTCTAATCCACAGGCAACCAGAGTCCTTACTCAACATCTCTGGGCTAGGACAGAGGTTTGTGGGTGGAAGCATGGACATCTGGCCGAATCGGGAGGATGCTCTTCTAGGAGGACTGCTTGTTTCAGGTACCCGGTTTTGTGTACGATCCAGGGCCAGGGCCATTGATCAGTGCATAGTCTAGAAGACTAGTGGACGGCTGAGGGTGTGGCTCCTACAGCAGCATCGCTCATGGCTGTAAACAGCACCGCGGAATTGAAGGTGGGGGAGGGAGGAGTGGGAGATCAGGAATTGAAGGTGGGGGAGGGAGGAATGGGGGATCAGGAATTTAAGGTCATCCTCAGCTATACAAGCTATACAAGATCAAATAGAGAGCAGGGAATATCGTGGCCAAAGAAGGAGGAGGGGCAGCACAGGCTGGTGCTGCTCTGCTCATCTTGTTTGGGTCATACTGACTCAGTGCAGCCCTCTTAGTGTAAGATGTCTCCGTCGGTTCATGGTGATGCTGTGGGGGCAATGTGCGGAACTTTTAGTGGGTGGGGTCTTGCTGTAGGCCTCTGGGGTGGGCCTTGACACTTTCTAGTCTTGTCCTGCCTTCTGTCCTCGTTTGTTCCCTGACTGCTGAAGGAGTGCAAGCAGCCATCTTACACTCATGCCACCCGTGCCTTCCTTGGCACAATTGGTTGTACCCTCTCAGACCGGAAACTGGTTAAACCTTCTGCCCTTAACTTGTTTCTTATCGGGTACGTCTTCTTGATCACAACAACAAAAGTAACAAACACACTTATGTGTGTGTGTTGGGTAGCTGAACATCTAAAGGCTGCTTTTTTCTGATTTTTTTTATTGGTTTATTTACTTTTATTTTGTGTGCATTGGTGTTTTACTGACATGCATGTTTGTATGAGGATGTCGGGTTGCCTGGAACTGGAGTTACAGGCAGTTGTGAGCTGCCATGTGGGTGCTGGGAGCTGAACCCCAGTCCTCTGGAAGAACATTCAGTGCTCTTAACCACTGAGCCATCTCTCCAGCCCCTGGAGGCTGCTTTTAAAGCTCATATCAGTCTCATGCATCATATTTAACCATCCAAAACATGCAAACTAAGCGTTTCTACTGTAGTCACTGAAGTAGGAATATCACCATCATCTTAAATTTTGGATATTTTTCTTCTCTGAAGTCTGGGATGTGACTCACTGGTACAGCACTTATAGGAGGCTGTACCCAAACAGGAAAGAAGGGAGAAATAAAAGAGATGCTTTCCTCACCTGAATAGCAAAACCTTCATTTATTAAATCACCTTCACTTCCCTCCACTCTTCCCATGCTTCTCTATAGCCCCAGCTAACTGCTGTCTACACATTGTCTTTAGAGCAACTTTCTGTTCAGAACACTGCATATACGTGGAAGACGCCCCATTTTGGTTGGCTTCCCTCACTGACAGGGCTGTAGAACACTGGGTTTCTCTGGAGAATTTACTCACTTGTTAAGACTTCTGTTTGTATGTGTTTTATTACTGAATTACCTTTCTCACTTACAGAGTTTATCATATACAAAGTATATTATAAATGTAAAGTATAATATAACACACACACACACACTGTCCAGGCTAAGAAAATGTTGTTGTACCTGTTTTGGCAGCACAGGTACTAAAATTGGAACAATTCAGAGAAGGTTAGCATGGCTCCAGTGTGAGGATGACATAGAAATTCATGGAATATCCCATGTTCTACTTTTAAACTTTGCTTTGGGAGGACAACAGCGATGAAGTGAGTGCAGCCGTGACAGGTTGGTCTGGAGTGGCCCGGGACAGTCAAGGCGTGGGAAGCTTGGTTCTATGGAAGGGCGATGGACGGTTCTTTTGAAGGATGGAATTTTTGAACCCTGAAAATGAAGCTTATTTTTAGAGATTAAACACTTTTAGATTCTTATTACATTAAAACATATTGCATTTGAAATGTATCTGTTAAACCTTACATACTGAAACTGTGATAGATTTTGTGAAATATAAAGATTTCTCTTACCTGGTGAAGGTCAACCACTGTTTATGACTTGGAGCAATTGTATAGTTTGCTGTTAGAAATTTTGCTTTGGACATTGGGAAGTGGGCTGTTATCTAGCATAAAGTTCTTAGGATGCATTGGTAAAAAGTCACCTCATTTCATTAAAAGTTGATTTCACAGCAAAAAGAGAAAGACAATGTGCATTCAACCAACAATTACAGGAATCTTTAGTTTGTCCTTTTCCTGACAAGGTTTAGTTCATTTAGCATTAAGAATTGGCTCTTTCTTTGATGGGTGCTTGTCATCAGCATCATTTGTGGAAAAGGCAGGCGATTCTTTATATTCAGGTCCCATGGCCTGCTGTAAATTTGTTTTTAGATTCATGTTTTGTTTGATGTATGTAAGCATGTTGTCTGCAGGCATGTGTATTTGTGCACCATGTGCATGCCTCATGCCTGAGGTTAGAGGAGGGGGTCAGATCTTTCGGAAGTGGAGCTGAAGAGAACTGTGAGCCTTCATAAGGTGCTGGTGGCTGAATGGGGTTCTCTGCAAGAGTAGCAAGTCCCCTTAACACTGAGCCCCTTCTCCAGGTCCCATCATGGGTGTTGGTGGCTGAATGGGGTTCTCTGCAAGAGTTGCAAGTCCTCCTAACACTGAGCCACCTCTCCAGGTCCCATTGCCTGCTCTAAAAATCCAGAACAATAATGATGAAAAAAACTAAAGTTACTTATGCATTTGCTTGTTTCATCTCTGTTTTCTTTTCCTTTTTAAAATTCAATTTAATTGAACTTGTTGTTTAGAGGTTAAATGGAGGGTGAGACCAATTAGCTGAATATTTTGGCTTTTTGGATTCTATAAAGACAGGCCTTAGAGTACCTTAGGGAAAGCAACCTGACAACCGTCAATGAAAGAATAAATAAATAAACAAATCACTAAAACTGCCAGGCGGTGGTGGCACACTCCTTTAATCCTGGCACTTGGGAAGCAGAGGCAGGCAGATGTCAATGAGTTCAACTCTAGCCTGGTCTACAGAGTGAATTCCAGGACAGCCAGGGCTACACAGAGAAACATTGTTTGACACTACCCACACTGAACAAACAAACAAAAACCCAAATAAAAAACCCTCGGTCTTTTTCCTGTGGGATTTCTAAGACTGGTGCTCCCTTCAGCTTCCCATCTTCTGAGTGAATCTGGGTTCTCATGCGGCAGATGACTCTGAAGCAAGGCTCATCTTTCTCTGTGGGTGTGGGCAGGAAGCTGGGATTAGGAGCTGGGCCTCTGCCACGGGCATGGGCGGGAAGCTGAGACTAGGAGCTGGGCCTCTGCCATGGGCATGGGCGGGAAACTGGGACTAGGAGCTGGGCCTCTGCCATGGGCATGGGCGGGAAGCTGGGACTACGAGCTGGGCCTCAGATTCAATAACCAGGATGCTTGACGGCCTACTCAAACTAAGACAGGTTCAGGAAAACAAACTTACCATTGAGCTGAATGACTCTCGCGGTGACAAACATGACTATTACATGAAGGGAACTTATCAAGTTCTTAGCTTGAAAGTGCCAAGTCAGTGCCCGTGCGACCACTCTCATGGAGTGGTCCTAGATGCGTGGCTAAGCACCAGAAGATAGGAGAGGTAGAAAGCCACCGTCCCTTGGGACGGATCTCAGTTAGTGCACAGAGCTTTATATCCTTGAGAGATAAACCCTTATTAGCAAGAGAAGCTGGACTCGGGTGGCTGGGGTGGGGTGAGGCTCAGCACACAGGAAACATTGCTGACATGGGACGCTCATTTCCGGCAGAGGGAAGGCTAGCTGGGGTGGGGAATCTCTTTTCGTAAGTACGTTAGGGAAAATGCTGCTTTTTCGTGCATGTAAATAAGAATTCTCACCAGGGATAGCAAATGTGCCGCTGTGGGTTGTCCTTGGTGAACTCTGGCAAGTGATCTTGTTCTGTTGACGCATGCTAAGTATAAGCTGATGGATGTGAGAGATGCACATGAGCCAGGACAGGCAGAAGAGACCATGTGCTCCGACACAGACTGATTTTTAATCTCTCTGAATTTCCTAACGGACCTTTTCATTCTTCTGAAGATTACTTGGAAACTGACCACTTTGTTCCACGTGAAAGTTTAGTTGATTTCCTCTCTCATGACTTCAGGGCTCTCACGACTCCAGCATCTCTCCTGAACGCTCTTGATTTCTCAGCCCACTGAGTCTTCTGTCTAATTTGTTCACGTTGTCATACATACAAGTCCGCTGCCAGATGCTGACTCGCACAAGGTCCTGGGAACCAATCTCTCTGGTCATGACCTCTTTATTAGCTGTGTGGACAATTTCCTTTCATACTCTGGTCTAATGAACCTTACTGCTTCCTGACTTTATGACCTCCTCAGCCCTTGCCCCCACCATTCCTGTCCTACACTCAGACTGCTTATCTAGCTGGAATTGATTTGATTTCTCTCTCCCTTCCCCCTGTCCTATGGGAGAGCTCAAGCCTAGCCTCCCTTAAGGAGCATTAATAAATGTAGTTTATGCAGTGGAATCCTTGGATAATTCAGGCTTGACCCTGTCACATGCTTTTTAAACAAGACTTGCTTTGCATGGTTTAGAATTGAGGATCCACCATGCTGTTCACATTCTAGGACTGTGGATTATGCTAAAGATGTGGGACACAGAGCTGACATATATGGCACGCTTCCTGTGTTCAAAGTAAAAGTGGGGAAGAGCCAGGATGTTCTGTAGTGAGTGTGGACTACACCAATTCTTATCTCTCACCCTGAGATGAATCAAAGGTGAGAAAAACCAAAGGAAATCACAGGAGGACAGTGCATTGTGTTTTTTACTGAAATACCGTGTGAACTCTTGTCTGGGTACCATATGAACACCCCTAACACACCTTTTATATTGCAGCCTGATTTCTAGATGCTTTTGAGCCCACTCCATTTAGCCAAGCACACAACTTACTTTTCTTTTAAACTGTTGGTACTTCCTTGGATTATGCCCTGTTTTTTGTTTTTTTTTTTTCTTTTTCTTTTTGTGATTGATTACGATTTATCTTGGCAGTGGTAGGAAGCTCGTTGTTATAGACTGGTTTTTTTCTTTTAGTAGTTCAGACAGTGAAGAATGACTTTCTAATGCTGCTAAGTATTCTAGGCACTGGGGTAGGGAGAGAAAGGCAGATTATTTAGCTCTAGACATGCAGAGTGCAGAGGCAGGAAAAAGGAAGGCGGTTTCCAATTTCATAAAGAAAATTTGGACAGCGTTTGAGCAGGGAATAAGAAAAATACCCAAATGTAATTTTATAGCCAACTTCCCATGTCTTCATGTCTGCAGGATAACTTAAGATCTTCTAGGTCCCTTGCCATTCAGTTTGCTGATGGTCCAAGAGAAATAGGGGGAGGGCTGGGAAAATTTCTCTAGATGGTTGGGATGTACAAGGTTTGAGGTGCCTTTTAAAATTGAAGCCTAAATGTAAAATATCAATCATGGTTTGTTTCTAAAATGATCTTTCTGGGTAAATAAAACAGAAAAATCCCAAACAGAATTTCTGCTTCTGCATATATGTGATAATATTACCAAAGTCGTGGTTCCGGGACCAGTGAATGGGCCCAGTAGGCAATCCAATGGAGATAAATATGGCCATTCAATTTTATTGATGGAAAAGTGATCTACGTTCAGTAAAGATTGTACTTCAACTCTGAATTTTGTTCTTTCTCTGGGCTTGTGATCTGACGTATGTTCTTCCACTAGGATGCCAGAGGTGAAGTCCAGTTCCTAGACGGTCATCAGCTCATGACAGGAGACAACCAATGCTCTGAGCTGCACTGTTAGCAGCAGGTGAAACATTTTGACTTGCCTTGTTCTCAGCTTATAACAGGTTTAGCTGAATAAACCTTCCTACACGTTAAAGAGAGTCGATTGATACTCCCATCTTGTCAACTCTTGGTCTTAGAATCACCCTTCCTGACACCCCTGACCAAGAGAAAAGAGCAAGATAGCAGTGAGTAGGGAGAATCAAGACAGTTGTCTTGACCCATTGAGACTGAGAAGAGGATGTTTGCCAAAGTGCCTGGGGGCGTGTCTTCTGCTGTCCCCCTTACTTCCCGGAGCCAGAGTGTTAGCATCTCCACGCACTTTCCTCCCCATGATAAGACTCCTAATATTAGGCCTATTCTAATACTACAGGCTCCAAGCTGATGGTGCCCTTGTTGTCCTGAGGACCCAGGACACAAATTATGAGGAGTAAAAATCTGGGTGTTCCATGAAAAACAGAAAAAGCCAAATAACTAAAAGGAAGACATGAGTGTTCCTATGGGGTTGAGGATTTTATTATGGATATAAGGGAAAAAAACTGGTAGAGGCAGAGCTAGCTGGGAGAATTCAGAGTGGACATGGCCAGAAGGCTGAGCTAGGCCCCGTGAGGAGAGGGAAGGAGGGACAGGAGCTAAGAGGCCAGGAGGCAGAGGCCTTAAGGGGGATGGGGGCAAGGGGGTGCGTAGCCAAAGTGACTGGTTTACACAGGAAAGAAAGCTGAGGGAAGGGCAGCTCAACCCCTGGAGAAGTTTAGCGGAGAGGGCTGCGAAGGACAGCCAGGAAGAGCCCGCAGCAGGTGGGGACTGAGGGATGCTAAGAGAACCTGGGGCCTTCGTCAGTTTTGGTGTTGGTAGCCTCCACAGATGTCTGTCCCAGGTCTGAGACCTAACAACGCTGTCAGCTAAAAATGAAATTTGAGGCTCTATATGTAGCTGCTATTTTACTCTTCTGCTCTTTGGGGAGCCCGCCACTCTGCTTCCAAATAAATCACACTTGGAGTCTTAGTCATACACTGAATGCCCAGCCTTAACTTGGCTTGTTTCCTGCCAGTTTTTCTTGAGTGACCCCATTTATCCTTTGTCTCTGGGCTTTTATCTCTCTCTGTTCCTGTACACCTTTCTTTTCTTCTTTCTCTGTAGCTTGTGGTGTAGCTGTGTGACTGGGTGGTTGGGTGGCTAGCGCCTGAAGTCTTCCTTTCCTCTTCATTCTCTAGATCCTTGATCCTTCCATTTTCCTCTTTTTCTCTTCCTATTTATTCTCTCTGCCTGTGAGAGCTGCCTATCCTTTCTCCTGTCTTGCTATTGGCCGCTCAGCTCTTTATTAGATCAGGTGTTTTAGACAGGCAAAGTAACACAGCTTCACAGAGTTAAACAAATGCAACATAAAAGAATGCAACACATTGTATCATCATTAAACAGATCTTGCACAGAATAAACAAATGTACACATCTTAAAATAATATTCCACAGCATATATGGAAGTAGGGTTAGATGAAGCATGCACTTTAGTGTGAGACCCTTAACTACATACTGCTCTGTTCCCAGGTCACTGATAGGAAAGCAGAGAAATCTGAATGACCCCTGCCTGTTAGAGTCCTGTGAGGAGTCTCTAATTACATGCACTTGGAGCTTCCAGTAAGGAAGAAGCAATCAGTGTTAGATACAAAGGATCAATCATGAGAAAAGTTCCTGACGTGAAGACAGGAGCCAGCCTACCATCCACAACAAAATCAAGGAAACAGTTCATTGCAAGGGGGCATAAAAATGCACACAAATATGCAGACACACACACACACACGCACACACACACGCACACACACACACACACACACACACCCCACGAAATGGCTATTCTTAGATGAGAAATAATATATACATTAGTGAAAAGAAGCCTTTGAGAAGCATGTAATGAGGAACTAAAGCCTTAGTGGACTGGTGCTCATGGGAACATTAATGGCAGATGGAAACAGTTCATGGAAAGCTAGGAGACAATTTGAGAACTTGTAGTGAGAAGGAAGAGCATGAGAGAGAGGGTGGGAAATAGTCAGCAGAAGTCAAAGGCGCAGATAATAGGCATCTCAGAGAGAGAACTCAGGAAACGGAGTAGGAGCACCTTGAAGGAATTATACAAAGGATTATCAGTACCAAAGGACACGACTTTACAGTTGTAAAGGTCACCAAGTACGTAACACGATGTTTGGAAAAAAGACCAGTCCCAAATCTTTTTGAACTTTGTGAAATGTCAGAAATTCAGACATAAAGAGGAGATCTTAACCACTTCCACAGAAAAAGCAACAGAAGCAAATGACACATGGCACTGACACCGGCAATGGCGGTCAGTTCCCCACCTGTAAGACAGGAAGCTTGAGGCACTGGGACAAGGCTTCAGATTTCAGAGATGCCAGTAACGCCAGAAACAAGCAGTCTATTGAAAAACTAGAATGCAGCTATTTTCAAATAGACAGAGATTGACTGTGTGTGTGTGTATCTGTGCTATATGTGTACTTGGCCGTGTGTGTTGTGGAAGCCAGAAGTCAACCTCAGTGTCAGCAGACAGGTTCAGGGAATAGTCAGTCTTTGTGTGTGTTGGACATGCAAACAAGTGTGCATGTTCACATATATGTAAAACATGTTAGGTATCTTTCTTGATCACTCTCTACTTTACTTACTGAGGCAGGCTCTAACGTGAAGCTTGCCAATCTACCATTTCCTCTAGCTAGCTTTTCCAGGAGATCAAATGCCCCCACTTCCTGAGTGCTGGGCTCACAGGTACGCTGTTAAGCCTGCCTAGCTTTCACGTGGATTCCCGTGATCCAAACTGCAGTTCACACTGTGAATAGCAAGAACTTTACCCAAGAGCCATTTCTCCACCCTCCATTGTTTCTTTCCACAGGGTCTCTCTCTGGCCTGACACTTGTAGTTTGACTACGCAGACCAACAATACAGACGTTCACCCCCATTTGTTGAAATGAAAATTCTTAGATTCCATACCTAAGGAACCAAAATCTTTGAGGGTGAACTGAAGATTCTGCATTCTAACAAACTCCTTTGGGAACTCTAGTGCACTGTGAAATTTGAGGAACACTTTTCTAAATGTGTGTCAGGAGAAAAACGCCATCAAAATGTCACAGCACCTGAATACCTGCTTGAGAGAATAAGGCTTTACTGCTTAGACTCTGAACAGAACTTTGTTACACAGAACTGGGTTCCTCAAAAGGACCAGAGTCCAGCATAAATGATTAATGTTGGGAAAAAAGGTACTCAGAATGATGGTGACAGTCACAGCAGAGATGACTGAGAGGCACAAGAACAAAGCCTAGCATGAGATGAGATTCTGATATAATTCTGAGGAGGTATGGAGAAAGATCTTGACTCAACTGATACCCCCACTCCCCGGGTGTGAGCATGTCTTGAAAGTGCATGTATGTGCACATGTGCCTGAGGTCAACCTCAAGTATCATTTCACCTCCCAGGTGTATGCATGTTCAAGGAGGTACATGTATATGTACACGTGCCCAAGGTCAACCTTGTATTTCATTTCTTAGGAGCCACCTCCCTTGTCTCCACCTAATACCTGGGACTCAATGCTAGGCAGGCTGGGTGGCCAATGTTCCCCAGGGATCCCTCTGCCTCTATCTCTCCAACACTGGATTACAAATGCATGCCACCATGCCCGGCTCATTACATGAGTTCTGGGGAAACAAACTCAGGTCCTCACGCTTGTGTGACAAGCGCTTTCCCAACTCAGCTGTGGTCCTAGTCCTGGTGTGTGGACTTTTGAGAGTAAAAGGGTTTTGAGGTGGCATAAGGATGAGGTCCCTCTTCACCTGTGACACCGTGTGGAGGCTTACTGTAAGCGTTCCAATACTTTCCAGTGGTACTTTGGTTGGTGCTGGTCTTTTTCTGAATGTGACATGGTGTCAGGAGTGATTTACAAGGACAGAGGTGGGGTTTTGTTCTACGTTTTGACTATTGTATATTGTGTAGTTAGTGGTGGCCATTTGGACTGCTTCTTTGGTGGGGTAGGTATGAGGTAGGCTGATGTTGCTCTTCGTTTAAAGGATTGTGTCAGAACACAGAATACAGTTGGCTCTTTGCGTCATGATCACAGTTGGCTCAACTGACACAAGGTTGTTAATACACACTGCACATATTTTCACTTCTCACTTAATAATCTGCCTTTCTGGTTTTATTCCCTCTCTCCTTCTCTCTTAGCCTCCCACAGACATACTTCTGTGCACATGTTTTGGATCTTATCTGCCTGAGAAACTTCACCACCTTTGACATCTCCAATTTATATAATTCTTTATTCTCTGTTCTCATTATTCCAGAACCTTCCTCCCAGAACATCAGGGTCTTAGTAAATTCTACTGGGTCTTCCTCCAAGTTGTATACTCAACCTACTTATTATTCTACTAAGCATGCAAAAAATAAATGGAAGTAAGCAAAGGCTCCATCTAATGCAGTACAGATAGCTACCATTTCTGTTTTTTATTTTGTTGAAAATATGTTCTTTTGCAATGTATTCTGATTGCAGATTTTTTATCTCTCCCTACTCCTCCCAGTTCCTCTCCACCTCCCCTGCTATCCAGATCCACACCCTTTATGTCTTTCCTTAGAAAGCAAATAGGCATTTAAGTAATAATGATGACGATGATAATGATCATGATAAATAATAGAATAAGATAAAGCAAAACCAAGCAAATTGAAACAGGCAAAACAAACAGGAAGAAGAAAAAGACGTGAGAAACATATCTAGATGCAGAGACACAGACATTTGCACACACAGGAAATCCCATACAAACACAAAAGAAGGTATAATATGAACACACAAGACCTGTAAGATAATTTCTTGAATTAGACTTTTTTTTCTGTTTTAGGCATGGACACCTTGAGTGTCAGCATCTCCATTGAAAATGCCCGTAAGTAGTTGCTTTACAAAATGAAAACTACCCAACGTGACATTAGCTTAATAAATTAGCTTATGATTCTGATGTTCACCTGTTTCAGTTTGATCCATTTCAGTCTTTTCTGGGATCTGCCATGAAGCTATGGATCTTGCCTAGGCCAGAAGAGCCTAAAAAGGCCCTACTCTCATATTTGATAGGCCAGGGCCTCTTTGGGTGAGTTTCTCACGCTGAGCCCACAGTCGTGAGCTTCTTGATGTGAGAGCAGAAATGATGGCACGGTCTCTGGAAGCCAGCTAGGAAATCACGGAAATCTCACGTCCATGGACTCAGACTGCTCACAAGGCCATCCCACATTCAAGGGAAGAAGAAATGCACTCAACCACCAGATGCGGAAATGACCTAGTCACACTGTAACCTGGCAGCACACAGGAATGAGGAGACTGTTGTGGTTGTCCGAACCAGCTGTCTGTATGCCTCCAATCACCTAACCTCTTTAGCAAAACATTTTTCTGAATTACTTTATGTATTTATGTTTATATGTGTGTGTATGCACACACACGTACCTATGGATGTATGTATGCATGTACATAAATATGTGTAAAAATATGGTAAAACCCAGCAGTGTGTCTGCATGCACTCACAGTGGTCTTATAGTAATGAAATCATTCACAATTATGTTGTAAACATAGTGACGTCTGGATGGGAGTTGTTTCTGGTTGTCTATTATTTTCTCTAAAGTCACTTGTAAAAGAGTCCATGCAATACATATTTCTTAGAAGATGGGTAGCTCCTAAATATGGGATACATTTTGTTCGGATAAGAAATGTGTGATCTCTCACTTGCTCCACTGACTTTGGCTGCTTTTTGTCCTTGTCTGTTCTTGTTGCTGCAGACGGACTTAGCTCCCGCTGCAGAATTAGTTTTCCCTCTCGGTTTTAGCTTTTGTATTGTGCGTTTATTTACTGCAAGCCCCTTCTATCATTTTTGAAACTGGATAAGATGCAATCAAAATATTTAACAATACAGTAATATGATTCTAGAGAGTTGGCTCAGTGGGTATAAGTATGCATGACTCTTGGGGAAGACCAGGGTTTTGTTTCCAACACTTACAACCACCTACAACTACAGGTCCCAGGACACTGACTCCTCTGGATTCCATAGACACTTCCACTCATGTGCCCATACATACCCTAGTCCACATTAAAAAATAAACATAAAATACACTAAAAAGCCTATTGTAGTACAAGATGGATTTTCACTTTAGAAAATAACATTAGTCTACTCCAAGCGGACAAAAGGACCAAATGTTGGGACTGTTCCACTTTAATAATATGTGCAGCATTAGCTTATGCAATCAAATGGTTAAAATTGTGGAGGGAGATCCCTAGAGAGCCACTGGGCTCAAATGGATTAATATGCTCTTTTTTTCTCACACATTACGATCAACCATTGAGAAGATTCACAGTGACTCATCCTTAAAAAATCAAAAAGTCACAGATTTAATGTCTCCATTTTCACCTGCTCTTCCATTTTACCTTCTTCAGACTCAGAAGGTTTTTTTTTTCATTGGGAAGTCATTAACTTGGTTATTGGCTAATGGGAGATTAATGAATGAAACATGGGCCATTCTTAGCTAAATCTACCAGCTTCCTGCTTTGGGTGCCATTACTTTTGGTTAAGTTTCTGAATCCTTAACTCCTGATGCACATCCTTCACACAAAATATTTTTTTTCTCTACAAAATAATTCAAATTCAATTTTCCCACATACTTCTGCACAAATATTTAAGCTTACATCTGTTTTGTGTCTTTTAGCCTGGAAATACACAGAGTTGAGATGGCCGTGGGGCTCTGCCACGTGGTTGTTCAATCACGGGAGATGCTCTCCTTGCCCACTCCTGTAGCCCAGACACAGTCACCTTCTCAGGGGATGCTCGCCTTGCTGACTCCTGTAGCCTGAGCACAGTCACCTTCTCAGGGGATGCTCGCCTTGCTGACTCCTGTAGCCCAGACACAGTCACCTTCTCAGGGGATGCTGGCCTTGCCCACTCCTGTAGCCCGAGCACAGCCACCTTCTCAGGGGATGCTCGCCTTGCTGACTCCTGTAGCTCAGCAGCCCCTGCCATGAAGACAGAGGCTGAAATAGAGGTTGTTCTGCTCACTGAGCTTTCTGACGGGTGTTCGAGAAGTCTGTCTACTGCTATATATGATCCACATTGTTCCATGATTAGGATCTAACTTCCCAGCTCATAAACAGATTGAAGCAACCAAGCAGATGAAGGTAGTGAGTTGCTTAAGGGTCTTTCTCCAAAAAGTGGCAATTTGACAAGCCAGCAATGATAGACCCAGAAGAAACAGAGAGAGCAGACTCACAATTCAAAAGCACAGCAGTTTCAGGCACATGAGTGCGGTCGCTGATGAGCTAATGATGAGCTGAGTCCAAGAACAGCTTCCAGAGCTTATACAAGGTGCAGCATGTACCACTCATTAATACAGCCCCAGCTTGCCAGGAAAAGCTTACATTGCATCCAAATGGTCAATTTTAAAGGCATGTTAAGATTTCCAGCAGATTGTTGTTATTGCTTTTAATCTTATTAGTGTCTGCTCCTTAAAGGTTTAAGTTCAATTAATGGGAACATTTATTATGCTGTATGAGTCACTGACCGTCCTTTGTATGTGTTTTTATGGCACATGTAATACATACCAGGCACCAACTAGGAGTTGTGTCCACAACAGCGAATCAAACAAATATTAGTGCCCCCTGAGGGCTTGAACTGCACTGGAATGATGGGCCTATTAAGCACAACATTAGAAAAAAGAAAAGGAATACATATGAGTCCAACTTGAATAAAGGCTATGAGAGTGGGGTGTGATGTGGAACCCCAAGAATGGGTGTGATGGGTAGAGGGATGGCAGATCATTGAGAATTTCCAGACGGCGCCACAGAACTCCTAAAAAAAACCTGATTGGAGGCAGTAATAAGAAGCGGGGAGGAGAAAGGGGGTGAGAGAGAGAAAATGGGGTGGGGTGAGGTAGAGAGGGTGTGAGAGAGAGTGAGGGAGAGAGGGTGGGAGAGAGGGTGAGGGAGAGAGGGTGAGGGAGCCTGTGTTTACAGCAGAGGAAAAGAGCAAAAGCTTTGAGGCAGTTTGCTATCACAGAGGGGCTGTGACGGGAGCCTGCGGACTGGGATACAGGTCAGAGAGAGTGTGGAATGGTTTGTTGTTAAAGAACAAAGAGCCTGACTGGAGGGCTGTACAGAATCCAGTGAGGAATCTGAGTCTTCTTCAGAGTCTCATGTGAAGCCATGAAGGTTTCACAGCCCAGCCACCGTGACTAGCTCTGGGTGATGTGCTCACAAGGCAGATCTCTGCAAACGCAAGAAGCAGAAAAGACTCCTAATTTTAAAGGCCCTTCATCTTAGACAGTTTAAGGATGCTCCATAGGAAAAAGAAGACTCAAAACTGCAAATGTAATTGGGAATCGAATCACCCTTAGAAGGACCCCATACAGTTGAGAGCCCAGACTTAAGCTCCCGGTGTTACAATAGGCTTTCGGGTGTCTCATGAAATGGGCTGTACAGATAGCTCTGGCTTTACATGGGACCAATGCCAGTTTTTAACTTTGAAACGTACTTGACACATTTTCTTGTCTTCTATAAGAGACTCTGCCTCTCTTGTTATTCTCATTTTTCATCTTTATTTTATACTACCATCCAATACCCTCAATCCAAAGCACAATGTTAAAAACAAAACCAAACAAAACTTTCTTTTGGCTCTTATGATAGATTTGGAGGGTCTTTTTTTGTGCTTTTCCTACAGATGCAAATGACACATCATTTGAAATGACATATTTCTGAGAGCTGGCATCTGAGTATAGCAAACAGAGTAGGAGCAGGGGTAGAATGGGGGTAGATGATGATGTTCAGTATTCCACTCTTCACATTTTTAGTTTGCTAGATACATTGCAGGAGACTGTTATATAAAACTCCCACAAACAACAGCAACTTCTCTTCCTCCTCCTCCTCTTCCTCCTCCTTCTTCTTGATCAAAGACCCTGCACAGTTCAAAGTGCTTTATTGTGCTGGAGCACGCTGTCTCTTTTTTTCTATATTCCTTGAAATCTTATTGAACACTGTTGTAGATCTCTTACCCATTTGCTAAACAATTTTTTTATAAGAAATATACTGTCTATTCCATGAAACATTCTTTAAAGAAATAATGCTGGGATTCTTATGAAATAGAGGCCAGTTGAGCTGGTTAATTTATTCCAGTCCCAATGCTTTGAAACAGGAGTTGCAGTGAATGAAAATGATTAAGTTTGCAGCCTGGCCTGCAGATATGAAAAGCTGCTGGGAAGTGCGGAGTGGGGAATGGCTTTAATTTACTGTGTGGATCTCAGCCCGTGATATGCCTGCTTTTCATTTGCTTTCATTAGAGAGAAAGAAACACAGGGCAAGGCTTTCGGGATGGCCAGAGTTGAAAAGAACTATTCGCTTGAAGCTCTGAGATTGTTATTTCCATTGAACAATGGGGTATTGTTCCGGTGGTTCCAGGAGCAGGGAGCTGGGACTTGGGAAAGCAGTCCTAACATGCTCTTTAGAGAGAATGCGAATGCCTTCCCCCACTCATAGATGGGTCTGTAGAAGCCATGGAGTTACAAAGCTAGGACCTGGTGTAGTGAGCAGGGGCTCTGGGGACTTCCCCTCTACACTGAGGTGTTGTCTCTAGGCTTTCTCTGGGTAGCTCAGTCATCAGCATACTCCATAATCCCCAGACTACAGAATAAATAAGACTCGTGCCCTCATGGTCCTAACCAAACACCAATGCTGATGGCTTATGAAATGAATACAGCAAGGCCTTGTGCGGTGTCGCCCCTTAGATACAGGTGGAGACAATTCTTCCATGCCCCTTTCCTTTGTTCCCGAGTCCTCTGAGCTTTGTTTGTACAGCCCCCACTGCCCAGAACTGATTTATGGCAGCATTTAATCACCCAGCCTTTGGATTTTAGTGTCTTGTAAAGAAGTAGAAGAAAGCAGTCCTGGCCTCCATCTCCTCGAGAGGACAAGGACGGAATGTCTCATTATCGTGGCTTGAATCTCCGCCTCTCCTTTAAAAAGGTAGCATGGAAAACATCTGGCTTGCTTTGAAGTCAGTTTATTTTACTAAACTAAACTTTCTCAGATTGTGCCCCCTTTTACTGTGCCATGTAATACTTGATTAATTCTGGCACGAGTACACCTGTGTTTATAAACCTGACAAGTTAAGTCCGGAGATGAAGAAAGCTGGAGTCAGAAATGTGAGCCAAATTAAGTCTATTGGTAGGCTCCAGGATTCTTTTTTTTAATTTTGCATTCTTGGTATTATTTTAAACAGTTCCCTATGTGGATAAATGTCTTTGTCTCTGAGTATTAGATTATTTGAAGAAGAAGTGTGTACAGTGGTTTAGAGCTTATGGTTTTGAGAAAACTGGGTTTGTTTAAATCCCAGGTCCACAACTCATTGTGGGGCCTCTGCAAAGTTACTTTGTGTCCTTGGGTCCCAGGAGCCTGAGTGTAAACTGGTGACCACCTGTGGTCAACGTCCCCAGGTGTTCACAGCCATGTGCAGTTGCTTCCCTACTGGTACAGCAGACTTAGGAAGATCAGTGTCATGGGAATGATGGTGTGAGTTCCGAGGTAAGGTGTCAGGAGCACTGCTGCTCGTGACAGTCAGCAGGCCACGTGGAGGGCTGTGGTACTGCCTGAGGAAAAGGCCACATGGCTAAGGTTTCCTGCCAATCCCGGGATTGGGTGAGTGAGCAATCTTAGAATCTCTACCCACAGGGAGGCCTTCAGATATAGACAACCACGGTTTGTGTTCTTGTTTGTTTTTGTTTTCTCTGTGTAAAAGCCCTGGCTATCCTGGAACTCTCTCTCTCTAGACTGGCCTTGAACTCACAGAGATCCGCTTGCCTCTGCCTCTCAAGTTCTGGGATTAAAGGGTGTGCACCACACCCAGTAGATGGTCAGTGTTTAAACGACAACTTCATGGGAAATCATGGCCTAAAACCACGCTATTGAATTGCTGTGGGATATGAATGAGGCAACAAAAGGCTCTTGTTGCTTTGAGATGGATTTGGGGTGTTTTTCTGTGTAGTAATGGAATCAGATATTTTAATCGTAGTTCTCCATCAGGGGATTGTTGGGTGCACTAAACGTTGAGCTCAGCCTTGCACTTGTACATTGGTGGTGCCTCCTTCTCCATCTCATCCATCTCTCTCCCCTCCTGCAGAGTCCCAGAATCAAACACACTAGCTACATAGAAGCCCTGCAATCATAGACTCCTCCTTAGGGAAAACCTGGGCCTGAGGAAGGCAGCTCCAAAAAGAGCCACCCGAGTGTTGTTTGCTTGATCTGTGTGTGCATAAAAATATGACTGTGATGCTTGCTTTGCCCTCCCCAGTGTGCTGTTAATACTGTCTGGCGGATGCGGGGTCAGAAGTGCTGCATGGTGGCAGGAACTTCCACTCTGAGACCTGCCCAAGCCTCCACCTCTTTGCCGTGTCTTTAGTAAGTTTTGTTCAATTTTTTTTGTTGTTTTTAGATGACTGTCTGTTACCTCTGGACAAAGCTGGCTGATCCTTCTCATTTTCCTTGGTGAATTGTCCCTCAAGGCTTAGACCTCAGTCTAAATGCCACATCTCCAAGGAGATCTCTTAGATGTCATGTTTTTCCCCATTTACACTTCTTAATACCAATTTCACTGGTGTTTTCTCAGTACATACCATTCCCCAGTGTTAGCCCTAATGACAACAAGAACCCCAACTGCATGTCACTCCCCAGTGTTAGCCCTATAGACAGCAGGAACCCCAGCTACATGTCATTATTGTCTAATGCTGGCTTAGTAAAGTCTTCAGTGAATGTTGATTGAAGGAAAGAATTTCCCTGGGTGGTTTTACCTGGCTGATGATTGCTGGTGTTTAAAAGGCTCTGTCTCTCCCTCTAAAACATGAATGAATACTACCCAGCCTTATAAAACAAGCTCTTGGTTTAATAATACAAATGATAAATTTGTTGTTAGTAAAATAGCTTAGTTTTTGAAATCACATTGCGAATTTAGTGCCATAAGATCTCATAAACAACTTTCCTAGGGAGTCAGATTATAATTAAATTTATGATTTGGTTGACAATATCATTTATATTGAACAGAGTCTATTGAGGTTTGAGTAAGTAAAAGTTGTACTTATAATTTATGTAATTGAGGATATGCTTAAATAGAACGGGCCTCAGCTTCCCGTCTAAGCAGGAGAAAAACTCTACTGATGGATCAATAGGAAATTAGAGGTGTCCATTCAAGAAAAGCCCAGTAGTAATTCTTGAATAACAGTGCTCTTCAGGTGGCTACTTCATGAATGTCTTTGTAGCTTTATAAATAGAGAATCAGCAATAGGGAAACTTGTGCTTAACAATACATTTAGCTGGAGCCCAGGGCCATCTTGTGTTATAGGACATTGAGCAATTCAAATTTGTAAACTAAGACTGGGCATCTGGAATTGTATACTATTGTATGTACAGGTAAGACATGCTGACTAAGACTCCATTTGAAGTAAGTTTCATTGATTAGCATGTTGCAAAATGGGAATTGACTCTAGTAAATTAATGATGGGCAAAGATGGCTCCATTGATATTTTGACCAAGAGTTCTGTGATTTATTATGTCTTTTAGTTTGTAAATGTCACACGATTTACAAGACAAGAAACTGTTAATTAATTTAATAAATATTATTGAGGTCCAGAGATGTTCAAGACTCTTCTTTAGGCAACTGAGATGCTGCAAAGGGCACAAAGCTTGTTAATATATCCTTGCCCAGAACAAATCTTGACATGGCAAAAGATTTAGCAAAATTTCACAGAGAAATTTTGCACCATTGGAAATTGTTGTCCATGTGCACACAGGAAACTGTCAGCGGGGAATTTGTGGGTGTTTGAAGAGTCTGGAGCTTCCCCAGGCTGTTGTTTCATTCGGGTCAGCTGATCCTGTGGTTCCCTGAAGTCTACAAAAGTCCCTCTGCTTTAAGGAGACCAAAGCTTTTTAAGCTTGCTCTCCCACAGCTGGAGGGGTTCCAGACATGGTGAGTTGTTAAAGGCCAGGGAAGGGCTGTGTACAAAGAAACCAGAGGCAGCCAGCAGCCTGGAAATTGAAGAGAGACCACATTCCACTGGAGACCTGAGGAAGCAGGGTGCATCTACAAGTTACTTTCTGTGGCAAAATGTGGGTGATCTTGGGTATGAAGTCTTGACCAGCATCCTGAAGCTTGTCAGGTCCGAATCATCTTTGAGAGGCAATGAATTATAGGTGCTGAATTGAACCTTATTTGTCCTAAAGTTTGAGAGAAATTCAACAAGATACCACAATCTGATCAGCAATAACCCCCCCCCCTCACCCCGCCATACTTTCTCAAGGGTTTCAAACGCCATACTTTCTCAAGGGTTTCAAAGTCTTTGGGCAAAACTATGTTTTTCTAGGGTATGTATAGAGCCTTTCCCCCCCTAAATCCAAGTAACAAAGCTCAAATAACCACTAACCAAAAGGTAGAAATTATTTCTGGTTAGTCGGTTATGTTAGCTAAGGGGGCTGTACAGACTACCAGTGTTGTGGTTTATTCTTAGGTCAAGTATCTCTTTGATTATTGGGAGACAATATACAGTCCTATCTGCTGTTTTACAAAGTTATAGTCTGGACATTTGTGTCATTGAAACTAAGATCTTTAGACTTAGATCTTTATTTTAAAATTTCATCAACAGTGTGTCAGTTGAACTGATTTGTAGTGATGTGAACTGCTCTAAAGGGCCATTGCTGCTGTTTGGGAAGACAAAACAGAGTCTTGTGGGTTTTGCATTCTCATCTTTCTGCATTACACAATTTATTGCTATACCTAAAAGGCAAACAAATAACCCTTTTTACAAATACTAGCTTGATTTAAAAAAAATCTTTGGTTAGATATGTTTGCAAAGATTCTTCTCTGAAAGACAGTGAAAGAAAATGTCTTCTTGATATTTCTTCATGTATGTGTGAGTGTGTGTGTTTCACTCCTCTCTCTCTTTCTCTCTCTCTCTCTCTCTCTCTCTCTCTCTCTCTCTCTCTTTCTCTCTCTCTCAATCTCTCTCATCTGTCTGTCTGTCTGCTTGTCTGTTTCTCTTTCTATTGTGTGTGTGTCTGTTTCTCTCTTTTTTTGTGTGTGTACACGTCTCTCTCATGCACGTCTCTTTCTCTATTGTGTGTATGTATGTGTCTGTCTGTTTTTTTCTCTGTGTGTGTATATGTGTGTATGTCTGTCTGTTTCTCTCTCTTTGTGTATGTGTGTGTATGTATTTGTGTGTGTGTGTGTGTGTGTGTATGTCTGTTCCCCCCTCTCTCTCTGTGTGTGTGTGTGTCTATGTGTAAAGGGCTCACTGATCAATGCTCGCTGTTTTCTCCAATGTGCTTTGTGTTCTTTCTTTACAAAAGAGGAGACAATTACCAGAACATTGCTGCAGTTGATGCCAACAAATAGGTGTTGTACGACAAGACAGGTGTGCAGCCCCAAAGAAATCATTGTTTGAAATACAGCTTGATGCCAGTATGTAGCAAACAAGACTTGAATAGCTGAACAGAGCTTAGAAACTTGAAATTCTTATCAAAAGCAAAAAGCTTCTCCCTCCTTTATAGAATTTTCTTGAACATGAAGCCCATGTCTAGCAGCTGCTTCATTTTTGTCTTCCTTACAGCACGTGACACGGTGATGCCTTCACGTGGGTGTTGTGTGTCTGGGAAACAGTGGATGGATATGGGAAAAATTATAGGTCTTTAACAATGGCTTGCAAAGTTGTCAGGGTTCTTGGGAAAGAACAGGAAATGTTAATTTAAAAATAGCTCTCCAAGCCAAAGAAGAAGAGACTAGAAAAAAAAAAGTATTCATTTCTTAATCTGTGAGGGTTACCTCTTAGGAACTGAGTAAGGAGTGGATCTGGGATTAGTGCAGGGGAAGAGCTGTTGTGCTCAGGGCGTCTCTCTCTCTCTCTCTCTCTTTCTCTCTCTCTCTCTCTCTCTCCCCCCCTCACTCAGAACTTTTCCCAATATTTTTAGAGAGAGAAAGTCCTATCTTTAAAATATCTGCTTCAGAGGGAAGATTACTCAGCAAGTCTCTGAATATGTCATCATCAAAATAATTTCCTTTTAATATTTTTAAAGCTCCAATTGCAATTAGGAAAACAGAAAATGACTCATAGATTCCAATATTTTACATCTTGAGATAATATAACTTTTTGCCCTTTAATTATTTTTTGGGCCCAAGTTATGTTTCCTTCTGTATTGCTTTTGGGTGGGAAACAGATTTTCATGTAGCACAGGTTGGGTTGAGACTCATTCTGTAGCAGAGGGTGATGTTGAATGTCTGGGCCTCCTGCCTCCACACCCAGTGTGGGTGCTGGCTTTACAGGTCTGTGCTACCATGACTGGTTTCACACAGTCCTGAGAATTGAACCTGGGGCCTTGTGCATCATAAGTAAGAACTTTCTCTGCGCATTACATTCCCAGCCCGTGATTTTTAAATTCTAAAATCTTGCAAAACCTTTACCCTTTGTATTCAGGTTTCAAGTCATGTTAATTTAGTATTTCTTCAAGTCACTGACAGTGATCCTTATTACCATAGATATATTTTAAACTACCCTTGGGATTTTTTTTTCCTGATAAAACGATGGCATACCTTCCACTTTCTTCAGGGTGGTTGGGGAAAATGTAAATGTTGTCTTCAGCTAAGATGGCTCTGTAAGAAAAGAACCAACTCTCTGTTCATCGCCCAACTCCAGTTTGACTTAAAAGAAGGAAAGTTATGTATACAACCCTGCAAATAACCTAAAAGAGGTAGGCTGACTTTTCTCTCCCACCCGCCAATTCCCAAATAACCAGCAAAAAGACTCAGTATTAATTATAAATGTTCAGTTGATAGTTCAGGCTTATTACTAACTAGCTCTTGCAACTTAAATTAACCCATTTATATTAATCTACATTCTGCTATGTGGCATTATCTTTCTTTCATCTTGCATGTTTCCTTTTTGTGTCTTGTTGGTGACTCCTCTGATACCACCTTTCTTCTTCCCAGTATCCTTAGTCTGACTTTCGCACTTAACTTTATCCTGTCCAGCTATTGGCCAGGCAGCTTCTTTTTTAAACCAATCACAGTGTAATTTACACAGTGTACAGAAGGATTATTCCACAGCAAAAAGACTTTGTGCAGACCTTGGCTAGTAGTTAAAAGCATTTTCTTACTAATATAAAGGTACCGAAAGGTAACTTTCTTCCCTTTACAGCATCTGTGCTGTAGGGATGGCTCATGTACCTTGCTCCATTTCCACTGAGTGCTGGAATTTGCAACATATCATGGGGCCTTTGACTGAACACTGCTTTCAAAGACATTTTCTAATATTGTAGAAAATCTGGTTTTCTTTGATGAACTTTCTTCCTGGCTATGGAATAAATGGGACTTCTGGGAGCAATCTTTTGTTTGGATTTGGTTACCAGAATGCTAAGTTCTTTGACTTCCAAGTCTCAGCTTCCCTGAGCCTCTTCTCAAGCACCCTGAAGAGTTGGGTGCTGTCTTTCTCTGTTCCTGCTTGGATACCAAGTATGGCACACTCTACAGTTCACCTTGGAGAAAGCTTTATGGCTTTAGCCCAGAAAGGTGTTATCACTTAGTGACTTGCTATTTGAAATGCTCACCTGCAAGGGGACGATTGTGAATTTTGACGCATACACTCTTAAGCAGTATACAGCCATTGAGAATGCAAATCCATAACAAGTTAGATAATTTCTAACTTAGTCAAGACAATACTATTTATAGAATTCATTTTCTCCATTCATAATATAGCAAAGGGTTTCTACTCCTTCCAAAACTTATTGAAACGTGTGGAAGAAAAATTATTAAGTATGGTTGACGGTCAGAGGTAAAGTCATCATCAAACGGCTTGCTCTGTTTTAAAATTTTCTGTAGCAGAGGTGACTTTTAAACTACCAATGTGAGTTAAAATTGTCAATACTTGTCCTTGCTATATAAAACCAATCATAATCAGATATACTTTCTTTTTTTCCATAGCTTGAAGGATCAGTTTCCAGTTCTAGAAACAGGTGAGAGACACAGGGAGGAAGAGGGAATATAGACAGAAGGCATGTTTTTAGCTCACCTGATTTCATAAAGTATATAGAGTAATTAAGACATGTTTAACCCTTAACTAATTGAGAGCACTCCATTTCAAATCTTGTTTAGACAACAGAAAACCCAAGTTTTCAATTAAACTTCTCTTAATGTAAATATAGGAAGTTGTTGAAGATACTCCTCTGAGATGCTCTGTGTGTCATTCATTTCACTCTAGGACAAGGTACAGAGATGACGACTTAGCAGAGGATGTTTTCACAAGGCTCCACCCCCCGCTCAGAGACACCAGCAATTAGTTAACAGTTGTTGAGTGAAGCATGACCAGTCTTCTCCTGGGATGATCCAATACCACGGAAATGGTCAGTTCTAAATAAACATACATCTAAGCAACACCTAATGGGTTCAGCAAGCTCTCCCCCCCTGTGTGCATGTAGCCATAACGATTAAAGGGGAAAAGACCATGCATCTGAGAGGGAGTGTGGGAGAAAACAAGAAAAGGAGCTGGGAAAGAGGGGTAGAAAAGATGTAAACACATTACACATGAATGAAAGATCTCAAAAAAAAATGAAAATAGAAAATATTTAAATTTTATTTTCTTGTGTGTGTGTGTACGCGCACACGTGTGCGTGCATGTAACCTATTTATATGAGTGTCAAAGGACAATTTGCAGGTGGTTTTTCTCTCTTTCTGCTATATGAGCTCTAGGGATTGAACTCAGGTTATCAGGTTTTGTACCAAAAACGCTTTCCCGCTGAGCCCTCTTGCTAGACCACAGTTTTCTTTTGCTCACAGTTTCAGATGGTTCTATGGTCTCTGGGCTAATGTGGCTCAGGAGAATATTACGGCAGGAAGTTTATGGTGAAGCAAAGTGTCTTCTTGTGTGCAGACATGAGACAGGGAAGTGAGAGTAAGCAGCCAGGGACAAGATCTACTCTTCAAGGCCCACCCCCAGCAGCCTACTTCCTTCAAGCAGGCATTCAATATGAATTTATCAGTGAATTGGTCCATCGAGGTTAGAATCTTTATAAGTATTGCCACCATTTGGAGACCAAACTTTGATGTATTAATCTTCCAGAGTCATTTCAGACTTAACCCATAGTACTGTGTTTTAACAGTGATCATCAAATCTCAGTCTAGGAAGAATTCTTGAGTGTGAGGTAGAGATAGAGAAACTCAGAGCAGAATGAGCAACAGTGCTGAACGTAGAACATGCATGCCCAGGCTTGCAAAGTAGGAATTCCTCCCTCTCTCCCACAAAAGCTTAAGGGAATTCAGTGTCTTTCTCGGCCTGGAAGAGTTTGATTTTTGCATTGCTGGTTCGTCTGACACACAAAGTATAAGAGCCAAAGAACATGATAACAGTTTTCCATACGTCTCCCTGTCCAAAACTAACAGACGCTGGCAACTGAGTCACCAAAACAATCTGGAAGCCGTCAACACTGGGGCAAGGGCCCCTTCCCAGCATGAAGAGGAATATCAGGCTCTGCACTAGGGAACGGGATGTGAACTTGGGCAAAGATGCCTCTGAGAGTGCGAATAGCTCCACAGGGTTCAGAGAGATCCCAAGGAGACAATCTTCTGAAGACCTCACTCCTGCCCAGGGCTAAGGGAGGTGAGCAAGGCTGACACTGTGGGGGCGCTTTGTTTATTGATGCTTTAGAGGAAGTATTCCTCTTCACACAGCCATTGCATTGGGCAGTTATTGAGAGGAAGCTGGAATTTTCTTTTTTTAGATGGGAAATTGGGAGAGAATTTATGAGAAATCTGGCATGGCTCAGTAACTCTAAGTGACTTCCTCACTTCTAAGTAACTTCCTCTCTGTATTTGTGTGTGTTTCAGTCATACGATTATGTTCAGTTATTTCATTTTTTGAATGTATGTGTGTGTGTGTGTGTGTGTGTGTGTGTGTAGAGAAACACAGAAAGAACACATAAAACCTAAGAACATATGACATAATCTTTTACTCCCTCATTTTTTTTTTTGGCATCCAAAAATAACCCAGTCACCAAAGAGGACAATCAGTCTTCTGCCTGAACCCAGCATGGCCTCAGCATTCATCTTCACTGGTCCACACTGCTGAGAAAGAAGGGTTTCTAACATCCCATTAGGAGACAGAGATAAATATAAACAGTAATCGTCAGTTAAAAAAAAAAAGACAAAAAGACATCCACTTAGAGTTTTAGTTTCCTTTTGATCCTGACTTAAAAATCATCTCTACAGAGTGAGGGCTGCAGTGGTTTAAGTAACTTCCTTCATGTTTGAAAATGACTGAAAATGAATTTCTAAAACACAGACTGAGTCTTTTTGGTGCAGGCTTAATGTCAAGTGTTATATAGAGTTATAAGTCTTACATCTGTCCCTGTAAATCTGCCTAACTCTGAACAAACTCGAGGAGAAAACCGAACATAGTCAATAGACTCTCAGTGTGCCCCACAGGATGATTCTACTAAACAGATTAAGGGTGGATGCTTTGTGACCAGGTAAACACAAAGCCTGAGAGTTTAGGATTGTGTGGTGTAGTGTAAAGAAAGTTAGTGGTCATGCACTTTTGTGTTTGCTGTATCTAATAAAAAACAAAATGGAGTTTTTGTTTTCATTTTCATTTTTTGGTAGTTGTAAAACAGTATGGTCTTCCAACACATTTAAACACAGTTTGAGAACAATTGTGAGAAAACACAACCAAGTCACAAGTGCCATGAACTGAAACTATGATGAGTGTGAACAGCAGGTTTTAGTGTGTCTGTTATATGATGAGTGTGAACAGCAGGTTTCAGTGTGTCTGTTATATGGTGAGTGTGAACGGCAGGTTACAATGTGTCTGTTATGTGGTGAGTGTGAGCGGCATGTTACAATGTGTCTGTTATGTGGTGAGTGTGAACGGTAGGTTACAGTGTGTCTGTTATGTGGTGAGTGTGAACGGCAGGTTACAACGTGTCTGTTATATGATGAGTGTGAATGGCAGGTTACAGTGTGTATGTGATGTGATGATATGGTGAGTGTGAATGGCAAGTTAAGTGTGTCTGTTATGTGATGAGTGTGAGCAACAGGTTACAGTGTGTCTGTTACATGATGAGTGTGAACAATAGGTTACAGCATGTCTGTTATGTGATGAGTGTGAGCAGCAGGTTACAGTGTGTCTGTTGTATGATTGGGTATTTTCAGTCTTGTTACAGGAGAAAGTAGGCTGAGGAGAATTCTGGACATGCCCAGGCAGAATGCAGGAGGAAACCTGTGCTCAATTGTTTACACAGCATTTTATACTGTATTTCTATCCATTTGATCATCTACCCATCTACCCACTTGCCTATTTAATGAAAAATATGTATATACTATGTGCCTATGACCCATCCTCTGGGTAGTCATGCACAATTTAGTGATAACAAAAGAGGTTCTATTCCTTTGTTACCTATGTTTTAAGTTGTCTCAGATACATGTAAAGGTAACTGAAACTGACAGCTCTTTGAGCTTCTTGGTGGGACTCCATGGCCTCAACTCGGTCAGGCTCACTCATACAATATCCCTAGCTGACTAGGCTCCCACTCTGATTTCTTTCTATAATGGGTTTGAATGAGAAATGTTTCCTACAATCTCAAGCATTTAAACACTTTGTCCCTACTGATGGTAGTGTTTGCTGAGGTGTAGGTGTTTACGATCTTGCTGGACAAAGTAAGCCATGGGGGGTGCACTTTCAGAGTAAAAAGGTCTTTCCTACTTTGGTTTATTCTCTCTGCATTTGAAAGATGTGAGCTTTCAGCTTCCTGCTCCGCTGCCCCACCCTGCTGCTGTGCTCTCCCTGCTCTTACCACAGTCAGAGTAAACTCTTTCCTCTTCAGGTTGCTTTGGTCATAGTGTGTGATCACAGCAACAGAAAAGTAACTAATTCTCGGCTTCCATGACATGCTGGTCCGCTCCTAATTATGGGGTGATCTGGAAGACGGCAGAGCCACACATTCATGAAGTCCCTTTAGAGTGTTAGAAGTAAGCCCACACAGTGTCTGCTAACCATAAGATTTGTTAGTTGGCTTTGGGCAAGTTGACAGCGGCATGTGGCTGGATGGGAGACCCCCCAAGGGTGTTGTGGCCTACACCAATACCAATGTGATTTTAGATTAAGGCCAATAAAATACAGGTAACATGGAGAATTATCAAGACCTTACTGCTGAATCAGCTTGTCTGGTGCTCTGTCTTGAGCAGAAAGCAAGACTGCAGGGAAATTCCTACTTGAACCCCAGTAGGTAAAACATAATGGTTGTGTGATCTTTTGGAAAAGCCAGGCATCATACATCTTTAAAGAATAACGCAATATTTTCCTTTCATGTTGACATTTTATTTCCTTTATCTTGATTAGAATTGGATTTAATAGTCTTTTAGTTATCACAAGAGAGAAGGATGTCATTCATGATGCCAAGTTGTAAAACAGTCTGTCGTGCTGACGGATATCCAGATAGCATGGGAGGTGGGGGGACCTAATCATTCAATATCCATCAGCAGTTAGGCTGGACACATAAACAAGAACACATGTTGAAACTGATGTCTGTACTGATTAGAACAGCTAGGTACTTCCTTAGCAAGGGCTACAGAGCCTTGTTCCCACCACCCCCATGTGAGCAAGGGTTACAGAACCTTGCTTTCCCCAGACCCTGTGTGAGCAAGCCTTGCTCCCCACACCCTGTGTGGTATATATGGGAGAATCTGGGGGAGGTCAAGAAAAAATAAGCACAGCCTAAGACAGATTTGAAAAATAAGCAGCAACATCTGGCTAGTGAATTCCTCCCACGTACGTAGGAAGGGTCTTCAGAAAAATGTTTGTCTTGGCAGCAAGTTGGCTTAATGTCCATCAGATCTGTGAATGAGCTTCACTTGGGTTTCTGTTTCTCTTGGTGTTGGACCTAAGGCCTGATGGTCACAAGCTGACATTCATTAGCCATTCTGATTCTCAAGCATCACAGGTTTGCTTGAACATGATTTCAAAAGATTCTTAAGTATTAAAGATTTTCTAATTCTTCATTATTTAAAATGCTGTTTATACCGTCTTAATGAACTCTATGAACATAAACTTAATGAACATAAATATGTCGGAGAGGTTTATCACTGAATTTCTTCAGTTAACATAGAGAACATGCGGTTTCAATTCTAACCGTTTAGCATGTTTCCCTAGGCATACCTGTGTGATATAAGTCCATTTTAAGTTCTTAGTGCAGTTATTCACATAAGATGATATCAGTCTAGAATTATGTAACGTGTAATTGCCTATCTCATACCTAGATTTACAAAGGGCACCTTCAACCATTTTCTTACTAAGCTGGATCTATTTTTTTTATTGTTTTTGTAGGCAGAGAAAGAAGAAAAAGTATATTACATGCTGAGAAAATAAATAAAATAAAAGTTTACAAATAGAAAAACCTGGAGTCTTTTTTTTTCTAAATCTCATGGTGATGATTTCTTGACTTTGTGGAACTCTAAAACAAAATATTAGAGAATGATCTTTTGCATAGTGCAGTTGCTAGTTTAAAGATAATGTAAAGAGAGCAAAGTGTGCAAATTGTATTGTGGGAATTTTGTGACTTATTGTTTCTCAGAGCAAAGAAGGTGGAGCGACGTTACAGGAGGGAGCTCAAGTCTCCCACCTCACTTCCTTATCATCCCTTATTGCTCAATCATTGCCATTTATGAAATCCAGATGCAGGCAGAGTGGCTTCCACATGAAATAAACTCCCTTAGTTAGGAGAACTGTGAGTGTTCCAGCTTCAGGATTTCTAAGGCAATGCCAGGGATTTGTTTTGCTTTATTTTGGGTTTCAGGTATGGGCTTTTCACATAGTGAAACCATCTGTTTCTTTGAAGCCTTGCACTTCTTGACACACACCTCTTGGAGAGACTTAAGCACATCTGCATCTGTGAGCTACAAGGAAAGAAAAGTCCTGGGATTCCCAGAGGGGATGTTACAGGAGTGGCTATTGTTTGAATGGCAGCAGCACAGGTTTTCAGCCTTGCCCAATGGCCCTGCAAAGACAGAGAAACACAATGACAGACATGAAGCAAGTGGTCACACCTGTCACATGATGTTTTAGGAAAAAAAGGAAGCATAAAGAACATAGTTTAGAGGCAGTCTCGGTGAGTAAGACTGTTGCTAACAATCCTGACCCCCCGAGTCTGATCCTCAGAACCCACATGGTAGAGGAGAGAGCCACCACTTGCAAGCTGTCCTGTGACGTCACATGTGCTATGGCACCTGTGTGTGCACAAAGTAAATAAGTAAAGATATAAAAAAACCAAAGTAGAGAATATAATTTGCTTTCTTGAACAGAGTCCAAAAGCATCTGGAGAAGGGAAAATCTATCTCAATTTCAGATATTTGACACAAAGACTAGTTTTGGGGTTGGCAACAAGATAGTGGGAGTGGGTGTGTCTAGAGGAGTATCTGGGGAAGAGGCAGTCCTGGCCAACAGTTATTTTTAACTTAATTAATAATTAATTGACTTAGTTATTGCAGTACTGGAGATTGGGCTCCAGGCTCATGCACGCTAAGCAAATATTCTACCAATGAGTTGTATACCAGTCATCATGTATATGATGTATAGATGTGAAAGTCTGAGATCATAACTCTCTGCCTCCTTCTGTTGCCCTAGTTCCAGATGATCAACCAACCACTGCTCATCCTTCTTAGGTTTGTTATAGGAAGCTCATAACAGAGAAGTGCAAAGGGATTTATTATAGCGATGGAGGACCCTCTAGGTGCCTTAGGTAGGGTTTCTATTGCTGTGAAGAGACACTATGACCATGGCAACTCTTGTAAAGCAAAACATTTAATTGGAGTGATTCACTTACAGTTCAGAGGTTGGTCCATTGTCATCATGGCGGGACATACCTGCAAGCAGACATGGTGCTGGAGAATTAGTTAAGAATCCTACATCTTGCAGGCAACAGGAAGTGGTCTATGTGTCACACTGAGCCTAGCTTGAGCAAAAGAAATCTCAAAGTCCTCCCCCACAGTGACACACTTTCTTCAACAAGACCAGGTCTACTCCAACAAGACCACACCTCCTAATAGTGCCACTCATTTTGGAAGTCATTTTCTTTCAAACCACCACACTAAGGAAAAAAATCTGGGAGGAGGGCAACCCAAAAAACAAAAGAATCAAGGTTTGGTGGTGTTCTTGAACTTTCTTAATGTTCCCTGTTTTGTGGTAAACTGTCTATAACCTCTACATCATTCACAAGTTTATACACTGTCAAACTTCCCAAAGAGACTTCATCTTGGTTCTTCTTCTTTTTAACAATAGCTGATGAAAGGTCACACTAATCTACCACAAATCCCAACTGCTCCCTGTATCATTGAATAAATTAACTAGTGACAAAATATATACACAGCAGACAAATTCCTAAGTCAACTAGAAAGGAGAGACTGGAAGAAACTGCGTTTTCCCTAGAAGATCAGTATGGACTTTGGCCGTGGTTTAATTTTAGCTTGATGGTTCAAAGGCCCATGCAAGAAGAACATAGTCCACAGCTTTGTAGCCATTGGGAGTGAGCCCATCAGGAGGTGGGAACCACTGGGAGGCCTGAAGTTTTATGTGACTCAGAAGGTGTGCCCTTGAAGATTATGAAACTCTGGTTTCTCTCTTCTTCTTACTGTCTCTGGTTCTCAGCTACCATGGGTTCAGCAGTGTCTTTAGCACAGGCCAGCCTAGGAACTCCCTACCTTCTAGACTCATATGGTTTCCAGAGGATTCTTAAAGCTAAAATCTCATTTACAACAGCTGGAATATAACAGCCCCATTTGTTAAGGTCAAGACATGGGGAGTGTGAAAATTTATTTTCTTCACCAATTTCCACATAATTTAGCAGAAATAGTAATTGTAACTTAAATTTTTTCTTTTTCTCAGAATAACAGAGACAGTTTCTTCTGTCTAAAGTACAAAATGCACTGTGGAAACCGGTCATCAAGAAAGACAGGACAGAAAAGTTTCTTCTGCTGGAGAATCTCTAATTATATCTTTTTTTCTGAAAAAAAGTGCATAAAGACAGCAGTCTTGAGTAATTTCCCTGTTCCCTTTCTGTTTCTAATGGAGATGGCATCAAACATCTGTGTAGAATTAGAGTCCTGAATGTTGTATTGATTGCACTTCTTATTTCTTTATGTGAGTTTTCCCATGTGGCCATTGTGTGGCTGAATACTTACTGCTCTTATACATACTGCAGGACACTTAAGTATGCAGGTGGAGTTCTTTGTGTGTCAGCAGCCGCTCCCAAATAATCACACAGAAACTTAATATTAAATATAAATTCTTAGCCAATAGCTCAGGCTTGTTACTAGTTAGCCCTTACAACTTAAATTAATCCATTATATTAACCTATGTTCTACCGTGTGACATTGCTTCTCTTTCATCTTGCACCTTCTGTTTCCTCTCCCTGTCTGACTGGTGACTCTTTTGACTCCACTGTTCCTCTTCCCAGTGTCTTTAGTCTGGTTTTCTTGCCTAATCTTGTCCTGTCCAGCTATTGATCAGTCAGCTTCTTTATTAAACACAGTGACATATATTCACACAGTATAAAGGAATATCACACATAAGTGCGATGTTTCACTTGTACCCGAGGTTGGCTCTTCTCTCCCTTCACAGGCTGCCAGCCTCTAAGCCCGGCACACTCCCATATGAGCTTTGTCTCCTTGTGTAGAACATTCTGTTCTCTCTCGCCTCTGAAAGAAACACCACGTCTGGCTGGCTGGCCCGTGGATTCTCACGACCCCCGTTCCCCATGCTCCAGCTCTTTTCTCATCAGTCTTCTGTATGTTCACACTTGTTTCAGATGCTGGTGCAGGAGAATTGTCTGTATTCTGTCAATCATGTTTTAAATAAAACGCTGATTGGCCAGGCCGGAGGTGTAGGTGGGAAAACCAGACAGGAAGTGGAAATGATGTGAGGAGAACAGGAGACTTCTGGGAAGGAGAAAGCTGATTCCTCCCATTCCTGCCCAGACCACCGAAGAGGCAGCATGTAACCTGCCCAGCTGAGAAAGGTAGTGAGCCGTGTGGCTAACGTAGATAAGGATAATGGGGTAACAAAAGTTATAAGAGCTAATAAGTAGCCTGACCTAATGGGCCAATCAGCTTTATAACTTACGGAGTCCTCTGTGTGGGTGATTTTCTCTGGGACTAAACAATTGTGGGGACCTGGTGGGAGGACAGAAAAAAACACAAATAAACATGCCCCACTCATGTTACATGATACACCTCAGACTTACCTAGCATTGCACCCTCCTTTGTAACCCCAGCCCTTCCTACTTTGTCTGTTACCCAATCCACTGATTTGGAAGCAATGCCTTTTAGAGACCACATTCAGTCAACTCACAATGCACATTTCAAGAGTCTGTAATGAGAAGAGTTGTAGTGAGGGGCTGCGGGCAGGCCTGCTTTTCGTCCTGCCCGGCTCCCGCACAACTAGCTTAGCCCCAGAAATAACACACAAATTGTATTCATTTAAAACACTGCCTGGCCCATTATCTCTAGAGAGTTAGTTACTGGCTAACTCTCACATCTTGATTAACCCATTTCTAATAATCTGTGTAGCACCACGAGGTGGTGGCTTACCGGAAAAGATTCAGCATGTCTGACCTGGTGGCTGGCTCCATGGCGTCTGCCTCATAGCCCTCTTCCCAGCATTCTGTTCTGTTTTCTCCGCCTACCTAATTTTCTGTCCTATCAAGGGGCCAAGGCAGTCTCTTTATTGACCAATGAAAATAACACAATAGACGGATAACCCTCCTCCATCAAAGAGTGAGTACTAGGCCTACCAGCCAAAGATCTTATGTCTCTTTCAAGTATTGAGAATTTGCAAATAAATGAATGTTTGTTACATTTGTACTTTGGAGGAGACAAGGTGTACCATTGCCTGTGTATAGTTCTCAGATGTCAATAATCTCTTTTACTTTTTGATAACTTCCATTTTCACTGACATGTGAACACAGTTCTAAATAGACAGTTGCAGTAATTTTCCATGCACTGGCTAATGGATTAGTGATTAATTCTCCCTGATTGAGCCTATGTCTGAAATAACACTGTAGCAAAATACCTCAGTTCTCTTACACCCAAATAAGAACTGGGGGAATTATTTTTCTGTACTCTTTAGCCATCTTTATTGCCATTCATGCTGGCTTCTTTGGTACTTGCTGGAGGTCCTCCAAAGGACTCTGAGAACAGAGTCATATTTATGACGGCTGGGAATAATATCTCTATCCATATCACGGTGGCCCGCACACCACATTCTGTTGGCAAACTGATTGCGTTCATAGCTGTTCAACTTCCACCAAATTTCTTCCAAAGGGAATTTACAAAGGAAGCTGGAGTGGAAAGACTCTTTATCTTTCATGAAGAATTCTTTCCCCCTCTTTTCAAGATATCCGTTCATCTAAAAAGAGAGTTTTGCCTAAGGCAGGGACTCAAGTGGGGATTGAATTCAGAACAGTGAGAGACTAGCCCTTAATTAATGTAATATTTAACCAGAACTTCCTTATTGTTGACCTTATACCCAAAGGTAAAGGACTTCGAGGGGTTCCCAGGGTTATATTTCATTATTAAATAATCTGGTCTCGGACCTCTGCCAGAAAATATGCTCACAAATTGGAAAGGTAGGTGTCTAGGAACTGCTGAATAATAAATCTGTTGTCGGTATTAACTCTTAGATAAGTCAAAATTCTAAAATCAAACTCCAAGAAGAGAACATTAAAAATGGGTAGAACATTCTCTTTTGGAAAGTTTGTATACACACTTTCAACCTGGAACAGCAGGTCAATGGCCTGTAGACTGTCTTCAAGAAAAATAGTGCCTCAGTGAACTTCTTCTGGACTTTGAGTCCGGTTCATTTTCCTTCTTTTCTTCTTCTTTTTTTTTTGGATTCCTAAGGTTTTTTTGTAATAAAGTTTATACATAAAAAGAGAACAACCTCAGCTCTTATGAATGCTTAACGCCAAAAACAAGGGATAAGTGTCAGTTCACAATACTTTTCTACAAAATAGGGTGTTACCAGATTTAGCCTTTAATGCATTTTAGACACCTTAATATAGGAAAAAATGACTTCAAGTTTTTAAATAAGTTATGTAAGTTATTAGTAAAGGAGATACACCAACTTGAACTATATACCAGAGCATGAATATGAGCATGGTCAGAAACCTAAATGATGAACTAAGTTTTTATTTCTATTTTAATTCCTTCATCTTGGCTTCAAGCCTGATTTCAACTTGATTCAGTCTATTGGTGAGGTTTCCCCCTGACTTTTTATTAGACTCATTGAATTTTTCATTTCAAGTTTTATTTCAGCTGGGTTTCCTTCGGAATTTCTATCTCTTTAGTGAATTCTCTTCTCATATCCTGACTCATCTTCTTTATTCCAGTTAGCTGTTTATGTTTTCCTTGCCTTCATTCCAGCATTTATTCATATCATCTTTGTGTTTATCAAACATATTTATAACTTCTATTTTGAACTCATTGTCTTATGTATCATCTAAGTTGCTTTCCTCAGAGGGCACTTTTGGAGGAGACATACTGTCTTGTTTTTGTTTCTGTGTGTGTGTTGTGTTTTCATGATGGGACCTGGGCATCTAGAGATAGTTCAATGGTTGAGTCTTTTAGTGTGGAGATATAACTTACCATTGCAGAGCAGACATTTGGATCTCTGTTTGCTTTTACCTTATCTACATTTACCTTGAAGCTACTCAGGGTTAGTTTGTGATTGGTATATCAGAAGTGGTCTTGGCTCAGTTAGGAGAAATGTGTAGCTTCTCACCATAGGAATAGACCCCTCCCTCCATAAAGCATGCACATTTGTACTGCAGTTCCAAATTTGGAGGTTGGAATGGCAGAGAGAGGCAGAGGTGAAGCATTCCTGTGGAATACACAGGCTCCCAGCAAAACCCTTCAGCTGACAGTTTATGTCCTGGTGGGTAAAAGCAGGGAAGGACTACCCTGGAATGCACTGGGAGCTTCGGATGCATAGAATTGGCCTAGCATCATGGAGGAGCTTGCCTTCTGTGCAAGGTCCATAGATGCCCAAAGAGTAATATGAACAAAATCCTGGTGGATAAGAACCACGGGAATTCTGAGTGCTCTATAACGAAGAAAAAGTTTCAGTTTCTTGCAATTCCTTTAACTATAAGTAGGTAGCTCAAATATCCATTTCTGTTGATTTTTTTAAAATGAAAGTTAGAGTCAGTCACAGTTGACTGCAATGCCTCAATGCTAATTCCAAAGTTCCTGAAATATAATTTCCTACAAAAACAAACTAAGACAACACCAGCAGTAGCAGCAACAAAGTCTCTAAGAAATGAACACAAGGACAGTCTTCAGATGTTGAAAAGAATGCAAATGGATAAAGAAAAGGTAAATTCAGATTAAACTCCTTATGAAGGGTCAGCAGAGGGACCAGCAGGGAAAGGTCTCTGCTGTCAAGCTGACATTAGTTGGACTCCCAGGATCCACGTGGAGAAGGAAAGAACCCAGTCCTATGAGTTGTCCTATGATTCTACACGTGTACTGTAGCACATGTGTGCAAGTATGTTTACATGACCTGTATCTATAAATCAATGTAATAAGTAAGTAAGTAATTAAATGTTGGACTGGAGAGATGGCTCAGCAGTTAAGTGCCAGCACTTACATGGAGGCTCACAATCATCTGTAACTCCAGTTCCAGGAGTCTGATACTTTCTTCTGGCCTTTGTAGGCATCAGATATGCAAGTGATGGACAGACATATATGTGGCTAGAGAGATAGCTCAGTGGATTAAGAGCACTGGTAGTTCTTCCAGAGGACCTGGTTTTAATTCCCAGCACCCACATGGCAGCTCACAACTGTCTGTAACTCCAGTTCCAGGGGATCTGATACCTTTGTACCAATGCACATAAAATAAAGTTAAATAAATTATTTTTTTAAAAAATTTAAAATAAAAAGACAGACATACATGCAAGTAAAACACCCATATACATAGACATCAAATTAAATTAAACTGGACAATGCCTGTATAATCATCTGACTGAATACATCCCTAACTCTCATAAGTATTGTCTTGAACTTTATGCTTCAGTCAAAAGAATCTTTAATTCCTGCTTTTGGAGTGTAAAATTAATCCTTGAAACTTCTCTGAAGAGTTCCCTAGGGAACTGTGAGTATTTCTTTCCTTTTGCATTCACTTAAGGTAGGAAGGTGGACAGTAAGGTGCAGAGATCCCCTGTCGGCTGACTCCTGCTTCACCTCATCAGAGTAGCAGACTAGTGTCCCTGCACTTCCTCGCTCCGTGACCCACAGAGGTGCTTCTCCGTGTAGCTGTCAGCCCTGGCCAGGTCATGCAGAGCCCCAGAAGCCTCTGTGATGAGCTCTGCCTCTCCAGGTGAATTCTTTAGAGAGAGCTGGGGATTCCCTGTTATAGAATTGATTTCGGAGAGGCTTTCATTATTCATGCTGTCAAGAGCTCATGTTTGTTGTATAGTAGAGCAAGCTAAAATAAACATGCATGGGCACACCTTTTGCAACCCACCCTAGCCTTTCTATTTACCTAAATGGCAAGCTAGCATTACTATTTCACCCAGGACTGGATAAGGGCTGGTACTGACTTTAAGAGTAATCTCTCAGTTTGAATCAAATAACGTTGATTTTACTCTAGGAGACTTTTCTGTGAGATATCTGAAAAACCATAACTAACTGGGAACTCTGTAGACAAAGCACGTTCCGTTCTCCTCCCTGAACTCACTTGTATTAGTGCAGGGGGTCCTGGATGGGAAAGTGTAACCTGGGACAAAGCCAGCTTCCTTTCTAGGCTCTGGACATTCTATCCATAAAATAAAAAAATTGAATTAGGTCATTGTCAAGGACATTCCAGTTGCCTAGGGAGATGTGCTATGTGATCCTTGTCTCTGTTGCTCAGCATGATTTGCCCCGCAGCCCATTACTAGTTCCAACACTAGCGTGGCTTCTCCCTGCTGTGTCTTTAGGACCTTTAGATCCTTTCACTTCTGCTCAATCCTATTTTATGATTTTATTTACGATGAATGAGAAAACAATGAATATCAAAGGAATAATCCTTCCAAGTAAAATGGCAATTATAAAGAGAAGTTCTATGATAACCATCACCAAACACCAAGGGTCTATTTTATTGCGCTGGCTAAGACAAATAGGTCTAAGTGACTTGACTGGGGTCTTGGTGACATCGATGCTAGACCGTGGGGAATTTTGTTTCAGTGAAGGAGTGGAAAGAGTTTTTCATGAGACAAAATGCAAAGGCGTTAAGAGTGGATCTGAAAAGGGAGAGGTTTAAACGTGTTCTGCCTAAACTGAACAGATGGGGTCTGCACACATGGCAACAGCAAACAGTGCGGATCTTAAATACAGATCATCACAGTTTGGGGCTATCCTCAACAATGAATATTTCTTTAAATATTTAAGGAGGAGATGCTTACTCCAATAGCACTTTTGGGTTCTTTTTGTTCTATTAGTTAAATGGGAGGAAGCAAAGTTGCCTGATAAGAGACTGGAAGGGTCTTGTTATTCTGCACTAACAATAGAATTCTAGTGGGGAGGGCAGAGGTAAATTAGCCACCTTTTGGAGAAGGATTAATTCCTATAGGGCCTTGGGTACCATGCAGCACATACATTTCACTCTAATTAACACCCTTGGGTTCAAGAATTAATGCAGGCCAGAAGGGTAGTGGTTTGCTTGCCCATTATTATTGCTTCTAATAAAATGTACTCACCCCACACTTTGATCCTTTCTCAAAGACATTCTCCCCTTCCAAACACTCTCATTAACCCCGGCATCATTACCAAGATTAAGGGCTGAAACACTGTATCATTATCTCCAGGGTTTGAGAAGAAAGAGCTAGCCCTGGGAGGCAGGAACTTGTTCAGACCATGGTGAATCCAAAGCGGAAAAGGGATAAGAAATCAGGGCTCCCGATTTTCCTTGTTGGGCCCCAAATAGCACAGCTGATAAAAAGGAATGATGTCAGAATCTGACCCCAGGAAACATCAAATTCTCGAGTCACCTATTCACCTTCCTTGTAGCAGAAGGCTTTGCATTTGATGGAAGAGTCACTGGAACTTTCTCCTCTCTCGGCTGTGATTGAAGAGACTCACTGCTCCACTAGCTAACATTATTTAACTTTTTGAAAGGCCTACAAACCCACTTTTTGACTCTATTAGAAAACTTTCCAGCTGTGAGACAAGCTGTTAGAGAATCTACTTTCCAAGTAATTAAGTGGGGGCACTGAACATGTAGGTGCAAGACAACTCTAGGACGCTGGCTTTCCACAGTAGCAAGTGGCTACATCATCTGGAGTCTTGTTCACACTATGGATCGCTGGGTTTTCCTTTCGAGATTCCAAACAAAGTCTTCATTCCCTCCAAATTATGGGGTTTTTTTAAAATCTTTTTTGAGAACTGGTCTGTAGATACCAGTACCTTCCATGACAACTTGGTCCCAAGCAGTTCCCTGTGCAATGTGGCTTTATTGAGACGATTTTAGATTTTCTGTACTTGCCAAAGGATTTGCAATTTGAGAGGGCAGCTGTTTGCTCCTCTAGCTGCATCTCAGAAATGTGATGAACCTCCTGGTACTGGAACCTGCCTCAGAGACTGATGAGAAATTTTGCGCTCAGATAAGCCTCTCTACCAATTATGCTGTCAGTAGATCATTGTTAAGGGCCGCTTGACTCCATTTTTTCCTTTTCCTAGTTAAACATAATATTAGAATTTGATTTTATTTCTATGTTATTCCCCATGGTGTTTTTTTGTTTTTTTCTTGTCCTAAGATAAAGGTCATTTTTTTTACTTGTTCTTCCCCTATGATTTTGTGATTTATATAATTTAAAATAGATTTTCTGCCCTCTGTCCCCATAATAGGTTTCTCTACCAACGCACTAAGCCAGACAAAGCCAATTGGAAAATCAACAGGTGATTTGAGCAAAGCAACTCCCAGGCTGGCTCTCCAGTCCCAGAAACTGAGAACCCTGAACTAAAGCAGGGAGATTATATAGGTTGTAGCTGAGGGCTGGTGACGTGTCCACCACAAGCTGAGTTTGTGCCTAAGTATGATCAGAAGCTGAACTCTTAGGTGGGACCTTGGGCAGCTGGTAACTTCAGAAGAGGAAGCTGCAGTAGCTATCAAGAATGCAATGCAGAAATAGGCTTCTTGGCTGGCACCTTTGCTTTGTTCAAGACTCTGAGTGGTGGTGGGTGTGGGGAGGTGGAGAGGAGTAGGAAGAAGAAAAGGGAGGAGGAGAAGGAGAGGAAGAAGGCGGAGAGGGAGAGGAAGGAGGAGAGGGAGGAGAGGGAGGATAGGGAAGAGAGGGAGAGAAAGGAGGAGAGGGAGAGGAATGGGATTTTGCAGGTCACGTAGGGGTGACTGGAGATTCCAGCCAAACGATTTGCACATCATAGATTGTTTCCACTGTTTCATGGTATGTTTTGAGAACTGGCTGACCATAAATGTTTGATGATATGTCTGCTAACTAAATTAATTGCAAAAATTCTTCTTTCGTAATCACTTGCTATGTACCCCAGGCTGGAGTTTGACTATATAAAGGATCCCCTGCTTTCAGTCTTGGCCACTTCATTCTCTGACTCTGAGCCGCCCCCACCCCCCGCCCCTCCGCGCGTGCGTGGTTACTTCCCAACCACCACCGTGGAGCTTTCTCTCCCCCAGGTCTCTCGGGTCCGTGCTAAGATTTACAGCTCTCCCACTCTATTTTCTTCTTCGACTCCAACAAAATTGTCTTTAAGTTTCCTTCTGAGTTCATTTTAAAATTCTTTTATTAATGGGACAAGAGCCCAAGCAGGAAACCTTGATCTCCCTAGATGAAGCGCCTGGTGGGGCTTCAGGGATGGCTGTTTAGATGCGCACATTAAAGCGAGGTGAGATGACACCTGTAACTCCAGCACCAGGAAAGGGACCAAAGTGGCAACTGAGTTCAAGTTCAGTGAGAGACATAGGGACCAGATGTTCTAGCTTCACTGAGAGACTCCGTCTCAAAAACGTAAGGCAGAGAGAGACTGAGGAAGGCACTGAGCAAACATGGGCTTATGAATCCTTGAGCATGCATACACATGCACACACATATAACACATGCACACACATATAACACATGCACACACACACACACGGACACACATGCACACACATACACACAGGTACACACATGGACACACATGCGCATACACGGACACACATGCAAGCATGCACACACACTAATGCACATGCATGCCTGTATTCAAAAAGTATCCTCTCGTTGTTTGGGGTTAACTGCCTGGGAATACCCACAAGCTGTGTTCTCTCAAGAGGCAAAAGGCAACAAAAGGCTGGACTTGATTTCTGGAAAAACTTGTGAACCTGTGAGAGGAGCCTGGGAAATTCTCAGACACTGGCCCTGATTAAAAGCTGAATTGGCATATTGTGTGATTTTAAAATTATAAGATAATTATCTTTTAGGTTTTCAAGTCTGTTCTGAGATTTCTTAAGTTATCATATCCTGTTCAGTGAAAGCCTTTCTGACTTCCTGGGCTCATCTTGCTGTTACATTTAACACTGGACTCCCTGTCTGTTTTGTAATGAAATATGAGTAAGCTTTATGCACGATAAGCTTCTTTCAAGTACCTTTCAGCCTCTTGGCCTTGATTCTGTGGACCTGCACCACGGTTTCCCTCTTGGGAAGTTGAACCGTTAAACTTGCTCACCCCTGCAGCCAGATGTTGTGATACATTGTCAGTGGCTCACCCCTGCAGCCAGACGCTGAGATACATTGTCAGTGACTCACCCCTGCAGCCAGATGCTGAGATACTTTGTCAGTGGCTCACCCCTGCAGCCAGATGCTGAGATACTTTGTCAGTGGCTCACCCCTGCAGCCAGATGCTGAGATACTTTGTCAGTGGCTTACTTTCTGAAAGTGCTTGATTGTATCCAATTCCAAATATACAAAACAGATCATTTTAAATCTACAAAATAAAAAAATAAGTGGTTCCTACCTTTCTAACACTATGACCCTTTAATACAGTTCCTCAGCTATAGTGACACCAACCATAAAATTATTTTTGCTGTTATTCTATGACTGCAATTTTGCTATTCTTATGAATTGTAATGTAAATATCTGTGCTTTTGGATGGTCTTGGGTAACCCCTGTGAAAGGGTCCTTTGACCCCCAAAGGGGTCACAACCCACAGGTTGAGAATCACTACTTTAGATGTTTTAGGACAAAATAATGTTAAATAATACCAAATACACACATGATAATGAATATCAGATTTTTTTGCAGAATGCAAGTGTTCATTAATTAATACTAATGTTGAATATTAGCATGATAGTGGGATGGACACAGTTTTAATGTTTATAACTCATGGGGCTAAGATTTTGTAATCTAAAAGTAAGGCAGTTGAGTCTATCCATCTCAGTCCTTCATTTTTGATTAGGAGAAGAGATTCCTCTTTGATTAAGCATCCCACCCCACCTCTGCTATCACAGGGAGACATGGAGAATACTCATCTCTTAAAAGTTACTTTTAGTACTTGGGATAGATGTGCCCTGATTTTTTTTTTTTTTAAAAAAAACAGCTTATAGACCTAGGGGGTAATGTATAATTACACAATAAAAAAAAAAACTTTCTGGTCACCCAGGGGTTCAGACCAAGGAAAAGAAAATCATGATGGGTTTAGGCACTAATGAGAACATTCCAGCTTTTCTGTGAGAGTGGATGTAGACTATGATCAGATAATGATCATATAGACTATGATCAGATAAGACTATGATGGGGCACAAGGGTGGTTGTTTAATAAAATCCACCTGTGGTCATGAGGTTGAGTAAGCAACTCGCTGACAGGAAGTGGTAGGGAGTAGCCAGGGTGTCAGGGAGGGTTGAGCAGAAGCAGGAAGAATTCTTGGGGGTTGAGAAGAGGTGAGGTGGGTGAGCTGCTTGCTATTCAGTCCCTCTGGGGAGCAGAATTCCACCTCAACCTTTGAATCCCTTTAGAGGGACAGAGGTTTAGGTAAGTTCCTTTTGTAATTTTGAAAGAGTCGGTGCCTTAGGGAACAGAATTCTTGGCCTGAGGGCTGCTGGTAGTGGCGGAGGTGCAGTTGCAGACTAGGATAGCTGTGGTTCTGGTACAGAGGAGGTGGAGACAGGCACACAGCACCGGCACTGGACACGTGGAGACGGAGGATCCAGTGTCTCTTCTCACCTGTCTGTCTAGCTGAATGGATGGGCTCCACTCTCAGTGAGACACCCTGTCTCCCACTCTCAGTGAGACACCCTGTCTCAAAAACTAAAGTAGGAAAAATAAAGGAAGACCTCCGACCTCCAAGTAATACACAGCTGTAGACAATCACACACCAAAATTAAAAAGTAAATCTTCTAGCAAAGATAACAACAACCGCAATAAAACAATGAGATGGCAAAAATGAGAAGCAAGACCGGACAAACAATTGCAAAAACAGAAAGAAAAACAGAACCCTCTGGGAAACAGAATCTGAATGAGGTTCTGATACAGTAATGTATGTGGTTGTTTTTTAAAGGCAGAGGGAAGTTATGTACAAAGGTCCTGAGGTCAAAGAAGATTTGGCCAATGAGAGGCAAGGGCCTGAGTTATTAAGACCAATTCCTAGCTGCTGTGAGTTAAGGGGACTTAGTTGCTAGTTAAAATTGCTTATTGATTAGACTCGCAAATAAAAGATCCTTCTATTTCTGCTTCCCATCACCCTTTGCTTTCCTTTCCTCCCTTCCCAGACCTCTTGTCTTGAAATCTTCTGCTCAGCACGGAGACAAGTATTCTGAGTTAAATGACTGTGACCTCCCTCAAGGGAACTTTCCCAAGGGTGATCCTAACGTCTTACAACCCTGTGCAAAGACACCTCACTCACAGGATAGCTTCATGGGGGTGACAATCACATTTGCTCAGCCAACTTCACTCTGAAAATTCCAGTGCTGTGTGCCCTGGGAAACTGCTCCATGGTTTCCTCAAATGAGAAAAGGGGATCTGCCGGCTTGAGCCGCTCTCAGAAGGGCTGCGGCTTCCATGAGGAGGCCCTGGCATGTAGCCATGATATTTTCTGAAGAGTTTTTGATATTGAAGGTTTTTGGGGAAGTTAAATGTATGTCCAGCTCATTCATAACTGGTGGCTGATACATCGCTGGGTGTCTTTTGTGAGTGTTTAGGCACAGGCAGAGAAAGGAATCCAGCAGTGGTAAAAAAGAGAGAAGGAGACAGAGAAAAGGGGCCCCTTTGTGGACCACAGAGGGGGTTCTCTGGAGGATGAAGGAATCGGAAGAGATTAAGGAGGTGAAAGGCCATGCCCTTCTGCTCTCTTGCACATTCCCGCACTTTCCTCTGTGGTTCTATAGACAAGACCATTGTCATCACTTTCCCACAAAGCTCCCTTTGTGCCTCCTGGCTCGCGAGGTGAGGCGACCAAGACTAGTGTGTAGGGGAGTGACAGGCCCGCTGAAGTCTCAGTGGCCCGTGCCCGTCAGTAATTTCCTTCTGTTGAGACCTTTCTAGCTGCTAACGGTAGGTTTAACTAATGTGATTTACGGTCTGTGAACACGACCTGTCACGAGAGGAATTAGTCCGTGCCAACACTGGTGAAGAGGGCGCTTTCAGTTTGTCTCCTTGGAACTTTGATGACAGTCAAAAGATGTCCCAAATTCTCTTATGCCTCTAAAACTTATGGGAAAACAAAAGAATGGATTTGTGTCTGCTAAACAGGAGCTGTTCCATCAGTGGCCATGGGCTATGATAATGTCAGTAACACATTAACAATACTTAAAGGCTTATCAGATTGTTGTCTGAATCTGATAGTCTCTCTCTCTCTCTCTCTCTCTCTGTCTCTGTCTCTGTCTGTCTGTCTGTCTGTCTCTGTCTGTCTGTCTCTGTCTGTCTGTCTGTCTCTGTCTGTCTGTCTGTCTCTGTCTGTCTGTCTCTGTCTGTCTGTCTCTGTCTGTCTGCCTGTCTGTCTGTCTGTCTGTCTCTGTCTGTCTGTCTGTCTGTCTGTCTCTGTCTGTCTGTCTCTGTCTGTCTGTCTCTGTCTGCCTGTCTGTCTGTCTCTCTCTCTCTCTCTCTCTCTCTCTCTCTCTCTCTCTCTCTGTGTGGGGGAGGCAGTCCCACGTTAGCTTGCCCAGATCCTAGCATGAGCCTTAGGAATTCACACTCAGACACTTAGCCTTTCACCGCAGGCGTTTGCCAGTGGAGCCATTTCCCCAGCCCCATATTTGGTAGAGCATTAATTTAAGAAATGAGACTTTTGGATGACGGTAAAATAGTCACATGTGATAACAGCAAAACAGAAACAACTCAACAGTAGGTATGTGCAAGAGAGGAAAAGAGCCAAACCCGAACACTGACCTGGTTTGCTTGTGTAAAAGAGGACACCAGTGTCAAAGGCAGCTGGGAAATGCCTTTGGCTCTAGTGTCAAAGTAAAATGTGGCCATTTAACCGATCCTTTGGTGTTTCCTCTTTTGTAAAAAGTCTAAACTGCTTAAAACTGAAATCCATAGTCAGCCACATGCGGGGAAAGCTGTGCTTTTCGTAGCACAGGAGATGATGCCGTAATCATGTACACATGGGAATGCAAATGAAGCCCACGAGGCAACAGGACTGACCACAGCTGAGAAACCGCTGCTCCTGAAAGGGCAGAGGACACGTGGATTTCTTTCCCTTTGGTTGGGAGGATCTTGCCATTTATGGACCCAAGTGAATACATTTGGGGGAAATGATCCAACCTTGCCCTCTGTTCCCTAAGTCCTGGGCACTCTTGTGTTGTTATGTGCTTCTTACTGTGTGCAGTTGAGAGGGGGGTGATCTATCCATCCCCACAGTGACTGCAGGCATCAGTCTCACAAGCAAAGCTTCACCATCTCCGCCACCTGGTATTGAACCAGATAACCGTGTGTAGCAGCGGAAGTAGGGTAGGGACCTGTGTCAGTGAGCTAAACTGGGGTCTTCTTCCCCTTTCCGCTTCATCAGTGCAGTCTGGAGACGTTCTTTCTCGTTCCTACCCAGCCCTCTCACTTCTCCGCCTACATATTCGCCTTTCCATGTGATCACAGCCTGTGTCTGTCATCCAGTGCCCCGCTACCTCATCTACAAGCTATCCTAGGGTCCTGGCAGTTGTTCAAGGCTCACTGCTGTTAGGCAGCTCCTCTCGGGGAATGGAGTATGATGTGCGCAGTATCTGAGAACTCATTAGGTAGCCCTTGAACCTGAGGAACTGAACTTCACAGTGGAAGCCAGTTACAGACATTAGTGGCTGGATATTTCAGTTTCTTGGAAAGCCCGAGGAGCTCACATAAAATGAGAACCAGAGTGTTTCAGGAACCGCGCCAGATCTTATTCTTCATTCCCCGACACTCCTGAATGTTGCCATTTCACACCTGCAAATTTGACCCACTCTGATATTCTACAGCCACTTGTTCTTTATAGGAGACTTGTTCTTTATAGATGTGTTTTTTGAAATCTGAAATTCACTCCAACAACTGCAGGATGCTCTTCAGAACATGGCTGCCCTTTCTGAGCACGTGAGCATGATGCCCACATACAGAGAGATTTACGGTGTGCAAAGTGAATCTTCGTGTCTATGGTGAGCATTTGTTTTCTAGGCTGGAGAATGTCTAGAGGAATGTGAGGGTCATGGACGCCGTCCTCTACAGACATCTCACTGTCTAGTATCACCAGGAGGCAGTTAGTACTGGGTACTTTGATTCGGTGCGCAGAGAGAAGGTTAAATAGGAACAGCCCTGTCATAATTTTGAAAGAAGTCACTCTAGCTGCTAACCAATTGTCATCTGGTAAGGCAGGAAGGAGGGAAGGGAGGTGAGAAGGTAGGAAAGTAGTGTGGAGACCCCTACGACCTGGAATTCATTGGGAATACTGCGGATTTGTCTGTTCTCATACAAGCAAAAGAGTTATACCCGAGCACTCATTCCATTAAACTCAAAGGCCTTTACAACAACCTAAAGTCCACAGTTTGAAAAGACTCGAAAGCATGTATTTTGCTCAGAGAGAGCATGACTCTTTGACTTCTCTTTCTGGAAGGAATTAAAGATGGAGAATATCTCCTTTCAATCTCCACTGTGGGCTTAACTACTTCGGAGTCATCTTCTATGCTTTTGGTCTGTTTGGCAATCCATATTTATGAATCACCTGCAATAACTGTGTAGGTCGTTACACACGATTCTGAGAGAAGGCAGAGGGAATTGAGAAACAGCCTCTTCATAGGTGCTGGTTCCAGCTGCGTAAAACCTCTTGATATGTGTTGTGGAAAATGGTGTGTGCTGTAATATGTTTGCTTTCAGTGATTAAATCTAATTTACTGTGTTTCACATATTCTATAAACACTTTGGATAGAATATTGAACATGGTAGAATACTATTTTATGCTCTGGAAGAATGAGTTTTTTCCTTTAGTATTTTTTTCCCTTTATTCCTTGATAATTTCACACATGTATACAACAAAATGCAATCAGATATATTCTTTTAAGCTTTCTGTGAAGCCGCAGGGCGATCGGTAATGAAAAGTCCCCAGACTATCTTAATACAAAATATACAGCTTTAATAAACAGATGTAAGACTTATACCAGCTTACACTGGAATCCAAATGATCCGTCAGGACGCAGGAGCCAGGAGAGAGAGCGCTAGTGGGAGTGCGCTTGGAACTCCCCTATCATTTCTGCACCTCTAACTTTGCCCACCCCAAACTTTCTGCTCTTTTTTTTTTGGTGATAATCGATTAAGTTTAGTTAGTGCTGCTCACACGTGAGTGGATGGATGGCCATCACCAGAGCGCTGGAACTCTAGCAACAGTGACACTCTCAAAGAACACTACAGCAGTGCGTACATATGGAGCGCTGATTTACTAAATGGTACCCTAGATGCAGGTTCTCAAACTATAATGTACAGTTGAAGTGATTTGCTCTAAAGGATGGAATTGTTTATAGAAGTAGTTCTCATCTCTTTTCTATTGAGAAATTATCCCTCAGATTGCAACAGGGAAAAGGCTCATCAGTGTGTAATGTTTAAATATCTGAACAACAAAGGCATTTTTCCTTGCAGCTGAAATCTTTTGGAGAAAAAGACTGTGAAGTAGGTCTTCTGATTTAAATTTTATTACCACTCTATTTTAATATTATATATAAGAAATCTAAGATCTTCTATTGATTTGTCCTAAAACTCTCCCAGTTTTCTCTTTAATTTTTATTCTTATTGTTTTTCAGCTTCAGATGTATGGGTGTTTTGCCTGCATGTGTGCCTGTGTGCATGTGTGCCTGTGTACTTGTGTGCCTGTGTGCATGTGTGCCTGTGCCCATGTGTGCCTGTGTCCATGTGTTCCTGTGTGCATGTGTGCCTGTGTCCATGTGTGCCTGTGTGCCTGTGTGCATGTGTGCCTGTGTCCATGTGTGCCTGTGTCCATGTGTGCCTGTGTCCATGTGTGCCTGTGTGCATGTGTGCATGTGTCCATGTGTGCCTGTGTCCATGTGTGCCTGTGTGCCTGTGTGCCTGTGTGCATGTGTGCCTGTGTCCATGTGTGCCTGTGTCCATGTATGCCTGTTTCCATGTGTGCCTGTGTCCATGTGTGCCTGTGTCCATGTATGCCTGTGTACATATGTGCCTGTGTACATGTGTGCCCCTGTGCCCATGGAGGTCAGAAATGGTGCCGAATCCTCTGGAACTGAAGTAACAGGTGTTTGTTAGCTGCCATGTAGGTACTCAGACTCAAACCCAGGTCCTCTGGAAGAGCAATCTGTATTCTTAACTGCTGAGCCATCTCTTGCCCCCCCCCGTTTCTCTTTAGTATATAATACTTACTAATTGTGTATCAGAAAAAACAAATCCAAGACAATGTTTTAAGTTAATGTTTGATATGAAAGACAAGACGTATTTAGGAAAGTATCCATTGATATCCACATGTCATCAGAGAATGGGAATGAATTAAAGCTAGATAATCACTAGACAAATGTCTGATGTACATCAAGTTTCATCTTGAGTGGCTTGTTATGAGGCAGTTGATAGCCGGATAATCACACACCAGTGCTTGAGCCATTTGAGAAGCCAAAGGGAGGGTTCCAGGCCAGCCACCTTTGCTCAGTATCCTGCACCACTGTGACAGATATCATGAACAGAAGGAGCTTAGGGAAGAAAGACTCAAACATGCCGGTCACAATCTGTCACCATGGGAGGTCAGGGCAGGAATTCAATGTAGGAACCTGGGGTCAGGAACAATGGAGAGGTGCTGCTTACTGGCGCCCTTCTTCTAACTTACTCAGCTGGCTTTCTGAGATAGCCTATGCCATCATTACCCGGGCTTCCCCCAACACAACAGCAGTGGTTGTGGGTCAGTAAAGAGTGCGGAGATAAGCCACTCTAGAGATGGTCTCAGGAAGCAAGATCTGCTTCGTTGCATGAGTCCATTATCATGATGGTGGGAAACATGGCGGCATGCAGGCAGACGTGGTGCTGGAGAAGATGCTGAGAGGTCTAGGTCTGGATCTGCAGGCAGCAGGAAGGGAGAGTCAGTAACTAGACCTGGCTTGAGCTCTGAAACCTCAAAACCCACTCCTAGTGATGCACTTCTTCCAACAAGATCGCATCTACTTCAACAAAGCCACACCTCCTAGTAGTGCCCCTCCCTATGTGCCTATGGGGGCTGTTCTTATTCAGCCCACCACAGAGAATAACCAGGACAGACTGGGATCCTCATTTGTAACCAGGGAGGTTTCAACCGTTTCTCAATTTTTTTACTGCTTATTGTGAAGACACAGTCACAGGCCACTGGTTCCATGAAGTAAGCTTCCCCCAGAAAAAGAAAGACAAAAACAAAAAGATAAAAACAAAACAAAACAGGAAACAGAAGGCAGAAGGCACGTTCCACTCGGAGTTAAAAGGAGCTTAAGAAACAAAACATAAAAGAGAGATCATGACAAAATAATAAATTATTATTTCCTAAACAGAGAGATGTGGGACCAGTGTGTCCAGTAGCGTGTCTTGAAAGTCAGGGTACAGAAAAAAAGTGTCTCAACTGTCCAGTTTCTAAACTTGTCCAAGGGAATAATCAAATCGAATCCAATGAAGAAATAAAGCACAGAGGAGCATGTAACATGCTTACATTTGGCACCAGAAGACAATGGAATGCACCCTAATTTCAAGGTAAAAACAGCTCCCTAGGTACAGTTCTAACTGTGGCCATTGTGTCAGTGATGTCTTCGTACACATGGTGAGTCACGCCTTCTTCGGAACCTTTGAGAGGATGTGTTTTGTTTGTGATGTGACATAAATCAAGACTTGGCGTATCTAACTCGGGAGAACAGCAAGAAGAATGTTCCAGGTGACATTGACCGTAATCATTAACAGAGATGGGAGTGGAAGATCAGTGACCTCAAGAAAGGTTGACTGAACACATGGCACGGTAGGCACCAGGAATGCACAGATGTCAGACCCAGTGGATCGTGTGAGAGAGTCAAACAAGAGTACCTAAATGTGTAACCAAGAGAAACAGTAGCTACAAAACTTAGGGAAAGTGGTCCACAGAATATAAGAAAGAAAATGTACCCTTGTATAGATCCCTCTGTTGTGTTTTTCTCAAAAGTCATTAGTAGTCACGTAGTCAATATTCAAAACAATGACTAAGGTAGCTAAGTGAACAACTGTGTGATGTAATGACACAGGGAAGGTGGGGGCAGGGGTGGAAGGTTAGTATTTCCATCTCATTAGAGTGCAACAGGAAGTCGATACTTAGTATCTGAAATTGATTAACCAAGAAGTACCCATTTAATTATTATACGTGAAAAGTGGAAAAATCTTCTAGAGTTTCTTGTGACTGAGAAATGAAAATAATGTTGGGTGTTGGAGCAGGTCAGAACGTCTATTTTTTATTAGAAGAATAACTGTATTCATTGCCGTACCCACAGCAGCCCTTAGTTTATGCCCAGTGTTTCACAATCTATTTGGTTTAACATTTGTAACAGACAAATGGATCCCAATGTGGACGATAAACGATCAACTTAATTGTAACATTTTATTCAGCTTGATTTTTTTTTCCTTTTTTGGTTTTACAAAACTGTGTTTCTCTGTAGCTTTGAAGCCTGTCCTGGAACTTGCTCTGTAAACCAGGCTGGCCTTGAACTCAGAGAATTCCACCTGTCTCTGCTTCCCAGGTGCTAAAATTAAAAGTGTGCACCACCACCTCCTGACCTCAACTTTATTTTTAAAATTGTTATTGATTTATTATCAATTAAAAATGAAAGCTATCCAACAGAAAAGAGCGTATTGACTGTGGTGTTGACCTTGCATAGAGAGGGCTCTGAGAACTGAGAAGCAATGTCAGCTACACAGTCCAGGAATCAGAGAGGTAATGCTTGTAGAGCATGCATGGTGACTTTTGTCCTGGTGTGACAGTTATGCATATTTGCCACCAAACATCTTCTCACTCAGTGATTGACAACCACAAACCCCTGGGTCAAATTGGCACTATTTCAGGAAGGCAGCCGACAACAGCAGGCAAGCATGCAGTATTGAGGACTTTGGGAATATCAAAGTAAATTCTGGCATAAACAAAAAAATGCTATGTTGGCAGTAGAGAAACTATATTTATGTGCGAGCTGATTACTGCATGGAGTGAGAAGACAGAAGCCAAAATCATTTTCACTTGGATAACGGCGCAGTCAACGCTAAGAGCAGAAGGCAAAGAATATGCAGGAAATGTGTGCTCCTATGCTCTCCACACTTGGGTCTTTAGTGCACTGTAACAAACGTGTTAATCAATGTGATGTCTTGTTGTGGGGTGCCCATCAGGGCAGACTACTTTGACAGAGGTTTAAACCAATAGAACGCCTTTATTAGGTGGCTAGTGACTACACCGGGTGCTCAGGATCCCAGTGTAACTCCAAGCCTATCTTGGGGTGAGCTTTTAAGCACAAAACCACATCCTGGGTAGACACAGCTCAGTTAGCAAAGAGTTAGCCAGAATCGGAACTTTCTGTAGAAGCCAAAAAGCAAGGTTAGTACATTTAGAGATTTTCCCTGAACTCTGTATGGGCTTCGATGAGTTAGGTCTCTGCTTTCATTTTGGCAGGTGGTGCTCGCTACACACTGAGTTTTATAGCCGGAATGCACTTCTCTCATGGTGTCACTTGTGCTAAGGTCTGGGGCTTGCTAAGGCCTGTTGCAGCCTGAACTCCAAGTCCCACACTCATCCTAATTTTCCCTGGGGTCTGGAGAGTGGGGTAAAGTGGAGAGGGGTTGCAGTCAGCGAGGATATTCATGACCTTGATCTGAATTGTGGCTTAAAGTGGGTGGTGACTTCCACACAGTGTCAGCTCTATTCTGGTCCCCACAAACTTGGGTTTGACTATGTTAGCACTTCTCTATCTTTTTCTACTTGGGAGATAATAATCCACTTGAATGATTTTTTTTTTGCTTGTTTAAATCTTCATGAACATTTTTTTCTGAATTATCCAGTATTTTAATGAAGGGAGAAGACCCAAACCTGTGACTGATATGAAAAAGAGAGCAAATTGGAGAATGATTTGAACTTTTTCTTCAGCATAGTAAACAAAGGTTCACAAACTTGTGTAGAAGAAATCGTCTGACTGTTTTATTATTTCTTATGCAATTGGTTTTGAATTGTATTTGCCATGTAGAACATGCTGGCAAGAATCACATGAGATGAGCTCATTATATTCTTTTGCCGATGAGAAAAGGGAGGGGACTATGTATCCCATATCAGATATGTCATACACGGGCTGGAAAACCAAAGCGCCTTCCACATGATCAATGTACGGGTGTGCACACAGCTGTTCGGTCTCTAGCCACCGTCTCTTCCCGTCCTTGTCGTCCTCTTTGTCCTTCCCGGGGTTGGATGCTGCGGTTAAAGCCACCACCCCGTGGAAAACAGGGGATTATCATGTGGGAAGTTTGGGGCAGTGTGAGTGAGTGTGCCTCCAGGGACAGCAGCACAGACTTTACTCAGAACTGTGTTACAAGTGAAATGGTGGAACTGTGGACAAGATCTACTAAATCAGAAACTCTGGGGCTGGGGCCCAGGTACCATCCAGGTTTTTAAAAGTTCAGTATTTGATCTCTCTGCTCTGGGACAATGCAGAGTGTGCACCACGGGTTTTCAGTGCCACCTGAGATCTTATTAGAAATGAACATTCTGGGCCCTGCAGGACGGTTTTGCAGGTAAAGGTACTTGGTGGCCGAGTTTGACCCCTGGAACTTGTGTAAAGGGGGAACCAAGCACAGAGTTGCAGTCCGGCCTCCACACATTTGCTGGAGGGCTCGCACGCCCGAGTGCTCGCACGCCCCCAGCATCGCACATACAGTGATAGTGATAGCAGTGAAAGCAACAATAATGCATTAATGCAGACTCGTTAACCCCATTCTCTAGACTCATGGTTTAGGCTCTCTTAAGGCAGAGCTCTCCAGGGTTCTGGGCCCGTGAATTCCAGGTTTTTCTTACCTAGGCTAACGTTGAAAAGCATAGTTGTAGCTATTAACATTGTTTGTTTTTTTGTTGTTGTTTTATTTTGTTTTGTTTTGTTTTGTTTTTACAGGGTTTCTCTGTAGCTTTCAAGCCTGTCCTACTGTTCTGGAACTCGCTCTGTAGACCAGGCTGGTTTTGAGCTCACAGAGATCCACCTGCCTCTGCCTCCTGAGTGCTGGGATTAAAAGTGTGCACCACCTACTATCCCTCTCTCTCACCAAGAGTTCAGGCTGAAACACTTGTCTACTGCCTTCATACAGGAGGAGCACATTCTCCCAGGGTGTGCTGCTGAACTCAGCTATACCAGAGTCATCTTCTGGGTTACAGTGCCGACTTCCTCTAAGTACTAAATATCTCTGATTTTGCAAGTGGAGGTTCTGAAGGAGGTATTGGGACCCAGCCCTACGCACTATTTTTGCTTCTGATTGCCGAGAGGTGAAGAACTCAGGCATAAGTACTCCCACCGCCATCTGCTTCCTCCGTTCTTAAGAGCACTGGGTGCTCTTCCAAAGTCCCTGGCCTCATTTCCCACAAACACACAGCAGTTTACAACTGTAATTCTAGTCTGGGAGGTTCTGACACCCTCTTCTGTCTTTCTCCGACTCCAGAAATGCATGTGAGGCAGCCATATACACCAGCAAAACACCCATACACATGAAATAAAAATAAACATTTTTTTTTAAAGAGAGCAAAAGTGAAGGCCATCTGTACTTGTCAATACTATGTCTTAAGAGTCAACAATTGTCCGGAAGTGTTTTCAGGTCAGAGGCTGAACCACGGCACGGACAGAAACTCTGTCAACCAGTATTCTTCCACAGGTCTGTTCAACTCCCTCCTCTCTTCCTGTCTCCGTCCACAGGTAGCCACTGGCATGTTTCCTGTCACGGCAAGTTGAAATTTATTTAGGTACAGTCTAAGGTACACTTTTGTGTATCATTTGTTTTACTTAGCATAATTGTTTTTAGTTTTATAAAACTACAATTTTAATAATTGTAATTTTAATAATTGTAGTTATTAATTGTACAATTGTATTATTGTACAATTAATTAATAATTGTAGTAATAAATGTAGTTAATAAACTACAATTGCTTTTGTATGTGAGAGTAATAGACCATGACTTTTTAATTCTTAAGTGGTGTTTCATCAAATGGCCCCTATGCACGTCCCTGTTTTTGCGGTTTGAATATAAAATGTCTCTTACGGGGGTCATGTGGTGGTGAAGGTTTAGTTCTGAGTTGCTGTTTCTAATTTTAGAGGCTCTGGAAACTGCAGGAGGTGGAACCTCGCTGCGGGAAGTGGTTTCTAGGGATACATTTGGGTGCTGGGTCTTGCTCTAGCCCCCATCTGTCTGCTGTGAGGAGACCACCCTCTGGCACACGTTCCTGTGATGGGGATGTCATGTCTCACTCCTGGCCCAGAATCAGCAGACCCAAGGACCATGGACCAAATCTCTGTAACCATGACGCAAAGACATCCTTTCTCCTTCCGTTGTTTCTGCTGGTTTTGTCATAGTGCACTAAGACTGATGTTCCTATCATAGACTCAATTTTCATGAATTTGTGGCCATAGCAACTAAAACTACAATAGATGCTCATGCCCAAATTTTACACGAACTTATACTTTTATTTCACTTGAGTAGATAATAAGTAGTAGGTGTGAGTGATACAGCAAATGCAGCTAGAAGGTGAGAAAACTGAAAAATATTTTGCGAAACAACTGAACCATTTTATATTAAAATCCAGCTCCTAGGAGAGCGCTAGATGCCCTGTGCCCTGGTGGCCGTTGGTGTGGTTGCTGTGAGCCTTAGTCATTGTAGTGGGAGGGCAATTAATGCTTTACACTGTTTTCATGTGTATGTTCCTAGTGACAGGTGATATTCAGCGTTTTTGAGTCCTTACTTGAGGTCCGCATTATTGTTTTTGGGTCAAACATCAAATGACCTTTAGGAGTTTCCCATCTATTAAAGAATAAGCCCATCTATGCACACATATGTTTAAAACATAAATATAAATGATTGTGTGTGTATATATACACATGTATGCTTTACAAATATGTTTCCCACTCCACGAATTGCCTTAAAAGCTCCAAACTATACTATTAAAATAACAAAATATTTTAATTTTGATGAATCAAATTTGATGACTTTTGTCATTTTGTTTTCTGTGTGCTAAAATTAAGAAATCTCCAACAAACTTGATATTAGTAGGATCTTTTCCTGTATTTTCTAAGTTCTGTAGTTTAAACTGTTGCATTTAATCTTTGATCTATTTTGAGTTAATTTTTAAAAAGTATCAAAAGTATCTCAGATATTGCTGAGAAATATCTGCCAGTATCCCAACACTATTTGCTGAGATAATTTTCTTTTCCTCATTGAATTGGACAAGTATGTGTGTTGAGACACACATACCTCTGAGCCTAATTCTTTAATTTCTTCATCTCTCTTTACAGTACTGTGCTGTCTTAATTGCTGTAACATTATAAGCCTCAAAACAAGGCAGTACTGTGCAAATCTTACAAATCTGTATCCTTTTCAAAGTTAGTTTGGCTATTTGAGGCTTTACAATTTTCCATATGCATATAAGAATAAATTTGTTGATTTTGACAGATATGGCTGCTTAGATTTTGGGATGATTTCCACTGAGACTATAAAATCAATTGATGGGAATCCATATCTTATAACACAGAATTTTCCAACCTATAAATGTAGTATATTTTATCATTTACTTAAATTTTATTCACTTTAGCATTTTGTTTTACACATTCAGTTTCATATTTGTCTCTATCTAATATTTCAGTGCCATAAAATCGTGTATATTTTGATATCAATTATTATTGCTTACTACTATTACTCACTTATTATTATTAATTGGTAATGATTTTTATTGACTACATGCTCTGTCAGCCACGTTTATTCACACTTATTTAAGTAGCTTCTACAGGATTTTCTGCATAAGTTCATGGGGAAAGCATTATTTTTTCTTCCAAATTGTGGAACTGCTATTTGCCGTATTGCACTGGAACTTACTTCATAGGTCAAACAGAAGCAAGGAGAGTAAATGCCTTTGCTTTGCTGTCCTTCTAAGGGAGGACAGCCAGGAACTCGTGTGCTGTAATTCTTGTGGATATTCTCCAGTGGACTATAAAGACTCTTAGTTTATTTAGAGATTGTTTAGAAAGTCAGGAATTAGAGATAGATTTCATCTATCTAGATTTCATCAAGTGCTTTTTCTTTATATACTGAGGTAATAATAGAGGATTTTTCATTTTAGTCTTTTGATACAGAAAATTACACTGAATGACTTTTGATAGGTATGCCAACCTGGTATTCCCAAGGCAAACCTAGTTAACCACAGTGCAATTTCTTCCTTCCTTCCTTCCTTCCTTCCTTCCTTCCTTCCTTCCTTCCTTCCTCTCTCTCTCTTTCATTTTTTGGAGTCAATTTTAAGATAATTTCTGAGAAGTTTTACAACTGTTCCCATGAAGAAAATTGGTTTATGGTTTCTTCTTATTGTATATTTCCTCCTGTCTTAATGTCCTGTCAAGGTTAACTAGACCAATCTTGGGCATCTTTCTTTTTTTTCATTAATTTTGAGGAAGACTTTATGCAGAATTAGTATTCTGCTTTTCTGTAAGAACCTTGATGGTTTATCAGTGAGGCCATCTGGGCAGAAGATGCCACTGTAATAACATTTTTAAGTAAAAATTGAATAACTGTTCAGGTCATCGACTTTCCTGAAGTATCCTTGATAGTCATGGTCTTTTGAGAAGTTTGTCCATTTCATGTAAGTTTAGCAGGCTGGAGACGTGGCACTGTGGGTAAAGGTGCTTTTGCCAAGCCTGCTAGCCTGAATTAAATCCTTGGAAACCGTGTGGTGGTAGGAGGGAAGCACGGCTCTGATTCCACGTGTGTACTGTGGCATGCATCTACTCCACATAAATGTTAAAAAAATCACTAAAACATGCAAAATTACAACTAGTCTTTAATTTAGTAAGTCTCATCTTTTAAAAATCTAAATTATTATTACGTCTCTCTGTTCTTCTGTTCTCTACTCAGTTTCACTCTAACAGCCGCTCTCTACTTCCATCTGTTTTCTTACAAAAGTCAGGGAGGGGGAGGCAGGGAGGGGAGAAGAGAAAATGTCGAACTCAATAAAAATCAATGAAAATGTCATAATTTTGTTCTTCTATATGACTTAATAAAACTCTCCTCTGTGTGTGTGTGTGCGTGTGTGCATATCTATCATCTATCTATCTATCTATCTATCTATCTATCTATCTATCTATCTATCTATCTATCTACATTTTCTCTTCTATTCATCTGTTTATGGACAGCTAGGCTGTTTCATAACTTGACTGTTGTAATTGGTACCATTGTAAGCCTGAATGTGCAGTTATCTTTGTAACATTCTGACTTGGATTTTTTGGGGTCTATTCTCAGGAGTGGCATAGCTGGATCATATGGTAGATCTGTTTTTAGTTTCTGAGGAATGTTCATACTGAATCCCATAGTGACTGAATTAATTGAATTCTCATGAGAAATGTATGAAAATTCCCTTTCTCTGCATCCTCGCCATTAGTCAATCAATTAGAGATTCACTAGTCTCATTGTCAATTCTTGGATTCTTGAACTACTTGAGCATTTTCCAGAATGTTCTAAAGAGAACTCCAATAGTCCAGGAAATCTTAACAAAATGAAAAGTGATTTTGTATCAAATTATAATCTTCTGCCCAAAAGTAGACCCAATTAACAAAGTGAGAATTAACTTGTAGAGTTGGAGAAAATCTTGACTATTTCTTCGTCTAATAAGTGATCACTATATAGAATATAAAAGAACACCCAAACCCTCCCACATATTATACAGTCAGTAAATGGGCAAATGAACAGTTCTGAAAAAATGAAATACTAATGGCCAACACCTATATGGGAAGGAAACATATTCGACATTGTTAGCCATCTGAGAAATGCAATCAAAGTATGTCAGTTCTACAACAAATACAGATGAGGATGTGGGGAGGAAGAAACCCTTAGCACTGTTAGTGGGAACACATTAGTACAGTCACTACAGACATCAGCATGGAGATTCTGGGAAGAAACTAAAATAGGATTGCCATGTTACCCGGCTAGACTATTCATTGCTACTTATGTGAAAGATTCTACGCCAACATACCACAGAGATAGCTGAACATCCATGTTTACTGTGACATTATTCACAGAGGCCGGGTAACGACTCAAACTAGGGATCAAACAACAAATAAATTGAATGGGTTTGATTCACACATGTAGGTATGAAATTATGTCATTTTTGAAACTTGATTAAACTGGTTATCCTTATTTTAATGAACCACATAATCAAATATTACAGTCCCAAAAGCCAGTAAAAGAGTCAGAGACAGCTCCTGCTCCCACTACTAGGAGTCCTACAAGAAAACCAAGCTAAACTGTTGCATATATGCAGAGGCCCTAGCTCAGTCCCCTTCGGGTTCCCTGGTTGTCACTTCAGTCTCTGTGAACCCAGGTTAGATGATTCTGTGGGTTTTCTTGTGATGTCCTTGACCCTCTGCTCCTGCCTTCCTTCCTCCCTCTCTTCAGCAGGCTTCCCTAAGCTCATCCTAATGTTTGGTCGTGGGTCTCTGCATCTGCTTCCACCGGTTGCTGGATGGAGCCTCTCTGATAACAACTGGGTGGTAAACAATTCCAGTACATATCACAAGCAAGATGGACTATAGGTCAAAGGTTATGTGACTGGGTTGGTGTTCCAATCCCTGCAATGAAAGTTTTGCCTGGTCACAGGAGGTGGCCAGTTCAGTTATTGCTAGCAGTCTTAGCTGGGGTCATCCTTGTAGATTCCTTGGTGTTTCCCTGGCACTAGGTTTCTACCTAATTCTGAAATGGTCTGCCTTTCAGTACTCTCCTCCACCCCCAACCTGATCCCTCATGTTCACACCCACCCCAGTACACCTTCAAAATCTCTTCTATTCCCCACCACAGGGAGATCCAAGTGTCCCCCTTGAGCCCTTTTTGTGACCTAGCCTCTCTAGGTCTGTGGATTGTAACATGGTTATCCTTTATTTTATAGTTAATATTCATTTATAAGTGAGGACATACCATGTTTGTCTTTCTATATCTGGGTTGCCTCACTCAGGATCAATTTTTCTAATTCTATCCATTTCCCTGGGAAATTCATGATGTTATTGTTTTTAATAGCTGAGTAATACTCCATTTTGTAAATGTACCACATTTTCTTTGTCCATTCTTCAGTTTAGGGGCATCCAGGTTGCTTCCAGGGTCTGACTGTTACAAATAAAGCTGCTATGAACAGAGTTTAGCAACTGTCCTTGTGGTATGATTGATCATTCTTTGGGGATGCCCAAGAGTTGTATAGCTGGGTATTCAGGTAGATTAATTGCCAACTTTCTGAGAAACTGCCATATTGATTTCCAAAGTGGCTGTACAACTTTGCACTGCCATTAGCAATGGAGGAGTGTTCCCCTTGTTCCTCACCCTCCCTAGCATAAGCAATCATCAATGTTTTCTGATGATTCTGACAGGTGTAAGGTGCTATCTCAGAGTTGTTTTGATTTGCGTTTCCCTGATGACGAAGGGTGCTGAACATTTCTTTAAGAGTTTTTCAGCTATTTGAGATTCTTTTGTTGTGAATTTTCTGTTTAGATTTGTACCCCAATTTTAAAATTGGATTTTTTGTTGTCTAGTTTCTTGAGTTCTTTATATATTTTGGAAATCAGCCCTATGTCAGATGCGGGATTGGTAGACTGTGGTTTTGTCTTGTTGACTGTGTCCTTTGCCTTACAGAAGCTTTTCAGTTTCATGAGGTCCCACTTATTAATTGTCAATCTCAGTGCCTGTGCTATTGGCAATCTGCTTATGCAATTGTCTTCTGCGCCAATGTGTTCATGGCTATTTTCCACTTTTCTTTTGTCAGGTTCAGTGCATCTGGTTTTATGTTGAGATCTTTGATCCACTTGGGCTTGAGTTTTGTGCAGGGTGATTGATATGGATTTATTTGCATGACCACATTGAGTTTTGCCAACATCATTTGTTGAAGATGATTTCTTTTTCCATTGTATAATTTTGGCTTCTTTGTTGAAAATCAGGTCTGTATAGGTTTGTGGATTGACATCTGGGTTTTCAGTTTGATTCTGTTGATCCACCTGTTTATTTTTATGCCAACACGATGCAGTTTTTATTACTTTTGCTCCATAGTAAAGCTTGAAATCAGGAATAGTGATACCTTCAGATCTTTTATTGTACAGGATAGCTTTAACTATTCTGGGCCTCCACCTTCCCCACCCCTATGAAGTTGAGTATTATTCTTTCAAGGTTTGTAAAAGATTGTTTTGGAATTTTAATGAGGATTGTGCTGCATCTTTAGATTGCTTTTTGTAAGATGGCCATCTTTATTGTATTAATCCTACGATCCATGAGCATGGGAGATCTTTCTGTTTTCTGACAATCTTCTTCAATTTATTTCTTCAAAGACTTGGAGTTCTTTTCATACAGATATTTCACTTGTTTGGTTAGAATTACTCAAAGATATTTTAAGTTATTTGTGGCTATTGTAAAGGGTGTTATTTCACTGATTTCTTTCTCAGTCTGTTTATCATTTATATATAGGAGGGATACTGATTTTTTTAGTTATTTTTGTATCCTGCCACTTTAATAAATGTGTTCCCTTCTCAAATTGTTTGGATTGCTTGTCATATTTATGAATAATGATACTTGGAATTCTTCCTTTCTGATTTGTATCCAATTGATTTCTTTTAGTTGGCTTACTGCTCTAGCTAGAATTTCAAGTACTGTATTGAATAGATATAGAGAAAATGGGCAGCCTTGTCTTATTCCTGATTTTAGTGGAATTAATTTAAGCTTCTCTCCATTTAATTGGATGTTGGCTGTCAGTTTGCTGTATATTGCTTTTATTATGTTTAGTTATGTCTCCTGTATCCCTGATCTCTTCAAGACTTTTTACCATGAAAGAGTATTGGATTTTGCCAAAGGCATTTTCAGCATCTAATAAGGTGATCATGTATTTTTTTTCTTTTAAGTTTGTTTATATGGTGGATTACATTGACAGATTATTGTATATTGAACCATCCCTGCATCTCTGGGATGAAGCCTATTTGATCATGGTGGATGATTTTTTTTATGTGTTCTTGGATTTGGTTTGCCAGCATTTTGTTGAGTATTTTGCATCAGTGTTCATGAGGGAAAATGGTTTGTAATTATCTTTTTTGTTGTTGTTGTTGTTGAGTATTTGTGTGCTTTGGGTATCAGTGTGACTGTGGCCTCATAAAATAATTTGGCAATATTCCTTTTATTTCTGTTTTATGAATTAATCTGAGGAGTGTTGATTAGCTCTTCTTTGGAAGTCTGGTAGAATTATGCACTGAAACCATCTGGCCCTAGGCTTTTTTTGGTTGGAAGACTTTTAATGACTACTTTTATTTTATTAGGGGATATAGGTCTGTTTAAATTGTCTATCTTTATTTTTTTAAATGTATATTGTGTTCTGTCTGTGTGTATGCTTGCAGGTCAGAAGAGGTCTCCAGATCTCATTACAGATGGTTGTGAGTCTCCACGTGGTTGCTGGGAATTGAACTCAGGACCTCGGGAAGATCAGCCAGTGCTCTTAACCCCTGAGCCATCTCTCTAGCCTGTTTATTTGATCTTGATTTTCGTAAGTGGTATCTAGCAAAAAAATTGACCCCTTCTTTTAAATTTTCCAATTTTGGGGAGTACAAGTTTTTGAAGTATGACCTACCGATTCTTTGAATTCCTCGGTGCCTGTTGTTATATCCCTTTTTTGTTTCTGATTTTTGTCAATTTGGTTATTCTGTCTATAACTTTTAGTTAGTTTGAATAAGGGTTTGTCTATCTTGTTAATTTTCTCAAAGAGCCAACTATTTGTTTCATTGATTATGTATATTTTTCTCTTTGTTTCTCTTTTTATTGATTTCAGCCTTCAGTTTGACTATTTCCTGTCATCTCCTCTTTGATGCATTTTCCTCTTTTTGTTCTAGAGCTGTGAAGACTGTTATTAAGTCATGGGTCTGATAGTTCTCCAATTCTTTCATGTAGGCACTTAGTGCTGTGAACTTTCTTCTTAGCAGTTTTCATTATGTCCCATGAATTTGAGTATGTTATACATTCATTTTCATTTAATCTAGAAAGTCTTTAATTTCTTTTTTTTTTGTTTCTTCCTTATCCCAGTGGTAATTCAGTAGAGAGGTGTTCAGGTTTCATAAGGTTGTATGTTTTCTGTTGTCTTAATCCAGCTTTAATCCATGATGGTCTGATAGAATACAAGGAGTTATTTCTATATTCTTGAATCTGTTGAGACTTGTTTTGCAACCAAGCATGCAGTCAGTTTTGGAGAAGGTTCCATGAGATACTGATAAGAAAGTGTATTGTTTTGTGTTTGGGTAAAGTGCTCTGTAGATATCTGTTAATTCCATTTGATTCGTAAGTCTGTTAGCTACAATAATTCTCTGTTTAGCTTTGAATGGATGACCTATCTATTGGTGAGAGTAGGGTATTAAAATATCTCATTATCAACGTGTGAGGGTAAATGTGTGGTTTGAACTTTGGTAGTATTTCCTTTACAAGTGTGGGTGCCCTTGTGTTTGGGTCATAGATGTTGAGAATTGAGAATTCATCTTGGTGGATTTTTCCTTTGATGATATAAAGTGTCCTGTCCCATCTCTTTTGATTAATTTTGATTTGAAGTCTATTTTCTTAGATATTAGAATAGCTATACCAGTTTGCTTCTTGGAGTCATTGGCTTCAAAAATCTCTTTCCAATTGTTTATTCTAAGATAATGTCTATCTTTGATGTTGAGGTATGTTTCTTGTATGCAGGAGGAGAATGGATCCTGTTTTTATATCCATTCTGTTAGTCTGTGTTTTTTTTTTAATTGGGGAATTGAGTCCATTGATATTCACAGATATAAGCATGCGGTGGTGGGTCACATCTTTAATCCCAGCACTCAGGAGGCAGAGGTAGGTGGATCTCTGAATTTGAGGCCTGTCTGATCTACAGAGTGAGTTCCAGGACAGCAAAGGCTGTTACATAGAGAAACACAGTCAAAACAAAACAAAACAAACATTTATTGATTTTCTCCAATATTTGATTGCCTTCTCCTTGATTTCTTAAAGGGATTTATTTACTTCCTCTTTAAGGATTTCTGTGGAGGGCCGGACCACATTCTCCATTGCTTCTAGGAACAAAGGTAGAGATTGACCTCTGTGACCCCAAGGTGTGGCGGTACACGCCTTTAGTCCTGTTGCCTGGGCAGCAGAGGCAGATTGACCTCTGTGACCTCAAGGCGTGGTAGTATACGCCTTTGGTCCCAATGCCTGGGAGGCAGAGACAAGCAGATCTCTGTGAGTTCAAGGTGATGTAGCACACGCCTTTAATCCCAGCGCACGTGCTTGGTAACTCTCTACTGCTGCGTCCCTGCCTACTCCCGAGGCATCATCTGGGATAATGGGCAGTGAACCAATCCAAGAGTGACACGTCAGAAGCAAGGACTGTTTCCTTTATAAGGGTTGGGTTCCATCTTATCTGGGTCTCCGCCATGTTGGCTGATGCCCGCTCTCCCAAGGGGCATTAAAGCTTTACTGCAGAAGTATCCTATGTGTACCGCGTGGTTCTTGCTGGCGAGACGGTAGCGCGGGACAGATTTCTATCATCATCATAAAATTAGTTTTAAGGTCTTTATCTTGTGTTTCAGCTGTGTTGGAATATTCAGGACTTGCTGTAGTGGGATTGTTGGGTTCTGCTGGTGACATATTATCCTGGCTGTCATTGATTGTATTCTTACACTTATGTTTAGGCATCTGGATTTGGAGTAATTTTAGATCTAGATGCCATTTTCTGGATATGTCTTCATTGCATGAGTGTTTTCTTCCTTGGTTTCTGTTTCCTCTCTGGTCTTCTGGATCCTGTGGTGTAAGGAGGCTACTTTTTGGCTTTTGGCTGCTTGGCTCAGAAATAATCACACAGAAACTGTATTAATTAAATCACTGCTTGGTCCATTAGCTCTAACTTCTTCTTTTTTTTTTTTGCCAACTCTTACATCTTGATTTAACCTATCTTCATCAATCTATGTATTGCCACATAGCTGTGGCTTACCAGGTAAAGTTTCCAGTGTCTGTCTCTGGCAGCAACTCCATGGCTTCTCTCTGCCTCTGCCTCTGCCTCCTTTCTCCCAGCATTTAGTTTAGTTTTCCACACCTACCTAAGTTCTGCCCTATCAACAGGCCAAGGCAGTTTCTTTATTCACCCATGGTATTCACAGCATAGAGAGGAGAATCCCATATCACTGTGGGCTATAGTTGACTAGAGGGTTCCCACCCACACTGGAGGCTGACCTTCTGATGACCAGGATGGCATTTGGTCTTGCAGGGGTTTGTTGCCCAACGTATGTGCATGGCCTCTGATCTGACTGGGAATCTTCTGGGGTTCCGGATGCTGGCTTGGTCTTTAGTGAGATAAGAGGCCTCGGCCTAGTTTTCAGGGAGTTGAGCTGATATCTTGGGTTTGGGATGCTGGCTTGGCCTCTGGTGGAAGAAGAGGCTTCTGCCAGATGTATGGGCTGGGACAAGGAAAAGAGGCATAGTTGGGGTTATGTTGGGCCTGCACAGGTGAGGCAGGTTTCAGAAAGATGGCCTGGTCTCTTGATAGGGTAGAAGGTTTCTGTCAGAGGCCAGGATATGGTGATGAGGAAGGAGGGGCAGTTAGAGTCATGCTGGTTTAGTGTGGAGGTGGGGCAACCTTACTTGGGGTTCAAGATGCTGGCCTGGCCTCTGGTGGAGTGGGATCATATCTTCACCTTTTGAAGAAATATGTGGCGAATGAAGCAAAATCAGGATGATAAGACACTGACAGGAAAGAAAATTAAAGTGAACTCAGTCAAATGAAGCAGCCACTGATAATATTTTTTGATTATGCATTTTACACACAATGGTGAAGCCTTCCTTCCTTCCTTCTTCCCTTCCTTTCTTTCTTCTTTCTTTCCTGCGTTTTTTTCTTTTTTGAGACAGGGACTCTTATGCAGTCCTGGTTTTCCTGGTGCTCACTCTGTAGACCAGGCTGACCCCAAACTCACAGAGATATGCCTGCCTCTGTCTTCTAAGTACATGGATTAAAGGTATGTACCACTATGCACAGCAGAAAGTATTTCTTAAAAGTTCTAGTAATATCTTAGATAAGAGAAAGCAAGTTTATATGAAAGCTTTCTGTAGGGAGAGGCTGTTCATTCATTCCCAGTTGCCCTGACCTGAAATATTCACACAGAAACTGTATTAATTACAACACAGCTTGGCCAATTAGCTAATGCATATTTCTAGACAACTCTAACATCTTAAATCAACCCATTTAATATGTGCATTATCATGAGGTTGTGGCCTACCAGCAAGGTTCTGTCATCTGTCTCATCTGGAGGTGGCTACATAGCATCTCACTGACTTGGTCTATGTTCTCCCAGCATTCAGTTTAGTTTTTCTGCCTAGTTCTATTCTTCCCTATCACAGGCCAAAGTAGATTCTTTATTCATTAACCAATAAAAGCAACACATATACAGAAAGACTTACTATACCATTTCCCCTTTTCTGTTTATAAAAAGGAAGGTTTTAACTTTAATATAGTAAAATTACATATAATAAAACAGGTATCAAGCAAGAATTATAGTTATTCTATTTATATCTACTTTATCTTTTATCATAACTAAGGAAAACTATAACTTTTCTTCAATTCCATCAAAGACTCCAGAAGGACATAATATTACTGAAGTTAACAGGAAGTGCATTGTAAGCAACTTCCAAAACTGTAGAATTGACAGAGACATTATTACTGCCTGGATAGGCACCCAAAGTTCTTCTGTAACATTGCAGGCACCCACCTTCAGCCTACAGGCCCATATAGTATCTGACAGACTTTCCCATGAAGCAGGAAATTTCAAAGACAGTTCCACCTATATTGGTCATTTGTCAGTCACTTGCTTATGTGACCTGTAGAATGTCTGGCAGACTCTTTCATGAAGCAGGAACACAAAGGACTGTCTCACCATCTTTAGGTAACTTCAGCAGTCATTTTTCCTGTGGATCCTGCATGTCCAGTTTTTACAGTACAATGTCACGCAGTCCAGGCAAGAGCAGTTTCTTGCGCAAATGGCTAACAAACTCCATAAATAGCCTCATCAATGCCCATCTTCCTCTTGAAGTATATATACTTTGTATTGGTATGGATCTTGATCTATTGACACAAATTTAAGGTTAATTTTGTCTGGGCAGGCTGGGAAAGAATGAGCAGTCTCTTCCAACAGATTGGCACACCAATGTGGTCAACTAAATCCATTTAAAAACCTGAGAGAGCTTGGAAAGGAATTCTAGACACACACACACACACACACACACACACACACACACATATACAGTTGTTTGTTGGTGGAAAGTGGAGACGTGGCTCCTTTAAGAGGTTTCCTGACTCAGCTTTAGCCATAAAAACTGCATGACTTCTTTAAAAACTGTGGCTTCCTGGTTCAAATGGCTCTGACTCTTTTTTGGGAGATCCAGTTATGAAGCATTTAAATGGGGTTTGTGAGAAGAGTGATACATCTTGCTTAATGGCAACATAGACCCACTGTGTACCTGAAAATGGGTCAATGTGCATGGCTTTCAGAGGCAGTGAACATGTCTTCACCATGTTGGATTTGGTGGAGTAAGTAGTCAGGACTGTAGAGTTGGTCCTATCCATTCCCGCTTAGCATTTTAAATAAAAGTGCTTCTGGTCATAAAATAATTACAGATATGTAATAAAGACAGATTCAGATGAAAACGACATCTAAATGGGCAACAGTGTTGGATAAATGTACATGGGCTTGAGAGAGAGAAAAAGACAGAGAGAGGGAGAGAGGGGGGAGGGAAGGAGGGAGGGAGAAAGAGAGAGAAAGAGAAAGAGAAAGAGAGAGAATAGACAGTTATAATATGAGGTTGAGCCAGGCGGTAGTGGCTTCTCTCCTCTAGAAGACTGCTAAACCATCTTTCTAGTCCTCAAAGCATTTCCTACTTTGAAATACAATTGTTTTGTGTATCAGATGGTATATAAAATTTCTTGACATTACTTTCTCTGGGAAGTAGAGCCTGTTTCTCACCCTGTTTACTATACAGACTCTAACTAGAATAGCATGGCAGCTTACAGCTTAGAGATCAGACTACAGAGGTCACCACCCTGTTTCTTCTGGGATGCTCACTCTAGAGGAAGCTGACTCTCATTTTTAAACAGCTTGACGGAGGTGTCCACCTGGCAAGGGGCTGAGCCTTTCTGTGAGTAACTGAGTGAGCTACCTAGAAACTGAAGCTTCTAATCTCAATCAAGTCTTCCAATTCAGCTCTTGTTACTGTTCGTTTTCTTGAGACAGGACCTCAACCTGCTGCCCAGGTTGGCATTGAACTCTAGACCTCAAGTGAGCCGCCTGTCCTGGCATCACTTGAGTGAGCCTCCCACATAGGAGAGAATGCAGGCGTGCACCACCAACTCAGGCCTTTGATTCAAACTTGACTGACAGGCTGATTGTAACCTCATGAGAAAATTCAAGTCACGGTTAAGCCCTGTGAGCCATTCCTTGATCTCTGACCTCAGAAATGATGTGAGGTAATATATATAAGCTGTTTTAAGTTTCTAGATTTTAAAGTAATTTTTTGTGTATGACTGTGTAATTAAGCCAAATGTCAAATATGCAGGAAGGCATATTAAATAAACTAGAAAATCAGGACATCTCCAAACTTCATTGAATAAAATCCTACAGGTTACCTTTGATTTTATAATAACATAGTTCTGAACATATAAACAGTAAGATTAGGCCAAGTAACAGCTGCCTGGACTGCCTGTGCCATGAAGGACTTTTGTTTCCACTTGGAAGTGGAGTAGAGGAGAAGGGAGGGCATGAGAGCTCCCCAGATTCTTCATCTTACCTTCCCACACACTCCCCTGCCTGAGGCTGTGACCTTCACATTTTCTGGGATTTTTCCCCAGTGACTGACCTTGATCACACATGAAAAAACATCCAAAAACTCTGTGTCAGTACAGGATACAAAATAATTAGCCAATGGCCTGAATCCACAATGATTGATTTATTACTAAAATCTTAAGTCATCTGGCGTGTCTTTATTTTTTGCTCAGTGAGCTCATTCAGTATGTAAAAGAAAAAGGTAAGAGATTCTGATTTGTAAGATGAAAATTATTAAATTTAATCATTCTCCCTTAACTATACCATTTGTTTCCACAGTGTTTGTGCTCAATTATTATATTCTTTGGGCCTGAGTGCATGTGCACATTGGTGCGCCTGCCACCGTATGTGTAGAGGTCAGAGGACTACATCGGCTCTTGGTTCTCACCTCCCACCTTGCTTGAGACGGGGCCTCTTTGTTGTTGACGAAAAAGTTTTAATTAAATACAGGCCAAGATGATGGACTCTGGCCAGGTCCATTCCTGGGTTCCCAGAAAATGGAGATGAGCCACATTTTGTAGAGGCTTAAAAAAGCAAACCCATAAGGCCACAGTATTTCCCATCAGGTCCAATAAGGAACAAGCACACAGCTTGATGCTCTTCCTGCCTGTGAACCTCCAGCCCACATGTGATCAAGCACATCCGCTGCAGACAGGAAAAACTAACTTGTTTGGAGGAGTGAAAACATAAACAACAGCCTCCAGCATGTCAGGAAGCATCTCCTTGGGCAAGGGGCTTGCCCTTAGACGCATTTTTGTTTTATGGGTCTCATAGGCACAGTTGTTAGAATTCAGGCATTTTGCTAGCCTGCCCTGTCATCTGGCAGGATGCATCCAGGCTGTACCCTGGCGAGTCCAGGGTCCTAATCTGTGCACAGGTGCAAAGGTCCCTTTATGAGACAAGCTCTGCCTACTCCAGGTCTCTCTGTTTTCTTTCTCTTTCTCTGTCTGTCTCTGTCTCTCTCTCTGTCTCTCTCTGTCTCTCTGTGTGTGTGTGTGTGTCTCCCTTCCCTCCCTCCCCACTACCCTTCAGATACCCTCTTCTCAATAAACTCCATACTCAAGCCTCTCTTGGCATGACTCATTCTGTCGTGAAGTTTTCTGCTACCTGCTGAGGTCCTCACCTGACCCACCAAGGTCCTCACGTGCCCTGTATCTTAACAACAGTAATTACAACTTTAAACATAACTTTAGCTGTCACAGGATCTGAACTCAGGTCCTCATCCGTGTGGAGCAAGTGCTGTATGCTTTTCCCACCAAGCCACCTCCCTCGCCATCAGCTACCGTATTATTATTTTTGTAACAGATTTAAACGATTTTCTGAGTGTGTGAGTAAGCTTTCTGCTATTGTGACAAAACAGTGAGAAAATTAATAGTGAGAAAATGAGAAATAGGAGATAGTGGCACTATCTCCTTCCCTCTGAAAAATTCTTCCCTAAAAGAGGGAGGAAGTTCATGAGACTCAGGAAGCTAATGAAATATTTACCAGACTCAGGAATCTCTGTAAACTTATAGGACTTGGGAAAGTCACAAGTTTTCAAAGGTCTCAAGGTTCCTCCTCAAACTGCTATAAGCTGTGACTAATTGCTGGTGGATAGGATCCTCCTGCAAGTTGTGCAGGGAGCCCTGGGGACAGCACTTTCACGGAGGACGTTTTGGTGACACAGCTGCCTTAGGGTCACCCATACTCCTGTAAGCAACTCCAATAAACTCATTGTTTCACCGAGCTGGGCCTGTGTTGTTTCTTTGCTCTGCTGTTGTAGGTAGCTAGCATTTGTTCCTATCTCCCAAGGAAAAGAGACATAGTATCAGCTTCAGTGAAACTGGTATTTGACTCATGAATCCCAAAGTTTCAGTCCACAGTAACTTAGTTACTTGGGCCCCTTATGAGAAGAAATGGGGTAGAGGTGGCATTTTTACTTCATGATAACCAAGAAGTGAAAGAAAAAAGGATGGGTTCTCTCCAAAGAGCCCAGTTTCTTTTTCCTAACATCTCCCTAAAGATTCCACCACTTCCCATAGCGGCACAGGCGAGAGACCAAGCTTTGAATACAGGGGCTGTGGGAAAACAGTCAGGATCCAAGCTGCAACACTGAGCATAAATAAATTGTCTTTGAAACATGTATTATTTGTTTATGTAACAGATACATCAGTCCTTGGCAGCTTCAGACTCTTTTTAAAAAAAAAAAATAGGGGTATCCTTGACAGGGAGATGTGATGATCTGGGGGACTTGGAGAGTTGAGCTTCGTACTGATGTTCATTGGGAAAGTAAAAAGAGATCACAGGGATGGTGCTGAGAAAGTCATCCTTCCTGCAAGCCACTTGTTGACACTGCCACAGAAGGCAGCCTGTTGCCAGGGAAACCTTTCTCCACCTCTTCCGATGATAGCTCTTTACCAGTGGTTTTGAAACATACAGAAAGCAAGGAACAAGGATGTGGACACAAGAGAGGAAGCTTGAGAAAAGACTGACTCGTTTGTCCTGTTGGGAAGTCAGGAAGCTTCAGGCACGAGTGACGAAAACCAAATGCCCTTGGAGACAACATATATTTTCCAGAAGGTATCTTGTCTGGAACACGAAATAAATTGTGCCGAGTGCCCAAATGTTGTGACCTCAAGTTTCCAGCACTTGCCCCTCTGTTCTAAGCCCATATAGAAGCCCCATAGATCTATTTCAAAACTTTGTTTACAGAAGCAAACTCTTTAGCTTTTAAACTTGTTGTAAGCTACCTTCTTTGAACAATATTAATGTGTGTGTGTGTGGAGGGGGGTGAGTATGTGTGTGTTGTTTCCTATCAAACTTTAGAGAAATAACTTGAGAACCACTAAGATCCTAACATTCCCATTGTAAAAAACACCCAAGTCTGACCCTCTGGAGGAGTCCATACCCAGTTTTTGGTAAGTCTCATTCATTACCTGAGTTTTTCACCTTCTTTATTCCTGTGCGTATGGTCTATGCTACAAACCCCTTTCAATAAAATTCTAACTGCTTTATACAGCTTCATCTGACAATCGTTTAAAGTGGTAAAAGCAGAATCCTAGTTTTGCTGAATAAGAGTTCTCTAATGGGAAATGGAATCCTTCAGGTTTTTGCAGGGAGTGGAGGAGCTAACTATACCTCTGTCCTTGTCCGCAATTAGACCTCCGCTGCCATTCCCTAAAGTGCTGGTCCTTAGACTTTAGCATGTAGCAGAACCGCTCGAAAGCCTTGTCAGAAATGCTTCTAGACCCACCTTCGGGTTCTGCTGTGGTGTTTCTGTGGTGAGGGCGGTGGGTTTGCACTTCCAGCAAGTTCCAGGTGTTGCTGATGCTCTGTCCTCCGGACAGCAATGAGGACCCTTGCTGGTCCTATGGCTTGGACTCTGTTGGAGAGCTAAGAGATACAGTAAGGACAAAAGCTAAAGAAGCAAAGACGACAAACTGTTTTGCGTGTGCTTTGGTACAGAAATGACATGTCTTCACAATGGCTCCCATGTTGAAGGACTGATCCTCAGTTTATGAATCCGGTCACTGAAAGTGATTAGATCATGCATGCTAATCAATGAGTTAATCCATTGATGGGTTCAAAATTGGAATGCATTGTTGGAAGACGGCAGAAGGTCAGCAGGGTCTACTTGAAGCATATGGATTTCTGAGTGAATGAAAAGAGAAATGAAAAGGAAAAGATCTGACTGGTCTTGGGTTTCTGTACCAGACGAGTGAAAAAAATAAAAGAAAGAAGAAAGAAGAAGGGCAATGTCATGACTGCTCCTAGGCTTGGCGGTGGAGAAGGTTTGTTGTAGATAAAAGGGGGAGCATCCCAGAGGCAGGGACATCTGGGAGAGTCACAGTGAACATGACCAGACTGAGCCTTGTGATGTGAGGAGGTGGGAGAGGGGTGAGGAGCTACCAACAAAGATGGGTAGCCTGAGCCAAGAGACAGGCATGGCCAAAATTGTATACAGAAGAGCAGCCCAACCACTAAGTTGAAGTTTAGGGTAGGGAGCAGAGGATGCCAGCCAGGAGAGTCCTGTAACAGGTAAGGGCTGCTTTGATGTGTTAATAGTACCTCAGCCATTTGTTGGGGGTGGGGAGGAGGGTTGCGGGAGGGGGGGAGGGGAGAATAGGGGTGGTTTGAAATCTAATACTGGGTAAGCTTTGAAGGGCACATGGTGACCCCCTGTGGCCTGAAATCTCTGATCCAAATAAGTCTTTCCTTTCGGTTGCATTTCTCAGGCATTCTTGCTACAGAGACGAAAATGTTTTTGTTGTTTAGAAAGAGGAAGTGAGGGGGAGGAACTGGTGGAAGAGGGGCTTTAATGACAAGATGGCCTGAGGCTGTGGCCGATCCCAAGGGGTCAGAGAAAGATCAAGGCAGTTCCCGAAATATGAGGGGAAGAAAAGTCTGGGACCTTTAAAAAAATTTCTCCTTGGTATTAGGCAATTCTTAAAATATATAAATCCACTCATTAAAAATATCTGTTTATGAGTTTCCATGTGAGAGGGTTAAGACAGGTGTTCATTTCTGCTAAGGTATGAGTGGCTCCAAACAGAAACCGTGTGTTTGGGATGGTGAACTGGAAGCGGGCTGTACCCTGAGTTGACCAATAGCATTTGTACCCTGTGCCTTACTCCTTCCCCCACTGGCATCAGCAGTGGTCTTGGAGGAAGGTTGGGGCTTGCACAGGATGGGAAATTTGAGGTTTGAGGAAGGGCTGTTCTCAGGAGGTTAGAAGGGCCTCACACAGTGTCTGGATTTTTCTTTCTTTCTTTCTTTCTCTCTTTCTTTCTTTCTTTCTTTCTTTCTTTCTTTCTTTCTTTCTTTCTTTCTTTCTTTCTTTTTCTTCCTTTTTAATTCTCATTTCCTTTGTGTTTATCCTTCTGATTTCACTTGGAGTAATCAGAGCACACACCTCCAGTCACAACCTTTTGAGGCTCTTTTCTGTGTAATATAAATCCACTGGGCAGTACTAAGAAGCAACAGGACTTAAAAGGTTACTTTGTTTCTGGTCCCCAGATAGAGGCTACTGTTCTCAGTACTCTGGGAAGTGAGGGGGACCCCGGTGCCCCCACACTTTAGCTTACTAAGGTATCTGAATAAGACCAGGACAAGGCATTCAACGTTCCACTGTAGCTTCTGGGACATCAGTTTCCTGTCATGACCTCTGTCCCAGATTTAGGAGTTTACATTCTTCCTGCTGCAAATGAATACTCTTATCCCGTTTTTTTCACAAGAGGCTACCAGTATGAGAAGCAAGGGGAGGGAAGAGAAAAGGGGGAAGAGGGAAGGAGAGCGGAAGCAAGGACAAGAAAGGGTTTTTACCTTTAGGTTTAAGACCAATGGGCCTGCTTCTGACCCCGCCCACCTGGGCTGGCTCTGAGGTCCCATTTGCTGTATTCTTCTGTGAACTTATTGGACCTGAACTGTTCAGAACAGGTTTGAAACTCAGAGAAAGGCCATCAGTTACAGATTTTATGTGGAGCTGATGATGCCCTTAGTCAAGAATGAGAATTAGCAGCGCGAAGAATGTTCTTTCTTAGCGTCTTTTTCACCTGGATGGCATTAGCTGTGAAGAGGAAGCGATTAAACATGGCAAACTTTAAAGGTGGGGGTGGAGAATCCAACTCTTCCTGCCTTCAGAAACCATCCATCCAGCCTCGTGATTCCTCAGAAATTAGTTCAGGACAGGAGCAGTCACAGAGGAGCTCGGGGTGGAAAGCTGTGTCCGAACACAAAGCCTTTCAAAAAACAAGTCTCACAAAACGAAGAGTGCCTCATGGGAGCTGCTGGGGCGAGGCCCTCTTCCGCTCCTGGCATGCCCACAGTTCCTCCCTCTTCTCCCCAATTTCAGTACCTAGTCCGTGTGATTATGACTGCTCCCGGTCCACAACAGTGCAACTGTGGGCAGCAGTTGCATAGCTTCTTCCAGGGCCCCAAGGTTAACAAGATGCTCACTGGGCTCTTCCAGAAACTATACAGTTTCCATTCAACCGACAACAAACAGGTGAACAAAGCTGATTGTAATGGATTATTAAAAATTGCTGCGGATCCCCAGCAGGCAGGGGGCAGCGGGTCCCAAGAGCAGCCAGTTCCAGGCAAGGATGGTGGTGAGAGACAGATGGACTGGCACACCATACAGAGTGAGGTTGGATATTTATTTAGTGGTTATGAAAGGGAAGGGAGAAGGGTAGAAGAACAGAGAGGGAGAAAGAAAGAGAGAGAGAGAGATTGAGAGAGAGAGAGAGAGAGAGAAAGAGAAAGAGAGAGAGAAAGAGAGAGAGAGACTCAGGCTGGGAAGCTGAGGATCAGCTTGCCTCAGCAGGTGGGGGAGGGAGTGGGCGTGGCTTGTCTCTTAAAGAGACAGATCATTATACTGATGACAACGGAAGCTGAAAGGAGACACCTCTTTGGTTATTTATTTCCACTCTCTGGTATTTGCATTGGCTCCTTTATTTAGCCATTAATAGATAAGCAAACAAGAAGCATTCATTGAAGAAATTTTTCCCTAAAAAGTTGTAAAAGCATTGTACTAATTCTCAAAGCATGCAAAAAGAATGGTTTACTAGAAGAATATTGTCAGCTTATGCAATTAGTGGAAAAATGAAACAATTGAACCTAGGAAAGGAAAGGGGGTGGCCTTAGCCAGCTTTTCAAATACCTGGATGACCCAGCTCAGTGGCACAGCGCTGAGCTCCCTTACTACAACACAGATGGCTTATAATGCTCCAACATTTCCAACCAACCAAGTTAGGCGAATGGGTTTCCTAAATCTGGATTCCATCCACTCACCATCTTGCTTAAAATATGAATAATCTGTTATCGAGCTGAAGGGACATGAGACATCTTTTAGGAGAAAGTGGTGGCCCTTACACTGGGGTCTCCAGACCCCTCAGCATGGATCTCAATAAGAATTTACTATATCTGAAATTTTTGTCCCCACTCTAGGTCTAGACAGTGAGAATCTCAGGGTGAGGTACAAGAATCATGCATTAGTAAATACGTACTCTCGATAATTCTGTTCCGTGCAAAAATTTAACATTCTCATTAATCACTTGGGATGTTGCCAAATGTGTATTTCTTTTTGGTTTGGTAAGCCAGAGAAAAATACATCACTGCTTTAAACAAGAAAACTCAGCACAAATAAAGTCCTGTTATTGCTGTTGGGCGTCACTCTTCCTATACATCTTCAGAGGCTGTGTACATTGTTGGAATTGGGGTACTGACCTTCAACTGGTAGGTTTAACATTGGGATTGGGATTAGAGTTTGTGTAGTAACACCTTAAAGTCAAGTATTCGAATGCCCAAGGATTTTTTAATGTCAACATATCGAAGTATGTAACCGGAACAGACTCTCTAGGTCAGGATAAGCTTCGTTTAGTTGTGTTTATGACAGAAATTTTGTGTTCTATATCAGCTAAAAGTCTGACTCAGAGCTTACCCCTTGAGTAACTTGAGTAAGTTATTACTCAAGCTGCTGGTAATAACTTGTATCTTTCTTCCTTTGTCTAGATTGATCATAAGTAGTGTTTTAAATCTCTGGCTGTTTGGTACAGTGTCATAAAACATAATTTGAGAATCAGATCCAATTTCCCGCTGTTTGCTATTAGCGGGACTCACCTGTGGTGTCGTTGCATTTGATTGGATAACTTAGTAAGAGGAGGAAGAGCTAGAGGCCGGGCACATGAACTTCCCAGGACTGGGTGATATAGCAGGCTCTTTAACTAAATTTCCAGTGTTCTCATTCCCATTTTAATACTTTCATTATCAAATAGCTGTGTTTTATGGGTTATTCCTCTCAGAGATTTGCTTTCAAAATATTCTGACATTTTTCTAATGAATTAAATAATGAACCACAGACTTAGTGATTCATAGTTCCAGCACGAGGATTATAACAAGCAAGTCCCCAGCCAACCTGGGTCATACAGGGGTTTTTAGTCTCAGTTTCTAAGGAATCACTATATTGTTTGCTATAATGGTTATAGCAACTTAAATTCTTTCAACAGTGAGTGTATTTTCACATGCCTGTTGGCCATTTGTGTGTGTTCTTTAAAAAAAAAGCCCACTTAAAATATATATAATATAAAAGTAAGTGTATATATATTTGCTATTGAGTTATTGTGTGAGCTCATTGTGTGTTTTAGATTCAACACACATATTTATGGCTTAACAATATTTTCTCTCATTCTGTAGGTTTGTTGATTGCTCCATTGCCACATATATCTGTGGATCCCACAGACTTCGGCTCCCACCTCCTCCACACTGTTGCTTCATCCCGACCCTAAACTCCAGCCAGCATTTCCTGCTGACCCCCAGATCACTCCTGCCAGGGGAGCAGGCAACTGTCTGTAGATCTCCCCCTTTTCCTCTGCTCCTCTAGATCCAACCCGCAGTCCCATCTGCAGTGCTACAACACTGGGGTGACCTCTCTTCAAGGTCTTTCTCATGGCAAGGGGACAAAACAAGCAGATCCTGCTTAAACACTGCTCTTCTCCCTTCTGTGAATGCCATAGCCTATCCCATCTCCATACCCATATGTCAATTCCCAAAACTCAGAAACTCATCTTACCTGGAAACCCCAGTGACCACAACTATCAGGGCCAAAGAAATTTCCAACCAGGCAATACACACCTATCAAAGTTTCCAAAAATCCTGGAAGGAAACAAAAAACACAGAACAAAATGCACACTCAGCAAAGACAAATCCAGAAATCAGCACCTACGCAAAAATCACACCAGACTGAGATGCCTAGACATCAGTATAAGAACATAGTCAATAGGGTTGGAGGGATAGCTCAGAGGTTAAGTGCACTGTCCTCTTCTTCCAGAGATCCTGCGTTCAATTCCCATCAACGAAATTCTAGCCTCCAAAAGGAGTGGCACAAATGTGTGATCTTGTTGAAGTAGGTATGGCCTTTTTGGAAGAAGTATGTCTCTGTGGAGGCTGGCTTTGAGGTCTCCTGTGCTCAATATAACTGCCTAGCACCACAGTCCACTTCCTGTTGCCTGCAAGTGAAGATGTCGAACTCCCAAGTCCTTCTCCAGCTCCACGTCTGCCTGGATGCCACCATGTCACACCATGATGATAATGAACCTAACCTCTGAAAATGTAAGTCACTCAAATTAAATGTGTTTTCTTTGTTAGAGTTGTGTGGGTGAATTGTCTGTATTCTGTCAATCATGTTTTAAATAAATGCTGATTGGTCAGGCAGGAGGTGTAGGTGGGAAAACCAGACAGGAAGTGGAAATGATGCAAGGAGAGCAGGAGAATTCTGGAGAGGAGGAAGCTGATTCCTTGCACTCCTGCCCAGATCACCGAAGCAGCAGGATGTGAGCTGCCCCACTGAAAAAGGTACTGAGCCACATGGCTAACATAGATCAGAAAAATGGGTTAATCAAGATGTGAGAGTTAGCCAGTAAGAAGCCTGATCTAACGGGCCAATCAGCGTTTAACTTATAGAAATCTCTGTGTGGTTGATTTTCTCTGGAGCCTGCTGGCTGGGGGAACCAAGCAGGACAGAAAACACATACAAGCAGGACCCCCTCATGTTACAGAGTTGCCATGGTCATGGTGTCTCTTCACAGCAATAGAAATCCTAACTAAGACAGTCTTTCAACCAAAAAGCCCAGGACCAAATAGTTTTAGCACAGAATTCTACCAGACTTTCAAAGAAGAGTTAGCGTCAATACTCTTCAAACTATTCCACAAAATAGAAAACAGGAGAAACACGGACCAAGTCATTTTATAAGGCCATATTTATGCTGATTCTTGTAGTGAGGGGCTGCGGGCAGGCCTGCTTTTCGCCTCACCCGGCTCCTGCACGGCTAGCTTAGTCCCAGAAATAACAACACACAAATTGTATTCATTTAAGCACTGCCTGGCCCATTATCTCTAGAGAGTTAGTTACTGACTAACTCTCATATCTTGATATTAACCCATTTCTAATAATCTGTGTAGCACCACGAGGTGGTGGCTTACCGGAAAAGATTCGGCATGTCTGACCTGGTGGCTGGCTCCATGGCGTCTGCCTCATAGCCCTCTTCCCAGCATTCTGTTCTGTTTACTCCGCCTACCTAATTTTCTGTCCTATCAAGTGGCCAAGGCAGTCTCTTTATTGACCAATGAAAATAACACAATAGACAGATAACCCTCCTCCATCAGATACTCAAACCACATAAAGATCCAACAAAGACAATTATGAATATAGACATAAAAATATTCAATAAAATACTTGCAAATCAAGTAGGTTTCATGGCAGAGATACAGGGATGGTTCAATATATGAAAATGAATAAATGTAATTCACTATATATAACACTGAAAGAAAAAACCCACATGATCATCACATTAGACACAGAAAAGGCCTTTGACAAAACACAGTACCCCTTTATGATAAAATTACTGAAGATGTTAGGAATACAAAAGATATATATATAAAAGATATATATATTAAAGGCAACTTACAGCAAACATATAGCCAACATCAAATTAAGAGGAGAGAAACTCAAAGCAAACCCACTAAAATCAGTAACAAGATAAGGCTGTCTATACTCTCCATATCTATTCAATATGGTAGTTGAAGCTCTAGCTACAGCAACAAGACAACTGAAGGCGATCAAGGGGATACAAATAGGAAAGAAAGGAGACAAAGTATTGTGATTTTCAGATGATGTGATAACATATGTAAGTGACCCTAAAAAGTCTACCAAGGAACTCCTACAGCTGATAAACTCTTTCAGCACAAAAATCAATAGCTCTTCTCTATATAACTGACAAGTAGATTAGGAAAGAAATCAGGGAGGCAACACCTTTCACAATAGCCTCAGATATTATAAGTATCTTGGGGGTAACTGAACAAGCAAGTGAAAGACTTGTACGATCAAAACTTCAAGTCTTTGGAGAAAGAAATTTGGAAGCTAACAGAAGATGGAAAGATCTCCCATGCTCATGGATTGGTAGGATTAACATAGTGAAAATGGCCATCCTATCAAAAGAAATCAACAGATTTAATGCAACCCCCATCAAAATTGCAACACATATCTTGAAAGGACAGTTCTCAACTTCATTTGGAAAAACACATAAAACCCAGGATAGCTAAAACAATTGTGAACAATAAAAGAACCACCGGATATCTCATTATTTCCAATTTCAAGTTGGACTACAGAGCAATAGTAATAAAAGCCACAGGATATTGGCCCCAAAACAGACATACTGATCAATGAAACAGAATTTAAGTCTCAGACATAAATCAACACCCCTATGGGGACCTGAATTTTGATAAAGAAGCCAGAAATATGCACTGGAAAAAAAAAACATCTTCAAGAAATGGTGCTGATCAAACTGATTATTTGCATGTAGAATAATGCAAATAGATATTTATCACTTTTCACAAAAGTCAAGTCCATATGAATCTAAGACTGCTACATAAAACCAGATACACTGAAGCTAACAAAGAGAATGTAGGGAGTATCCCTGAGTACATTGTTACAGGAGAAGACTTTCTGATCAGAACAGTGATATTGTAGGCACTTAGATCAACAATGAATAAATGGGGCCTCATAAAACCAAAAGCTTCTGTAGGGCGAAAGACACTGTCATCCAGAAAAAGTATCAGCCTATAGAATTGGAAAAGATTTTTACCAACTCTACATCTGATAGAGGACTGATATCCAAAACATATAAAGAACTCAAGAAACTAGATCTCAAAAGAATAAACAATCCAATTTAAAAATGGGGAACAGATCTAAACAGAGAATCTCAACAGAGAAATCTCAAAAGATTGAGACACACTTAAAGAAATGTTTAACAAATCAAAATGATCCTGAGATTTCATCTCACACCTGTCAGAATGGCTAAGATCAATAACACAAATGACAGCTCATGATGGGAAGGATGTGGAATAAGGGGAACAATCCTCTACTGCTAGTGGGAGTGAAAGCTTGTACAGTCACTATGGAAATCAATATGGCAGTTCCTCAGAAAAATGAGAATCGATATACCTCAAGACCCAGCTATACCACTCTTGGGCATATACCCAAAGAATGCTCAATTACAGTCATACAATCATGTTCGTTTCAGCCTTATTCATAATAGCCAGAAACTGGAAATGACCTAGATGTCTTTCAAAGAAGAATGGATAAAGAAAATGTGGTGTGTTTATGTAATGAAATATTACTCAGCTGTTTAAAAAAAATGACACCATGAAATTTGCTGGCAAATGGATGGAACTAGAAGAAATCATTCTGAGTGAGGAACCCAGACTTAGAAAAATAAATATGGTGTATATTCACTTATTTGTGGACCTTAACCATTAAATAAATGATAAACAATCTGTAGGTCCAGATAGCTCAGGCATAAAGGAAGGAACTAGAGAGGCACAGGAATCCCCCTGGGATGGGGAAATAGAGGAGATTTTCTAGGTAGACCAGAGGTATATAGGGACAGGAACAGGACGATTAGTGGGGAGGGAAACAGAAGATATGGTGGGAAGGAATGCTGGGAGAAACAGCTAAAATTGAGGGGCACTGAGTGGGAAATTTCTAAAATATATGAAGGCAGTCCTAACGAGGTCTCCTAATTATAGAAGATATGGAGTTTGAATTGGCCATCGCTTGTCACCAAAAAAGGCTCCCAGTACTGGTATTTGGTTGCATACAATTGAGTTGTTGTTCAAGAGGGTCCCATGGAAATTCCGAAACAACCGACGCTGTTGCTAAGACAATGTATTGCTCTCAGCAAATTGGCAGAGGAGGCCCCATTGCCAAGGCCAACATCCACACAACTCATTGACCATGGAGAAGTTGAGCTGGTGCCCACATGGAGCCTTCACCCCTATGTTCTGGCTGGAGAAGATACCCTGCAGGCTACCAAATGAGAAACACAAACAGCAAGCTAGCTGCAAGACCTTTGACCTACAATCTGTCTTGCCTGCAAGATATGCTAAGTCAATGGTGGCACAGAACTTGTGGGAATAGCTAACCAATATCTGACTGAAGTTAAGGCCCACTCCTTGAGATAGAATTCATATTCAACACTACATGGGTGACAAAGAAACAGACTAGATAGCCAGAGACCTAGGGTTAAAACCAAATGCTCCTGGATTAAAAAAATATATCACTAAAATGACTCCTAATGATATTCTGCTGTCCTCATAGGTCAGTGCCTTACTCAACCATCATCAGATAAGTTTCCTCCTGCCGCAGAAGGGAACAGATGCAGGAATGCACAGCCAGACATTACAGAGAGAGAGAGAGAGAGAGAGAGAGAGAGAGAGAGAGAGAGAGAGAGAGTTCTTGGAATACACAGCTCTAGCTGAAATATCTCCATCAAATCCCTTCCCTCAGAGTTCAGGAGACCTTGTGGAAGAGGAGGCAGAAAGAATGTAAGAGCCAAAGGGGTGGGGGACACAGGGAGAACAAGGCCCTTTGAATCAACTAAGTAGGGTGAATGTGAACTTACGGAGACTGAAACAGCAAGCACAGGCAGATATGGGTTTGTACTGGTCCTTTGAGTATATATTATAACTTTCAGCTCAGTATTTTTATGGCACTCCAGAGTGTGTGAACGAGCGGGTCTCTGATTCTTGTGCCTGCTGTTGGGCTCTTTTCCTTTCATTGGACTGCCTTGGCCAGCCTTGATGCAATGATTTTTGACTCATTTTATTATATTTTATTTTGTTATGTTTGGTAGTTATTTCTTAGAAGTCTGTTCTTTTCTAATGAGAGACAGAAAGGGAGTGGATCTGGAGAGAAGACAAGGTAGGGAGAAACTGGGGGAAGTAGACGAAGGGGACAACTTTTATCAGGATATATTGTATAAGAAAAGAGTCTATTTTCAATGAAAGAAAGAAAAGAAATGATTGTTTAAACCAATCAGGGAGATTCTTATTCATCTTTACTTCTAATGGCCTTACACTTTCAGGTCTTACACTGAATTTGCTTTGCATGGTATGTGATGCAAGACAAAGCTCTCATTTCTTCCTTCAGCAAGTGCGTACCCAGTTTGCCCGGCACTGTAGGAGAGGCCGTCCTTTCTTCACTCCTTAGTACGTGAACCTGTTTCTTACCACAGTGGGTGGACCTGCTTCAGGGGTCTTTTCCTTGTGTGAATGGCCTCAGTGTCTGCCTCTGTGCTGGACCAATACCGTAGTAGTGTAATAGAGTTTAAAAACACATATCCTTTTGCCCTGGATTTTTTTGATTTAATGTGAACATTTTTTTGTGGTTCCACATGACTTGTTTTCTTAACTTCCTATTTTACAGAAGTGTGAATGGAAATCCAGTTAATGTATGTATGCTGATTTTGTATCCTGAATTTTACTAAATTTATCAGTCTGGTAATTTTGTTGATTCTTTAAGTTTTCCTATTTGATCATATATGATCATGTTAGTAAACAACTTTTCTTTCTCATTTTAAATGTGGATATGTTTTATTTCTTTTTAAAAATTTATTTCTTTTTATTTCTTCTTGTTTAATTTTTCTGGATAGGTCATACTGTGTTATAAGAAATGGCAAGGCTTACTTGGTGTGGGAAGTCCTTCTGTATATGTGTTGCTTTTACTGGTTAATGAATAAAGAAGCTACTTTGGTTTATGATCAGGCAGAATAGAGCTAGGCAGGAAAACTAAACTGATTGCTGGGAGAAAGCAGGCTGAGTCAAGGAGAAGCCATGTAGCTGCCCCAGGAGACAGATGCCTCTGTTGGAGTCCGCTGATATTTTGCTGGTTGGCCATGACCTCATGGTGATGCACAGATTAATGTAGATGGCTAGTTTAGGATGTAAGAACTAGCTAGAAAATACGCATAAGCTATTGGCAAAACAGTATTGCAAATAAAATAGTTTCTGTGTGATTATTTTGGGTGTGAGCAGCTGGGAACAAATAGACTCAACCAATACTTATTATTCTTCCCTTGTCCTAAATCTTTAAAAGGGATGTTTTATTCTCCTTGTTAAATATAGTGTTAATGGTGGGCTTTTCCCTATTGTCATTATTGTGTTGAGGTAAGAGTCTTTTTGGTTGAGTTTTTAATTATAAGTGGATGTTAAATTTTGCTCATATATATGTATATGCATATATAATATCAAGCCTCAGTGCCCTGTCATGACCTCTGACATTCATATCTGCTAGTTATGGTGTTAGCTTCTTCCTTCCCTAGATTCTTAGTATAAAGTTAGGTTGTGTGTTTAGGATCTTCCTTCTCTCTGTCTCTGTCTCTGTCTCTCTCTCTTTCCTTTCTTTCATTTCTTGAAAACATTTGCTACTGGAAATGTTCTCTTGTTATTATGTCATATTGCATAGGTTTTCCTGTGCTGTGTTACTGAATTTATCTCAAGATATTTTTAAAATTCTGTCTTGATTTCCCTTTTGATATGTTGTTTAGTTTCTTTGTATGTGTGAATTTTCAATTTTCTTACTGTTATTGATTTCTAACTTCTAAATTTCATTCCATTGTGTTTGGAAAAGATCTTTGAGAGTAATTATCCTCCTTCTTCCTCCCCTTTCCACGTCTCCTTGATTTATCCTACCCTTCCTCTCTTTCCTCTTCTTCCTTTTTTCCTCAGCTTCTTCTCTTTGAAGTACTGGAAATTTAATTTGGAACCTTACAGTTACTGGGCATAGACCCTGCCTCAGGGTTACACTCCCAAACTTGACAATCTTAAATCTGTAATGACTTATTTTTACACTTAACATAGAATTTGCATTAGAAAACATTCCATGTGCGCTTAGGAAGGGTGAATTTTCTTTATTATTTGGTAGAGAAATCTTTATATGTTAGTCATATCCACTTTGTCTATCTTGTTGCTCAAGTTAGCATGTTTCTTGACCGATTTTGCTATACATGTGTCATTGTGAGTACAATATTGTGTAAAATCTTATAACCCTCACTGTAAGTTGATGACAAGTCAACACCAACTGAATAAAACATACTAGAGTTTTACTGTCAGAATTTTTTGTTCTTGTTCACTTATTTATAAGTTATATATCTATTATCAAACTTCATCTATTTTTTTGAGACAGTCCTGAAGATTGCAATTGTAGACCAGGCTGGCCTTGAACTCACAGATATCTTCCTGCCTCTGTATCCCAAGTGCTGGGATTAAAGCATGTGCCACCATGCCCTACTTATTTATTAGATTTTTGTTAGGGGTAGGAATAATTTATACACCACCTTTATAATGCAGCACTAATTTGTATAACTCTATGTATTTACTCTTACAAGTCATATGCTTTCACATTCCTGCTGAGGAAATTTTCGCTTTACTTTGAAGATCTATGTAAAGAATTTCTTGTTTAGGTCCAACAAACTACTTCAGTATTTGCTTGTCTGGGAAACAAACTCAGCATTTTAAGGGATAAGTCTGCTAAATACAGAGCTCTTTCTGTCGTTTATTGTCCTTCAATGCTTTGACTCCATTATCTGACTATATTATCTCAGTCTTCTAGCCCGTGAAGTTTTTGTTTACAAACACCTGAGTAGCATTACTGCTCTTCCCTTGTTTGTGAAAGTTACTCTTCTGTTGCTGGTTTCAAAATTGTCTCTGATTTTTTGACAATTTTGTACTGTGTTGGTACAACCCTTCCTGACAGTTTGATGATTATACTGTGTGTTGGTACAACCCATTCTGACAGTTTCGTTGTACTGTGTGTTGGATAACCCCCTTAGAGTTCAACCTCTTCAAGAATATTTGAGCACCATGAATCTGTGCATATAGTCTCCCCTTAGAAATAGAAGGGTTTTTAGCCATTACTTCTTTAAGCAACCTATTAGTTTCTTCTCTGTCATTTCTTTTTGCAAGTTCATGATGTATTGGCTCTCTTGATAGAGTTCTATGGATCTGTAGGCTTTATTACTGTTTATACTTCATGGTTTTCTTCTACTATTGGGCTATTTTAAATGGCATCTCTCTTTTTTAATCTTCCCCGTTCCTTCCTTGTTTCCTCACTTCCTCCTTCCTCCACTTCTTCCTCCCTCCCTCCCTCCCTCCCTCTCTCTCTCCTTCCTTCCTTCCTTCCTTCCTTCCTTCCTTCCTTCCTTCCTTCCTTCCTTGCTTTCTTACCTTTTTCCTTCTAAATAAAGATCTCATTATCTTGTTCAGTGTCAAATTACTTTTTCTGGGTGGACATAAACAAATGTATTTACCCAAGACTAAATATTGACAGAACAAAGAAATGATTCCATTTAAGTCCAGTTTGAGGAGTCAGTGAGTATCCTGGGGTTAGAAGCAGTAGCATGGATGGAGTGTTATGTGTAAGAGTATGGATGGCTCCAAAGAAGCTTCAAAGTTTATCATCTAGCACGGGTGACATATCATGATATCTGATTACCCGCTGAGTCACAGCCCATAGCCAACCTCCCACCTCCTATATGGTCCAACGTCCACAGAGACCACTACAGAGGGAGGCAAGGGCGGTGAGGGCTCTCCAGTCTTCACTTAATTTGGCCTAAAGTACACTTTACACTACACTTTACAACCTGTCAGAGTAGAAAATTTCTTCATGCAAAAACAGAGATTTTAAAAAACTTTCCTTTCAAAATGTGGGTGATCTGGATACATGGGGTTTGGGCATGAAGCAGCTAGGGGTCAAAGCTGTACGGAGACCACGTTCTCTCCAGATTCTAGACCCTCCAACTTTGCAGGGCCTTTCTACTTGACATTTAAATTAGCAACTCCTCCTTAAAGTAGGAAAAATTCTATCCTTAATTTCTAGGTGGCTTTGAGAAGGTCATCTCCAGGTTGGATCAGCGTGAACTTGCTGTCTCAGGGCTCCTGGAGGTATGTAAGTCATGGGGAAGGAGAAGTGGGAATCGAAGAATCCACGGGAACGGAGGCTGTGGGAGCATTGGAGAGCAGCTCTTATTTATTTATTTTTTAAAGTCTGTAAATTACAAGATTAGGAGAGGAGGAAATTTGACAGAATTGTTGAATGGAATTTTTGGGTCCATAAAAAAATACTAATAAGAGAAAAGTCTGATTCTTCTCAGGGTTTATAAGCTAGAGATAGAGCAATTCTCCTTTTATTGATAGATGAACTTGGAAAGCAAAGAGAGAAAATAGGAAAGAAAGCACTGTTTCCAAAAGAGAAAATATTTCCTTCTCTCCCATCTTCTCTCTCCTCCTTCTAGCCTCTTCCTCTTCGTTCCTCTCTCTCCCTTACTTCCTTGTATCCTTCTGCTTCTCCATTTTCCTATCTTCCTCTATCTCCCTCTCTACCTCTTTCTTCTTTCCCTTTTTTCCCTTCTCTCTATTAAATATATGTTGTCCTATTGGTGTTATTGCAAATAACTTTCAAATGTTTAGTACTACAATAGAGGTTAAAAGTATAATAGGAGAGGGCTTGGACTCAACTTGGGAAAGGCAATGTGATACAGAAAGCCAGCTGTGATGTCACATGCTTGTAATCTCAATCCTAGAGAGGTGGAACAGTGAAGCTAGGGCATGCGCTCCAGGCTTGTAAGAGACCATGTCTCAAAAAACAAAGTAAGTAGCGATAGTCAGGATGACACCTAAAGTTGACCTCTGGCCTTGATATGCATATATGCCACATACCTAAATACATGTGGACACACACTGGCGCACACATGTACACCTGCACACAAACAAAAGGACTTTTGTGACTGTGGAGGTTGGAGTGTTGAAGAATGAACACCATAATTATCTTGGGATATTTTTAATTTTACTACTAACCATTTATCATGTCCTCTGAGTCTGAGCTAATATCCTCTCAACTATCAGGTAAAACCTTTAAATTCTATCAGTCAAACCCCAAACTAAGAATGTCACCAAACAGCATCTGAAACATGTAGCAGAGCTATCTTTGCTTTATTGTGACCGATGTATTTATGTATTTGTTCTGTGACTATATAAACTCATATAACCCTTCTATGGTGAAACAGTCATTCAGGACTGTCAGAATCTATATTTCTGGGCTATAGTCACTCACATTTGATTTTAAATAACCTCTATTCCCTTTGGAGTATATTTTGGGGCATCACCTTATGACAACAGGAAAAATGAAAACAAAACCAAGAAAGTACCAGATGCAGAGCGATTCTAGGATCTACGGACAAACTGGTCACCAAACTGCATCTTTCTTGGGACAGTCTCCTTGAACTAAGAGAAAAAGATTTTTTAAAAAAAGTTAATATTTTTATTTATTCTCTGAAAAATCTCACACATTTGTGCAATGTATTTTTGATCATCTCCATTCACGACTGACTCCCTCCAGTTTCCCCCAGTGCCTCCAATCTTGTCTCCCTCTAACTTCATGGCCTCCTATTTTTTTCTCTGTGGGGTTAGGGATTGAAGCCAGGAACTCAAGCACATTAGGCAGACATTTTATCACCGAGCCACAGAACCAGCCCTCCTCCTTTTTGTGTGGTTGCTAAGACCACCTGAGCCTCTCTAGTGCAACCCATATGCGGATTTTAAGTGTGAGGTCACCTGCTGGGGCATGGGGAACAGAGCAGCTATCAAATCCCCAGCAGACGGTGACTGGTCCTCTGGCAGTGGCCATAGTTGCCAATAGTTCCTCTGCCACGGCTCGGTCTCAGGGACCCCTGTCCTAACCATGCTGGAGTTCTGAGTAACCTGCTCATCTCCAGGTCTGCATCAACTCTCCGCAGCCGAGGTGAAAGAATGTGTGTCAGAGCCAGGTCACATGTTTCACAGCATCTCTCTCCACCCATCAGTTCTTACATTGCTTTCTGCTCCACTCCAAGAGAGTTCTTACCAGCCCCACCCCATGACTCGCAAAAACTGCCAGACTCTAGACCATCCCAACAACTTGGTAAACGCCCTTTTTCTCCCGTTGTTTGGCAGCCTGAACCTCCAGCAGTCAGTGCTTCCCTCCCTATTGAAATGTTCACCCGAGAGTCAGTGTTCTAGCCTGTTTTTATTTCTGTAGTCATGGGAACAAGACCCCTGTAACACTCAAAGGTCTCAAGAGGAGGGGCATGCCACACACAAGGACCATCCAGAAGGGCTGGGTCAGATGGGAGAGGGGTGTGAATACTGGCAAAGGCTTTGACTGTGATTTCTGTGGATGGAATGTGTAAGGCCAGTCCAGCAGGCTAAGGTTTGGCTAGCCTAGGTGATGTGCTGGGGTTTGGACACATGTTGGAGACATCTGGGAAGAGGGACTGTCAACTGAGGAACTGTCTTGAGCAAATAGACTTGTGGGGCCATTTTCTTGTTTAACAGTTGATATAGAAGGGTCCAGCCCACTGTGGATGGTGCCACCCCTAGGCAGTTGGTCCTGGGATATATAAGAAAGCTGAGCAGCTTACAGGGAACAAGTCAGGAAGCAGCGCCCCTCCATGGTCTCTGCTTCAGTTCCTGCCTCCAGGTTCCGGCCCTGAGCTCTTACCCTGGCTTCCTTTCATGATGGACTGTAACATAAAATGAAGTAAAACTTTTCCTCCCTAGTTGCTTTTGATCAGTGTTTGACCACAGCAACAGTAAAGCAAACTAGAACAGGTTATTTGTGTGGGATTAGAGGTGACACCGTATTGTCTGTTTCCTGTCCTTGAGGCAACTAGCATGGAGGATTAAGGGTCAGTGTTGAGACCCCAGTAATACAAGTAGTTATGGCTCAGACTCTGAAGGTCTAGTTTGTGTTCAAAAAAAAAAAAAAACCCTCACTGCTCACTATCTCTGAAAGATGATTCCTAAGAAGGGGTCATCCCACCACGATTCATCAGACTCTGATGTCAATACATCAGCTGCAGAACATAGAAGTCATGATCCATACACTAACTTGTAAACTATACTGGGACTGACTACTGGTTCATTGACTCAAACCCCAGTTTTAATGTACCGGGGACTAGAACAAATTAGGGATTACCTAAGGGTCTGGGAAGACAGAGGGAGGACCTACATTTGGAAGCTAGTTTGCTTTTTATCATTACATCTTGAGACCCTTTACTGAAGGAGATGACTCCGCCTCCTTATGTGTCTAAGTATCCGAGCCTTCGCTGCTCTGAAGAGAGTGACCTCCTTAGCACATAGAATTGGTTCTGATCACGCGTTTGGGTAACAGGCAGACAAGGCACATGAATTGCTGTGGTGGGGACAGCAGAGCACAGAGCAGAGAGCCCAGAAGATGGTTACGGCTATTTTGGCTTGGCTTTGTACAAACGAAGGCGCTGTTGGTCTTGGAAATTTTAGAATTGTCAGTATTCTAACATCTCATGATTTGGGGATCTGCTTACAAGATTCTTGGAATGAAAGGAGGCTTCTGGCCTTAACTGTCTCCTCCAAAGGACAGCAGGCCCAGTGTGAGTCTGCTTGGAGAGGGAAGGGAAGCAGAGGAGACGATGGCAGCGCCCTGCTGACGGCGCTCTAGAACAGCACCGCTGTTCAGTGTTGGCTCTGTGCTCTGTGCTCTGTTCTCTGGCAGAGCTTCTGCCCTTGGCTAATGGCGGGAAGGTAAGCAGGAGGTGGGGCCGTGGAGTAAGATGTCATTCAGAACTGTGGCAGGAGCTGCTTCTGCTCTTCTGAATGTGGGAACAATCACCCTGGAGTCACTTTGTAGGGGAAATAACCCAGAGAACCTGCTTCTCATTTACTTAGCAGTTAATTGCCTCCTTACACATGTAGTTCCAAACTGTTTACCAGAGTTTGGTATTTCTGAAGTATGTCGCAAGCTCCCTCTAAATAGCAGGCGTTATTTTCAGGCACAATTGAAAACTTAGTGAAAATCATTTTTGCATAAGAATATGGATTCCATTTTATTCACACTGTATCTCAATGGCCTTCTTGTTATAAGTGTGTTAGCTGACACCCAGGGTTGACTGAAGAGGACTTTGCTGACAGGATGGGCCTTAGCAAATACTGCCAGTTTTATTCCATGGGTCAGTAAGCTTATACCACAAGTGTAAAAATGATCTTTAAAAATAAAAATTCCCTGACTTCCTTACAGAGTATCATTCACTAGAGAATTTGGAGTCCTCAGACTAAAGGCGGCAGGAAAATCAGCATCTTGTACTGTATTTTCCTTCTCTCTCTGTATGTTCATGTTTATACACATCTCTTCATGTGCACAGGTATGTTCATGCTTATACACATCTCTTCGTGTGCACAGGTATGTTCATTGCACACATACAGAACTCAGAGGTTGATGTCTTTGATCACTCCACATCTTACTTTTTGGAGACAAGATATCTCACTGAAGCAGATAATTCTGTCTGAAGTCTGCAGGTCCCTAGAAGTTAGGGCTGTGGGCAGTCCATCATGGGTGCCGGGATCTGAACTTCAGACATCTCAGGAGCTGTCAACTCTCTTAGTTGCTGAGCTGACTCTAGCCTTGTGCTTAGGTGTTTTATGTGGGTGCCAGGGATCTAAACTCAGGTCCCAGTGCTTGTCTAGCAAGCACTTTACCAAATGAGCCATCTCCTGGTGCTAATGAGGGTCTTACACTTTAGCATGGCCAAGCGGAGATTTGAGATTTTGAAGCTTAAAGGTCCGATTTCAAGGAAGAGTCACAAATGTTGATCAGGAACTCTGCTCTGCTAAGCGAACAGTCTTGTCATTGAATCAAATGGAGGGTGGGAAGGGATTTGTCTTTATGAAATCATCTGAAAAGGTGTAACAGGGACTCAGCAAGCAGCCCACCTCATAGACAATTCATTTTCTGGGCGACAGTGTTTGTAACTGAGTAAAGGCCATAACTGGGTTAAAATAAATACTCATGGTTCTCTTTAGGATTCATCTGAATGAGCTCTTCATAAGGACACATTTGGATCATAGATTTGTTTGTTTGTATTGGAAATCTGTATTAGAAAAGTGGCCTCTTGGCACATAAAAGAGAATCTTATGTCTCCAGACTTATTCAATCATCTACTCAGCTTTAAGCTAATTTTGAGCCTGGCAAGATTTGGGTGGGTGGTTGGACCCCCATAGGTGTAACCTGCTGGCAGTTTCATAGCTACAGAACACACGTGGTTCTCTATCTGAATAGGGGATGTCAGCCCTGCGCAAAGCAGCAGTTAGGCTGGGGAAAGAGGGAAAAGAGGCAGAAATGCAGACTCCTGCAGAGGAGCTCTTGCTTCTCATTACCCTGAGCCCCAGAATTAGGAGCAGCAGAGTTTTCTGTTGTAGACCCCAGTGGTCTTCCTAAGTGTAGTACACATGAGAGGTTCTCTGCAGTGTCTCAGAAACATCCCAACAAAAGGTTTTCACCTACCCTCGGAAGTTTCTGAAAAGTTACTGTGTTCTTTTAATAACACATGGGTTAGTAAACAAGACCTCTCCACCTGGAGCAGTGCTGTTAGGAGCAAAGCCCATCCCGGTGTCCTATTTAACTCTTGAAGGTCTTTGACCAACAAAGACAATTTGCTCTGGGTAACAACAATGAGATGCTATGAATCCCTGTAGGCTATTCAGCCATCAGAGCTTCTGAAAGGTCCTTGTTCACTGCAGGTAGAAATTTAGAGCTTGTCTTTTACTTTTGTGACTTGGAAATGACTGAGAATTCACTCAGGGGTAACACTGACAGTGGGCGCATGTGTAAACCATGAGTATCTACAGGGTTAACCTTCTGGGCAGACAGAATGGGGACACTAGCTCAGTGACCTCTCTGCCTCTGGAACTACAGATTGGCTTTACTGGAACGTCTTCCCAGGGGACATTAGAATGAAAACGTGATAAGGGTCATGGCGCATTTGAAGTTGGAAAACCCACCCACAGAGACTAGCTCACCTCTTCTTGTCTTGACAAGGCTGGAACGCATCTACCGTTCTCTCTTTTCATTAGTTTCTCAGTGGGTATTTTATCCAAATTCCCTCTCCTAGAAGTAAAACCCTGACATGTTGACACCCACTCATTCCTTGATATTTTTGTCATTTAGAAGCCGTGCCCTGGGGACGCTGGAGTCTTCTGATATTAACTGACTAGCTGTCTGATGAGCTTGATTTCGGTCCTTAGCATCTTTCCTTCTCGGAGTTGGTAAGTTCGTTTTGTGCACATCACACAGCAAACCTTGGTAGATCTTCCCAGTCATTCAGAATGGTACAGATAATTGGACTTTGGGACCTAACAGTCCAGTCACTTAATGAATCCAAAGCACAGTTCCTTGTGTTCCATTCAGATAGAAATGAATGGATGCGGGGGTCAAAGGTGGCCCTACCTTAACATGCGGTTACTGAAGGTGAACAGGGTCTTCCCTGTATATGTGTGCACCCTCCTTTGAGAGTTTGAGCAGACTGACAGAAATAATTTCCAGACAGACAGTGTGCTGTTTCACTTGTCGTATCCACTTCCCCATATCTAACCTGTGATTTTCAAACAAAGAGATCGTCAATAGAACTATTTCAAAAGACATTTTCACAAACACCGACTACTCTCGGAGCTGTAAGGTGCAACGAGACTCATGGAGGGCTGAAGGCAGTTGGTGCACTGCAGAGGGACCGAGGGCAGTGCGTACATTGCACCAAGCTTCAGGTGCTGTGTGCCCAATAATGCTGTTGTTTTGAGTTTATTCTAAGAGAAAACGATTGCAAGTAGGTAGAAGAACTTATTTCCAAGCATTTTATTGTAGGTTATTAATATGAAAATTACTTATATGTTTCCAACAACTAAAAATGAACAAATTACAGGCAATACGTATGATGAAATACACACATGCATTTTGCTGCTTCTCTATGTAAAAAAGGGGAAAAAGTTATCAGCGTCCTCATAATACGTGTTTCCTGGTACTGTGGGAGAAGGATTTGTTTTCTCTCTTTTATTTCATTTCTTATATTTTAGGGAGCGTCGGTCTGCATAGCTCTGGCTGTTCTGGAACTCTCCAGATAGACCAAGCTGGTCTCTAACTCACAGAGATCCTCAGGCTTTTCCTTCCTCAGTACAGGAATTAAGGCCCAGGTCACCAGGCCCAGTTCTCTACTTTATTTTTGTCTAACAACCTTTTCTGCCTTAAATATCCGTTGGTTTTTAAACAAAAAACATAATGCAGAGATTAAAATAAGAAATGTAGTTGTTCAGATTAATGAGCTGCATTGGCCACTTGAATTTTCGGAGACTGTTCATCTTTTTATTATGTAAATATTTTGCATTTGTGTGTTTTTTTGAAGCCTTTCTACATTGAGTTTACTACTTCTGAGTTCTGTAATTTAAAATGAGTGAGCAGGAAGAAGATGAATTAAACTCAGACTCACAGGGTCTTATTTTGGGGTGGATTGCAATAAACCACTTAAAAATAAGAAATAGGGGAAATCGGAGGGGATGGAGGGACAGAAATGATACAACTTAGTACATACATAGAAACTTCTCAAAATTTAAAAATCTGATTAAAAACTCCTGTGCTCGAGCACTGGGATTAAATGAGAACAGCAGGAAATCTGAGCGGTTTCCTACTCTTTGTCTCTTCTAGGAGAGAAATCAGGACGGGATCTAAATAAGCCGGAGCAGCCTGGCTTCTTGGGTGAGTACAGCTGGGTCCATGACAAAGGACTTGAACTGTTTTCTTTTTCCTGCAACGCGCGCGTTAGCTTCTTTTCTCTTCATCTTGGTATCTCTCCCCCTCCTTCTCCTCTTTCTCTTCTAGAAGTTTCTGAGCTCTCTTCTTGATATGCTCAAATATTTCACACATTTTACCCAGGGAGAACTGAGCAGAAAATTCTCTGCGCCATGTGACGATGGGACTTCACTGGAAGATTCGATCCAAGGGAGCAGTCAGAAGACTCAGTCTCCTCGATGTGTGCGTTCTGCTTGGTAGTTAGAAGCATTTCTAGTCTGTTTGTATTAATGTATGTGCTAGCATGGGCCTTGTTCGGGTTCTCGTTTTGACTCTAACTATAGAGAATGTGGAAGGGTTCATACAGGAGGGCACACAGTCTTGTCCTTTTGCGGGGAACAGAATCTCTTTCTGTAGCTCAGATTGTCCTGGAACTCACTATGTCATTGGCTGGCCTCATATTGGATCCTCCTTCCTCTTTTTCTGTAGTTTTGCTACTTAAGTCTTCTTCTGTAGTCTGGCTGCATTACTTACGTCTTCACGCATGCAAGGTAAACATTCTAGCAATCGAATTACTTCCCAGCTCCATTCAAATCTCTTCTTTATCTCTTACACAACTGTTCTGATTGAAACACTTTAAACAGCTCATGTAAAGGGCAAAATGAATTGGTTGGAGTCGAGTTAATTAACATAAGAGAGATTCTTCTTAGTTAGTAGTGCTGGATGTTGTTTATCACAAATGGAGAGCTTATGGGTGAAGTCACCTGACTTGTCACTCTGGTTCGTCATGGCCACACCTCCTCCTTGCTGGGTGAACAACTTCTAGGTCCTTCACAGGGAAATGAAATTCTCTGGGAAACGTAGCTTTGTCTACCAAGACCCATTCAGGCACGGGATCTCAGAAATTCATCTGCCATCACCCTGGATCCTGATGAAACAGCTCCCATATCCACATGGCTCTGAGTGGCTGGTCGCTGTGAAAGGCTTTCAGGAAACTTGCAAGAGACGTGTGTAATGTGACTAGTACCTTCTCTATCCACTGAGGAACTTTAGAATTTCATTTTCTTCTGATCATAAAAGTAAATGATGCTCATTGTAGAAAATTAGGAAGATCCATACATGCCCAAAAAAGAGTGTTGAAATGCTCTGACAGACTCAAGCAGATAAATGTGGGTTAGCATCCTGTTGTATTTTTATAGTTCTCCTCCTCTGTATTTACATCTTTAGTACAGTTGGCATCCTTAAGTATTGCATTTCCTTTGTCTTACAAACATGATACCCTTGTTATCTCCCCATAGCATTAAACCTGTCTCTGGAAAATGTTTGAATTTATAACATTCAACCAAAGAATCTCAATGACTCTCCCCTAACCCTTGGACATTTAGTTTATTTGTAATTATTAATTATAAATGACAGTGTGTTAACATCTTATGATACATGTCTGCCCATGCACGGCACCTTTTCTTTAGGACAGTCTTAGAAATACAATTTCAAGATCAAATAATGCATTTTCCAGGTTTTAAGCTTGTATTTCCTTGGGCAGTTAAAAATCAAATTTATAGGACATCGGATGTATTTTTTTTTCCTGAATTTGATTATGTTGAATTGGGGAGATTATAGGCCATCATAATGTAAGAATTTGAACTCTATTCTGATTGTTTGATTAGCCAAAACTATTCAGACTCTTCGCAGTGTTATTTCTACTCTTGTGCCCTAATTCCCTTACTTTGTGGAATAGTTAAACAATGCCCCTTCCCTTTCTTCCTTGCGGCCAAAGTTTTAAAAGCACTTTGAAAATTAATTTAAAAAGTTCTGTGGAAGAATAAATAATGCCAATTGGTTGTTTTCTTTCTGTTAGTGAACCAAAATCAGATGTTTGGCCCTCCAGTGGTTAGGGGTTTGGCCAGGAAAGTTGGAGACAATGAGACTGGCCAAAGCAGCATTTACTGCGGAGTGCAATCTCAAAGACACGCCGAAAGAAAGGAAGCTCAGCCAAGAATTTATGACTTGGTCTGAGACAAAGTTGAGAGCTATCACCTGCTTCAAGGAGGCCGCCTTGGATGAGTTCATATGTATGCATGGCACAGCGCTGCCGTCTAACTTTGGGACTTTTAATGACTTGGACCACCTAATCACTTGTGAAAGGATGTGCTGGAGTTTGCCTTCACTCAGCTTGACAAGGTGATGGGAGGCATATATCTTCCTTACATGAAAACACTTGTCAGCTGCATCATATTTGGTAAGACAAGCTCCAATGTCACCTTGGGGGGAAGAAAAGTAACTCCGCTGACATCCAATGCATATGAGTCTCCAATATGCTGCAACATCACCTAATTTCAAGTGAAATATGCAAATCCACCCTATTTTGTCTGTAGTTTTTATTTTCCTGATGCTTGCTCTAAGTGCCACATCTTCTGCTGATGGAAACACTGTGTAACTTTCTCTGAGCTGATGCGTGTTTAAATATGCATGGAGGAGAATCTCAGCCTTTGCGTGGGAGCAACATGGCACACCACATGCAAACCCTCAGTCACCTGTCTGCGTTTTGTTTGTTTTATTTTATTTTTGGACCTGGGATACACTTATATAACCCCTTCACTGTAGTTCAAATTCCTGAATTTCTGACTTTTTATGGCTAGTAGGTCAGTGGAATGAAGTTGGGACTTTTTAAGTGTGCAGCTTAGGAGTGGAGGGCTTTGGAAGAAGGAGAAATAAGGATCCGATGGTGGCATCACGTGAAGTCTCTGGGTTTCACTAAACTCTGAAAAGTAGTGCTCAAGCAAGTATGGTTGGAAGTTCTGATACCTCGGTATGTTTGTTTGATTTTTATTTCTAAACTACGTTCCACAGTATGCCTAACAATTCTAGGTATGAATGTATCTAACAGACAAATATTGATTTACATGGATGATCCCAGTGAGACCAGGGAGGTGGATGATTTCAGCTTGGCGAAGCTCTTTCTTCTAAGACAAAGAAAAGTCAAGCTAGAGAGGGCATAAGCCTTGAGCATCAAAGAGGAGCTGCTGAACTGTGTCACGCGACTGTGTGACGCATTGCTGGATGGTGGCACAGTAGCCCACGGGAAACGGAAAAGCTTTTCTGACCATTTTACTTCGTTTAGCAGGTCATCCATGTCGTATGTGGGGGAAATTCTATCTGCCTCATTGTTTGACTTAGCTTTCCAGCTTGCTGTGTGGCTATAAGTTCTGTTCTCTAGAATGAGTTTATTGGTTTGTTTCTTTGTTTTAGCTAAATACACCTGGCTCACCGCTGCTGTTTCCTAACAGTGGCCCAGTCAGCTATGGCAAGTGAAGTGGTCAAGGCCTCCATTTTATTTGATTCATCTTTGCTTTCACTGAAGCAAACCACACACATCTGTCATTTCTACATGGCTAGAGTAGACACCATTCCCAGATGAAGTGTGCGATAGCATTCTGCCCACTCTGGAAGCACTGGTGAAGGTCTTTCTGCTCTATGTGGAGCAAATGAAGGTTGTTTAGAATCTGATGTCACTTCATTTAGATATCAATTGTTTTATTTTATGAAGAATGTTAACCAACTGATGTACCGAGCTAACTGCTTCTAGACAGAAATATAGTATTTCCATTAATACTGCTGTGCACTCTGAACAAAGACTTCTCTTATTCCCAGAAAAGTCTAGAATTGGAAGACCCAATGTGAAAACACTGTTCTAGAAACTGGCAGGTAAAATTATATGTTCAACTTCATTATAATTAAACTAGTGATGAAGTGGTATTGTGTTGATATATGTGACCATTCATAGAAAACCATTTTTTAACCAAAACTACTAATTAGAACCTATAAGGAAAAAACCCCCAGAATTTACAATATTAATGAAATCATTGCTCTTTATGCCTGGGAGGCCATGTTGAAATTTTTCATTTAAATTTCAAGGCTTTATTTCTTTTCCAAATTCAAACTCACAGTTGTATAATATTAACATTATTATTAATACAATTTCCTTTTCAAAAGTTGGTTAGAGGTCAGAGTCTAGTGATTATCCACGTAGCAGTCACTTGAGAATCGGGCATCACTATCAATCTGAAATGAATATACATTAGAAAAGGACTGTTCAGTCATCCTGTGTGTGTCTCAAAGATAGCTGGGAGAAGCCATCTACGTTTGAGTTCACAGTGTCACTCCGTCTCCGTTTGATCCATTTGTTACTCCTCTGCAGTCCTTGCTATTGTTCCTTGGTGGAGGAAGATAACAAAGAAGTGTCCGGATTGTCACATGACTGCTTGGGGTAGTCACGAGCAACGGCTTCTTCTTGTATGAAACAATAACATTTAAATTTTGTGGTTATGCATCACGATTGTCTGACAGCAGAGTCCACTGTGATTGGCAGGCAGTAGATTAAATTTATGGGACTCGGGCTTTTTTTTTTTCTTAATAAGGATACCTTGAGAAAGTCCAAGGGAAATGAAAGTCAGTTTTGTCATCTCACACGGATTTCAAAGGCGGGGGCTACACCACGGCTTGAAAGGTCTCTATCACGTCGCTGCTGTCTAGCCATACTTGACAATGAGACACACTGTATTTGCTCCCGGTGCTGGAGTTTATCATGCAAGAGGAGTAATTATATTTGAATTGTGTCAGCCAGCCACCCGAAAATGAAGGAACGTCAACGAATGTTGCTCCAAGGAGAAGGAGATGATTAGTTATAATTATCCTCAGTGTCCAAGAAAATGCTTCATTCCCTCATTCTGTTGCAAAGGGAAAAGGAAAAAAGCCAACAGAAAATTTTCAATACTTTCCAGTATTTTTGGAAACTTTTAAGGTCATTTTTTATAGGAATTTCAGATATGCTCATTGGTGTGACCACTTAACTCCCTGGTGATTTCATTGCTTTGTACATAATTTTATAGTCTTTAAATTTGAGGGTGTGCAATACAACATCCAGCCCGTGCCATCTGTAGAATTTCCTCACAGGGAAATATTAGACAATAGGACACAAATTTCTTAATTCACCTAGCCATGGTTTTATCTATGTAGCATAAAGATATAAGATATAGTTTTAGAGCTACTCATGAATATGGTGATTCGATTTCTAATTCCAGGCAAGCTGAGGTGATGAAATTATGTCTTCGAGGACCGCTGTTGCTGTTGTGTGTGTGGTCAGTGAGTGGTAGGCCTCCTTTGCCTAAAAACATGTACATTTTGCAGCTTATAACTGCTTGAGACTTCTTGGTTGGTGTGGTTGATTACTGTATTCTGTTTTCGTGATTTTTTAAAAAGTTTCCATAAGTAGCTTAGAGAAAAAATAATTTGGAGAAATATTCATTAGTTGGCTCGTTCTCTGTCATAGACTTATATCTATAATTTCTATGTCCAAGTTTGGAGGTACATTGTCGGTTCAGTAATGATTTTGCCACATGGAGATGGTCATGTGACTGACAAACTGTTGTTGTTCCTCAAATAGCTTACTTTTTTCTCTTTTGTGATGAATCAGCTTCATGCATATGTTGACATTTGTGTGGTTTTGATAATTTCTCAAGACAATTCCATCAAGTCAGGTATTGTAAGCCATAGTACAATGAGTACAAACAATGGACTTTTTTGAGGGATGGATTTCAAGACAGGGTTTCTCTTTGTAGCCTTGGCTGTTGTGGAACTTGCTATGTAGAGCAAGCTGGCCTTAAACTCACAGAGGTCTGCCTGCCTCTGCCTCCCAAGTGCAGGGGTTAATAGCATACGCCACTACCGCCCAGCAGCAATGGATTTTAAAATAGACAATGTTGACGCAGTTACCATAACAACAAATCAGCTCTGGACATGTTCATGGTTGTGCAAATCCCCCTTGTGATGAAGATTCTATAGACAGGGTTTCTAAGAGCATTGAGATCCATACTTCTTTGTGCATCTGCAAGGACTCACTTTGAGAAGGAGAATTTGGGGGCAGTGGACACAGGCTCATCTCCTTCTAATGCAGCCATTCCCTCTAAGTATTGAGTAATGAGTGAACACATGTGGTTTATATCTTTGCTGTTACCTGGAACTTTTTCTTATATTCATTTGGATTTCAAAATCAGACTAACAGATATCTTAGGAAGGAAGTATGCACTTAGTTCTTCCCTTATATAATCAATAGTATATAACAGTATACAATAGCATATAACAATTAGTATAAACATTCTTAAATATATCTTATTTAAAAAAAACTTTTGAAAAGGGGGCTGAGATGTATCTCAGGGATAGAATAAACACTTGGCTCTCTTATGACAGGTCCTGGGTTCTACCTCCAGCACCATAAAAAGGTTGCAACAAATGCAAAGTTTATGATTAAAATTAAGAAGACTTTGCTTGAAATCATGTTAATTATTTATCATAGTATTATAACAAATAGGTTTACTTGTACAATAAGAGAGTTTGATTTGGGTGGTTTTATTTTGTGTCTATTTAGGCAATTAATAAAATGATTTCAGTCGTGCGGCTGAGCATGCATTTGTTTATGATGTATTCAGAGTGAATGGCTGTGCCCTTTGTGTGCCATTGAGTCACTGCTTGGACTCATTGCTTTCTTTCCAGTTGGCTCTTAAATTTCTTCACACATTATTTTCTATCTTCATATTTGATAAACAATATAAATGAATGCTTCAGAAAGGAAGTTAAAGTGACGTTTGCTGACTGGCTTCCCTCATTGTCTACTTCTGTCAAGCCTCATTGCTTGAAGAGTCTTCATTCTAGTGAGTTCCAAGCTGTGGATTATGGCACCTTCTGGTTACCAGATGCACACAGCTTGAGCGTCCAGGTAGAGGGATATGTTGATGGGTGATCATGTTGGGATCTAAACAAACATCGGCTACACAGACAGAGAATCTCTGATTGGGAACCATGAATTTCTGGAATAATTATCATAAGTGCTGTTTTCGTTCATATTTTATTCTTCTGTCTTTCCTATTTTCAGTATGAATATGTCAAAGAACCACAATAAAAATAAACACAAAAGAAGACATATTATTAAATTTTGTCTTAAGAAAGCTGTTAAAGAATGTTTTAGGACACCCTTATGTTGAAGACCATATATTTCTTAATTTAAGATATTTGTTATAATTTCATTTTGTATCATTCAGGTTTTTTCTTTATATAACAGAAAAAAATTAACTCAATCATTCTTCTATGCCAGAGGTGTGTGGATAGCTCACTGTCCTACCTTTGTTAGATAGGAACAATGATTTTTCTCTATTTTAAGTTTTCTTAGAATAATTTTTTAAATTAACCAATATTAACATTGATTTGTGTAGCACTTATTAAGCCACCCCTTAAAATCTAAATTTTTTAACATATCTCATAGCAATAACAATAATAAAATTCCAATGCTTTAACTTTTAATGTCCAACTTATTAAGAATTCCTAATGTTCTCTTTGGGATTGAAAAGTCCTTCTGGCATGTATTGGGGCTGGGCATGGTTATTAATTCATTGGGGACTGGTGGATCCAGTCTTAGACTCTTCTGCCTCTCTTTGGTTCTGGGAGCCACAGTGAGGAAAGGGGGAGGGCTGGGGGAAAGACAGCAAGGGAAAGAAAGAGACAGGGAGACAAAGCCTGGGAGGGAGAAGATGACATTAGAGGTGACACGTAGCTATCAGGAGCATCCTCATTCTGAGAGGAAGAATAATGAAGGGTTTCCCCTGCCTTCTACAGCCTGAGGACAGCCTTTGGCCACGTCACCCTTTCTAACCCCATTTTCTGTGTGCTACATGTCATAATCTGTAAGGCACTGGTCCCACGAGCAGACACTGAATCCAAACAGTGCCTCCTCTTGTACTTATTTGCACTTTAAAACTGCATTGTGTGGGAAAACTTATTCGTAAAGAGAGAGCAGGTAGGACTGCAGGAGAACAGGACCACGGGCATGGTGACATCCAAGCCGAGTCTTTGGACTCAGCGAACCTCAACTTTTAGTTTTCTGTTTATAGTGAGGTTATTAGCTAGAGAAAAAGTGTGTGATCTCTTTAAAAGTTTTTACGAGAATCCCCCCACATTTGGAATGTCTTTGATTCGTGCATTTAGGGCCCCCTATAAATGTTTGTACTAGAGAGTTCGAGCTGACCCTAAGTATCCCAAGATCTGCAGGACCTCGTAGGCTGCCCCAAAGTGGTTTGGCGTGAGAAGGGAACACACCGTTTTCCTAGAGGCAGAGATCTGGAGACAGCGGCAGGGCTGTTTAAGTTTGAGTTGGTTGCTGCCTGAAGAGAAAAGGTAAAAGGCAGGACGAGGCTTCCCTGCATGTGGAGCGTCTGAAGACGCCACGGAGCACCTGGTGAGTACCATCTGGTCACCATAATCAATGAGAAAAACATCCTGCAAGAGGTAGCTGATGGATTAAAAGTGTGGCAAATCTGAGCGTGTATGTCAAAGGTACGGTGGTATTTGGAAACTTGTGAGAGTAGAGGGTGGAGAAAGCCAGATAGGACCTATGGAGGCAAGCTTATCTATTTGTGACCATAGTGAGGGAGAGGGCTGAGTAGGGATGGGAAAACAAGCAGGATTCTGGGAATGGTACAGGCATCATCTGTCCAAAGAGAAACTGTTTGAAGGAGCTTAACTGATCCATTTTTATAAGTGTTGATCAATCAGCAGCTATTAATAGTCCACTGATACAGAGAATTTGTGTGAAATGTTTTGGGGAAAAATTATAACTCTATGAGAACTTTGTTCACTATTTTCACCCCACAAATATTGATAGATTTATTCTTATTTGTGTAACTATAAAAGAAAATGATTTGCTTCGAGCTAGGCTTCCTAAGTAGGAATAGATTATAATGAAGTATGGTCAATAATATTAGCTAATCTTAACAAACAGTTTAAAACAGTTTGAAAGCAATAAATCACAGAATGAGGGGTTTTAAGTGAATATTTAATATTTAGTTTTTAAAATTCTGTTTGTTTCATGAAACTTTTCATCACCTGAGGCCATGGCGAGTGGACCCAGTTTCTTTGCTGGTCACTGTCTAGGCTGTGAATTTATTTTCTGCAATTATGCAAAAGTTTCAAAAGAAAATATCTGATTCTTTGGTTTCATAGGATTTCTTGGCTGAAGATTAGAGAGTCAGTTAAAAGTCCACAAATATGCACTAAACATTTTACAGTAATTATGGCTATTGAAGCAGAAATATGAGTTCCACACTTTAGAAAAGAAAGCTGTAAAGGGAATACAGAGAAAACATTTGCTGATGCAAAAGTAAACTCATAGGAACTTGAATAAACAGTCGGGTTGACAGTTGGACCTACCAAGGATAGCATCGTCTACTTTCTGGACTTGAGTTGTTGACACAGCCAGCCCATCTACTTGGAGAAAGAACAATGCACAAGTCTTATTCCAGAGGAAGATTGTAATTTGCCTTTATATTTAGTGAAATTCACTAGTTTTCATTGCATATAATGATCTTTATCTTTTTGAAATCTGGAAATGACTTACAAAGAAAGTAAAAATGTTCCAGAGAGACTTTTTCAGGTGATTAATCAGTTCTCTATGTCTGTTTAATGATATTTAATTCATTGAACACACCTTCCTTTCAGAAGAATTAATGGACACCTTAGGGCAAAGGGGAAGAATGACTTGTATACATTACTAAGCAATTCCCTACTTAAAGTGGTATTTTTTTTTAAAAGGAAAGCCCCAAGTTGCTTCATCTCAAAATAATGTGGAAACGCAATAAGCCAAATTTTTAATTTCTGATAAATTTTGAGTTTTGGTACAGGGTTCACTTTAATACCATTGATAGCTATTAATAGCGCCACGGCCCGATCTTTCTATTAATAGCGCCACGGTCTGATCTTTCCAATGATTCCATTATCACCTCCAGACTTCAGATTACTTATTTCCAAAATTAGGATGGGGCAAGGGCACCACAAGGTCATTGAAATTTGTAAATTACATTAGTGTGTGTGAGTGTGTGCACACATGTGTGTAACCACGCCATGCTGTGAGTGTGGAGTAGGCTCTCTCTGCCAGGGCCATCACTCCAGGGATAAGTGCTGTACCCACTGAGCTGTCTCAGTGACCTCCAAGGATATTTTAAATTGTCAGATTTCATGACATAGGAAGGTTTTCAGGCCCTTGATGTTTATGTGGAGCTTAAATGTTTACATGGAAGACTTCAGTCGCCTTACCAATGTAATTGGACCACAATTTTTATTTTAGTCTGCCAGTGCTGTGCTCTTGCGGATGACTACCTCGCTCAGTCTAGCTCCGTTGTCCTACAGTTACCTTAGAGCAAGAGAGCTGGGTCCCAGCAGCTTGAAGTGATCTAGGAAATAGCACCAATTGCCCAAACCTCAGCTCAAATTATTTAATGCAAAATATGGAGACTTTTCACTATGAAGCTTTCCACCCAAGGTTTGGTCTACTCCAGGCAGATGCAGAATCACAACTTTATTTCTCTTCATCTCAGCCGTTTTCATACTGACTTAGTTTTTAGTCAGGTTGATTTTCAGTATGGTAAGAAGCGAGCACCCAAGAACACAGCCTTTTGATTTCAATCCAAACGGAAAATCCTTTAACAACATCCTTATATCAATTTGGATCAAATATTTTAGCTTTTTGGTGATAATGAACTCTCCCAATTATGACAGTTGAGAGGGAAGGGAGCTTTCTGATTGGCCATTTCATAAAGGAGAACTGGTGTGCTGTCACAGGCAGGCTCATCATCCAACTCAGTTCTCCAAAGAGAAGAAGGGCTCTGTGAGGGCTGTGGGGGCTGTGAGAGCTGTGGGGGCTGTGAGCATTCTCATGGGGGATTATCTTAGTTAATATGGGAAGACTCTGCTCATTGTGAATGGAACCACTTCTTAGGTTGGGGGCCCTGAAGTGTGTAAGAATGGAAAAATAGAGCAAGCGATCAAGTGAGCAAGTACACATTAATTACACTCTCTGCTCTTGACTGGGCCCGATGTGACTAGCTGTTTGAAGTTCTTGCCTTGACTTCCCCACTTCAGTGGCTAACACCTGGAATTGTGACCCGAAATAAACCTTTTCTTCCCTGTGCTTGTTTTTGTCAGGCTATGTTTTTTTTTTAACACATCTAAAAATAAAAATAAAATAATACAGGACAGATTCATAGAAGACAGGCAAGGTAGACTGAAGGGCTCAACAAAATGGGGAATCTAATACAAAGCTTTGAAAAATGTCAGCCAGGTCTGGGTCCATGGTCCCTTTGAAGCTGGGGTCTGTGTTGATGTCCATGGTTTGTGGCCCCACAGGGGGCCGCAGGAATCTTTTGTGTCAAAAGCTGAGATCTTCAATGGTCCTGGAATAGCTGGCCCTGCCCCTCCCTGGACACTACAGCGGGAGATCAGGCCCTGCCCTTCATGGGAGAGCTACCATCCCATTAGGGAGAGATGGCCCCACCCCTCACCACAGGCATGGGACAGCTGGACTTGCTGGCATGGGCCTAGGAGAGTTGTCTCCACCTTTTACCTGAAGGGGGTAGTCCCAGTGGCCTGAATAGATCAGCTCAGCTCCTACCCAGACCAACATCCTGACCCTGAGTTGTCCCATCCTAACATCTACTCCATGTGTGACCTACTGAAGTGGGGGAAGGAACTGATCCAGCACAATGATAGATGTGGGGTCCTCATGACTCAGGGCAACAGCAGGATGCCTGAGGAGTTTCAGTGAGGGGCTAGTGTTGATGGTGGACCAGAGGTTGAGCCAGACCAATGGCTCACTGCAGATGGAGCTGATTGGGCAAAGGGTACACTGCGTGACACACTGCAGCTCCCCGTGCCTCCAGGACAAATGAAAAGGTGTTGGAGAGACAGGAAAGGCGGAAGAGCAAGGTAGGTTTTTGTTGTTTGTTTTAAATTAATTTTGGGGAGATGTTGCAAGGATGAGGGGCAGTTACAGAGGGACTGGTAGGTAATGGGATTGGGATGCATGATATGAAATTACCAAAGAATCAATAAAGAATTATGTTATATATTTAAATATATATATATATATATGTGTGTGTGTGTATATATATATATATAAAGTTTATCATTACAAAAGGAGGGAACTATTTTTCTTTTGATTATTGAAGTAAATGAGAGGAGCCTTCAGAACTAATTTAAAGTTGACCTGCCTAAAGATTTGAAAACTTTTTCTAATTTGTGCATTTATTCATTTTTGAAACCATTTATAGTGCTAAAACTCCAATTTACTCACAATGGAATGCATCTGTTTTACTAGTCTATAACTCATGCTGTTTCTAGTAGTTCTGACCCATTCCCATTTCATGCAATAAAGAAACAAAGTTGATATAGGTGGTTTAGCTTAAATATACATTCTTAAGTAATTTTTGCCTATTTGTCTTAAAAAACAAAATCTAATAAAACTGTTTTATTGTTAAACATTTATAAACACAGGTTCACTGTATGTTCATGTGCTAATAAAGCTTGAAGGGTAACAAAGAATCTAGCCAAAAAAACAAAAATCCCGTCATTTTGTTTCTTTGGGTTCTCTATGCAGTTCGTGGTGAGAGGACAGTGCAGGTTGCCTCTGGTGGTGGAAATCATGCTCATGCAGTGGGGGCTGAGAGTTCACTCTGGCATACAGCAAGTGCCCTCAGTGTGTGCCACGAGTGTGTGCCAGGAGTGTGTGCCATCATCAGTGTGTGCCATCATCAGTGTGTGCCATCATCAGTGTGTGCCAGGAGTGTGTGCCATCATCAGTGTGTGCCAGGAGTGTGTGCCATCATCAGTGTGTGCCAGGAGTGTGTGCCATCATCAGTGTGTGCCATTTGTGTGTACCATCATCAGTGTGTGCCAGGAGTGTGTGCCATCATCAGTGCGTGCCAGGAGTGTGTGCCATCATCAGTGTGTGCCATCTGTGTGTACCATCATCAGTGCGTGCCAGGAGTGTGTGCCATCATCAGTGTGTGCCAGGAGTGTGTGCCATCTGTGTGTACCATCATCAGTGTGTGCCAGGAGTGTGTGCCATCATCAGTGTGTGCCAGGAGTGTGTGCCATCTGTGTGTACCATCATCAGTGTGTGCCAGGAGTGTGTGCCATCAGTGCTTCACAGGTTTGAAATTTAAAAAAAAAATCTCCTTTGTTAATTTTTAATCACAGAATTATTTAATTATTAATTATATAATCATAGATTTTGGGCTAGAGCTTTATGATATGCAAAAAGCAAAATCAATAGTTCTTTTCCTGAAAAAACTGGTTAGGTAGTGGGCTATCAAATAATGCTGCTATAATATCTTTAGATTATAGGCGATTGCTGAACCTTAATTATACAAGACAAGAGAAAAGGCAAGAGGTTGTCTCTGCAGAGTGATAGCCACAGCTTTGTGGGCAATGCTCTCACAAGCAGCCTCTCTCTCAGGCTGCGGGAGCGCTGTGGTTCCATCGCATGCTGTAGGAAATGGAAGGAACCAGACAGTGGGTTTTGGTCTGTTTCCCCATGTCTGCTTGCTGCTCCATTAGAGCCCCAGTCCGACATCGGGGGAAATGTCTGGGCAATGGGAATCAATCTGTCTTTCGTTGCTTCTCTTGCCTCCTCAATTTTGTGCAATCTAGCTTTAAGTATAGCCAATCAGATGACAAAGGGAATGAAATGGTGTTCCTTTGTGTGCTCTTCATGGCATCTTCCAACCTACAAGACAAAGGAAATAACTGGACTCAGCCACAGGTTTTAAATTTATATGGAGAATATATGTAGTATGGAGAGAGAGAGAAAGAGAGAGAGAGAGAGAGAGAGAGAGAATGTAAGATGCAAGTACACATTATGCTATATAATTTTGAAAAAATCTTAGATTTTCCAATTGGTGACCTGTTATTTATTTATTTGTTTATTTGTTTGTTTGTTTGTTTGTTTTACAGTGCTGGGGATTGAATCCAAGACTTTGTGTGTGCCAGACAACCACCACAATTACAGAAATAGACTCCAGATCAATAGTATGTTATTTTTACCATATCAGTAATGTAGCTTTCCAGCACACATGGCTGTGGAGATCAGCTCCAGGACAGATGGAGTCTGGCCCAGAAGAGACATGTATACCAGAGTACAAAGTATTATTAAAGCTAATACATCAACACACTTGGGAGATTCAGAGAAGGCAGAGGCTATTTCTATTGGAAGGTGGAACTGAAGATGGTCAAAGATTGGAAATGTAAAAACCTAACACAGCCAATAACTTGGTAACTTTGTAGCAAACCTGAGCAGTGAACAAGGACTCAGTGAAAACTGTGGACTATGTAGGTGTGGAATACAGCACTGGAGCGAAGAAAACAGTAGCTGGCCTTTCTTAATTTTCATTGTGGTTAAAGTCAATTTCAATTTCCATGCATTTTCAAGGAGGCTGAAAGTGGGTATTTTTCTGTTTTTGTTTTGTTTTGTTTTGTTTTTTTTCTGAACAAAGCTAAAACTTTCTCTGTGTGTATGTATAGATACCAGGTTAAGGAGACTATTTCTGATCTGATGGTGTCTGTTTCAGTTTGTAGTTTTGTGTCTTTCTGACTTTTTGACGGATTGCCTGTTCCAGCCTTTTGCTGATTAACTCTACAGTGGGCAGTCACAATATTTTTCTCGTCTTTGAAGTGAGTAGTCAGATGTTAACAGAAGTCGGTGTGTTTGGGCCACATGGAGCAGCTGTCACCTTGCAGTTCATGAGCAGCTGAATTATTTCCCTGCTGCTGTTGAAACAAAGCTTTGCCAGCCATTTGTTGAAGCCTGTGATCAGGATCTGAAGGTTTCACGCCGAGGGCTGCTCTTCTCCATCATGTTGGTCTCCCCAAAAGTCAGTTTGTACGAATCAGACTGTGAGCCCTAAGCAACTGGAGTTCAATTTGAAATTGTTATATTATGGACTTTCTACAAATGCCAAATGAGCTGAAAAGACATCTTGTTCATTTTAGTTATTAGGTAAATAGAAAATGCATCCTAAACCTGCGCTGGTGGCCAGCAGCTAATTGGCTGGCTTCTTTTGAAAGAACCAAGTAAGTTTCCAATTTGTAGTTTGGAGTAAAAGGCTACAGTTGAGTCTAATTAATTAAGTATTAGTTCATTTTTTGCAGTGTTGAAATTTGATTCAAACCATGTGATAGTGGGCAGGCAGTGGCCGCTGTGGCCAGGGATGGTGTCTAGGGATGGTGAGTGGATTAGGCTGGGTAATAGCCCTGTAACTTCCAGCTACTTTGACAAGGATCGCCTCAAAGTGGTGAAGTTCAGAAATGTCCTGGAATCAGGCCTGTGTTCCTCGCAAAGGCTGTAGATGTGGGCAAGTCACGTTTTTGTATTCTCAATTTTATTTTTAAAAATTACTTTCCCTTATTGAAATTGTGTATGTGCACTAGACAAGCACATATGCACACAAAAATACATGTGTAGAGGTCAGAGGACACTTTGAGAGACTCCGTTTTTTTTTCTCGCTTTATCATGTGGGTTCCAATGATTGAGCTCAGATCAACAGTCTTCGTGGCAAGTTCCTTTACCCGCTGAGCCATCTTGCTGGCCCCAGTGCTGACTTTGTTTCTAAGTTCATGAGGGGTGTGGTACCTATTATTTGAAATTGTTAAGGCTTAATGAAGGCATTCATGTAGAAGGTCAGCCATTTAGTGAACGTGTTATTACTACTGTGTATTGCTCTAAGAAATAACTGTAAGGCTGCTTTTGTTGATTCTAAACTAAAATAAAGAAAAATTCATAAACATCAGTATCTTGGAATGCCATGAAACAGTTGTCCTTATTTCTGGTGTCTGTGCAAACTGGGAGGTAGATTTTCATTATTTCTTTGTTTGGTATCTACACTACTCTGGTACAAGAATACACTACTTAGGATGTGTGAGTCCAAATTATCGGAGTGGGCAGAAAAACAAGTCCATGCAAAGAGGGAGCCCTGTGGAGCCGGGAACTGTGTCTGTCTCTCTAGTAAACACTGTGAAAAGCTGGGGGGAAGAAAGCCAGTTTCCATTGACTCCCAAGCCTTGCTCCCCCCTTTTAGAGAGCGATGACAGTGTGGCCTAACTATTCACGAAAGGCAGCAGCCTTGGCAGACAGAGGAGGGTGGTGCAGGCACCTGGTGTTGGCGGTGGAGATCGGCAGCAGGAAGGAATTCTGGGGTGAGAAGTTTTCACCCAGTTCTGGGATTCAGTGACCAGTGTGCCAAGAGGATGGAAAACACACCCCAATGGAACTGTCTAGACTCCATGCACTCAGGGAGTTCCACAGTGAGGCTGAGACCCACAAGCAGCAGTGAACTTGGGACACAGGAAGGAGTGTCTCTGTGTCTCCTAAATGTGCCAGTACAGCTTCTGCCGGCCGGGGCGTAAGTCACAGGCTGGTATAGGACTTGCCCTTTCAGCTTTTTCTGTTATACTTCTCTTGTGTACTCCTTGTTGGGATGGTCAGTCATTTTTTGCAGTAATTCCCAAAATACTGGGGAAGACTGGTCAGGGTAATAGCATCTTGGAACTTCCCGTGAAGTTAATTACATGGGAGAATGCAACTAAGTCTACATAGGTGGAAGTGGTTAATCAGTGCAAGTTGGCTCTCTTGAACATTAATCTCAAATCTCACTGCTGGATCCAGAAAGTACCAGAAAATACATAAAGATTTTTTTTTAAAGATCAACATTTTATGATAGCTTATAGCCCCAAACTAGAAAATTCACAAGTAGAATATTATTTTAATAGAAATTATGACTATAAATGCAAAAGTATATTGAAGATATGTGAGACATTATAATATTGTATGTGTGCAATTATAATATGGGAAAGAGCGTACTTAGAAAAACAGAGAACATAAGAATGACAAGCAGTGTGTTTCTGGGACATTATTTTTTAATGATAATTTAAAAGTAAAACTAGAGGAGCAGGAGGGATAACTTAGTGATCAAAGGTGCTTGTTCTTTCAGAGGGTCTGGGTTCAGTTCCCAGCACCCACATGGCAGCGCATAATTGCCTATCCTTCCAGTTCTACAGAATCCATCATCTTCTGGCTTCCATGCGTACCTGAACACAGCAATACATTGCATTTTACATCCCAAGAGACTGGAACTTCTGCTGGACCTCAGGGCCAGAGTTAGTAACAAAGTTTGAAGTCACTTAACACTTAAGACAGTTGCCCTACTGTGTACTTAGCCTGTCTGTTTAATCTGCAGTTAAGAGAGCGATGAACCAGTCAACCGGGATGCCTTGGATTTCTCAAGTTCTCGGCTTTTACAACCTAATGCATGGCTGTAATCTTAAGTTATGTACTCTTCCATGCCCCCCATCCTGAGTAGTGCATATGTGTATGTATGTTATAGTAATAAATGCTGGAAACAGCAAATAGAGAAAGAAAACTATCTTTATAAAATGAGTGTCTGACACAATGTTGAAAACCACACACAGAAATTGGCTGATACCCTTTGTTGGTTTCTGGGTCACTTAGGGTAGGAGTAAATCACTTGTAAGAATCTGGTAGATTCCTGCAACGTGTTCATCCCTTTCCCGCTGACACTTTCTGTTCTGTTCAATGAAAGGGCGAGCACAGCCCTTTGTTAGGGATCCACAATCTCTCTCTCTCTCTCACACACACACACACACACACTCACATATATACATAGGGACAGACTGATTTCCAAGACAGTCTTCAGACAGGCGCGAACTCAGCTCCACACAAGAATGCTTACTCAGGGAGAGAGAAGTAGAGAGTCAAATTTGGGCTCACTTTTGGTAAAATTACTCTGAAAGGAGATGTTTTTAAATCTTTTCCTTAATGCAACAAGAACTCAATATTGGTAACTCTGAGCTTCTCAGTAACGTGTTTCCCGGTGCTCCTGTGCACACCTGATGCACATACAATAAGGGTGTACACAGGAAGCAGCTAGAATTTAGAGCTTTTTTCTTTAAAGAGACACTCTCTTAGAGACAACAACGATGACTATGCATTTCCAAATGCTAGAAGAAAAGATTTTTAATATCTTTTATCACAAGGAAATGCTAAACACTAGAGGAGAGATATACATTTAATCTGATTTTAAACATTCTTCAATGTTAAGTACAGGTCCAAACAACAGGTGGCAGATACACAGCATGTTTATGTTTTGTTTGTTTGTCTATAAGTTAAAATCAATTTGATTTAAAAATTCAAAAGGAGAAAGTCCTGAGGCTGTCTGTGCCCTTTCAACATAGGAACGAGTAAAAGAACATTTCAGAATTTTATTATGAACAGGATCAACTTTCCAGCTCAAGTCTCTATCAGTGGGAATTACTTGAAAGCAATTACACAAGAAATTAGATATTCCCATGACTCTTGGATTAAAAGCAGAAAAAAGTAACGTGTGACAGCTAGCTCTCTTACCAACCAGAGTTTCAAAGTACGTAACAGTGTAACAGAAACCACAGTGGGAACGTCTTCTCCCTCATCTGCCCCTTCTTTGATGATTGTTCATATTTTGCTGTCTTCTGTCTTCTGCATTTCCAAGAATATAAAGTCTGCTTTAGTTTCTTCGTTTTACTGTGTTGATGTCTCCCCCTGCCCACCATTTATTAAGGTAGAAAATTGCAAGAAAATGTTAGAAGATCATATTCCTTAAGGAATATCTATCAGCTCTTAAGGGGAATTTATTTTCAGTCCATGGGTCATGGATAAATAGGAAATTCAGAGGCCGGTTCCTATGTCCGGCAGCTGTGGCCATAGAAGGAACAATCAACCATTCGGGCAGATAAACACTCATCACTTACCCATAAGAATGCACAAGCTTGGGAAGTCTACCTTCTCCTTTCCAACCGTTCTTTCCCTAATACCTTCCCAAGCACATAGCTATGAAAGCAACTTTTCTCTTCACTATGAGGGTAGACTGGAGAAAGAGCTTTCTGAGAATTTTCTCTCTGACCCAGATGCTCAAGAATCCTGAGATCCCTGTCCTTTGTGCTCGTGTACCCACCTCTGTGGATTGGCCTGTTTCCTAACAGCCTTTATGACTCAGTAGATTAATGATGGAAAGGTTTCTTAATTGTAAATGCTGACCTGGAACCAACAGACCTTTGAACTGCAGTCAGCAATTAGGATACCGAGAGACTTCTACTCCCATTTGAAAGCATTCTCAGTATTTAGAGTGTTTTTCAATGGTCTTCCATTCCTATCTCCTTGTTTAATGGTGAAGTACACTCATAAATATTTAGAGATAGATGCATTGCATGCACACACTAACTTTTAAAATGCTAACTTATAAATAAATGTATTAAACTTGCAAAAGCATGCATACTTCACGAAAGACTATGCTAAGGCTATTTTAAATAATTCAGCTACTTCAAGGCAGCCATCTAACGATACTCAGGTCAGAATTTCTTATTTTACTGAAAATATTTTGGTAGATTTCAGTGTTATTTTCAATTGTGGAATTAAATGCTATTCAAAAACAAGTCATACAGTAGGTCTTATGAAAAAGGAAGCTCTTCATTATATCTTAGCATTTATTTTATTTTTGAGAAATCTGTATTTCAGTTATGTTTTTTGTTGAATAAGTAAATGAAAGTGAAGTGTGTCAAGACAGTATTTGTTACTAAAGTCATGTAGAAATAGTTACCACACATTGTGTAAGTAGGTGAATATATTCTCTCTCTCTCTCTCTCTCTCTCTCTCTCTCTCTCTCTCTCTTTCTCTCTCTCTCTCTCTCTGTGTGTGTGTGTGGTATATGCACTTGCATGTGTCTCTGTGTGTGGGGTGTCAGATGTTCCCTCTTTCACTTCCCACCTTGTGCCTCTGAGGCAGGATCTCTTGCTGAATCTACAGCTCATGTTTTTCTCTGCTAGGCTAGTGACCACCAAGCCCCTGCCCTTTTGTGTCCACCCCTAGGCCAGCTGGGACCATGGGTGCTGGGATAAATTCTTGTCCTTATATTTGTGCAACAAGTACTCTTGACTACTGATCCACCACAGCCCTTGGTCATCGTATTTTTAAATATGAGAAGTTTCAAATACAAAACTGACAGCTCAGGCAGATTCTTAAAAACACAAGCTCTCCTATTTCCAAGGGAGAGAGATTCAACTGCTCTAATAATGGACCAAAGCAAGATCAAAAGACGGGACAAACTCCAAACTCTGCATCTCCATGTCTGAGGTCAAAGTGCAACTCCTTTCAGCTTTATTGACTACAGCACACTTCTTTCTCTTGGGCTGGTTCCACTCCCTGTTAGCAACTTTCCTCACTAGGTATTGCATGGCTCTGGCATCATCAACATCTTGAGGTCTCCAAGGCAACCCAGACTTCAACTGCACAGCTTCATGTAATAGACTCTCTTGGCCTTCACTCCGGAACACTCCTGACACATGCTTTCCTTAGTCACAAAGGCAAATTTCACAGCTCCCTTCTTCTTTCCTTAACTCAGGAACCACATGGCTGAAGCTGCCAAGTTCTGGACTTTCTGGTTCTATAATATGGCCCTCTCATTTAATTACATCTTCACTGACTTTCTGTTTTCCATGATTTCCTTCACTGCCTAAGCTTGGCTGTCCTGAAGGTGGATCTGTAGACTGGGCTGGCCTAAGACTCAGAGATCTGCCTGCCTCTGCATCTGGAGTGCTGGGATTAAAGGGGTACACTACCACACCTGTCTCTAAGCTTTCCTTTTATTCCTTTTCACAAGTTAGAAATTTAGCTGGAAAAAAAAATAAAATAAAATAAAAAAAAAAAGAAATTTAGCTGGGTGGGATCTTGCCCTGAGGTCACCACTCCCTTTATTCTGTTTTTATCTGTTTACCTCCTTAAACACAACACTGATTTATTCCACTTCCTGGTGATCCTTTTCTCCTCAAATTTTGTATTTTATATTTTTCGTTGCTCAGCTTACTCCTTTTCATTATAAATCTCCATTAGAGTTAGCACTAATAACCACACAACAGAGTCTATTCAAGGCTATTTAAATATTTCCTCTGTCAGTGCAATTAACCCAAAGTCTTTATTTTAATCTCAGGTAGTCTCTTAAGACAACAAAAGTCACCATATTCTTTACCAAAATATCACAAGAATGATCTCTAGGCAGCATACTAACATTCTTCTCCTCTGAAATCAGAGGCCCCACAGTTTAAATCACCATTAACATCACTGTCTTCCATGCTCCTACTAGGATGGCTCACTAAGACCCACTTAAAGCATTCAACTGCTTTTCTAATCCATAGTCCCAAAGTCCATATTTCTTCAAACAAAAGCATGGTCAGGCCTATCACAGCAATACGCCAGTGCCTGGTATCAACTTATGTCTTATTGCTGTGAAGAAGCACCATGACCAAGGCATCTCTTATAAAGGAAAACATTTATTTGGGGCTGGCTTGGTTTCAGAAGTTTAGTTCATTGTCATCAGGGTGGGACATGCATGCAAACGTGATGTTGGAAAAGGAACTGAGAGTTCTATGTCTTGATAAACTGGAAACAGGAAGTAAACCGAGACACTAGGCATGGTTTCAGCATATATGAGACTTCAAAGTCCACCTCCACAGTGACACATTTTCTCCAAAAAGGCCATACCTTGATGTGGGATGCCCCTCTGTATGCTGTGAATACTGCCGGTTAATAAGGAAACCATCTTAGGCCTGTGCAGGGAATAGAGGTAGGCAGGGAAAACTAAACTGAATGCTGGGAAAAAGGAGGTGGAGTCAGAGAGAAGCCATGGAGCCACCAGAGGAGAAAGATATGAGTTTTCAGTTGGAACCTTGTTGATAGGCCACGAGCCTCTGGTAAAATATAAAATAATGGAAATGGGTTGAATTAAGGTGTAAGAGTTGGCCAATAAGAAGCTAGAGCTAATGGGTCAAGCAGTGATTTAATTAATACAGTTTTTGTGTTGCTATTTTGGAGCTGCACAGCCAGGAACAAACAAGCAGTCTTCAACAACAATACCTCCCAGCTACTTTCTTTGATTTATGGGGGTCAATTACATTCAAACTACCACACAGTTTAAAATTTTATGATTTGACATTAATCAAACACTGAAGTGAATTTTCTTGATAGCTAGGTATGTGACAAGCTGTCTTTAAAATGTGTGTGGAAGTGCAAACACTTCCAGGGTACAGGCCATACACTGTCAATGAGAAAGTAAGGAAGAGCCAGAAAGCAGTTCCTAATGCATAGCAAATCTTAAACCACAACTCTCACATCACAAATGCTTGATTCATAACAACATTGGTGCAGGAGAACAATGGAGAAGGCAGACATCAAAACACCTACGAAAATCCCCTCAAAAAAACTGGTCTCTACTGCATATCACACACATACAAGAGTAACCATGGGCTGGAGAGATGGCTCAGTGGTTAAGAGCACTGGCTGTGTTTCCAGAAGACTTGGGTTTAATTCCCAGCACCCGCATGGTGGCTCATAACTGTCTATAACACTAGTTCCAGGAGATCTGACACCCTCACACAGACATACATGCAGACAAAACACCAATGGTCATAAAATAAAAAAATAAATAAATAGAAAATTATTTTTTAAAAAAGAGTAATCACAGACCTGTGTATTAAAAGCTATATCATATGGCTCTTAGTCTTAACATCTGAAACTACCTTGTCACTACTGGTAAAGATGCCACACTGATAAGACCCCTAGCTTAGAAAGTCAGAAAATTTTCCTTAGAAGTTACAAATTGAGCTAGTCTTTGGATAATGGTAGGATCTGAACACATGGGATTTTAGGAGGCATATTCTAAGCACAGATGAAATATGGAATTTGGAGGGCACTGATTAGATGCATTCGGCTGGGGTGAAAGCTTCAAGACTTAGAGAGTTTAGACAATGTGTCTCATGGTCAATATTTAGCAGACTTTGAAAGCCAGAAGGGACATAGCCCACAAAGCAGAAGAAGACAGCATTGCGCTCCACGATGCCAGTACTAACATGGAGACTGGAGGGCATTGAGTCCATGAGGAATTACGGCACACATCTTCCTCAGAATAGAATCCATGAACATGCATAATATCATGCTAGGAGAAAAAGGAGGTGAGACAAAGATAAATAAATATGATTTTTTAACTCAGGATAAGTGAAGGAATGCTGAGGAAGTAATTTAAACATCTGGAGTGTGTCAGATTTGTGGATTGCATAAATTAGTTTCAGTAATGAGGTCCAAGAGGCTGTTGGGAATGAAGGGTGGGAGACTGATTGATCAGAAGCTGTTTATGCACACGGGTGAATCTAGGGTGTTAGCAGCTGCAGGTGTAGATGAGCTCACTGGGTAAGAAAACAATGAGGGCTAGGAACTGAGGCTGGGGAACACCCACATTTGGGAAGTAGAAGGAAAGCAGGAAATGGGGTGAGGGAGTGGGAGGGGAGTATCTAGTGGGGAGGAGGGGAATTAGAAACAGGTGGGAACCAGAGAGACTGACTTGCAATATGTGATGCTGTTAACAGTTCACTTGCTCCACCTCGGTGAGGAATGCAGTCCAGGCGAGCCTTCTGTGCTGTGTTCTGGAGATGCTCAATTGCATTGCTGCATGGCTTCAGTGGGAAGGGGAGGAAGCCATGTCTGCAGGGCAGAAGGCAAACGCATGGAGTTCATTCCCAAACGCTCTGCAAAGGGAGAAACAGATCTGAGATAGAAGAAACCATGTCATTTGTCAGACACTTCCTTTAATTTCTCTTCAAAGATGGAAAGGGCTTTAGAAGTGGATTAAAGATGTAGCTGGCTGCCGGGGGGACAAACGCAAAGCCTGGGTCGTATCACACCACAGATCTTTGTGTGTTTGCTTTGGGAAATTGAGTGCTTTAGAAACTGAATTAGTTTTGAACATTCAGGCTTTATACAAAAATTCCTTATTTCTAGTTTTTCTATAAAAAGTAGTAAATTTGGCAACCTTTCCCATCCTGCTGAACCCACCAACTCAGAAACCATGGAGTGACATGGTGTCTGTCTGTTAGCACCACTCAGTCTTCTGAGTCTCTGCAAACGAGACACTGTGCTTTGGCAAGGGTTAAAATGCACACTCCCTAATTAAACCCACCATATTCATTTTGTAAAATAGAAGAACAAATTCAAAATGAAAGAGTGAGTGGCCCCAGAAGTCACCTACCTGGTCAGCGGAAGATTCCTGAACTGGTATGTCCTAACTCTTATTCCGTGGGCGTCTCACTAACTCAATAAGTTTTTGGCCTCGCTGTCTCTTATGGACTGGGCCAAGGCGTTTCTACTCCTTCGTGAATTCTAGTCTTGTCAGTATCTGCACTGTGATTTGTGTGGGACAGTCTCTGACCAGGTTCTCAGCTCCTCCCATGTGGTTCAGATGGTGAGCAGAGCAACCCTTCAGACAAGCAAGGCACTCCACTGCTCACCAACACCCATGCCAGCCCCTTTAGGACTTTGGCAGAACACAAAGTACATAAATTCCACATGAGGTTTCTTTTGTGGAGATTTTGAGGCCTACGTGGAGGGATGTTAAACAGTGACTGTTATGTGCTGCCTCCCACAGTAGAAAATTAAGTCCAGCTCACTAGAATTAATACCAGACCACACTCTTCACACCCCTTCACCCAAGATCTCCAGTTGGTCTGTCAAGGGGATTTGATTAGTATGTTGGCATTTACATGTTCTCTGCCTGGAGAAGAAAGCTGTCATGTAACTGTCCTTCTTATTCCCACCCCGCCCCCACGCCCACACATGAAATTCACTGACCTCTCAAAAGTCCTCTGAATGTCGAGAGGGGCACAAGGGCTTCAGTTAAGACATAGATGCTCCCACCCTCTTCAGAAAGCCTGGGGGAGTCCTGTGCCAATGCCTTCCTTAGCCCTAGCTCCTGCCCCTCCACCACACAATATGGATTGTATTGCTTTAGAAATAGGACCATTGGGCATTTGGCTACAGGGTTTAGGGTAGACAGTATCATTCTAACGAGTATTAGAGATTGAGTGGCCCAGAGGATGTATGGAAAGCCTGATTTTTCCTTGAAACCTGACTCTTAAGATACATTTTGTGTTAGTGTCACAAACAGCAGCTCTTCCCAGGGCTTCTCTCTGTGTGTACTCGGTGCCAAGTGCAGCCTAGAGTGGCCCATACACACTAACAGGGCGACCTCATAGGCTGTATGTATCAATGACAATTGATGATGCCTTCACAGTCTGTTTTCCCAGCGTACAGCTGGGAACACAGCTGCAGGCTTCAGTACCAGCCTCCTCATCCTGCCTCGTCACGTCTCAGGGATTTTTATGACAGCGGTCGCTATTGCCAATGTATTCACTGTTTTCTCACTGCGGTGACAACTTGAGGGGCTTTATCGTAGCTCACAGTGGAGGACACGGCCCTTCTTGGTGGGAAATGCATGTGGAGAGAGAGAGAGCACAGTCCACTGCAGTGGGGAAGGCAAGGAGAGAGAGGGCACGGTCCACCGCGGTGGGGAAGGCAGGGAGAGAGAGGGCACGGTCCACTGCAGTGGGGAAGGCAAGGAGAGAGAGAGGGCACGGTCCACTGCAGTGGGGAAGGCATGGAGGTGGGAGCTTGAGGCAGCTGGTCACTCTGCATCCACAGTCAGGAAGCAGAAAAAATGATGCCAGTACTCACATCCCACCACCTTTTATCCTAGTCCAGGACCACAGCCCAAGGATGATATCAGCCACACCTGCATCTTTCCACCTCAGCTGACTTGACCCCGATTGGCTGAGAATCCTCACAGATAAGCCAGGGGTTGTTTCTATGGCGATTATGAATTTCATTAAGCTGACTAAAAGTAATCATGGTAGTGTCGTAATTCATCAAACTGCTCCAAAATAAACGATGTTTGTACACGTCTGGATGGCCAAATGACTGCTTTTTCCTCTCACCATGTCGAGTGGCTCTTCTTCGTCTTGTGACTCCACAGTTACCCACATGGGCGATCACGCAATGGGGTATAATAATTAGATAATGTAAGAGACTATATTCACATTGAATTGGTGTAAACAGTGCCCTCTGTGACTGTGTCTATCACTCACCTAACCACAATTCTAAACTTGTAACTCTATTAAAACTACTCCATAGAACCGCATGAAATCACTTCATGGGAGAATGTAAACAGTTTGGAAGTTACCAACACAGACATCACATTTCCCTTGGCAAGACAAAAAAAGAAAGAAACAAAGAAACAAAGAAAGAAAAGAAAGAAACAAAGAAAAGAAAAGAAAAGAAAAGAAAAGAAAAGAAAAGAAAAGAAAAGAAAAGAAAAGCTGCAGTTTATGGTCTTATTGCTCTCCTTGACTTGTGGGTTTGTTCACCACCACTAATCATAGCCTTACAGATCATTTTCCTTTTTGTAGACATCAATGAAAGCCCATCAATATGTCTGAGTATTCCTTTTAGAAACCATCACGTGTCTCACGTGGCCCACAATGTCTATAACACAGCTGGTGATTGCCTCACAGAGAATGACAATGGTTATGATACATTATAGGAGCTGCTTGTGAAGCCTTTGGACGAAGCTGTTATTGAGAAATGAGTAAAACAGTACACATGGTCCTTAACTATAACCCTTAGTTTACATCAGTGTCAGTTCCAGGAGGTTGGCACTGCTTTCTTTCCAAACCAGCTTCGATACTTCTGTTTGCCAGCTTTCTAAGGCTGCATGCACTCTGCTTGTTCCCGTATCTGCTAGAGTAAGCATTTCAGAAGGTGGTGTAGACAGATCCCACAAGTTCTGGGAGGACTCACTCCATCTTGCACAAGTTCTGCTCTCTGTCTGTCTTAGTCAACACATTTTAATGCATTCAGAGAAGTATGGGAAAAGCTCACAGAGCAGTTGACAACTTTAAATACATTCTACAATTCCGTGTCTCAAAGGCGAGACTAAAACAGGAGGGAAAAGGAACTGTAAGCTCTATTGTTTAATTGTCGATTATCCCTGAGTTCTCACATATCTGAGGCACATTATTTTGTACCTATTAGTAGATCCATAGCATATATCCATTTTCCATTCTATTCTCCGGTTCTTATATCTTGCTACTTTTTATTTTGTTTTTGTTTTTTTGAGACTGGGTTTCTCTGTAGCTTTGGAGCTTGTTCTAGAACTAGCTCTTATAGACCAGGCTGACCTTGAACTCACAGAGATCCACCTGCTTCTGCCTCCAGAGTGCTAGGGTTAGAGGTGTGTGCCACGACTGCCTGGCATATCTTGCTACTTAAGATATTAATGCAATAGCAAGTATTTTCTAGGCACTTTTCTAGGTGTAGGAGCAGGGTGCTTGTTGGTTCCCAGCCACCTAGCTAGCTTAGACCTGAAATAATCACACAGAAACTGTATTAATTAAATCACTGCTTAGCCCATTAGCTCTAGCTTCTTATTGGCTAACTCTTACATATTAATTTAACCCATTTCTATTAATCTCTGTATCGCCACATGACAGTGGCTTATCAGCAAAGTTTAAGCATGTCTGATTCTGGCAGTGGCTCCATAGCATCTCTCTGACTCTGCCTTCTTCCTCTCAGCATTCCATCCAGTTTTTCCCACCTACCTAATTTCTGCCCTATCAACAGGCCAAGGCAGTTTTTCTATTAACCAATAAAAGCAACACATAGATAGAAGGACCTCCCATACAATTTTCCCCTATCTGTTTAAATAAAAAAGGAAGGTTTTAATGTTAACGTAGCAAAATTATATATAACAAAACAGTTATCAAGCAAGAATTAGTAGTTACAATATTTATAACTACGTTTTCTTTTGTCAAAACTAAGGAAAACTATAACTATAAATTCTTCAACACCATTGAAGACTCCAGAAGGATATGATATTACCTAAGTTAGCAGGAAGTGCATTGTAAGCAACTTCCAAAATTCTAGACATCTTGCTACCTGAACAGTCACCCAAAGTTCTTCTGTATCATTGGGGCATCCATCTTCAGCCTACAGGCTCATAGTATCCAGCAGACTTTTCTATGAAGCAGGAAATTTCAAAGACAGTTCCACTTATACTGGCAGTTTGTCAGTCACTTTCACCTGTATCCTGCAAAATGTCTCACAGACTCTTTCATGAAGCAGGAACCCCAAAGGATCATCTTATCTTTAGACAAGTTCAGCAGTCATTTCTCTGTGGATCCTGCGTGTCCAGTTAAGCAACCCAGGCAAGAGCAATTTCTTACCCACATGGCTTGCAAACTCCATAATGAGCCTCTTTGATGCCATCTTCCTATTGAAGTAACTGGTGCTACCAGGAGCAGATGTGTCTCACTATCATGAAAAGTCCGAAGTTCTTAAAATATTTTAAATGCCATATTCTGAAGGTCTCTGAAAGATTTGAAGAACACCTATCTAACTGAAATATAACTCTATACATCTAGAAAATCTAACTAACATGACTACAAGTTTGACTGTTATAGATGATTATCTATTAACTTATATTTTTTAATTATGCATTTCATTTTTAAATGAGCGCCACAAACACAATACCTTAATCAAGATCAGAAATACATATACATATGACAAAATTGACCTTAAATTTGTTTCAATAGACCAAGATCCGTACCAATGCAAATTTTTTTATATCTGTATCAAGCAGGTGCAACTTTTTTCTTTAGGACACAAACAGTATTGACCCATAATCTTCTATCCCATCACACAAAGGCTAATGATACCACAAGAATTTTGCTCATATTCTTGAGGGATTGCTGGAAACTTCCTTGCATTAAAGGACGGGATCCTTGGTGTGTGGGGATGCTAAGCCTTCATGTTCAGGTGGACTGGCCCTGATCTAGGGCACTTAGACTTTCTCTACCTCAGTTTTCTCTCCTTCCCCAGCATGGCACTCTATTGCCAGTTATTTCAAAAGTCCTATTTCAGGAGATCTGCACTAGTGCCACCTTCCAGGTGAACAAGTCATTTCATGTAAGTCCTCCTTTGTGGCCCACCATTCATCTCAGACCTTACCCATCTGGGTGGTTACAACCTCATGAAGAATCCAGAGGTATTTCATACACCTTATGTAACAAGGGCCAGTGGTGAGCCAGACTCAAGTTGACATCTTTAGTAAGTACCACGTATCCTGTGCGTAGGAGAATTTGTTGCACCCTGAAGAAATTGTTTTGCACATCATGTTCCAGGTCCTGGACTGAACATCGGACTCTCTCACTATAGATGGAGCAAAACTATTAAACGTTTGCTGGTTGTTCCAGTTATGGTGCTGTTAGGTGGAGCAATGTTTAAAAGTGAGCACACTCCAGAATTTTTATTCAAGGAAGCCAAGAGTCTGGTTATTGTAAGAGGACAGATGAGCCCTCAGCCTCCTTGTTTGGTTGGATTTTGGTTTTTTTGAGACAAGGTTTCTCTGTGTAACTTTGACTGTTTTGGAACTCTCAAGACTAGGTTGGCCTTGAACTCAGAGAGATCCATCTGCCTCTGCCTCCTGAGTGCTCCATCACCATCACCACCTGATCTAACATGTTCTATGAAGGGGAGAAAAGACAGCTGAAGGCACCATAACATGAGTCCTTCTGGAGTTGAGGGATTGGCTATACAGCTATTCAGGGAATAAAGAAAACTTCTTTGACAGTTTTTCTTAAGGTGTACGAATTATAAGCTGTCATAACTTTTTGTCATGATATTAATGATCAGATAGAGTACTAATTATAGAAAATTGCATGATTTTGTACATGATTTTGGGTTTGAGTATCAGTTTTCTACAGTGAACCATGAGCATGCCTAACAGTGACCTTTGAAGTCTCCATAAGTCGGATAGGGCCCCACAAAGAAAATTCATTCAAGACTGTGATAACACCACTAAGCTGAAAGCACATACCTAAAGATCGGCTTTGGACTACAAACTACTTAGAACAATTTTGAGGTGGCTAACTGAGATGATCCAGCCTAACAGACTGCTCTAACCAGAACTTGAGACAAGATCTGCACTTTCTCTGCACAGACTGTATAATAAATGATACAGCTACCTTTCCTAGGACTTGATAATTAACTCAGTTTTTTGTTTTCTTTTCGGGATCCCCTAAAGATGCTGTTGACTCCAGACAGCAGGAAGTAAATTTAAGAATAAGATGCTCACATTTCCAAGAGGTGAGGTAGGTGGTTTTTGGTCCTTCAGTGAGTGACATATATTTGTCATTGTTTAGGGGAGTTGGTCACAAGTTGTTACTGGTAATGGTCCAGAAAAAAAGCTAAACAAAGAAAAGATTCAAGGCTCTTGTTTAGAAGAGAAAAATGGGAGGATATAGATATGGCAAGATAGAAAGGTAGATTATTGAATCTACTCTGAAAAAAAAGAGAGTGATTTCTGTGTGATTATTTCAGGTCTGGGTGGCCAAGAATAAACAAGCAGCCTCTGCCAATAGATTGACTTGCCAATATGTGCCAACTAAATCCACATAAAACCTGAGAGGAATTCTAGACATACACACACAAAAACAAAGTTTAGCCACATTTATTTTTCAGATGGGCTTTGTTTGCTGGCAGCAAGACTCCTTTAAGAAAAGGCTTGCTGACTCAGCATAAGAAATGGGGACTTCCTGTTTCTGGCAGTACAAACTCTGGCTCTGTCAGGAGGCCTAGCAATTAAATGGGGTCTGTGAGTAGTGTGTTACAAATTGCTTAATAGACCTACTGCAACCCTGAAGGAAGAGCAGTATGCATGGCTCTCAGAGGTAGTGAACAGGCCTCTACCATGTTAGACTGGGCAGAGCCAATAAGCAAAGCTGCAGAGTTGGTCCACCTGCTTAGCATTAAAAAAAGCACTCCTGGTCAGAAAACAATTACAGATACATATGCAATAAAGACAAATTCAGATGGGAAAGTCCTCTAAATGAGATACAGTGTGTTTAAAAAAATGTATTCAGACTTGTAAGAAAGAAGAAAAAATAGAGAGAGTTATAAAAATAAGTAAATGGTTAAAAAAATCTTTGAAGAGACAGTACAGACAGTCATAGATTAAAGGAGTAAAGAAAAACAAGCCACATTAAGATGGAAAATACACAGAGTCTGGATTATGTATGTTATTGTGTTTTCTTTGAATATTTTTGACTGTGAATGAGAGAGAGACATATTTTTGTACGGGCTGCTAAGCTAAACCAACATATATACTCTAAATGTATCTTGACTTCAAAATTTGGGTCTAAGGATATGTAGTTATGGAAAAGAGGTTCTGCTTTTGCTTTCACAGAGGATGAGAAACTGTGGATTCCTTCCAGACTAATGTGGTTTGATGGACCAAGACTACCCATGAAAGATCTCTGTGAACTGCCACCCCCAAATATTTACCCCAACAAAAGGCAAGAAGCCGTTTGAAAAGAACTATGCCCAAATTCCCTAAATTATTGTTTATAAATGTTTGTTTACATTTAAAATGGGATATGCTATAAAAGTTAATACTTTAAATTGGTATAGATCTTGGTCTATTGATACAAATTTAAGGTCAATACTGTTATATGCATATTTCTGCTCTTGATTAAAGTATTGTGTTTATGCAGCTCATTTAAAAATGCAATGTATAATTAAAAGTTAATAGATAGTCATCTATTATAGTCAAGCTTGTAATCTTGTTAGTTAGGTTTTCTAGATATGTAAAGATATATTTCAGTTATATAGATAATCTTCAAACCTTTCAAAGACTTACAGAATATGACATTTAAAATGTTTTTAAAAACTTAGGACTTTTCATGACGATGAGATACATCTGCTCTGGAAGCACCAATCTACTTCAAGAGGATGGCGGGTATTGAATAGGATCCTTCTGGAATTTGTTAGCCATTTGGGGGAGAAACAGCTCTTGCTTGAACTGTTTGATATTATGATGGATGAACTGGACATGCAGGATCCGCAGAAAAACGACTGCTGAATTTGCCTAAAGGTGAGACCTTCCTTCAGGGTTCCTGCTTCATGAAAGAATCTGCAAGACATTCTGCAGGACACAGAAGAAAGTGACTGACAAACTGCCAATATGAGCTGTCTTTGAAATTTCCTGCTTCATGAGAACTCTGCCTGTAGGCTGAAGATAGGGGCTCCAATGATACAGAAGAACTTTGGGTCACTGTACGGGCAGTGAAATGTCTCTGTCAATTCTAGAGTTTTGAAGGTTGCTTAAAGTGAACTTCCTGTTAACTTATGTAATATTGCATCCTTCTGGAGTCTTTGATGGAGTTGAAGAATAGTTTCCTTAAGATAAAGTAGATATAAATATTGTAACCACTAATTCTTGCTTGATAACTGTTTTGTTGTATGTAATCTCGTTATGTTAAATTAAAAGCCTTCCTTTTTATTTGGACAGAAAAGTGGAAGTAATGTGGGATTCCCCTCTGTATGCTGTGAATTGGTTAATAAAGAAGTTGCTTTGGGCCTGTTGCAGGACAGAATAGGGCAAGGAAGGAATTCTAAGCAGAGAGAGGAGGGAAGAAAGTGGAGTCAGAAAGAAGCCATGCAGCCACCATGGGAGACAGATGCTGGATGCCAGATAGTACCTTACTGGTAGGCTACAACCATATGGTGATACCCTTATTAATAGAAATGGGTTAATTTAAGATGTAAGAACTAGCTAGAAATACGCTTAAGGTATTGGCCAAAGTGTATTACAAATAATATAGTTTCTGTGTGATCATTCTGGGCCTAGGCAGCTGGGAATGAACAAGCAGTCTCCACCAATAAGGGAGGATATAAATATGATAAGATAAAAAGGTAGATTATTGGGTCTACTTTTTAAAAGGTGACTATTATTTTTAAATGTTTTACACTGGATTTGATTTTTGTATAGTGTGTAAAATTTTGTATATTGATACAAATTTGAAATTAATTTTGTTAGAATATTCTGTACTTATGTTTCTATTCTTGTTCAAGGTATTGTACCTATACAACTCATTTAACAATGTAATGCAAATTTCTAGCCCTTGAAAAATTTTATTACCAACTGTTTAGGATAATAAAAAATGCAAGTTAGTAGTTAATCCCATATTATAATTGAACTTATAATCACATTAGGTAAGCTTTCATGGTCAAGCAAAGACATATTTTAGATAGACAGGAGGTCAACTTTGAACACTTCAGAGATTGACAGAATGTGGCATTTAATGTTTTAATAACAGGTTCTTTTTTCTTTTTATGACCACAAGACATGTCTGCTCCTGGCATCACCAATCTACTTCAGAGAAGATAATGGGCCCTGAGAAAGCTCCACATGAAGTTTATTTTCTTTGTGGCAAAAGTATGCCATTGGGTGAGAAAATGCCCTTGCCTCAACTGATGATAATGTTCTGTCCTAATAGGACACAAAAGAAAGTGACTGCCAAACATTGTCAAGACAAGGCAGGACAGCTCTTTAGAATATCTTGTTACACAGAAAAATCTGTCAGATATGCTGTGCCTGTAGGCTGAAGTTGGATGCCCCAACATTGAAGAGGAACTTTGGGTGACTGTCCAGGCAGCAAATTGTTTCTGTCATTTCTCACAATTTTTGGAAGTCTCTTGCTTGCACTTCCTGCTTACTCAATTAATATTATTTCCTTCTTGGGTCTTTGAGAGAGTTGAAGACTAGATAGTTAAAGTTTTCCTTGTTTACCAGATTCAGAAAGCAAGTTATGATAGAAAGTAAATTAGGTACAAGACTTTGAACTCACCAAAGTATGATAGACGTGGAGTATTTTCTCTGAATTTGTCAAAGTGAATGGACTAGACATTTTTGATGTATTTATTGCCTATATATATTATATATAGTTATTGTACTTATTGTATAAAGTTTTTCTTAAATTAATTATAGCCTTTTTTGTTTTAGACAAAAGGGGCAATATAATGATACTTTATGTTTTTTTTTTAAAGTAATTTTATTAAATTATAAAAGTTTCCATTTATGCCCCTCTTCCCAACACCCTCCCACTCCCCCCCTCCCTCTCCTCCTCCCTCTTTGTCCCTAAAGGCAGTCAGGGTTTCCTGCCCTGTGGGAAGTTCAAGTTCCTCCCCCCTCCCTCCAGGTCCAGGAAGGTGAGTATCCAAGCAGACTGGATCCCCAAAATCCAGTATATGCAGAGGAAACATGTCCCAGTGTCATTGTCAATGGCTTTTCAGAAAGACTCCGGGCCAGCCACATTCAGAGAATCCGGCCACATTCAGAGAAACTGGTTGGATCACGTCCTCGTTCAGTCGCAGTCCAGCTGGCCTTGGTAAACTCTCATTAGATCCGTCCCCTTGTATCAGTGGGTGATAGCATCCCTCGCAGACATTATTTCCTTTTTCATTTTCTTCCTCCTTCTGCTCCTCATTTGGACGTTGGGAGGCTGAGTCTGGTTCTCCAATGTGGGTCTCCGTCTGTATCGCCATCCATCACCAGATGAAGGATCTATGGTGATAAGCAAAATATTCATCAGTATGGTTATGGGCCAAGGCCAGTTCAGGCACCCTCTCCTCTGTCCAGAGAACAATCTGGGGATCTCTCCTTGGACCTGGGATCCCATATATAATCAAGTCTCCTGTAAACCCTAAAATGACTCCCTTAGTTGAAATATATTCTTCCCTGATCCCATATTCAACCTTCCTTCCTCTCCCCCATCCCGGTCAACCGAGCTTTCTCCATTCCTCCCCTACTCCCTCCTCCCTAACCCTCTCCCCTTCCAACACCCCTCCCACCCGATACTTTATGTTTTAATAAAAAAAGTTTGCCATTGGTCAGAGTGTCAAACCAAGCCACTAGAGACCAGGCAGTGGTGTCACACACCTTTAATACCAGTACTAGGGACCCACACATCTTTAATCCCAGCACTAAAGGGAAATATAAGACAGGAGAAGACAAAGGCTAAGGGCTCAGTCAGAGGCTGCCCAGCCTTTGTAGAGGTAAGATTTCTGTAGTGACTTGGTTCTTTTGTTTTTCTGATCTTTAGCTTGAACCCAAATACCTGTCTCTGGGTTTTTACTTTTCTTGCTACAGGTTGAAACTGGGGACTGTAACAAAGAGTCTTGCTGACTCTTTCAACAGTAAAGTCCATTTGGAATTGTTTTGATTTAGTTCAAGGGAACCGAATTCCCAAAGTATGGGATTGGGAAGTAGCATACCATATACCCTACCCTAAAGTTCATTTTGTCCAACAGGAAAAACAATATGTAATAAAAGAAATAATCTGTATATCTGTGTGGTCTAAATAATATGTATGTAATAATAATATGTAATAACAGTATGCAGCTATTCAAGAATGTAAATGCATTTTGAAGGTTTCTTTTTTTGAGGAAATTCAAGACAGGGTTTTCTGTGTAGCCTTGGCTGTCCTGGAACTCACTCTGTAGTAGATTAGGCTGGCTCAGAACTCTCACAGATTTACCTGCCTCTACCTCCCAAGTGCTGTGATTAAAGGTGTGTGCCACCACTGCCCATCCTTCTCCTAGTATGTTAAGAAGTGAATGACTCTTCCTCCCCATCCTTCCCTTCTCACTTCTCTCTACCCATCTCCCCTTGGGAGCAGGGAAGTATAGATCTTAATTAAGGGGGTCATTTTAGGGTTGGCAAGAGACTGAACTCTAGAAGGGTTCCTGGGTGTCCAAGGAGATGTCCCCAGCTTGTTCCTTGAAGAGTTGAGGAGAGGGCACCTGAACTGACCCTATTCTATAGCCACACTGATCAATATCTTGTATATCACCATAGAACCCTCATCTGGCAATAGATGGAGATAGAGACAGAAACCTACATTGGAACACTGGACTGAGCTCCCAAGGTCCTTATGAGGAGCAGAAGGAGAGAGAACATGAGCAAGGAATTCAGGACCGTGAGGGGTGTGCCCACCCACTGTGATGGTGGGGATGATCTAATGGGAACTCACCAAGGTCACCTGGACTGGGACTGATGGAGCATGTGACCAAACCGGACTCTTTGAACATGGCTGACAAGGAGGGCTGACTGAGAAGTCAAGGACAATGGCACTGGGTTTTGATTCTACTGCATGTACTGGCTTTGTGAGAACCTAGTCTGTTTGGAGGCTCACCTTCCTAGAACTGGATGGAGGGGGGAGGACCTTGGACTTCCCACGGGGCAGGGAACCCTGACTGCTCTTTGGACTGGAGAGGGAGAGGGAATGGAGGGAGGGGGGAGGGAAACGGGAGGAGGTGAAAATTTTTAATAATAATAATAATATCTGAAAAAAGAAGTGAATGGCTGACTGCCTGTCAATTAAAAACAACAGGTTTAATGAACACTGTGATAAAATATCAATACACTTTGCTTTTGAAAATTATTTCTCATTAAGTCTTGGATGTTTCTGGGTTGAGTTTTTGTTATTGTTGTTAAGCTTTGTTTTTGGAGGAAGGAACCAGCCTATCTTTAAGTGAGAAGTCTGGGAAGGGTGGAAGGACAAGCCTTGTTTCCTGGGCAGTCTTCTGGAAAGTACATTCTCTAAAGTGTGTAAGTGACCCTGCCTGTAGGCACTTGCTCCCACGGAGCCCAGAGGGGATGGGTTTGGAGTTCTTCAGGAAAAAATTTTGAATTGCATTTTTTTATCATACAAAGTATGTGTCATCTCATGAAAAAGGTTTTTTTTTTTTCAGTAGAACTTATTTACCTTTGTCCCCTTACCATACGTTGTGATAGGGAGTTCCTCCACTGTTTGACGTAAAGAAATGCAACAGAAACTGTGAGACTGTGTCTGGAATTCTCTGGAATGTCCCAGCTGTTTTCCGGAACAAGACTGCTTCCAGTTTGGTTTTGGCTTACAGATGGTGGCTTCCCTTCAGCTGATTATCAATATAACAAGTACAACGAGATGCATAACTCACATCTACCTTAACTGCTGGGGAAACCTGGGTGTGTTCGCTCACTTAATAGAAGCAAATAGTCTTGGTCAGCACTACTGAGACTGAGCAGACTGCTCTAATACATGACCAGCCTTTGACAGAAGCGCTGGTGTGATCATTAGCAGGCAAGGAGACTGGAGCTTGGAATTTACGCAGTTGTCCCAGGAGACTCGGGTGTTTGTTCTTCCATCACAATGCAGAAGATCACATTGCTCAACGGTGACAAATGCTTGGGACATTTGCGGAAGCAACATGGAAACGCTCCGTGCACTAAATATTCCGAGAAGGGAGTCTCCCCTTTCGGGGCACGCCTCATTATATTTTTCATTGTCTGCCGGTACCATGTACGTGCTCTCTCCATGTCTGTGATGCTCTGAACTCTCACCCAGCCATGCTCCTCCAGGGAAGGAAGCCTGCTCACTCCACTGCCAGGAAGACTCTTGTTTTTTTCATGCCCAGATCAACTTTGTCTTTTTTCTCCTTCTCCTCTCCTCCCTCTTCTTCCTTTTCCTTCTCTTTTCTTTTTTCTTTTTCTGTAGATTTAATTGTTTTATTTGTGTGTATAAGTGTTTTGCTTCATACATGCAAGTCTGGTTCACACGGAGGCCAGAAGAAGACATTAGATCTTCTGAAACTGGAGTTAGCGGTGGTTGTGAGCTGTCATGTGTGTGCTGAGAACAGAACCCAGGTCCTCTGAAAAGAACAAAACAAAACAGCAAGTGTTCAGTCACAGAACCATCTTTCCAGCCACCTGCTTTTGTTTTTTGAGATAGGGTTTCAGTATGTAACTCAGGCTGCTGGGAACTCATGATCTTTCTGCCTTAGGTTTCTGAGTGTCAGAATTATGGGTACACAGCCATCCTTGGTTTAGTTTGTGCCTTTAAGACAGTATTTTTCTCAAATCCCCAGTGTCCTGTCAGTCCCCTTCTGTTCCACACTCTTATCCAATTACTGGGCAATTATTCACTTCAGGTCACCATGTCACCCACCTCGCCTTGGGCTCCACTTCACTTGACACAGAGGCATTGGTAACTTTATGTGTCCGTATGTCCTACAATTGAAAGAGAAAGTGTAAGAAATCCAGGAGCTGGAGAAATGAGAAGGGATTTTGCTGTTCTGTGAAGTCACAGATATTACCTAGAACACCGGCTCTGTTGTCCAGAAAGGCCCATCAGTTTCTCACAAGAGGGTCCATGATACAGAAACAGAGGTATATTGAAATGGATGAAGGTTGGGAAGGTCCAAAGCTTAGGTCATTTGGGGGTACCCTTATTTAAAGGGGAACACAATTACAAATATGAAATCATATAAATAAACCCTTATTCCAAACAAAAAACCGGAAGGAGTTGCAAAGTAATGAGATCTGAGAAATACCGCAATTGTCCTGAGGCCAGGGGACAGTCCCTCACTTTAGTACACTGCACACATGACCCTTTCTCTTCTAACCTTCTTTGGGGAATATTTTATCTTCTTAAGACAATGATTTTCTTAATTGTGAAAAAATAATATTTTTCATAGAGAAATAATACTGTCAATGTTATATAAATTGTTGAATTACTATCAAATTTTGGAAGACATTATCAAATTTCTTTCATGAATGAAATATATGGTCTGAGGAATTTTGTAAAAAACTAGCCCTTCGTGTTATGATACAGTATAGGTCATAAAACTAGGTAGATGTAAAATGAATCCTTTGTAATTCTTTTTCATTTTACCTTTTTCATTATGATGAGCAAAGCCAGGGATCTCCCACGTGCCAGTCAAACACTCTACCACCCAACTATATCCTAAGTCCTATAACCTGCCACCCTTCCCAAAACATACAAAAGATTTTGCGTGAATTTTCTGATATAATTTTCCCTCAAGCAGATCTGTTCCATTCTTTCCTTGAAAATGCCTAATTATAGCCAGGTGGTAGTGGCACACACTTTTAATCCCAGGAAGAAGGCAGAGGCAAGGGGATCTCTGGGTTGGAGGTCAGACTGGTCTACAGGCTACACAGAGAAACCCTGTCTTGAAAAAACAAAAAACAGCAACAAAACAAAGCAAAGAAAATGCCTAATTGTCAGGAGGGTCAGAGAGTGAGTATGTAAGACGGTCTACATATTTCACAACAGAAAAGCTGTGTGTGGATTTCCAAATACTGTTTTCCACAATATACCATTTAGTGGAGGAGAGAGGGGGAGGGTCAAGCAGACAGGAGTCCTGTGTGTTGAATACACGTTTGCAGCTTTTCTTAGGAAAGGTTAGAGGACAGGAAAGAATGCCAGCCTGTAGAGAGGCTGTTTGCATCAGTAAGAAAGAGGAGCTCATAGCTTCAGGGGGTGTTCGTCCCCATCATTCCCAGCACAAGGAAACGCCCCCTTCAGAACTCATCCTGCGTCTCTCAATCTGAAGCAGAGACAAGTCTATGTTTTATGTGGTCCATTTTGTGCCACCTTGCATTCTAAAGACGCTCTTCATCTTCGTAAAGTACTTTCTCATCCATCAGCTCACTGGATTATCACTGCTGGTCAGTTATGCCAATAAACAATTGTTTATACCTTGTAATAAAGAGGCGAGACTTTTAGGGTCCCAGAAGATTCTGCACTTGATCTTAGTCAAAAGGCTGAGAAGTGTTTGAATGCTCGGTTCTGAGCTCTGCTTAGGAAGCTGGAGGAGCCTCCAGTTGAGGCTTGCTGGAGTCGTGCATCACTGGGGGCAGGCTTGGAGGAGTCGTGCATCACTGGGAGCAGGCTTGGAGGAGTCGTGCATCACTGGGGGCAGGCTTGGAGGTGTTACAGGCCCATTCTCCTTCCTGCTCTCAGTCTGCTTCCTGTGCATAGGTTCAGTGTGGTCGGCCAGTTTTCTGCTCCTGCCACCGCGGTCTTCCCTTCCACGTGTACTTGTTCCGTCCCTCTGGAACTAGAAGTCAGAACAACCCTTTCTCCCATAAGATGCGTTCATCAGGATATTTTTCCTATCCCATAAACAAAAGAAATTAATACATGTTTCTAATATGTGAAGTCTGTGGGACATGTTGAAACCACGCTAACTGGATTCTGCCTATTTGGTTAACAAGGAATTGGAGGAAGATAAATCTAACTTGAGTTTTGCCATGTCAACTGATTGAGCCTGGCTTCTGGACTTGAACCTGAGTCTCTGAGTTTTCCATACTTTACTGGTTTTGTAATCTAGCCCCCAAGAGAAGGCATGCATTAAAGTAGGTAGAAGTGTTGATTTTAGAGCCAGGGTCACTGAGTCTGAATCTTAGCTCTAACTTTATTATTTGTATTCATTTGGGCAAAATATTAAAATCTCAATGTTCTCTGTTTCTGTACAAGAAAGCAAGTCTGCGATAGAATTAAGCAGGTTGGGCAGCAGCCTTGGTGCTGTTTTACAATAACAAAGCAAAGCATCTTTTGTCAACAGTAGAGAGGACAGAGCTCTGTGATCATTTTCCACAGTGTGGTGCTGTTCATTCTTCTGCCTACCAAACGCTTTGGTCCTTCCGGTCCATGGTAATCCTGCCTCTGGTGTCTGTAATGTTCACTGTTCTGCCATGGCCACAGTCCAGCGAGATGCAGGCTGTAGGTACCTCAGTGCGCCAGTCCCTAGGTATGAGGGAACATGGGGCATTTCTTTTGTTTTCTGTTGCCTCTTGGATGGGCTACCATTTGATTCTAAGTGGTTGTAAAATTTGGAGCAGTTTTGATGCAAATCTGTAATATGCTCCTTTCTTTTTCTTTTTAAAAAAATCTCCATCACCCCAGAGGAAAACAAACAAACAAACAAATAATTTTTTTTTTCTGAGACAGGTTTCTCTGTAGAGCCCTGGCTGTCCTAGAACTCACTCTGTAGACCAGACTGGCCTCATACTCTGCCTCTGCCTCCCGAGCCCTGGGAGAAAGGCGTGTGCCACCATGCCCAACTCAGAAAGGTTCTGTGATCAATTCTTTTTTTCTCTCCCATTTGGAAAGGCAGGGCAGATACTCACTTAGAGATCAGAGCTTCTGGCTTTCCCAGCGCTATGATGTGAGTTTAAAATGCCTCCCTATAGACTCATCTGTTGAGATACTTGGTCCCTGGCTGCTGATGCTGTTTGGGGACCTTTCTCACGGTGAGGTTCCACAGGAGAAAGGGGGTCACTGGGAACCCTTGAAGGTGGTATGTGTCACCTCCCTTTCGGGTTTAGTTCTCCCTCTTTCTGATACGATAGGATGTGAATAAAGCCATGGCGAGAACTGCCCATGCTCTGCGATCAGGAGGCC